>NC_134710.1:384807277-386117777 GCF_043290135.1 Rhipicephalus microplus
TGAGAAGCACCTTTACCTGTTGAATATACATGCTCACCGTGTCCCCTCCCCCCCAAACTATTTTTGTCGTTTTCTCAAAACATTTTTCATAATTGCCCACAGTAACTTTTGATCTAGTGGTTGAATTTTGATACCTTTTTCTGCATTTAAAAGCCTATACTTTGATGAGTGCAACAAGAAAAAAAATTATGATAATTATATTAAAAACAGTGCTTATTTAGTAATATAATTAGGCAACAGTTTCAGAGTTCTGATGAGTCTACTTGTTAAGGCCACAACTCTTAATGCCATAACCAATGAAGCTAAAAATACAATTATGGTTTCCTTGCAATCTTTGTTCTTTACAGAACACTGTGATATCTAATATGCAGCAGTCTTTTATGAGAAAGCTGTCTAAACAGTGGTCAACAGTGGGCAGAATGTAACTTCATGAAACAGTCAATACTTTAAAATATGGAAGCGACACCTGAAAACCAATTGCATATTTGTTTTCAGCTGTAAAAAATGAATATCATATAAAAAGTTCAGCTCTAAATACTCAAAATTTTAAAAAAATTATAAGACTAGTGTCTCCCCGAAGTATTTTGCCTATCCGTCCTTGAAGATATTTGCCAATTTTGTTGCTTCTAGCTCAGCATTTAGGTCCAAATAAAGCCTATTGCCTGCCAACAAAGGAGCCAAACTGCACACTCACAATCCAAGACTGACTGAGAAGAAAAAAACAATACACAAGACAGTCTGGTTATAATTTACTCGGTGGTAAACCAATCTTAAAAACACTTTCACTGCAGTACACCAGTGTCATGCGGGAAAGCACCTTAACAAAAAAAGGTTATTAGTTGTCGGAGTCTAAACGTATTTCGTCCCTTAAGGGACATAAAAGACAAAAATCATTGATTGATATGTGGGGTTTAACACCCCAAAACCACCATATAATTATGAGAGACGCTGTAGTAGAGGGCTCCAGAAATTTCGACCACCTGGGGTTCTTAACGTGCACCCAAATCTGAGTCCATGGGCCTACAACATTTCCACCTCCATCAGAAATGCAGCCGCCGCAGCCGCGATTCGATCCCGCTAACTGAGGGTCAGCAGCTGAGCACCTTAGCCACTAGACCACCATGGTGAGGCGAAAGAAAAATAATTTTTGGCGTATTAGTAAATTATTATTTCACACACCAAAAACACTACTCTTAATGTTGGAAGATGCTTTGTGACAGAGAAAATGCGAGAAACGAAACCGCAGCTACCAATGCCACCTTGAAATTCCTACACCAAATGCTGTGACGTCAAAGATTCTGACAGAGCTTACTTGGTCATAAGTAGTTCCTAAGCGGTAAAATTAAAGTACATGGGGCCACAAACGTAACATGGATTGTTTCACAATGTTTCCTTCAGCTAATGTTACCAAAATACAAAAAAATACGCTTTGAAATTCGTGATGCCAGATACGAAGGTTTCGGTAGGAAATTTAAAAATGAAACCTTGACCTCAATTTTTTTCCTCGTGTGATAATTAGCTCAATTGGAATTCTAAGAAAACAATTTATAAACTAAGTCATTTTTATAAACTAAGTCATTCTCTCACTTTAATGCCCCTTTAATTGTAAACTATAGAAGAGTGAAAGGCGGACCTTCCCGAGATAAATAAATACCGCAGTGGCAGTCAAATGACTACAGCAACTGCCTCTATTGCAGGAGGCATTGGGTTTGATTCGAAATGCTGCCAAACGCCGACCTGCTTTTTCTAACAAGGCGAGGGCACCCGGGTCTGGCCCACGGTGTTGTAGGCTTTGTATGGGAAGGAAGTGGCCTCTCTTTCCTGTTCTCTTCTTTGACTCCTCTTACCTGTTCCCAATGATATGAAGCTCTGCTCACGCATGGGTTTCAAAAATAAGTGTCTCTTATCAAACAACTACTGCGATGAGTGCCCTTATGCAACAAACCGCAAGGTCACGACACCCCTCTACCTATTAGAAAACTAACAGGTCCTTCGGAAAATGGGCACTACCACTTAAGCACTGGAGTGCACATATTATAGGACACTGGGCTGCATGTGAAAATGAATAAAAATTGGTGCATGAAAACTGAAATTATTAGCTGTCAAAGTTCAAACCCCAAACAGATGTAAAAGGTAGGTGAACCTGAATGCTTTCCTCCTCATCTTCAGTGAAATGAAGACATGCAAGCACTCTAGTGCATTGTACTAGATGATCAGAGTGGCGGTTAAGACAATGCAGCGGGAAAATGTTGCAGGGCCCCTTCAGAAGAAACTAGCCACATTTGAGTAAAGTCGATTAGCTACGCAGCCATCATCAAGCAGCCGCACTGTCACTAGCAAGGTAATTGTGCCTCTCAGGCACATTTGCTCAAATGCATGAGCTAAGGTGCCTCACCTGGTTGTTGACAACAATGTGGATGGTGCCGTGGGTAGAGTAGTCAGGCAGATCACTCAAGTGAAAAGTCTCATAGACCACTCCCTGGCCCGCAAAAGCTGCATCTCCATGCAAAAGGATGCTCATCACCTGAAGAAAACGAATGAGCACACAATAAATATGGCACATGAGAAAAGAACACAGACAATCACAGCTCAAAGCTCTCACACAATTTCAATGTTAAATCTGTTACTCTAATACAGTAAGCCATGCAAACACCATTCTTTGTATCCACATGTATCTGATGCCTCTAAGGAAGAAACTGCGGTACAATTTATAACTACAGTTTCCCATTCTGCATAGTACATAGTGAAAGTGGAAGGGTGAAAATCTCCACCATAAAACTGTCATATAATATTACAGTTGGTACTTCTGTAAGAGAAATAAATAGAACTTCATAATAGTACACTTGTCTCGTAATAACAGCACTCCAGCAAAATTAAATTTAAAGGGACCCAGAAACACTTTTTCAAGTACCATGAAATGAATTCAATGGAAAGGCTTATTGCCTCATGAATTCAACGCCACAAAAATTTTGAGAATCTGTCCAGTGCTAGTGGAGTCACAAAGTCACAAAGATTTGTCGCATGCTGCAATTGCATTCTCTATTTTCTCGTCCTGACCGAAGCGCTGGAAACCAAGCAGGGAGGAATGGCAGGGAAAAAAAAATCGTCACGTGCGCCTCGTGACCTTGACCACTACTTTTCTTTTTCTTCAAATGCCCTGCTTTTCCAGTGTGATCGCGCGCGCAGCGTGGACAAGTCGCGGTCTCCCGCGGCGATTTCTGTAACGACTGAGCATGCCATGTTCAAATCGGCCAATGGCTGATGGGCTTTTTACGAGTGATTCTTGAGCGTCTTTTGTAATTTGTTGAGAGAAGAGAAAGCCATTTTTAGCTGACTTTGATTATTTATTGTGAATTCCAGGCCACGTGCTGTACTATAATATTTGGCTCGCGTGTTGTTGGGAGCCTCTACAACCGATCGGCAGCATTTTCTGACCATGCTCAAAAAGTGTTGCAGGGGGCCTTTAAGCTAGAACAAGTGGTCAAACCTCATGTCATGGGACCAGGGTAAGTTGCCCAAACTACATGTATGTTTTAAACATCAAGAATAAGAAGTGAACGATACTAAAATGCTCACTACATCAGCATATCTTTCTTTACTGAACAAACACAAGAAAAAGAGTGTTCGAATAACTACAATTTGTAACTTAGAAAAGTGTGGCAGTTTGGGCAAGTTGGTATGACATGACGATAGTTATAACACGAGAACAGAACGACGACAAAGAGACAGTCCTTGTCTTTTTGTCGTCGTTCTGTTCTCACGCTATAACTACCATCATGTCATACCAACTAGCCCAAACTGCCACACTTTTAAATTTACTGAACAAATTCTCGAACCCTGGCTTCACTCTGTAGAAAAGCCGCACGATACCTGCGATTCTAATCCTGTCATGATAATTAACACTCATGAAGGCATGGGCCTCGCAACTTCCTCCCCAGTGCAGACACGGTGCAAAACACCTCCCAACTTCGTCACAGATATACTTCTCACTACTTCGTACTGATCCCAATTGTTTCTTTACCACTATTCTGATCAGCAAAACATTGTCTGTCTACTACATAATGTACACAACGTGTTTGAAGACTGTGTGGACTGTAGTAGTAATGCACTTCATTTTTGCTAGTTTCCACCAGCAATGCACATGCGCTGCAGTCAATATGAAACTAAAACACTAATAAAGGTGAAACGTAATCGCACTCATCTCTGATGGCTGACCATGCTCTTCAAAAGCTAACGTGCCCTTAATCAAAATAAAACTACCTATTGCCCCAACCAAGTTGACACCTTTCAACCCTGCCCCTTTCACATACTTCTAGACATGCAGCTACAATCTCCCTGCCTAGTGGCCAATATAATATGTTGGCCTGCCTTTCCCAGCAACTGCCTACCACTAAAAATTTCTAAATTTTCATTTTCTAGCGCAAACCAAATCCGTAACATGTTGATGTTGACTTTTTTCAATATTGAAAAAAATTAAAATGCAACCAGAAGTAAGGCACTGATAAAATTACGAAAAATTACGAAGGGCGATGAAGAAAACCATGTACTGAGAGTGGGGCAACAGGAACATTCAAAGTGAGCAAAGCTCATTTCAGTAATTAGTTGAACAAATAAGCGTTTTGGTAACTATAAAGTATAAGCATTTGTAATCACATAAATATGAGATATTCTAGATACCAAGAGTGGCCCTCTGTGCACTGACTAAACCCACCTTCTTGCCCTGAGTGTCACCGCGGTAGAACTGCTCGGCTCGAGTCTTGCCTTGGACCACTGGATCCACACCTGGAGCAGGAAAATAGACAGGAATGGCCGCAATATTTTGCACACCAATGCAATAAGTTGCCCAACCTAAACCGCCCACTCGCATTTTCTTTCCATCTCTGTACACGTATGGCACTAGCAACAAAAGCCAAGTGGTCATGTCTGTACACACATAGCAGATGACACGATAAATTGGGTGCACAAACAATGCGGAATCTGTGAATGTGTGAGGAGTGGAAACAAAAGTAGTTGAGAGTGCAAGAACACGTCGGAAATTTCGTTTGTCTCGCTTAAGGTGGCCACATGCATGATGTATTGCTCAGTCGGCTGCCAGCTACCGGTACAAAATTGTTCAGTCAGTCCTAGTTATTGAAAGGTTGCTCAGTAGACAAAAAAACAAATGCCCATTCGACCAGTCAGGAATCCGTGAAAAGTGCATTCAAGAGGTGCTGGTGCAGCATTGGCATGTGGGACATTTAAACCGCAGCTCAGTAATGAAATGCTTTAAAAAGCGAAAATTTTCAAGAGGTCAACGCACAATGTCACTCCAGAGATACACTCTAACCTGGATATAACGAACACAGATATAACGAATTATCAGTTAACGAAGTAAATAAGAAAAGTCTTGCAATAAATACAGTGTTGAGAATATAATTTTATAACAAATGCTTGGTTATTATAACGAACTTATTTTTGTGTAAGATGCAACTTTGTTATAGTGAGGTTCAAGTGTATGCCCCAATCTTCTGCAACTTGCCAAAAAAAAATGCCATCACGCTACTGCCCCTAACATCAGTAGAAATGGATCTTTTGTTTCAATCTATGCAGGTTGCCAACCCTGTTGGAAGCATTTCCACTTTGTTTAGAGTTTATAGCTGTGTACTTATACATGTGCACCTTGCACATGCCATTGCCAGTTATGGGTATCCCTAAAAGCAATTCAGCTACAGTCGAACACTGATATATCGAACTCTAAGGAAATCCTGAAGTAGTTCAATACAGTCCAACCCTGCTGCAACACAACAAACGCCCCTTCAACGATATTTCCGCCACAACGAAAAATTCATGGTTCCTCGTCAGCAGTCCATAGGAATCAATGCATAAATATTGTCACCTCAACAAACACTTTTTCTTGTGCTGTCCCGCTTCAACGAAATTTCACGATGCAATGCCAGGCTCAGATATTTATTGCTGTACAGGAAACTCAGTCTAGAATGCTTTAATGCATTTTGAGAACCTGAAAACACGTCGACGAGGTCTAAAAGCATGCATTGGCACCACCAGAAACTGCCGCGGTTTAACAAGCATGGGCGCTGCCATTGCTCGATAGGGATGACAATGAGACTGCCCTGCTCATGGAGGAAGGCTCTGCTTTTGCCACTAGCTTGTTTTCGAGCCGCAGACGATCCGAAGCTGAAGCTCAGTCGCTCAGTTTATGGTTTCCTTTACGCAGTTGTTGCGTACAACCGCGGAACAATGCCTTTACCGATTCTAAAACTTATTTTATTCGCGCTTGGACAGTGTGGTTCCTAATCAGAGCGGTTCTTCTCTGCATTATCAACCAAATCAGCCAGCCGCGAGATCTGGGAGATAAGAATGACATAGAATAAGGCAATAGTCACGGCTCCACGATACCATGCCTCCATCTCGGCGTTTTCAGATACACTTTGACAGCGGACGGCTGCTGGTGTTAACGTGTTAATGCAACTGTTTGGTACGTTTACGAATGCAGTTGTAGGCGTCCATGACTGTTCATCGCGTCGTGACGCTGCTGGGAAAGAATTGGAAGCAGCGAACACTTCTTCAATTTTAAAAACAAACATTTATTTGTTTAGCTAGCTAAGATCAGCTACATTTTTTCGATCTCTTTACAACGAAATTGTCGCTTCAACGAAATATTTTCCGTGCCCCGTGAGTTTCGTTGTAGCAGGGTTCGACTGTATATCAAAAATTCGATATAGAAAAATACAGGCACGGAGAGCTTACCTGTAGCAGATAATCACCTACAATAGGCATATTCAAGAATGACAAACAATTACACACACACACCGCAACAGAATGTTTCATTAGCCTTAAAAAAAAAAAAAAAGCTGATCTTAACCTACTTCGTTTTCGAAATGAAGTTGAAGACGCTAGTCTCGATCTCATCAAGATCGTCCAGTTGCAGCAGCGCGGTTCCCTCCAAGTCGCGGTTACGACGAATGGACACCAATCACCGCCGCCACTTCAGCGGTAAAGTACGGGCATGTAGCCATCGCCTTGTCTAGACAATCCACCTCGTCATTTAAGCTGTCGGCCTGGGCATCCTAGATCCCTGCGACCACAGCTACTATGTCCTCGTCAGCAAGGCTCGAAACGACTTGAACATTGCAGTCCGCTTCCACGAAATGGCCCGCAGACACTTCGTGTGGAACAGCTGTCGGGAAGAGGGACGACAACTCGACAAACGCGTAGTCTAAGTGCTCGTCATCGCCGTCTTCACCGGTTTCCGCAAGTTCCGCCGTCACACGACAGGCTTCCGACATTTGCTGCTCCGCCACCTTTGCCTTGATATGTGCCCCGTTCTTCAACAATGTACTCAGAGTGCTATGTGATATGCCGAAGTTGTTCGCAACTGTCGAACATTTCACACTGATTAGCCTTAAACTTCGTCGCAAAGTCAAGGGATTTGTGCTTCTTGACACTGGCCATAGCTACACGAGAAGTCGACAACTCAAGGAGACGGCAGCAGCTTTGCATACCACGCACGCAAAAGAACAATGCTGCACATGCAGTGGTACACAGACGATGCGACAATGGAAGCCGACTCCGCCAACGAAGCACTCGCAAGGCGATGCTTACCGGCGAGGGCAACAGCAAAAGGAGCGAGCTGTGGTTGGCTGATCAAAACTTAAAAAACAGGAACAAAAAATAAAAGAAAAGGGGAAAGGAGATCGTCAGCTCCTTCGTTTTTGCTCTCTGAGCCGATGGGCACACGGAGAAAGTATGAGAGAGAGAAACGAAAAAAAGCAAAAAAAAAGCCGTTCCGCAAGTTGGAGACCGTGCAATCCGAGCCCTCTCGCCCTTACCTTCTTCAAAGCGTTTCGGGTTCGGACAGAGGCGTGAAGCCGCGCGGAGGTTGCTGGGAGCTGCGAGTGTCAAAGCGCACGTCCAACTCGCATGCCGAGCCGCGCTACCACGAAGATCGCGGGGTGCGGTGAGTGCAGTAGCGCACCTTCTAGCTGCGCGGTGTTCGATATATCCGAAGGGGGGTAAAAATACCGTTCTATATAAAGGTGTGAATTTCTATACTTTTACAAAGAACTTCTAAGGGGATAACTTGCGAGTTTGATATATCCGAAAATTCGATATATGTGGGTTCGATATATCGGAGTTCGACTGTATACAGCTTATCCTTGAAAATGTTACCATGAGATGCTTTTCCATACAGCTCTCCTATATGCAATTATTTGCTACGAACACTTGCGAAAATCAGTGTCAATTTTGCTGCAGTTGACCTGACAATGGCACTCTACAAGTTTGTCAAGCTGCTAATGGGGTCGCTAGAGGTCTTATCCAGCATAAGAAAATTGAGATACTGGCACTTACTAGGCAGCCGCTGTTTAGAGAAGTGGGAAGGCAGATGTCATTGTTACTACAGCCTTACTTGCCCAACAGTTGTTACACCTCTTAAACAACTGCTTTATCTGACGAACTACTTAAACATTTTGAGAGATTTAGACCATGGGTATGTTAATCAGAAATTACATGGCTGATTAAAATGCAAGTCCCTGCTTCTTTGACGCCGAAGATTCTTCTGGCAGTGCACATGTGAAAGAAAGAAAGTGCTGTGCCTTTTACTACAATGGCAGCCTTCAATTTAGTTGGGAAACTCTGAAAAAAGCGATATGCCATACAACTGTGATTGCTTGTGCAGCATAACTGTGGTAGAAGTCCATGCACAAGCCAAAAAGGAAACATGGTGCCCTGTGCCTGTGATGACCTGTATCGTGCCAATCCAATTACGTTCCAGTCATATCCCTTCCCCTAGTTCAGCTAGCTCAGCCAACAGGTTCGATGTAGACAAGCCCCAACAGGTTCGATGTAGACAAGCCAGTCAAGATAGAATCATATATCATAGTCAATAGTTTCTGTAATGTTTGTGACATCATGCGTCTTGCATTGCCCCAAACCAAAGCAACTGCTCATTACGACTGCTACTACCAAAATCTGTGGTCTCCATCAATGCAGCCATTGAGAATCGAAGTACAGTCACTGCCTAATGGCCCCTAGGCATGGCTGTGGCGACCTAGTGATTTCTTTAAGAGAGGTGGTTGGGCCAGGTCAAAAGAGTCAATGATAACCGTGTTATGAAATTATCAAACAGTGCAAAAAAAAAAAAAGACATGGACCATAAAAATGTAGATATAATGGCATCTGTTACATCCACATTTTTTTTTTTCCTCATCTTTTCCGAGCTCTGTATATAGATCATCACGCAACTTTACCGACCTGCCAAACTTTCTGCACTGGTCAAATAAAAGTGCACCACTACATACCTTCCAGATGCGAAGGGTTGGCACAGACAGCAAGTTTGATGTTTCGGTTGGACACTCGGTTCAGACGTTCATGGCTCATTCCAAGGTGGTACTTCACATCACCAGAGCCCTGTACAGATACGAAAAGGCAGAAATGCAAACATATGTCCCACTTCGTGCAAACTCATTAAACCAGCAGCCAGTAGCTGAAGAAAAACAAAGAAAAAAAATGGGGGGAAGCCACAAACACACCCATCTAAGATGTAGAGATGTACATCTCCATTGTCAACTTGTCAGCTTTATTAAATGCTTAGTTTACTGGCACAAATTCACAACAAATAAAAAAGTTAATAAGTTCTAAATGCTGATTCAGGCTACAAGCTAGTTCCATAAATTGCCAATGATACAGTAGACTTCAAGGAATTAAACACTGAAGAGACAGTCAAAATCGGTCAAATGCAAATGGCAGTTCTAATTATGGTACTCAACAGCAGAAAAACAATAAATATGCCACTGACTGATTTGGCAGTATATTGATCTGTTTGGTTCAGGCTGTACTAGAAAACATATCAATTCCTCCCTTTTCTTTGACTGTACAGCGTAAAGCTCGGGGACAGCCAGTGCAGCACTTCATTTCGGAGAAAAGCAAAAAATTTGAGCCTATTTAGTAGGCTTGTGCGAATATTCGAATGAATAGTAGAGCATTCAAATTCGATTCGACTGAAATTTAAATTATTGAAAATTTCGAGGTATTCGTAATGAACGAACAGATATATATCAGTCCGCATGTAACAGCCTGTAAAGGTGGTTTTACTGCAGTGTAGGGGTGCTAAAGCATGGAAGAACCTATCCAAGGCAAATCCGCTCTGCCACGAAGTCTACCTTCAAGTTTTAAGGGGCCTTGCAACACTTATCCAGCATGGTGAGAAAACGCTGCCGATCGGTAGTAGAGGCTACCGAGAACACGCGAGGAAACTACAGAGCAGCACGCGGCCTGTAATTCACAATTTATTCTCAAAGTCAGCTAAAAATTGCTCTCTTCCCTTGGCAAATGACACTATGAGCTAAAAAATCACTTCTCACAGCCATTAGCTGACTTGAGCATGGTGCGCTCGTTCGTTACGGGGGCCGCCGCTCGTCCACACATACGTGCACGGTAGGCCTGAAAGGTTGCATATATGAAGAAAAAATAAAAAAGAGAAAAGGTGCTCAAGGTCACGAGGCATGCATGACTTTCCTTTCCCTAAGCCATCCTTCCCTACTTAGCTTCCAGCTCTTTCGTCGGGACAAGAAGAAACAAGGCAATTGCAGTGTGCAACAAATCTTTAGAACTCCGCTCATGCTGGACAGATTCTAAAAATTTTGAGGTGATGAATTTGTGAGACAATAAGCTTCTTTAGTGGCTCCATGGCTACTTGAAAATAGTGTTGCAGGGCCCCTTTGAATGAACATCTTACCTACAAATCAATTCATCATTCTATTACGCTTAAAAGCTTGTTATGACGGCTTACATGTTCTAGCTATAATAAATTTTAAAATGTTACATATTTTACAGGTTATCACCGGCATCCTACCAAAACTCAAGTCCCGCTACTATTCAACGTTGTTCCGACTTCTTCTGAACGAAAAAAAAAAAAAAAGACATTTGCATAGAGCCCTAGTTTCAATTAAAAAATATTGTACACAGTAGTTAGGTCATGATAAATATTCCCATTTTTTAAAATATGTGATTTGATTCAAAATTATTCGACCAAGGTCACTATTTGCTTCGAACCTAAAATTCACTAATCGCACAAGCCTACTATTTAGAGCTTAAGAAAAAGAAGTAAGCACTACACATCCGATGAAACAATGAGTGGCCCACTTGTGCACCTGTCAGACAATTGGCCATCTTTCCTGACCGAATTCCGTGGTGACGAATCTTATTCATAGCTCGTCATGGAAAGTTCTGGTGTGACATGCCGCATTTCTCGCGCACCAGACGTGCTCAGTTTCGATACTGCCTGCCTCAAGGCCTTCAATTTCAATGATTAATATCTGAAGCAACATGTGTTTTGGGGATTTCTAAAAAAAAATGGGAATGCCATAAGTTGTCACATCCTACAGCTCTTCCACATAAAGAACTGCACTGAAAGCATAATACTATGAAATCCTGAGCAAAAAGGGGAGGGGTGCACTTGCTCACAACTTGACTGTAATTAAAAAACTAAATTTTGCATTTTTGTTCATCATTTCAACGTAACTTTAGATGCACCAAAATATTTCCGTCTCAATATAGAGTTTGCATACGAAGATGACAGGTGCCCGGCTGTCATAAAATATCAATAAAAAATCCATGAAGTTTAAAAGAAACACCCTCTATGGCACACACTCACCCTATTTCCCTGCTATGAGGTAGAAAAAAAAGAGGGGGGAAGGGGGAGGGGAGACAGCCTTGCCCCTGCAAATGCTCGAACAACTTTGTCAACAATTTGAAGATGCCCATAACACCGTTCCAAGATAAAGCATGCAGAAATAGCATGCCTGAATTTGATTTTACTGTGCAATATGAAAAAAAAAAAAAAAAAACAGGATAGAATATGCAAAGCAAACTGGAGTATGGTGGCACCGCACAGTTTGGCTTCTGCAAACAGGAAGTGCAACAGTGCAACCACGTTTATTGCAACAACTATCAACTTTCACAGCAACTTCCCATAAGTGCTAGGCTGTTCGTACTAAACTTTAATCCATGGTGCCTTTTTCACAGCTGACACTGTTCATCAATAGTAGACATTGATTTGAGCTTAAAAACTATTCATGCACACCTTAAAAATAATCCTGAATTAAAGCAACTATAGAGAGAGGTCTGAACAATATGGACAAGTTACAAAAACGTAAGGAAGAAATAGAACGAAAAGTTCAATCTACTAAAATTATTCGTTCTACTGCCACTCACTCCATCATGGTCATTGTGTCAAATACCGTATTTTCGCGTGTATAACCCGCACCAAAAACCCAAAAATTTCAGTGGCAAAGTGGAGGTGCGAATAATACGCGGGGTTTTTTCTATAGTGCTGCTTCACAGCAATGCGTGTTGTGCTGTGAAGCCCCTTAACAGTGTAGCGAAGGCTGCGGAGGCGGTTTCCGCAAATTCGTGTTGCTCCGCAAGTAGCACGGCAGCTTGCGGCCGATTTTTGTTTCGCTTGCTTGCATTGTTGAAGCATTTAGAAAAACATTTAGGGAGAAAAAATTCGATTGTTCAGTGTAAAAATTCACTGTCACACCACAAGTATATTTTTTGGACGTTCGAGAGAGAGATAGAGATATTATCAGTAAATTTATGTACTACTTTTTGACGCGGTAGCAGGCATGCATTTCGGTTCTGTTGTTTCCAGGGTGCTCTTACAGTGTACTAGAAGGGGTAGTGCTAAGTCGTGGAAGCCTAAGCCGATCTGTTCTGTCACCATGAGTAGCGTACGGCGGCAGTCCTTCACGGCACAGCAGAAGCTTAAGATCATCGTCGTCGCCAAGGAATTCAGAAATTGCGAAGCGGGAAAACGGCACGATGTGGACAAGTCCTGCATGCGACTGTGGAGAAAGAAGAAAGAGCCTACAAGCCGCGCACCGCGACCGTAGGTCATTTCGTGGCCCCAAGACCGGTGCCTACCTTGAGCTGGAGGCGGAGCTAGTAAAGTTCATCGAAGATGTGAGAAGCAGGGGCAATGCCGTATCGACCGAGATGGCCCAAGTGGAAGCACGACGACTTTCGGGGGAGCTAGGCCTACCTCACGAGTTCCGTACGAGCCGCGGATGGCTGCCCCGCTTTATGAAGCGGCAAGGGCTCTCAATCAGACGGCGGACTACAATATGTCAAGGCTTGCCGGCTTCTTATGAGGAGAAGCTGCCCAAGTACCAGATATATGTAATTGGCCTGTGAAAGTAGCACAATTACATTTTCTCGCAAATCGACAATGCGGATGAAATTCCTGTTTATTTTGAAATGCCGCCGGACACAACGATTGAGAAGACGGGCAGCAGTTCGGTGAGCGTGCTGACCGGCGGGAACACGAAACTGCGCATCACAGTCTTGCTTTGTGCCCTCCCCGACGGCACGCAACTGCGACCATACGTCATCTTGAAAAGGAAAACTCTACTAAAGATTCATTTGCCTGCCGGTGTGGTGGTGCGCGCACCGCACACGAGAACGCGTGGATGAACAGTGACTTGTTCGTGGACTGGATCAAGACGGCATAGGAGAAGAGGCCGAGTGCGATGCTCGCAAAAAGGTCCATGCTCATTCTTGACTCGCTCCGCGGCCACACAATTGAGGAAGTGAAGGACCACCTTTCACGCAACAGCACCGACTTAGTTGTTATACCCAGTGAAACGACGTCAATGTTGCAGCCTCTAGATGTGTCGCTTAACAAGCCCTTCAAAGCGCATGTCAAGCGCTATTACACCGAGTGGATGGCCGAAGGTCTCTACGATGCGACGCCAACAGGACGAGTCCGAAGGCCTGATATTGCCCTATTCTGCAAGTGGATTGTCGAGGCATGGAAGGCCATTCCACGTGAGATGGTGCGAAAAAGTTTCAAGAAATGCTGTATCACAAAGAACATGGATGGAACCGAAGATGACCTTGTGCATAACAGTGAGGACTGCGGCTCAAGTGATAGCTCTAGCGAGAGCAGCGAGAGTGAGTGAATTGTGATTGGCCTTGCAGACAGCATATTCTGCTTGCTAAATAGAGCTTTTTCTGTCTACATATGTACTATGTTGCTTGAGCAGTAGCTTTTGTACAGCTTTCCCTGTATATCAAATGTGCGGGCCATACGCAAGGATTTTTTTTTTTTCTTTCTCGGTGAGCTGAAAGTGGGGGTGCGGATTATATGCAGGGGCAGGTTATACGCGCAAAAATACGGTAGCTGCAGCAGTTTAACATAAAAATTAAGTAGAGAGTGCAATAGGCATTATGTCTGCCATAAACCTATACTACTTACACAAGTTTACTGCAATTCACGCAGTGCACAGCATTACAAAGCAAACAAAAAGCAATGTATTACACAGTCACTGGTTTTATGAACTGCGCTGTTGCTATTACTACTTATAATCGGCCCCTCCCCCAAGACGCCCTCCTAATGTCTCCCAATTCAACCAGTCACGATTGCAATTTGAAAGCCGAGTACATGCACTGCCACAAGTTCGTTTTAAAAGTACAAAGAGCCAGAAGTAAAAATGACTAATGCATAAGCCATGTCTTAAGCAAGAATAAAAACATGATTAACAGGAATACCGAACAATAAGCATGCACTTTATGATAGTAAATGAGAATGGAAACTTGGGCTGCTTCAAGCATCTAAGGCCAAAGGTTTACTATACAGGGTACAAATTAAGCAGATCCGAGATAAATATAAATGAATGAAAAAGGTGTGTATAGTCTGAAGCCAACTTTAAAGATTTTTCGTTTTCCCAATACCACATCCTCACTCTGAGCTACAATATAAATGTCTCACCTCGTCAGCGGGCTCCAGTCCACTGAATTGGGTGAAGATCTGTTCAAGAGGCTTGCGGCAAACATTGGCTAGGACATTAAGACGACCCCTGCATAAGACAAGCATGATGTAGAGGGCATCGAAAGGACCTAAGCTAATGTGCCTGCTCACACCTTTGCATTTGCTCTTCAAGCCCGTGCACATACCGTATTTATTCAAATCTAGGCCGATGGTGTTTTTTCAAATTTTTTTGTATCAAACTCTATGGTCGGCTTAGATTCTAGGGTTTTGAAAAATGCGCCATTTTTCATTGAGAGAAGTGGTGCACAACTAGCCCCACCTAAACTGAATTATACCCGTTATAGCCAAGACAACACCTGTCTTAAGTACATGTCTGAGGCCGCTATTTTGATCTTTGTGGCGAGTGTTCAGGCGAGCCGAGCCGTTTGTCATGATGATGTTTGATGATGATGTTTGATGTTTTGTGGCGCAAGGGCCATTTCACGGCCAAAGAGCGCCAGTTCATCTGACTAAAAATATGGACAACGACTGTGATAAGCGGCTGTATAAGGGCCATAAAATTCCTCGCGGTAAGGTGGGTAAAAACATACAAGTAATAAAATCATGACCATGCCGTGAAAGGTGTGTGTGGTGTGAATAGGTGACAAAAGTTGGTGATAATAAAAGACGATGGTGGATATGTATGGCATTAGCACAAGTGCCTCACTCGTTCATACCCTTGCGTCCAAGGGCCGTGAGGCAAGTGCTTTCTTGTGTAGCCACCGCAGCAAAAACCTCTCTGGAGAGGTCGTGCTACGGAATGCCCGGGTATATGATATGAAAACTATGAATTTCTTTTAAAAACTCTAACAATGATTTATGACTAAAAAGCGGTTCCCTACCGACGAACATTGCAGGGTGTAAAGGTATATGTTGTCGGTAGGGTAATGGAAAATGTTGTTTTCTTAGAGTTTCTAAGTGTTTGCACTGGATTAGTATGTGAAGGACTGTTAATGTTTCACCACATTTGTCACACAATGGTGGATCATCACCAGACAAAAGATAAGTGTGTGTCGCGTATGTGTGTCCTATCCTGAGTCTCGTTAGTATTATATCTGTATGACACGATTTCGATACAGGCAGCCAATGACCAAGGTGTGGCTTAATAACGTGTAGTTTGTTTTGTGTGTGTGTATCCCACTTGCTTTGCCAGTATACCCTGAGGTTTCGTTTGAGAGACGGCTTAAGATCAAGGGCCGGGATTGATATGGGTGTAGGGGCAGTGCTTTTGTGGACGGATGCAGCGAGCTGATCCGCCCTCACGTTGCCTTGAATCTCACGGTGCCCTGGCACCCAGCACACTACAACATGTTGTTTGAGTATGTAGAGTGTGCACAAAATGGAGTAAAGTGAGACAAGGACTGGGTTTTTGTGTTTTTTAAGAGTGTGCAGAGCCGTTACCACACTGAGGGAGTCCGTATAAATTACTGCTTTTTGTATTGGTAATTGCTTGATGTGTTTAGCTGCCACAAGTATCGCATAAGCTTCCACTGTGAAGATACTTGTGTCTGGATGTAGAGGGCCAGCATTCGAAAAGGATGGGCCGACAGCAGCGTAGGACACAGAGGAGTTAGACTTGGAGGCATCTGTAAAGAACTCAGGACGTGTGTATTTGTGTTGAAGTTCCAGGAAGTGTGTTCGGATATGGGCAATAGGCGCATGTTTTGTAACTTCTAGAAAAGACACATCGAAGTCTATAGTCTGCCATTGCCACGGTGGCGGGTATGCTACAGGAGCCATTAATTAAACTGTGTTCAAGTGAGACTCCAGTTTCCTCAGCTAGACTCTTCAGGCGAACTGAGAAGGGCTGCCTTATCGAAGGCCTGTTTTGAAACAGAATTGAGCTCGACAAATCGTTAATAGTAGAGTATGAGGGGTGCTTCTTGTCTGCTTTTACCTTAAGGAAATAAACAAAGAACCTGTAAGTTCTCTGCAGATGAAGCGACCACTCATTTGACTCAACATAAAGGCTTTCTACGGGGCTGGTGCGAAAAGCACCCGTAGAAAGGCGGATGTCCAAATGGTGCACGGGGTCCAGCATCTTCAAAGCACTTTGAGTCGCAGACTGATAAACAACGGCCCCATAATCTAAGCGGGTGCGAATGAGGCTTCGATACAGATTCATGAGGCATTGCCTATCCCTACCCCAAGTAGTACGTGACAATACTTTTATAACATTCATGGCTTTTAAACATTTTGTTTTTAAATACTTGATGTGCGGTACGAAGGTCAACTTGTTGTCCAAGATTAATCCTAAGAATTTATGCTCCGCATTGACAGACAGACGTTGACCGTTCAATTCAATGTCGGGTTCCGAGTGCATGCCTCTCTTTCGGGAGAACAAGACACACGTGCTTTTTTGTGGGTTCAGTTGGAATCCGTTGTCCTCTGCCCATTTGGAGACCTTGTTTAAACCTAACTGAACCTGCCGCTCACACATTGCCAGATTGCAAGATCTAAAGCCAAGCTGGACGTCATCGACATATGTACAATAAAACATATTGCGAGGAATGGACAAGCGCAAGAAATTCATTTTGATGAGAAAAAGTGTGCAGCTAAGTACACCACCTTGTGGCACGCCTGTTTCCTGGACAAATAATTGGGAAAAAACCGTGCCCACTCGGACACGGAATGTCCGGTTTGACAGGCAATTTTCGATTATGTGAAACATTCTTCCGCGCACGCCAAGGTGGGACAGGTCTCTTAGAATTCCAAAACGCCATGTTGTATCATAAGCCTTTTCGATATCGAGGAATACAGAGAGAAAATATTGTTTATGGACGAAGGCGTCCCTGATCTGTGCCTCAATACGAACAAGGTGGTCTGTGGTGGATTACTTTCTCGAAACCCGCACTGAAATGGGTCGAGCATATTGTTTGTTTCAAGGATATGTACAAGTCGGCAGTTTATCATTTTTTTGAAGACTTTGCACAAGCAGCTTGTAAGTGCAATAGGCCTATAACTCGAAGGTAAAGAAGGGTCCTTGCCCTCTTTCAAAATGGGAATAATAGCCTCTTTCCAGGGGGTAGGGATAGTGCCAGAAAACCAGATAGCATTGTACAAACAAAGTAAGGTTTTTCGTGTTTCGATTGGTAGGTTTTTTAACATTTCATACACCACACGGTCAGAACCTGGGGCAGAAGTACTGCAGAAGTTTAGAGATGTTCGCAGCTCAACTAGACTGAAAGCTTGGTTATATGCCTCGTATCTAGTGCCTTTGTGTTCGAGTTTCTGCTTTTCTATTCTTGTTCTGTATTATTGGAAAGTGTCAGTATAGTGGGATGAGCTGGACATCTGTTCGAAGTGTGCACCGAGGAAGTTTGCCTGATCTTCCAAGGTATCACCCTGAGTGTTTACGAGTGGAAGTGTGTGTACTTGTTTTCCTGCTATCCTACCGACCATGTTCCAGACTTTAGCCTCCTGTGTGTATGAATTGATCCCTGACAAAAACTTCTGCCAGCTTTCCCTTCTGGCCTGCCGACGCGTTCTCCTGCCTTGAGACTTTATTTTCTTGAAAGTGTCGAGATTTTCGGCTGTCGGTGAGTTCCGAAGCAGCCTCCAAGCTCTGTTTTGCTGTTTGCGTGCGTTTCGACATTCAGAGTTCCACCATGGCACACGCCGTTTTCCAAGGTGTCCATTTGCTTGTGGAATGCATTTTGTTGCAGCATCAATCAAAAAGGCTGTGAAGTAGTTGACAGCAACATCAATGTTCAAAGTAGATATGTCATTCCAACCTAGACGAGCGAAGGTATAAAACTGTTCCCAGTCGGCTCTATTTATGAGCCACTTGGGAACACGTGGTGGGCACTCAGTTACTGTAGTTGTGCTCAAAACTACGGGGAAGAGGTCACTTCCGTACAGATTACTGACGACATTCCACTGGAGTAGAGGCACAAGAGATGGAGATGCTATGCTTAGGTCTATAGAGGAGTAGGTGTTATTAGCGAGATTATAATAGGTTGGTTCTTTTCGATTCAGGAGACACACGCTCGACGAGAGAAGGAACCGTTCAATCAGTCGACCTCGCGCGTCTTACCGAGAGTCACCCCATAGCCTGCTATGCGCATTAAAGTCTCCAAGGAGAATATAAGGCTCCGGAAGTTCATCAATTAGAGAGTGTAAATCACGTTTTTGCAGCTGATAGCTAGGAGGAATGTAAATAGTGCAGATTGTGATCAGTTTATCAAAAAGAACTGCACGAACAGCCACTGCCTCAAGGGATGTTTGGAGTTGTAAGTGTGTGCATGCAATTCCTTGATTCACTATGATGGCAACACCTCCGGATGATGTCATGGCATCAACACGGTCCTTTCGGAAAATAACGTATTTACAAAGAAAATTTGTGTGTTTTGAATTAAGGTGTGTTTCTTGTACACACAGCACTTTTGGTGAGTGTTCGTGTAAGAGTTCTTGGATGTCGTCAAGGTTTCTGAGAAGGCCCCTGACGTTCCATTGTATAACTTGAGTGTTCATGATGAATGTAAAATAGTGCTGTGTGTACGAAAGGCGAGTGGCTGTTTAGACAGGGAGTTTGCGTTCACTTAACAGGGCCGTCACCAGGCCCTGTTATCTGCTTTTTTGTTTTCTTGGCGCGCTCCAAGGAGCCACGCCGCTCTTTCGGCACCAAGGGTACCGATGTATCCAATGCCTCCTCGGAGGCACTGGATGCCCGCACGTGCGGGCTGTTAGTACGAATTTCGGGCCTCGCCTGGTGAGGTGAGGCCTTGAGACCCGAGGACTCTGGAGTCTCCGGTCTCTGTTTGGGAGTAGGCGGTGTAGACTGGGCTACAGCCGCCTTGGGGGCAGGTGCCACAACCACCGGCTCGGTATGCGCAGGCCGAAGGAGTGGCGAGCCGTTTGTCATTTCGAGTCACTCTTCCAGTGGTCTGTGTGGTGTAGCTCAATGGTGCCAAACAGGTGGTGTCATCATAGTGCCGCTTCTAAAAGGAAAGTTGTCCTAGCTGCAGAGTCATCGTCCAACGCTCAGCTAGGTGGGACTTCAGAGTGGAGGAATAAAATTGCCCCATCTCCCACTAAGGGGAACCATGTGTAGATGCGAAGCAGCGGGTGCTAACGCTTATACTGGTGGCAGCGTTGATGCTCATTGCGGCATTGCAAAGGAGCGAAACCTGGGGAGGCGCAAAGCATGCAGTGATGGACTGGCGTTTCCTACTGGAACATTCCAATCGCAGCTCATGGGCAATGAGAAAAAAAAAAAACATTAATTAGACAGAGACCCGCAGTTCGCTTTTTGTTAACGTGCACGCTGCAAATTTCATTGGTCAACAACGAACAGGAGAAATCTCCCACCAGTACTACTTTAGAGGTCAAAATCCGGCTCCTATATATACGGGGTGGCCAGTGAACAGTTGTGCAGTGGGAGCAGTCGGTTTTTTCAATCAACAAACACACTCGCAGATGATGCTTGCGCCGGCATAGCGAGGCGAGAGAGAGGGGTAGGGGGCACGCATGCACAATAAGAGTGTACAGTCGCCGACCGTTTATTGGGACGCCAAAAATTTGGACATGCCCGTTTATTCGGACATCTTAATGGCACCGCCACACTCCCCATTGATCCTAATGTAAACTCACGACCGAAAATTCGGATGCCCCACTGTGCGCCGTTCGGTTATTCGGACTCCGTTTGACTGACCGGATGCGTCGTTGTACGCCATTACACGCTGAGAGCGACGTTAACAATACGTTTGCTAGGTTGCCAGCACTGATATGCTGCACTAGCTATGGATGGATGTCTGGCCAGTGTCAAAATGCACGCAGAAATCGCCATTGCCGCTTTGGAAGGCTATGTTTGGCGACGCTTTTTTTTTAGCCAGCCGAGCAGCCAAGCCAAGCCACCTACAGAGTCTATTCGCTGCAGCGTTTGTCAGCAGTGTCAGTCAGCTGCTTTTGCGGCTAGGCCTGATTCGTCTTGTCTGAGTTCTCGCTCTTGCGTGTTCCGTGGCGAGCTGAAATGGCTACAACGCCACCCATTGCTGCGCCGTTGGGAGTGAAGAAACGTGGCCAACGTGGGAGCTACAAGACGCTCACGATGACGAAGAAAGCGGATATAATTCGCCAGGTAGAAGGCGGCCTACCTCAGTCTGAATTTTCTATTTCCAAGCAAACCGTCTCGGAAGCATGCGTGTGTGCAGACACGACAGTTTTTTCGGGCGATAGGGCCTATAAAAGTGCTTTTCTTTCAAGTGAATCAGTTTTTTCCGACTCCCGATTATTCGGATGTTTTGGCGGTTCCTGTCGAGTCCGAATAAACAATTCGCGACTGTAAACAGCGCAAGAAAGGATGCCTAGAGGAGAGAGAGGGGAAGGAGTGCGCATGCACTGCAAGGGTGGTCACGCCACATACCAGATTGAGCTGGACCATAAGACACTTCGCATCTAAAAAAATGTGCATTGCTAGAGGGGCTCACATCCGAGGAACATTGATTGTGCCCTCTTTCAAGAAGTGCAGCATATCCAATGTGCTTGATGGCATCGACCCACACTGCTTGAAGACAGCGACAAATATGTCTGCGACGACCACTCACAAGCGTGGCATTTTTACGATGCAAGCAACTAGAAGCAGCACGAAAAAAAAAAAACACACCGACAAAGAAACACACACGACAGGATGAGCGACTGTATGTTTCTTGAGTTATTTACATCATGAACCAACTGCTTTTTTTCATCTTCATGTTCAATAAATGTTTTTTTTCCGTGAACACTGTCTTCGCTGTTTCGTTTGGCCTACATTCGAGGTAAGTCTAGGGGCTAAGGTACGAGGCTGCTGACCCGCAGGTCGCTGGATTGAGCCCCGGCTGCGGCGGCTGCACTTTCGATGAAGGTGAGAATGCTGTAGGCTCTTGTGCTCAGATTTGGGCACAAGTAAGACAACCCCAGGTGGCCGAAATTTCCGAATCCCTTCACTATGGCGTCTCTCATAATCATATGGTGGTTTAGGGATGTTAAACCCTACATATCATCATCATACATTCGAGGTAAGGTTTTCTTTTTTTTTTTTCGGCCTCTGGAATTTTGGGGATCGGCTTAGAATCGGAGTCCACCTAGATTTGAGTGAATACGGTACTCGTGTGCTGCAAATATTTCAAAAGATTGTACAGTACAGTGAAACCTTGTTAACTCGAAGTCACTGGGGCCGCAAGAAATCTTCGAATTAAGCGTGCTTTTGAAATAACAGAACATTAAAAAAGTGGGATGCAAAAGGCTTAGAACTATTCAAAGTAATCAATACTCGTCGTTTCCTGTGCCGGCTAGCTTGCGGCTTCAAAGGTTATGTTTTACAGCAAGACCTGGTCTTAATTTTGCTCCAAACACGGAGGAACGGTGGGCCTCGCTGCTGCCACTGGAAAAAAAAAAAGAAAAACGCTGTCGTGATAAACTGAAATGCTTGCCTGCGGAAAACAAGAGATCTTCACTGCAGCACAGTAGTGACACGCGGGCAGCATGTTGCCTTCTCCTCGTTGTGATGTGTTTTGGCTGGAAAAAATGGTCTTTGAAACTTTTGAACTTACTTTTCGAAGAGGGCGTCGCTGGAAAGAACTCTGCCAGCAGTGCAAAGGCACTAATTGCTGGAGTAAGTGGCAATTAGAGGTTTGCTTACATCGCAAATTTCGCTAAATTGAGCTTTATTAATTTCTTGACAATCACAGAAAGAATGGGTAAACCATGACCGGCTGATGTTGCTAAAAAATACAATATGCTGGCCACGCATCACCGCTGTGTTGCAGTGAAGCACGTGTAGTTTACCGCAGGCACAAGTTTTGAATGACCAGGATATCGTTTTTTTTTTTTTCTTTTTGCATTGGAGGAGCAAGGCTGGGGTGCTTCAGCTGCCACTCATTAGTATCGCTACATTGCATTGCCTTGTGGCTCTTAAGGGCCGTCGTTTCCGGGATTTGCGGCAAAATCAGGATTTGGAACTGGCACATGGCCCCCAAAGTTTTCGAATCAATCGGACTGATGCCGGCCACCGCTTCAAATTATTCACTCACTTACATTGCAAAGTACGGCACCGCGGAAATATGTCAAATTAAGCGGCATTTCGGAATAACCAAGTTCGAATTAACAAGATTTCACTATATTTTAAAAATTACTCTATCAAAATTCATTCAAACATGAAAATTTCGAAGCACTGAAACGAACAAATGGACTATTTTACGATGTGTAACACACCTAAAGAGATTGTTTGACTGCAGCATGGGCATGCTCGCTGTGTCATGAAACCGCCTACTCAAGGGAAATATCCCACTGCTGCGAACCCACACTTCAACGTCAAGTACATACACCTACACCCTGATAATTTTGTGCTTAACCCAGTAGCCACTGCTGCGGTGGCTACATGGTTAGAGCATCTGCTTCCAATGTGGGAGGTGCTGGATTTGATTTCCAGTGCTGACCGAGAACCCACCGGTTTTTTCTAATGGGTAGAAAAATACAATGATCTGGTGCTCGGTTATTCCTGGGTACTCATCTCAAAAGGTAGCACCATAAGTATCTGGGAAGGCCCCTGGGCATACCTTTAAAACCCCAGCCTTGGTGAAATAGTTCAGCATACGCTGATGCTGTTGGAGGCCGAGCACTGCTGCCACTAAGTACTTACTGATTAAATAGGCACAAGCACACTTCCGATCTGGTGCTCAGCAAAACGAAGGTATAGTCGCTTGTGAGGGCACCCACGCCGTGGGAAATTCGTGGCATGAGACCGCCAGAATGAGAATAAAGGTCATCATCCTTCTTTTTCCTTGGTGCAAAAGGAAAGTACTCACCTGTGAGGCATACCCATTACTATACTTTCGATGCCAAGCTCACTCGACCGGTCAATGATGGTTTTCATCGCCGGGATGAGCACCTCGCAACCTTCCAATCCAAACCGCTTCTCTGAAACCCACTTTTTGGCCAGGAACTCCTCGAATCTGCGACAAAGACCCCGCAGAAAATGCAGCAGCTGTTTTGGTACTTTCAGTAAGTGGCACTGAATCCCTGCTCAGGTTCAGCGAGGAAATGTTTGCAACCAATGAGCACCGCTTGCAATGCATTAAGCAATCTATTCTCACAAAAGACTTGCAATTGTAAACAGTGACATCATCTACCCTATCCTTTCTTAATTGTTTGCTTTAATTTTTAAGAAAATGTCAAATCAAAGCATGAACAATAAAAGATGATACTATATCTATGTCCTGTGGTTACCTGGTCAAATGGTTGTAACTGGAGCTGTGTGAATAGCAATCTCTTGGGTGCGAACAGACTTTAAATATTGTTTGAATGATTCTCCGGTAATTTATCCAATACTTCAAAACAAAACTACAAAAAAAAAAATGTCCCAGAGGATCTCTAGGCATATTCTTAAGAGATAAAAAAAAAGCGTTTTTATGGCTAGGTCAGTGAAGCGCTAAAGGAATTTTGCTACATGGTGTTCATTCATTATAAAGAAAGAGGCAGTTTAGAGGTCGAATTATGTTTATTTAAATGATCTGGCGCAATCAAAGCTGTGTCGACAACACTTGACACGTCAAAAGAAAAGAATAGCCTCATTGCCACCTTCACTTTCTATGGGAGCCCAACAGACGTGATGGACAAGGCCGCACTTCCTTCAAGTCTGGAGTTACTTACCTGCTGCAAGATTTCACTCTCCTACTTCATGACTGTGAGTGGTTTCTGTAGCAGTTGTTTGCACCGACTACAGCTTTGGTGGGAGAGGTAATGTGTTGTCTGCATATGGCTTTTGCAGACACCAAATGAGTGTGCACTTTCACAAATGCAGTGAACCAACACTTTTAAATTAAAATATATAGCATGAAAAATGGCCAAGAACAAAATTTTTTTCGTGAAGTAAACTGTAGGTCTGGCACCAGCGCACTGTGTAAAAACAAAACTGTGCTGCCAGCTGTCACGTAGGTCACTGACAAGAGTTATTTAGAGTACAGTGTTAACACGAGCCTGACGGAGTTGACTTTTCACCTATTCGACCATTTTTTGGGTGAGACAAATTACTTCTATATGACGGGATGCCTTTGCGGTGCCCCAAGACATTATACGGAAATCATGTTTTGCAAATGACAGAATAGGAAACTGAAACCATGTTTGTGGCATTAGCAACAGCCAGAGGCATATATAGTGACATCGTCCTCACGAAATCGCAACGAGACACATTTTAAAGCTAGTCCACACACACTAATTTCAAGCTCTACTACCATCTGCTTGCGTAAAAATTTTTTCACAGCTAAGTGAAAATGGTGACGCACCCCATTATTTTGCACACTCGAGACAGCTACATCATATCTACCCCACATGCCCGAAACCTGAGCCACTGAGCAGTGCTCAGAAGCGAAGGAAATCTTAAATGTCAACGAGGAAAGGTTTCTATGGACTGAGACAGAATATTGGAATCTTGATGACAAGCTTGCAGGCATTCTCAAGTCACTCTATGCAGATAAAAAAATGCAAGGTAAAAGCCCTTGCAATGGCACGCAATCAATGTGTATCCAGAAGGGACCTTAAATCAAGCAAAACTATCACACAAGAAAAAAAGCTGGCAGCAGAATTAATTTCACTTTACATGAGGCTGCATCGTACTAGCCTTTTCCATTTCTTCCTTTTGATCATCAACAGAGCAACATAACATTTTTTTTAAAAGATTGTTTTACAATACATGCAGATGCATTTTGATTTATATAGTAAAAGCTCATTAATTTAAACCCTGTTAATTAGAAAAAATCAGATAACTTGGACATGTTCTCTGGTCATAGCAAGTGCATGTCGTATTATTTAGTGGCATGAAACTCTCGTTAGTTCAGTCATATTTGGCTGCAACCCGGCTAATTCAGACAATTCTCAGGGTGCGCCAAACATGAAGCGCTGCAAAGGAGTAAAAAGAGCCTTCATGAAAAACCAAGATAGCTGTGAACTTTCAGAAAGAAGGCAGGCGCAACCCACAATTTTACCACAAAGGGTCTGTTTGCAACCAAGGCTTTAGCAGCTATATCAAAGTTGTTTCATCCTAAATTTTACTCGACGCATACCAAGTGCATAGGCTCTATGTATGATCACATTGATAGCAACTGGGGTCAAAGCCGCATGTCTTCAGAACTGCTTAGTCGCCATCCATGGCTGTGCATTAGCAAGCAAGCTTTATTCAGTAGCGAATGCAGTGCTCGGCTCAGCAGTTTAGTTTGGACTCTGGACATAGGCCACGTACACTGTCAGTTTTTATGAAAGGGAGCACAGGAATGCGGAGCCTGCGCGCTGCGGTGGCTACTAGCAGCGTGTTCAAGTAGAAGCAAGAGCAACCACAGCTTCTTTTGGTTTCATCTTGAGGTGAGCAAAGCAAAAGTTCATCATTGTTGATATGGAACCAGTGGCAAGATGGAACAGTTCCTCCTCGCCCTTCAAAGCAACCACTGCCTTTTGCATTATCCACTTTGATATGGGGGGACGGGGTGCTACCTTGCAGCTGGTTCCATATAAGCAATGAATGGTGGCTTTGTTCACCACGAGATGACACGGAAAAAGGCTGTGGTTGCTCTCACTTGCGTTTCAACGCGCTGCCAGCAGCCTCTGGAGCGCGCAGGCCACGTGTTCCCGTGTTCCCTTTCTAAAAAATTGACACATGCCTGAAGAACGACGTGGATGCTATGATCACGTCTTTTAAGCGGTACTCACACGAGGAAAAAACCACGGGGGATAAAGGTGGAGCCTAGTGACAGCAACAGGCGACGAGAAGTCCCCCCAAATGTCCCTCACTCGCACAGACGAGGGGAATGGTCGGCGAGATCAGTGTGGCCAGAGCGTACACCATACCATGAAGTGGAAGCACTGAAGAATTCTTTGACATCAAGCCATAATATCGGCAAGCTTTTGTTTTGAAGGGGTGGTGGGTTTAAAGCCATGTTGTGTTCTGACTCGAGAAGAAGGAAAGTACAAGTGTATTTTGGGTGAGGAAAGAGCCCCTTTTGAATCCCCTCTGCCGCTTTGCTGCTTTTAGGAGGTTTCTTGTTTATGTTTTTTTCATGAAAGGCAAATACGCCATTGCCCTTGGTTTGACTCGCCACCACAAGGTTTTCTTTTTTGCAAAGACGAACCCGCCCAAAGTGACTATCCTGGCAGCGTCAATAACTGCTTTTTTTTTTTCGGCTACGAAATCGCTCACAGCCTCTCCGACTCGTCAAATACCACCATTTAGTCAGTAGATAGGAATTTCAATAAAGTATCTTTCGATGTAGGTTGGCTTTCTGTGAACGAAGGATTTATGCTATCATAGCATTTCTCTCATGAAAACAACCGAGAACGGAAGTCATGTAGCCTAATACTATAATACTTGACAATTATCTGTACAAGCTTTTCATTATAATTTTGTACAAGCTTTCCATTATAATGTAAAAACAGATCGGCTGCACCGATAAAGTAAAATGTGAAGTATGTCATGTTTCTGAAAATAAAAAGCAGCCCTCCAATTCTACGACTGTCTATATTTTAAGCATCTAATTTTCACTCAAGAGGATCATTAAAGAATTTCTTTAAAAAGTAAGACATCTCCATCAGGCTGAACAAGCAGAGCAGCAGCAGCAGCAACAACAACAAGAAGAAAAGTGGGTTATGTCATGATTCTTATCAAAATAACCACTTTAAAAAAAATTATCACTTCATAGGGTACCACTCCATCATCTGCTTGGCTCCATCATCGTCTCCCACACACCATTCTTTAGGTTAGTTTTATTATAGCCATTGGAAGAGATTTCCCACAAGCAAGAATATTCTTTTACGAGAGAAAAGAAAAAAAAAAGATGTTACATCGTTAATTTTCGCCATCATGGTGCTCACGAATCTGGAGCGTAATTTGAAAAGGCCGCTGCCACTGCGCTCTGCAAACGAGAGGGCAACAATGTGCCAGACACTCAAAATTCCGCTATATCCCCCACAGCACGGGGATTGTTGGACAGGTCGGAGAAACGATCCTCGCCTCCCCCGAGAAGCCGCGAGGAAGTCGCATGGCCACACTAACTCGTGACGTCATTGTCACGTGATGTGCCATTCTCGCTTCTTCTCCGGGGATTTCTCTCTTGTGTGAATAGGTACCGCTATAGCACTCAGTTTTCTCCACAGAGGATGTGGCTCTGAGTAGCTTTGGGCAACACTGCATAAAAGTGGTGGTGCCACCATTTTTGTGGCTCGCGCATTCTTCGCTGCAAGCGTTTCTTACAGCTCCAAGGAGCATGATACATGCACCAATATTAATTTATTATCGTTGAATAAATTATTATCGCCTTTTTAAGTGGACAATTTTCGGTTTCAGTTTCTGGGTGTGGAATTGGGCTGTGGCGTTGCAGTGTAGCTTGGTTATGTGGCCTCGCAAGGCTGTGATGCACGCCGGGCGCATTATCGTCTTCTTTCGCTGGCTTTCTCGCACACACGTGTCGCACAAGCACCTGCAAAACAAACGTGTAGCAGCTGCGATGCTTTGTCGGTACGTGCGTGATGAAGGTCTCCGGAGGTCAGCCACCTCACTACAATAGGCATGCGCATGGGACGGGGGCGGCCACTCCCATAGTCGCCTACGAGGGGGTTGTGCTAACACAACTCCACCCACACATTGACATAATAGGAAGGGGGCGCCGTGACTTAGGAAGAAGGTCAAAGTCAGACCCAAACATTGACATGATAGGGAGGGGGTGCGCTGCAATGAACCTTTGTTCCATCTGGAGGAGAAACCTGCGCACGCTTACGCTTCAGTCAGGAGAATGAGCATTTAGGCACACTTTGAAGGTGAACTAAAATATATTCTAAACATTTGCTTTTTCCGACCACTCGTGTGGAGTGTCCTAGCATACAGAAAAAACCATCAAGGGCCTTGTTTTAGCCTCGATATTTTGATGGCATCACTGCTTTAACTATAATTGAAAAATGGCCTGTTATATACTGAAAAGCCCGTTTCACACTGGTCATTTTTAATAATAATAGACTAATGCGCATGCACAATGCTGAAAATAGAAACACAGTCTCCACAAACACAGATGCCATAATTTAGGCTGGGATTTTGTGAGCACTGAAACTGCAACATAAACTGGCATGAGAAACGACTCCTTCCTGACATGTGTTCATTGGATGGAGTGAGGGCAAGCTGTGTCATACCAGTCTGGGCAACTCTCAAGGTTTTGATGGCGAGCTGCTGCATAAGAGTGTGTTCAAGTCTTTCCCTAACATTCATTACCACAGCGAGTTAGGCCTGCATTTTTTTAGCTTTCCGTGTGCTGTACGACCTTGGTGATGAGAACTTGCTTGCAGGTCTTCGAATGGAAATGCAGACACTGTTTCTAGAATTCAATAAAATTGATCTCTTTTCAATTAAAATTTATGTCGAGTTTTTCATGCTGCCCAATTGTTTGAACATTTCTTGCATCTTTTGTGTAATACAGTCGATCCGGGATATACCGAACTCGAAGGGGATCGTGAAATAGTTCGATGTACAGTCGGATCTCGATAATTCGAACTCAAAGGGGCCCAAAAATTTGTTCGAATTAAAAGAAGTTCGAATTAATGAAAGCTAAATAAACGGAGGGCTCTCCATGCAGTGGCGCATGTGCATTGAGCTAACACACGAGGGGGAAGTTTTAGAAGACTTACATTTATTCACAAATCACAGGACATCCGTTATTAATTGAAGTAATCGGTGATGCACGTCTGCACAGGTTTGCCTTGCAGCGAGTAAATCAATTTCGCACGCAGCTAGCAAAGCATTTCTACTTCGGCTTCAGCATCCTCCTGGCAAGAGAAGTTGCGTGCGAAAATGTCCAGCGCCTACACTTTCTAAAGACGACGAAAACAACGACTGCTGCATAGCAGAGCCTCTTGCTCTCCGCTACGCAGCCGCAGCATGGCCAGCACATGACAAGAAATGAGGAGCGTCTCCACGCGGAGAGAATTTCAGAGAAAACCAACACTCCACGGCAGCCTTTTTTTTTTTTCTCTCTTCGCACACGTCGATGAAAGGAGAAGGATTACAAGGCAGGGAAGAGCAAGAAAAAAGCGTGGCATCGGCACGTGAAAGACACCCCCCTCCTCAAGGCGCAGAGCCATGCTCCCGTAAAGGGCAAGGGCTGCAGAAGATAGTGCGTTTTCCTTTCCTTCAATTAAACAATCATTCAACCCAGCGACGGCTTTCTTTTTTTTTCCTCCCTCTCTTTGTGCGCGGCATTGGAAGGAGGCGTTGGAGTCTTTACGTGGCAGTGACGAAAAAGGGAGAAGCGTGACACGGGCGTGTCGCAGATCGGCATTTGAAAGAGAGCAAACATTCCACCGCAGCCTTTTCTTTTCTTTTCGTTTCCTTCGTGGGCAGCGTTGAGGTGTCGCAGGCGCCGCAGCGGGATCGGGCGGGGTGTGCTGAAAGCATTTTCGGAGTGCGGCATGTTCGAATTAACCGTCGGAAGTGGTCGGGCATTTGAATTACCGGGCGTTTTCGCCAATTGAAATACACATAGCTTTGGCTGGACCTCATCGCGAGTTCAAATTAACCGAAAATTCTAATTAGGCATGTTCAAAATAATTAGATTTGACTATAGTATCAATAATTCGAAATACGAAATATGTGTATTACAAGAGCTAACATAACAATTCACTCAAAGTATAATGAAGAAAAACACGTGTACTGCAAGTTGCCGCACTTCATTACAAATGAAAACAGTGCGTAAACTTGTTTTTGCGTGCCGACAAGTTGCAGTCATCCTCAATATCATTGAAGCTTTTCAAATAAGCAAATTCAGCTCTTTTGGCCACAACAGCATTGATTAACGCAGAACGCCAATGCAAGCTTCGTAGCACAGCAAAAGGTTGGTTAGCGGTGAAGACCTTGGAATATTCATAACCGCACGGGTACACTTGTGCGGCACCGGCAATGGCAGTCACAATTTCAGCATCGATGCAGTCAGAAACAGCTACGTCGTGATCTGCGCTGATAAAGTCGCTCACTGACCGAGATGATGCTCGCAAACGCTGATAAGTCGTGGAATTCACGGAGGCAGCGCTGTCAGTGGTCATGAGTCGTGGCGCACCCGAAGTTGTCACTTGGCCTGCCTGGCCCGCAAGGAAAGTTTACGACAGTGCTTTACTTGACGTTGATTCAGTCATAATTTTCATCGCTACATGAAGGTCAACATTCTGTTCAACACCCGAATGAGGTTTTATCAGGAACGAGGCGAGAAATACACAAGTCCACAAGGCACAAAAAACCACGAGACAACGCAGAGTGCTCACAGCCGGCATGTTGGCGATATTGATGTCACTAAATGCTTTGCAGCTGGCAGCCGCTGCTTTGATGCGAAAAGCTAGAAAAAGCGCAGCCTCTGTGACGTGCATTTTAAAACCGAAAACACTAAAAATATGTGACGAAAATTTAAATGGCCATACTTTTCAGGCTTGCATGCCATTATGCGCTAGCAAACAAGGAAGCGACTGCGAACATTGCAGCGAGATCGCCGAGTCCCTTCACATTCTCATTTTGGTTTCCTTGGCAATAGAGTCTTTTTGAAAAACACTATGCCCGCGCGTTAAGACCTGCAGATCGCGGATCAAACACACTGGTGCACTCAGAAGCGTCGTGCAATGAACCCGATCAGCGCAATGGCATAACGTCGCCTTTTCGTCACCTGTGCATGAAAAGGGATCAGAACTTGTCAGAATGCGGCTGAAAATCGACCAATATTTGCTAGAGAAAGTGCACTTTTTGGGCTTCAGTGCAGCGCAGCGCTCGATATAGCGGACGTCCCGCTATGCGGGAGTTCAATATAAGGGTGCACCGGTACTATACTTTTGCATGAAAAATTAAAGGGGATTTCTCAACGTGCTGGTGGCAATATAGCTAATAATTCAATATATCCGAGTTTGACATATCTGGGATCGACTGTACCTTTCATGTAAAAAAAAAAAGAATTTGGCAGTAACTACAATTTGGCATAAAAGGCTGCATTTCAATATTATTACATTGTTGACGTAATTGGAAGAACTTTGCTACATCAAGGTTTGACTGCAATTATTATTACTTCTTTTTTACACGACAGGGAGTTGGCAACTCACTTGGTGGATCGAACAACACGTGACAGCAGCAGGCGCTTGCGCTCTTTGGTAAGTCGCATGACACCAGGCGACTCAAACTTCTCCCTGATCCAGTTGCACTGGTCAAGGTCATTGATGAACATGTATTCCACCCCAATACTTGTGCAGTACACGTTCTGAAACACAACAGGAAAGCACCAACAGTCAGTGAAATATTTATCTGCTATTCTTCAGATAGAGAAAGCACACTTTGGCCAGGACTGCCGAAATCAGAGAGGACTTTACGAAGAAATTCTCCAGTTAAATTTACATTCGCTCTACTTGAAGGTTGAAGATTATTTGCTTTCATCACAGAAACAAGGAGCAGAAGCAAAAGGCTACAAAGGTCGGACAAAGAGAATGTACTCATGTTGGCATTCAGCAATACCGATAAAAATTAGTACATAATGTATTATAGACTTCATATCAAATAATACCACATGAGCAACACGGGAAAAAACGTAACCTAAATCAATCCGAATCAGAAGTGCAAAATATAAAAGAAATATGCGCATTATACAACAGTTGAACAGATTTACTAAGAATCTGTAGACACAATTTTGCATTTTGGATATAAAAACACAGGAAAGATAAATCAATTGCACCAATCCATTACAAAAAAAAAAAACCATAACAGTATGTCACACCATGAATAATACAATATATACCAGATATATTCTCGTAATGAATGCACTTTTTTCCTGGAAAATCATACCGAAATTGGGGAGCACGTTTATTATGCGAGGAAGATTTAATGAAAATTTTTTTCGGAATGAGCAAACAATGCGGTAAAAAAAAGGGGAGGGGTAGTCTAACCTTTTGCAATTGACATACGCATACACTGTTTGTAAACAGCTTCTTTGTTACACTTTCCTCATCTACGGTGGTTGATGGCATCATCTTCTGCAAGCTGTCCCCGCGCACTCCATGAAACTGTTTCATGGCTTTCTTTTTTTTAACAATTATGCGTGGAAGATTTTATGAAAATTTTTTTCGGAATGAGCAAACAATGCGGTAAAGAAAAGGGGAGGGGTAGTCTAACCTTTTGCAATTGACATACGCATACACTGTTTGGAAACAGCTTCTTTGTTACACTTTCCTCATCTACGGTGGTTGATGGCACCATCTCCTGCAATCTGTCCCCGCGCACTCCATGAAACCGTTTCATGGCTTTCTTTTTTTAACAATCTTTTGTTTACCCGCAGCAGCGATATCTGCTGTGGTCTCGAGGGGCTCCAGCGCTGCGTTGATGCTAGGACGCAATTTGAGTAATTTGGACACTACGATGCACTTCGCAAACTCTGCGGCAAACTTGCCCTATGACGACGCTGATATTGCAGCAAGCTACCACCGCAGCATCAAAAGAAACCGCCGATAACAAGATTAACGGTAAAATACAGCCACTGCCTGACTCTCTGCTGACATGTTACTGCAAAAAAGGTAGCCTATATCTTGCGTTCCTTGAAGTACACACGGATAACAAGCACGAAGAGTGAATTGCAACGAAAGCGAGGATCCGCGATGCTACCATGTTACACAAATTGTCACCTTTTTTTCTGGACGACAAGAGATATTTGCTGGTTTTCAAGAAACCTGCGATGCGACAGACGGCCCTTCGCAACAGCAAATTTTGTCGCCGTTGCTTTAAAGCCGCAAGCATATGCTTGAGCCTTTGAGTGTCGTATTTGCAAGAAGTGAACGTTGGTTGACGCAGGTGTGGCGCAGGTAGTTTCTCGACCTTTGCTCAATGTGTGCTTGTGAGCCGCGAGGTCTCTCCCCTTTCACTGTCCGCGAACCCTGCTGTGGCACGTGGATAATTAAAAAAGACAAGATGTGCCGAGTGTAGGCAGAAAGAAAATTGAACTGCGGGTGGCAGCAGAAGAAGAGAAAGGTAGCACACCGATTGTGGGAGGTTGTTGTCACAGAACGAGCGCTAAAAATGGGGGCGCCGCCAAATTCTTGCGATAACGGGCGGGAGAAACACCGCGAGGTCAAAGGAAAAAAAAAAGGAAAACAAACATCCAAGGCTCCCCGGGCGCGCGCTCTCCCCTCGGAAGCGTGGCTTCGCCGACGAACCTCCTCACCCCACAACGGCGGCCGAGCAAGCGCTGGAAAGTTCCAGAAGGAAATAGGCGTGGTCAGACCGAGTTGAGTCATCCGACGCGAAGGGCATTCGAACCGTCTCGCCTCTCCCCAGCCTTCGCTGTGTATCGCGCCGACGAAATGACGAGAACTTTCTGGAATGTGCCGCGGAAGGTATTTAATCGAGCGGCCGAGACGAGAGAGCAGGAGAAGACGGAAGTTAGCGCCAGAGTGCGTAGGGATTCCGCCGTGTAGTCGGCGAAGGTTTTGTCCGTAGGGACGAAGCAAGAGATGAAGAGGATTTCCACCTGAGGGGTGAAGGCTCGAGCTACAGGCAAGAGCGTGAGTTTACCGCTATCGAGCGAAGACGCGTGGCAACAGCTGCGTGTGTGAAGCCGACGTGTTTCCGGCGAAGAAGTTGAAGCTTGAAGAGTGGCCAATTGAAGACGCGAGGTTTCCTGGAAGAGAAACTTTAGGGGGCAGCGGAACGACAACAACGCTGGACTTTGAGTGAGTGATTCTCGGAAGAGTATCATTCAGACTTTTGTTCCAAGGACTTTGGACTGAATGGGTTTTCTATCTCTTTAGTCTTTAAGTGTCTTGGTTGTTAAATGCATGCGACTGCATTGTAGTGCGAATTGTTGTCTGTGTCCGTTGTTTCGAGTGTGGCTGATTGTACTGGGTAGTACGTTGTTTGATCGGTGACATATTGTACTCAGCTATTGTGGAGTGAGCATATTTGTGTATTGTTTTTCTGATCTGCCATTATTGAGAATATAATTTTGTTGGTTTATCAACTCTCGGCTCTGACTTGTTCTTTGGGCCACAGCCGGCGTCCGCTGGCGCGCCAAAAAGGACCACTTCTAAATTGTCCACGCTTTCGTGGTGCGGTTCGGGGGGCCGATACCTCGGCCCTTGGCATTAGCCCGGCGATCGCCTCCCCAATTAACGGGACCTGTGTGACAATTAATCTGGCGTCCGCGACACAGGACCTTTTGGTGCACAGTGTGTCCAAAGTAGTGAGAAAGAGCCTCGAGTTGTTGATAGTGCTATCGGAACAATTTTGTGTGTTGTTCAGTGTTCTCGTTAACGAGTGCAGGGGAGTGTTCCGATAGACTGATTTAGGAAGATACTTTTTGCACGCGGCAAAGTTTTATTTGCGAGTTGCGAGACACAATGGATCTCGAAAAGTTAGTCGCTCTTGGTGAGAAGATGGGGCTTTCTGGCGCCGAACTACGGAAGTGGGTAAGCCAGAAGGAGAAAGAGGCGGTGGAGAGAGAAAGGTTGGCAGCTGAGAGGGCCAAGAAAGAAAAAGCAGCTGAGTTGGAGAGAGAGAGGTTGGCAGCTGCGAGAGAGAAAGAAGAAAGAGAGGCAAAGGAGCGACAGCTGAAAGAAGAAAGAGAGCAACAATTGAAGTTGGAGCTGGAGAAAGAAAAGCTGGCCGCTGAGAGGGCGAGAGAAGAAAGAGAGGCAAAGGAGCGACAGCTGAAAGAAGAAAGAGAGCAGCAATTGAAGTTGGAGCTGGAGAGAGAGAAGTTGGCAGCCGAAAGGGCGAGAGAAGAAAGAGAAGCGAGGGAGCGACAGCTGAAAGAAGAAAGAGAAGCGGAGATGGCTGAAAGGGAACGGCAGCGGCAGCACGAAATTGAACTCGAGCGGCTCCGTTTGCAACAGCGAAGTGAAACTCCCGTCCAACCTAGAGTTGAAAGCAGCGAACGGGAAGATCATGGCTTCCGCTTGAACCCAAGCAAGCTGCTCGTCGCGTTTGAGGAAAAGAAGGACGACCTTGACGCGTACCTTCACCGATTTGAGACGATTGCGAAGAGCCAGAATTGGCCGGAACATCAATGGGCAACTGCTTTGAGTACTTGCTTGAGTGGTGAAGCGCTCAGTGTGTACGGTAGGCTGACGCCGACCGATGCAGCCAACTATGCGAGGGTGAAAACTGCTTTGCTGAAGCGATTTAGATTTACTGTTGAAGGATTCCAGGACAGATTTCAGACAGGAAAGCCAGCTGATGGTGAGACGGCTACGCAGTATGCCGCCCGACTTAGCCATTATTTCGACAGATGGATTGAACTTTCAGGGACAGCGCAGGAGTACGATGAGCTTAGAGAGCTCCTAATTAGAGAACAATTTCTTACTAGTTGCCACCCAAGCCTGTCGCTGTACTTGAAAGAGAGGAAGGCTGAGTCACTTGAAGGAATGCTTGAATTGGCTGATCAATTCTTGGAAGCGCAAGGTGAAACTAATTTGGCCAAGGTCAAGAAGGAGTGTCCCGAAGACTCGAAAAATTTGGCACCCGAACCAAAGAAGCGTGCACCGGAGAGTGTTCCGAGATGTTTCCTGTGTAACCGAGTGGGTCATCGCGCGAGCCACTGTCGTATTAACTTTACGAGCCCTACGGTATTAAAATGTTTCAAGTGTGGTCAGACTGGGCACAAAGCAGACGCATGCCGAAACGGGGCGAGTCAAACTCACCAGGTATCCTGTGTGCAAGCGGCACCGAAATCTGATAATAATGCCGTCACTGATGGATTCGTAGAGTTGAAAAATGGGGAGAAAATTCCTATTGTGGGTGCTGTAATGTCAAAACAGCCAACCGGTGTCACGAAGGGAATGCCAGCGCTGCCTGGAAAAGTTGCGGGCAAAAAGGTTACGGTGTTAAGAGATACCGGCAGTTCCACTGTTATTGTGCGGAAAAATTTGGTACGGGAAGGTGAGTTAACAGGCAAAATGAAACCGGTTTGCCTAATTGACCGTACAGTTCGGATGCTTTCCGAAGCAGAAATCGAGGTTGAAACCCCGTACTTCAGCGGGAAGGTTACTGCTTTATGCATGACGACCCCCCTGTACGACCTTGTCATCGGAAACATCGACGGGGCGCGAGGACCGAATGATCCAGAATGTTTAGGAGAAGACACTAAGATAGGGCCCTCGCCAACCCAGCGACCGCGAGATACAAGGGAGGAACCCCCCCTGACGGATCTCACTAGAGCCCAAGGTGAAGCCGCGGTACAAGGGACCGTGAATGAGAAGATGATCGAGTTGAATGAGTTCACGGGCCGAGCAACTGGACTTACGTCGGCACGACCTCAACCGACCGACAGTGTAAAGGAGACGGAGTTGGCCGGCCGGGCAAAATGTAGAAACATGATCAAGCTGGTAAATAAACAGACAGGACCCGTTGAAAGTTATGACCCGTTAACGGTGTCGGAAGCGACAACGATGGCTGAGACGCCGCCTCAGATACCGTCGTTGGAAAAGGCTCGCCGAAAAAGAACAAGGAAAAACAAGAAGAGATCGAGCGAGCACCGCAAGAAAGGGCGCAAGCGCCGCTCAAAGTACACAGGATAAGTGCTGAAGTCGAATCCGAATGTGTTTGGCAGTGTTGAGTGCCATATGTTGTGTTGATGTTGTGTTATCCTGTGTCACAAGTGTCGAAGTGTCTGTGCTGTGATGTGATGTATAGTGTTGTATAATTGTTGTAATGAGAGAACTTTGTACGTTTGTATTGTTTGGAATGTGTGATGAAGTGTTGTAGTCATGTACCTGTGGCTATATTTCATGTGTTGTGGAATGGAATTACAATGTACGATTGTATTGAGTGATCTATTGCGAATGTGAAGTGTCAGGGGCGACGGTTTGTGTTACAGTCTTTCAGAGTGTGTGGTGACTGTTCGTGCTCGTTTGTGTGGTTTTGAATATTATGAGATAATATTCTTAAAGTGGGGGGCAGTGTCACAGAACGAGCGCTAAAAATGGGCGCGCCGCCAAATTCTTGCGATAACGCGCGGGAGAGAGGCCGGGAGGTCAAAAGAAAAAAAAAAAGAAAACAAACATCCAAGGCTTTCCGGGCGCGCGCTCTCCCCTCGGAAGCGTGGCTTCGCCGACGAACCTCCTCACCACACAACGGCGGCCGAGCAAGCGCTGGAAAGTTCCAGAAGGAAATAGGCGTGGTCAGACCGAGTTGAGTCATCCGACGCGGAGGGCATTCGAACCGTCTCATCTCTCCCCAGCCTTCGCTGCGTATCGCGCCGACGAAATGACGAGAACTTTCTGGAATGTGCCGCGGAAGGTATTTAATTGAGCGGCCGAGACGAGAGAGCAGGAGAAGACGGAAGTTAGCGCCAGAGTGCGTAGGGATTCCGCCGTGTAGTCGGCGAAGGTTTTGTCCGTAGGGACGAAGCAGGAGATGAAGAGGATTTCCACCTGAGGGGTGAAGGCTCGAGCTACAGGCAAGAGCGTGAGTTTACCGCTATCGAGCGAAGACGCGTGGCAACAGCTGCGTGTGTGAAGCCGACGTGTTTCCGGCGAAGAAGTTGAAGCTTGAAGAGTGGCCAATTGAAGACGCGAGGTTTCCTGGAAGAGAAACTTCAGGGGGCAGCGGAACGACAACAACGCTGGACTTTGAGTGAGTGATTCTCGGAAGAGTATCATTCAGACTTTTGTTCCAAGGACTTTGGACTGAATAGGTTTTCTATCTCTTTAGTCTTTAAGTGTCTTGGTTGTTAAATGCATGCGACTGCATTGTAGTGCGAATTGTTGTCTGTGTCCGTTGTTTCGAGTGTGGCTGATTGTACTGGGTAGTACGTTGTTTGATTGGTGACATATTGTACTCAGCTATTGTGGAGTGAGCATATTTGTGTATTGTTTTTCTGATCTGCCATTATTGAAAATATAATTTTGTTGGTTTATCAACTCTCGGCTCTGACTTGTTGTTTGGGCCACAGCCGGCGTCCGCTGGCGCGCCAAAAAGGACCACTTCTAAATTGTCCACGCTTTCGTGGTGCGGTTCGGGGGGCCGATACCTCGGCCCTTGGAATTAGCCCGGCGATCGCCTCCCTAATTAACGGGGCCTGTGTGACAGTTGTCATATCATAAAGAACAAGAAAGATCGACGTGCAAGGAAGCGTCGTCTGTCGGTTTATGGGACTGCAGTGAATGAATGTAGAAAAAGTGCATTAATTACGTCGGAGGAAAATACAAATTTTGATGACTGAAGTTGGGGATGCATATATCACGAGAGTGCGTTCATTACGAGAGCAAGTACGATATACATCATGCATATTGCATTTCACTTATTATAATACGCATTTTCCCAAATTACTTCAATAAAGTACCAAAATCAGATAAGCTTAGACAAATATTTGAGGAGCCTGGTAGTTTAAACTCTGTCTACCACAAAGAAATCTGTATTTGGGAATTGCTTCATTGTGTAGCAAACAGTGACATTTTGATTTAGGCTATTTTTGTGCATACAGTTGGCTGGTTTTTATACAGTGAAATACCACCACTAGACAATATCAACATGTGCTGCGCAGTGCATGTGCGCGTGGTCATCATATGGCCTACAGAAGCGGCCATAGACAAGCTGAAAGGACACTCTGTGACAAACTGGGAGGAAGCGGACATGTGCGGTATGCACCCAGCACGGCGATGGATGTAGACATGGATGGCGCTCGAGCGTTTGGTTGAGTCATGTGCTACACCATTAAAAGCTGACTGCACTCTAAACATTTTCCGAGTTCACACCAGCGGCTGCCTCCCATCTTTGGCCAGACAGCGCAAACCACACAGTATTAACATTATACATGGTTAGCTTTCAGCATAGTGTGTTTATTGAATAAATTATGGAGTCTTAAATTTTAAAGTCTATCCCTGTAGTTTTCAAGGTATCCATGGACTCCTTTTTGTAATATCAATTTTTGATAATTTTTTAGTATGTTGTACCCCAAACAAGCAAGCAAAATGTAAGTCCAGAATAGAACGTGGAACAATACCCCTGTCACATGGCAAATCAATCTAATAATATTTACAGTGAATGTCATTTGTTTGTAATGTCATTTCTTTGGTGCCGCACAAACAAAACTAATCTCATTCGATGAAAACAACATTTTCTGTTGAATGAGTTCTCGAAACACATTCGCATTCCATTTTGGACCGAATGCGTAGTCTCGACGCCAGGGACCTTTTAGAAAGATACCTATTGGCTAATGTATCGGTAACCTTCTCAATTTGTAAATATCTTATTTTTAGTTAGATTAACTTATGACTGGTATATGGACATAATAGAATGCGCAGGAGTTTCTAGAAGAAAGCTACTCTCAACCGTAGCGGCTGGATGCCAGCCATGTTTCATTCGTGCTCAGTCGTCGTCCCCGCCTGTATTTGCTGGTGTTGTTCTTCCGATTGCACATGTATTGGTGACCAGCAGCATAGCCAGAAATGTTTTCGAAAGGGGGTTCAATGATACTTTTTGTATGTTTGTGCATGTACATGTATAGGTGTACATACATATACATGCAAGCTAAATTAACATTTTTACCCCCCTCCCCTGGCTACGCCCGTGGTGGTAACTACATGAAATTGCTGCTGTCCACTCATTTTTGTAGCCGAAGCGTCAGTTGTTCTCTCATGCTTCAGCTGACTATAACCACGCCATGAACCACACTCTGAAATATCGTCGACCGTGTTGGTTTTTGATTGGCTCTCAGCTTGTCTGCGTTTGTGTCATGCAGCTGAGGCAAGTTATGTAAAACCACTACATATATATTATTGGAGCAGCTTTTTACTAGTAAAGAATTATTTTGGAGGATACACATGGTTCATGCAAGCTTTAATAGACTTATTTCTCCCAAAGACATAGATCAGGAGGGCTAAGGTCATGGTCATCATTTTAAATTTACAATTCTTTTCGACGTGTCCAGAGTAAGATAAAATGACTACCTAAGTCACCTAATGTCATTCGTTGTAAACGACAGATTTGCCGTGGGGGCAGGGGTAAATACAATCGAGCCCGCTTATAACGAACCTGGGCCTAACGCGGCATCCATTCGCTGTATCCCGAAGTTCGTAGTAAATGAAACACAGCTTTTAAAAAAGTTGCAAGTGAAAACACAAACTTTTTTTGCCCAAACAAGTCAGTGATGCACGTGTTTCGAAGAGCAGAAGCGATAAGGGCAGTCTGTAGTTTATTTCAAACAGCAGCATGCTTGTTCGCCGAGGTCCGTGGCATAGCTGCATGAGGGACTGGCTCCAAGGTTTCGTCGTTCTCGCAAATCGATTCCTCCAAATCGCTCGTGCCACGTACTTCATCCACAATGCCCTAATCCGTGCACGGTTCTGCGGTGTCAACATAATCAGCCTTAATGAAACTATCCCAACAGATGTTCTACCCACTCTCCCATGTCGGAGTCGAGGGCGCGCTGCCACAAATCGCCGCTAAAGTGATCCTGTTCGGAAGCTTCAGGCTCGACATCGAGCCCGACGTCGACGAAGTCGGCTTCGCGAAAACAGTTTCGCGCGCATGTAGCCGTGACCGCCGCCCACGAAATATTCACCATCTACACAACCAAATACCGGGACACCCGAAGTGGCAAGTTGGCTGGCAGGTGGTCAAGAGCTATGAGCAAGCACTCTGCAACGCAGCACCTTACGCACGGATTACGCTCAAGCCAAGCGGTCACACTTTCGACATTTTGTTGAGCAGCAGGAAAAAGCGTGCAAGTCCTCCCGTCTGCAATCCTGATCACTAGAGACCGGATTATAGGCAAATGCCTATTTTGTTCCTTGCGTTCCTATCGTTCCATTTTGATATATGAGCATGAATTAGAAGTTAAAAAGGGCTTTTATGACGTTTTTATCGTGCCTGTAAATGCCTATTTTGGGTGTTTGTGTCTAAATGCCTATAAGTGCCTATCTTCCAAATGAGCGCATATATGAGCATTATTCAATATTAAATTTTGTGCTCTAGCATAGTGTGGAACAGTTATTCAGGTAAAAAAGACACCATTGATATTTCCAAACAATATAACGTGCAGCAAAGACAGCTATAGCTGACATGCTGCGAGCAATTGGAGGAGGAGCATGAGGAGTGAAAAAGACGGTATTTCCGCAGTTCTAAGTGGAGGAACATCTCCGCGTCTGCAGGGGAAAGAAGAGAGACAATCAAAAATGGGGTAAGAAAATAAAAGTGATGTCTATGGCAGAGGACGCGGCCACCGCCTTCTACAGACGACTGTCCAGTGCCCTGAAGGAACTGAAGAACAGCCCTGAAAACCTGGGTGTTGCGGTGTAAAAGGAAGAGCAGGTTTTTCTGGGCAGCCGCAAGTACCTGGTGGACGAATAGAAAACCATGAAGGGCCACTCGTGGAATGCTGTTGTTGGTGGCGAAGGTCGCCAAATCGTTATACTTTATAGAGCAAAGCCCGAGACGGGCGCCGGCATGTTTACAATCAACGGTGTATTTAGCATACATTCACTGTATGGTTGAATATAGTTGTATGGTTGAAATAGTTGAATATGCGTGTTCCGAATGAGATTCCTTGTCATATGTCTTTAAGTGACAAACATGAAAAAATGCAGAACAGGGCTCCAAGGTTTGTTCCAAGCCATTACTCAAAAATGACAGTTGTAACAATATGAAAAATGAACTAGGATGGGAATTACTATCATCGTGTTGAAATAAACTGCGGTTAGAATAAAGCTCCTATGTCGAGCATATGAGAAAACTTTCATTCGAAAATGAATGTATCTCTTTGCATGTCGCATCAGATATAATTTTTGTAATACCGTAATTCGTTTTTGTAAGTTTCATTGCAGAATGAAATGGCTTATAAAGAGAACAAAGTGTGTTGTGTCAATGAAGGCGTGTTTTCTTTGATATTGTTGTCAATCTGCTGCAATGCTTCAGAATAAAAATGCGATGTGCACGTGACTTTTGTTTTGTTTGTAATTTACTTTTTAAGCGTCCCTCTCTAGGTGACATAATAAGTTGTAGTTAGACACTAGAAGTTCTTGTGTGCGCAATGAAAAGCATTCTACCACGGTCATTTCTCAAATTGGTTCAAACGAGCCACCAAAGCATGATGCGAAGAAGCAATGTTGAATCCCTTGCCGTTCGTCTAATGTAGCCATCGCGAGCCTCATTCATTCCTGTTCTCTTCAGTATCAGGGCTGGAGAATCACATGACGAACACGCACAAAGAACAAAATGCGTAAGCAAGGTCACGCGCGCATGATGTGCCCCAGCCTACTCATGGGCGTACGCCATCGATGTGTCGTTTCGGCACTCTCTGTCGTGTATTACCAGTTTATGTGGGATGGATCAGTCAGTGTGTGTACTTTAGTAGAGGCTGGCAAGGATCATGTATATTGACCGCGATACACCACATCGCTCCGCTGAAACTGTGGTCAGAGACTACGCACCAAACACAAGCTAAGCATTGTCAGGGTTGGCAAAGGCACGATGCAGGAACGACGAGAAGACGAACGCAAGCGAAATAGGGTAGTAGTAGTAGTAGTAGTAGTAGTAGTAGTAGTAGTAGTAGTAGTAGTAGTAGTAGTAGTAGTAGTAGTAGTATGTGTGATTTGAGGTAAAAATTCACGATATGATTATAAGGGACGCCGTAGCGGAGGTATCCGCAAGTTTTGACCACCTGGTGTTCTTTAACGTGGACTGACATCGCGCAGTACACGGGCATCTACTTTTTTGCCTTCATCTGGATGTGACCGCCGCGGCCACAATCGAACCCGCGGCGTTTGGGTTAGCAGTAACGATTGGGTTAGCAGTAACCCTATAACGATTGGTTTACCGAGGCGGACTCAAGAATAGAATCTCGAGGCTATTCAAAACAAAAATAAGAATAAAAACAAGTTGAGATTTCGTTTGCGTGTTTTATTATGTTTCTCAGCTTTCATTCGTTACACTGATTTACAAAGCGCAGCGCAAAGACACACGGAAAAGAAAGACAGAGACAAAAAGTGACATCTTTCTTTTCTCTTTGTCTTTGCACTTCCCTTTCAAAATGATACGAAGCAGCTAGCCCAAACCAAAGTACTCCTCCTCCATGCTATACAACAGAACACACAACTTGCACATGCCAAGTAGAGTAATGTCACGTGCAACGCTCTTAATGAGGTACCGTTTGAAATGCAGAATATAATCAGGAGATGAGACATTTCTAGTCTGTTTTTCTAGATGTAGCTAGCATTTAACGAAGTTCTGACGAAGAGCGTATAGTATGCGACGTCAGCCCACCAATGTCAACGTAAAGAAGCGACCTAAAAACAGGACCTGATGATGTTTGATGTTTTGTGGCGTAAGGGCCATTTCACGGCCAAAGAGCGCCAGTTCATTTTACTAAAATATGGACAATGATTGTGATAAGCGGCTGTATAAGGGCCATAAAATTCCTCGCGGTAAGGCGGGTAAAAACATACAAGTAATAAAATCATGACCATGCCGTGAAAGGTGTGTGTAGTGCCAATAGATGACAAAAGTTTGTGATAATAAAAACGATGGTGGACATGTATGGCATTAGCACAAGTGCCTCACTCGTTCATACCCTTGCTCCAAGGGCTGTGAGAAAAGTGCTTTGTTGTGTAGCCACAGCAGTGAAAACCTCTCTGGAGAGGTCGTGTTACAGAATGCCCGGGTATACGATGTGAAAACTATGAATTTCTTTTAAAAACGCTAACAATGATTTATGACTAAAAAGCGGTAACATTGCAGGGTGTAAAGGTATATGTTGTTGGTAGGGTAATGGAAAATGTATTTTTCTTAGCGTTTCTAGTTGTTTGCACTGGATTAACATGTGAAGAACTGTTAATCCCTCACCACATCTGTCACACAATGGTGGATCGCCACCGGACAAAAGATATGAGTGTGTCATGTATGTGTGTCCTATCCCGAGCCTTGTTAGTGTTACCTCTGTTATACTAGATTTTGATACTGGTGGCCAATGGCCAAGGTGTGGCTCGATAACGTGTAGCTTGTTTTGTGTCTGTTTATCCTACTTGCTCTGCCAGTAGTCCCCGAGCTTTCGTTTGAGACACGGCTTGAGATCAAGGGGTGGGATCGATATGGGTGTAGTGGCACTGATTTCGTGGACGGATGTAGCAAGCTGATCCGCCATCACGTTGCCTTGGATCTCACGGTGCCCTGGCACCCAGCACACAACAACATATTGTTTGAGTGTGTAGAGTGTGCATAAAATTGAGTAAAGTGAGACGAGGACAGGGTTTTTTTGTTTTTTAAGATTGTGCAGACTGATTGTGCAGACTGCAGACCACACTGAGAGAGTCCGTATAGATTACTGCTTTTTGAATTTATGATTGCTTGATGTGTTTAGCCGCCACAAGTATCGCGTAAGCTTCCGCTGTGAAGATACTTGTGCCTGGATGTAGAGGGCCAGCATCCGAAAAGAATGGTCCGACAGCAGCGTAGGACACAAAGGAGTTAGACTTGAAGGCATCTGTAAAGAACGCAGGACGTGTGTATTTGTGTTGAAGTTCCAGGAAGTAGTTTCGGATATGGGCAATAGGTGCATGTTTTGTAACTTCTAGGAAAGACACATCGCAGTCTATTTTCTGCCACTGCCACGGTGGCGGGTATACTACAGGAGCCATTAAACTGTGTTCAAGTGTTACTCCAGTTTCCTCAGCTAGACCCTTCAGGCGAACTGAGAAGGGCTGCCTCATCGAAGGCCTGTTTTGAAACAGAATAGAGCTCGACAAATCATTAATAGTGGAGTATTAGGGGTGCTTCTTGTCTGCTTTCACCTTAAGAAAATATACAAAGGATATGTAGGTTCTTTGTAGATGAAGCGACCATTCATTTGACTCGACGTAAAGACTTTCTACAGGGCTGGTGCGAAAAGCACCCATAGAAAGGCGAATGCCCAAATGGTGCACGAGATCCAGCATCTTCAAAGCACTTTGAGTCGCAGACTGATAAACAACGACCCCATAATCTAAGCGAGTGCGAATGAGGCTTCTATACAGGTTCATGAGACATTGCCTGTCACTACCCCACGTAGTATGTGACAACACTTTTATAACATTCATGGCTTTTAAACATTTTGTTTTTAAATACTTGATGTGTGATACGAAGGTCAACTTGTTGTCCAAGATTAAGCCTAAGAATTTATGCTCCGCATTGACAGACAGACGTTGCCCGTTCAGTCGAATGTCAGGTTCTGAGTGCACGCCTCTCTTTCGGGAGAACAAGACACACGTGCTTTTTTCTGGGTTCAGCTGGAATCCGTTTTCCTCTGCCCATTTGGAGACCTTGTTTAAACCTAACTGAACCTGCCGCTCACACATTGCCAGGTTGCATGACTTAAAGCCAAGCTGGACGTCATCGACATATGTGGAATAGAACATGTTGAGGGGGATGGACAGGTGCAAGGAATTCATTTTGATAATAAAAAGGGTACAACTAAGTACAGCACCTTGCAGTACTCCCGTTTCTTGCACAAATGTTTGGGAGAGAATACTGCCCACACGGACACGGAATTTCCTATTGTACAAGTAACTCTTGATTATGGAAAGCGTTCTACCGCGCACACCCAGGTGAGACAAGTCTCTTAATATGCCAAAGCACCATTTTGTGTCGTAAGCCTTCTCGATATCGAGAAACACTGAGAGGAAGTATTGTTTTTAGACGAAGGCATCTTGAATCTGTGCCTCGATACGCACCAGATGGTCGGTGGTGGATCTACCCTCTCGAAACCCACACTGGAACTGGTCAAGCAGATTGTGTGTTTCAAGGAAATGTAAAAGTCGGCGGTTTATCATTTTTTCAAAAAGTTTACGAAGGCAGCTGGTTAGTGCAATGGGCCTATAACTTAAAACTGAGGAAGGGTCCTTGCCCTGTTTTAAAATAGGGATAACAATAGCCTCTTTCCAGGAAGCAGGGATGGTGCCAGAAAGCCAGATAGCATTGTATAGAAAGAGTAAAGTTTTTCGCGTTTTGAGCGGCAGGTTTTTCAACATTTCATACGTGACACGGTCGTAGCCTGGGCAAAATTACTGCAAGAGTTTAGTGATGTTTGTAGCTCAGCTAAGTTGAAAGGTTGGTTGTATGCCTTGTGACTTATGCACTTGTATTCTAGTTTCTGCTTTTCTATCCTTGCTTTATATCTTTGGAAGGCTTCAGTATAGTGTGACGAGCTAGACACTTGCTCGTAGTGTGCACCGTGGAAGTTCGCCTGATCTTCCAGGCTGTCACCCTGTGTGTTTACGAGTGGGAGTGAGTGTACTTGTCTTCCTGTTACCCTACGAACCATGTTCCAGACTTTAGCCTCTTGTGTATATGAATTTATCCCTGATAAAAACTTGTGCCAGCTTTCTCTTCTGGCCTGCCGATGCGTTCTCCTGCCTCGAGATTTTACTTCCTTAAAGCTCTCAAGGTTTTCTGCTGTCGGCGAGTTCCGCAGCAACCTCCATGCCCTGTTCTGCTTCTTTCGTGCATTCTGACACTCAGTGTTCCACCACGGGACGCGTCGTTTGCCGGACTTTCCAGATGTTTGCGGTATACACTTGGCTGCTGCGTCAGTTAGAAAAGCTGTGAAGTACTGCACAGCTTCATTTATGTTTAACCTACATATGTCTGTCCAACTTAAACTTGTAGTGTTATGAAACTGTTCCCAGTCTGCTTTGTTTATCAGCCATTTGGGAACATGTAGAGGACATTCATATGTTGTTTGTGAACTTAACACTACAGGAAAATGGTCACTTCCATATGGATTATTTATGATTTTCCATTTCAATAGCGGTAGGAGTGAAGGTGATACAATGTTGAGGTCTATAGACGAGTAAGTTTTGTTGGCAACGTTATTGTATGTGGGCTCTTTCCTATTCAACAAACAGGCACCGGAAGAGAAGAGAAATTGTTCAATGAGACGACCTCGTGCATCACAACGAGAATCGCCCCACAGTCCACTATGTGCATTTAGGTCCCCAAGAAGCAAATAAGGTTCAGGCAGTTCGTCCATTAAAGACTGGAATTCACGTCTTTCAAGACAGTGGTGGGGAAGTACGTACAAAGAGCAGATGCTGATGAGTTTGTTTAAAAGTACCGCTCGAACAGCCACCACCTCAAGGGATGTCTGGAGTGGTAAATGTGTACACGCTACTCCTTGATTAATGATAATGACTACGCCACCGGATGACGCCACAGCATCATCTCGGTCCTTTCTGTATATGACGTAAGCACGTAAAAAATTTGTATTGGAGGATTTTAGGTGTGTTTCCTGTACACACAGCACTTGAGGTGGGTGTTTGTAAAAAGCTCTTGGACGTCGTCGAGGTTTTTATGCAGTCCTTTGACGTTCCAATGTATAATTTGTGTTTCCATACTGGAAACACAAGCTGAAAGGTCGAGCTCAAGTAACAGGGCTATCATCAGGCCCTGTTATGAGCTTTTTAGTTCTCTTGGCGCGCTCCAAAGAGCCGCGCCGCTTTTTTGGCACCAGGGGTGCCGCCGTATCCATTGCCTCCTCGAAGGCACTGGATGCCCGCTCATGCGAGCTGGTTTTTCGAAGCTTGGACTTCGCATGAGGTGAGGCCTTGAGACCGGAGGACCCTGGAGTCTCTGGTCTCTGTTCAATAGTAGGCGGAGTAGACTCAACTACTGCCGCCTTGGGGGCAGGCGCCACAGCCAATGGCTCGCTCTGCGCAGGCCGAAGGAGTGGTGAGGGCTGGTGCGACGCTTCCCCCTGGCGTGCCGCATCAGCATATGTGGGGCCATAAAATGGCGAGACTCTCCTTCTTGCTTTTTTAAATGCAATGTTTTCTTTTATCTTCAAAGTGATGATCTCTTTTCCTTTTTTCCAGAAAGAACTGGAATGTGAGTACGCGGCATGATTACCGCCACAGTTCACACAGTGTGCAGGTGCTTCGCAGTTGTCGGACGCATGGCCCACGACTCCACACAGAGCACAAGTTTTTCGGCCACGACAGCTTTGCGAGCCGTGGCCATATCTCTGACATTGGAAGCAACGACGGGGGTTGGGAATATATGGCCTCACGGATGTCTTTGTATACCCAGTTTGAATGGTTTCCGGCAAACCGCTCGAAGCAAAGGTCAGTACTAAGTGTTTGGTTGGTATTTCCTTTAGATCCCTTCTTATCTTAATACGCTGTACGTTTGTCACGTTCTGGCTCTTCCATCTTTCCAGAAGTTCAGCTTCGGTCAGGTCATGCAAATCTGCGTCCGATACTACCCCGCGAGCAGAGTTCATGGACCTGTGCGGCGCAATACTGATGGGTGTGTCTCTAAACGTAGTGAGGGTGTTCAGTTTTTCGAATTGGTCTTTGTCACCTATCTCAAGCAGTAGATCTCCGCTGGCCATTTTGGTAACCTTGTACCCGGCACCGAGAGTTTCGGTTAAGCACCTAGCCACTACAAAGGGGCATACAGTTCTGGCTTGCTTGTTAGTTTTCTCGCAGTGTATAACGTGGAAATGAGGAAAGATTTGTCTTGGCCGGATGAAAAAATTGATACCTTCGGTGCGTACCCGTTTGAGGAGGCACGATCAATAAGTAAAGGGAATGCTTTATGCATGCTAATTGTATGTTGTTCAGCAGCGTTGGCGGCCACCCACCACGGAGCCCAACAAGGGGACGCTGCAAGTTTGCAGGTGCTGAAAGCTTGCAGATGTCAGCCGTACAACACTGCCATAACCCAATGCGCCTAGACCAAGGTAAGCTATTTGCACAGGGTTAACCCTTGCCGCCGAGAAAATTGGAAGTAAGCAGAAGAGAGAAGTAGACAGGAAAGCTAAAAAAGTAAGAAAGACAAAGATGTAGGGAGAGAGAGAGATAGGAAAAGGCGACTGCCGATTTCCCCTGGGTGGGTCAGCCCAGGGGTGCCGTCTACATGAAGCCGGGGCCAAAGGGGTGTGTTGCCTCCGCCGGGGGGCCTTAAAGGTCCAATCACCCGCCGTCGGCTCAACCCCCAGGATCCCCTTTTCTCCGGACACGGCAAAGCCACGCACGGCTAGGCGTGGGAGGGAGCCGAAACCCCCCCGTTAGCTCGGGTCCGTGGTGTCGCTACACACCAAACGCCTGCTTTCACAGGCGCCTAAAAAAAACAAAACCAGGACCATTCCTTGCTGTACGTCACTCCGTAGATCCTGTGGCACACGGCGGCGAGAAGGGCAAGTGGAGTTCTTAGAAATTGATTGTTTTTCCGAGAAATCTAATTTTACAAATTTTAACAGGAATGATCCGGAGTGCCCAGTTCACTAATTACGCTTGTCAGCTCGAAATGCCCAAACCTAGTGAGGGGTCCTTTAAGGTGTTCACCGATAGGAGAGAAATTGGTCTTACGCGATTATACCTAGCATTCCTCTCTTCTGTGGTATCAGTGGTCTGGTTATTTGCTCCTGTGCTCCCCTTTCCAGCCATAACAAAACGAAAGAGATCCAGGAGAGTGCTCATTGAATGGTAGACACTTGACGCACAATGCTAGACAATAAAACGAAATACCACATACTGTGAATCGCACGGGAAATGCATGCCTATGTTTAATCGTTGGTACCTTTCATCTATCCTAAACAATATCTTTTTTTTTTTTTGCTTCTTAACGTAGATACAAGTTACCGACGTCGTTGTTTTGGGATATTTCTGTTTTTGTAAAAATTTATTGGGCCTATAATTATGCTTTTGAGGGCCTAAAACACGTATTTTCCCTGCCTGTATTTGGTGCCTAAAAATCTGACCTCTATTGATCACATACCCACACCAAGAGCGAGCAAGACGCGCACACACGACACAGATGCCAGAGCGTGCGGGACAGCTCTGGGCCCGTTTGTAGTCAGAAAATGAAACAAACTCTGAGCCAGCGTGGCTGGCGTCACAGAGTGGTGGAGACAGGCAAAGGGCTTATGATCAATAGAGGAGAGCAGATCTGCGAGAGAAGAAGGGCAAGGAGTTGCGATAGAGTGAAGAGAGGGGAGGACATGGCAGGAGGGTGACCTTGAAAACCAGAACACGAGGGAAGGAGGTAAGGTCGGGTAGCTTGGTTGAAAGGTCCGCGAAACGCGCAACTCGCGCGTAGAAAAACTCGAAAGAGTGCCTCCGCGAGCCGAAGTCAAAGCCAGCCGCCTGGATAGACCCACGCAGCGGTGTTCAAGGAATCGGCGGTCGTGGTAAAAAAAATCGTTTTGTTGCACCGGCGGGTTTGCGTGGCCTCACCGACTTCGATATTTAGCGATTCGTTTCGCCCAAATTAACAGCCGTTTTCACGCTTCCGCACGCGTGCGGAGGGCACGCTGAGCCGAGTGCGAAGTGAGCGAGAACAGGTCCTAAACACAAAAGGAATCGCGAATGATCAGAGTCAGTGGGGTAGGGTACGCGCGTGCACAAGATGCAGACGATCGGATACAGTCGGTGGCCAACAACAAAATGGTCTGTCACTCCAGGCCAGCGACGCCAACGAACCAGCGATCAAAAACAGAGGAGATGGCTGACCGGTCTTTGAAAGATCAGTGGCAGCGTGTAAACACGGGCCTCGTCTGGCAATGCTGGGTGCTCAGAGAAGTGGGGGGGGGGGGGGGAGGGGACAAAGCACAGAGGGGTGTGTAACAAAAAGCGGTCGGGGAGAGCGGCAACTAGAAAGGCGCAGAGGCAGGGTCGGCGTTTAAGAATAAGAATGTATGGGCACCTTGCCGATGCCTGACCGATGGTCGAAAGTGGTTTCTCGGGAAGTCGGCTGAGCGCCAGCCACGTTCGCTGTATCCGATCGGTGGCGCTCGGAGACGTTCGTTGTAAGTGCGATTTTGTGCCATTGAACCAATGTATATTTTCACGGTCATGCGGATATTGTTCATTTTAAGCGATAGTTCGTTTCAAGTGGGGCTGTTATATGTGGGCTCGACTATAATGCCTTTTCAAGCTAAAGTGGAATCGGTTCTGTTAGAACATCCCGTGATTTTAACAAGTTCTGCAGACAATTTTCACATGTGCGTCTTCCAGGACATACCACCTTTAAGCTAGATACCCAAAAACTTGTGAGCTTAACCTCTTGTATTCGTACATCTCGAAACAAAATTGTTAATACCAAATTCATCGGATGGTCAGTAGGGTGCAAAAATTATCCTGATGATGAAAGTGGCAGACTTGTCTACTTGAATGACATCGTTTTCACTCCCAGCTTTGACGAACACCTCTAATGCCTTCGAACAGTACGTCAGACAATCGGGTCACTTGAACTGAAAAAGTGTCGATTCGCAAACAAATAGCTGCTGTATATTGTGGTGGTACTGACCGTCCCCTGTAATGTTGTTTGCACTGCATGGCGCACTTGTCTCGCACAGAAGCTGTATTTTGGCGTAACGGCTATTGAGCGCGATAGGTGGCGTTGTGTACGAGAGCGGTGATTCATGATCATCATGGTTATTAGAGCTGTAGCGTCGGCAGTAACCCCTGGCAGCAGGTAAGCCTTGGTGACGGTGTGCAAGAAATAATGGCGAATTCCACTCGTCGAGCGGGAGCAAGTTTCTTTGCTCCAAAGCTGAAAATTCGCGTTTCGCTGGTAGATTCGGAGCAAGTTTGCATTTTCCACTGGCAGATTCAGAGCAATCCACTCCGCAACGGAGCATTCCACGTGCTCTATCTTGCAGAGGCGGAGTTCACCCGAACTCCGAGAATGCGTTACAGTCATTTCCGGTACAGTCGGGCAGCTGGGTTGCCCTCAGAGTTTTTTGAAGCGGTCTAGTAACAGTCTAGTTTTTTGAAGCAGTCTAGTTTTGAAGCGGTCTAGTAACAGTCGCAAGAGTATCATCTTTCGACGACATTTGCAGTGTAACATGCAGATACGGGGCCAATTTTTTTTCCTTTTCTTTTTTCGCTGGAAGCCATGAGGTGCTTCAGCTGACACTCATTAGTATAGCTACATTTCATTGGCTTGTGGCTCTTAAAGGCCGTCGTTTCCACAGGTTCACGGCGACAGCGCGATTGAAAATTGACCCATGCCAACCAAAGTTTTCAAATTAAACGAAGTGGTGCTGACGGCCGCTTTAAAATATCCACTCAGACTTGCATTGCAAAACACAGGACCGCGGAAATATTTCTAATTAAGCAGGACTTTGAAATAATCGAGGTCAAATTTATGCAGTTTTACTGTATATCTTACAACGTTGTTAATGTTAGTGTGTTTGCGCCTGGATTTATTGATGACGCAAAGTACAAGTGGGCAACGTGGCATATATTTTTCATTGAAATTAGCTTTGAGGCTGATCAGACATTTTGGAGCAGCGTGGCACAATTTCAGCAAATTTCATGGTTTTGGCGCAGCTCGGCGCAAAAATTCGGAATTGTGTCAAATTGGCGCAGCTATCGCATCACTGCCACATTGTCTCATTCTCCACCCCCTGCGGGTCCCCCAATCTGAAAACAGCCCATTCAGCAGCATCACCGATGCTCGAGCGCACGAAGTCTCAGGCGCTTGTTCACTCTGAGGCGCTAGTTTCTAGAGGTATTTAGACAGGTGTTTCAAACTGACAAAGATTTGTTCTGAATTAAAGACACTATCATAAATTATATGATACGTTAAGAGCATTCAAAATTCAACTTCAACCAGATGCAAAGCAACAAATTATTGTAAAAAAGTCACACAACACTTTCACTCTTAGAGGTTCTTTAAAGCAAAAAAAAATTTTTATTCTCAGAAAAAACTGAATTTCAAGTTCTCAGCTCAGAGCTTTACTTACGGTTATTATCTGTTTCAGAGAAACAGCTCTCTAAGTGCTAGTTGCAATAGTGGATGATGATCACTTTTACAATCGATGTCTACAGTATAACACAACTCACAGAAGATGCGCAACAATACAGAAAGCTGCTGGCACGTGGAGGAGCCTGAGCATTTTTTATCTTAACCTCAAGCATGCTAACCAATCAATTTTCAGGCAGTCTATAATTTTCATATACAACTAACTAATTAAAGACAGTAGTGCCTTTTTTTTTCTACTGCTGTGTATGCCCAAACAAAACACTACACCAACAGGAAAGAAAGTGAATGATATGTTGTAGAAGAAAGTAATTGCCAAGCTGAGCTTCTGCCCGCTGTGAATCCTAGCACCCACCTCTAATCGCCGCAATATCTCCCGCAGAGGCAGGGTGCTCTCCTCGCCACCGATGAATGTCGTTGCAGGAAGCTTGAACAGACGATCCATGTCTTTCTCCTCTGCATGAAAATAGGTGAGACAGGGATGTACCAATAAGACAAATGGAGAATGGACAAGGGAAATCACACTGCATGCACGTATTTCAAAAGTCTTTTTATTTTCCTCTACAAAGGAACCGCCTTGACCCAATAAAGGTAAACATTGAATCCCGATCAACCTTTTGTGGTGTAATAAGAAATAATAAGCAATAATGACAAAAAAAATGTTTTAATGGTTAAGCAAAATTGTTCTTACATTGCTTAGATGAATTTATTATGCTGTATCAGATTGTATTAAGTTTCACTGTTAGGTTGCAAATACTAATGGTGTATTACACACAACCACGAATTAAGTGTATACAATGCATTCCAAGGCAAATGCATCGTATCTCATTTACATGTATCTTCTATATATGCAGAAAGTCACTAGTACATGTCAGCAGATGGATGCACATAGTAAATGACTGAGCTTATAGCCGTGGGCATTCTACAAGTTCAAAAATTGAGCGAAAAGTCGAATGGTGCCACTTCTCTAGTGGCACACACTCTCAATGGAGCTTGTATTACTTAAAGAAACAGAGGTGTGAGAACTTTAATGGCACATGCACAGCCTACAAAAACAGCCCTGAGTGCCACAGAAAACTCTTTCCGGTAACGGTCACAGCAAAGAGGCAGGCAGTCAAGTGTGGTGCAAGAAAGGTGCATATCACATAAAAAAGTTAAGGCCTAACCTCATGTCGCCATTGCAGCGCGTCAGTGCGTGGTTTTTTGATGTGGTGCCGTGCCCCCTCCCTATGGAGAAAGAGGGCCCGTGGCTATGCAAAGTTGTGCACCCTCTCTCTTTTCATAAGGAGAGGGTGTGGTGCCACGTCAATAAAACATACACTGACGCACTGAACAGGTACGCGTGTTCAGGCCTTTATGCTTCAACTGCCTTCCTATTACTGAACTATCAGATGCCATGAAAATGTCATATATATTGAGCAGCTGGCCCAGCTACATAGCATCTTATGCACAAATGTGACACCAACGAGGTTCACAAAAAAATATGATACCCTAGGAGAAAACGATTAATTTTTTTAATATTCAATGTCCCGTAGTTGCAAAAGGGTAATTATTTTGAAAGTAACATGGGCACTTCCCCCTGCCCCACTTTCCTTCACAAAGGCAAGTTGATGGTTCTTATTTCAACTATTCATTCTGCAGTGGAAACACCTTGTATAAATCCATGAAAGAGGTATTTTCTGAGAGCTCAGTTTCTCCAAGAACACCACTGCACTTTCATTGTGATGAATGATACAGCAAACACTTAATTAGAATGCAAATGAAAAAGAATGCGGCACATATGGCTAGAGAGTAACAACGCATTTGCTGCAATGCACCTCTGTATTTGAAAGAGGATATCGGTGAAGTCTATAAAAGCTAGAAATGAAAGGCGAATTTCCAAGGTGTCATAAATATATGAGACAGCAAGTTAAAAAAAAATTATGCATTGGCTTACGAATACAGACAATTTATCAATCAACACAAAATGGCGAAAATGCTCATGCACTGCTGCCAACAAGGAGCTTTAAGCTGCCACTGTGTAGTTATTGGGCAACGAAAAAATAACTTCTTCCGACAGCTTCCTATACATATATTTATTGTTTCGCACACAAAACAGCCAGAAATCAAACACTACAGCAACTTAAGAAACCACATGAGTTAATTCTAAAGCAAGCACTGACGGACCATCAGAAGATGAAGAAGCACCAGCAAGCACGAGAAAAGAAACGGGGAAGACTCGGTAGTAGCAAGGTTCTAATGGCCGCAGTCAGGGTCAACAAAAGCCCTTTGTAACAATCTCAATGGAATCGAGTGCTTCCACGTCTGCTCCATGTCACATGGCACACAACATGTGTGGTGTAATATGCACTGTTTGTGCTCAAGCTTTGCACAAGTGTCATCCATAAAGCTTGTACTCAGTCAGTTCCACGCATGTGGAGCAGGCATACATGGCAGGCAGACAAACAAGAGTACACCTCTAGTTCATCTGGAACATAAGTATTATCTGATGCAGTAACAGTACACTGCTAGCAGATGAAAACAAATACTGGTACAGTTGGAGAACAAGCAGTAATCCACTTCCTTCATTTAAAAATGTGGCTAATGCAAAGATGTCTATGCATTAGCGGTAGTGCAGGGTGACAGTGTCCAGTCAAGGCGGCTGTGACGTGGTGGCAACACTTTCAATGTGGCCAAATAAACTTGGACAATGAAGATACCATAGCTCTACGATGAACAAATTTGCGCACAAGTCCCCGCTTTGAGACCCTCTGACTGGCACAACGCAAACAAATAGCACAGCACGTCACCATGAGTGCAGGCTCAATGCACAACAGTCAAAGAAAGCTACACATGAATAAGATCGTTGTGCACTGTGTTTTCAGGTTGCTGACACAAAAGCAAAACGACCAGCAGAAAGAAGCAGTGGGAGCACTGTTCAAGCCTTAAAATAGTGATGCTGATGAATTTCTTGCAATCTTCATTACCGAGAATTTCGGATCAATGCTGAGAGCACAATTACTATACCAAAAGTATAAGATCATAAAGCAAATAGGTCCGAGCATATAGATTTGCCACAGCCAAAAGAGACCATGCTATCAGCGGAAAATGCCATACTGAATGTGTTCCGAGAGATGCCAAATGAGGGCACTATCAGTGTGATGGTCCCACAGGAAGCTCCACACCAAGCTGCGAGACTTCACCAAGGCAAAGTGGAGAGGAAAGCTCAAGAAAGAAATCTGTCTGCCCTGTAACAATGCATCGAGAAACTCAGCACAGGTGATGCTGTTTCACATGACCTGCCTAAGTTAAGAATTTTGCCCCATCCTCTTCCACCACATAAACTATCACCGTGGGCTGCTTTTCAAGGATGAGCATAATGCGATACGTTAATTGAAGTTCTTACTGAACTCACAAAATGAATACCTGTACAGTGATGATCTGTAGAAGCTAATTAGTATTACCGTAATTACTCGAATCTAACGTGCACCTTTTTTCCAGTTAAGCGAGTTGATAAATCGCATGTGCGTTAGAATCGAGTATGAAAAAAAAAATGAATACTGTACGGTCATTCTATTGCTTTCGGCATTTTCAAAATGCCCGCCCCCTACGTGCGTCGGCCATTTCTGCCTATGTGTTTCCCATGTGCAGCACTTCGCACGTGTGCTGAGGTGTTCGTCATCTTGTAGTGCATTAGCATCGACGACATGGAAGGGCCGACTCCAAAAACTCGAGTGCACCACGATGCCGCGATTAAAAGAAAAGTCATCACGTGTGCAGAAACGGACAGAAATCGGGCCGCATCGGGGTCGTTCAGAGTTCTCGAAACGTTCGTGCGGGACTGGCGGAAACAAAAGCAGAAGATTGCCGACAGCAAAGCTTCACACAAAGGCTTCAGTGGACCACAGCAGGGTCGGTTTCCGCAAATTGAAGAACTGCTCGGCGAGTATGTGCTTGAGCAGCGAGCGGCACAGCGGCCCGTGACGACAGAACTTCTCCAAGTGCGGGCTATGCAATTAGCCTTAGAAAAAGGGCTAACGCGGAGCCAGTTTAAAGCGAGCAGGTGCTTGCTAACCAACTTTATGAAGAAGAAAGGCTTTTCCCTCCGAAGGTGAACGGGCATATGCGAAAAGTTTTGCGGAGGAGTACGATGAAAAGCTTCACAGTTTTCAGAGGCTCGTCCTAAACTTGCGGCACAACAACGGCTACCTGCTTGGGCAAATCGGGAATGCCGATCAGACGCCTCTTTACTTCAACATGCCTGGCACCACAACCGTCGCGAAAAAGGGGGGCGAAGGAAGTTCGCGTGCTGACATCGGTCCACGGTAAAACTACAGTGATGGCAATGCTCTGTTACACGTCAGATGGGCACAAGTTTCCCCCGTACCTCATATTTAAATAGAAGACGCTCCCGAAAGGAGTTGTTTTTTCGAGTGGTGTGATCATGCGGGCCAGCGAGAAAAATGAGTGTGCGTTGCAATTGATGTATTACTGTTTTTGTTTTTTTCGTCGTGGAAATCGGGTGCGCGTTACAATCGAGGGCGCGGTAGAATCGAATAAATACGGTATTAGCATAACACATCCTGCTGAAGTTAGAAAACTTAAATTAAAGTGAACTTCAAGCAAAGTCTCATCACTTAGTATTCATTCCTTTATGGCGATAGTATGAACTTTGTGAATGCCCTGTGTATATGACAGCAGACTATTGAAACAAAGTTTTGCAGGCATGTACAGTCGATCACGGATATATCAAACTCAAAAAAGGTACCGAAATAGTTCGATATATTGATAATTCGAAATATAAAATGTGTATTCAAGGCAACAATTAGAGCATCTCAGGCCTAGGAATGGGTTTAAAAAATCTTAACAAGGGTTAACAACAATATTCTCACAGCATGATAAAGAACAAGGTGTGGACATCTTTTTTTGCAAGTTACCAGACTTTATCACTTGAAAATGGTCCGTAAGCTTGTCTCAATTCTTGGGCGCTGTCAATTTCCAGTCATCCTCAATATCATGGAAGCTTCCCAAATAAGCGATTAAGCTCATTCGGCCGCTACAGCGTTGCTTGACTCTGAACGGCTACATAAGCTCCACAAAGTGTTAAAAGGCTGGATAGAGGCAGAAGCGACACACTTCTGCAGCACCGGCAACGCCGGTCATGACCTTGGCATTGATACAATCAGAAATAGCAACGTCGCTATCTGTGTGAATGAAGCCACTCGCTGTCTTATATGGTGCCCGGAAATGCAAACAAGTCGTAGAATTCCCTGAGGCACCGTGCGCCGTCGTCAGCAGTCATTACAAACCCGAACTCGTCACCTGGCACCAAAGCATGCAAGAAAACACTTTAAAACTGTGCTTTACTTCACGTCACTCCCAGCACCAGTATAATTTTTATCGCTACGAGTGGATGAATGTTTAGTTCCGACTCCCAAATGATGATTTATCAGGAACAATCGTGAGAAGTATACAAGTCCACAAAGGCGCAAGAGACGTTGCTACCCACGAACAATATTTATTTATTTATTTATTTATTTATTTATTTATAACATACTGCAGACGAGAATTCGGTCCTTGCAGGAAGGGCACTCATAGTACACTAAAAAAATACAATACCAAAATATCAATACAGTTAGTACAAGATATGCGCAAATATTTACACTCAACTTAGTAAAGGCACTCAGACTTCATTTTAAAAAAAATGCAGTACTGTAGTTCCAACAGAAGTAAGTCAAATGAAGTAAAATATACAAAATGGAAACAACAACTAACGCGTGTATTACTGTAAAAAAGGGTTATTCATTATATGCCCAGAATTCTACTCCAACATACAAAATCATACAAAATCAAAACGCAACATACAAAAAACATACGAAACCAAAACACAACACCTAACGCGGGCATTGTGGTAACTTAAGGGTCATTCTTTTCATGCCTAGAGTTCCACTCCGACACTGTCCTGGGAAAAAATGAGTGTTTGAAAATATCTGTTCTAACGAAATGAGGGGTTAAAGCATGTGTGTGATCGTGACGTGTACGCCTTGTGGACAGAGGTGTTACATATAATGCGGGGTCGATGGATAATTCACGTTTAATGAGTGATTGTAGGAAATTAAGGCGGAGAATCTGGAGAATATACGAGCAAGCTCCCACCATTGACATGTTGGTGAGAGGGATGTTCCTTGAGGTTTAGTAGTTGTGTAGCAAACAGCCACTGCTTTTACATGGAAACTAGAAAAGAAGCATAGTCTCAGAGATACATATTTAAAAACCAAAAACACCAAAATAGGTCACAAGGTTGCACATCTTGAAGGCCATGCTTTTTGGTCCCGCATGCCATTAAACACAAAAGAATGCAAACATGCGAACTAGATCGCCAAATAACTTCGTTTTGGTGCCCTCAGCAATCTGTCTTTTTAAAGAAAAAAAAAAAACCTATGCCCGCACGTCAAAACCTGCAGATCACACATCAAGCATACTGGTAAACTTGCAAGTGCTGTGGGTGAAAGTAGATCAACGTGATGGAGTTTCGCCTTTTAACTTTTCAACACTGCCTTTTAAATCACTTCCGTACGGAAAGAGATCTGAATTTTAAGAACACGTGCAAAAAATGATCATTATTCGTCAAGAAAAATGCAATTTCTGGGCTTCGGCTCGGCTCCGCAATTGTTATGTGTGTACACGAGTTCCATAATTTCGTGTGAAAAATTCAAGGGGATTTCCCAAGTGTTCGATAAAGCCAATAATTCTATATATCAGAGTTCGATATATCCGGGATCGACTTTTTAGACAAAAAAAAATGTGAAAAGTGAAAATGTGAAAAGCCACAGGTCGCAACATGCTCAGCTAATGGAATTTTAACAATGCCCAATTACAATGACATTCGTGTACATTCAGAGAAAAGACAGCGCTGCAATGGTATCACCATTCAACATTGCTTGTAAAGATAAATACAATTACTGGATAAATCAAAGGGCAGTTCACAAAAAAGAATGAGCTCGGTTAGTAACGTTGGACCGGCAAACAGTTTCCTTTACAATGGTAATAAGCACAAACACTATACAAAAGAAAGGCAAAAGGACACCTTTTCTTCCCCTTGCTCATCTTTTGTATAGTGTTTCTGCTCATTAGCATATAAATGACACGTTCCAACTCGTCAAATTAGCAATGCTGCTGCAATTCTTCTAACATCTTTGATATGTAAGTTGTAAGATGAATGTTTGTCCTCCTTGACCAACTGTCAGCAAAAATCATGTTCTTGTATTCAGCAGGCTCATCAGTAAGCATGATAAAATCTTACTGGGGGGAGAAGAGCCAGGAGAACAAGCCCTTCACCTATGATGAGATGGGACGATAATCAAAAGGTGTGAAGGGCACGAAGAAGGTTAGTTCCAAAAGCTACACAAGAATCAGTATTTCTATGATGCTAAGAAAAAAACTAATTAATTGAATGGCTACTTCAAACTGCAAATAATAGATGACAGAACCTTCAACACAACCACCTATCACAAACTGTAGGAAGAGTGAAATAACCAAAACCAGACTTGACAAAGGTTCTACCAGGAAAGTACATAGCTCCAACAGAGTAAAGGTTGCAAGAGTAAGAAAAATGAACAAAAATCCAGCCAACACCACAAGGTCCACTGCCTTACCAAGATTGTGGTTGGTGAGAAGGATTTCCATTGGATCAACTTTGGTCACAGTGATGCCCAGGGGATCAAGGGTCGCATAGAAGTGACCCCGGATCTGTAGACAGGGGGCGCAGAGAAAGAAAGCACAGCAGGGACAACGGACAGGTTACGATACACAATGCCAGATTGACACAAGCAAGACTGCTTTCTCTGGTCTAGCTGACTGATTGACTGTGACTCATGGCACAGAAACACATATGAGAACCCAAATCGGAGAAATTTTTAATTTTTAAACTGAGGTAATGTCCCAAAGCTACAGTTAGGATATGGGAGATTCTAAAGCACATGGCTACTCACAAGTTTTAGCCAAACGAGCGTCTATCTAACAGTGTGATGAAAGTCTGCACATATGTGGTTTCTTGCACTTCACTCTTTCTAGAATGCACATAATGCAAATGGGGCAACCCATTGTGGAACCCATGACCTTGCACTCAGCATCAGAAGATAACAGATACTGAGGCCAACTACAGCGGTTACAACACCAACTTATCAGCATTGCTAATTGGGTGATTGGTTGATGCATAGTTGGCCAATATCCAAGTGGTCAAGGTGCTGAAGATAAGCAGATGAGACAATTTTTATAAAAGGGTAATTTGGTGATAAAAGGGTGAACAGCATTTTGGCCCGATGCCAGAGAACTACCGATGCCAGAGATAGATTGGTTGAAAGCCATGATTGTAATGCACACAGTCGTGGCCAGTGGTGCAAAAGAAAAGATAGAAAGCAACCAAGGAGCCAGTTCCCACAAGAACAGAACGTCAGTAGTGCTCATGCATAAAGATAGTGATAATGAAACGTAAAACAGAACAGCAAACAAAACAACTTGACGGAAACACCCACATGCTTATAATAAGCAAACAGATGACGTGACGGCAATTTACGGCAGATGCACATGAGAAATGCTTGTGTTCACAGAACTTCAACCCCCATCATTTCTTTTTGCACAATAATTGTGTGCGCAAGTCACAACTGCAGTAGTTAAACAGTTTGTAGTGCCCTGCAGAGCAACCCTGAAACACAAATGGACAGAACTGTCAGAAAAACTACTTTTAAGCAGGTGAAAAGTAGTGAGTATTAAGGAAAACAATGAAAAGCTAAATTCCAGTGATGAAGAGACAGTGACATCAAATAACAGCAAACCCTCTTTAATTTGAAGTTGGTTGGGCTGCCAGAAATCTTGCAATTAGGCGGGTTTTCGAATGACCACAAGATACAAAAAGTGGGATGCAAGGAACTTGCAATTATTCAAAGTAATCAGGGCTGATCATTTACTGTGCCGGCTAGTTTGTGGCTCTAAAGGTTATGTTTCCTCCTATACCTCGTCTTAATTTTGCCGCAAACATAGAAGAACGGCAAGTCTCACTGCTGCCACTAAAAAAAAAAACGCAGGCGTGATCAAGCTTAAATGCGTGCCTGCGGAAAATAAGACGCGATTCACTGCAATACTGTAGTGACAAGCGGGCAGCACATTGCCTGCTCCTCGCTGCGTCAGCACGCCATGATGTGACCATTAGGCGATTCTTTCTGGTAAAATCATTTAATAATGGCCAGTGTGACAAAATTGGCGATATGTTATGGCTGAAAAGCATGACCATTCAAGTTTTCAAGCTTAGCTTTCGAAGCAGGTGTTGCAAGCAACAACTCTGCCAGCAGTGCAAGTGCCCAAATATCTGGAGCAACCAGCATTCAGAGGTTCACATGCATCGCGGATTCCGCCAAACTGTTGTTTATTAAATTTCTTTACAATCCCAGAAGGTATGGGTAAATCATAACGCACTGACATAGCAAGAAACGTGCGATATGCTGCCCGTGCATCACTGCTACGTTGCAGTGAAACACGTCATGTTTCCCACAGGCACACGTTTCGGTGGACTATGAGACCATTTTTTTTTTTTTAAGAGGCGAAGCTCCTTAAGACCTCAGGATGTCCGCCGTCTCCCGCCTGTCCGTAATACGTCTTCATCTGCCTGACATTTCTGAACCATTTTCCATGTAACCTTCAACTTATAAGCAACAGAGGGTGTTGGTGGTAACCGTTTTGCATGTAACCTTCAACTTATAAGCAACAGAGGGTGTTGGTGATAACCGTTTTGCATGTAACCTTCAACTTATAAGCAACAGAGGGCGCTGTGGTTAATTGTACATGTAATGGCGCTGCTGTCAACGCTATATATATATAACCACGTTCCATACCACACATTCTCTTCTCTCATATGGACGAAAACAAACGCAGGAAAGCGCGACGTGCTGAGTATCAGCGTCGGCGAGAAGCTACCGCGGAGACAAAAGAGAAGGAAGTGGATGCAAAGCGGCGACGGCGACAACAAAGTTTTACACCACAGACTAGGGCTAAGGAAGCAAAGGCTAAGCGGTTAAAACGCCAAGCTGACGCGCAGTTGAGACAACTTGAAGCGGATGCAAGGCGGCAATACCGACAAGAAAATTCTACACCAGAGACGATAGCTAATTATGAAGTCAAAACGTAACCCGGAACCTCATATCAGCTATAAAGAAGAATCACCGCTATATCACAATCGGTCTCAGCATTATCTCTTTGAATAAAAAAAATATATAAGTATCACAACCACAATCAGTCTCAGTACTTTCTCAACTTTAATCACAATAATCACCTCCGAAAGCTTCGCCCCATAATTATCTTCAAGCAGCTTAAAATGCAGTGATCTTTTTTTTTTTTGCACTGGTAAAAGCAAGGCTCGAGTGCTTAAGCTGCTACTCATTAGTAACGCTACATTGCATTGCCTTGTGGCTCTTAAGAGGAGTTGTTCACGCTTATATGCAAAGAAATTGGGATTGGAAATCGGCAGATAGCACCAAAAGTTTTCGAATTATTCAGACTGGTGCCGGCCGCCGCTTCAAATGATCCACCCACACTTGCATTGCAAGATACAGCAACGCGAAAATCTGTCGAATTATGCGGCATTTTGGAATAACCGAGCTCCAATTCATGAAGTTTACTGTACAGCCCTTTATAACTTCCCTCGTATGATGGCATTTAAAAGGCTTGGAAAAGTTTATTTTTTATCTGGGGTACACAACTTCTATGGCAATGACTGTACTGTGCTAGCCAGGAACGCAGACACCTGCTTTAATGCACTCAAGTGTCCCAACATCCATCACCGAATTCCCTAGTTTACTGGCCCATTACCTGACAACATCATCGAAGTTTCCTAAAACTCACTTTCAAATAAACTATTCAGGCCTCAAGTCCAAATACTGCCCCTGCATGCTGTAATTCACACATCTGTGCAGCCAACTATCAGACAGTCTCATAGCAGGCACTCACAGAAAAAGCCGCGTACCATACGATAGATGGAATGGGTAAGCATACTGGAAGAAGACTGAAAGAACGCCTTTTCGTACTTTCCCACGAAACCATACAGTGAGTTGAGTGTTTCGCTGAAGATGTACAGTCAATAAAGCTTTGAAAAAAGATGCCCCGGTTTTTCCTGCCCAGACGAGACATCATCCACGAAAGGTTATCAGCAATGCATCTCAAACACTATAAATACATATTTGCAGAAGCCCAGCTATAGCTCAGTCATCGTTTCAATGAAACGCTCACAAAGCGATGAACCTCAAGGTTCCAGCATTGCAAAAACCTTTCTCTTTACAAGCCTTATTATGACAATGACGAACGAGCCGCGACTGGACATTAGTAAAACTGAACTCGATTCCAGCCAAGATTTAGGCAAATGAGCACTTGGCAATGCTCAAGAAAAAAAGTGGGGGCTTTAAAAAATTTTTTTTTTCAAGAGGAAAGTGTGCATCTGCACAGTTTACAATAACTGTGACAATGAATGAACTTGGGTTAGCACTAGTGAGCCCACAAGGCCGCCGAACGTGGTCGTACCTAGCTTGTAATTTCGAAGCACCACCTCGGGCGAATGCAGCTGCTCTCGATTTAAGGAGTGTACGCTGGGGTTGACGATTCCGAGAGGGTCGAGAGATGCAGCCAGGTGTCCCCTCACCTGAGCACAACAGACACAATACAGTTGACACCACCTCGCTCTGGCCAGTAGTGCAGGCGTCTGGTAGTCAAGCAAACTAGAGCCCAGGTACCAAGTTCTTTTCTTCCAAAAGAAGACTGCCAGGCTACAGAAAGCAAGCTCTTCCTCTCATGGCAAAAACTTGCCCGTCTGCACTTGAGATCAAACATTTAACTCCACAATGCTCTGTAGTACAATGTACAAACTAGATATATGCAAGCTTAAAATATTTTATTCACCTTTGAACCAATATAACTTTTCTAGTCAAGTAAGCAGGCCAAATGTGTCACGCTGTCTTTGCAATTCATGGTATCGTGAGCAGCTTTTCAGAGATCTAAAAATCTGCATAGTGCTGAAACAACTTGTCACCAGAATTAAACTTTGTGCCACAAGTATTTTAAGAATATATTTTTGAGATGTTCAATAAAAGTAACGACTGATTTAAAACACCCCTGACACCAAATTTGAGATGCTTGTGTTGGTCGAGAGTCCTGCATGCAAAGTGGGGCGGGGGGGGGGGGGGGGGGGCACTTTTGACTGATTATTAGAGATGGGCGTTGCCCTACAAGATATTTTTTTAAATTTAGTTTTAAAGTAAGGGTGCATACTCGTTCAAGTATTCAGGTGCAATTGAAATTTTCTGTGGTTTGACGCCCACACAAACCATGGTGGTCTAGTGGCTAAGGCACTCAGCTGCCGACCCGTAGGTCGCAGGATCGAATCTTGGCCGTGGTGGCCCCATTTTCAATGGCCGTGGGAATGCTGTAGGCCTGTGTGCTTAGATTTAGGTGCCCTTTACAAAACCCTAGGTGGTTAAAATTGTCTGAGCCCTCTACTATGGCATCTCTCATAATCATAAGGTAATTTTGGTATAACAAAGCCCAACAATTAAAAAAATTATATATGAAAAAATTATTACATAGACATGAGGCCCCTTCATGACATTGATGAAGTCAAGCAAGTATTGTAGGTGTCACAGAACATTTGCGGGGCGCGCACAATACCCTGACTGGCACACAGCAAGGACTATCGTTTGTCACCCCTCTCGTTCCGTTGTCGGGCTGCTCTCAAGGTCTTTTCGACTGCTTACCCCAGGAATGCTTTTTTTTTTCTGAGGTGGGCACGCTCAAAGTTTGCACATTATTTTAATCTTCACCACTCGCAAGTCCCCTTACTCGCGAACAGCACATTCAGTGTCACCGAAGCTTGGGCACATGTAGTTTCAGGCGCTGCCCCAATGTGCAGCAGTAGTTTCTTATGGTGTTTAGGTGGGCATTTCAAACTGACGCAAAATCGTTCGGAATTAACGATGCTAGCATAAATTACACGACATGTTGGAACATTTACAATTGAATTTCGGCGTTGCTATATGCAAAGCTACAAACCACCATAAGAAAGTCGCAAACAATACCTTTGCTCTCGGGAGTCCTTTAAGAGCATAAAAACACATAGAAAGACTAAAATTAGAACAATCCTGCGATCAAGCACCCTGCTGTACTACTGCGGCAAGTAAGCCAACTGAAAACCAAGTTTGCTATTTGGCTGACTATCACTGAAAAGTGTATGATAATCAATAAAGGTTGCAATGCAACGATGTACTCGCAGAACAGGACAAGTGTGCCGAAGCCACTGCGTGCATTGTGGCCTCCTTCTCATTGATACGATGACCTGTGTCGTTGAGTTCTCAAAGCTGCTGTGAATGAGCCAAACTGGGCAGACACTGTCACGAGCCATATGTGAGAGATTACATCACACAAAAAAAGACAATGCTCACTTATTCAATAAGAAAATAAAGTTTGCATAAATAAAAAGATGCAACAGAAAATAAGAAAGATAGACATGCTGCATTGCAGAGAACGTGCAAAAATGAGACAAACGGGAACAGAAACAGTTAGACACCACCGGTCAGTAGCACCATAAGAGGTTGACGTTTTACGAACTGCGGTGTGCACACAGCTTGTTACCCAGTATGCCACATCATAGAGACTACCATCTTTTGCTACCATGTCAATGGCCGTACAGTGATTCATTAGGAATATATATTACTCAACCTTTCATGTACAAAATATCTCCAGCTGTTCACGCTCTTCACGAAGATAGTGAAAGTACCTAGGTAGTACTTAGGGACTCATGCTGCTCTCAGCAACGCAGCCCATCATCAGTGATGTCGGCTTTGTAGCACCGGTAGAACAAAAAACAAACTGAAATGTTTACAGTAACTTAAAAAACAGTCCATAAGACTAATAAAAAAGGTCATAGACAACAGTGCTGTTGTCTTTGTCCTTTTACTAGTCCTTGGTCTTTTCCACTGTTTTAAATTCTAGCACATCATTCACATTCACTTAAGCATCTATTTAAGCTGAAATAAACACCAAAATTGGTGATGGTGATCTGTTATTATGATGCACATTGTACCATGCTTTACAAAGCATGTGAAAGACATGCTCTCTTTCAAATCCTTCGTCTAGCTTTTGGCACAACTGCACGATAATATAACCAAATGCCAAAGTGCATCGTAATAACATACATTTTACAACTGCAATGCAGGCAAATTTACTCGTGTCTTATGTTTCAGGTACAAAATTATTATACATCATAAGCTCTCCATACTCGTTTTGTCAGCGCACTGATTTGGGGTGATGGAAGCACAAGAATCGGAAAAGTGCATCTTTCGTCAAAGGCTGCTTTGTGCTGGAGCGCCTCTACAGCTAGACTGCCTAGCAGGCAGAACTGGAGTTTCACACAAATGCACTTGGCACTGTATACCCAATAATGGAGCTAGAGAGACTGTAAAGAACAGCAGCCACCAACATTTCGTCAAGAGGAGAGGGAAAATGTGGTTACTTAAGCTTCCATCACAGCACTTTCAAGAACAGAATCTGTATATTGTCAGGATTCATTTAACTTAAAATCTATACGCGTGTGATTATTCCTTGTTCCCGACTGGCTTGTCTAGTGATGACGCACGTAGAGCCCTGCCCAGACAATTTATGCCTCACCATAGCCTAGCATAGCTAAATCTAACAAAGGCAGCAAGCTAGCTGTGCCGAGTATTACGGACGATTAAAAATTCACACTTTTTATAAAGGATCTCCAGCCTCTTTCAAATCTATTTTTGTCATCAGCTTTTATATCAGAACTCAAAACAAACATTTTAACGACTAAATGACAAGTATTTAATGACTAAATGACAAGTATAGGCAACAAGCATCAAGGGGCCCACACTTGTCAGAATTCAGACTTCTTGTGGTCATAGCTTGAGTGAGGTCAAGCACAAGCTATGCCACACAAGTTGCTGACCATTTTGGATGGAATTCGATGAACACTGCTACGTATACAATATGAGGTCCCATTAGCTTCCCAGCGATATGTCTTTTGGCAGTAATTACAGGCATGAGATCCTGTTATCTTAGCTGTCATTAGATCGTAGCTTACATAGAACCAATGTGAGTCAGGTGATTGAACTAAAGTGAATTGAACCAAAGAGAGGTAGCTTGAAAGCTACTAACACTGTTGCTGAAAAAATTTTTATAGCTTGGCAGAGGCTTTAAGATTTACAGAATAACAAACTTACTAAGAAAAGGCTAGTGCCATTGTCATAAGCCTGAGTTAAGCAGCAACTGTTACACCTATAAGATTTTTTTCTCTCTCCAAGCAAAAAAAAAAAACGCACTACAGCAGCTTTCAAATGCTGTTTGGTAGCACCAAACTTCCCTTCATTCTCACCATCGAGTTCCCTTCTACGAAAGGAAGCGGCGTCACCTGATAGGACCGAATGATCGCTTGAACTGAAAGGTGATCATCGATGTCCCTCGGTGCCGCCTGTGTGCTCGGAAGTTTGGAAGGTGCAGGTGCCGTCGCTGCCGCTGGAGCTACTCGAGGCACGGCCACAGTTGACATGGCTGTAGACAGAGTAGGGGGAGAGCTGTAGGCCTCGCCGGGCCCTAGCCCGGACGAGACAGCCCGGAAAAAGACATCCCATGACTGCAGCGAAAATTGCAAAACTCTTGTCAACCACACTTGGCCACACTAGCATTAAACAATAATGACTAGCAATAAACAATTTTTATTTTGGCAAGTGAGCTAATCTCACTCTGTTCCTAAAAGAGAGGCAAAGCTTTCAAATCCCCTCCCCCCCCCCCCCCTCCTGTGTGCATCATGCATAATTATGCATGATACATAATGATACACCATGTATAATGACAAAACTGTAATGATTTCAAAGTAAATCACTCAGGCAGCAAGAGCAGCTGCTCGAGCGAAATTTATCACTTGGAACAGATATAGAAGCAGCTAGCTCTACTCACGAAGATATTATACTGTCTCTATGCACGATTTTCGCTCTTTTATGTCACATGTAATGCCACCATGTGTTGCACTTCCAAAGCAGACAGGCAACTGATATAGCTTAGCTTTCCAATAAAGGTCCAAAAGGACTCTAGAAAAACTTATTTTTCTTCACTGCTAGCAATGTGTCATGGCCGACAAACCTTGTGGACAGCAGCAAGCAAATAAGACACAGAGACCTTAAAGGGACACTAAAGTCAAATAAGAATTTACGTCAGAGTGAAAGCTCAATGTAAGACAACATGTAAAATGACAACATCTAAAACGACAACAGTGCCTTACTTACCGAGAAATTAAGGTAAATGCACAAGAACACAAGCGCCACAGTAAGAAATTTTCAAGATTATCTCGATGACATCAGACGGACCGCCTACAGTTAATCACAAGTAATAGATCTAACTGCACTAAATAAAGAACCTTCCGTGCATCAAGAGACGCAATAAAATGCTGCTTGTTCGTTTCTATTTGATTCATGAAAAAAAGAACCGTTGCACGTTACTATGGGGAATGGCGCGAATGGTTAAAAATTAAATTTTCGCGTGGTTACACGTGCCAGGTGGTGTCATCTAGCGGGGCGCAGTTGAAACAGCGACCGTCTCTAATCTCGAAGCCAATGGTGGGAAATTGATCAATGGCTGTAGTTGCTGCTGTGACTCCCGCTGCTTTCGCTCTGCTGCTACTAGCGCAGCAAAGCTGGGCAACGCTGTGCATGGCAACAGTGACGTGAGTCAGTCCGGTCCGTCCGCTTCTTTAGGCGGGTAATTTGAAGTGCACTAAGCCAATGCGTATCACTAAAATGTGGTTTTATTTCAGGATAGGCCCCTTCCTCGGCACAAAAGTAACACTACGAGGTTTTTGGGCCGCTATTTCAACAATCAATGTCCAATTAATAGTCGCTTTAGTGTCCCTTTAAAGGGAGACCGACACAATATTTTGCGGTTGAGATGGCCTGGGGGATCGATTCCCATGAACAAGCGTATACCATCATGTATAGCCAGGAAGGCATTTCAAGGGAATTTTGAAATTGAGTTTTTAAGGTACTATTGACACCATAAAAAGGGACCCCACGAGGGTCTCTCACGGAGTCCCTCATGCTTGCCTCACGTCACCACACTGTAGTCAATAAAACAAGTTATCATGACGTCATGGCCGCCATTTTTCTTTAGTCGCATTTGTTCCAGTGTATGCTTTTTGGCGGCTGGTCGCGAATGCGTGGCTGTGGCGCACAAATTAAAAGTCGTGTTTGGCAACACTGCCATCCCGTTTCCTATTCCAAAGGGCTTCTCGATGCAGACCTTGCGAAAGTAGTTGCTAGTTCTGTGTGCTGATGTGGATGGATGGATAGATGGTGTATTAGGCTGTGCCCTTTAGATCGGGCGGCTTCTCACGTCACCTAGCCATTGAGTTAAGTACTATCAATATGTATTGAAGGATTGAATTACACTTGTGCTTTCATTGTAGCCACCAATCAGTTAGCCTCCTCCTGGTTATTTCTACCCTCTTAAAGTCTATTTTTCCTTTACTGTCCCAAAAGCCCAGTGCTTTGAAAAATTTTGCGCCATAATGTTGGACTATAGGGTGGAGCCCTTTACAGAACATTATCAAATGTTCAGCCATTTCCTCCTCTCCACACGGACTACATAATGTGTTTGTGCCTTCGTATTTGGCTCGGTACGTCTTGGTCCACAATACTACTGTTCTGGCCTCAAACAGCAGAGAACTACCCCGAGAATTATCGTGAATCTTTTTTTTTTCTTTGCAATTTCCTGCTTGAATGTTCGGTAGGGCTCAAGTGATGATTTACTAAGCATTTTACTCTTCCACATGTCCCTCTCTGTTCCCTTCACCTTCTTAACTGATGTTACCTTTTGGCTTGGTATTCTGCTATTGTCTAAATACTTGCTTCACAATTTTTGAGTTCGCTTCCTTCATTTATTACCAACAATCATCATGTACAAATAGCTGAAAACCTTCCTAGCTCAACGCTCCATTCCCATTTTTCTAAATCGCTCCTGAAATTCTAACTTGCTGCTAACTTCCCTGCACTCGTACGATGTCCATCCCACTAGGGGTGTTCCCGTGTGCTCATAAAGCAAGTCTACCTATGCCACATTGTTTGATTTCCAATCTTGCTTGCACCTCCGATCTCATGCACAAGACCGCATTACCGAGCGTCAAACCCGGGACCATGACACCTTTCCAAATCCCTCTCACAAAACCATACCTATTATAGTTCCACAGTGCCCTATTTTTCATTACAGGTGCATTCCTGTTACCCTTAGTCATTACGTATATTTCGTGCTCCCTTGGGTACTCAGCGCTGTCATTTATTTATACGCGCAAATATTTCTATATATCTACTATTTCTAGCGTGACTTGCTGTATCTTATGCTCACTTGCCTTATTATTGAAAATCATGATTGCCGATTTTTCTCTGCTAAACTTCAAATTTAACCTATCTCCCCCATTACCGCAGATGTCTATCAATCCCTGCAATCATCCTTGTTGTCGGCTATTAATACTATATTATCTGCATACATCAATGCTGTTAATGACTGTTCAATGTGTTTTTCTTGCTTGGCAGAAGAGAGGCTGAAGTCGAGTCGACTCCCCTCCAATTTGGCTTCTAGTCCCTGTAGATACAGCATAAATAACAAAGGTGACAAGGGACATCCCTGTCAAAGCCTGCATTGTACCTGATCTTCCCATTTTATAACTACCTTGTTACTTTCATAGATATCCTTTAGAAGATTGGTTATTCCATCTTCCACATCTAGTATGTCTAGTATTCCCCACAAGTCTTCTTGAATCGCACTATCGTAGGCTCGCTTGATATCTAGAAATGCCAGCCACAGAAGCCTGTGTTCTTTTTCTGCTATTTCAATACACTGCATCAATGAAAACAGATTGTCTTCCAACGTTCTTCGTTTACAGAACCCATTTTGTAGTTCTCGCAGCCCCCCCTCATTCTCCACCCATGTCTGTAGTGTTTCCTTTACTATCGGCATCACCAGCCTGTAAACTATTGATGTCACCGTTACAGAACGGTAATTGTTTATATAAGCCTGTCCCTCTTTCCTTTATAGATCATGCTCCTCCTGCTTAGTTTCTACCCATTGGGGGCTCCACCATCCATTACTGCTTTGCTCACTGCCTCTCTTAATGTTTCCTTAGAGTTTGGTCCTAGTTTCTTTATTAGCATAATTGGAATGCCCTCAGGGTCTAGAGCTGCGGTACTTCCACCTGGCAGCATGCACTCAGTGGCTTGTTGTTTTTGGAGCTATTTCAAACCAAAACTGAAACTAGTCGATAACGAAGAGCCTGTAATTATTGATCTATGTGGTGCAATAAAAAATGTGCCGTATTATGACTACCAGGCCCCCAGCAACTATTGCTGGAAAAAAAAAACGTGAGGGTAACGTTTTTGTGTCAGTACCCCTTTAGAGACCAACTTAAATTTTTGGGCACATAAAAGAAAGGCAATTTCTAATTGAGTAAATATCCAGCAGTCTCAGTGGGAAATTTTTACAAGTGGGGGAATAATGAATTATTTTTCAATTTTTCACAGAAAGCAAACAAAGATAGGTGTCTGAAAAGCAACGCCATTATTGACTAGTCAAAAGTGATGATCTAGAATGCATGGCAGTTCAACATGACCATTGTGCATGGGTGCCTACGGCTCGATGAAAAATCTTGGAGGCTGTGGAAACTTGCCCCAAAGTAAAATTTCCATTATACTTCATATGCAAACTGGAAAACGGGGAGCACTATCTCAACAAAGTCTATGCAAAGAAAGAACAGTGCGAGCATAGAGCCAGCCATTTTACATAAAGAGTTCCTGCCTTTAACAAAACACACCTAATTAGTTTTTTGGCTGCAAGTCTCATGACAGCATGGAACTGCTGCACTGCCAAGAACGGATTCACGCAGCAAGAAGCCAAGGTAATTGCTCAAAGTGCGGAGAAGTCCTTGTGGACCTTACTGCAGGCTACAATTCAGCTGCAGGCTGAATGTAAGGACTTACATTTAGAGATATAAAAGCCTCACCTCCTTGGTAACTTATTCCTCACCTCCTTGGTAACTTATTGAAGTCACTTTGCATGCTTCCTGTACATTGTGTCAAATGTATTTTCATTATTGTTATAAGCATCAAAACAGTAGATACACAAGTTCCCTGCATGTTCTCTGGACTGAAATAAAGTTTTCATCATCATCATACAAAAGTGAGTTTACATCATTGCTCATGTATTTTCTGAAGGCTTGCGCACAATGTACTAAAATTGACACTTTGAGCCCAATAATTAACTTTCATGGCAGTTAATGTGAAGAGACTGATTTAAAAACACTCATCCAATAACGGTCTACTAACTTGTGTAGACATCTAGAGTTCCTCAACCAACATGCAAAGGTGGTCACTTATGCTTGTGAGGTCACTTATTAAACGAGGTCACTTATGGTAACTTCCCATTCAGAAAGCACATTCCACCTTTATGCAACCAATCAACCTTGATTTAGACCAAGCAGTCTATTACTCCACTGATCAGAATGCATTTAAAATCCTTAAAAATTGCGAACAATGCTGTAGAATTGAACCTAACCAGTGCAGCACTAAACAAGACGCATTTACGACTTCAATTCAGATTGATCATGCAGTAGATGTTTAATGCTGCTGTGTAGCATGAGGTTTACATGTATCAAATTATGAACAAGCTTTTGTGGTTGAACTGACTACGTGAAGCATTTCATGGAGTTTCTTTTATATGAAAATGTAAAAAATTTAACTAAGCATGACCTATGTTCGCAAGAAAGGAAGAATCGTTTTCTAATAAAATTCGGGATACAGGGCCCACTTCTGGGTGACTTTCTATGCAGGATTTCGGTAAAATTACTGGTACACTGATTCAGGTATGACTGCAAGCTGCAGAGAAAATGTGGAAAACTCTACACCAGCAGCAGCAAGACGTGCTCCCAACGTTTCATTGTCTACAGCTGCCACTAAAGAAAGCAGCTTCAGTAACTGTGGATGCCTGCGCAAAACATACAAGTAGACCACAACAAGCCTCTTTTTGAATCAATGCATTTGTGTACACTGCGGTAGCAGCTGTTTATGGTGCTCTAAGTCAAAGGTCTAGTCCATCATACACAAGCTGCCAAAAATTACGTACTATAAAACTGTTTGCACGCTCATTCAAACAGAAGTACTCTAAGAGTGGCTCTAGCTTCTGCACTTGATTTGATAATTACCATGCCTTTTCATTACACTTTTGAAATACCTATATACTAGAGCTTTCAAATGGCCACAGAAGCACTGCTGGAGAGTAGGCAAGCCAAGGTAACTATATTCACACACTGCCCCACAAGCCAGAATGTGCTAGTTGATAAATTGTTCAGCGAAACACAAATTGAATAAAGAAACTTAAAAGACCTCCAGCACTACATTTGGAAACTTGAGATGCTCGTGTTCTCCTGCATGTGTGGGCCCTTCTGAGCAATTAGGACTACCAAACGCTGGCATTAAGTTATTTTATTTGGTCTTAGAGTAAGGGTATGTGCTCATCTGAATTTTCAACATCACAAAACAAAGCCGCTAGTATGACACAGACCCCTTGTGACTTTTCAAAGGCAAAGAGTATTGTTGACGTCACAGAACATTCAGAGGGTCCACACAAAACCAGAAATGGCATTCAGCGAGGGCTACTGATCCAGTCCTCTCTTGCTCTTTTGTCAGACTGCACTAAAGGTGGTATTGGCAGCTTATGTCAGGAATGCCTTTGTTTTTCCAGAGGGGACATGCTCAAAGCACCCACGTCACTTGTTTCACTACCAAGTGCGGGTCCCCCAATCTGAGAACTGCACGTTCAGTGTCATCGAAGCTTGAGCGCACATGGTGTCAGGCTTGTCTGCATACGCTTTTCTGCAGTGCACTGGGGCAAAAGTGGCTAAAGCAGCGTTCTGCATGGGTTAGAGCAAGGTAAAAAAATATTCAAACAACATGTCGCCCTCTGCCTTCTCGGTTTTTTTCTTCACGACAGGGTTAGGTTAAGGCCACAACTTCTCAGCTTACTTGCAAGACGCGTTTTACCAGATAAAGTAGCAACAGCATGTGCCCATTGATTTGGCAACAGCACCAAATATTTATCTGTGAGACAACGCAACTAACGCACTTAAAAGAGAGAAAAATGTTTTATGTGCCTTAGCTATGGCGACCAGTGTGGTCGCCGGCAGCGCCAGCGTCCGCGCATGTCGACTCTGTTTGCGAGCCGAAAATTTCGTATGCGCTTTCAGTTCTAGCTGCTAACATGTCAAAGCCATGTTTGTCGACTATAGGAAGTAATGATCTTCGCAAAGCGTTGGTGGCTACGACAACGCATTTGTCTATAAGTTGCGTCGTCCCATCGAGAGGCGTCTGCTGCGGTCAGCGAACCGATGGGCGTGCGGCTTCGTTACTTTAGCTAGTCAACCACGTGTCGCGAGTGCTTTGAACTATTAGGAATATATCTCACACCACGGTTTAGGGTCAGCACACTTGGATTGATTGACGATGCAAACTAAAGTTTACCAACGTGGCCTTTATTTCTTGCTAAATTTAGCGCACCTGAGAAAACTTTGGGGCTGGCCGGGCATTTTGGTGCAACGTCAGCGAATTTCATGGTTTTGTCACAGCTGAGTGCATAAATAGGGATTTGTATCGAATTGGCGCAGCTCTTACACCCCTGGAAGAACAATAAAAATTTAAGACAAAGCATGCAAGTGTGCCCTTCTTTTTGCAAGAGCAACACTTGAAAAAGAAATGGCACCACACACGAATGACTACATTATGAGTACTGCTTGAAACATCCCCAGCCTGCCTGCCTGAAGTTGCAAATGCATTCAGGTTGGCAATGGATGTCACAGAATTAGACACACAACTTCAGTCCTTCACAGTGCCATCACTGTGAATGTGTAGAGATCGGAGTATGTGGGGTTTATAGTCCAAAAACAACCATATGGTTCTGAGAGACGCCGTAGTAGAGGGCTTCGGAAATTTCGACCACCTGAGCTAAATATGAGCACACGGGCCTACAGCATTTTCGCCTCCGCCAAAAATGCAGCCGCCGAAGCCGGGATTCGATCCCGCAACCTGCGGGCCAGCAGCCGAGTGCCTTAGCCACTAGACCACTGCAGTGGAATTAAATGTGCAGAGGAGTAATACACAAAGCAAAAAAAGAAAAGTAGGCGCTGATCACGTGACACGCTCCCTCCTTGTTTTTCCCTAGAGAATGCAAGGGAGCTTCGCCACATGCAGATGCTCACCAAAGCAAAGCTGAAGAGTTTTGGCTCTTGTATTGAAACGACTCTCTTGGAAGCACGTTTGCCGGACAGTTTAGTCGCTTCCCCAAGATTTCTAACTGAACAGGCATGACAAACTTTTTCTGCAAAAACTCTTCAGAATGCAGCTTAACAGGTTTTAGCGACTAGCCATAATTTATTACGAGAACAGGTGAGGGACCTTCTAATATAGCATGGGAACTTATTAGTGACACTTACCAAAACAGGCAAGTATTAAAGGTTTTTTTTTTTTTTTTTTTTTTCTGGAAATTTTTAAAAGGGACCAAGACTGCAGGCTTCCCGAGAACAATTTCAGACGCCTGCTAGAGTAATAGTAGGTTTCAATGGCTCTAAGAAAAGGCAAAGTGACTGCGCCAGCAAATCAATTCATGTTATCGAACGAGAAACCTGTTTCGTGGATGCAATTCAAGTGGCCTCTTTCAAGGAGTGAAAAGTGGCACCCAAGGCCATAATATTCCCAAGAATTGCCTTTTAAATGTGAGGCTAGGTCCAGTTTGCTGGGTCTATCACAAGGCTGGAGCTAAAGACAGTGCCTCAAGGCAGATGTGATGGAATGTTGAAATTCAGGCAGGTAGCAAAACCACACACTGAGAAAGTGCCGGACAATGCCCATAAACAAGCTTCTTCTGAGTCAAGAACTTCGCGATTATCAAAACAAAACTGACTAGAGGCTGACCTGTGGGCACACAAACCACCCCAGCTTTTACTACACGCAAAGCTACAATAGCCTGGTCCATACTCGAGAGCAATGTGTCCCCACTCAGTGATTGATGATTGATTTGTGGGGTTTAACGTCCCAGAACCAACATATGATTATGAGAGACGCCGTAGTGGAGGGCTCCGGAAATTTCGACCACCTGGGGTTCTTTAACGTGCGCCCAAATCTGAGCACACGGGCCTACAACATTTCCGCCTCCATCGGAAATGCAGCCGCCGCAGCCGGGAATCGAACCCGCGACCTGCGGGTCAGCAGCCGAGTACCTTAGCCACTAGACCACCGCGGCGGGGCTCCCCACTCAGTGTTTTACTTCCGAAGCATAACAAAAGGTATAACAGAAAATGACAAGATTGCTTATGTAAGAGTGAATACACCTGAATCCATATGTTTACTTCATTCAACTGCTCGTCTTAGGCTTGTAATCCTTACATTACAGGACTAGTACAGGCAGTGCGACTCACATGTGAATAAGGGTAAGCCTCCTCGCAAGTGTATGTCGACTCTAACAATTAGCAGTCAGCCTTTTCTAAAATGAGCAGAGATGCTTATTTTTTGTTTTGTTTGATCTAGGCCAAACAACTGCGGGTATTTGAATCGTTAACACGAAATCTCCAAATGCATACAGATTGGTTCAAGTGCAGACAGTGTGCATTCTCGTAATGAATACCTATGCTTGAAAACAAGGGGATACAATTGGTGCATCTCGTGAATGTGCAACATTATGCTTGAACAACAGCAAGAAAGCACAAGTCAGACAATGAGTGATGTTCGGAAAACTCCAATAAAGTCGCGTCACCTAACTTGTGTGCCGCTCCTCATAATCTCCTTAATTGGGGTCCTCTGAAGTAAAATAATACACAACCACTCAATGAAGAAAAGGCAGTAGATGTAAAGTGACAACAGAAAGGAATGAGAGGTCAAAATTAGCATTATTTTCAATTTGAAATTATGAGATCAAGTGGAATTCAGCAAGGACCTCTAATACGCAAAGCAAATGACCTGCAGCTCGTTAAGGGTGACAGAATGGTTGTCAAAAGACAGCTGTTGCAGTGGAGGACGGCAGAGAATCTGGTGGCGTGACGATAACGAAACTCGCAGACCTAGGGTAAATATGGCTGATGCAAGACATGGGTAACTGGAGCTCATTGGGGGAGGCCTTCAACCTGAAGTTATGAAACGCAGTGATGTTTCGTGTATCTCGTCATCCGACACATTATTGTCTGATACGTCATCAAACGAGCTTGCTATTTACGAAGATTGATAAGCTCTAAGTGTCGTGCCATTAAAAAAGATCCCTACTTTTAAGCAAAGACGGGATCGGTTGCGTTGCGCGTTTTTACCAATTTGATGGCGGTTCTTTCGCAAGCTACCATTTACCTGACAAAAGAGGTTCATAGGTCGGCAAAGCTCGTACGCTGTTTCGCAACCACAGCCACATGCTCTCAGGGCGCTTCAGTCGAGCATGAGGGCGGCGAAGAAATTAGGTCAAAGCTCGTCAAGGACAACCACGAGGCGTTCACCTGAAAGTTTCCGGCACACGGTGCGCAACGTCTGCAGCGCCCAAAAACACGCCTCTCGACTTGTCAAAGGTCGTCCCAACATACCGTCTCGACACTTGCGTATGTCACTCGTAAGGCGACGGTCTATACGACAAACCACCGTGAAACATACATCTCCGCCCAAACACACCCGCGCCTGATGGGTTGAAACAATTGGTATGTATTAGAAAACAGCATGACGGAGAGTACCAAGATTACGTGGGAGGACACGCATGCGACAAGCGGCACAGCGAAACTAAGTTACAGCGCTCATCACTAGCTGACACACGACACAGAGGCACACAATGGGCCAACGTATGGTCTGTTTCTGTTAAGCGATCGGGCGTCCCGATTTTCTCGCAATCGACTCGCGCCACTTAGTGCCACACCTCGGAAGCTGCTGCACACACGATCTCTTGTTTCCAGCAAGAGGCTACATGGGTGCAGTGACGCTCCGGAAGATGAATGACACGTGCGTTATTTGTCCCCGTAACCCCAACGTAACTCCAGAGTAAACTGCCGCAAAATACGGCAGTTTCTCGCGAGAATTTGGTTCATTGAGAGAATCGACGGGGTGACAAACACTCGAACGTCCTCCCGTGGTGACCGCTCGCGAAAAACGCATGCAAGCTTTGCGTGCGCGCCAACAACCTCAGCTGTATAGGGCATTCGTCCAGGTAGTATCGGGCAAGGTATTTATAGGTGCTACAGGTCATAAAATGTTCCTGTCGGCGAAGTCTGAACGCACCTTGTGCACGGAGTTTGGGTCCTTGGTCCAGGCTCGGTACATCTCCTCGACGTACACGGACGAGCTGCCGTTGAGGAACGGCTCGGCTGCGACGCGGGTCGCATAACCCCGCGCGGGCACCTTGAGCAGGTGAACGCCGAAGTGGCCGGTGCTCGCCTGACGCGCGGCACCACACCTTTCGGACAGCAGGGAACGCACAAACGGCGTCAATGACGCGGTCAGAGTCCTCGCTCGATCCATCGTCGACAAATGAATGAATGGACCACGAACCCCTAACCAGCGGACACGGATGAAAATCCGCGCACACACCTCTTGGTGCAGAGAGCACAGAGAACCGCTACTGCTGCCGCTCGGCCAACGGTGTCGCTGCTACGGGTTGCGGTAGGTTGTAGTTTTGCCAATCTACTATGAACTACCGCTAGCCGTTTCGAGTTATTGTGAGTAGTTGCAACGCCGTTGGTTATTGTGAGTATAGTTTGTTTTTGTAAAACTTCTAAGAACAACACAACAAACAAAAACAAAGCTACAAATGACGTTTAAGTTGACGCATTAGTAACAATGCTTTTTTTTTTTAATTTCCTGTTGCTAATCTTCAAGGTCATGCTTCCACACGTCAGTTTAGACTTCAAGCAGCGTGTCTCAGCTATCATAATAACTATTGTTGCTGATACATTGAATGTGTACGATGTCCTTAATTGCAACTTGCAATTGCGCTGTTAACACCTAAAGTTTTACTTCTTTTTTTGTGCGGTAATTGCAGTTTTCAAACAGTTTTATAGAAGTATTGTATTAAACTTTAAAAACTGTCTTTTTTGAAAAAACAATTATGCATTTTTAAGGCTATGTTTTCTTGTCCAGCAAACAGTTATGTTCGTCACAGCAGCCATGCCTAATATTTTTTTTTTTTTTTTGACATTGAAAATGAAACAGAAACTGTTAGTGAAAACCAAATGTAGTGCTGTGGCGCCGAGCCTTTCGCCATTCACCGCTAAAAGACGACGCTGAGGCTGGGCGGTTTCTCGTGTGAGCTCCGCGTGATTGTGCGTCGTCGTCTTTTCGTGCGACGTCGCTACGAGTCCCGCTGCCTCGCGAAAGCGGTCACACTCGCGTGGTGACTGTGACGTGGTGCTAGAAGGCGCCGGCCGAGCCTTGTTTACCGTCGTCGCGTCGCCAGCAACGCTCTCTGCGCGCTATCAATCGTCGCGCACACAAGGCTCGACGGTACTGCAGCGCTGTTCGCCACTTGGGACCGACGTCTCCGCGACCACAGTGGGCACTCAGCAGGTGATCCGAAAGATCCTCTGGAGATCATCGTGAACGTCACGACAGTAGCATCATGAGCGGTTATTATCCCCCACCGCAGCAGAAGCAGGGATATCCGCAGGTCAGTACCCTCCTTCGCTACGGCTCTTTTTAGGCGCCAGCGTGGGTTTGTAATTTTTTTTTTTATGGTTTAGTGCGATCGCTCCAGCATTTACTCGCGCGCCTGCATCGTGTAAATGCGTCCAACTAGTTACGTAAAGGCTAAACAAAAGGCGTGTGTTTCACGCGTAAATTAAAAAAAAACAATAAATGTGGAGGCGATACTTCTTTCGCGCTGGCTGTATGGGTGTAAAGGAAGTTGGGCAAAAGTAACAATTACCCATATGTTCGTCGGTGATTTTGTTTGCTGTTCAGGCCTAGTAAACTGGTTTAACTGACTGTAACGCGCTGTGCAGTGTGCCCAATCACAAGGACCGCACTTTCGATCGCGATCGAGCGCCAGATCGGGATTTGAATTTCGCAATGTGCAGCTTGCACAAATAGCCAATCACGATATCGAAAATTCATGTTGGGCTCGATCTTGGAGATAGGACACGCGTCAATAAGACGTCAAATATCCGTCATATTTTATGTCGCAGGTATTGTGCAACTTGAAAATTATAATTACAATGGGTTTGAAGTTGTTCGTGGGTTGGTTGTTGGCTTGGCCTGTATAGGGAATGATGTCAGAATCTGGCAAATAAGCATTTTTTTCTTATTTTTTTTCACACTCTTGTGCGGTACAGCGCTCCCATTCTTCAACGGCATAGCATAACAGCCAACTTTGTGCGAGTCATTGGCGACATGTAACGCTTTTATCGGTGTTGTGGTGACTTATTTTTAGCTTGTCGCCATTGCCGCGCATGTTTACGCATGATAGTGTCGCTTAGCAGCCGTGAGCATAGGCGTATCAGCCGGGGGGCAAAAAAGGCGCAATCCCCCCCCCCCCCTCCCGTTTTCGACAGTGGTCACTCTTGGCTACACGCTGGGGGAAACCAACAATTAAGGCGTAGTCTTCGATCACAACAGTAATCACTCAATTATATTCTTACAGGAGAATGAAGTTCTTACGAGGCTATGTTACGATAGTTATAGCGCGAGAACCGAACGACGATATAGAGACAAGAAGGACACGAAGCGCTCGTGTCCCTGTCTCTGTGTTGTCGTTCGGTTCTCGCGTTATAACTATCGTCATGTCATACCAACTAGCCCAAGCTGCCACACTTCTATGTTACAACATAGTGAAAATTTGCCTACATTCCCGCTGTAAGAACTGTGCTGAAAATTATTACATAAAAGCATCTAGCTTACAGCTGTTGAGAAAACGTCGCTGAAAACTGTGTGTTGCGCAGTAGTTCCTTTCTTTTGAACCTCCAAACGTTTTCTCTGTATTTTACATAGGAATAATTGTTAGGGTTCAACATAGTATTTTAAATGGAATCACGAAGCCGTGTATTCGTGTTGAATGAGTAATCGGGCAGTGGCATATAATGACCAAAAAGAAAACACTACTATATTTCAACTTCGGTTTTCTCGGCAAAGTTCGCTTGCTCAAAGTGGGAGTGCCGACTTTTTAATCTCATTTGCGGGAAGCATCACATTTCAGGATTCTTCCCACGAACATCGGTGGATCCAGCGGTTATGACCTGTGACACGCCTGTCACGATGTCGAGGACTCGATTCCCTGTGCGCGCGGCGTCTGTATTCTGACGCGGACCGGAAATCCGAAAGCGCCTCATTAGATTAACAATAATTGGGTGCCCGTTAGGAAACAACCAGATAGGTAAGGTTAATTCGGTGCTTCTTACTGCGAAACCCATGCGAAAGCCCCGTAGCTTACTTGGGTTGTAAGAACCCTACGTTGAGGGTATCTCCGTATAAAGTGCCCATTCATATAGGTATCTTCTTATCAAGCGATAAAGGCAGACAGGCTTGTGACATAGAACGCGTGGTGTGTAGTTTCAATCATCAGTGTCAATCCTCATATACCTGATAAAAGCGAAAGTATTTCTGTGGGTGTTCAAGGCTTAGTCAGGAGAGGGGAGGGGGGGGGGTTGCGCTACCGAAATATCCTCCACCCCCACTCTCACCCAAGCCTTGTAATCAACCATACGTGATCACATATATGCATCGTACAACAAGTTAGGCATGTCGTGCTACTAAAGTCGACAGCCCGCCGCCATCTAAATCAAGCTACGTCGGCCGCATTTTGGTAGGGGACAAATGCAAAAAAAAAAAAAACACCCCTGTAGCTCGATTAACGTACATGTAAAAAAAAAACACGTATACAGGTAGTGAAAATGCAGTACCTCACAGTGGCGTGCGTCACAATCATATCGTGCTTTCTGGTACGTAAAGCCCCGGTAATTCTTCTTATTTATGAATATATTATCGCCCCCCCCCCCATTTCGCATGCATGCAGCAACGCATGGGGAGTTTCTCCCTCCCCCTCTCTCTAAACAAAGAAAGTCATTGAGCATTTGAGTGGTAACATGCGGACGCCCAGAGAAGTACGATAAATACAATCGCCCGGTGGAAATCGGCTCCAGCAGAAGTGATCGTGGCCAGCGTATCAGTTCGGTGCGCGGACGAGATAAGAAACGAGTGTGTGCCTCTTATGTGCTCCCTGCCTTTCCACAGTCGCTAAATAGAGAAACAAAAAAGGCCACGGGGGGGGGGGGGGGGGCTTTCTCTACAGAGGTTTTTTTCTTATATATATATATATATGTGTGTGTGTGTGTGTGTGTGTGTGTGTGTGTGTGTGTGTGTGTGTGTATGTATGTATGTATGGGATATGGCACAACGGGAGCGTTGTCAACAAGGATAAATATATTTATTTCCCAACAGTTTCGGGAGGGGTCCTCCCTTCATCAGGGGATGATGAAGGGAGGACCCCTCCCGAAACTGTTGGGAAATAAATATATTTATCCTTTATGACAACGCTCCCGTTGTGCCATATCCCATACCTTCACGAAGACTAACTGGCCCATTGAATTATTACTCCCACTATATATATATATATATATATATATATATATGCGTGTGTGTGTGTGTGTGTGTGTGTGTGTGTGTGTGTGTGTGTGTGTGTGTGTGTGTGTGTGTGTGTGTGTGTGTGTGTAACGTCATTCGTCGAGTTTCACGCGGGACCCTCCGTGTGGTCTTTTTTTTTTTTCGTGTGCCAAACAGATAGCGCACAAGGGGGCCCAGATCGACAGAGTGCTGAAAGAGTTGGCAATGGCGAAGACAAAGCAATTTATGGAAATGGAATTTTCAATGTCGTAGACTATCCCAGTCTGTATACGTGCAAGCCCTGTGCCTAATGAATATTTCTTGTCCGTGAACCTGTCAGCTTCATCGGATTTTCTCTTATCTCCTTTTGAATGCGGCCTTTGCATAGGCTTGCAGGCCGGAACATATAGAAGCGCATTTGTAGCTGGAACATATAGAAGCGCATTTGTAGCTTTCGTCTGGCCACCACTACAGTGCGCTTGTCAATCAGTCCGCGCTGCTTGCCTGCCATTATTTCCTTTTCACTCTCCCATCGAATGAACAGGGTTTTTCATTTATTTACCGCGGAAACGTAAGAGGAGTTAACGACTCAGTTTCTTTTTTTTAATGCAAAATAGAGAAGAATAAATCGATACCAGCAGTATATATACGTATATATACGTATATATGCGTTGGTATAACATGGAGAGAATTGAACACGCTCTGAAGAACGGAGGAAGCGTCAAAACAGGGAAGAAAAAAACTTGGGATAGGCAAAAACCTAATGTATACACCAAGGGACAAGGAAGACAAAGTAACTACCAATATGGATAGCATAGTGAAATCTGCGTAGGAGTTTTACAAAGATCTCTACAGTACCCAGCACAACAACTACCTTAATATAAGAACTAGCAGTAACCCAGATGGCATCCAACCAGTAATGATAGAAGTCAGAAAAGCCTTGGAGAGCATGCAAAGAGGCAAAGCTGCAGGTGAGGATCAGTTAACATCAGGCCCCGTCGTGGTGGTCTAGTGGCTATAAGGTACTCGGCTGCTGACCCGCAGGTCGCGGGTTCGAATCCCGGCTGCGGCGGCTGCATTTCTTATGGAGGCGGAAATGATGTAGGCCCGTGTGCTCAGATCTGGGTGCACGTTAAAGAACCCAAGGTGGTCGAAATTTCCGGAGCCCTCCACTACGGCGTCTCTCATAATCGTATGGTGGTTTTGGGACGTGAAACCCCACATATCAATCAATCAATCGGGTAACATCAGAGCTGCTGAAAGATGGAGAACAGATTGTGTTAAAAAAACTAGCGACCCTGTTTACGAGGTGTCTCCTGACGGGAAGAGTACCAGAATCTTAAAAGAATGCTAATATCATCCTAATACATAATAAAGGACTTGAAGAATTACATGCCGATCAGCTTGCTCGCCGTAGTATACAAGCTGTTTACAAAGGTAATTGCTAACACAATTACGACAACATTAGAATTCAATCAACCAAAGGAACAAGCAGGCTTTCGAACAGGCTACTCAACAATCGACCAAATTCATACTATCAATCAGATAATAGAGACGCTCAGAATATAGCCAACCACTATACATAGCCTTCGTAGATTACGAGAAGACGTTTGATTCAGTAGAAATAGGAATCAGGGCGTCGACGAAGTATATATAAACATCCTGAAATAAATCTACAGGGGATCAAGTGCTACCATAGTGCTTCCCAAAGAAAGCAACAGAATACCAATCTAGAAGGGTGTAATGCCGGGGGATACAATCTCCCCAGTGCTATTTACCGCGTGCTTACAGAAGGTTTTCAGAGGCCTATAATGGAAACAGTTAGGAATAAGAGTTAATGGAGAGTACCTTAGTAACCTGCTCTTCGCCGATGATATTGCATTGCTGAGTAACTCAGGGGACGAATTGCAACTCATGACTACGGAGTTAGACAAGGAGAGCAGAAAAGTAGGTCTTAAAATTAATCTGCAGAAAACGAAAGTAATGTACAACAACCTCGGAAAGGAGCAGCGCTTCGACATAGGTAATAGTGCGCTTGGAGTTGTAAAAGACCGTCTACTTAGGGCAGGTAATAACCGCAAAGCCGAACCACGAGATTGAAGTAACTAGAAGAATAAGAATGGGGTGGAGCACATTCGGCAAGCACTCTCAAATTATGACAGGTAGATTGCCACTATCCCTCAAGAGGAAGGTATATAACAGCTGTATCTTGCCGGTACTTAGCTACGGAGCAGAAACCTGACAAAGAGGGTTCAGCTTAAATTGAGTACGACGCAGCGAGCAATGGGAAGGAAAATGGCAGGTGTAACCTTAAGATACAAGAAGAGAGCAGAGTGGATTAGGGTACAAACCGGGGTTCACGATATCATAGTTGAAATCAAGAAGAGGAAATGAACATGGGCCGGGCATGTAGCACGTAGACAGGATAACCGCTGGTCATTAAGGGTAACTAAAGCAAGCAGGTTAGGGGGAGCCAGAAGGTTAGGTGGGCAGATGTGATTAAGAAGTTTGTGGGTATAAATTTGCAGCAGCATGCACAGGACCGAGGTGGTGGGTGGAACATGGGGGATGCCTTTGTCCTGCAGTGGACGTAGTCAGGCTGATGATGATAATGATGATGATGTGCGTCGTACAAGTTATGTCAACAGACAGAGCAATTGTGGGTCCTGTTGAAACGACGCAATTGAACGAAGAACTGCAATTTCCTGAAGCATTGTGAGCGCCATTCTGGAGATGGAGTTTTGAAGTAAAGGACACCGACCAAAAAGTTGGCTTACGGAATAACTTTTTAAGCTTGAAACACAGCTTGTCGGAGCTATGCGGTGCTTTCCTCGGGCGCACGGTGTTGAACGCGTGCTAAGGGGTGATAGTCACGTCTGAGGTATAGCGACCGACTTGGTTCCGTAACATTTGGTTTTGTTCCTTACGCGCTCTTTTTGAGTTTTCCGTTTTGTGTTCCTAATTGTTTCAAACGTCCCACCAAGAGAGATTTTTGTCGCATGTTTACGTCTAACAGTTGCCGTCATGCGATTGCCGTTGCGGCGCGCAAACGGCCATGGGGCCACGTTCCGAGGTGCCCTATAGATTGGTATACGGGTGGGTTGATTTTACGTGCCGCCTTGTTGGGCTGTTAACTTTCGTGTTTTCCCATCTATAACAACTAAACGAACTGTGTTTCTGTAGATCGCATACACGTGAAGATGGTTGGGTGGGTGCGTACGATGTTTCAAGTCCTTATTAATTCATGTCGCAATATACAAAAACAGGAAAACATCGGTTTGATAGTCCAAGATGGTGGCGTCTATAAGTCTGTAGAGAGAAAAAAAAAGGAAAGGAGAGAGCGTGACGTCAAGCAGGCAGCCTTGGCAAGCCGTGCCGTTTTGAAGCCAGCATTATCGGCCTAACACGTGACACTTTGCGCAAGACCACGCCAGCAACGAGATTGCCAATACTTCGGATTACGGCTCCCGGTGGCTTTTAATCGAAACGTCCTTGTTTGGCGCAGACTGGCCGGCTCACGCAGGTGGTTCAAAGGCGGAACAGCACCGAAAGTATACTAAAATCTACCGCATGCTCTGACGTTTTGATCACGTGTTGCGCCGACACGGTGGACCCTCCTTTCTTTTTCTTCCTCCATGATTAGGTGGAATAGAACTAGAAGTTACGGTGACGAATAATAATTGTTTGAGTTTAACGTCCCAAAGCCACCATATGATTATGAGAGACGCCGTTGTGGAGAGCTCCGGAAATTTCGTCCGCCCATAGGCTTCTTTAACATGCACCCAAAGCAGAGCACACGGGCCTACAGCATTTTCGCCTCCATCGAAAATGCAGCCACCGCAGCCGGGATTCGATCCCGCGACCTGCGGGTCAGCAGCCGAGGACGTTAGCCACTAGACCACCGTGGCCGGTTTCCGGTGACGAAGGAAATCTTGAACGAGAAACGGGGTTGCCTCTGAAACGTATTGACCTTGCATGCCTTTACCCCCGTCCTTTGGATATTATAGGAACGACCTCTATAAACGGACCTATAGGGCTTCCTTGGCAATTCTCGTGTCGAAAACAGCTGCCCGGAGCCACAGCTGTATGTAGAGGCGCACTCCCGTGATTTGTATCGTTGACGCTGTATAAGGGAGAAGGAGCAATTGTTGGTTCGCGTTCGGTTCCGCTTGTACGCCGGTCGCCGGAGCGATTTCGCAATTGTTCCCCTGTTTACGTGTCACTCGTGGCCGCTTGGTCGCCAGATAGGTGCGTGACCGGGGACATAAACGTATTTAGGGGAAGTTTTGCGATGGAAAATGCGTAGCGATGAGTAAGCAGGCTCATGACTGGTTCGCTTTGGACGTGTGGGGATCTGTGGTGCGGGCTGCCGGAATTTGTGAAATGCACAACTCAAAGGACAGAAGAGCGTCGACTCTCTCTTGTAATGACATCATTCGTGTCCTGTAAATCACGGTGCCGCTCAGGAACTACTGTGGAAATGCGTAGTCACGATTCTGGATAATGGGCGCTCTTTTGTGTTTCGAAAACAACGCACTGTGGAACCATTCATTTTTATACAGGTAATGATGTCGCATTTTCACCTGAAATATCATTGGTTTCGTGACCAATTCCGTGAAAAAAAAAAGGTAGATTTTTTAAGTTTCAAAATTTTCTTTTCATTTTTAACGCATATTTTGAAGAAAGTTCAGCGCATACTCTAGAGCTATTTGAACGTTGTTCACTAAATGTAATGAAACAGCGCCAGAAAATGTGAATTACTTGAAAAAGGGAACGAGCCATACGTTATCTAGTGTTGTTTTTGTATGAAACCAGAGCCCGAAAATACTTATTGACGAGTTACATATATGAGATAAGAAAAGTACATTGGCTGCATGCCGTTTTTGCGTGTGGCGTCGAGAGATGCCACTCCGTGGTGATGCTGCTCCTCATGAAGCATTATTTTGAGCAGTATCAGTGGACCGCACGTGAGCCTTTTCGGTGCAGTCGCCGAATACACGTATTTTCTTAAAATTTAGAGCTTACTTTTGATGATAATATTGTCGGATAATGCGTATTATTATTGGGTTTCCGGGAACATTGTATCAATGAGAATCGATGGTATACGTGACAAACAGCTAACCACACAGTGCGCCTTGGTTCTGTTTACGATTAACTTTCTCTTGGTTCAGAGGAAGGACGGTGTTTTTAAGTTAATATTGGCTCGCGGATCGTGATTCATCTGCTTTACCATATCGTTCCGTGGACCCGCCGTGATCGCTAAATGGCTGTTAAATGTGGATTCAGCTGTTGGTCATGAAATCGCAGGTTCGATTCATGAGAGACAATAGCGTGGCAGCTAGGCCCCGGAAACTCAGCGCTAGTTTCGCTTTCGAGAAACATGCACGCTTGTCGCGGTGGCTGGGCATCCTAATATCCGGTTGAATGTAGTGAGACTGATGTGAATGCTCGTACTTATCACTTTCACATGTTTTTACAAAAAAAAAAATATATACCGCTTTGAAGAACTTCTCTTTTGTTCATATGCGTTTTCCCTATTATTTTGTGAATTTTAAATCAGGCGAAGGGCGGGAAGTGATTGAATTGAGCTCGTAGCGCTTGCCTCCTCTCCTTCTCACCTCTCGCTCAGTGATATTGGAAGTTCGATCGTGCTCAGTTATCTCGCTCGCTTGGCATGTCAACTACGGGAAAAATAAAGACGGCAAATTGTGGCGGGCAGAGAACGGAAGCCGCAGTAAGCTACACTCTAAGCCAAAACGGAGCAACAGGGGTATAGGGGTTGCTCCTTTCAGGGAGCAATTGCATTGCCACTCCCATTACTCTCCTAAAAGGAGTAACTGCAGAGGGAGGAACCGTTGCTCTCCTTTCAGTTGCTCCTTCGGGGGATGAACAGTTACTCCCTCCAGTTCCTCCCTGCAGACCAACAGTTACTCCCACCAGTTGCTCCCTGCCGACCAACCATTACTCCTACCAGTTGCTCTTCTAAAAGCAACAGTTACTCTTTACCGTTCCTCCCACGTGTTCGCAGTTACTCTCTGAAAACCAACTGCACATGCTTCCAGTTACTCCTTGGGGAAATGAGTATTTATCTCGAGTATGCTTGTCACACGCTTAACACATGGCGAGAGCTCCTTGGAAGAGCACTGCTTGGGTGCTTCTAACACAAAAAGTGGACAATATTGAAAGGAAAATAAATGCTTTATTGTTCTTTTTATGAGGCGACGTGTGACCACACGTAAAAGTAGACTTTGCCACACCACAGCCAGCACTAAACAAACACCATAATACATCAAAGGTTTTCTGCGTCATCCGTGGAAAAACAATCTTGAATTTCTAGCATAGGGCAGTCTGTGTCATCATTGGTGAGAGAAGGGCAACTTCTCCAATTCTGAAGAACTCAAGTTTCGCAGCTGGTGTTTCCATCAGGCTAGCGCAGCAGAACGTCACCGCAGGCATATGTGAAGCATCTCATTGCTGCAAGAAAAAAAATAGAAGTGTGAGGTTAAACATGCCAGAATCAATTCATAATGAGTCACACACACTGCAGCAGCGCTTGCATTCTATGATGTCTACTGCAAAACGAAATGTGAAAAAAAGGAAGGTTCGGCCAAACGGTACTTGGCAAGCCATATAAATGCTGATGTGGTAGACGCTCTTCACATGATGTCTCAGACAGCAATATTCTGGAAGAAAATGTGCAGCACCTCAACAAGGCATAATTGTAGTAGCTAAAGACACCCTTAGGTTCAGTTAACTTGTTTCCTATACACAGCTGAGTGACATTTCTATGAGCCCATTCACCAATGGGCATTTCAAATGAGGTCATGTGTGGGGCAAATAACACGTACTGTCCGCTCATGTTCAAATACTTATTTAGCTCGTGCACATAGTTGCTCTCGATTCTACTGTTCTATCATACGCTGCTGCGTCTTGAATTGTGCAATACCTGTAGGCACAAGCCAAGCATGCAAAGCCTGCTTGAAAGCAACCATTTGCAGAGGCTACATGATAATCTTCAGTATATTTCTTTGTACCTGGCGCAAACGGCTGGACAAAACTATAGACAAATAAATGTAGACCGTGCTACCTTCAAAAAATGCTTTAAATTTAGAAAACTAGGGTGCATTTGTTCACTCGGTTGACGAGTCACAGCCACGAGATATGTAAACGAAGCAATATATCTTAAGGCATGCACAGATATTCTGATTCTTTGTTTGACAGTGTCACAGATAGCTTGCCAATACATATATATTTGAGAGCAACAAGATGTGAAGCTTTTATTAGTTTAACGTCTTGTTGGTTCACAGCCAAACAGGTTACTGCTTGTTAGACAAATTGGAATAAGCACACCATGGTTTCCAAAAAAAAAAGCATTATTAGAAGTTAGCTCCCGGTGTGAATGTCTGCCTATTTATTTTGTACTGCCTTCTACATGTGCCACAAAGACATTTGTTGAGGATGTGCTACCAGTCAAGCCAAGATGGCATACTTGGTCAATGTGATGGAAATACAAACATTAAACCTTGCCACCTCTAGTAAGAGCATAACACTTCAGTATCTTGGACTAGCAAAGAGGTGCACAAGAAAGTTAAGCCCACTCTTGCGGAACTTTGAACGCGAATATTTCAGAGTGGGGGAGGTCAACATGCTGTGGCACTTTTAAACCCGCGAAACATCTGCAGAAAACAGGGTAAAGGCAAGTCAAGAAACACTGTTATGAAGGCCTGCGCATGGACAGCTTTGTGAATCTAGGCCCAAGTGTTATGCTTTGTGCAAGCCAAAATCCATGTAAATAGGGAAAGCATACTTCTAGGAGTACCAGCGTAAAGAAATCTTGGCAGTTGGCTTTTTAGTACAAACAGCAATCCCTGCAATGAAAACATAAACATTTTATCTTAACGGTAACAGTGTGAGCACACACACGGGCCAGTGGAGCCATGCCGAATTGTCAGTGCCAGTGTAACCATGTGGCATAATGAACTATTCTCTGGCCAACACATGCACAGTTTGCCCCTAAAAAGCGATGCTTTCATATACGTAGTACAAAAAGTCTGCACTTACCCAAATTCACTTGCTTTCTGTACTTTAGCATCGTTGGGAGCATCTTTATCTGCAGTATAACCAAATTTGTGTCATATCCCTGAAAAAAAAAAGTAAAAGACATGCATCAAATATTGTTTCATTTGGTAGCAGTGAAGTCAGGTTAAGAACAGCCAAGTGGGAATCAGCCTAATTATGTGCATGCGGCAAATCCCAAACGGCATTATTGAGGTTGTCGAAATTTTCGTCGATTGGTATTAACGTCGATATGCGACTTCAACGGCATGCCAAGTTTTCACAGTGCATAAAGATTTCATGATGCAGAATAATGACAGCGCTAACGAGAACATACAGCATTTATGATTGTCTTTTACAATATTCAGTTTTCCTAAGGTTTTGCATCACTAAAGAAATCTGAAAGATTTGGGTCATTCCTCCTCCAATTGCTCTGTCAATATGTAAACCGCTCGCTTGATGGTGCGCTTATAAAATAGTATGTTCAGCGCAGAGGTGAAGCAAGTGACGCAGTGATGTGGGCAGATTTTTTTTTTTTTAGGCGTGCGGGGAGGGGGGGGGGGGTCCGCTTATCTGAATAGGCCGGGCAAGCGAATATATATGGTCGTCAATTTGGGCTCCCTACGCCCGGCCTAAAAAAATTCTTGTGCGCAACCGCCTGGCTATGCCAGTGAAGTGATGCGACAATGATTTGTTCACTTACTGATTTACATACACTTTGCATCTCCAAAAAATGCGGCCAAAGGCCCCAACACTCAGCCGTTAACATTACATAAAGCCAATGGTAGAAAAGTGCCAGTATGAATGCAGCTACAACCCCGCCCCAATGTTTTTTCAAGCGAGGTAGTGTTGCGGAAATGAACTTTTAACTGCAAAAGTACACTGGCACTGGAGTGGTGACAGGGGAAGCAAGAGGGTATGCAGGCGGTAATAGAGGTAATTTAGTCCGATACGGCTAGCAATGGATACGGAGAATAAGAGCAAATCATTTCTCTTTCAATAGCGCAACCACTCAACAATGTATTGCAAGAGCATTAAAAGTTGCTGGAAATGCCACTCACCTGCACGCTGATGCATGCACAGTCCTTTGTCCGACGAGCGAACAGGCTTGCAGATAGCTGAAGACGTGTTTGCGATGTGTTTGTTCCACCCAGCAGCAAAATCCACAACTACTTCGCGCTCCATAAAGATAAATATACACTAACCTTCATCACGAATAAGTAGAAACGCAAATCTGCGACACACACACACGATCAAAACATAGCTCACAAGCCCGCACGTCCATGTGCTCGCCAACCACAGACCATATGAAAATGAGTAAGTAGTGCGAACGCGAACCTAGTTGCGCCGAAAAAAAAAAAAAAAAAACGTCGAGCAGTGGCAGCACAGGCGTCAGCGCAATAATTTCAGTGTGTTCTCCTAATAGAATTATAAAAAAAAAAACTGAGGTACACTAAAACTCATAAATAAATATAAAAAGTTGAGTATAATTTTTATTTAGTGCTAGTCAACATAAACACTGAATAAAAATTACTTTGTAACTTACATCGTTTGCTACTCTAGCGCCACACTTGTCGTGCGGGCGCAGATGGCGCAGATTTGTCATTCTGCCCTCAAACTACACGGTGAAGCGTGCTACTAAGTGTATGGCTGATGAGAAGCGCGTCTGGGTCCGCTTTTTTTTTTTTCTTCTCCAATATATCTGGGCGTTCGCGGACGAACGGCGTGTCTAGGCTTTTTTTATCGTTGTTTTGCACGTGTTTCGGCGTTCGGTCCGCTTTGACGTGCCAACTCTCCATTCTGCTGCTGCGTGTGTTAGGTATTTGCCGTACTGTATTCTCAGGCCTTCTGTGTTCAGCCAGCGCTGCTATCTTATTATCTACGGATGCTAAAATAAATCACTGTTTTGGTTTGGTGAAGTTTGGCACACAGAACAAACAATAATCTGGCCCATGAATATCAATGTGGGCGGCATGCATATTTGTGTGCGGTGTCCTGCCGGGGAGTAACCGTTGCGTGACGAGAGCATTTACAGCGGTTCCTCCTTCCGTTGCTCCCTTACAAACTTAAGATGAATACAGTTGCTCCCCCATTCTCGAACAAGTCGGCCATCTTGTTCCGCTTGGTCTTTTCGGAGAGCAACAGTCGGTCTGAAGGAGTAAAAACAGCCGTTGCTCCCATTTTGGCCATTTTTGGCTTAGAGTGATACGCCGGAGATGTCAACCATGCATTCGAAGATGACTTAATCATGTTGTAGGCCCGTGTGCTCAGATTTGGGTGCACGTTAAAGAACCCCAGGTGGTCGAAATTTCCGGAGCCCTCCACTACGGCGTCTCTCATAATCATATGGTGGTTTTGGGACGTTAAACCCCACATATCTATCGAAGATGACTTAATCGGGCAACACATGTTATGCGCGGCACTGCGATGTGCTTAACCGGGGATTTCTAGTTCTTCGAAGGTTTTTCAGCTTTTCCTAAAGGCAACGGGTGAGCACAAGAGTTCACGCCCATTATTTGAGCAGGTATTTTGCATGAGTACATATGAGTAAACCCAGTTCTCTGCAAGCCTGACCTGACTGACAGAAGTGCGGCGTCGCTTGTGTACTTGGTGAAGATGGCAGCGAAGCTCCTGTCGGCAAAATGCGTTTATTGAAAGGTTTCCATTCGGGTTGGCTCGCCTGCATAGTTTTAGCTTCTTTTATATTTGGCGTGTAGTTAAAAGTCAAGTAATTATAGGCTGCTTTTGCTCATTAAATCCTTGTAGCCGCGGTTTGAAAATATTTTAGTGTTCATTTCTAATAGTGTCACTCAAGTACACGGGATGGACTAAATGCTTGTAACAATTATTGTAGAGTATGTCGATGGAGCCAACGTTTCGACAAGTAAACTTTTCCTCATCAAGGAAATGCTGTTGCCCTGATGAAGACAAGTCAACTTGCCGGAACATGTTTCCAGCGACGTTCTGCCTCGAAAAAACTTCTGATCGCTTCAAGCCTCTCCGTCCCTCTGAACTTCATTCTCGTTTGGTACTCAACTTCTGTAAGAAAACTATGCCCGTTCTCATAACAACCGTGATTGAGTAAAGTACAATGTGTCCTACTCGTGATTGTTGATAATTTCGCATTGGTCCAGATATTATGAATTCAACATTTGCTCGTTATGTCCATATGTCAGTTGTAAGTTAAAGCTGCTTTTATAGATTGACCATTTCACACTACGTGTATGTCTGTTTTCTTATACAAAATGTGCAATAATAAATTCTTTTTATTTGTGCCGATCGAGTTTCGTCTTACAGTCAGCTTAACTTTCGCCTCGTCAAAAAACACGAACCAAATCAAAGTTTAAAAAAAAGATTTAAAACAATTTCAAGAATGGCCACATCGCCCAAGCGGCCTGTGGACCCGGAAGAAAGCACGAGCGCATTCCGCTTGCATGCGAAGTGGGAAAGGAGAGTTTCTGGCGACTTTCCGCGCCACACCTCCTGCTCTCTATTTTTCATCCTTTCTCGCTATTTCTTAACGTCACCAGGGACGTCATGGAAGATATTTTGTGTTAATGATTTATTTCTAGCAGGATGCCGGGAAACCACCAGTGGTAAAATAGGTGCGGCCGCTCCCGAGAGCTAATGCATGGAAGGTATAGGGAGTTTCGTAACCACCATAATACGGACCCATCCGAAGATGACTCCGTGCAGAGGCATTATGTGTAGGTTTTAATGGAAGTGTAGTAATTACGAGAACTAGTGAAGTGGTTGCGGCCTTGGTCGCCATCTGCGGCAATGTTTTTTTTTTCTCACTTCAATTGCTTATTTTCTTATCTAACAACTACTACTATTATTAAAGCTATACATAACGCCTCCTTCGCTTTATTTAGCTTCATTACCTCTTGACTTCATACTCGAGTAGTATAAAACAGAAAACGGGCCCTTAGATCAATTCCCCTCCTCACCATATCACTCGCATGATGGCGACGTTGTGAGCGAGTGCCTAACAACTCAACCGGGGCCTCAGAGATCAGTGCCTATAGTTTTGTTGTCCATTCGACGGAATACACGTGTCGGACACATCGCTGCTGCACTTTGCGGTGATAAATGTGCTACATATCTTTAGCGAGTGTGTCGACTCGGTGTTAGACGTACTCGCGATATTGATCACTCACTTTTAAAAAATAGATTATTTGGGGAGTGTTTCTGCTACAAAAAAGAAATCGTCATCTGCAGCTTGCTCGCGTTTTTTTTTTTCTTGAAAACCCGGCGCTGGCGAATTTCCTATCGAGAATGCTATGTCACACTGATAACGCGCGCCCCGTTCGCGACCGCGAACTATACCGGAACCGTGGTGATAACGCGAGTAGATAACGTACTGCAAGTAGATGAAGATTTTTTCTGTTGCAGAGACACTCCCCCTTTACTCGATTTCTTTAGAGTGTTCGCCTCGTGGCGCACCGTGTCCCGTGCGCAAAAATAAGCGGACCCATGCTGGACAGGCAAAGGCTGTTGGTGCCCACGCCCCCGTGGCGTTTCTGTCGATTGGGAGCAGATGTCTAAAGGATGGAGGAGCAACAGCAGGGGGACTGAGTCAGCTCGTCTTAGTAGACCTATGTTGCTGCGTGGCACGCTCCAGAAGCAGTGGCGTTGACCCTCTATGGCCAACGTGTACCTCGATTCGATTGACGCTTTATTTGCGTTCTCATTTGTGCGCTGATGTAAGGTCGTCTTGCTGTTCGCTCTTCATTAGAAGACGTTTCTTCAATCTTATGCTCTTTGTGCCTGTGCTCAAAATAATAATAATAATAATATCTGGGATTTTACGTCCCAAAATCACGATATGATTATGAGAGACGCCGTAGAGGAGGACTCCGGAAATTTTAACGATCTGGTGTTTTTTTAAATGTGCACTGACATCGGAGAGTACACGGGCCTCTATGCCATTTCGCCTCCATCGAAATACAACCGGCGCGGTGGGTATCGAACCCGTGACCTTCGGATCAGCGGCCGAGCACAGTAGCCACAGTTACACCGAGGCGGACGTGCGTGTGTTCAAGATGAAGCATCAGTAACTCGCTCATGTCGCAGTCTTGCTGCAACATATGTGGTGCTTACTTGACAAAGCCTCGATAATCAGTATAAGGCGCGCTTCCGGATCAATTTTACCATGCGCCTTAATCCAAATACACTGCAGTATTCTTTACACCGCACCTCTCTTCGAGGTGAGTCCGCCGTGCATGGCCGGTAGCGAAGCCCATGGATTTTGACGAGCTTAAAATAATGAGCGTGAGCATGGCGGTATTCCGTCTTGAGAGGTATTTGGCATGCACTCAACGGGCCGGCTGGCGGGCAGTGCATTTTCCTCGGGCATGTACTGTGTGACGTCAGGTCATCTGCAGAACTTGCGTCATCTGTGAGGTCGTCGCTCTAAGTAGGCTGTCGTCGCACTGCGTTGCAATGCCGCCAACTTTGGGAGCTCAGAAAGGTCGGGTACGCGTACGTGCGCCTTCGCGTACATTCGTTGTCGTGACGGGGACACGCTGCGGGTGCACGGGGTCGCTGAGATGTTTTCATAGAGGGAATGCTACATGCCGCATGCATATCCTGCGGTGTAAATCCACGGATATCACTAGGAGGGACGCGCATCTTGCCATGGTGGTCATTTTGTTGCCATAAAACTTACTTAAAAGAATGCTTTGAAAAAAATGAGCATGGCTTTCCAGCTCGTGCAATCGGATTGTTTGATTGTGTTCCGCGAACGTGTCCTAGTATCGATTTCAGTATAGTCTCACACAGCTAAATGGCATTGAATACGCTCCATAACAGAAATAGGCACTAGGCAAAAATAAACAAGTTTATTACACTATGCCTAACTCTCAAGTGATGGCGTTCGACTTATATATGTTTCGAACGCCATCAGTTGAGAGGTATATATATATATATATATATATATATATATATATATATATATATATATATATATATATATATATATATATATATATATATAGTCGGAGTAATAATTCAATGGGCCAGGTACTCTTCGTGAAGGTATGGGATATGGCACAACGGGAGCGTTGTCAACAAGGATAAATATATTTATTTCCCAACAGTTTCGGGAGGGGTCCTCCCTTCATCAGGGGATGAGTTATATATAAATATATTTATTTCTCAACAGTTTCAGAAGGGGTCCTCCCTTCATATAACTCATCCCCTGATGAAGGGAGGACCCCTCCCGAAACTGTTGGGAAATAAATATATTTATCCTTTTTGACAACGCTCCCGTTGTGCCATATCCCGTACCTATATATATATATATATATATATATATATATATATATATATATATATATATATATATGATGCAGATGGTGCGGGTGCACTTCTTGAAGTCGGCTGGACAGCATCCATTCCAATAAAGCATTGCTTCTTTTATTGTCTCTCCTAGAGTGCAGGGAAGCAACCATGTCTTTAGTACTCATAAAAGTTCCCGAATTGATGTACTTTGTTGCCAACATTCTGTACTTTGTCACCAACACGCTTTTACAGCAAACCTGTTATGAGATCACAAGAGCAGTCGGTTTCGGTAGCGTCGATGTCCGCCATCACTGTTGCAAATAACCGCCACGACGCAAATTAAAAAAAAAAAGTATTCAGAACCGCATGACATTTGAAGCCGGGCCCTGTGCGTGGTAGTTGGGTATTCTATTTCTCTCTCTCTCTCTCTCTCTCTCTCTCTCTCACACACACACACACACACAAGCGCACACACGCGTGCGCGCGCGCACACGGATGCACACACACACACATACGCACGCACACACACACACACACACATACGCACACACGCGCGCGCGCGCACTTACGCACACACACACGCACGCACACACACATGCACACCCACACGCGCACACACACGCACGCGCACACACACGCACGCGCACACGCACGCACACACACACATGCACACCCACACGCGCACACACACGCACGCGCGCACGCACACGCACACACACACATGCACACCCACACGCGCACACACGCACGCGCACACACACACACGCGCGCGCACGCACACACGCACGCACACACATGCACACGCACGCACGCGCGCACACACACGCGCACGCACACACACACGCACAGACACACACACGCGTGCACGCATGCGCAGACACACACGCACGCGCACACACATGCGCGCGCGTGCGTGTGTGTGCACGCATGCTTGTGTGTGTGTGTGTGCGTGTGTGTGTTGTATATAGTGAAGATGAATGCTACTTGAGGATTCAGAGGGCACTAGTCAAGCCGAGAAGAAGATGACGTTCGGGTGTCTCAGCGCTTAGGCTGGGTCCGTCATTACGACGCCAGTTGTCAAAAACTGCTAGCTGTTGGATAAACAACTACTGCTTCTAAGCGGCTTGTTTTAATTGATGGAGGAGCTGGGCAATTTCATAATCCTGGAACTTTGCAACCCCACGTTGCCTCCCATTACTACGATGTCCACGGACGAAGACCAGCAGGCTGCCGCCTCGTCTCCTCCGGCTCCTGTTTGTCCAGGCCCCATTGAGCTACGCGATCCGCCTACCTTCAGTGGGACTGACGACAAGGACGTAGAAGACTGGCTTGACGAATACTACGCTTTTAGAAAAAAGGTGGTAGTATACTTGCTAGCTTTTAAAGAACCCCAGGTGGTCGAAATTTCCGGAGCCCTCCACTACGGCGTCTCTCATAATCATATGGTGGTTTTGGGACGTTAAACCCCACAAATCAATCAACTTGCTAGCTTTGGGGTAGTAACGGTTTGTCACATATTTTACAACCCTGGCAGTAAGCGCAGTTAGTAACGGCGAGGGTGGTAACAGTTACTACCGCTGCTGTTACTACCAGTAGTTAATAACTGTTACTACGCTAGCAGTTACCGCTCATGGGTAGTAACTTTATATGAAGGTTTCAAGAAAAAAAGTAGTAACTGATACTACGCAGTTCATTCATTTTGGCATATTATTTATCAACTGATGTTGGCTAATCAATGTCTTACAACTAGACGAATTCGCGTAAGAAGCGCTGTGTGCCATGAATGCCAAGAATGTATAGACCAAAGAAGTTCACTATTTTTTCGTATACATGCTGTAAGAAGTAAGCGTGGGGTATCCGCTACTTTGCAGGGGCATGTCTGGCACAAGGGAGCACTTGCGTTTTAGGATGAATTTCAACAAATATAAACCTTTAGCGCTATATTATACTACCTGTTTACGTGTATTTGGTGACGTAGCACAAGACTTTTAATCAGCCATGCTAATAAAAAATTATATCTTATATTTACTTATTATGAAATGACCACAAAAAGGCATTATGTGCAGCGGCTGGAGCAATGTACCGAACTCATTCTCAGTGCATTTGAATTCTTCGCACTACTATAACTGCGTTTAAAAGGTAATAATCGTTTTGGAGGTCTAACGCGCCAAAACTATGATATTTGGAGACACGCCGCAGTGGAATAACTGTGACTGTCCTCGACGCTAATTGTGACCGTCTGGTTATTTTGATCTGCCTGTCTTGTTAATATGTGCTGTAATATACTAAGTTTGTTGTGACTGTCTATTACGACACGTGTAGCACTTGCTTATGGTTCGTTAACTTGTACTTCTTCGTTTCGACAATATCAGAATGACGTTTACATATCTCGGTTGCGTAATTTAAAACAAAATGTATTTTCTTGATCTATGGATACCTTCTGCGTCATTTTTCTGTGTAATGATTATACGTCGAGACGATTCCTCTCATAAATTATCAGAATCGCATTCACACACTATATTGGAATAGATAGTCAAAAGCCGGGTAGTAAAGAGGTAGTAATGGGGCAAGAAACGTAGTAACGGCAGCAGTTACTACCTCTTTCATTTCAGTTACTAACTGTTTACTAACGTAGGTAGTAAAGAGGTCGCAAAAATTTAGCAACGGTTGCAGGTAGTAACTATTTACTAACGTAGGTAGTAAACAGGTAGCAAAAGGATAGTGATGGTCGAAGAAAGGTAGTAACCGCTGCAGTTGCTACCTTTTTACTAACTTTTTCTTAAGAGTGTACCGGGTGAGCAAGCACAACAAATGAGATGATGTGCGCAAGCTCACCGTCGTCCAGTTTTATTTAACTGGCGCCGCCAGTATGTGGTATCGCAACCACGAGAGGGACCTTCCCACCTGGTCAGCCTTCAGAACGGCGTTCGCAAATTTGTTCGGCCTCCCAGCGCTTCGGAAGCTTCGTGCTGAACAACGCTTGCGCGCTCGAGCCCAGCAAAGTGGTGAAAACTGCACTATCTACATCGAAGATGTGATCGATCATTGCCGGCGTGTCAACCCGGCTATGACGGAAGCCGAGAAGATCAAGCACATCTTGAAAGGTGCGACTGACGACGCCTTTCAGATGCTCGTCGCCAAGAACCCCCAAACGGTAGCGGATGTAATTCAACTTTGTCAAAGCTACGATGAGCTCTGGAAACAGCGTGAGTCTACTCGTCGCGCCAGTGTGCCATGTGCTATGGTTTCCGCTTTAACGACGGCTGGCACTTCGAACGACCAGACTTCCTTGCTCCTTGAGATCAAGCAGTTCGTACTGGAAGAGGTCGCGCGCCAGCTGTCCCTTGTGCCATGTGCCTTTGAAGGTGTGCCATCTAGTTTGCCGACACCGATACAGCGAGTCGTTTGGGAGCAAGTATCAGAGGTTCTACCCGCCCCCAATGTACCAGCTGTGACTACTCCGCTGACGTATGCCGAAGCATTGACCGCGCCACGCCATTTGCCTGTCGCGAACAACTACATGCCCGCACGCACCTATGCCAAACCATCTGAGTCTGTGCATCCGGCTCTCCGTCCGTTCTCCCGACCAACACCATGATTTCAGAACCCATGGCGCACTCCGGACAACCGCCCTATATCTTTTGCCTGTCGTTTTGCTCGTCACGCAGCATTATTTTGCCGACGGCGTGAGTTTCTCATGCGTGACGACGTGCGGTCTAACACGTATGACTTTCCACCGAGACCTCAGGCTACCTCTGGCTTGACTTCCGCCACGATTAACTTTCCAGCTCGCCACAACTTCAACAGACGCCGGTCACCTTCCCCTCAGCGACGTTCTTTTCCCCTTATAAGACACACACACGCACACACACACACACACACACACACACACACACACACACATATATATATATATATATATATATATATATATATATATATATATATATATATATATATATATATATATATATATATATGATCCTGCCTACGGCAAGTTATCTTTTCACCCACTTTTCTTTCTTCTCATTTACATTACAATTGGCCTAATAACTTCCCCTATACCTTCCTGGGCATTATTGTCAGTTAGATCTCATTAATATTGTGTAAAACACGAAAAAAAACGAGCCCTCAAGTATACACTTGTTTCCCTTATATATATATATATATATATATATATATATATATATATATATATATGAACATGAATCTCAAGAGGTACACTTGCAAGGGGTGGCTCTCACAGCCAAGGTCAGCCCCCCCCCCCCCCTCCTGTACGAGTGTGCATATCACTATATTTCTGTACCATCTTCTCAAAATTCGTGTTCCTCGACGGAATTTACGAGACGCTGCAGACAAGCATTAAATGCCCGGTGTTCATTGATGTAGCTACTAGTCTTTTTCGTAATATATATGATCATGTTTGCGTGCCTCAGTCAATCAGCTTACATATACCGGCATTTTATGCGGAACCTTTGTGTAGGTAAGCTATTTCAGTTTTTAAGTAAAGAAGGCAGCGAATTGAGAGGTGCCATGAGGTTCGGTTATTTGCGCTCTTTTACCGCAGCACATGACTATTGTACCAAATGCGCTGTTTTGCTTATATACACGAAGAGACTGATGGTTCGATATTTCTGTCTTTACTATAGTTTGTAACAGAATCGAAAGTTGGGCTAGTTGGATATGCATGGTATAACTGTCAGTTCAAGCGCACGAATAAACAGAAAGGAAGAGAAGTCCTCTCTTCCTTTCTGTTTATTCGTGCGCTTGAACTGACAGTTATACTATAGTTTGTACCTGGCATCGAACTTTATTCAATTTCTGCGTAATAACGTTGTTATTTGCATGTGTATTGCTAGTGCCTAATTATTTTCCCGCTAAACCTTCAGTTTCACATTCGGGCACCGCTTCGAACATACTCGAGTCAGTATATGAGTTATCCTGTCGTGTGCACCTTGCCACGCTCTTTCACTTCCGCCGAGAGAAATTTATCGGTGCTTTTCTTCGATATACTCTAATGTGCGTGTGAATTGGTCGCTCTCTGCCGTATGAGTTTCCCTGGGATTGCCTTGTTTTCACCGGTCTTGCTTCCTCGTTTGCGGTCTCGTGGTTGCCCCATAGTTGCCCTGCGGATGTGTCGCGGTAGCGTGCGTATAGGAAACGCGTTTGTGCGTAATATATGCGTATATACGAGATCTCAAGCCCAGAAATGTGCGCACGGTGCCGTCTCAGACTGCTTCAAACCGACTACCGCTGTGGACATGACTAAGGCCTCCTCGGTGTCGTCATTATACTACGACGAGTGTGCAAAGACGTGTTTTCAAAAACGCACATCGCTGCCCTGTCGCACGGCCGCCACGGAGTCAATGTATGGAGTTCGACGGTGATGGAGTTGCGGCGCGTTGCGATTCCATTTGTTGAGGCTGTTTCCCGTTATCGTCTCCCGCCTATAAAGTAAGTCGTCGTAGTGTGGTGATGTAGGCGCTGAGAGAAAAGTGCGTGGATAGGCCTCAGCTAGTTTGGAGCAACGTTCATAGAACTTTATATAGGGGGAGCGAGTTTATGGAGTTTGAAAATGATCATGAGTGACCGCCAGAGTTTATAGAACTCATTCTATAAACGTTGATCTAGAGGGTGCTGTTTCAGCCAAGTTGTAGCATGGTCCAGAATGAAATGTTATTGGCATTGAACTATACAGCGCGGTTCCTGTGCAATGCTGTATTCATGTATGTACACCCTCTCATGGGCTGCCATTGTGCGTTGTTCAAAATTTGAAGTCGCGAGCACGGCAAGCAAGAATAGGCCCCGCCACGGTGGTCTAGTGGCTAAGGTACTCGGTTGCTGACCCGCAGGTCGCGGGATCAAATCCAGGCTGTGGCGGCTGCATTTCCGATGGAGGCGGAAATGTTGTAGGCCCGTGTGCTCAGATTTGGGTGCACGTTAAAGAACCCCAGGTGGTCGAAATTTCCGGAGCCCTCCACTACGGCGTCTCTCATAATCATATAGTGGTTTTGGGACGTTAAACCCCACAAATCAATCAATCAATGCACGCAAGAATAGTTGCGCGCCAGCGTGCCTAGTTTGGATGCTTAAGCTGACATGGTACTGCTTTATTCGTTCCGAGGTTGCGATCTTAGTTGCGGTGTCTGCATTTCTCTCGACGAGAAATGAGAAAACGCGTATTGTAGAAGGTCGGGTGTCCCTTAATGAGAGCGTGTTTTTGTTAACCTCCATTCACTCGTGGGCTACTAACAATGCAACCAATTCACTCATGAGCTACTAGCAATGATCTAAAGCTAAACATTAGTAAAACTAAGGCTGTTTTGTTGCACTCGCGAAACAAGTCCTGTGCAGTCCCCCGATTAGTGCTCAATAATTCTGAAATAAAGTTTTGAATACTTTGAAAACACTAGGCGTATTTTTCTCGAGTAACTTGTCCTGGGATGATCACATCAATTATTTGCTGAAAAAAGCGGTCAAAGGGAATTGACCACATGCGTCGACATTGCTTTACCGTCCCTCCTTCAATGAACAATATTTTATACAATGGTCTATTTTCCTCTACTTTGTTTGACCTCTGACGCACTGGTCTAGGGGATGACAGTACAAGAAGATATAACAAAAGTTATCTTACTTCAAAAGCGAGCAATATGCATAGTTTTTTACGCTCCTTACCTAAGTCACTCAGAGGACTTGTTCGAAAAGCTTAAAATTGTTAGCGTACAAAACATTGACGATTTCAGATTACTTCGGCAACACAAGTTGGAAACAATAAAGAAAATTTTACTTCTAAAGACATTGGCAAAACTGACAAAAAATGACCCTGCATACCACACATGTCATCTTGAGAAATGAAAAGTTCCAAAATGCCGCATGACTTATGGGAGGCAAATGCTCAGGTACACATGACCAACACTACTACCGTAATTACTCGAATCTAACGCGCACCTTTTTTCCGGTTAAGCGAGTTCATAAATCGCATGCGCGTTAAAATCGAGTGCGAAAAAAAAAATTAGTACGGTCATTCTATTGCCAACGGCATTTCCAAAATGGCCGCCCCCTACGTTCTTTGGCATGGCGCGTTGGCCATTTCTGCCTATGTGTTTCCCAAGTGCGGCACTTCGTACGTGTGCTGAGGAGTTCCTCATCTTGTAGTGCCTTAGCACCGACGGCATGGAAGGGCCGACTCCAAAAACTCGACGAGTGCACCACGATGCCGCTTTTAAAAGAAAAGTCATCGCGCGGGCCGAAACAGACGAAAATCGGGCCGCATCGCGGTCGTTCGGAGTTCCCAAAACGTGCGTGTGGGACTGGTGGAAACAAAAGCAGAAGATTGTCAAAGAGTCATGCAAAGGCTTCAGTGGACCACAGCAGTGTCGGTTTCCGCAAATTGAAGAGCTGCTCGCCGAGTATGTGCTTGAGCAGCGAGCGGCACAGCGGCCCCTGACGACAGAACTGCTCTAAGTGCGGGCTATGCAGTTAGCTTTAGAAAAAGGGCTAACGCGGAGCCAGCTCAAAGCGAGCAGGTGCTGGCTAACTAACTTTATGAAGAGGACAGGCTTTTCCCTCCGAAAGCGAACGGGCATGCATGCGCCGAAACTTGCCGGAGGAGTACGAAGAAAAGCTTCACAGTTTTCAGAGGTTCGTCCTAAACTTGCGACACAACAACGGCTACCTGCTTGGGCAAATCGGGAATGCCGATCAGACGCCTCTTTACTTCGACATGCCTGGCACCACAACCGTCGAGAAGAAGGGGGCGAAGCAAGTTCTGTGCTGACATCGGGCCACGGTAAAACAAGAGTGACGGCAGTGCTCCGTTGCACGTCAGATAGGCAGAAGCTTCCCCCGTACCTCATATTTAAACGGAAGACGCTCCCGAAAGGAGTCGTTTTCCCGAGTAGCGGATCGCGTGGGCCAACGAGAAAAATGGGTGTGCGTTGCAATCGATGTCTTACTTTTTTTTTAGTCGGGAAAACCGAGTGCGTGTTACAATCGAGGGTGCGGTAGAATCGAGTAAATACGGCAAATCAACTTGCCAGAGATGGTAATGACGTAGTTTTAATGACTCTGAATCAGTTACGAAATGTATATGTGCAACTGTGATTGTTTTCCAGTTCAAGATACCACATATGCTTGTTACTTTAATATGAAAATTAGCGAATTTCCAATAGGTATATGTACAGAATAAATATGTCAAATACTAAAAATTGTAATCTAGAAAAGTTTTGTAGTTATGATGTGTATATGTCAACTAGTAAGAATTGTGATCCCGAAAAGTTATTATAGTTATGTTTATGTAAGGTTTTTCCTTTATTGATGTGTATATGTATTTCTTTTTTGTGTTTTTTACTTTGTGCTTTTTTTTCTCCATGTGTTGCATTCTACCTTTATTGTTGTAATCCACACTACTGTATGCCATAGTCTGGTGCACGGATCTAGGCAAGCCTTCTTCAGGCTTTTTGTCCGTGCACCAAACATCTCTGAGATGTTGAATAAACTAAATTGAATTGAATACTGTTTTTGGTCCCTATAGTGTGGGCTTACTTTAGTGGGTAGAGTCGCATTGGGCAGGGAGTGTGTGAGTGTGTTTGGAAAGTACAGGGGCTTTAGTGAGCACTAGACTCTTGGTGTATTTCTGTATGGTGGTGCTCTTATGATTGATTTCCCATTGAAGTCCCACGCAAAGGTATTTCTTTTTATTTCTATAGATGTTTTTTTTTTCTTCTTAAATGCCAGTAGCAAATAGCTCAACTATGACGCGTAGTGAACTCTTGATAACGCTGTATGAAGCGGGATATTTTTAATTTGTCTTGTGGCTTGAAGACAAACAGTACGAAATCATAAAAATCTGCGCTTGTATTACGCATTGTGGGCACTGTTGTGGGGGCATAGCAGTGTTACATATGTCGCGACATAATACGCAATAACAGCATGTATATGGGAGGTACCGCTGTGTGCTTCAGAAACTCATAGAATGCATTGTGCACACGCCATATTGCGATAACGAGGGCATACAGTGGGATAATGCATATCGCCTTATCAGTACGTACCATTGTAATGTACGCAGGCCGCATATAAAAATACGGTGTATACTGCGGGCGTATCTTTTTTTTTTCGCTGCCGTGCCACTTGAGAAGAGATAAACGAGCCCGGTTGATTTGACTGATATGTGGGGCTTAACGCCCTAAAGCCACCATATGATTATGAGAGACGCCGTAGTGAAGGGCTCCGGAAATTTCGACCAACTGGGGTTCTTTAACCCTTTAGCCGTGGATTTTTTTTTATTTTGGTCGTATACACTTTTTGTGCTCGTTGTTCTCGTAGTTAGGCCCTCAGAAGACCACAAACAAAAAAATTGAGCCACTGGTACAAGCATTTTTGGATTAATTAACGTGACGTTAAATTAGGTAATTAGGGCCCAGTAATTGGAAAATGAAAAATATGGCTTTTTTTCCTGCCAATCAAGAAAGAGTGTACACAAACTGGAAACCAACGTCTCACTTTTGAGCCTAATACTCACTGAAACAGCTTCGGTACGTCGTCCCGAAAATGGCGCTTACCCACCTCAACTTACGCGCCTCGGCTTCACGGAAGACCTCGGTCGTGCTTCTTTTTTGTAGCTGCTACCTCTGCAAACGTGCCGCAATATTGATGTCAATTGCAGTGGGGATCATTGAAGAACTATGCCGCCAAGAATGAGCAGTATTGGTTACGTTTCCGAGATAATAGGGGATATGTTGTGCGGTGGTGTCGACTGACACCGCCAGGGCCGAAAGGGTTAACGTGCACCCAAGTCTGAGCACACGGGCCTACAACATTTCTGCCTCCATCGGAAATGCAGCCGCTGCAGCCGGGATTTGATCCTGTAACCTGCGGGTCAGCAGCCGAGTACCTTAGCCATTAGACCACCGCGGCGGGGCAACGAGCCCGGTTGTTGTGAGGACTAGTGCACGGCACGCTAGAGGAACAGTTCAACGCACGCGCCGTATGTCGACAATGTTATCCGCGTGCTCTCTCGACCTTCGCATTTTAGTCAAGCGTGCTTGATATCTGAGCCGCATACGAGCCAGACAGCTCGTAGGAACAGGCGCTGTCCAATGGTGGTAACCAACGAAGTGATAGCGAAAGCGGCAGACAGTGAGATATCTCGTAGAAAGAATAAAGAGAGACAGAGACCCAGAGACATTGAATTTTCCGAGACTTCTGACAGCGAGGTCATCCGGGCGAAGTAAGGTGACACTCGCACTCCTTCTTTAAACATGTTTATCACATTGTGGGCTCGTCCTTCACACTGAGGCATACACATTATTTGTTTGTGTGTTTGCGTGAAAAACGCAAAATACTTATTAGCTTGAAAAACGCGATAAATACTTATTAAAGATGTGTGCGTACAATCGTAACTCATTTTGTCCTATACAATATGTTGATGCAGAGGAACTGGTATGACAAGGTACTAAATAAAATACAGAAGTTTTGCAATTCGTTCGAGAAGACGTTCGAGAAGAAAAATACATGAGGATCGAAAGAGAATTGTTTTCAACACAAGGCATGTGTATTAATGTGTGCTCTGTCATAAACTATACCGAGGAGGCTGATGAGGTAGCTATAGCCATGGATATCACCTCCAACAAGCACACATTCATACTGAGCGATTCGCAAGTAGCCATCGGAAACTCTACGCAAGGACGGATTTCACTACAAATCCTTAAACCCCTCGTTAATAGCCAAGAACTGCACAAATTAGATGAGTCGAAATACCCCGTATGGTTCCCGGCGTACACGGAGACTGATACATCCTATCTGGACGAGCTGGTTCACGAGTTGTCGCGAGAATTAATCCGCCGCGCAATTCGACCACACCGCTCGGTGATCATCCTTGGCGCCGCTGACGTACCACACAAAAGCCGATTTACAAGCTACACAGAATACAGGCAACACTACAGAGAAGCAAGGCGCGTTTTTCCCGCGCGTCACCCGAGTATAGACAGGCTACAGGCATCTGAATACCGACAGCTACAAACTCCTACCCAAAAACTCTGCACCTCCACAGGAGCTACCCACCCTTAACTCGGACAGTCAATGCGAACTATCAATCAATCAATCAATCAATGAAGCTTTATTTTCATAAATAGATATATGCAATTACAGGGATTATTTGGACCGATAGCCTAAAGTGGCTAGTGGACGGTCCAATACAATGTGCAACATAAAAAAGTGTACAGGTCAGCTCTGAGGTAACAACAACAACACAGTAATACATTTTTTCTTGCAGATATGCATACTTATTAGCTTGCAGCTAGTTTCTATACATAGGCACTTATTAAAAAAATACAATGAAAATCGAATCACACACACATGCTTACATGTCTTGACTCCACAGAAAAAATGATTTACATGCCATGCTGAAATTACGTGCCGTTTTAATCTCTAGGGGGACCGTGTTCCATATTTTTGTTCCACTAAACTGTATCAGTCTTTCTCCGTAAACATTAAAACATTTGGGCAGATTGAAATTACCATTCGAAGCATGTCGCGTATTGCGTTTAGGAATTGAAAAAAGATCAGCAGGCAAAGGTGAATTTCTATTAATTATGTTATTTACTGAAACAGCAATTTTGTAGTCACGCAACATCGGAACCGAGAGAATGCGTTGTGATTGGAAAATATTACTTACTGATTCACCTTGGCTTATGATTTTCAGTGTACGCTTTTGAAGTCGTTCAAGAGTTTTTAGATAACTGTTGTACGTCAAACCCCACGATTCCAGACAGTAACCTATGTGACAATGACACAATGAAAAGTAGAGTGTGCGGAGTATAGCTTGTGGAAAATATTGGCGAGCTTTTATTAGAGAATAGCAGCCATAGGCTAGCTTTGCGCACACACTTTGTACTTGCTCATGCCAGTGTAAGTGTTCATCAAAAGTGACGCCTAAATATTTAAAACAAGGAACTTGTTGAATAGGAGTGTTGTTTATTGTTAGGTTAAGAGATTCAGCGTCAATATGTTTCCTACGAGAGTGAAACACCATATACTTTGTTTTAGTACAGTTAACAGTCAGCTGATTCCTGGCAAACCATTCCGAAATGTTCGATAAATCGGTCATCGCGTCATTTTGTAAATCTGCTAAGGAGTGTCCTGTGAAAACTAAAACAGTGTCGTCCGCGTACATCAGTGCCCTTGACCTTTGTAGGGATCGCGGGACATCATTAATATAAAGAGAGAACAATATAGGGCCCAAAACTGAACCCTGTGGCACCCCGCATTTAATATAACCGTAGGATGATTTGATGTCACCAATGACTACCTTTTGTTTGCGTGCCGATAGATAACTAGAAAAAAAATCAAGCGAGTTACCTTTTATCCCATAAGAATGCATTTTTTCCAGTAAAATGGAATGACTAATAGCATCAAATGCCTTTCGTATGTCTAAAAATACTGCTATTGCTATGTTGTTTTCATGTAGCGCGGAATTAATATATTGCGTAAGCATCGAAACAGCAGTTGAAGTGGACCTGTTTGCAACAAAGCCGTGTTGCTGGGGACAAAGTACATTCTGTTCACCCAGGAAGCGCCTTAATTGCGACGAAATTAGTTTTTCAAGCGTAGTGTTAATACTACTCAGAACAGATATTGGTCTGTAGCTGTCCGGAAGATTCCGATCACCAGATTTGTACACTGGTATTACTTTGGCGGTCTTAAGTATACTAGGATAAGTTTTAGAGGAAAATGCATGATTAAATATATGGCATAAGGGACCACACAATACATCAATATTCTCCTTTAAAATCCTTGATGATATGGCGTCATGTCCAGCTGCCTTGTTCCCTGGTAACTTATTAATTACTTGTCGGATGTCATCCTCAGTTACATCACATAAATCAAAATTATTGGTAACAGTACAGGGTGCATTTAAATTCTGCATATGAGTAGGGAACTTCCTCGCAAGGCTGAGACCAATATTAGTAAAGTAATCGTTAAAGTTGTCGGCCACTTCACGAGTTGGATTATCAGGTGTAATGCGTTCTTTGCTACCCATGCCAGTGACGTCTTTAACAATCTGCCATATTTTCTTCGTGTTACCATCATTTTTTTTCACTAGGTTGGTATAGTAGCACTTCTTGGATTTTCTTATCATTGCTACTGACTTGTTTCTGTAAAGCTTAAAATTTTGATGGTAGTATTCATTGCTCCTGTTATTTTTCCATTTGTCGTAGTAAAAATCTTTCAGCTTCAAAACCTCAAGTATATTTCTATTCATCCATGGACATATGGCATGGTCATAATTTCGGCGTGTAACTATGTGTTACAGACAGGGCGTCGCATAAGCATATATTATGGGAATGCCCCAACTTGTCAACAAGTTCTCCTGGGGTCCTCCGAGAGCGGTGGCGGCTAGTGCTGCTCAGCTCGGAGATCCAAAGCCAAAAAATGGGCTACCCAGCAAGCCAGGGAGGCTATACGCAGGCAAGGTCTCCTGGTACCTACCTGTGTGGTCTATCCCGGACCACAAACATGCCGGATCCGGAAAGAAAGTTTATTCATTCATTCTACACAATAACCCGTCGCACAAATGGGCGCGTCGCTTCCTCGAAAAGCTGGGGTATCTGGACAAAAAAAAAATCCTAATTGTCCGCCCACACTGGGAAGATCACTGAAGGAAATGCTTCGATCCCGCTACAAGCAAAACGCAAAGCTTTGTGTTGCGCTGTTCTACAACTCTCCATTAAAAAGCACACCGTAGTGTGGCAAGCCCGAATAGTACTGATTAAGTACAGTGCCGTCCGTGTCTTCATGGAGCGCGCGAGTGGTCGTGTCTGCCCTGAGGGGCGATGTCTGCCAGTGGCTGCAGGGGGCGAGGCCATGTGGGCATGCGCAGCTTAAAGGAACACTAAAGTCAAATAACAATTTACGCCAGAGTGAATCAACGACAGACTTACCGAGAAATTGAGATAAATGCACAAGAACACAAGCGCCGCAGTAGGACATTTTCAAAATGATCCCGATGACATCAGACGGACCGCCTACAATTAATCACTAGTAATCGATCTAACTGCACTAAATAAAGAAGCTTTCGTGCATCAAGAGACGCAATAAAATGCTGATTGTTCGTTTCTGTTTGAATCATGTAAGAAACAACCGCCGGGCGTTACTACGGGGAACGGCGCGAGTGGTTCGAAAATTCAATTTTCGCGTGGTTACACGGGACACGTCGTGCCATCTAGCGGGGCGCAGTTGAAACAAACAAACAAAAACGTCTGCAGTCCCCAAGCCAATGGCGGGAAATTGATCAATGGCCGTTGTTGCTGCTGTGCTTCCCGCCGCTTTCGGTCTGCTGCTTCTAGCGCAGTGAAGCCGGGCAACGTTGTGCACGGCAACAGTGACGTGAATGAGTCCGGTCGGTCCGCTTCTTGAGGCGGGTAATTTGAAGTACGCTAACCCGATGCGGACCACTAAAACTTGACTTTATTTCAAAATACGCCTTTTCTTGGCACAAAAGTAACAGTACGAGGCTTTTGGACCGCTGTTTCAACAAAGTCGACTTAATAGTGGTCTTCAGTGGGCCTTTAACATCATCGATCATGCCACGACACCCATAACGCTTATGGACACATAACGGACGCATGCCCGTGAGCCCGTTAAAAAATCCCTGGTGGTCAAAATTTCCGGATCCCTCAACTATACGGTGTCTCTCATAATCATATGGTGGTCTTGGGACTTTACACCCCACATATCAGTCAATCAGATAACACACGCATGCATGATACTTTCGCTACGAAATGTGTGTGCTTACTGAATCCTCGGGATAGGTTTTGTTTTGACACTGTCATTCAAGGCGTCGTCATATTGAAGCAAATTTTAGTGTAGGTGCGCTTACTATACCTATACTCTAGATTTTACGTATACTTCACTCGCTGTTGACATCTGAAATGGCTGAAATTTGAAGCAAGTGACGTGAAAAACTGAAGTTATTCAATCCAAACCTCTGGTGCAGTGAGGCAGCGCCCTCGGGATATATGCGCACATCCGGGATACAAAAGCGCTTACTCACGTCACCGCTGGTTCAAAGCAGTGTGCGTACAGCCCGGCACATTTGTTTGGGCGCGCACGCAATCATCTCAAGGCGTCGCCCTGCGGAGCGAGGTGGACAGCTCGTGTGATCTAACAGTATACAGGCACTGTACACGTTCGTCTTTAGATTTAGCCCCATAGAAATAAGACTCGGCATAAGACCCGCGACCTCATGCTTCGCAGCGTAACGTCGTAGGCGCCAAGGTATACCAGGTGCGCGGCTGGTGAAAATGGTGCACGGAATGTATAAAAGTTGCATCGGGAGTTTTTCAGATGACCTGGAGTTTTCTCATTGACGCTAGTTTTCTCATTGACGCTTTTGCTCTCATTACAATATCTGATTTACAATATTGCCATCGTTCTGTACGTACATAAGACACGTCACATGTATGCGGATATATACAGGATGTTTTTTTATTGTTTTTCACCCCGTGATCATAAAACTATACGTACTTGGGTATGTTTGTATGCTACGAGAAGCTTGTGAAGTTGCATAATAAAGTTCTTTTACTGCAAAGCTGTGTAACTATTTTTTTTTATTTCATCATTATCATCATCTTCTTCTTGTTGTTTTTATTATTCTTATATTTTTTTCAGTTCCGGTCTGCATGACTCCCGGCAAACTATTCGTACCGTGCGCTACGCGCATATGCAGCTACAAACGCTGCATTGCGCATTGCTTTTATATGGCACAGCGCATGCAGCTTTGTGTAGCGCACGCGAAGCTTGGCGTCACCACTTATTGGTAATAGTTGGGTTTTAACGTCCCGAAACCACCATATTATCACGAGAGACGCCGTAGAGGAGAGATTCATAAATTTCAACCACCTGGGGTTGTTTTACGTGCACCTTAAGTACAGGGGGCGTCGAGCATTTTCGCCCACATCGAAAATGCGACCGCCCCGCGACAGGGATTTGGTCCCGCGACCTTCGGGTCAGCAGTCGAGCACCGTGGCGGGTGGCGTCAGCACTTGTACGACATGGTTGCGACGATGATTTCGAATTCACGCACGCACACAGGCACTCTCGTACACATACATACATACATACATACATACATACATACATACATACATACATACATACATACATACATACATACATATACATACATACATACATACATACATACATACATACATACATACATACATACATACATACATACATACATACATACATACATACATACATACATACATACATACATACATACATACATACACGCCCCGCCGCGGTGGTCTAGTGGCTAAGGTACTCGGCTGCTGACCCACAGGTTGCGGGATTGAATCCCGGCTGCGGCGGCTGCATTTCCGATGGAGGCGGAAATGTTGTAGGCCCGTGTGCTCAGATTTGGGTGCACGTTAAAGAACCCCAGGTGGTCGAAATTTCCGGAGCCCTCCACTACGGCGTCTCTCATAATCATATGGTGATATTGGGACGTTAAACCCCGCATATTATTATTATATTCGCGATTCTATCGTCGGCTGTTGTTGATGCCTGTGGCAATAAGTTTCCGACACTTTTCGTTCAAATTTTCATGACCCATGAATTTGACCATGGGCTCTCGAGATAACGTGCTTCAGACTCTGCAGGTTGAGTGACGTTTCGCTAACACAATTAATACCCCGTTTCTTTATGTGAGAAATTTTCCAAGCTAACTTGCTTTCACTTCTTTCCAGGATCGTAATCTGCGTGAAACATGGTGTGCATCCACAAGAAGTGACATGCGCGCGCCGCCCTTATTGCGCACCGCCCTGAGCGTGTTCCCTCGCTCGATCATTGACGCAGCTCTCCGTGGGGGGCCAACATAGCTATTTCCGCACGATAGGGGTATTTCGTAAACCACTCCAGTTTCACACTACGTGAACGGTCGTGTATGCTTCTTTTTGCAGCCTCTCGGCTGTTGAGCAGGACTTCCAATGATGCGAGGGCACGACTTTTCCAGTTAGTTTGGGGCGGTGAACACCAGCTGTACAGCATGCCGACTCGCCACCTTTTTTTAGGTTGTGTGTAACCTTATGAATGTAAGATACCACCTGCGGCTGTTTTCTTTATCCTTTGGTGCTTCAGCGGGGCCTTTTTTTTTTAACCTTCTGCAGAAGGCATTCCGCAACCGCTTACAAAGCTGATAAAAGTGATAATAGCTGTAAAAGTGCAGCACTGTTCCTGGTGTATATGTGCAACAGTGCCACGTGGTTTGGTTGAGCACGAAAGTCGGAAAACGCTTCTTATGATCTTGCAGCATTGACTTTCCGTGACGTGAAATTACATCGAGTTCTTAATCGCTGTGTACAGATTCGCTCGAAAGTTCCTTTCAACTACGTCCGCACCCCGTGGATGTCCCATTGTGTGCAACGGTGTATCATCCACTTCTTTTTTTCTTCGGCTTTTACATTTTAGTGGTCACTCTGCTGCGCATAGTTCACGTACAGTCATTGCTCACCGCCACTCTCTCTCTCCTTAAGAAGCTGTTCGTGCAGCCCATTCGGTTGCAATAGAAATGAAGGAAAAATATTGGAAACACATAAATACGTATAATTAAAGCTAACGAAACTAGGTAGGGTTATTCTTACAAAATGTTCTGAGTACAAAAAAGAAAAGTAAAGGTGCACAAGTGAAGATGCATATGAGACAAGTGCTTGTCCCTTGTGTATCTTTCTTACGTGCTGTGTTTTTCTTGCGGTAGTTAATTTTTTTTTGTCATTACGCTCACAAAAAGTTCTGTTAAAGGTTATTCTTGTTTAAACCGTGCTCAAAAAGAAGAAAGCAGCAAAAAAAAAAAAAACTCCCAGGGTCCCTACGGCGACTCGAAGGCGAACGCCATCTGCTTTTTCTTCTTCGCAGAAGATGTATTAATCTGTGTCCCCCGCTCTATGCTTCTGACAGCTTTTTCAACTTAACTGGCTTTACATGGCTTCCCAAATCGGAGGCATTGCAAGCATTATGTTCCTCACCTGGCTTTTAATTGCCTCCGTGATCGGTCCACTTCTGACCACTGACAGCACGCCATGTGATGGTGTCATCATATGACGTCACTCCATGGTAACGTCATGGCGTCACACATTTTCATGATATGTGACGTCGTATTGACGTCATCATGGTGAAGCCATCGCGTGAAGATACTTTAGATCATTCGCCTTGACGCCGCCGACGCGGCACGTCTACGTTCAATTTTCCGCGTTTGATGTGGCGTCTAAGAAATGATGCGCACATTAAGATGTGATAGAAGGTCAGTTGGGAAGGGGGGGGGGCAAAAGGACAGCGCAGCATAAAAGAGCTATTATCTCCTTTAATACCGTGGTGACCAGCCGTGTCGTAATCGTAGTCTGTCTGAATGTCATCTTTCCTTTTCTGAATCCTCGGCGTTGACTTGCATAGCCGGTCTACGCTGTAGGGTTGTGTTGGCTCGAGTGGATTGGCCTCGTCCACTCTAGCCAATTTAATTAGTTTCCCGTAAAAATACCGTATCGTTTATTATTCAGGCCTTGACCGTATGGACTCTGGTGTTACCGCCTGCAGCGCTCTTGGGAGACCGCGTACATGATAGAGGCGCAGTGCCGCTGCTGTCAGGCCGCCGTGCACTGCAGCGTTGCTCTCGATTGATCTTTGTGGCCACACGGACGGCGGAGTTGTTGCATTACAGCGGTAGATTACACTCGAATTCGCATTGTAGCTGAAATTTGGAAGGGGGACACTAAAGACAAGTAATGAGTGATGTGTGTGTCTGAAATAACGTTCTTTCTTTTCTGCGCTCTTTCCTATTCCGGAGCCCTTCACTACGGCGTCTCTGGTCACACAAGTAAGCACAGGATCAAGAGTGCATATTTTCAATGTTTGGTGTCCCATGGGAAACTGTTTTTAGAGCGCACTCCCACATCACAATATGGAACGATTATATGTTTTTTTTTTCTTATGGAGGCTATTAGCAAGTAATTTTAGATTAGCTAGCTGCTGGTAAACTAGCTTCACAGCATGAAAAACGGATGCCAGAAGTGTTCCTTAAGAACGCGTGGTTCACCATTCAATTGAGCTCCCATGAGTTTGCACAAAGTGTAGGCGTCTTTCGCGAAAATGCCGGTGTAAGACTTCGTATCCATTGATGACATATGAAAATATGTGGCCCAGGCTGCTCTTCTCTTGTCCTCCAAGCCGCCCGCATTTCTTCTAATGGCCAAACCATAGTAATTTTGAAGCGTGTGAATGAAACAATCAATAAGACGTCCCCGGCCAGATATCGATTTCCCGTCAGAAAGTTTGATGCCTCTGCTTTCGCAGCGGGCACGTTCAAAGTGAGCAGCGAGGCGCATTCTCCTTTGAATGTGTCCACTGCGCTCCAGCTTGCAAACTGCAACCCGTCCGTCCTGCTTTGCTACGTAAGGAAGGGGGGTGTTGCAGCCCTCCACACAGGTTTTGAAATACGTCATTTTTAGACAAAAAAAAATAGTCTCCCTGAGACATACAAATGACTGATTCTGGTTAAGAAAAAAAAAACGTAGATTTCAAAATGCCCAAAAGAAAAACAAAAGTCCTTTCTTTTCTATAACTGTACCTGTCCTGTCTCCTTGAGCTATAATTATAATGTCCGTTAGTTAACGTCTTGCACAACGCCGCGCTAAAGCTCGGGCTCTAATAGGTGCCAGAAACCCATATTTATGACTGGTGTGTTAAGAATGGTTGTCTGTGTAGTAGCACGCTCTGCTTTATCTTTTTAATGAATAATTTTAGTACAGAACTGACAGAAATCACTTTTGAAGAGGAAAATTTTGCTGAGTTACTATATGCTGTATATAATAGAAAAGTCGTCACATAAAGGCTATTCGCGAAACCGCCAAGTCACAGCCACAGAGTTATCCGAACGGATATCACGTGCTGTATTGGGGCATGTTTCTGGTTATTACTTTTGTTTATCGCTGACCCATCCTAACATTTGCTTGTTTTGTGGTAATACGTATCGATCGCGCGGAATATCAATACCTCGTGAAACGATGTCGCTTAACAACACTATACGTTCGCATCTCGATGTTTGACGCTTCTCCTTTTGAATTTTCATTGTTTTCATAACTAGTATTATTATTTTGTTTGTTTTATTCAGAACAATGCCATTGGCATCATTCAACATGGGTGTATAACGCGGAGCTGACCTATTGACCTACAGTCCATGTTTCTAAGCAGGAGTAGGCGCCGTCGACATATTCAGGCGCTTGCGGTGCGTATATAGCTCCGCCCAAGCTCACCACAGCCCGGGATCACGTGACAGCAGCTGCTAAGCTGCTCTAGCGACGCGCTATGCTCGGAGGTAGCTTTGCAGCCGCTATGCCAGCTGTCACGTGATCACATAGTGTAGTGGCGAGCATAATGCTGGGTGGACCCGACGCACAAACATGGAATCTGGTCTATACCGGTGCAATGCGCACCCGCGACACGTGCATACACGTCGTCTGCGTGGAAAGTACGTACGAATCTCAATCGCTAGCGCTAACCACGTTGACGAGGTCACCTCCACGGCTCGCAGTGAACAGTGTACAACCGACTGGTCCAGTGACCTCCCGAGAACAATGCCGGTGCCGGGCCACTGCTGCCTTGAGTCCTGCCTTCCGCACTGGTGCCTGCGGAGGCTGCCGGGTCGCCGGTCTCGGTCCCGATCAACGATTCCCTACCACATGCATGTAAGCGCGAAAGCATACAGAGCTTTAAAGGGCTGCTTAATGGTCGAGCCGATTTCTTATTTCATGAAGGACCTTATTACGAATTAAAAAAAAAGCGCGGCATTTCATGAGAGGAGGGGGGGGGGGGGTAGTGATTCTCAAATGGGAAAAATGAAAAGTGAGCCCCCCAATTGTCTGCATCAAAGTGTGACACCTCAGATCACAGTGGAAGGGATAAGGAGGAATCAAAAGAGATAGAGAAGTAAAGATTAAGAGAAAAGTAAAATATTGGGTGACTGAGAAGTCCGTGGACGGCGCTCCGATGGACGAGCGTTTGTCGAAGAGAGGACATCGCGGACAAGAGAACCATCAGCCACGAAATCCGCCGAGCGTCTCATTTCATAAGTCCAGAGGTACGAAATTACGGCATTACCTGTTGTTTACACGAGCACTGAATTAAGATGGACAAATGGATGCTGCGACAATTGTTTATTGTTTGCCTAGTTGGCATCTGCGTCGTGAGATGTAGGTGTCACAAATCCGATCGCTGACGGTTATACGGCTCCGGTAGACGGCAAACGCCACGTTTGCGCACAGACCGCGGCACTCTCTAACAAGTGTGAATAACGTCAAGATCTCGATGCAACGGCGCGATGCCTGCAGTGAATTATATGTAGTACGTACTGTGTTTTATACTATGAGTAGCTTCATTCTCGGGGTGTATATATTCCGGAGTGCACGGCTGGCTGCAGGCGCGTAGCCAGAAATTTTTTTCGGGTGGGGGTGGGGGGCACGATCTTGTTTTCGGGAGGGGCACCCCCTGAAAATGGCCATTTTCTGCTCTCCATGCTATGGCGAAAACAAATTTTGGAGGTAGAGGGGGCAGGTACCTGGTGTGCCACCCCCTGGCTGGCTGCGACTGAAGATGTAACCGTGTGCGTCTCGACTGCCAGCCGTGGTTCTCAGCCGCTCAGGCGACGCCGTTATCAAGGGTATTTCCAATGATTGCCGCGCGGGAAGGAAGCGCCTCTTTATCTCGGAGGCTTTTGTTCTGGCAGTACCGCTTCTCCCGGTAGTCTCGGGCTTTAGAAAGCGGCCACACACACAGCGCACGTTCATATCTTCTGGCTGGTGGTGAACAACCAAGCTGTGACAAATGTGGCGAACCACTTATGGTTCTCCACATCTTTGTCCAGTGCAACAAGTTGGATGGTATCAGAAAAAAAAAAAAGCTTTTTTTACTGCCCTACGGGCAGCAGTTTCCATTGCATCTTTCTATATTCATCAGTAGGGATGCGCTGTTTAAACAAGCGTTATTGTTCGCGTTTTTACAAGAAGTACATAGTTTTCACTCTATATTCCGACTTGACCCGTAGCACGACCTTCGTATGGAAATCGCTGCTGCGGCGGCCACGTAGACAGCACTGTTGAAGAGCCAGTAAACAGGCTCTGACTTTTTTTTTTTACACCCCACATACAAGCTCGGCAATTCGTAGATTAGACCGCAGCGATCACGTTTTCTGAATATTACAGCGCCGCGCAAAGCCTCTATTTCGAAAAACAATCCCGCGCATCTTTCCTACGCCTGAGCGGCCTCATTGCACGCGCAGTGACGTCAACTCGGCGACGTGACGTAGCACGCAGCTCGCCGAAGCAGCTCGCTGATTTGGTCTAAATCAGGTGTGAAAAAACAGTAGAAAAGTTATTGTTAGTTCCTGTTCACCGACAGCTACGAAACTGCCCCTTGTTTCCTGGCACTGCGGGGAAAGAACCAGCCTTGCAGTTGTCACGTGCACGTGTACACTCCTCGCTCAACTGCAGCGGCTGTGTGCACGTACGAACGTACTTCGCCGTTGACATGAGCAACACGGGTGAAAAGCGTTGCTCTGTCGTCGGCTGCAAATCGAGCGACTGAGCAGCGGAGAAGCGTCGGCAATGAATGCCTCACGAAGGGGCCCTGCGCGGAGCATGGCTAAAGCGAATTAGCCATCCAGCGACGTACGTCGGGGATCTGATCGTTTGTGGTCGACACTTCACACTTGACGCTTGCACGGTTGACCCGTGGCTGGTGCGGCAAACAGTAAACAAACAACCACGCTTCGCAGCAAGCGGAAGCGCGTTGCGACTGATCGAGTCGTCACCCCCGGAAAGGGGTGACGATCGAGTTCGCCGATGACGTCAATCGCTGACGTGTTGTGACTTGCCTTAGTGGGCGGAGTCATGACGATGAGTTACGCCTTTCCCTTCAAGTAAGAGAAAAGGGGGGTCAGGCGGCGCGAAAATTTGAAACCAGCTTAGACTGATCTAACCCCTATAACTTGCTTAATATAACACGTATTCGCAAAATTCTTGCGGCAGCGTGTTCGCAAAGAAAAACTGAACATATATCTCGTTTTAAACATTTGTGGATCTCAGGGCTGTTTACTGGCCCTTTAAGGGTAGGAACTTAATGATGGCATCCCACCGCTGCCACTGGTTGTTAAGGGCTCGAAGGTTGATGGCAGGTACGGCGTGTATTTTTAGGGTAGCAGGCTCCCCGCTGTCGTCCGCATAGCCGATCTTCGCCAGTGAGGGGACACGTTAAATGTTATAATGAAGGTTTATTTACATGATAGTTCAAAGATCGAACTGTACAGAGATTCAGCTACGTACAAAGATTAATTCAGTTCAGATTCTGCTCGCGATTATTAACCAAATGTCTTCGGCTTTTATAGCCCGCCGTCTCCTTACACGGAGGTCCGAAGAAGGCGGTGACCACTCTTGCCACCAATCAGGTGACGAAGTCTCAGTGGTCCACCCACCAGAAAGGGTGCAGATATTGCACCACTCGGCCGGGTGAAAAAGTCCAATGGTATAGCACGAGCGCACCACACAATGACGCACCCGGCCCACGCCTTGAAGGCACCGCAGAGCGAGGAGGTAGAGTCCGGAGAGGGAAAGTTGAGCTCCTCCTGGGAGATGGCCGCTGGCACGAACGTCAGCAGCGGTCTATGGCTGCTTTCAGCTATAGGCTTCGAGAACTCTCTCCAGAACTAGCTATAGGCTTCCAGAACTCACTTTGAGCATGAACTTTACCAATTAATAATCGAATTATTTCAATATTCTACGAATCGATTGCAGCAAAGTTTTTCTCGAATCCGCCAATGTGGAGTCATGATGGTTTCTCGCGCTTTTTAAAGGCCAACTCCGGCTATTTTTCGATCATGTCAAGGTAATGGTGTTTCTGTGTTCCTGAGACACTTTTGTCAGGAGCCCAAAGCTAAAATGCTCAGGAAATTTGAATATGATATTGTCGCGACGTGAAAATAACAGAATACAGGACGACGGTGCAACCAGAAAAAGCAAGGTCTGTATTAACAGAACAAAAGAGCAGCCCCTTCGACGTTGTCTTCCTCGGAGGAACCGTGGTTGCTGTCCACGCTCATCACATCGTCGTCCTCTGTCTTCTTGTCCGGCCTTTAGCCGTAACATTAGCCTCCCATTCCAGAAAGCATCGTCCCGATGCTTTATAATCAAAGTGGTTTGTACTCGTTGGAAACGCATGAGTTCATTCGGAGTAATAAGGCTTCATCCGAACCAAGTGCACAACTTCTGGAGCATACCTTCGACGCCTTAAAGAGTGTGCAGTATCAGGAACAACCTCATAATTAATGTCACTGAGACGTCGTAGAACTTTATAGGGCCCGAAGTATCGTCTTAACAGTTTTTGCTGAGAGGCCATGGCGCGGAATAGGAGTCCATATCCAAACTTTTTCTCCTGGCTCGTATGAGACTGGTCGGTGACGAAGGTTGTACCGTTTCGAATCGTAGTCATGCTGGCGACTAACACGTAGGCGTGCAAGTTGTTGGGCTTCTTCGGCAAGCTGGGTGATATAATCAGCATTCGTTTCGGCGTCTTCGCACGCGTGCGGCAGCATAGCATCCAGCATAGTGGTGACTTCACGACCATGAAGAAGGCAGAATGGCGTTGTTCTTGTTGTTTCTTGATGAGCCGAGTTATAGGCAAACGTGGCATACGGCAAGATCTCGTCCCAATTTTTTATGCTCCACATCGGCGCACATGCAGAGCGTATCCGCAAGTGTCTTGTTGAGACACTCCGTAAGACCATTCGCTTGCGGGCGGTACGCCGTTGTTCGCCGGTAGGATGCGCCACTAAGTCTTAAAACTGTCTGTAATAGTTCGGCTGCGAATGCAGTTCCCCTGTCAGTTATTACCACTGACGGAGCGCCATGCCTCAGCACCACATTCTCTACGAAAAAACTGGCTGCTTCACTTGTCGTGCCCCTCTCCAGAGTCTTGGTTTTGGTGTAACGCGTGAGGTAGTCGGTGGCTACTATAATCCGTCGGCGACCTGCCGATGAGGTTGGAAACGGGCCCGAAAGATCCATTCCGACTTGAGCGTATGGAGTAAGGGCCGTTCCATGCGCTTCCTGCACAGCCGCAACGCACGTGCCGGGACCCCTACATCACGCAAGCGGGGGACAAATTAGCCAATTGGCGACGCTCTTTCACCCTCTGCCGCGTCGCCGATTGGCTTATTTCTCCCCCGCTTGCGTGCGGTAGGGGTCGCGCCTTGTGCGTTGCGGCTGTGCGGGAAGTGCGTGGAACGGCCCTAACAGGCACGTCAATAGGACAGAGGAGGCCTGCTGATTTGATGGTTGAGACTTCTCTGCGCTAGCAATCAAGGCACGTCCGAACATGGTGTTGAACAGTCGCTGTTAGTCTTGGGCAGTATATATTTCTGCCTCACTCTGCACAGCGTACGCGTGTAACCCAAGTGGCCGGATGTTGGTTCATCGTGGCATGCCTGTAATACTTTGCTCCTTAGAGATGTTGGGACGACGAGTAAGTAGTCGTTTCCGTGTGGCGTGAAGTTCATCTTATACAGGACGTCGTTGCGCAAGCAAAATGACGAAAGCCCTTTCGCAAACAGTCTAGGTATAGCTGAAGCGCGACCCTCCAAAAAACGAATTATGGGTTCTAGTTCCGGGTCGTCTCGTTGCAGCTGCGTGACAGTAGCCGTGTTTACAACTCCGACAAAGGCTGTATCGTCATCTTCAGCCGTCACAGATTCGTATGGCGCACGAGAAAGGCAATCAGCGTCGGAATGTCGCTTCCCCGATCTGTTGACCACCGTCATGTCAAATTCTTCAAGTTTCAGGCTCCAGTGCACAAACCGCCCTAAAGGGTCTTTTAAATTCGTCAGCCAGCAGAGGAGTGATGGTCGCTGACAACATTAAAAGGACGACCATACAGATATGGGCGGAATTTTATAACCGCCCACACCACTGCAAGACACTCTTTTTCCGTGGTGGAATAATTTTCTTCTGCACGTGAGAGTTCTGCTCGCGCTAGCAATTACTCGTTCAGCGCCATCCTGCCACTGCACGAGTACAGCTCCTAGGCCGACATTGCTAGCGTTGGTGTGCACTGTTGCCGGGGCGTAATCATCAAAGTGTGCGAGAACTGTTGGCTTCCGAAGGCGTTGCCGCAGCCTGTCGAATGATTTTTGCTGTTCTTCATTCCATACGAATGCGACGTCTTCTCTGGTAAGGCGGGTCAACGGCGAGGCAATGCGCGAGTTCTCAATGAAGCGTTGGTAGTATGTACACAGTTCTGAAAATCGTCTGGCCGCCTTTTTGTCAGTTGGCGCTGGAAAATTCGCAACAGCCATTTTTTCAGGGTCAAGCCGCACACCTTCACTGCTGACAAGATGCCCCAGGAACAGAAGCTCTTCGAAGCCGAAGTGGCATTTTTCCGGCTTAACTGTTAGTCTGGCGGAACAGATTGCTTGAAATACTGAGTGCAGTCGCCTGACGTGTTCGTCGAATGTGGCAGAAAATACGATGACGTCATCAAAATACACTAAGCACGTCTGCCACTTGAGGCCTGATTTTATGGCGTCCATTAGCAGCTGAAACGTTGCCGGTGCTGAGCACAAGCCAAATGGAAGTACCTTAAATTAAAAAAAAAGGCCATCAGGTGTCACGAAGCTGTTTTCTCCCGGTCTCTTTCATCGACTTCCTACCGCTTAGATGTTGCAGCCGGTGAAATACTGGTGACACTTTGAGAATCCACCATCGGCGGAGAGGGGGCGAGCGTGTCGCCGGCGCAACTCTCCACCGGTTGCCGGTCAGCCTGCCGTGGTCGAGAGAAGCCTACTTCGAGCCGCTTCGAAGTTTTACGGTGCAATCGCTGACGATCGTACTCCGCCTCGTTCGGCGCTCGCCTTGTAGTTATTCATTTGACAGCTACGGTCGCAAGGCGCAGGAGACTGTTATTCATCCCAGCAGACTGTATTTTTTGTGAAACACATTCTTCGCCTCGCCGGCGGTCGGTGCTAGCTGGCAGAGCTTGCCACAGCGGCCGGCGCGCAGTGCGAGCTCGATACGATGCCGGCTTGATACCGACGGCATAGCGAGGCCTTCTTACCACTTGGATGTTACAGCCGGTGACACTTCGAGAAGCCACTATGTCACAGGTCCCGTTAATTCGGGAGGCGATCGCCGGGCTAATTCCAAGGGCCGAAGTATCGGCCCCCCGAACCGCACCACGAAAGCGGGGACAATTTAGAAGTGGTCCTATTTGGCGCGCCAGCAGACGCCGGCTGTGGTCCAAAGAACAAGTCAGAGCCGATAGTTGATAAACAAAACAAAATTATATTCTCGATAATGGCAGATAAAAACGATACACAAATATGCACACTCGACAATCGTTGAATATGATAGGATACCAATCAAACAACCTACTACACAGTACGATCAGCCACACTCGAAACAGCGGACACAAACAACAATCCGCTCTACAATGCAGTCACATGCATCGAACAACCAAGGCACTTAAAGACGAAAGAGTCCGAAAACTTATTGAGTCCAAAGTCCTGGGAACAAAAGACTGAATGATACTCTCACTCAAAATCCAGCGTTGTTGTCGTTCCGCTGCCCCCGAAGTTTCTCTTCCAGGAAACCTCGCGTCTTCACTTGGCCGCTCTCCAAACTTCAAAATTCTTCGCCGGAAACACGTCGGCTTCACACTCGCAGCTGTTGCCCCGCGTCTTCGCTCGATAGCGGTAGACACACACTCTTGCCTGTAGCTCAAGTCGTCACCCCTCAGGTGGAAATCCTCTTCTTCTCCTCCTTTGTCACGGAAGACAAAAGGCTTCGCCCACAAGGCGGAACACCCTACGCACTCTGGCGCATACTTTCTTCTTCTTCTCCTGCTTTGTCACTAAGGACAAAACCTTCACCGACAGGCGCGGCGGGATACCCTACGCACTCTGGCGTTAACTTCCTTCTGCTGATCTCCCATCTCCGCTGCTCGGTTAAATACCTTCCGCGCGAGATTCCAGAAAGTTCTCATTTCGTCGGCGCGATGTGCAGCGAAGGCTGTAGAGAGGGCGAGACAGTTCGAAGGTCGCCCGCGACGAATGACGCAACCCGGCATCACCCCGCCCCTTTCCATCTAGAACCACGGCCGGACTCGACGCTCCTTCCGCACGCTCCTTACGGCCTTCTCAATACCGGCGCCGCGCATATATTTTTTTCTGGCGCGTATAGGGCAGCACCACCTCACTGTAAGCTCCGCCGGCTCCCCGCATCGCCGACTGCGACTTTTCTTGACTGCGTTCGATGACCTCGGGTAAACAATGCATCAGACACTCAGGCACGCTGACTGCACTAGCGTAGCCATGGTTTATTGTTGCGTGCCGCTGTGTAAGTCACAGCAAGGAAAGACACCGGGTGTGTCGTACTACCAATTTCCTAGCGATGAGGAACTGTGTTCAAAGTGGAGGAAAAATGTTTCACGTGAAAACCTCGTCATCAATGACAAGTCCGCATCGACTGTAGTGTGCAGAAAACACTTCACGGAAAATGACTATGTTCCCGGATATCGTATCCGGAAACTGCGTCCAGGAGCCGTGCCCACGGTCTTCGATCGGTATCCTTCGTATATGGTCCCGGCTACGAAGAGGCCGCGTAAAGAACCTGCAGCGCGTGGCCCCTCGGCCACCTCGGCTCCTCGACAGCCGACGAAACGGAAAGCGGAGTCATCGCCGTCTACCTACGGGGAGTGGATACATCGTGAAGCTCGTCAGTGAGTTTGAGTGTGATGCTTGTGTTACGATGCTGACGACTACGAACAAAGCTGATTCTTTGTCTGATCTGTTGCACAGCCAGGACAAAAATGCACTCCACTACCCAAACCGTATGTTTTTGACACTGTTGGACAACATTGTTACTTTCTTTGAAAAAGCTGCTAGCAAACTTCCGCGTACAAAAGTGCATGAAGTGCTGCAACTTCTGGTTACCCCACACCTCGAACAATCACCCGTCCTCCTCTGCCCAGAGGGTGTAGACAGCAGCCACGCAAGGCGCATAGCTCGTTTAATTGCGGACAAATTCATCAGACTTCTTCTTGTTAACTACACCAAGATGGTGAGCGATAGAAATGAAAAACCACTTGGGTATGTGCACAAGCCGTCTAGAAATATTTCAGACTGTGATGAGTATGTCATGGAGGTTCGCTTTATTTGTACCATGCATTTGTGTTTGTGTTAATTTGTATTGCTAGCGTGGGTTTGAAAGAAAAAGGTATTTGTGCTCACCTCGCACAGAAATAGTTTTTTTATTTAAGTTCTAGTCCACCTTACGACAAAATAAATATTGCTTTTTCTCTCTGAATTTTGTGCGCTGTAATGGATTACTGTTGCTTGTGACAACACGCGTGTGCGAAAATCCGGGAAAGCTGCCGGAATGGTTGCGACTGGGTAAGCGGTGCTCTCAGAGGTCGACTATACCATTTTAACCTCATCACATGCAACGACCGAGCTGTATTGTGTGGATAAAACGTTCATCTTCAAGAATTCAGGCGCCGCAGTTGGTTCTGTTCCTCGTACTCAGCGCTGTTATGATGGCCATAGCGCTGTGGCGCGCACACTGCGCCCGTGAACGTGCTCGGAGGCGGCGGAGCATGATGATGATGATGATGATTAAAGGCCTCCCCTTTGAATCGGGGTGACGGCATGCGCCATCTAGCCTACCTTAATAGTTCGAGTTTAAATTCTGTCCCTCAACTCGGACGTCTTTTTAATTTTGCCCAGCCGCTACTCTTGGCTGGGATGTTATTTTATCGACTTCTCTGCTTTTCCTCCACCAATACTCCAGCCGCTGCTTAGTAATACCTACTGCTGACCAGTTAATGCTTCCATCAACCGCGAAGCCTAGCGCCTCAGGAAGTGTGACCTTCCCCCCATTTCTATCCGGCTGAATCTTTTGACATTCCATGACTAGCAACAGTGGTCTAGCAGCGCCACCCCGAACTTGCGGCGGCAGGCAGCAAAACGCCCCAATGCTAGGGTGCCAATGCGAAGGCCGTAAGGGGAGCGCCGGAGAAGGAGTCGAGTCCGGCCGTGCTAGAACATTCCAGTTTCTCGGGCGCCGATGAGAGGAGGTTCGTCGGCGAACCCACGCTTCCGAGGGGAGAAGGACGCGCGCCCGGGGAGTCTTTTGACGCTTGTTTTCTTTTTTTTATCGTTGACTTCTCGGCGCTTCGTCGCGAGAATTTGGCGGCGCGCCCGTTTTTGAGCGCTCGTTTTGTTACATCGGCGGAGACGGGGCGAGCGCGTAGTCGGCGCAACTCTCACACCGGTAGCCGGCCAGCCTGCCGTAGTCGAGCGAAGCCTACTTCAGACCGCTTCGAAGTTTTTGACGGTAAAACTCCAGGAGCAGCCGCTGACGGTCGTAACAGCTTACTTTTGCTACTATTAAATTATTCTTCGAAGTTTTTGTTACTCGGCCCTTTGAAGCGTGGCATTCACGGCGTTTCGTTGAGAAATCGGACCGATGTGCGGTGTGGTTTAACGGTGCGAAATATATTGAAATGTTCACAGTAAATACCAACCGGTCGTTGCAATTCTTCGCTGCACTTATAATTTCGTTGCCTGTTGACAGATGCTCACATGGTTAGCCACACGAAGCACCCGTGTTTCACACCGACGTGCAAACATATGCCCGTACATACGCACGCACACACACACGTGCACGCACGTCACGCCCAAAGAGGGTTTTTAAAGCTTCCATGGGGAGTTTGTAACCACGTGACGTGAAACTCCCTGGGGAGTTTAACAAGGTCATGCCGTTCATAAACCCTGTCATTAAGCAGGGGGCGTTTTACGGCGACATGTGCCGAGTTCACTCCCTACGAGGGAGTAAATAATTGAAATAATTGGGGCAGGGGAGTTTTATGGGCTCATGTGCTGGAGAAACTCCCATCTCGGCTAACTTTTGCTTACAGTGTATCTGCGAATACCAACTCCTTAGATTCATCGAAGAGAAATAATGCGCATGCCGTAGTCGGTCGAGTGAATCTTCGATACGTGGAAGTGGGTAGACGTCTTTTTTTGTCACCTGATTCAGCTTGCGGTAATACACGCAGAAACGTAAGGTGCCGTCTTTTTTCTTCACTAAGACAACGTACGAAGCCCAAGGGCTTTTCGACGGCTGAATAACGTTATCTTTAAGCATCTGTCGCACCTGGTTTTCGATGCCTTCTTGTTCCCGCGGAGCTACCCGATACGGGTTTTGCGTGATGGGTCTGGTCGATGTTTCGTCAGTGGCGTTTGACGGACCCTGGATGTCGAAGAGAAACAATCTTCAAACTCGTTAATAAGCTGCAGGATACTTTGCTTCTGCGCCGGCAGTAAACTTGCGCCAATATCAACAGATAGAGGTACGGGGGGTAGATTGATTGATTGATTTGTGGGGTTTAACGTCCCAAAACCACCATTTGATTATGAGAGACGCCGTAGTGGAGGGCTCCGGAAATTTTGACCACCTGGGGTTCTTTAACGTGCACCCAAATCGGAGTACACGGGCCTACAACATTTCCGCCTCCATCGGAAATGCAGCCGCCGCAGCCGGGAATCGAACCCGCGACCTGCGGGTCAGCAGTCGAGTACCTTAGCCACTAGACCACCGCGGCGGGGCGAGGTACGGGGGGTAGATCAGTTGAATTATCTTTCTCAAGAGTTAGGCAGTCTGTCATCTCGGCGAGCTCTTCCATGTACGCGGCTGCCATGACCCTCGTTAGATGTCGGCGTCCAGAGCTGAAGTTCGTAAAAAGGACGTGCGTGTGTCCGCATTTTATGCTCTCGACGCCTCTTGCGATAGATAAACCATGGCTGAATAGAACTGTTGGAATTTGCTCGGCGATGTTTTCAGAATTGCTCGACGTGTCACATGTCACAGCCACGAGTGCACTCGACCGCGGTGGGATAGTCGTCGTCGAATACGCGCAAAGGGTTACGTCGCTGGTCGGTGCAGGGTCCATCCGAAACTTGATGTGGGGCCATTCTAAACGTAACCGACCTCTCAGGAATGTTGATAATGGCGTCGTATTCGCGCAGGAAGTCCATGCCCAAAATCAGGTCTTCGCAGCCCTCCAGTAAAATTACGAAAGTAGCGACGAAATCTGAACTGCCGATATTAATTCGAGCGGTACATTTGCCCGTCGGTGTCACCGATTGACCCGCTGTGGTTCTTATGTTCGGGCCCGTCTATATTCTGACTTTCTTTAGGCAGTTGACGAGTTTGCGGCTGATAATAGAGAAGTCCGCAGCAGTATATACCAGCGCTGTTACTAGGCGTCCGTCTATACAAATGTCTAGATTGGCGCTTATAAGATTTCCGTTGATGTTGGTGATGTGGTATTGCCTTGTATGGTATCAACCGTCGTATTGCGTCATACTGAAGATGTTGGAGGTGTGGTAGCATTCCGACGGGCGGCAACCTTCCCCCCAAAGGTAGCTACTGTTGGTTTCTCCGACGAGGCCTAGGGGATCAGCCCCGGACCACCTCGGTGTAACTGCGCCAATGCGGTGAGTTAGGTGCAGGTGAAGGAGAGTGGGGTCGATGATACGGCACATCGGGTGGCTGTGCTTGCGGGCCTGCACTGCTGTCACGGCGGTTATTGAAATAAGCATGAGGGGAGGTTTGTAAAAAGTTATGATGCCTATGGTCACGGTATGGGCAAATGCGGAAAACATGGCCGGCTTCTCCGCAATCGAAGCAAAATGGTCGACGGTCGACGGTGCGCCACAAGTCCGCCTTACGGATGAATGGTCGACTGGTGGGCATCCTTTGCGACCAAGATGCAGATGTCGGCGGAGTGTACATCGGCGACGTTTGCATAGGCACGTTAGACTGTGGATACGGCAGCGGCGGATTGGAAGCTGGGGCCCAAGGCTCGTTGTAAGGCCCTTAGCTGACGTCGCGATAAGCCAGTGGTGACGAGTTGTACGTCACTGGAGTGGGTCGATGGACAGCCGATGCGTAGCTTACAGACCGCTGGTCTGAGAGCGATTCGGGTAATGAAAATACCTGGCGGAGTTCTTGCTGCACAACTTCTGCAACCCAAGCAACTGTATTTTTTTGCGGAGTCTCAAGGAGATTTCATATCTCCTCACGAACAACCTTACGAATGAGCTCACGCAGAGAACGTTCACTGCTGGCAGTCAAAGCAGAAAGGCTGACAGATGTGTTGTTTGGTTGGTCGTCGTATCGGCGCCGTTGCCGCAGCGCTCGCTCGATTGTCGTAGCCTCTATGATAAATTCCGCTACGCTTGCTGGCGGGTTGCGTAGGAGACCGGCAAACATCTCTTCTTTGACGCCCCTCATCAAATGTCGGAGTTTTTTACCTTTAGGCATCTAGGGGTCAGCCCGCCGAAATAGGCGGGTCATGTCCTCCGCAAACATGGTGACGCTCTTGTTTGGCTTTTGTATGCGTGCCTTGATTAGCTGCAGAGCAGAATCACGGCGGTTGGTGTTTGCGAATGTCCCGAGAATTAGCTGCCGAAATTCATCCCACGAAGATAGCGTTGACTCGTGGTTCTCGTACAACGTACGAGCGCTGTCTGCCAAAGCAAAGTAGACACGCGATAGCTTCTGTTCAGTGGGCCAGCAGTTGGCCTTGGCGACTCGCTCACACTGGGGCTAACCGGTTCTCAACGTCTTCATTGTCACGGCGTTTAGCCGTGACAATATTCAATAAGAAAAAAGGCGAAATACCGAAGCCGAAACCCAACTGAGTGCACTGTCTACTTATGAAGGACTATTTGGTAAGACTCGAAAGTTGTATACTGGTCCCGCTGGCGCAGAGTATGAAAGCTGTGAAAGCCAGACCAGCTTCGCCTGTAAACACATCAAAGGAAGGAAGGAAGGAAGGAAGGAAGGAAGGAAAGAAGTTTTTTTTATGACAAACGCCGTCGCCTGTAGCCAGCGCAATAAACGCTGTAGAGGCCAGAGTAGCGATGCCATCGGCTGCGTCACTTCCACTCGCATGCCAAACATGACGTCTCACAGTGTTGCCAATAATTCTGGCTAGCCAGGTGAGCGTTTCGAGGCACTCTTTCAGCATTTTTTACAAACAGTCAGGGGATCTCTCAAGCATGTAATTTGTCATAAATGACAGAAATTTGGAAAGGAACGTACCCAGCGAATTTAATGGAGATCCATTGTCTTCGAGAAATCGCCGCAGTTGTCCTTTAAGAGCCTTTTGTCTTTTATCGTCCCGACGAGCGCGAATGGCCACGCGTAAAGAAGCGCGCGTCATGAATTAGTTATTTTTGTGCGCAGCGCGTGTGTGGCTCACTGTTTATTGTTATCAGAATATATGGAGCGCTGCTCTAGTGTGCTTTGATGTCCTTCTCGCCCGCCCCTCCTAAGAGTGTGGCTCGTAGAGTAATTCATATTCTTGGTTCAGATTAGCCTCACAAGTGGACATGATTTTCGCGAGCGATACAAGTGAATATTTGTTTAATTAATTGTTGTTCTCATTCAGTTTTATACGGATGACATTACGGTACATGTTGAAGCATACGTTATTAGTCGGAGAACAAATTCTGAGTATGACAATTTGTATATATGCGTTTCCAACCTACGGGATGAAGCGCATTGGCGTTACAGTTCCTTTAAACTCAAGCCCAACACATTGTGTTAAACAACTAACTTTGCACCTAACCTAACCTAATCAACTGCGTATTTGAGCCGCAAGTATGACGGGCCTTGTTTCAGAAGTGGTGCTTATCTGTTTCTAAAATTTGTTCTGAGTTGATCTGTCATGTGACCTATAGCTTAATACTTTACATGAGAATATATGCGCTAGCTATAACGCTATTAGTTGAAAAGTTCATGCGCGGAGCTTTGCTACTTCTTGAATTGTGCATTTTGACTGACATTTTAATTTTCGCATCATTGAGTAATCTATCTCAGCTGATTAATTCGTGCTTTCCTGCCAAAGGGTTTTTCTCGAAGTTGTATTTAAAAAAACATCCTGCAGTGTACGTATACAGTGCGCACTGCACATGCCTTCGTATGTCAACGTAGCTCGAGTTTGAATGCATCGTTTCAACGTGATATTACGTTCGAGCACGCTGAAATTCGACTTACGAGCGCGCAGCAACTTCATCTCTGTCTAAAGATCTATGTGTACATTTGTTTGGGACTAATTTTTATGCCGCGGGGATCCAGTCTTCTTACAGCGAAGCGGTTTATGTGGCTATTGGTTCGGGCGGATCTCATCAGCTGGCAATATGACGCGTGAACAATTTATGGTGGTGGGTGTATATCTATTTGTGTATATGAAAGCGCCCTACCACAAATGCCCATCGGCACCGCCGATGCCTTACTTGTCGTGATAGCCGGCGGCGGCACTTCCTACCAGTTGTGATCCTTTGTCTCGTGACATAGAGATTGCGCGCTGTTATCAACAGTCGTACTCGCTATGGTAAAGCGTGTCGGTTGCTCGCCGGAGGAAGAGCGTCAACCCGTTTTTAAGCCTCATTCACACTGAAGGCGGCGCGGCAAAGCGGCGAAGCGGGATTTCCGAAGCGACGAGGCGGCGAATGCGGGAACCTGTTGAGACCGCATGCCTCCTTCGTCTGGCCGCGCGGCAGAAGAGGCGGGTATCTCGCGATTTCGTGCATGTGCCGCTATGATGTGTCAGTGCTTCTCCCAAACGTACACCCGCGCCACCATCGAGTCTCCACTGCGTGGCATTCTGATTGGCTGCGGCAAAACTGCGAGCCTCGGCAAGCGGCAAAAAATTGCTCCAAGAGCGATCGGCCTTGCCGCCTGGTTTTTCTCCCGCTTTCGCCGCCTGGAGAGGAGGTTTTCGCCGCTTCCCGCGTTGCCGCCTCGCCGCTTTGGCCGCCCCGCCTTCGGTGTGAACGAGCCTTCAAGGCGCGTTCACACTGAGCATTCCGGCTGCCAAAAGTGCACTGAAGCTGATTCGGTGGCGGCGAGATCCGCCGAAAGGGCCTTCACCGTGCCGATCGCTCTCGGACCGATTTTTGCGGCGTCTGCCGCCGAATCGGTCGCTACGGACCTATAGGAGCGCTAGTCAAGAAATTTTGAGAAGCGGTGGCCAAGACCAACTCACTTGTCATGTTGCGGTGCCCGTAACGGAACGTTCTTATCAACGTTAGCTTAACCCACTCTGTGCTACTTCATGTCCCTATTTCGTAAAAGTGGTGACCGAGCTTCTCTTTTGTGTGACCGAACTTGTCACGGCCTTGCAGAGCAAGACGAACCCACCAACGCCGCTGGCGTCGGTGGTTCTTTCTGCTCTTCATTACAAGACAGTGACTTGCCTGCAGAGTAAGCTGTACTCCCATAGAGAAATATACTAGAGAACGGCCACTGGGGCCTTTTCACGGCCCATCAAGAAAGGGTGGGTGTGACCAACCGCTAGATGGCGTACCCATGCTCGCGTTTCCTCCTTTAAGACATGTAATAGTCTCCTCAGGAGGACAATGAATACCCAAGTTGGACATCAATTTTTGCAAAGAAGAAATTTTATTAACCTGTGCTCTTTGTTTTTATATCCGCTCTACATCATGTTCCGCTTAAGACATTTAATGTCTTACAACAGAAAACAGTGAAGTATGACTAGAAAGTGGGGTTCTTCTGCATTTGTTTTTTGCAAAGAGGCACATTCATGTGGTTCAGATGTTCTGTACATGTATTCCTTTTGTGAATGCATGGATGTGTAGCCTAGTGAAATACAGAAAAGAAAAGGGATATGTAGCCTAGTGGTAAAGACAGTCGCCTTCGGAGCGTGAGGGTACGGGTTCAAATCCCAGCGTGTGGACGAAAAAGAATTTCGTTATTTTATTTATGCTGAAGACATTACCGGGTCTGACCGACTGTTCGTGGCGCTGAAAGCAGCGCAGTAGCTGGGCCGCAGGGCCCTACGGGAGTGTCCGCTTTTTATGTATGTTTCTCTATGGTACTCCTTCTTTCTGCAGGTGTAAAAGAATCAACGAAGTCTACACCACTGGATAGTGCAGTGGCGTTTGTGAGGCATGACAACAACTGGGTGACAGCGCATCCATGTCGCGTTGGCCCCGTGGTATAGATGGCATATTCGGCAGCGCGGGGCGCATTCAGTGTGAACGTCGCTGCGTTTCAGCAGCAGGCGAATTCCGGCTGCTCTAAAAAGCGGATGCTTCAGTGTGAACCAGCAGTGCCATGGCACATGTGTTCTTCTAGCGCGAAAGTCACGAAACGCTTTAGCAGAATCTATATACGCATGCCTTTCGATTTTAGTGGCTTTTGTTCTAGCTATGTCGGTTGTCCGTAAGCACCCGGCAAGGATCTGCCCTCGTATCATAAACAACAGAGGACAGTACAGTAAAATGAAAAAGGTGCCATTGAAGGAGCACTGGCACACACAGAATAGATGTGAGAACGACGTGAAGCCGCGGCGAAAAAATGTGCACCTACACCACAACTTCGCTGGCATCCACCTTAGTTCCCTGCGCTTTTGTTGTCGTTGCAATCTTTCTGGCTGTAGCGACCATGTTTGAATGTCGCGGGTGCCTCTCTATCACTGTAAATTGTACTGTAGCTTATGCATGAAAAAAAAAAAAGCCGCCATGATGCTATACACAAGAGCACACTGAGGGAGATCTTACAAGTGCGTGTCTCCTCACGTATACGTGCAGCCTGCGAGTCCCGGCTCGTTTCATTCTTATCTCGCTTATACTCCGCTTTATTTGCAAAGTAAAGTGGGCATTTTGTGCACTGTACTGTGTAATAATCAAATGCCATTTGAACATTTTGTTTGTGGCCGAGAGATTTACAATGTACGACTGCAGCGGGTGTAGACGTGGATAGTGTAGTTAACAAATGTCTATGCACTGCAGTACCACACCAAGTAAGAATAATTATATCTCGGATTTCATGAACTGAAACCAAGGGTATATGATTATGAAAGACGCCGTGGTGATGGGCTCCGGAAATTTTGACCATCTGGTGTTACTTTAAGGTGCGCTGACGTCACACATATGCAGGCGTCTAACATTTCACGTTCATCGAAATTCGATCGCTGCGGTCGGGATCGAAGCTGTGAACTTCGAGTTTCAGCCGAGCACCGTAACGATACACCACCTTGGCGGACAAATCGCAGTGCAGATATGGGAGTACATTGTAAACACAAACTAGCCGAATTGGGCTTCTTAAGAGCATGATATTACCTTTATTCACACTTCTATGCCCGTAGGGTATAACAAAAAGAGTAATATGGTTCTGTGACCTCAATCGTACTTTCTTAGGAAATACGTGGATAAATGAGTGGATAAATGAGTGGATAAAGGAGGTAAATTCACGATCTGACGTCATTCCTCACGAACAAGACCACCAGAAAACTCCCATTTCACCTCCTCTCGCATGTTTTATTTTTATTTTTATTTTTTCGAAGCTCTCTGCAGTTTGCCTTTAGTGCTGCCCGGCATGCATTCTGCTGTGCAGGGAAGAAGTGCGTTGTCACACGAAAGCACAAATTTATCAGAATGTTTGAAAAGTTCACAACGCGCTAATCAATTATTTATTTCTTCATATCGTCGAATGATATCCGTTGTACGGAATGCTGCAGAGGGTACAGTTCAGACAGTTGGGCTCGAGTTCAACCAGCACTACGACCACAGAATAACTTCGCTTATGTTGTTTTATCATCAAATCAATACAATGCTTAAGGAAGAGCCTGCAGACCTTCGATGCGGCTGATTGGCACCGCATGCACACTCAGTTTACCCTTTGGATAACGTATCGGGCAAGCGCCGAGTTATCAACGCACGGAATTAAACCAGGTGTTGAGGAGACCCGCAGAAAAAAAAAGGTTCCAAAATTACATGTTACACCGCAAATGTCGTCGAAAGATGGTAGTCTTGCATCTGGAGAGAGTGAACAAAACATTTATTTGATGTTCTGCGCAATTTATTGATTGATATGTGGGGTTTAACATCCCAAAACCATCATATGATTATGAGAGACGCCGTAGTGGAGGGCCCTGAAAATTTTGACCACCTGGCATTCTTTAACGTGCACCCAAATCTGAGCACACGGGCCTACAACATTGCCGCCTCCATCGGAAATGCAGCCGCCGCAGCCGGGATTCGAACCCGCGACCTGCGGGTCAGCAGCCGAGTACCTTAACCACTAGACCACCGCGGCGGGGCGATGTTCTGCGCAAGAAAATCGGTTTATGGTATTCTGCAGGCATTGCGTTAGAGTGCCTCGAGCGTGTAGCGGAGGCGAACGAGCGCATCGAGGCACGTTAGACACAAGTGCCATCTGGCAGTTATCTTCGAAAACGAAGGCGTGCAGCCCGCGGAGAAAGATGCGCGCCAGTCTCGAAGGTTATAAGTTGTAGAACGCAAAGCGACAGGCAGGTGCCAGCACCGTGACGACGTAGCGAAGCATTGGAAACACCTTCTTGAGCATCGCGTTGCACTGTCAGCGCAGCGCGAATAAACGCTACATTCCTTAGTGTGGTGTTACATTTATTTTGGCGTCTTTTAGGCTCAGCGGGCTGGCGGTGACTCCGCTTGACCATACTCGAGTCCCTGCGCATTGGGCGTGTACGAGTGGTGGTGAATAAGCGTTCGGTCGCCATGTCAGCGTCGCGTGGCATCAGTCGGCGCACAACGAGGCAGTGCTGGCTGCCTGCTTGCCCAGCGAGGCGCTGGCCTGCCTCTCAGTGACGCAGCTGATACATCGCCTCGAAAGCTGCGGCTATGCGCTACGCTTCTGGGCCCCGTTATGTCTTTCGCACTCCAGTACGAGTGCGGGAAAGTTGTCGTGCCTGTAGATGTGTCCAACACTTGAAGCAGACTTTGCTTTTACCTGGTGCTTGCTTCCTTAGTCGATTTCGATGAGCCAGCTGAGTGTTAGCTTGAATATGAATTAATATGTTGCGATAATTATTTACCGTGAGTCACACTCGAATAACTGCCACACCCCTCGAACATATTTTCAGCGTAACTGCCTATTTATACCGTAATTGCTATTATATATATTTCTGTAATAACGCCTGGTATATTACGTGCTAGTAGGGGTGCAACACATACATTTGGCGACAACCTCCATCTCGTGCACGCTTGTCTCTTTAACCGATGTCCATTTTAACCCATGTCCATATCTACCACTCTCCTCGCACGGTGATCTTGCTTGTACATCACATTCGTTTGGCGCCTTCGGAATAGAAAAAAGAAACAATTTTGTTAGCGCGTCAACACACTGCCGGGGGCCCCGGCACGGTGGTCTAGTGGCTATACTCGGCTGCTGACCTGCAGGTTGCGGAATCGAATCCCGGCTGCGGTGGCTGCATTTCCGATGGAGGCTGAAATGCTGTAAGCCCGTGTGCTCAGATTTGGGTGCACGTCAAAGAACCCCAGGTGGTCGAAATTTCCGGAGTCCTCCACTACGGTGTCTCTCATATTTATATGGTGGTTTTGGGACGTTAAACCCCACATATGAATCAACACTGCCAGGGGGCGAGCTTACACCTAAAGTCGGCCTAGCTCGTGGCATTCATTCATACCAAAATAAAAAAGGCTTTGCTACGGTGTACAGCTTCGCGTGGCTGTAACATTGCGTTCCCAACGTATGCTCACACCAAAAAAAATTGCAGGAGGCCAGAGCGGAAGACACGACATGCGTTCGGTTTCCCTGTCGTCTGGCAGTGGTGTTCAATGACTTTAACAACCCTCGAGTAAGCGTTCTTAGCCCAAGTCCTGCGTCGAATCGATGACCTCTTCTGGCTGTCACATCGCTTTCTCGAATTTCGCTTTTACGTACAGCTATCACAAGCATCTATGGATAGGAGGGTTTGTTTAATCATTGATAATGAGTCGCCGGCATACAGATGTACCGCCAAGCGTCAAGGTGGATGCATCCACGTTAAACCGTGCTGTAAATATCAAGCACCAAAATACACTGTGCAAGCTTTTTTTTTTTACTTAACTCTCCTAGACCAATGTATAATGAACATTCAATTACTACCATAATGACACTTCTCGCTTTCGTATTATACCGATTCCATGTGACGGAGGAATGAACCACGTTTTTTGTGGCATTGCTCCTTTAACTACACACACTCGCACGCACACACGCAAACACACGCACATGCACACACACACACACACACAAGCACACACAGAAAGCACCCTGCAGCGCTAACCGCATGCTTTGTTTTTGGTGAATTATGGTTTTCTGCTTAGACATTTTGCTGCGCGTTCAATACATTCACGGAAGCTATATCGCCAACCGCGTTCCAGCCTGGTCTGGCATTGCAGTTAAACTAGTTTCGGAATAAAGCAGGAACCGTGTATACTTTCAGCTTGCGACTTAGCTTTATGCATTTCATTTAGAACGTTTTAAACAGTGCTTTTCGTCGCCATTTCAGTAGACGACTTAAGGTTCCCTGTACTTTCGGCAAAACAATAAGGAGGGGCTAAGCCGAATTAGCACTTCGTGCAATAAGGAGGGCCAAGCCCGTTCCCTTTTTTCCTCTATGCTCACGTTATATATACGCATGCTGGGAGACCTGCAGGCTGTGCTACTTTCGTTTAGCTGTCTCGAGAATTCACCGATACAGTGCCACTCGTTTCCGATGAGAAAGCCGTTCATGCACGCTTGCCCGATATTGCCTCCCTGGCCACATTCCCTTTTTTTCCTTTTGTTGTTTTCGCGATGTGCGACAAGGACGCGGGTGACATAGAATGGCGCGCACATGTGTTTTGCTCACGTGCCCCGCAAGTAGTGTTTTTGAGAGAACTCGCTCCGCACACGTACAGCGTGATTCCGAACTAGCACCGTGCGGATTACCACTGAGTTGAATGTGTCACCTTGGGCTTCTTTTTTCGTGCCTTTGGTACACTGCATAGTATTATCTGGGGTTTTACGTCCGAAATTAACAAAGATATATGAGAGACGCCTTAGGTCATGGCTCCGGAATTTTCGACCATTTGGTGTTCTTCAAAGGGCCAGTAAACAGGCTCTGACTTTTTTTTTTACACCCCCCATACAAGCATGGCGATTCGTAGATTAGACGTGCAGCGATTACGTTTTCCTAATATTACAGCGCTGTGTGCCGCGCAGAGCCTCTATTTCGAAAAACAATTCCCGCCCATCTTTAGCTACGCCTGAGTGACCCCCTTGCCACGCGCAGTGACGTCAACTCGGCGATTGGCGACGTGACGTAGCACGCAGCTTGCCGATTAGTCTAAATTAGGTGTGAAAAAACAGTAGTGAAGTCAACGTCTGTTCCTGTTCCCAACTGACAGCTACGAAACTGCCCCTTGTTTCTTGGCACTGCGGTAAAAGAACCAGCCTCGAAGTTGTTGCGTGCAGGTATGCACTCTTCGCTCAACTACGGCGCCTGTGCGCATGTACGAACGTACTTCGCCCTTGACATGCGGTCGGTAGGTCAGTCGGTCAACTTTATTTGGTCCTGAGAAGACGAGAATGCCCCCGTCAAGTGGTACCGTCTGCGGGCCCCACCCACGATGGTGCTGTGAGGTTCAGGCTCTCGGCGACTTCGCAGGCTCTCTGGACAGCCCTTCGCTGCTGGTCCTTTGCGGAGCTGGTGATGAGCTGGATCCAGTCTTCCTCACTGGAGGGAGACCCTGAGCACCCGTGCAAGCTGTGACAATGCCACAGCATGTGCTGGAGGGTGCACCTCGGATAACCACAGCGCGGACAACGTCGGTCTATTCCGTCTATGAATTTTGACCAAATAAACGGAGATAGATATGTGTTTGTAACATTCGCAGGCTGATTGCCTGTGGTCTGTTTAGGTGTGGGTGTGGAAGCGGAAACTTCTGATGCCCCAGCAGATAGTGCTTACAGACCTCGTTAAAAGTGAGAAGATAGTCCCTTTGCAACTGCCCTCCCTCGGACTCCGAGTGCCCACTTCCGGCGCGGTGATTGAGACCTCGCGCCTGAGATTGTGCAAGTTCGTTGGCGTTTGAGATGGTTTCGTGAGCATCACTGTCCACGTTACCAGGGAACCAAATTATATGCTTTTGGCCTGTCCAAGATGGAGCACACCGAGCCTTTCATAAATGCTATAGTGGCGGCTCGCGAGTCCGTGTAAATAGTAGAACGGTTCGTAGTTGCCATGGCGATGGCCACTGCCACCTGTTCGGCTTCGCGGCATCCAAACTTTTGAACGTAAATGATGTCAGCAGCTCCCCCCGTAGCGACGTAGCTGCTGAAACAAAGTGATCGGAAGCTGCATATTGTGCTGCGTCAACGAAAGCAACGTTGTCCTCAATCGTAGCCGCTGTTCGTAGAAGGGCTCTGGCCTTTGCTTTGCCTTTGCCGTAGTTGTATTGGGTGTGCATGTTTCTAGTTATCTAAGATACAGTATACATTTCCCTGACTTTGATAAACTGCGTGACCTCCCTCTGTCTGGCGATGGGAGACCGTATACCAGTATGCGCTAGTAACTGTCTGCCAGCCTCCGTGGAAGTCAGTCTTGCAACTTGGGCGACCTGTTGTACCTCTACTATTTCTATAAAGGTGCTGTGGACACCCAGCGCCAATAGATTTTCTGTACTGGGGCTCTGTGGGAGACCCAGTACCTTTTTTTTATGATCTTGCGAATTATTGATTCTAATCTGGCTTCATCCCTCCTGCTCCACTTGTGGGCCAAGACGATGTAGTTGATGTGGCTCATTAGGAAGGCGTGAAAGAGCCTACGAAGGTTCTCCTCCAATAACCCCCTTCGTTTGTTGGCCACCCTCGTGATTAATTTAGTCATGGAATCGTCTTTGGCTGCGATGCGTTCTAATGTGTAGGCGTTACTGCCATCCTCCTCCAGTATCATACCGAGGATTCTAACTTCATTTACAATCGGAATAATAGAGCCATTCGCTGTGGTGATCGAGATATTGGGCAACCTTTCTTTCCTTGCACCGATTGTTGGTCGGTAAAGGAGCAGTTCCGATTTATTAGCCGACGAGCAGAGTCCTGCCTTGTCAAGAAAATCTTGAGCAACCCTGATCGCTGTTTGTAATTGCTCTTCAATTTGCCCATCACTACCTCCCCTGCACCAGACGGTGATGCCGTCGGTGTAGAAGGCGTGACCGAGACTTTCAATCTCGGCCAGACTGTGCTACAGTGCTCTCAATGATAAGTTAAATAAAAATGGAGATAGCACTGCCCCTTGTGGAGTGCCTATGGGTCCAAGATCAAACGTCTTCGAGCCGAGAGATCCTAGGCGAATGGTAGCTTTTCTATTAAGAAATGAGCTGATGTAGTTGTAAAAAAGTTCGCTTAGACCCGTTTTTTTTAATGGAATAAAGTATGTGAGAGTGTTTCACCTTGTTGAAGGCCTTTTCCAGGTCAAGTGCCAGAACAGCTCTGGTGTCTCTGGAGACCCTGCCAATGATCTTGTGTTTTAAAAGCAACATTACATCCTGCGTGGACATGAATGGCCTGAATCCTATTAGATTAAATGGAAGGAGATTCCTTTTCTTGGCAAACTTAGTGGCCCGCTTGAGGATAACGTGCTCGGCGACCTTCCTTACACGTGAAGTTAGAGATATCGGCCGGAGCGAGCCAAGCTCCAAGGGTTTCCCTGGCTTCCGGATGAGCATGACGGTCGCGCCGCTCCACTCTATTGGAACCTCGCCGGTCTCCCATACCTCGTCGATTTTATTCGTTAGAAGCTCGATATCCTCGTTTGCTACCGATCCCATCGGTGATATGCGACCACGGTTTTATCACTGGAGGAGCGACTTGTAAACCATCCGAGACAACAGCTCTTGCACGCTCTATTTTCTCAATGAGAATCTTTTTTACAAACTCACATATCATTTATAATCTAAATCATTGCGTTTTTACTAGCTAAATCATTTGAACTGTCCTTGTTCTAATTCAAGAGCTGTTAGCACTAACCTAGATGGTACTTTCTACCAATAATTAATGAACTATTTCTGATGCTGCCCGTGGCTTATACTGCCAAATATTTCATTTCACATCATCTGTGTCACACATGATGTGATGTACTGGTAGACGCACAATGAAAGCCTATGTGGTGTGCACGGCACCTTGGTAAACATTTTTCGAGGAAGGGGATGGATAAAAGAAAAGCATCTTTTTGGTCTGTCGTGCGGGCCGGTCAGGCATACTGTCATTTTTCATTCTGTATGCCATGACAAAAAAAAGAATCGGAGGCGAGGGAGAGGCCCGGGCCTTGTGTGGCACCCCCGGGCCACTCTACTGGTGGCAATAATTCACTCGATCTGCATGCACCTTCAAATCTCTTACAACCGCCACATATTATGTGCATGAATTGCTTGCTGCAGTGATGACAATAAAAATTTCCATACCAGTTGAGCGCACAAAAACATTTTTAGAAGGCTGTAAATTCACACTTTACAATGGCAAGAAACAAATAAGTAAGCCCGTGGTTATGTATCTTTTTTCCCAAAGCCCATGGTTTGTTAAAGCACTGCAGCTATTATGATGCAGTCAAAAGATTATTTTTATATCTGTGTGCTAATACAGGAAAATTTAATCTGCAATAGAAATTTTGTTACTTGCAAAAGGCAGTTTATTGTACAAAAGCATTAACAGTGCAATATCCACAATGCCTCTAGTGAAAAAGGTAAACGGTACGATCAAGGACGTATCTAGATGTGCAAATTACTTAGCACCACACTCTTTACCAAGAGACCATCAGCATCCCATCTAAAATAAATACTGGCAGAACTAAAATTTAGCCCCGCTCAATTAGCTAAACACTGCCCTGGAATTCAGTAAACACCACTTTTGGGATTGAACAAAATCTTTCAGAAGACCAACAACTTTCCAATAGTATTATCAATGCAGGCATGTAATATCAGGCGACACTGGTGACTACTGGTGACAAGTGCTAACCTTCAAAAGTAAAAAAAAAGCGAACGAGCGCACACGCATGCAGAAAAGAGATTTGACGGCTGCAGCGATGGGGGCAAGTTGTGGCGCCATGGCATGCTGTGGCCTTTTAAAGAGCTAAAAAAATATACAAGCAAATGCAAATATGGTGACACGGGGAGCAGCGGCATTAGCAGGTCGTAAGTATGTGGAGGAGGCCGTGGGGCAGAGTCTTGACAACGGGCTACTCCTTCACCTCCCTATGGCGAAGAAGGGTAGCGAGTGGCCGTGCGAAAATTTGAAACCGGCTGAAACAGGTGTTCTAGCTTCTGTAACTTCCTTATTATAGTACGTATTTGCTAAATTCTTCTTTAGCAAAAATTTGCTAAAATTTTTGGACCTTCGGGTTGTTTACTGGCCCTTTAAGATCAATTTAAAAATTAGTTCTGCTGTAAAATCAGTTTAACTTCTTTTTTTAACAAGGGTCACTGTCTTTCTACAACTGACCAGAGGTGGAGTGAGATACAGTGAAGAGGTGGAGTGAGATACAGTGAAGTGAAACAATAACTGAAACAATCTATTTTTTTTAATTTTTAGCAAGAAATTTTGTGTTGCAATGTATTTTCATCTCTTAAGCATGAAAATAGGTATAAATACAAGTTGACATTGATATACATATCTGTGTAACGGAAACTACTTTACGTAACGGTGTCAGATGCTTGGATATGAAGAAAATTTAGTATCTGTATAAATATTTGTTAACTCAAACAATAGTCATCCACAAATTAAACGTTGCTAAATTTTTTTCTGAGAATAAACTGATTTGATTGGTTTGCATGCGTACAGTTTGTCTGGGGGCTAGCCGCCTATTACAGGGAAGGGAAGCATGGCTCATACCACTGGCACTAGAGGTATTTGTCGTTATGAGTACTTTGATTTGATTAATTGATATGTGGGGTTTAACGTCCCAAAACCACTATATGATTATGAGAGACGCCGTAGTGGAGGGCTCCGAAAATTTAGACTACCTGGGGTTCTTTAACGTGCACCCAAATCTGAGCACACGGGCCTACAACATTTCCGCCTCCATCGGAAATGCAGCCGCCGCAGCCGGGATTTGAACCCGCGCCCTGCGGGTCAGCGGCCGAGTACCTTAGCCACTAGACCACCGCGGCGGGGCTATGAGTACTTTGGGTAGCTCTTTTGGAAGCTCAGAGTGCTGGAAGCTAGTACATCCCCAAACAGAATGGCTACTAAATGCAGTGGAACTCAAGGCACTGCTGGACAATAATAAATTGTGAAATGCAATACATTTTTGAATATATTTGTACAACTTGTAAGAGATAAGACACTAACCCTCAATGCAGACAAGTCTCGTGAGCCTCGGAAAGGGTGGTCACCATATTGTAAACAATAATGCCTTATACAGTGTAAGGCATGGAAAATCTCGACTACCTAAGATGTCCTAATAATAATTTTTGGGGTTTCACATTTCAAAACAATGACATGCTTATGAAAAATGCTGTAGTTAAAGGCTCTGGGTTGTTTGACCATCTTGGGTTTTTTAATGTGCACCTTAAGTACATGGGCCTCTTGCATTCACCTCCATCAAATGGGGCCGTCGCAGCTGGGATTCGATCTCATAGCCTTTGGGTCCACATCAAGCACCGTAACCACTAGACCACCATGGCGGGTAATACCCGAGACTAGAAAAGTATGCTATTGTATAACTGATTTCTGGAAAAGACAACAGTGTATTCCCAGAACATTTTTGATTCTATTGCCTTATTACCACTAATGCAGGCTCCCATGCCCGGTGCCATGCCAGGCTCTGCGCCTGGGGCCATGCCGTACGATCCCCCACCGCCCTACTCACCCACTGCTCCAAACCCATGCCACACTGCACAGCCCATAGACCACCCATCTCGGCTGTATCCGGCTCCTGGCCAGCCGTACCCCTCACCAGCTCCAGGACAGTACCCAATGGCCTCTTACCCACAGCAGCCAGGCCTACCACAGCAGGCTGTGTACCATGTTCCGGATGCCTTTGATGCTGGGGCCCGCTTCACACATAGCAAGCCTAGCATTCCTGTATGCATACTTTCTTATTGGCCTGCTCTTTGTTTGAAACTGTAGTATATCAGTATGTATTAATGAAAAGTGGAAACCTTACTAATTGTCCTAACGTTTGCAAACTGTCCTACCTAACTTTCGTCCGCCCACAACTTATGCCTCATCTGTTTGGTCCCCCGTCTACTCAGTATCGAATTAACATGCTTGAAGCAATTCAGAACAGAGCCACTTGTTACATTTCTAGGATCTTCTGGAATCATTTCAGTGTGGCTCAGCTTAAACTCTATTATTCCCTACAGCCTTTGTGTGTTCGCCGCCAGGTGTGCTTGTTATGTCTGTTTCATTAGTACTTTAGTATGCCTACAGTAAAAAAACATCATTGTTGTAACTTGAAAACTCTGTCTACACATCCTCCAGATTATATAATCATCTCGATTTTACCCTCATCTTTTGGAACAGAAACAGGTTTAACATATCAGCACTACTGCAAGCGATGGGCATGTGGAATGTACCTTCCCAGTCATATCGCCTGTGATTGTAACCCTAGCACATGTCATCAGAAACTTTAGTTACATTTTCACGATATAGTATTGTAAGATTTTCCATTATTTTCTTGTCTAACTTTGAAGCTTTGATTATACAAAGTGCTGTGTGCTCTTTTGATAAACATGCTATAATCTGCTTTTCAATACTGTTGAATTACGAGGACCTAATTCAATGGTAATTTTATTGTAAAGTATTTTGTTGTTGTTAGTATCTTACAGTGTATCATCATTCATTTGGAGTTTATATCTGATTCTACTATAACCCCCCTTGCTGAATTCCTTCAGGCCTGTAAGGTATTTTTCAATAAATTAAAATTGCTTGAGACTGTGAGGTGAAAGTTGCTATTGCTTTACTTAAAGACTTGAAAGAGGGCGTTGTCCTTCATTTATTCAGCATCACTTAGATTGCACTGTTCTCAGTTCAAGCATTACGGTAAACTTTCATGGGGGGCCCCAACTTTCTGTGGAAGCTATATACTAGTCATTTTGAATGTAATAACATGAAAAAGTTGGATGAACAGGAACTGGAGTGTGTGGTTATGTGTAGATAATGCTACATATAATGATAAACATGCCAGTATTTGCTCTTCTACTTATGGAGTATGTACCACCGATTCTTAAACATAACTTCAGTATAAAAAAGTGCAGAGATGCATCTTAAGTACACGGGTGGCAAACACCAAGGTAGGTGTTACGTAAACTTTTCCATTTTACGTGGAAGGTAGGTGCTATGTAAACTTTTCCACTTTCCACTGAACGTTTTCCACTTACTAATGGCCCACTGAATATAAAGTAGAGAACACACGAGCAGTGAACATGATTTAAAATAGTGCACAAAACACCAATTGCGCATGGCAAGCCATACAAGGCGATGGATATTATTAAAATTGCTTCTTAATTCCTCACAAAACGCAAAGGACATTTGGCAAGCTTGGCAAGATGCTGCATGTCGTAGAAAAAACATGCATGCTACCTAAATGGAAGACTTTAATATAGCACAGGCATTAAATTCAAAAGGAACTTTCTGGAGAGATATTTTTAATGTAGTTGCACAGTGTGTGATCAGCTGTGGTTCGAAATTCAGTCTCACTTCTGTATCATGCATTAAACAGCTTCGCTGGTCATCCACCTACACTGAGGGCAATGGCTTCTCAATGTTTTTCCAGTGTCTGAGATTTCTGTCTGAGGCAAGAGATGCAGTCTCAGTTGCCCTGTATGAAGACTGCAGTGACTTTGAAATTACCTGCCTTCACTGATGTCAAACCTTTCAGAAAGGAAGCTTCTCCATAAGGTGGAGTCGATGAGTGGCTTATTCATCTCTTACCAAGATCTCATTGTGCGCTACTTCTGAGTATTCTATCTGCTTCCTCCTACATTCTCTGCACAGTAAGAGTTGTATGGTGTCAGTCTTGGGGTCCCTATAAAACTGCTTCACAGTTCTATAAAACTGATTGCTACTATGCATTAATAGTGCTGTCAAGAGATACACCAACAAATGGAGATGCCACACTAGAGACTTGCTAAAGGCTGCTAGTACTGAACACACTATCTTGCATCAACATTTACCATTTTATCTTAGTTGGCGTTTCATTCAGACTGAAACAGTTTAAAAAATTTTGGAATTGCTAGCTTGATTCTCATGTGAAATATTGGTGACAATAATGAATCTGTCATTTCCACAAACACGTTCTGCATCTGGCATCATTTTTGATAAATAAAAGCTCGATAATTCAATGTTAGGCAAAAGTAAACTGAGTGGCTAGTGCTTTATTATTAGTTATTGTGAAGATTGATGTCTTGGAAATGCATATTAACTATGTCTTGACAAATAATTAGCCTTCCTCCCACAATTTTAACCCATGCTTCAATGTTTGAACAAAAGTTTATTGGTAAAAAGTTATTCATATTGCTAAGTGAACCATTAGATTTGCAAACATAAGTGGATTTGCCTCATCATATAGTTTTGCTGAATTGGTGGAAGTCCAGTGGCAGCAACCTTTTTACATGTTGCAGCGTGTTGTAGTGAACTCATTTGCTGCCATGCATTAAGAAACTGACTTCATTGACATCCTGCTGTGATGGTTGAGTGACCCACGCATCACGAGTTCGAAGCCTGGCCACGGTAGCCACATTTTGATGGAGATAAATTGCTTAAGGCCTGTGTAAATAGATTTAAGCAGATGTTAAAGGATACCAGATAGTCAAAATTTTTGTAGCCCTCCTTACAGCATTCCTTATACTCACCTCATGGTTTTGGGATGTAAAGCCCAACAGTTATTGTTACTATATGATTCCATTGGTGGCATTTCATCACGGCAGTAAACACTCTTGAAATATTTTTAGGGTGTAGCGATGCACTGCACGGATTGATCACTGTGTAGGTCATACTTGCCACTTATGGGAGTAGCAAGTAAAAATTTCGAAAATGCATAATTGGAATTGCGTTCAGTGTGAGTAACACTTGTCAAGTCACTATCAAATGGGCATTTCGGCTACCTTTATAACTATGTATTAAATTAATGTAGCTCTGACTGCCCAGCAGATTCTCTCGTAGCCTGATCGTCTGTCCCACCAGCTTTATTGATCTGTGGAAATTAAGCAACTGCATATAATCTGGAGTGACCTCTGCTTTTTATTGAAATGTTCCAGTAATTAAGACTAGGATTACTTATATTTTTCAAAGGCTCAGTTTTATAGTTCCAAAAATAATTTAGTTTCAAAATAATGATTTTATACAAGAGCACACAGTCAAGTTTAGCACTAGATTTTGTGGTATCTTGCTTGATATTTTTCTAGTGTAAGGTCCTGTAATGCTACAGTGCGTTACTACACCATCAGTGCTACATAGGTGCTTATATTCAATGCAGTACAAAATTGCAATTTTTTTTGCAGCCCCCTCCCCCTGGAGTTCCTCCTAATGCTGCTCAGCTGGCTGCCATGCAAGGCAACCCCGTAGTCGTAGGTCAGAAGAAGAACAACTTCTGGACCACTGGTGCCGGAGGTGGCTACACTTTCTGGTAGACATAAAAGAGCCTTTACCAAAGCTCCTGCTGCTCTGTCGACAGCTACAAGGCCTTTTTTTCTCGCTCTCACACGCACAAAAAAAAGGAGCGTTTTTGTTTTGTGAGACTGTCGTGTCATTGTTGACGATGCTTGACGGATGCTTCACTTAATATTCTTTACACCAGGGCCTATAAAAATGCTCTCCAGATTGCTCTGTTGGATTCTGTGGGCTGAGTGCCAATAATGTAGAAGTAGAAAGCTATGCACCCAAGTGAATTTTCATGGGACAGCATGTTTGCTTTGAATGAACGTCAGCGTAGAGGATTGTTGCAGCGTGGAGTCCAGATTATGTGATATTGGACTGGATGATGGGCATTTGAAAGCAGAGGGATGTACAGTCCAGTTCATGCTCTGTTTTAGTTGAGGTGCCTGCCTAGGTTAGCTCTGCAGACAGTGGCATTGTTTAACAGGCTCAACTGCTCTTTTTGTCCTGGGACTCTTTGATGACCTCAGGGAATATTCAAGAGAGCGTCACACTACTGCAACTTTGCAAGTTGTCTTGTGTGGTGTCTTTCAATTTTGCAACCTCTCAGTATCACGAACATTTTTTCACAGTTTACTTATGACCTAATGCTCTCGATTTAGAGCATCAAGTGGCATCTCCTTGAAGACGAAAAAAAAGCCTGCAGCATAAGTCATAAAGTTGAGACATCTCATACTTCTGTCCCATCAGTACGCAAAAACTCTTTTAAGGAAGCAGTCTTTCGCAAAGTTCGCGTAAGAGCATGTTCTACATGTTGCAGCGTGTTGTAGTGAACTCATTTGCTGCCATGCAGTAAGAGACTGACTTCATTGACATCCTGCTCAGATAGTCGAGTGACCCAGACATCACGAGTTCAAGACCTGGCCACGGCAGCCACGTAGAGTTGCACCACTGATAGAACTCGCCGCTCGCGCTCCCATTCAACATATGCACAGCTGAAAAGTGTGACGCTAGCTTTGAAAACAACACCAGTCAAAAGGAAATAGCCCACATGTCTTTGTTAAACAGTCCAAGCAATGTTGTTTGTATCGAACTGTTAATGCAGATGCTCTCAATATTTGCAGGTTAATAGAGAACTATATTGCGGCAAACTCAGTCCTCAAGCTTTGTTGTGAGCAACTTGGTAATTATTTGGTGGTTAATGAAGTGTCCTTCTTTTGAGTAAATGTAGGATGGTATTTATCTGTTTTATGTACTGCATGGCACACCTGCATGTCACTTCATCAGTTTTCAATACTAAACAACACATTGTTGAGCCACCATTTTCACATTTTTTGCTTGTAGGCTCTGTATAGTCACACTATAGTGTTTATAGTGAAATGGAAATAAACTTTGTGAAGAATCAGCGTGTCTAATAAAGTGTAGTGACTTATTGAAAAAGTGGTTCAAAAGTAAAAACAAAACGGCCTATACTACATGGACATTAGTACTTTAAGGACAACTCTGACAATTTCTCGATGTCCACTGATCTCAATAATGTTTATAGCTTGTCTTTACTTTAGCATGCCGGTGGTCTGTGCCAAACAGTCAACTGCATGTTAGTTTTCCTAAAAATAAATTTTAATGATTGGGGCAGTGAGTTTCTAAGTCACGCATTTGAATGTAAGCCACCTAGTATTTGTGACGTCATGGGCTTCAATGCTACATCTCTAATCAGGCGGCCATAAGCAAATGGCAGTCATTCAACGCTCCAATGGTCACTCAAGTTCTGTAAGCTGGCATAGCTCGATGAATTGCCAGATGTCATTGTCCTTTTTTTCTGGTGCTAGCATTATGTGTACTTTGTTGATATTACAGCAGCACAGCTTCTGACATTATTCTAGACGTTGCACAAAGCAGCTATTCATTTTGGTTTTACTTGAAGACAATGCTTTTTGTTTATTTAAAGATACGAGTTTCTAACAAAGTTGAACCATCGCACTTGCTTAAGGATTATCAGCACCATTTCAAAATGTTGGCATCATGATTAAATAACACGGGAGCTCCCTGTTAAACCTTTTAAGAAATGTCTGAAGGCCATGTCAAAATTTATTACACATTTGTGTTGTTAGTTCTGCTATCTCACAGGAGTTCTTGCAGCTACTATAATTCAAATTGTTTTATGTTTTATCAGAAACTCCAAGGCACATTCGCCTTGGAGTTTCTCGTAGAGAATGTAGAGGTCGCCTATTGTGATTTCTCTTGGCTCGCATGCGACCTAGTGCTAGAAGATGGATTGGGATTGCTTAGTTACTTAGCTTTAAGCACCAACACCTAACACTGGTGTATACTGTAGCTTCTACATAGGGCAATGGCAGGAAATTCTGGCTTTTTTCTAGAAAATGTTTGTATGGGCTGTGGTGATGCTGTACAGAATTTAAAAAGCACTAAATATAAAAGCTGCATTAAAGATTATTGTTCTAATCACATGTCTGAAAAACTGCTAAGCTGTTTGGTTCAATACAGAGAAGAGGCTTTATAAATTTAAACTGTGCAGACACATGAAAATGTTGGAAATGTCGCGTGGAAATTCCCACAAGTGTGTCCTTGCAATACCATGGCTTTTGAATCTGCTCAGGAATAGTTAAATACTTTGTCAGTAATGCTTGCATTGTGCTGACAAATAAGTATGCAAGAGTGGTCAAGTCTTGAGAAAGTTTTTTTTAATGTGAAATAGATGACTCGAGACAATTTTTTACTAGTGCTGCACTTTAGATTGTTTTTCTCCATTTTGTACGCTGATTATCAATCACTGGGCTTATTTTCACAAAGGAACTGTACGGAGAGGTTGGAAAAGATATTCCAATTTTGTAGACTTATTAAATGTTTTTCTTTCCTGGCTCTTTTGTAGCTGCACCTTGAACCAAAATAGTAGTGAATTAATTCACAGAAATTACGTATGCCATATTTTTTTACTTGAAAGTCTCACTGGAAGTGCAACAGACCCATGTGGAATTTTATTGGTGGAATGCCCTCAAACGCTACTAAAATGAAATTTATGATGGAGCAATGTAGCCATGACTGAGCTAATGCATTCTCTTTTTCTTCCTGTTAGCACAAAGTGTCTTGCTTCATCGGCACATAAAGCATGCACATGCTTAAACTCGTCATGTGACTGCAGTCGCATGATGAATCACACGGAAAGCATGTATTTCACTGCACCTAGAGTTACTCTATATGCTACCATTAGGCAGCATAGTTGCGCCACTGATGAAACTCGCCGCTTGCGCTCCCAATCGCCAATCGCGCTCACGTGCGCAAACAACGTCCATTTTAGGAAAAGCCAACTTTATGGCTGCTGGGTGCTTGCGACCGCCGCACCACTGGCGCCACTGCCACCGCTGCCCAAGCAGTCCGGCGAGGCGATCCCGCTGATTCCGGAAGTACTTTTCCATTGGTTTTGTGATTGTGACCTGTGTTGTCCATTTTTAGGGAACGTTAGTGTTAGTGGTGTCTGTGTGGCGCAGCACCGCGACTCAGTGCTGCGTAGTTGCCACGATGACTTGATCCCACAGCTACGAACAGATATGCCAGAAATTCTCGTTTGCTTACTTTATTTGTAGAACACAGAGGAATAGGTCTAGCGATTGTTTTATCAAGCCACCTGCTTAATCGTTTAAAGCGGCAAAAAACTTCGCGAAACGAGTGATTTGCGGAACCTAAGTTCTCGCGAATCGTGTACATGATTCTCGACAAATTAAGTCAAGGCTTTCTTCTTTGCTATTTAAAACAAAAATATCTTCCTGTTGTGACCATTATTTATTCAAGTTTTCCTTTAATAGCAAAAGTAAATGTGCCAGCGATGCGTTATGAGCGAGCGAGTAAGTTCGCGGAGTCTGGGCTGCAACAGCTCCTACATTCAGATGAGGTGGCTTCCCTGCATGACTTGGATGTCTCGTAGGGCGAGATGGTGGACCTATGTGCAACTCTGCTATCTAAAGTTAGCATATACAGTAACTCTAACTGTACTTAGTTGGCATCATCTTATTCACAGAGCTGTTGTGGCTCCTGTTGTAGATCCTGCTGTGCATCCTTTCTAAACCCATGCTAATACCAAAATGCACATTTCATAGAGGGATCTAACCTCCTTCCCGTATTATCACTTCCACGTGACTTCTTGTTGGCACTTTGATCTAATCACTTTTATAAATGCATGCAAAATAGCTGCAAGGCTTCTAAACAACACGCATGTTTCCTATGTCACCAAGAGTAAATAAGTGTAAAACGTAAGTTGTTTTTTCGGCTCTCTTCACTGGACACTGTTGTAATCGCTCAGTCTTTCACGACCCACGACCATCTGTGAGTTACACAAAACGCAAGATGCTGTGAGGCAAAAATCTTCCTCTCTCACAAGTCCTGGCGAACACCCTGACTTTGTCTTTGAAACTGCCTCTAGTGCACTGTGTTAGTGGTCGCTTCTCCAATAACTTTAAATTACCGCAGTTTCCCAGCAAGAGGTTCACATGGCACAATGTTTTTGTTGGTTCACTGGTAAAGATTGATACAGAAGAAGAGAATAAGTAATGGAAAAGAATAGCAAATCAAATTCAGTAATGAAATTGGCAAACTTACAAAATTCAAAGGCTTATGCAGGGCAAGTTGCGAATAGGTTTCTTATTTGGTGGCCTGTTCAAGTAGGAGACCATGCTTTGGGAAGCAGTTTTAAGGCAACGGATGTCTTAATGAAGTTACAGCATCAAAATAGTGCAACAACTAGTCTGCAGATAGATAGATCAAGTCAAAGTGGTGTGAGTGCTAGGGAAAGGGTTCTGTCCTGCAGTCAACTTAGCTTGGATGTCAAAGTAATGACAATTTGTAAAATTTTTACCTTCTATGTCCTCTGGCATGTATAACCAAGAACAAAAAACACTGGAGAGCTTTTTTTTAATATCCCCATTTGCACCAGTAAGCAGTGCTGCCTTTGCCTTTATTTCCAAAGGCTTGTTGTAACAATGTTCAGTACAAGCGTACTTTTATGCCTAAATGTTTGATGCTAAATGTTAGGCTGTAATTTTTTAAATTTTTTTTGTTGAGTGAAAATGCCTAGTTGTGATGAGCTTCTTGTGCACACCAGCAGAGTTTTACCTACAGGAAGTGCAAACAAACTTTTCTTTCTTCTTTTGTGCCATACAAATCTACTGCAGCATCTCAAAAATGTAATGCAGTTTTGAACACATTGTCTATGGTGGTGTTCGAAGGAATTTCCTTACTTTCTTGCGTAATTAGCACTCGTATATCCCACTAATGTAGGTTTACTTCATTATTACGTTCAATGGTGCCAGTTTGGCAGTTTTCTTTTGTGTGAGATTCTGCATTGAATATGCATTATTTGTGCTGTTATTGAGCAGAATGAGCTGAGAAGCAAAACTATCCCTATTGATGTTGAGGTCGCAAAGATTCTTTTTTCTTCTTTGAGAACAAGTCGCTGCTGGAAGATATGCAGTTGAAGCTGTATGTGCAGTCAAGTTGATTTTAGATGCCATGGACATAAGCCAATGACCTTTTATTTTGAAGGGCACTAGTATATTGAGCTCGTGGGATGTTGTTTGTTGTAGCTCTGCTCTGCATTATTATGTAGAAATGAAGCAGTTTTGATGTTTCAAACTTGAACCAGCCGAGTTGATTCTTTCATTTCCACTGCCATTGTTTAATTCAATGATAACACGATTCGGGCTTGCAGGCTCATTTTGAGGCATACAAGTACTTCAATTACAGAGTCTTCAGATAACTCCTGTTTGTGAGTACTATTGCAATCCATACTTCTCTGTCCATGTTTTCGTTGTCCATGATGAGACAGTCTCTACGTAAAAATAACCTTGCCTCATCAAGCGCTATGCAGCCCGATGAGGCAAGGTGTTCGACGAAAACTACTGCAATGGTTCCCGGCCGCAACACCCTGCTTGAGGAGAGCGGTGTCATGGCGGATGACAACCAGTCCCGATACTTGACCGTGGCGAGTGGCGGTCCTTTTCTTGGTTGCACGAGCGTGAGACTATAGTGAAGTGAGACCTATGCCCCAGCCGCCTTCTCACATCGAAAAAAGGACACGTTGGCACCCTAGGTAAAATGTGGTGGAAATGCAGCGTCAAAAAACGTCGACCTGCAGGCAGGTGTGGGCTCAGTGGAGACATCTTCGTCTGGTTTCACGATATGTTTGTCATGTAGCAAAATGCTTGTCCTGTAGTTATTCTAAATAAACGTCCAGTTTTCTTCTACTGAAAGAAACTTAGTATCTTCAAGCTGCCTCGACCACGTCTTTGCGAATCTTATGTACCAGAACGACCAGACACAACAATTCAACAACCTCTAGAACCGCTGACATATATCTACAGAGTTTAATGCCGTTTTGTAATCTGTCATATAGAGGGTTCTTTTTTATTTGGCAGTTTTATCAGTTATTCGATCACTAGCATGACGATCGTCTATGGTAAAACACTATGCACAATTCAGAACATCTTTCTGAATATCTCATACAGCTTGCTGAAACGAGGTCGCTCTGTCTGTATAGTTTGTTGATAAATGGTGAAATATGCATTGATGAATTCATTTTATATGTGCGCACGATGAGAAGTTATCGGGAGAAGAGGAAGGGTGTGAAGATGGTTGTTACATCACTCGCATGACGATAAAAGTGATGATCTTTAGCTAACTATACTTTATAAGAAACCAACCAAAAGCACAAAAACACCGAAGGAACCAGACTGGACAAGTGCTGGACTAATAACTAAATACACATTAAAGAAACCCCCCCCCCCCACGCAAGAACCATCAATTATCATTAATGGGCTGTCTGAGCTTATAGTACGTTGCACAGATTAAGAATACAAAGGCAAGAATTAAGCATGTCAAGGTATCGCAAACCGCGCATTTTCACAAAACCAAAATATCAACGCCACGTGAGCCCGTTGGCTAAAAAACTGGGGGTTCACATCACATATGTCACGTTGGCTTTTTTATTATTTTGATGGGCTTCACAACTTTCATAATAAATGTTTTTCTCAATTCCTTTTTTTATGACATCCTGATTTGAAATCAGGGGTGCGCAGCTACACCCTTTGCAGTGCAGACGTACGTGAGTTTCGAAATTTTCTTGTCATGCGGCCGTGTCTACAAAGGTCAGAAGAGCCGATCAGCTTCAATGACAGGCTGCGTGAACACTGCATTATACTCCCTACGGGTGCTGGTGGAAACTCACCTCGGCACTGCAATGGCTCTGCGTCCCTGATTTCAAATCAATAAGTGTCATGGGTAAAGGAATAAAAATAAGCTTGAACTAGAGAATTTAAAACCTTCAAAATAAAACAAAACATGGCAAAACGTCATGTGTAAATCATTCATCAGTTTTTCTTACAGATAAAGCATCCGCGTTGCTACATAGTGGTTACGTCGAGACTCTAGTGTTTCATGAAAATGTGCTGTTGTTAACATCTTAACACTTGTGCACTGTTAGGTGGGCAACTGTGAAATGACAGCCTATTCATGCACGCATTGCTGGGCTATGTATGGGTAGGCTTTCTGCAAATAACATTGTGTTTGAAGTCCGATGCTCGTTCTGTGTGGTTGTTTTCATTTGCTGTCTTCGCGTCTTTCGTTGGATTCCTCTTCCGAATATTATGAAGCAACTCGCACAGCAAGTTGCATTAGTGATGTACTGTTTCAAACACCGTTGAAAAAAATCGGTATCTAGATTTAGCTACTCGAATTTGGTCGAAGATAGAACATGGCCCAAGCAAGGTGCAGATTACTCGGTTTCATTGTCTGGTGAGTGCTTGACAAAGTGGAGGAAACACAAAAACATTAGTGTTTTATCCGCATGCATTCATGTTGTGTGCAGTACTTCACACAAGTTTATGGGGATCCTGATAATGGTCGACCTTGCTGAACCTGCCACCTGGATCGTTTGTTTGATAGAGCATACTTCATCTGTTGTGTTGATCATCTCTTTCTCTCTTCATTAAGGGCTGTGTTCCAATTCTTTAATAGACTTTTTCTAAATACGCGTGCCGCAAACAGCTGGCTCTTGCTTGTTTATTAGCAACTATAAGCAGCTGCTTTCATACGCATTCAGTTCAGTTTAGTACCTTAAAGGTCCCCCTTTCTTGGAGGGGCATTACATAAGGGAGCTGCTACATTAAGTAGTGCCGATCTTCCCTTTGGAACTGTAAATTTTTTTTTACTCGCTTTCACAGTCGTATCGATTGTTATTCGAATACCAACTTTCCATACCTTTTATTTGTACATATTGTGTGAAAGGGAATGTGTAGACTCGATCGTCAACCCGAATATGTTGATATATGTGCTCGCCAAACACCACTGTTGGCGCTGGTACCGACCTGTATTCGCTTAATTACAGTGAGCTTGAAAGTAGCTTCAAATGAACGTTTATTTTGAGTCCAGCACTACCGTCCTACGTTATTAGAGTACTGAACAAGTTTTACAGTGATAGCTGTTATGAGATCACAACTCGGCTCACACGTAGTTCTCCACCGCCACCACCGGTGTCCGTAACCACATCGCACGAAATTAGAAAAAAAAAAGACCTAGCATCAATGATACTGTGGGGCTTGAACCTGGGTCCACTGGGTGCCTGTCCAGTATTCTATCTTTGAGCTACATCAGTGCTTTTGACTTCTTGGCAAACTTGCCTTAGGCAGGCTTGATTGATGTCGGCAAAGCAATCGCGTTAATACCACTTATAAAGCGTTTCAAGACAGCGAAACAACCAAGGCCACAGGTTGAAAGAGATACCGTGCGCTCTTTCATCCAGCGGCCGTGAAAGAACAACCAGTCGTCGCACAATGCGAATTGCGTAAGCAGTGGGTCGTCCAATGCTCCAACCAATAACAAGATAGTGTTCTTGTTCAGCTGTTCACTGAGGCACATACCCACTTCAGGCATAATTCCTCATCGTCGTCAGCCAGTGCATGAACAATTAGCACAAAATTCCTTGCAAGTGTTACCGGATACCACGCTTCTCAGAAAAATGACGAAAAATAGCATAGCGAATTTCAGCCTGCTATCCTAAAATTTTTATTATTAATGCCGTGGTGGGTATGAAGCAAGTGTGCTTGCAGCAGTTACCCAATGAGTGTTTAGAAAAGGCTCTGAATGGCCGCTTTTCTAGCTTTCGCTGTTACGGTGTTGCGCCTTCCACACAGGCCTGGCGTTTTTTTCTGATCCAGTTTTTTAACTGTAACCGACAGGTGAATCGATTGCGACGCGATTACTAGAGGGCAGAATGAAGAAAGGAGCGACAATTTACTGGTGACAGAATGAACTGCCGAAGAAAGCCAGGTTCACTAAAAAAAAAAAATAGATTAATCAACGCGCTCAAAAATCACAATAGCGGCGGCGCGCCGATCAGTTGGCGTCGACTGCGACGACGTAGCGAAAATTGTCGGTGGCGGTGCGCCGACGTCTCGGCGCACGCCTCTAGATACAACGGCCCAAAGGTACAGTTTCTGTTCTTTAACTGGTAGCCTTTGTAGGTATTCTGTGACGCCGCCGCCGCCGATGCCAGCTGCTCGGTGCGCCACCGTGGCCACCACCAATGTGTTTTTTGGGCGTGCCGATTAATTTTTTTTTTTCAGTAAAGCTGGATTTCTCTGGCAGTTGATTCTGTCACCAGTAAATTACCGGTTCTTTCTTAATTCTGCCCCCTAGTAAACGCATCGTAGTCAATTTGCCTGCCGGGGTCAGTTAAATAACTGGATCAGAAGAAACGCCAGGCCTTTGCAGAAGGCGCACCACAGTCACAGCGAGAGCTAGAAGAGCGGCCCGGCCTTTTCTAAACACTCGTTGTGTAACTGCTGCAAGCACATGTACTTGCTAGATACCACTATGGCATTAATAATAAAAATTCTAGGGTAGTAGGCTGGTATTCGCTCTGCCATTTTTTGCCATTTTTCTGAAGAGCGTGGTATTCGCTAAACACTTGCAAGGAATTTTAAACCAATTGTTCATGCAGTGACTGACGACGATGAGAAATTATGCCTGAAATAAGTATGCGCCACAGTTGATGGCTCAACAAGAACAATCTTTTGTAATGGGTTGGAGCATTGGACAACCCACACGCTACGCTATTCGCATTGTGCGACGACTGGTTAATTGTTCTTTCGCTGTTTTATTTTAATACGCTTATAAGTCGTATTAACGCGATTGCTTCCCCGACATCAACCTTGCCTAAGGCAAGCTTGCCAACAAGTCCCAAGCACTGGTGTGGCTCAGTGGTAGAATACTGGGCAGGCACCCTGCGGACCCGGGTTCGTGCTCCACTGTGTCACTAATGGGGATAAAACACTAAGTACGTTACGTCTTGTGTTTCCTCCGCTTTGTCATGCAGTCGACGACAATCAAACCAAGTAATCTGCGCCTTACTTCACCCGTGTTTTATCTTCGACTAAATTCCACTAACCAAATCTAGATGCCGATTTTTTTCAATGGTGTTTGAAACAGTACATCACTAACGCAGCTTGCTGTGTGAGTTGCTTCATAATATTCGGAAGAGGAATCCAACGAAAGACACGAAGACAACAAAGGAGAACAATCATAGAGAGCAAGCATTTGACTTCAAACACAATGTTTATTGCAGAAAGCCCAGTAACACTCAACCCATCAACGCGTGCATAAATTATATGCTATTTGAGTGATTTCACAATTGCATACCTAACAGTGCACAGGTTTTAAGGTATTACAAACAGCACATTTTCAGGAAACACTATAGAGTCGACGCTACCATGCAACCACTATGTAGCAACGCAAATTTTTTATCCGTAAGGAAAACTGATGGATGATTTACACACGACGTTTTGCGATGTTTTGTTTTATTTTGAAGGTTTTAAATGCTTTTAGTTCAAGCTTATTTTTATTCCTTTACCCATGACATTGATTTGAAATCAGGGACGCAGAGCCATTGCAGTGCAGAGGTGAGTTTCCGCCAGTACCTGTAGAGAATATAATGCGGGGTTCACGCAGCCTGTCATTGAAGCTGATCGGCTCTTCTGACGTTTGTAGACACGGCCGCATGACGAGAACATTTCGAAACTCATGTACATCTGCACTGCAAAGGGTGTAGTTGTGCGTCCCTGATTTAAAATCAGGTTGCCATGAAAAAAGGAACTGAGAAACAACATTTACTTTGAAAGTTGCTAAGCCTATCAGTATCATAAAAAAGGGAACGTGACATATGTGTTGGGAACACTCAGTTTTTAGTCAACGGGCGCACGTGACGTTGATATTTTGGCTTTGTGGAAATGCGCTGTTTGCGACACATTGACATGCTTAATTCTTGGATTTGTATTGTTGAATGTGCAACATACTAGGCTCTGATAGCCCATTTACGCATGCGCTGATGGTTCATGCGTGTGGGACCTTTCTTTCATAAATATTTAGTTCTTAGTGCAGCACTTGTCTTGTCTGGTTCCTTCGCTGTTTTTGTGCTTTTGGGTGGTTTCTTATAAAGTATAGTTCACTAAAGATCATCACTTTTATCGTCATGCGAGTGACGTAACAACTGTCCTCACACACTGTATCTTCTCCTGATAACTTCCCATCATGTGAATGTACGAATTCACTTCATCAACACACGACGTGATCTGTTTTACAAGTCATCCCCAAACTATACAAACCGATCGACCTCCTTTCAGCATGTTGTACGAAATATTCAGAAAAATAATCTGAATTGTGCATAGTGTTTTACTGTAGATCATCGTAATGCGAGTAATTGAAGAATCGACAAAACTGCCATATAAAAAATCACCCTATATATGACAGATTACGAAACGCATTAAACTCTCAAGAGATATATCAGCGGTTCTAGAAGTCTTGTGTCCGGTCGTTCTGGCACAGGAGATTCGCAAAGACGAGGTCGAGGCAGCTTGAAGACAATAAATGCTCTTCAGTAGAAGGAAACTTGACGTTTATTTAGAATAATTACAGGACAGTCTTTTTGTCACGTGATGGACATATCGTGAAACCAGACGAAGATGTCTCCACTGAGCCCACGCTCGCCTGCAGGTCGACGTTTTTGACTAGGCATTGCCACCATAGTTTAACGTGTTCCTTTCTTGATGTGAGAAGGGCTGGGGCATAGGTCTCGCGCTCGTGCAATGGAGCAAAAAAGGACCGCCGCTCGCCAAGCTCAATAATCGAGGCTGGTTGCCATCTACCCGGACACCACTCTCCACAAGCAGGGCGGTGTGGTCGGGAAGCCTGGAACCATTGCAGTAGTTTTCGTCGAACTCCTTGTCTTGTCGGGCTGCATAGCGCCCCACTTCCTGTGTCGGGAGCACATATTTGGAAGACCATCAGCAGGCCCACAGCCCTCCGGTGACCTGTTTTTTGTATTAAGAGGAAGAGGGAAGGCGTCACTGCTTTCTTCGTGACTCGGCGCCGGACCGACCCAAAAACGTGTTCCGTGGACAAGGACATGTGTGAAATTCTATAGCTACTCCTACTTAAGAAAAAAAAAATCTCGGAAATCCCTTCTGACACTGGCAATGTAAATAACTGTTTTGTAACTATGTCCCCCCCCACCCTTGCATCCCCTACTTCTTTGTTTGGAAGGGCTCTTAGCAGAAAGAACGTGCATTTTTAGAGGGCCACGCATACAATCGCGGAGGAAATTAGGTGGCACTTGGACAGCCTTCGTTGAAAAGCTGCAGCGTTTGAGTCGCCCGCTGTAAGGCCGCAAGGTTGAGTTGAACGAAAAGGAAGTTGAAAAAGGAACAGATGGAATTTCAGGTACGCGTGAATGTGGTTACAGTAGGCGAGTGGTAGTACACGATTTTTCATAGTGGGAACAGAAAAGTTGCCGAATTCTGAGTGCCACGCAATGCTTTCGCAATTTTGTGATATCATCAAATCCGGAAGTAAACGAGCAAGTACACCTGGCCATATAAAAATTAACTGAATTACTCGCAAACATGAGAAATGAAGTGTACATTTGAGGGCTCGATATTTTGTTAGATGTCATACGTATCGTGGACCGTTTTCTTATTGCATGAGGAAGAAGAAAACAAGGACAGGGATGTCAGCCATTTTTTGTTTTGTGGTAGAGTGTGCATAGGCCAGGCGGGACGCTCGAAGAACCTGAAATGTCCGTCACATCATCGGGAGGAGACTCGCCTGCTTGACTGCACAGAGTGCGGTTGCTCGCCACTTTTTAAGGATACCCAGCAATGAAACAAGTGCGAGAGGGAACTGATGAAATCACATATCAAATGCCACGATATTCAATAGGAAACTGACTTAAGTATATACGATTCATAGAAAAACATGGTCCTGATCGTGTACCTCTCACAGCGTTATCACGAAAAGACGCTCATCATCTTTTTAGAGAAATGTAATTTAGAATGTATCGCGTCCTGGGTTAAGTCTTTATGGTTTTTACGGTGCATGGGCACGTGTAGGTTATTTATCACGTGATCGTCTCATGCGCAGTGTTTTCATCTGTACTAGCTGCATCACGCGTAGCACATGTTCGTCTTGGTTTTCTTTTCGAACCGTGTTGCTTCATTAAAAATACTGACGTCCAAGCTCGCGTGTTGAATCTTGTTGTGTGCACTTGTCCTTCGAGGCTGGGTTCGTCATTCTTTCAATTGATATACCAGCAGGTTACCGCCATGAATCTTGTGAGACATATGCAAAGACAGTACCAAAAAACAAAAACAGCGTATTCACGGAGTGAATGATGATTGGTGGGGCAAAGCGTTCGTCAGTCCGTTCGTGATTTTGTCCACCCATTCGTTCTTGCTTCCGTCCATGCGTCCATCCATCCGTGGGACCGTCGGTGCATCCGTCCGTCCATGCGTCCCTCCATGCATCAGTCCACACCTCCATTGTTTTGTCTGTTCGTGCCGCCGTCCCTCTGTCTGTCCGTCCGTCCATGCGTCTGCCCCTTTGTATGTATGTGCGTCCGTCAGTCCGTCTGTCTATCTGTACGTCTGTCCGTCTATCTTTTGAACACTCCCAAGTACAACCATCTCACATCTTTGCATTATGTATTCATCACATAGAAGGCCGCCATCCTGCGGACATGTGAAGGACCGCTCTTTCGGGTACATGTCACCGGTGGCTACATACACCATCAGAAGATGGACAGACCCACACCCAAGGAGTTTGACCCCTAAAAAAAGAATGCTGCACATTTGTGGAAGCAATAAACATACATTCAACATACGTACTGCGGTGGCACGGTGTTCTGATGCATGTTTGATCCCAGCCCCTGTAATCGCTACTTGACGAACGCTAAACGGGTGGTCAAAACGTCCCCAAAAATGAATGATGTACTGTACACAATTTGAGATAAGTACCCCCCCCCCATCACCCCACTTTCCCCCCCATTTTCCGTATGCATGCTCAAAAACAAGGCATTTACGAAACGTTTTCCAATCCTCTTCTAGTAATCTCATATGTCGTATTTTGAAGTTAGTGCTAAAAGCTCTGAATTTCAGCCAATTAAGCAAAAAAAAAAGGACGCAGTAAAGAGCTTTTTGAACTTGTGATTTTAGTTTCCATGCTGCACACCTCTACGCGTGGTCAATGGTTGCCAGCTGCTAGTTTGTTATTACGCGCTACAGCGGCGTATATTGACTAATTTAAGGCTGTGACATTTAAGAACACACTCTTTCTAATAGACATTTCGCAATACCAGGTTCGATACCTAAACCAATTACTTACAAGTGTTTCATTAAGCGGAACGCGTAATTTGAAAATTTTCTGCCAAAAAAGAAACAGACGAGGCGAAAATATACAATACCTTTATGACTGTATAAAACGAACGTGTGGAGAAAGCTTTCACATATGAAATACATCTACTTGGCACGCAAAGGTCTTGAGGAATTATGTCTAAGTGCTCAGTGCAATGCTTTTGTCATCCCCAAAAGGTCCTTGACATGACCTTTTCCGGGCAGATTGTTGTCCTCAGAAAGCACTCGAAAAGACGTTTGAACCGGCGCTAGTGCATTGATTTTGTCCTTTCCAGAACGTCCTTAAAATTACTTTTTCAGGATAAACTGTTGTCCTCATAATGCACTCGAAAAGACGTTTCCGGGTCAATCCAGCTTGTGTCGTCCTCAGTAAGTACCAAGGTCAATGAGAACTGTATGAGGACGATTGTGCCATGTGAGGACGACCTCAAGACATCGAGTGTTGTCTGAGGTAGGACGCTTCACAAATGAGACTGGCGCCGCGATTACCGGTCATTCATGTACTATCTTATGTAGAGTGACAAGCTGCTCGCACATGCATCCGTGTAGTAGTGTTTCAAGCGATAAATTACGTGCGTGCGATGAAGGAGAGAAGTGGTGATCCTATTTGCTTTATATTAACCTTATGGCTTTCCATTGCAAAGATTACAACTTGGCTACGTCACCAAGAGAAGTATGGGGGCCAGACAATCTGCGATCGTGCAATCTACGAGGGCAAGTTAATCAGTGTTGAGAAATGTTCACTTGGTTTCAATCGAAAATGAACCCGAGACCAGACTACAGCTACTGACATAAATATAGCTTGTTCGCGGCGTATATGCGCCAGAAAACCTAAATACGCACAAAAACGCGTAATGTTATCATTTTTTTCTTCGTAAATTTTGTCACAAATGCGAGACATTTTTGCGAGCAGAGTAAGATACTGGGCACGCGCGACCTTACCGGCACCTGAAGGGCAGCGGAGGAATTGTATTACCGAGAATCTTTGCGCCAGGGGAGAAGTGAACGCTAGTCCTTCAAACGGAACTTTACTAGCCTACATGTATCGTCGCTGAAATTCTCGTTCCTCGCGTTCAGTGTCAATGCCTGAACTTTTCTGAGCACTTGGCTTCCTAGCAATGCGAAGCCATCCCCTTGAAATGCGCTCTCTATACGCATTTCTGGGTATAGTTCGTGTTCTGTGTCAATCAGCGCCCCTCTATGAGACTCGATAGCCGCGATAGAGTACACTCTAGCCGCACCGAAACGCCGTGAGGTAACGCTTGATGATTATTTCTCAAAAAGCGAAATCCCAGTGGACATACAGCAACTGACAAAAAAGCTACAGCAGCCGAAGAAACGCTTCCCAGCCGTAATTCTGCACTGCCTGAATCTAACTCGTGTGCTGAAAAAACTTCATAAAATCAACCAGAGCATGATACATGCACGGAAACCGTGATTTCTGACGACATTGCTCTTTACGTGTTTAACGGACCAAGACACCAGGAGTTGCAGCACGACGAGTCCAGACAACGTTTGCTAATGACGAGATGAAAACCAGGCGCTAACTACAGCTTTCCCTCAGTTAGTAAACAAAAACTTAAGTTCCAACCTCAGCGGCAGGAAATCTTATCCTGGCAGTGGGCGTATTTCAAATATCAGGAGGAAGCAAGACATGTGTGCTTTCTGGAAAAGAAAGTTTAGCCAAGGGAACTCACCAAGTTCTTGGTGCCAGCTTGGTTCCCTCTCCTTTCACTCGTCAAAAGAACGCGCTCGAAAATTTCAGACGCCATAATGAGTGTGACTGCCACAAGACCGCTGCTTTATATGTGACAAATTTTCCAGAAGCACTCACAGGGGAGTCAATCGCTGAAAAGGTGGAGTCATCATCTCAAGCACAAAATGAGTTAAACAGAAAAAAACTGATCTCTATCATAGACACTTTGATCTGTGGGCGACAAGGGGATTATGAGAGATGATTATGAGAACCGCAATATAATTATAGAGGCACCGTAGTGGAACGCTCCGGAAATTTTAACACTTTGGATCTTTAACGTGCACCTAAATGAAAGTGTACGTGCCTCGAGCATTTTCGCCTATATTGGAAACACGACGGGGATTCGGCGACCTGCGGGTCAGCAATGAAGCACCATAACCACTGCACCGTCGTCGCGGGTAGCAAAAAAAAAAAAAAAAAGACGGTTTGGGCACAATTACTTTGAGCTACTTTTTGTCCAGCTCTAAGGGCACAAGTTCAACTGAATTAAGATATAATGCTTAAAATCAATCTCACACCATGACAGAATAACTGCGTTCTCTCTCATTTCCTATACTCCTTGGTTTTCGGTGGCACCTTTCACTTGCAGACGTGGTTCGCGAATACGAGAGGTGTAAATGTCAGTGCAACAACCGAAGTTCGCATAAAACAAATCTCGTAAATTTAGGGTAGCATATGTGGCATATCATATCAGGTGTAATACGCAGGATAATATTCGTGTCAACTGAAAAAGATAATGAACAGTATTCCGCTCTGTCATGTGTCGCGTTTCTGCTTGATACATTGCTTGCTCATAGTTTATTTCGTTTCTTCTAAAAAAATCATTGCACTACGTATATTGTTTTTAATCTTGCATGATAACATGTCCACGTCCACCCATGTTTCTTCATTCTGTCCATTTATTGTTTTGAGTTATGTCGCTAGTTGCAGAAATCACTCGGTATGCCCTTCCAGCCGTGTCAATGTAAATGCGCGAACAGATGAAGCGAAACATTGTGAATTTACTTCGTCGCACATTTTTTCACATTCATGTTCCTTATTCTTGCGCTGATTGCCATGCTACTGAACTCTTGATCACTAAAACTGCTCACACTACATTTCTCATGATGCTGCTTTAGATTTATGACCCTCCTTTTATTGATCAGCTTGAGTAACATAATGGGTATATTAGTAGATCTTCTTAAGGTTGTGATTGGCCTGCACGTTTGCCTGTGTTGCACCTTCTCACTAGACAACACTTCGCAGCGCCTTTAGCATTTAAGGCATAGTAAAAATATGTATCAATATATTGTACACTCGCATACAGGCGAAGTTCGTTGGATGAGCCGAATATTTTGTCGCGTGCTCGTTCGTGTGTGTGTGTGGGGGGGGGGGGGGGGCGTGCGTGCGTGCGTGTGTGTGTGTGTTTAGATGTTAGCAGAACATGCGAAGGTTCAACAGAAATGTTAGTCTCTGGCTTGAGTATACCTTAGCACACGTTCGAATAGTCCCAATGATGTATGCTTGAACGTGACCTATCACCTTAGAACTGTGTATGGCTTTTACCATTAAAACTAACCTCTGCCTAGTGAAACTTATCGTAGTGGTCGACTCCGGCAAGATCTGTTCCAGCGGATACAAGTACGACCATTGCTGCAACATATTTCCCGTCGCCGAGCTGACTGAAAACCCTTGCGGCTGAGATTGCTGCCTAAACTCTCAGAGTGTGCCAAAGCCTTGACAAACACCGCGACACATTTTTCCGTATGCAGACAATATTCACTGTAAAAGCACCCAAAAATATATTCGTAATGGTAGCACCGCTTAGTTTCTAGATCATGTGAACGCGAAGCGACGAAAGAAAAAAGGTTGGAAAGTAGCGGGGAGGAATTCGGACCCCACTACCCCCACTCCATCCTTGGCTACGCCCCTGCATGTTACCCTTTAAACACCAGTGTGGTCGGCGTGCCTGGTTATTCCTCATTAATCACTTGACTAATACCCTTACGAAAACGCGTTACCCACCTGGTGATGCGAGGGTTAATAGAAAATAGTGCAGCATGGAGAATTACTCGCCGACTGCTTCCCAAGAAAACGATCCCCGCCAGCCGTGGGAGATGCCTATTTTCTTCACTGAAAACGTATACTGTAACATTAGGCAAATAAACCTGAAACAAACGTCAAAAGATCGTTGCGTTGGCGCGGGTGGTGGACTGCAGGAACTCTAAAAAAAAAAAACCTGCTTTTTCACTCTACCAACTTGTTGAGTCAGCGAAACTTCGTGCCTTAGGTAGTACACGCATCTCCGTGGCATCGGCGTTTTCGAAGGCTGCAGCTCCGTCCAAGCTTCGGCGCTACAGCGGAGCGTGGTCAGTATATTACCACGGCAGGAAGAACGCCCGCTTGCGGGAAGCACGATGGAATACCGACGACGAGCTCGCCATGCTGTGAACGCCGAGAGCACAGTCACAGTTCGTGAAGTCACGGGTGCCGAACGATGTTAGGTTCCCATGGCTGCATCCACCCGCGGCGCTTTGTTCACATGTGCTATAGCCGCTGTGCTCGGGCAGGTAAAACATGAAGTAGACGCCAGGCAAGACGTTGGCCAAGGCATTCGCAGGTGGTTTTGCTCGCCGCGTTCGAGAGTGCAGCAGCTACAGCTTCAACCACTTGCAGGGCACCGTCGATCGCTTCCCTCGAGCTATAGTGTCCATAGCCCCGGTCACTGCAGGATAATGCCGGTGCCAAGGGTGATAGTGGCGTTATTTTTATTTAAGTCGCCAGGACGCTTTCTAAAGTCGCCAATTTTAGCCAGAAGTCACTAAATGATGACGATGATCATTTTTTCTCAATATTTTGTTTTGCACTTGATAAAGCACGTGAAGAGATTTTCTTAGAGAGAAGAAAAAAACTTTATTGAACACAATTAATGGGCCGGTATTTTGGTCTACGTGGCTTTAGGTGGTGGTTAGTAGTCCCTGGACTCGGGCGGCATCTTCGGACTGCCGGACGGCCCAGAGTTAGTCGTTCAGCTCTGGGCTTTTGAGGGCCGGCTCCCAGCGGCGGCGACGTCGACGAAGAAGGTCCCCCGTGGCTCCCGCAGCCGGGGCGGCGGCAGGAACGAGTGAGCACGAGGCTCCCTGTGATTTGGTATTGACAGCCGCTATAGGGCATCGCGACTAGTGGCGTTTTCACGACTGTCGTCACCGGCACATTCCCAGAGCATGTGGCTCAGCGTTGCTCTGTGCCCGCACGCTTTACACATACCGGTGGGGTATAGGTTCGGGTAGAGGTGTCGTAGAACGACCGGGCTAGGGTAGGAATGGGTTTGGAGTAAGGGAAAGATTACGTCATCGCGCCTGTTTAATTTTTCGTGTGGTGCCGACGAGAAATCAATAACTGTTGTTGCGAATGAAGTTGAACTGTGCTGCCACCTCCCGGCTACGCCAGTGTGAACTGGTGAACAACTGTAGTCCACGTATTTGCAGGGAACTGTGGACCGTTCAACGGAGCCATTCGGAGCCACTTTGCCCATCTCTAACTTGAACTATAGTAAAACAGGAGTGCTCGGAACTGCCACATTGCAAGCTAAAGATCGCAGCGCTGCAAGCAGCTTCATCTTGTGTGCTTTGGCCCCATTTACTGAAGCTTGTTTCGAGCATTCCACTGTTCTCACATTTTCTCAATTATGATTGTCTGTCGTAGAGCACTCTACTTCTATTTTGAATGTCCCCAGCAATGTCGCCAAGACACCAGGAACATAGAACTCTCGCTAGCACGACTGAATAGACGCTAACTTTTGCGACTTTCTTGCTAATAAGTTAACACGACTGTGCGGCGGTCCACCCCTTGCAATGAGTCGAACCTGAAGAAGTTTGTGCCTCGAGTTCTTGTGCTCGAGGGCAGCAAATTGCAAAGACACGCCAAGAACAAAAACCAGCTCAAAACGTGCAGCGTGCAACTCAAGCAGAAAGCACTCAAGAAATAGGCATACACAAGGTGCGCGCGGAAAAAAAGGCACACATATGTGATTCTAAGGACCGTAGCACTTATAATGCTGCGCTTATCACGATCGAGCATCGCCACAGAGCACCTACCACTTTGGTATCGCCTGGTGCGCCCAGCTACCGCGAAAAAGGCGTGGATTCTGAAGGCGGTGTACGCCACGTCTGACAGCCGAGCGCATTGCATTCTAGCGCGCGCTCGTTTTAAAAGACGATATTATTTTTTGGAGACCTTCGACGCAAAAATTTTTGTCTCTCTGTCTTTCTGTCTGACGGTGGACTTGCCTGTCCACCGAAACTATTCCCGAAACGGCCAAAATCCTTCCACATTTACAGAGCCCGCCAATATTCCTCAAATTTCAAGTTCACACTTGTGCGATTGGCAATTAAAAAGCAATTATTGTTCACATCTGAGGAATATTAACACGTCAATATTCTGTATATGTCTTCATATTAAAAAAAGGCGTACATAAGTTATTCAGAGGACCGTAGCGTTTATCATCGCGCTGAGAATACAACGCTTGCACGAAAAAGCAAGTGTTTCGAACGCTTTGGTAAGACGACATGGTGGTGGCATTTACCCGTCGCCTTGCGTTCTACACCTGATCGCCTCCGAGACGGGTGCGCAACGCCGCGCGCTTCGTTTTCCGAGATAATTGTCAGATATCGCTCATGTTTCACGTGTGACGTGCCCTTATGCACTAGTTCGCCTCGGCTGCACGCTCGAGGCACTCTAACACAGCGCCTCCAGAATAGCATTCACCAATTTTCTCGCCCAGAACATCAAATAAACGTTTTGTTCACTCTCTCCAGACGCAAGATTGTCATCTTTCGACAACATTTGCAGTGTAACATGGAGATACGGGGTCAATGTTTTCTTTGCAATCTGTTGATATGTTTTGGAAAGTGACATCCGGGACTCTAATACCTAAGCGGAGCCATGGTGAACCCCGGCATTAAACATTTTCGTGCTTAAATAAGCGCGTGCGGCCAGCTGCGGTGTGCGTCGGTTGTGGATGTCGGGAGAATGTTTGTGCACGCGACAATGTTGTTGGAGGCTTCAACGCTAATCTAAGGGAACATACTCTGACACATGATGCGACAGTGTGCGCGCATACACACACTATATATATATATATATATATATATATATATATATATATATATATATATATATATATAGTCCAGTATATCCTCCGTGAGCGGTCACAACGTGGTTTATTTCGACGTTTCGGCCTACTGTCTGGCCTTCATCAGGATGAAGGCCAGACTCTAGACCGAAACGTCGAAATAAAACACGTTGTGACCGCTCACGGAGCATCTACTGGACTATATGCAACGCTACGGCCCCTCAACCACCATTCCTGGCTATATATATATATATATATATATATATATATATATATATATATATATATATATATATATATATTGATAGCGAGTTTATCCCCTAACTACTGGCTAAAGTTTTCCGATGAATATAATGAAATGCTACCCTCGGTCTAATCACAGGTTTTGTCTTTATGGGGTTGTTATTTTTACTTGGCCAGAAGGGCGCACAAAGACTTCTATCGGGTTGGGGAAATAGTGCGGTACTTGACAAGCCATTTTCTTTCATATCGACTATATTTACTTACATTGTAGAAGTACACATTGCAGGAAAATATCATTCGGTTGTTAAATCGACGCGAACCTCATTGGTTGAGCTTTCCGACACAGAAAAAAAATCGCAGCTTGCACAGAGTCGAGCAATTCTGGCGCAGGGAGGAGCTGGTCGGTGCTCGGCTCATAATGGCTTTTCTAGGAACACGTGCATTCACACGCCAATGAACGAAGTGTTCACGTAATCGCATTGCATTTACCGAGCATTGCCTAAGTATTGATTCGGTTCCACTAAGAATCGCCCGGGCATCGCAGTGACGTGTACCCTAAAACCAGAATTGGCTCAATTAACCTGACTTGCATATTAGAAATTTGACCTACAGCAGCTTGCATTCCAAGTCAATAGAGGTCTAATAATAGTTTCATTAGCGCAACCTGCTAATAAACGTAATGTCTTTTTCCAGGGATGGCCTTAGGTAGGTTGCTTTCTCGCCAACCTAACCTCAATGTGACAACCGGCCGAGTGAACTCATTGGGCTCAGCTTTTGTTAGTATTATTTAGTTTTAACTCAGCATGGCTTGGCTCGGAAGACCAAGCTAAGCCGTCAAGCTGTGTGTTCTGGGCCATTTGATTTCTTTCCTTTTTTTTTTCTTGCTGTCACACAACTCCCAATTGCGGGTGATACTGAAAAGGAAAATCCACGCGGCACGCAGTAAAACACTTGTGAAACAAACCCCGATGTCCGGGAAAGCTTGATCTGTCAACAGATATAATCATGTATTTCTATGCCTAGATTTTCCGATATGTTATATACTAGCGAAAAAATTCAGTCAGAAGTGAAAAAAAAAAACAATCTGGGAAGGCCATGGCACCCAACTATATATAATTTATTCTGACGTTGACTCCTCAAAACCTTCCACTAAGACATAAAAGTGATAGGTTAACATAATATTTCTGCTCCAGAAAATAACTTTATTGGAACAATTACCAAGAAACAACGTTGTACGTTCACTTGCTTGTAGAAAAGAGCCGGCACACTTTACACCGGGGGAAATCCTGAAACAAAAGAAGAGCAAGATGGATAAGGTTGTTCTCTGTAAGTAGGCGCAACAAAATGTCGCGAATTGAAAGCAGCTGTTTCTCACATAGCCTAACAAGAGCACGCAGTGGTGATGCACAGTTCAACAAGTGCAGTATTTTTTCCGACATTAATTGGAATTCTGAAGCGTATCTATTTGGAATATTCGGTGTATTCAATTCTTAATACTGAAGCGATAATTGTTCCTATGCATTTACAACAAAGTTCTTGTGAGCCACCTCTATTTTTTTCTGAACCATTAGAAATCTTTTCGGAATATTGCGAGACACAGAATATGTTTTTTGAAAGTTTATCGTTGAAACGTACAGCTTTGCTGCAGGAAACTACTGTTACGACATTCTCTGGAAGGTTTCAGAAAGTAATCCGTCTTGGGTATGATGAGCCCTCATATTACTCTTTTCTAGCTGTATATACTAGATGAAGTGTCTCGTGTGAAATTATCAAAGTTCACAGAAGTTTGACTATATGAACATACTAACCAATCACGTAAGCCGAGTTTAAAGAAAACTAAATCAAAACATGTGGACGTTGATTGTTGATATAGCTCTCTTGAAACTTTTTAGCTCTTGGTTTGAGCCCACGAAGTGCCTTGTTTGAAATAAAATCTTTCTTCAGTTGTCCGGACACCATCTACGCTATTCAACGGCTTGTGTATGAGAATGACCTTCCGACGTAGCATTCTCCATGCCTACGCTGCCAGACGTGTTGGTGCATCAATTGACACCCTGCAAAAACTAAGCTCGAGTGCTTTCAGTTTTGGCATGTATTAAACCTAGATGTGACGATTTCGTTTTATTTTGTTTTGTTATGCAATCTAACTGTATGGGCTCACGTGTGCGTAGCACTCGCTGAATAATGTGGTGAGGCCGTACTACGGCGCCAAACTTGTGTTCCAGAATTTCTCACGGAGCGCGCGAATTGATTATACTTCACGACGCCCCAAGACCAGGATGTGAAGGATGCTGTAGTGGAGGGCTCCGGAAATTTTAATCATATGCAGTTCTTTCACGTGCTCCCAAAGCTAGCTAAGCACATGGGCCTCTAGCATTCCGCCTCCATTGAATTTCGCCAGTCACAGCCGGAGTCAGTCCCGTGACCTGAGGCTCACCAATTTTTTACCGCCGTGGCAGGTAATCTTACTTTTATTGCAAGACACATTCATGCAGCAAACTTACATATTAAGATGAGGTTGCAGCCTTAGACGAAGTACATTGAAGTCTGGAGCTTGTCGAGGACGCGGACAGCCTCCACGTACTGAATGGTGGGGACGTTGTCCCCGCTGCCTCCCGAGGAGTCACTGCCGGAGCTGGCCACGTCCACTTTGCTCACAATGTGAGTCTTGGCCCGAAAGGCCGCCAGGTGCGCGTAGTATACGGGCGCCGGGATGCTGACGCTCCTGGCACAGCGGGCGTACGTATGGCACAGATAGTAGGTCAGCCTCTGGAGTTCGTCAGCCGTGAAGTTAGAGTCGTCCCAAACCACGTAGTAGTGCGCAGGACGACTTGTGCCCTGCACCGCACAGGAGTACCACTCTGATAAAGACGGGCTACTCTTGGCGTATGCCCCCCCCCCCCCTAATATACAGGGTGTCCCAATTATCAAGCAACATTACGTTTATTAGCTTGTTGAGCTAAAGAAACTATAATTAGACTGATATTGACTTGTGATGCAAGCTGCTGTAGACGAAATCTCTAATATGCAAGTCAGGTTAATGATTGATTTGTGGGGTTTAACGTCCCAAAACCACCATATGATTATGAGAGACGCCGTAGTGGAGGGCTCCGGAAATTTTGACCACCTGGGGTTCTTTAACGTGCGCCCAAATCTGAGCACACGGGCCTACAACATTTCCGCCTCCATCGGAAATGCAGCCGCCGCAGCCGGGAATCGAACCCGCGACCTGCGGGTCAGCAGCCGAGTACCTTAGCCACTAGACCACCGCGGCGGGGATGCAAGTCAGGTTAATTGAGCTAATTCTGGTTATAGAGTACTTGTCACTGTTAAGCCCGGGCGACTCCTTGTGGAACCGAATAAATACCTGGGCAATACTCGGTAATCGCGATGTGATCACGTTAACACTTCGTGCATTGGCGTGTGAATGCACGTGTGCCTAGAAAAGCCAGTATGAGTCGAGCACCGACCAGCTCTGCCCTGCGCCAGTATTGCTCGACTCTGTGCAAACTGCGCATTTTTTTTACTTTGTCAGAAGGCTCAACTAAACAGGTTCGCGTCAATTCAACAACCGAATGATATTTTTTTCACAATGTGAACTTCTACAATGTGAGTAAATATAGCCGACATGAAAGAAAATGGCTTGTCATGTACCGCACTCTTTCCCCAACCCGATAGAAGTATTTGTGTGCCATTCTAGCCAAGCGGAAAAAATCACCCCATAAGGACAAATCCTATGATTGGACCGAAGGTAGTATTTCATTATATCTATCGGGAAAATTTTAGCAAGTAGTTAGGGTATGAACTAGATAACTAGATATCAATCATATATATATATATATATATATATATATATATATATATATATATGTGTGTGTGTGTGTGTGTGCGTGTGTGCGCGTGCGCGTGTGTGTGCGTGCATGCGTGCGTGCGTGTGTGCGTGTGTTTGTGAGATGTGTGTGTGTGTGTTTCAGAATATGTTTCCGTAGTTGAGCATCGAAGCCCCCAACAACATTATCTCGTGCACAAGCATTCCCCCGAGGCACACCACAGCTGAACTCTCGTGCTTTTTAAACACGAAAATGTTTAATGCCGGTGTTCACCATGGCTCCGCTTAGGTATTAGCATCCTGGATGGGAATTTCCAAAATATATCAACTGATTGCGAAGAAACAATTGGCCCCGTATCTCTGTGTTACACTGGAAATGTCGAAAGACGACAGTCTTGCCTCTGGAGAGAGTGAACAAAACGTTTATTTGTTGTTTTGCGCAAAAAAAATGGTGAATTGTATTCTGGAGGAGCTGCGTAAGAGTGTCTCGAGCGTGCAGCGGAGGCGAACGAGTGCATCAAGTCAAATCACTCGGGACACATGAGCGCTATCTGGCAGTTATCTTGGAAAACGAAGCACGTGGCATGCGTGCCCTTCTCTGAGGCGATAAGGTGTAGAATGGAAGACGACGGGAAAGTGCCACCACCTTGTCATCTTAGCAAAGCGTTGGAAACACTTGCCTTTTCGTGCAAGCATTGCATGATCAGCACAGCGTGATAAACGCTACGGTCCTTAGAATTACATAAGTATGCTTTTTCTAGGAAAAGATACACATACAAAATATTGACGTCTTGTTATGGTGCCTCAAATATGCGCAATAATTCCTTTTTAATTATTCATTGGCAATCACACAAGTATGAACGCTGAATATTGAGCAACATGGGTGTGCGCTGCGTCGGGGGTCGGCCGTTTGGGGTATCGTCTGGTGCCTTTTTAGGGTACCGTTAAGGGCGGACAAACAGACAGACCAATACTTTGGCGTTGAATGTCCCCCCAAAAAGACTATCGTCTATAAAAGTACGGTTTGCATTATCTTTCACTTCGTGTCCGAAATCGGGTTACTGCTGCAAGCACACTTGCTTAGTACCCACTAGGGAAATAATAATAAACTTTTCGGTAGTAGGTCGGCGTTCGCTATGCTATTTTTTGTCATTCTTCTGAGAACCGTGGTATCCGCTAAACACTTTCAAGGAATTTCGTGCCAATTGTCCATGCCGTGGCTGGCGACGATGAGGAGTTATGGCTGTAGTAGACATGCGCCACAGTTAATAGGGAAACAGAACATGCTTTTTTAATGGGTTAGAGCATTGGATGGCCCACTCGTTATGCTAATCACATTTTTCGACGACTGGTTGTTCTTTCGCAGTTTTAAAACGGTTTATAAGTCGTAATAACGCGATTGCTTCCCCTACATATGGCGTGCCTAAGGCGAGTTTGACAACAAGTTACAAGCACCGGCGTAAATCAGCGGTAGCATATTGGGCTGGCTCCCAGCGGACCCGGGTTCCAGCCCCACTGTGCTATTGGCGCAAGATTGTTTTTCAATTTCACGCGATGTGGTTACGGATGGCGGCGGCGGCGGACAACATGCAACTGCGTGTGGCTTTAAAAAGGATCGCATAACAGCTTTAGCTGTAAAAACACACCACTGTGATCTTATAGAGAGACAGGCTCTTATCAGAAAAGTGTTCCAGCCGCTTTAGCGTTGAAAAAAGTAGGCCGTATGATATGGAAAATGATAGCCACGCACAATCGATTGAGAGGAATCCCTGTACGAATCTGGCACATGTTGGCGCTTGACCTTGGAACGTGCGGAACGCTACCTCTGGCAACAGAAAAGAGGCAAAACAGTTGCTTGCATGTAGTGGGCTAATTTGAAAGTGGTATTTTTTTTCGCGAGTGGAAGTGCAGTCACGTGTTATTTTCACTTTTTCACGGGCATTCTGGGATAAAAGGAAAAAAATTAGCGTACAATAGGTACGTTCTTGAAAGTATCAGACAGATGGCGTTTCAATCTGAGCATATCTGCTTAATTGACATTTAGAAAAATATGCGAGTATTTCTGAGTTGCTTATACAGTTATGACTAATCAATTCTCATTAGCGAAAAATGAGTAGTTCTTTCTACACTACCCTGGGAGCAACATGCACTAGGTTTGGTTCACGTAACCGTGTTCTAATTTTTTTTTACTTTGTGCTGCGTGATGATTGGAACTCCCTGTATATGTGTGAAAAGTAGAGACCCTTATTGTCTTTCTCAAGGTGCTTTCGTGTTTTCGTAGGCTTGCCTTAAGCTTCTTACTTGAGTCCCCTTAGGAGTGGTGAGCAAAGCTTCATTGCAACCCCCCCCCCCCTCCAAAAACAAATGTTGGTCAAGGCCAAGAGAAATCGTGCTTAACAACGGAAAAAAAATGTAGGAATGAAGCGTTGATGTTAATTTACAACACACTGGAGGTCCACATGGGCCCAGGCCAGAGGGGCAAAAAATGACAAAATAGAACAATTTAAAAGGCTAGAAATAAACACGCAGAGACATACATTTCAATTTCAGCGTTATACATTACAATTCAATGAGGTCCATTGATTTAACTGAGTCAATCAACGATATTGGCAGTATATTCTATTTGTTAATAGTGCGAGAAAAAAGACTAAGGTGTTGGTTCTTGTTCATATGGTGTTTAGGACTCAGAGTGATGATGTCTGGTTTGTCTTGTCTCTCAAGGTCGTAGAAATAGAGCAGGTTGAAACAAGAATTGTATCGAGAAGAGAAAAAAAAAATTGAGACCGAGTATTTTACGTCGTGATTTTGATTTTTTTATACAATGAGAGCTTTTGGTAAGTCGCTGATACGGAATATAGAAAATAAAGAAACTAAATCTAGCAGTCTTGCGCTGAACCATTTTTAGTGCATAAATATTGTGGTTGGTGCGAGCATGCCAGACGGTACAAGCATATTCCAACTTAGGCTTGATTAATGTTTTTTATGCATGAAGCTTGGTTTCTGTGGGTGCCTGTTTTAGTTTACGTTGCGTAATACAGAGCTTCCGAAAATAAGAAGCATTAATTTACTAATATAACACTCCGAACTTAGGTCAATAGTTATCACTTTCAAAAACCTCATTCGCCTCAAGAAGGGGGTATGTTGGGAAAACAAGGAAACAACCACCTATGTATTTTCTTCATTTGGTGCATGCCTACTGTTTTTGTTTAATTTAGCTTGCTGCCCCATTGTTTGCACCCCGAATGAATTTGTGGAGGTTAGTGTTCACAAGTTCCTGGTTTTCTCGACAAACAACCTCATGATACAATAAACAGTCATCTGCAAATATTCGAATTTGGACTGGACTTGTGATACCGTCAAGGATGTGAATAATAAACATCAAGAACAGAAGCGGTCCCAGTACTCTACATTGCAGTACCCCCGAAATGAGTGGTGAATGATGCCATCGGGAATCAATTATAGAAACCGACTGAGTGTGTTTGTGTAATTAAGCAGAAATCTAATTGATGATAAAATAGGATAGACCAATGTCTTTTAGTTTTCAAAGTGGCCTTTTATACAACAAAACATTGAACTCTTTGTGAAAATCCCACACAAAATACGTCAGTTTGTCCAGCTTTGTCAAGATTGCTTGCAAAACTGAATTACTGTGGTTAGTTGCGTCGCCGAAGAAAAGCCCTTATGCACCTATGCTGAAATGCAGAAACGATGTTGTCTGTTAAAAATTGATAATGTAATCGGCAAAAATGTGTTCTGGCATGTTACAGCACGAACAAGTTAACGAGATTGGACGATAGTTCGTAATCAATGAAGTGTCTCCTTTTTTTTTTTTGTGTACCGGCACCACAAGTGCCATTCGCCTGTCAACAGGTAGATCTGAAGATGATAAACGTGCACGAAGCATATACGCGAAAGAAGCGGTGATTGCTTCGGAATATTGCTGGAATGCATTTCAAAAAGCCATGAGGACCAGGTGATGCTTTTGTCTTTAGGTTAAAAATCACAGCGACAAAATCTGATAGCAATACATTATCTTCGTAGTTTGAGCTAGATACAGGGTTAAGACAAACAGTTTTTGAAGGAATAAGAAATACACTGCAAAAACACACATAAAATGTTCCGCATTGCCATTATTGTCATCAATACGAATAACATTGATTTGAATCTCATTAACACAATTTTTTTCTAGTTCTAGAAATCCCAAAACTTCTGAGGGGATTTTCTTAGGAAATTTGATAAATTATGTTAAAAATAGTGCCTTTTGGAATGTTTCAATATTTTGCTAAGAGCAATAAAAGCAGTATTAACAATGTCTGTGGATGATGTTCTTTTTTTAAAACATTTAGGCTCTATATTTAGGTGCAAGACTTGTCCCTTTATACAGGGATTAGATTTTTTGTTTCATTGCCATTGTTAGGTAAGAAATTATTGAGACAATAAATTAATCTGTTTAAATCGAACCCAAACGTTACTGACATCCGACCACTAAATACTTCTGAACAATTGTTCGAGATAATGTGAAACCTTCTCATCCCTAGCATGAGAGAAGTATTTCCCAAATCATTTTTTAGATGCTTCCACAATGGCCTGACTTGGGTCCTAGGCTTTCTAGGAGTAAAGATGGGAAGTATGTGTTGTTGAATGCCCCCATCAAGGGTCTTCGAACGCTATTATTGTCCAAAAACCTTCGTCGCCTTTGTTGAATAAACAATGCACCCCCATCTTAGGTTCATAAGGAGGGGGGGCTCTGCCTCTACTTATTCTCGTGCGTATGTCACGCGCAAACCCTTGTGCTTCTTTGCACTCTCCACGGGTGAGTGGGAAGCACAAAGAAGCTCAAGAGCGTGCGTACGCAAGCAGATTGTCATCCCTGGCACTAACTCTTGGTGTTTTTTCAGTTTTCGTGGTACACTACTCGCTTTATTCTATTCGTCAGCCGCAGCCATGGAGAATACAATGGAGCGTAAGCGCTTGGGTAGGCAAGCCACCCTGAAGCCTCTGCGCTAACATTCTGTCAAGTTTTAAAGAGTGACTTGCGTGCCCAATCTATCGCTCACACTTTTTACTCTCCATGAGTGCGTGCCTGGCAACCGGAGAAGGCGAGGAGAATACGAAAGTACAGAATAGCTCAGTAAAAATACAGCCACCACTAAAACTCCAATGCTCTGACCCATAGTGGCCTAGCTGGCGGCATGACATCATGGATAGTGAGAGCGTCTCCTGGAGTGTTTAATTGAGCGCAGCACCATGTCCGTCCGAAAAAGGAGCACCTCTTTTTACGAGCATGCCCATGCTTACCAGCACTTGCAGCCAGAATTGACCAAAGTAGCTGAAAATAAATATCGTTCGGGATCTTTAGGCGTCAGTTCTCACCAGCGAACCATAGGCCGTTTTAAATAGGGGCTAGTGAATCCAAATGAAATAAAGGTGCACAGATGAGGCCACGACTATCGTACCTTGAAATTTTACTGAGCCAGCATGTTCATAAAAATGATAAAAGTACAACCCTCCTATAACTCGCATAGATTTTAGCGCGAAACAAACAATACTATGACCTTCAAAAACAGTCGGCAGTTCAGTGCCAAGAGCACTTATGGCACTGATGCCCGAACCAGCCCAAACAGCATTATGGCAGAATGTATCGCCCCCAAAACCTTGAAAATATTTTTCTTTAGAGAACCTACGTAGGCAAAAGTAACGGCATTAAAGTATACAGCGTTCATATTAATCACTGTCACAAAGAGCATCTAAATTGGAGTACCCGAATGTACGTGTATTTAGCCCCCATGTGTTTGCCGTCACTGTGGCGGGAACAGAACGTAATAATTGTGGGGGCTTTCCGCACCAAGAACACGATGCCATTACGAGGGACGCCACAGTGAAGCACTCCGTAAACTTTGACTCCCGAAGGTTTAATAAAGAGGCACTGCAACACTTTTTCAAGCAGCCATCGAATAGCTTCACCAAAGTGGGATGAGGGTTTAGAAAAAAAAATGAATATCGCAATAATGAAAATTCCATACACATGTATCATTGCATGAACACTTCAATCATACAAGCATATCTCAAACCCCGTTTATAAAGAAAAAAAAATGTCTAATTTACACATTGTGCTTAGGTAATTCTTTAGGCTTGTTATAGTACCTAAGAATACAAAAACTTAGATTTAAAAATTGAATCTTCTAAAAGGTTCACCGTCCAGGCTAAAGTGAACTCGATGTCAGAACAGCCATATCCTTAATCACACTTTTAAAACCAAAAAGGAGCTACCAGTAATTAGCTGCCATTCATGAAATGTTTACAAATAGATCAACGTGGAGAAAGACCAAAGACTGTTGTTTGATTTGTTATGTGGGGTTTAACTTACCAAAACCACCATAAGATTATGAGAGACGCCGTGGTGGAGGGCTCCGGAAATTTTGACCACCTGGGATTCTTCAGCGAGCACCCCAGTCTTAGCACATGTGCCTACGGCATTTTCGCCTTCATTAAAAATGAACCCGCCACAGCCGGGATTCAATCCCGCCAACTGGGGTTCAGCAGCCAAGTACGTAAGCCACTAGATCACCGCCACAGGGTAGAAAGATTAGCCTGTAGATCGAGTGCTTCGTTAAAGAATGATACCAAGTTTGTTTAAATACATTCGCAAACTAACTGAGCTTCCGTAAGGCCGATAGAACTCACGAAAGTGACTCCAGAAAGTTTCGTGATTAGAATAAAAAGCATTCGCAATTTATTGAGCCTGAAAAAAAAGAAAATATTTTGCCATACCATTTTTGCAGAGCACTTCAAATTGTGATTTTGGAAAAGCTACCCTTCTTCATTTCTATTTTATGAATGCTTGAATCAATGTCATGCCTTAAAGAGTTCGTTGCTTCACGAATGAAACGCCCCAAATCATATTTGGAATTCGCCAACTGGGAGCAGAGTTGCAGAAATAGTTTGCACAGTGTAATCATTTCCTATTCTCGCGTCCCGACCAGTGCGTTAGAAGCTAAGCTGGCAGGCATGGCAGATACCAAAAAAAAAGGTACATCGCGTGCCATATGACCTTAAGCTTTTTTGCTTCAAGTGCGTGGCTTACATTTAGTGTGATCGTCAGAGCACGCGGGGGCATGTGGCAGCATCCCGCAGTGGCCATGGTAGCTATGCAGCTTACGATGCTCAAATCAGCCAGTGGTAAAGAATTCGAACATGCGGCATTTTCATTTGGGCATATGGCATAATTTGTAGAAAAGAGCGAACAATTTCTATTTGAAATTTGTAGTTGCGCGCAGAGCTATGACTTATGGCGTCCGTATTCCCAGGGGCCTAGACTACCATACACGCTCGAAAAACATGAGAGCCGCTCCAACACGCACCTAAATTTAACTGTACACTTGACAATCGCGTTTCGAATCCACTCACTGCAGCGCATCATGTTTACCTGGATTCCGAAGTGACTGCAGAGGAAAAAGTCGAAGTCGAGCGGGTGCGTGACCACCGTGTCTACGGTGGTGCCAGGCGGTACGTTGCGGCACTTGCCGACTCCCTCTCGCTCGTTGGCTGGCATAAACCGCGTGTGGTGGCGCTTCTGCACCACGATGAACGTCAGGGGAGGCTCGTACGTATCATTCGGAGACATCTCCTTGCATGCCAGGCGGATGGCGCTCACCTGCAATTTAAGAAAGGATTCCTCATTTCAAAGAGTTCGGCCAATCAGATTTGGTACAAAGTTTTGTTATTTCGTGCCGGCGAACGAAACTTTTTTTTTCTTTAGAACGAGAAGTTAGTGAAATTGGTTTCATTGGATCAATTTTTAACGATAGTAACTGCATGCATTTTAAACGACTCAGCCTTCGGCTTCACCTTCACTACAACGTGATATTGTGCTTTGACATGCCATTGCCAATAGCGTTGGAACAATCGCCGACTGTAAGCATTTTAGTTAACAATTGAAGGTACTTATTCTCTTACGACGATTTTACTTGTATGGAATACCACTTGAGGTTTGTGTAATGCTCTTTGAACTTTACTTTATTACGTTTTCATATGTTTATTATTAGCAGTCAGCCTCTCAGAAGCGCTGTAATAACGAAGTACTGATACCACTCACCTCTCGGTTTCGCACTTCGAGGAACTGGCTCTCGCTAACGCCGTCCCGGTAGAAGATGATGCGCTGCGGCTTCTGCCTTGTGGAGCGATAGAAGGCCCTGAGCAGGTTCTTGATCATCTCCTTGAGGTCCTGGATGATCTCTATGTGCCCCTTGGCATTCTCCGACCCCATCTGCACGCGGATGGAGGTGCTGAACTTGGACGGGGTCGCATCCAGACTGCCCACGCAGGCAGCGATCGATGGGCGGATCCAGTCACCGGGCGAAGGGTGCGAGACGTCGGCGCCAATCACGATCACTGGCGTCCGGAACAGCAAGGGCTTCTCCTGCAACAGCAGGCTATTGTTGGTTCCGCCCATTTTGGTGTTGATCTTCTGCAACAGGTTCTGCACGAGTGGTACGTTGCACTTCCAGATCACGTTACTGTCGCGTACGCACTGCGTGCGCAGTCCCAGCTCGGTCTCTGCCACCTGCTTGATCTCGGCATAGTTGGTCGACTTGGCGAGGATGATGACGACCATCTGAAGCCCGCTGTGATTCTTAAGCTGCTCGTCAAGGATGAACCGGATGGAACGACTGTTAGGGTTGGCCGTCGAAATGGCAAGTGGCTGGGTGATGTGCATGCCCAGTTCTTTGCCGATGCGGAGAAGCATTTTGACAAAGTTGTCGACGCTGTCCCGCTGCGCTAAGTGGCTCATGCTTACCACCGTCCAGCAGTCCATGGTGGCTGGGTTGTAGAAGTGCTGGCCCCGAAGATCCCACGTGCCGTCGCGCGGCTTGCTGACCTTGTCCTGTTCGAACACCAACGACGGAGGGTCGAGAACACGACCTCTGAGCTGCGTCGGATTGGTGCTGATCTTGATGCCGAATTCACGCAGGTAGTCCTGGGAGGTGTTCACCAGGTCGTGCACCGACTGGCGGATTTCCTGTTAGAAGGCACGAAATTTCTATTTTTGGTTTTGCAACCAAAAAACGTTCTGGACGTCATGCACACGTTTCCATCAGAGACTAACTTATGTCAAGACTCACGGCTACACGTCATCCGCGGTTCATGCTGTAAGCCTGTCAGTGTTTGCGTTGGTCTTCCAGAAATGCTGCCACGTGTGAATGGCGGGTGTTGTACATATCTTTTTGATGAAATAATGTAAGCCAAATGTCAGTGGCAATGTAGTCAAAAGTTTCTCTCATTCTGTGTTAATTTACTGCTACCGATATCATTAGCACCAGATTGCCCGGTTCACTATCTTCTAGTCATTCCTGTTTGGTTGATCTTTTTCATTTAGGCTGAACCTAGGGATACCACACACAAAAAGAAAAATGAAACAACGAAGCGGCTTCATGGCCTATAGTGAAACATTGCAATAAAACTGTATTTCGTACGATTACAGTCGTCGCGATGCATTGTGCTTGGATGTCAATTGGCACAAATTTTCTACACGGACTTCCTCTAAAAAGAACGAACAAGTGTGCACTTGTGATATGAAGTTATGCCTCAAGATTTGTGTCGTTCACTACGTACTTGTGTCAAATCAGGAATATAAAAATTACTTTGCTTGAAAATCTGAGCATGTATAACACTACACCAACAACGAGTTATGCTAAAGAGACTCCGAGTTGCTGTTAACGAGTTCCGACTTGTCGCATATAAAACTCTTTCGAAGATATGCTGTATCTTTTGGAGAGTCGCACATCGTAAAGAGTGTGAGTAATTATGAAGGTGTTCGTAAAATGTAAACCTTTATAGCGCTCAAGAGTCAGGACCAGATATCCGCATCGTCAGAGGCATGCGCAAAGTTCTGCATAAGGACGAGACATTTTGCAACGTTGGTAACCGATTATTCGTTAAAATGCATTCCTAAATAATCGAAAGAAAATTATTGGTAACTGCTAGGTGCCCTTATGACACATCTTGGGTCACACTGTATTGGTACGATACCTGAAATCTCTTGGCAGGCGGCTTGGATGTGCACTTGATCATCCTGGTGGTCTGGTTCTCGTCGAGCTTTTTGCGGCAGTGCTGGCCCTCGACCAGCTCACACACCTCAAAGGGTATATACACCGGATGGTCGAGCCGGCCGCACTGCACGCACGGAAAGTGCGGGTACTGCAAGGGAGCGTAACGCTGTCCGAAGTATTCGGACACCGTGAGAGTGGCCCCATCTTCGGTGTCAAAAGAGATCGCCATCGCTGACCTCCTGGTGACACGCACAACCTTGTATTTTCGTGGGTAAGACAGGTGTGTAACTTTGACGCGTAAACCCTTGAGCTCTTTGTTGAGCCGCGTGTACTGGCACTGTGTGAGTGACCGGAACTCAGAGGGCGTCATGACGCGTCTGTCGCTGTCACTAAATATCTTGCACATGAAGCTGACCAGGGGCAACGGTTCGTAAAAAGCGGTCGCCGACACGTCTAAGTTCAGCATGGGCTTCCACTGCGCCGGCCGCACGCTCGTGTAGTAGCCGAACCAGACTTCGCGGCCTCCGCCCAACGCGTAAGTGTCGTACGGTGGTGTGAAGAAGCTACGCCCCACTGGCGTCAGTTTAATCGATGGTCCGTGGCGTACCACGGTGTCGATGGCTTGTAGCACCTCCTGGGGCACATTGCTGACGCGATTCTGGTACATGGCTTGCAGGGCGTCAAGGTTGACCGTGGCAGCGTACTGGACCTTGACGGTGAACCTCTGAACACGGCGGCCCTCCTCCAGGTCGACGGCGAAGATACGCTCACGGAAGTTGAGCTGACGTCGCGTATAGAGATTCTTGCGACCGTCGAAGGCCGGGATGCAGTTCGAGAGCTCGCCTTGATATTTTTTCACGAGAAGTTCGATGATTGTGCGATTAATCCTTGTGCTTAAGCAGCGGTACTTTTTCTGCTCGGGCACCTTGGCTGCTTTCGTGGAGGTCTCAGAGCATATCTCGACGTCATAGTGGTATACGTTGCCGTTTGGGATGTCGACATCAAAATGGTTGGTGACCAGCTGGATTAGGCGGCCTAGCGTGCCGTGGGCTGGACGCCGAGGGAAGTGTGACGGAAGGCTAAGTGCAATTTCCTGTGAGACAGTTATAACGTGCGACAGGTATTGTGAATCAATTCTCACATTTGATGTGGTTTCTAACCAGACCTATATATTACTGGAACAGGTACAAGTGACCAATTTCATTTATTTACCTTGAAGTATGAATAATCTCGATTATCATTTCTTCCTTTAAAATTTAATTTTAGTGTTCATTTACAGCCTCATAAGCGTAACTGAGCATTTACAAAAATGCAGTAGATTACTTTGGAGTTATTCTCGTTCAAAGATTTATTGCCGTAACACCATATCTCAAGGTTAACTCAAACTACAACGAATTATTGTGGCTTGCGCAGTTGATAAAACGCTGGGAGGCTTAATGTTCCTTTTTTTGAGTACAGTGTTACAAGCCAAATTTCAACAGGAGTTTTACAAAGTTTTCATCCCTGAGATTTTTGCATTTATTCATTTAAAGGCTAGCTGCTGCACCAAACACTGAGTGCAATTACTAGAGAAAATGGTGCTTTTATGACGTCAGAACATATTGGACATCAGGGTACAGTTGTGCAGTGCTTCAATGTTAGTGTTCAAGTCCTATCAATGCTGCGTTTCGCAGTTGCTGCAGACTTCGAGTAAGGCATTGCAAATAACTTCAAGAAAAGTCTTTGTAAGCGCTGCCCGCCGGACAGGAGGGATTTATAAAGAGCGGCCGCACATCTTTCAGGACGAAGACTGCGAAACTGTTTATAAACCATGCATTTCCGGTACACAATTACAAAGAAGGAATTGCGGAGAATGTTATAGTACCCATGTAATAATCTATTTCAAAATTATACGAGACGGTGACTGATTGCAAGTTGTTGATTACTTATACCGCTTTCCGTACTACTGTTTCAAAAACGCAAAGTACCAATTTTGGCACGATCAATTCGCAGAGAGTTCGTAAATAATTCACCCACCTATGCAGTCTTAGTTTGAGCTTTGCGCGATACACTTTAGAACAGAGGTCTCAAGCATGCGGGTTTTTCACTAGTGTCCCGGCCCCGCACATATACCTGGCTTCATCATATTTTTTCTTCATATCTTGGAGTATGCGCATGAGCTACAGCAAATCTGGTTTCAAGTATTTTTTTTTCGTGAATAATCCCACGTGGTGACCATTTGCAAAAAATTTCATCCTTTTGAAGATTGCTATCGATACCTTTTTTGAATTCTGACACGCAGTTTCATTCAGGGATAACCCAAATAAAATACAGGAAAAGGCCGCCTTTTCAAATTCAAAGTTAACAGATAAGTTCTGCCAGATATTCCACTAATACGAGATAGACTGAATATTACGTGAATTCAGATTAGCAGGTTATGTTTTAGTAACAGCGCAACAACTTCAGGAAGAGACAAAAAATTAAGCTCTTGTTCAGATTAGCAGTTTTGTGCTTAAGGGAACACTGACGCGACTTTAAGGCACCCGAAAAGGGATACATTTCACATCTATGGCGGGTAGTATCAATCCTCCCCACTCAATGGATCCAGACGACGCGTATGAAAAATTTTATTTCGCGCCTCGCCGCTGTGGTGTAGTGGCTGAGGCACTCGGCTGCTAACCCGAAGGTCGCCGAATCGAATCCCGGCAGCGGCGGCTGCATTTTCGATGGGGGCAAAAATGCTCTGGGCCTGTTCGCTCCGATTTGAGTGCACGTTAAAAAAACCCTCGTGGCCAAAATTTTTGGAGTCCTCCATGCACTACAGCGTCTCTCATAACCATAAGATAAATGTGGGACCTTAAACTCCACGTTTCTAACAATTTGTATGCATTGTAAAGTTAGCGTCGATCAGCACAGGCACCCCCCCCCCCCCCCCCTAGTGGATTATTGCAAGTGAACACAGTTTACCGGGTTTGCGTTTTCTGCCTCCTGCATGCAGAATAACAAGCATAAGTCGCTAACTAATTCTCTGTACGGCCATTATATCATCGTTTGCGTGAACCACAAGCGATTGAGCCGTTGCAGCTGTTGCAAGTAGGTCACGAGTTTGTCTTCCCGTGACGTTAGACTTGTGCTTTCGCGTCACTGCGAAACCGGCCTTTTTATCGAAAACTATATTGCTGTTTCAAGGTAGCGATATAAAAATGTATTCAATGCATGTTTAAGTATCATGAGACTCGGTAAAGTTCGACAACCGTGTGTTCGTTTAAAGCAACAATGAGAAAACATTTACAATTCGTGTGAGTGGCTGCCTGCGTGCAGATATTTTGCTTTGATTACACTTACCGCCATGCGCATTTCGTCCATCGGTGACCCAGTGGAGGTCACGGCGAGCTTAGCTTCGGTTTTGGGTGGCGTCGTCGCCGGCGGAGAGGTCGGAGACAGGGAACCGGGCGGACTGCCCACGGCAGTGCCACCCGCCGTTGTGGAGTTACCGTTGCTGATGAGGCCATTGCTGCGGCCGTTCGCAGTGGCCGGAGACTCATCGGCAGACTGCTGCCGAAGTGGTTGCGCGAGCCCGTTGCATGCACCAGCCACCGAACGGGAAGCTGCGATGTGTACCGGAAAGACGTGGTGATATTAAAGTTAAGCGATGTCGTACTGATCTGAGGGGTATTCGCAAATACAAAACAAAATGCAAAAGAACCAGACAGGATGAGCTTAGACTTCAAAAAAGTACCTATACCGAAAATGAAGAGTTAATTTTGTACACAAAAAAGCAACAACGACGGAGAAACGCACCTGTGAATACACAGTTTAAGAACCGCGATCACCTCAGAGACAACTACAATAACAACAAAAAACAAAGATACCTCTTGCGCCAGAAGTTCAGAAAGCTGACGAACTGTGGTGAAATAACCAACATCATACCAAGCATGTACGTGCCTTAATCATATAGTGGTTTTGGGACGTTAAACCCCACATATCAATCAATCAATCAAGCAAGTGCGTGCCTGCCATTGTGTTTTTCCTGCGTCAAAAACCTATCGAGATAAGCCATTTCACTGTTCAATGGGTTAATAGATGGCTTGCTGATGCAAGTGGTAGTATTGGTGGATATGCGAGCCTTCGATCGATGCCTCAATTATCTATTATTTTTTTTTCGCTGCCGGTAAAGAACGATGGTTTTGGTGAGCATTGTTTTAGTACTTTATGTGTTTTGCGCTTGCAAGTGGCTTCATAGAATAGCTGAAGTTTGCTAAGGTCATTCGCGGGCTAGTTTGGTGTAAATCGTAAGGCGTAGGTTATCAACAGGAAAAAAATACACACAGTTATAGGCCTAATTTCAAATAATGGTTTCATTCGAGAACAGGCAAGCTGTTTACACACTAAGAAAATATCAATAAAAACCTAAGGAACATGTCACGATAAGGCAAAGAGTGCGCACGTGTTATCACTAATCACGCAAGTATCTGCAGTCACCTACTTCAAAGCGATAACTCTAGACACTTCTGTACCTTAGCCAGTAAAAGCTAAAGAAAAAACTGCATGTCTCTCTCATCTTTTCTATACTGTAGGCTTGATTTATTTCGTTGTTCTGTCTAGGGGCCCAATTGAGAATACGTCTGCCACTACGTGTCCTCTATCTCGGTCGTTATACCCTATGGCACATTAATTATTAACAGAAGACCAAATGAAAAGACGCCACATTAATTAATAACAGGGCAGTAAACACACAGTGGTGCGCCGGGTTAAATCCATCGTCCCTTTGGTATAGTCTAAAGAACGTAGCTGCGAAATTGATGAGAAAAACGAAAAAGCAAAGACCTGCTTTTCCCAAAAGCCTATCAGTCTCTGGCGTGAAGTTGGTAAAAAACCATTCGCACAGTCACCGTGCAACACTTTTCCAAGTAATCATGAAATCACGTCTTTATAGAAGTTATTTGCAGATGAATTACGTTCCGAAAAAAAATTTTAGAGTTGGTCAAGTACAGGCGAAGATACAGGGGCACTCTCACACCACCATGTGCACCAAAACCAATGCAGAAAATATGAGAGATAACAAGGGGGCATGATGAGGTGGCCCTTTGCCAGCACGCGTCATGATCTTTAGCAAATTGTTCTTTTTTCTTCGAACGCGCTGCTTATTTTCACCGATTACAAGTGCGCTGGGGCAGGTGGCGGTATCCAGCAGCGGCCACAGTAGCTATGCAGCTCTCGATGCTCAGGTCAGCCACTTGCCATGGACTGAGTTTACGGTGAGGTCATCTTGGTTTATGGCATTTCTTGAGGGAATTAAGAGAACTGTTTCTACCTGAAAGAACTCTCGATTTGAAGTCACGTGCTGCGTCATAACGTTTGGCTCACGTGTTCTCTGAGAATGCCACTACCGATGCACCGTGTTTTCTGACCATTCTAAAAGTGCTTCACGACCCCTTCAAATGCAAAATCAGAAGGCTTCAGTCACCATAATTGTTAAAGTACGTGCATGGGCAATTGTTTGCGCAAAATCATCAACAAAAAAAAAGAACGCGAAAGGTCGACAACGTAAACACATGGGAAGAACTCTAGCACCCTCATTTAGGTAATCAAGAGGGCTTGTCGCCATAATTGTCTTTACAGTGGCCCACTATATGAGGCAAGTTGGAGACACCTGGTTCAGGCATATATTGTTTTTTGTACTATTGTCAATATCATCATGTACCTAAGGCAATTTGACAATCAAATGAAGGTGGACGATTCATTCGTGTAGGGGTGCGTATGCACATGCCCTCTTAGCGTATTTCTCAATATGACAGAACAAACCACGACACTCGACCCTATCTGCGTACCCGCCTACCACCTTGAATCAAGGTGGTCCTCGCCCTCGTTGAAAAGAAGAAAAAAAGAAATGCTGTCATAGGGGAGACCCGCTCAAGTTTGCCCGGCGACGCCAGCGCTTGCCTTTCCCCTGCCAGAAAAAGCGCACAACAATATAGTCTTCCGACCCTTCCGCTCCCTTTGGCTTCCGCGCATTTGCGAAGCACGCGCTGCACGTGAAACGTCCCTCGTTCCGCGAAGTCACCCCAACAGAAAAGGGGGAACTATTGCGGCGTCGTCAACTGTCACAATAACCATGCAAACACGAAGGGGTTGACTCCACCAGTGAAATTCTACCGATTCCCAAACCGATGGTACGAAACAAGCAGACGACAGAAATGGATTAAAGCAGTGCGCCGAAAAAAGTATGTAAACATTTTTTTTTCATAAAACTTAGCACGCGCACAATGCATTCAAAATTACGGGTGTTAATTCCTGCGTCACCGTTCCTCTAATCTATCGAGTTAGTGGGAGATGCACGTCCCCATCTTAAAAGTATAAATTTTCAACGCCCGTCTTTAGAGCACTGTTAAAAAATAGCGAAGAAATATTTTATGCTGCTACTATTATTCGATATTGTTGGGGACGTAGTAGTTGAAGCTGTGTGCACATGTTCTATTAGTAATGTGTTGTTATATATTTTTAAATCTACGCAGCGCCGACGGAAGTGTGTGGTTGCCAAAAGCTTGGACAACTATGAAAAAAAAATAAAAAAAATGCACTAGCCGTTGTTGCACGTCCGTTGGCAGATACAGTGAACTAGTTGTTACTGAGTGTGCAGGAGTAGCCCAAACAACTCGGTGCATTTTTGATACGTGACCAAGATAAAATGCCTTTATAGCAATGCGCTCTTCCCCTGCAGATTAGACACACACAAAAAAGTTTCTCTGAAAGTTGGGCGCTCATCATGATGGTACGCACGCTGTTCGTGAACTCAAGGTACGCGCGATGAGAACGGTGATAATGCAAGGAAAGACACGCGAGATAGATGTCAATTACTGTTGTGGGTCAGAAAGAAGCCCCAAATAGACCATTTATTTTTGAAGTGTTGTGTATACACCACACGATAACTTGGGTGGGTGCTAGTAAATTAAGGTATCCCAACTAATAGCAGTCACAGCGCAAGAACCGCTTAACCTAAAGCACAAGAAGCGGCCTTACCCATGCATCCAGGAACAAACAGTGCATAGTACACAGAGTAAACCAAATAAAACAGGTATGTATTTATGAACGTACAGAAAGTTTTATTCACCTCTAACGTCGTAAACAGCGTCGTCTTTCACTTGCGAAACGCACTTCGCTCTGACGAGGACGGCGTCGTCTGCTACAACTTGCTTCGCTACCCTTTTACCAAATTGCTGCCACGAAAAAAAAAAAAATCCTCAATTGCGGCAACCTATTAAATGTGGACAGAGCGCATACATCATACCCGCGCGCGACGCGAGAATCTCAAAAACACGTGCAGAACGCGTGCCGCGTGCGAGCAAAGCAACGCACTTTCAAGCAGGTTGAATGGGACAGCGGAGAGGCCAACACTCGAGTAACTAGTTTTTTCCCCATATTGACTGACAGCGCCACGCTCCGCAGCGCCTCTCTCGGCGTGGGTCTCCTCTATTGCCCCTGTCATCGAAATACCTATGCGCGAATTGAAGTGCCGAAAGGCAGGCCACTTAGTAAACGCCTCTAAAAAAATGAAAATGTTACGAAGCAAACCAAACATAAGGGTGGGTCCTCGAGTTTTCTTTGCTGTTATTACCTTCCTTCACACACTCGCGAACACAGATTAAGGAGTCTGCAGACACCGGAAATGAAGTTTTGTCATAAACTCCAAGCTCAGAAACCAAGCTTTCATCGCTTAGTCTCCTAAGGAGTGGTTACGATGATGGAGCATAAAACACGCAGTAGCTGTCTACCTATCTTCTCGTTCAAAGTCAAGACTTTCCGGTCCAGTTAAAAAAAAACAATTTTTAGCAAGTTCAAAGCTGTCTGCCATGTCTAAACCTTTTAGTACCGCCGCGAAACGCACAGCGCAAACGCGTCACCATTTTCGCGCAAACGACCTTCGACCCGGCAAAGCACGCATGTTGAGCGTGGGGCTTCGGGCGTGAATAAAACAGGTGTAGGGAGGCACCAGCGAAAGCGTGCAGACCACGAGACCGCCAGGCAAAAGGCATCAATGCGCTTGATTGATATGTGGGGTTTAACGTCCCAAAACCACCATTTGATTATGAGAGACGCCGTAGTGGAGGACTCCGGAAATTTTGACCACCTGGGGTTCTTTAACGTGCGCCCAAACCTGAGCACACGGGCCTACAGCGTTTCCGCCTCCATCGGAAATGCAGCCGCCGCAGCCGGGATTCGAACCCGCGACCTGCGGGTCAGCAGCCGAGTACCTTAACCACTAGACCACCACGGCGGGGCGAGGCATCAATGCGCTATCTAGCGACATGGCACCTGCTACTGTGCGTCCCGTCGTATCAGTTGGCTTCTAATGTCACTCGGTCTGACGTGCGAACGCCGCTCGTAGCCGGAACGAAAACTGGGTGTTGGTTCCTTTGCAGCATCGAATTTGTGCCTTTATATTATGTAGCGGCTGCGACGGGGCCGGTTGCAACCACGAGCTAAGGTTTGTCTTATTTAGGCAATTTTTTCTCGGGTAAGTTATAGCATGGCCAAAAATGCCAAATTAAATTTGGCTGTACTTGATCTATCTGGGTGTGTTGGAGCTTAACTTTACCCATTGTGAAAACAGCAAGCTAAACTCGGCTGAATAAACCTAAAACACCTAACTATCAGGTGATACCATGCTCAACGACGTTTGCTTAGTTTTGGCTACACTTACAACGACTTAATTAGGCTCAATCAGGTTGGCCTAAGCCGACAAGGCAAGCTGAGCTGAGAAAACTTATTTTTGTGTTCTTCGCTTCATCAGGTTGTGGGATACTAGGTTTGCTTACTTATGCCAACCAATCAGGGTAAATAACGACACGAGCCAGTTGCTTGAAGCCGCCCCATCGCAGCCAGTATGTAAAAGAACAGGGAGTTTTAGAATACTATTTGCAAGCGCTGCGGCCGTTGCGGGCGCCATAAGAGTTTTAGAATAGCTTAGAAGTGTGGCAGCTTGGGCTAGTTGGTATGACATGACGATAATTATAGCGCGAGAACAAAACGACGACACAGAGACAAGTGTCCTTCGCGTCTTTCTTGTCTCTGTGTCGTCGTTTTGTTCTCGCGCTTGAGAATAGCGTTTGCCCTGCTGCGAACCGCAATGCACGATCGCAGCGACACCACAGCCTCGAAACCAGCGCTTGCGGGCCGCCATTACCACACGCAATTTCGGATTTTCTGCGTGCGCTCCGCGAACGGGAACACCAACTCGCGTTACGACGCATGCGCAGTGGCAGCGACCGTACCGCAAGGGCTCGCGGTGAACTATTCTAAAACTCCCTGATAGCAGAAATTTGATAAAGCAAAGAAAGCGACACATAGCAGTTTTCGCTGCGAGCGCCATCACCGCGTCAGACAGAGCGACACGAGAGGCCAACTGATACAAGACGCACATGCGCACCGCAGCCGGCTTCTTGTCGCTAGATCACGCGTCGATGCCTCCTGTCAAGGGATCCCATGGTCTTCACACTTTTGCTTAAGACTGTACAGTCGACCACAAAGGTTTGCGGACCATTGCAAGCATGTGTGAAGCTGACTGCCCACGCCACACAGTTATGCGCCGTCTTCCACCGACCGCAATGCTAAAGGCCAGAAACAGCTCTTGTTATCCAGTGGCCTATCAACTTTTCTACTGCCGTGAAGCGCATTGTTCGCAGTTTTCATGTGGAACGCTTATGTGTAGTAAGATGGTCACATTTCTATTTTCATAGCAAGATTATCGCTATCATGGCGTGCCTCATCGAAACGCGTTTTCTCGGCTACGTATCGCTTTGTGTAAAAGATTGGGACTGATAAAAGTTATGCTCAAAAACTGCGCTGGGGCAGATGCCGTAGATGCAGATGCCAAAAAGCGCGGCGCGTTAAAAAGCGCTAGGTTAAAATGATTTAAAACCAGTCAGAAAACACAGGCCACCGATTAAAGGCCTACCCGCATGCACGCAATTTTCTAGTGACAAGCGGCAGCGAAGAGCGATAGTATTCGCTGTCGCGGAGGCCCATCCATCGCCCCTGCTTGTCTCGTCCCGCGTTTCTGTAAAAGTAGAAAAGATCGCTTGTCACCGGGAAGCCGGCGGTGCGATTTCCGGGAACATGGCTGACCACCTGGTTTTCATCTCGGTTGCGATTCACTCTCAATGTTTGTTATCCGTGTGTACTTGAAGGAATGCAGGTATCGACCATCTTTTTGACATTCGAATCTCAAGCGGAGAGATATGATTTGATTTGTGGGGTTTAACGTCCCGAAACCACGCTATGAATATGAGAGACGCCGTAGTGGAGGGCTCCGGAAATTTCGACCACCTGGGGTTCAAGCGGAGAGAAAGAACGGCCGTATTTTGCCACAACTATCATTGAGGAAGGGTTGTCTTGAATTTTGACGGTAGGTTGTTACAAATATGGTCGCTTGCTGCAATGTAAAATTATCATGCGAAGTGCGTCGTAGTCATCGTTCCATACGCTTCTTGACACCCAGTCGTGGCAAAACCAAAGATCGCGAAAAAAAGAAGGCCGTGAAATACTTTCGAGGCTTCTTTATGCCACACAAGACCGTAATAAACTTGGCATGTTGTCATCGATGAACTTTCGAACTTCTATTCACAGTTGACGGTTATGCACACGATAGTTTTCGTACAAGCAACAATTACACTTTGTAGCCAACACGCGGTTGCAGCCATGGCGACGCGACGGAGCAAGTTTGTCGCTGCCGCTTGTCGTTGTCGATAGAAAATCGCCTGTATGCGGTTGTGGCTTAAGGGAGGAATGCGTCTTCGGCGCTGCGGTACTGTCGACCAACGATAACGTAGCGTATGTGTTGAAGAGACACACGAACAAGGACTTGCTTTTCACTTTGTTAAAATACGAGGCAAAACATGTATCTTAGGATAACTTTTAGCTGGCTAGTAGATATTGCTAAACAGCAGAGCGCAGTTCTACAAAGAAATGCAGACAACACGGAACACTTGCGAATGGAACATAGCACTCGCCATGGGCTGTATGTGTTCGCAAGGCCAACTTTCCCACAGTCTGTCCTAGTGAAATTAGCGCGAACATAGATTGACTTCTCGACGAGGGCATGCGCAGAGAACAAGCACGATGTGTATTGGCAGAACAAAGGGTGCTACATCCAGAGCTACTCGCCATGCGCAGAAAAATACCACGAAGTAGCAACGAATTCTTGTAGTCGATTTTTGTCTCTTGTCATACCGGTGCCTTAATTTGCACCGACTTCGGTTCGAGCAACTTCTAAAGCTCTTCTTCTAGCTCTTCTAAAGCTCCTGCTCCAAAGCACACGTCACTCACCCTTCTTTCTACGTCCTCTGCCTGGCGGCGGGCGAGCAGTTCCTTCGCCGGGCATGACGAACACCACAACGGAATGTGCTCCCGCCGACGACGGGGCGTCACTGCTTGGTATGACAGCGGCAGAGGACAAAGTGCGTTGAGTGGCGCCACTATTGCGTGAGCATTGACAATAACGCCATATTTGAAGTTTGACGCTTCGTCACACTTTATGTAAGAATAATCGTGAAATCGAATTACGCAATACTATTAGCCTTTCTTTTTGAAGAACTTTGCTTGAGTTCGTGTGTCGCGGTAGTGTTAAAATCAAATATCGGTCACGGCACTTCGATCGAAAAGTGGTGAAAAACATGTTGCTACAGATATCAACGTCCACCGTACGATTGAAGCGCGACTAGGTGAGAACAGGTCAAAACACAAAAATGTCATGAAAATTTTTAATACGCTTCCTTTTATGTGCTGAAATAAGCTTGACTTTTATTTTTGGCTTCTCTGACACTTGGATAAAAAGTTGTCTAAACTTTTTTTCCGTCGAGCACCATGGCTGGAGGGCGGGGGCGCATGTGTGCAATCTCTATGTGGGATGTGGGCTTCGGTTCCGCGCTTCGATGGCATTGGCGGGTCTACGTGGCATCGCTCACATTTTGCGTCATAAGCACGGCTAGTATACCCCAAAGGTAATTGACATTGCGCCACTATCGCCTATTTGTCCCCTGGTGTTTGGTAGGTCAAATTTTGAAACTAAAAAAACAAAACATTGTTGCTGCTGCTATGGCAACGATTTTGCTGATGGCAGAGAAGGAAACGCCGAGCTTCTTGTCTGATACGCGCTAGACAAGCACGTGACGGCCTTCTGAGCCGCAAACGGCAATGAACACCGCTTGAATTTTTTTAAAGGTTGTGCTGCTTTTGCATATATTGTTTTCGACCAGGTTTCGGTTGCTACTTTTCTTAGACTCTCAGTACCACAAAACGTTTGTCTGGAAATATTTCTCAGTTGAATGCGTGCGAGCCAGCAAGCTTTGAAGTGGGACACTTTTGTTTGAGAAAAAAAAAGAGGTAGTTGGAAGATGCGGTTTAGTCACTGTTTTTATTATCAAAGTATTGCAAACGACAAAACTCAATACAGGTCACATTAGCACCAAGCTGTCCATCTCTTACAATAAATACAAAAGTTGTCATTACGCATCGGGTACACAAACATAATAGAATTCTTGACACAGTTCATCGTATACAAAATATACTTGCAGGATTCCAACGTTCATTGGGTGTACACAATACAATTATCCAGAAACAACGGCTTATTGTAATACGTTCGTGCATAATGAACTAATCATGCAGTGCAGATGACCAGCCCATTGAGCCCAGCACTACCAGCTCCTTTTTCATTTTCTATGAAAGTTTCTAGTCGAAACAACCTTCTCTAGCAAGCGACTTTTCAATATAACTCAGCTTGTGCTAATGCACCGTTACATGTTGAGCAAATTCTATTTACAATTTAACACTTGAATACTTCTCAATACAACGCGTGAAGCCTCGTTCAAAGCAGTAGCATTGCTAAGATGGCATTATAATACAGAATTCTACACCAGTATAATGCACTTGTGCCTCGCACTTTGTAATGATGCACATATTTTCTATCACTGTTTAGATATGAGTATCACAATCCTACAAAAACAAACCCCAAATGTCACCCTGCAGACAGAGCTTTTCATCGAGAACAAGTAACTACAGTATATGCAAGTGTCGATGTTAATAGTCATTGCAAATTGGGTTAGAACCGAGTGATGCACATAGGTATCACGGAACTTGCTCTTTCTGGACATAGAGAAATGTTGACAAAAGCGATCGTGTTGCGCAGGTCTCGTCGTGTCGTCGGCGGCCGCGGAGGATGACGCGAAACAAATTCAGATCAACTGCATTTAATGAATCAGCCTTCGCACATAGCTCCGAACGGGTCTACTCTGACCGCTTTTCAAGACAGTCCTCTAATATGCTTGAATAATATAAAGCTTACTTTTTTTATAGAGCACCTAAGCCCATCTTCGTGCGTCATGTTGGAAGCATAGGACGAATCTGAGCTGTACTATTAGTTTAGTAATTGGCTTAAGAAAATTTGACTTTTGAAGGCGTCTTAAAAATGGTGAAAGCCCCTAAACTTTGCTGATACACTTGCTTGTGGCACAGCGGGCTTTCTTGACTTACTAAAATATTTCGGACATATAAAAGGAGCTTCTTTCTTTTTAATTAGTATTAAAACTAAAGTATTCTAGGCAAGAAGGCCGAGTAGTACTAGTATTTTGCAACTTCACCGCACCAAGTTCGAGATCTTGAATTTTGCGTGTCACAGCAGTGCATTATAGCGCAACCATGTTAGCTATAAATGTCTGCATAAAGTCAATACCTAGAACGCTGTTTGCGCCGGCATCGAAATGCGCTAAAGTGTCTTGTAAAGATAGCCTACTCAGGAAACTGCCCAAAGAACCACTGCACCTACAAAAAACATTAAGCTCTTGGTAAGATAATTTTGCCTAATTTTGAAGCTCCTGAAGCTTTCGTTTTGCAACGGGCTTTCTCTCACGCTGTTTTTTGAGGGCCTGATTAATGTCACTTATGTGCAGCATAAGCCGTGCATAGTAAAACTACCGCCGAAAATACAAGCGGCACATTTCAGAGCCAAATACTTCTTTGGGCAGACTGCTGTTTAACTTATCTTTCAGCACAGCAGTTACGCGGCACAAATGCGCGACCACGCCTATGTGTTCCACAAAACTTTCCTTCACGTCCTCCACTGCCTAGAAAAAGAAAACAACAGAAGGCAGCGTCGAATCGGCAAAAAGACCGCCTTCCTTACCGTGAGACTGAACCACGGCTAAGGTTTGGTGGGAACCTGGGAATGCCGGATCACCACTCCTTAGGAACGACTCGCAGATGCAATCTGCTGGCCTATTCTCAAGGAATCGCGGCGCGATGCCACTCGCGATGCAGTACAATGCATTCTACTCCGTGGCATCAAGGAGGTCTTAACCTGAGGTCTCGCTTGGGAAAAGCGTTTCTGTTACCACAACCTGACGAGTTTGAGGCTCACCTAAGTTCAACCCAGCAAGTAGGTGCGGATCGAGAACTTCGAAATTCCCGCGCGATTATGGGCTTGACAGTTTCCCAACGAAAACGTGTTTCAACGCAGCGATAAATTAAAACACATTCGGATGTTTACTGCAGCCACGCTTCTGCCTCAAAGTGCCGAATAGGTTCTCCAGCGAGTCTTGCTGGAGGCGACGAGTCAGGAAGAAAGTAAAGTTAAAAATTTTATGAAAGTCTTCCTCCGGCATAAGGACAGGCTGTATGGTGAATAGCTAGCCACGAATGGTGTGCGACTGTCTAGGGCTGTCAAATCTCCAGCACGATATGAATTTGATTGCCTCTTGTAAGAACGCGAGGTGCTCTGAGGTGAGACTTAGAGCATATTTCATTTTGCCAGTAGTACTAGCAGTGGCAGTTTTGCTATTGAGGCAATCAAATAGCTTGTCAATCTGTTTTATAAAGTATGCAGTTGATTTAGCAGTCGCCGGTAACTTCCCAAGCGCAATCATAACTGACATAGCTACTGATACAGACTCGCTCAGGACTTGCGCCGTGAACTTGACCTTCTTGCAGCTGAAAAACCTCTGTAAATATGATTCAATGTTAATTTTCTCACCAATTTTTACTTTAAATGGGTCAGAGAACTCGAACAGTTCGCGAATGTAGCTCCAGTCCACAATGTCGGTGCCAATAAAAACCTTGTGAGGGGCTCGAAGGTTATTTCTTATGCACTTCATAAGATGTGGAGTGTCGAATAAGAAGTAAACTTTGTGTCCGTTCACTTCAAAGTACTGATTTTGTAGTGTGGCTGCAAATTCATCAAATAATTTAATAGTACTTGACCTCTGATTGCACACGATGGCTTTGACATACAGCTCGAATTCGGCAAGTTGCGCTATCAAGGCTAGTAGCAACAGCCGCCGTAGTAGCTTAGTGGTAGAGCATCGAACGCGTTATTCGAAGGCTAGTAGCAATCTATTGATCTTTTCCGCAGGCAGAGCAGTTTTGGCATCAGCGAATGCCACTGGCATCACCCACTGTCGCGATATATTCAAGAAAGGAGTTTTACAAACGCTACATTTTCCACCGCTGTTGTCCTCTCTGAGCCATCATCTGAAAATCCAATTACTACGTCATGTTTTGTGTCATACTGTAAATTTAGTCTCACTGACATTTCGTCAAATACAATTACGCATGCGTGATATTTTTGGGCAATTTTTTCGCTACATCTTTAACAATGTCCCCTATATTAGAAACATTTCCGGGTGTCATTGGAATTTCGGACAACCACGTTTCAAGGGACCTCGGTGATGCCCAAGCGAACGGTTTAGCGAGTTAACGGTACGAAATTGACCCATGAAATTACATATTCAAGGTGAATTCTTTCACCTCTAGAGACCACCTTTTTTCCTTCCTCTTGCGACAATGGAGGGCCCCTTGGCTACCCAAGAGTTTGTATAACTCAGGGCTCAAATGAAGCTTTAACTTGTCAAGCGTTTCCCACGTACTAATTTTTTGGCGGCTTTTGATCCTCACTGACTTGTGATACCTTTGCTCATCATTCTTTAGTCATGAGATGACGGTGGCGGTCATCGGTGAATAAACCTTTCTCTTGGGGCCTTGTTGAGATGGTGTTAAAACTGTAAAGAGAGAATATAATTTGTCTCTGGGTCAGCATAGGTACATAGGGCGAACACAGCGTCTTCTATATAAGGAAGTGTCAGGTACTTTGGTAAAAGAGATTTCGTTGGCGACAGATGAAGACCAAATATCATCGCTTCATATTATTGATGCGTAAAATGAAAGTCTGACATACACAATGCCTAATTTTTTTCAGTGATTCAGCTGCCTCTAAGAATATAACGCCTATTTAGATAGATTGTTGTGATTATCAAAACCACTATTGATATTAATAGTGCTTCGTGATATGGCAACATACATGAACGGTAGCATAAGATGAGTGCTGGCAGATACATTTTCATTCATTTTTTTGCTCGGACTTCTCTTCATATGTTCGAGCTATCACACGTAGAGCATGCAATGTCGTTGCAAATCAGTTTTGTGTAATCCCGCAAGATGGCGAAATAGTTAAAAAAGAGAGGATAGACAACCACTCGTATATTGCACGAAGCTACCACTAAGAAGCTTTCTTTCTGAGAAATATGTATGGATTTTGTCGCGGCTGTTAGCTAGAATCAGGTGTTTGTCTATGTTTCTTTTTTTTTTCGTGTAATGTCGTTGTTTACAACACTCTAAAAAAGTTCAGTGATAAGGACGTCTTTTTTATCACAAAAATAATCGTCATCCACCTTGCTCGAGTTTCCTTCATTGAAAACTCGGCGCTGGTCACCTTCTTATCGAAAATGCTATGACACGCTGATAGCGTGCGTACCGTTCGTGACCGTGCAAGTGCAGGGCGCACGGCTTTATTGCAAGGAAAGGAACGCAAGATGGATGATGAATATTGTTGTGGAACAAAACGACACCATTTTTACTCGATATTTTCTCAGAGTTAACTTGGTCCATTTATTTCCCTAATATTCATTGTTAAAAAGATGGAACCACTGTGTTCAGTTAAAAAGATTAAAATTACCAAACATTACTAACACGTACACAAGAAAACATCACCAAAACGGGTCTTCTTAGTTGGTTTCTCCTGGTTGAATATTTCCGGGCAAGGCGCAAACTCATCGGAACGGCCACACGTGAAAAGGCCAGACGGTCCAGGCACTGGCGATTCGGGGTCAACCTGTGTCTGGCTGGAATCTGTAAACGAAAAGAACGTCGAGCGCAGGGTATTTATATTTGTTCACACAACTATATATATCTCTGATTCATGTGCCCAGCTCCGGCATGCACACAAACAACGATTAAAACATTTTTTGCTTAGTGTACATTACAGAATCTGAAAGTATGCAAACTGGTGCCGCAATAAAAAACAGAATGAAGATTAAACACAAGAGGGAAAGCTCATAATTGCAACTGGCATTTTCTTGAATCAAAGCCACATGAAGAAGACAGATAATAATTTGCATTTTTTTAATAACACGTCAGTTGCGCGTACGCACTTGTTTTTGTCTGTTATTTCTTCATTCTGTGGGCGTTGCGCTGCCAAGCAATTTTGACATGAAACCCTACCAAGTCTCACAAATATTTACACTGCTAAAGTATTTGTGGTTCATGTATGTCCTTCTAGCCCTCCGGGATCACCCGCTGAAGGCATCGAAGTAGCGAAAATTCAGTAATGCTTGTAGTATGCAAGAAAAAAGTGCATTTATTGATATTTATTATTACTTTTATCGTACACCTATATATACCATGACCGAGATGAGACGGTGATTCAGGGGAGGATGAGCTGGCTGCTGTAAGACCGCCTTCTGGAAACAAAAAAAAAAAGAGTGGCGTTTAAGTTCGCACGTTTTGGATAGCCTCAGCACGTTTTCCATAAAATGGCGTTTTCTAACTCAAGTGGTTAAACAGCGATTGTACCCCCCCCCCCTATGACTTCTACTAAAAATATTCCTGTAAGCGACAGGAAGCATTGTTTAACGTTTTTATTGCTGTTGTACATTCACGTAACACGTTCACCATTAGTATTTTCTTATTAGCTGGCTCAGATTACTACAGTAGTGCAGAGGTTGTTTCTATTTACTTTCGCTTTACATTTTGTACACGGCGCACGAGAAGTAATTAAGTTCTAAACAAAACAATTTAAAAGCTGCTGTCTACCGGCACATGCACACCTGCTCCTGTAAAAGTTCTATCGTACAGCACCAATCAAAGTGACGAATATCATCGGAGCGCGTGCGCAAGACTTGGCTTTGTCGTATTGAATTGTGTGGTTTTACGGACACGAAACGTGCGCGAGACATGGCGTAATGAGCGACTGCGAACAATCTTGGCCACTTGAGTAGTGCACCAACTTCGCCCATATCGAGGAGCGATTTAGTCCCGCGACATCGTGTTTACAATTGCAACATCATGTCCGATACAAGCCAACAGCGGGTGATTGATGTATCGTTTACAGCAATTAAGGCCAAGAGTGCTGCGTCTTACGAACGTAAATTCTGTCGTTGTGAAAAGAAAATATTCTCATCTTTCACTGCGCCAGGAAGACGAAAAATATTCACTTCATTAACCACACAAGCAGTTCGGAACACCCTTTACCACGCATGATCTTACAATAGGAAAAAATAACAAACAAAAATAACGCAACTCAACGGCGCACGTCGAAAAAGTTTTGCTGCGAAACGTCACGCGATGCCATGGAAGATGACGTAAAAAAATCACTCGTTGAAGTTCAGTTTTGCGCCGTACAATGCATACTTGTTTTACACAAAGCAAGCATACGCCACGCCCCTTCTTTAACACCCAGAATCAACAAGCCAGCCTGTGCATACCTGCAATCTGGGCGATGCTCTTTTGGCCAAGGTGGTCTTGAGCCACAACCATTATGGCTTCTGCCAGGGATGTTCCTTGAAGATAGGGCAGATATCACTCTCGTTTAATTAGGTGGCGAAGAAACGCATTTGTACATTAAGGTGGTAACATCAAATACAATGTACAGGACACACCTTGAACTCCTGCGTAAATAAGGAACGTTAATTATGGATCAGGTGATAGGGCGTGCGAAAACCAACTACAAAAGCGCACATATTCACAAGCACTAATAAATTGTTTTTATTACCTTCATTGGTCGGGGATCTCACTGCCACTGCAACAGTGGGAACAGCCGTCCACATGAGCCGTGTTTTGGCAGGGTTTGCAAAGGCACTTTCAGTGAAGCCGTCGGAGCAGAGACGGTAGCTGTTTGTACATTTGCGCCCTTGTGAGTCCTTCGAGGTTTGCCCTTTTCGTGTATTTCCACTATGCGTCACACCTAGAAAATGCAACCAATAACAGCATGGATATAAAAAAAAACATGTAAAAATGACACAAATATAGAGAGTGCGAAAAAGGGCGAAAACAATGTTTCACAGGTTTAAAAGCGAAGCGCAGCTCGGCCTTAGCGCAGGTAACACGAACATCTCGTAACACGGAATGCAACTGCTATGTAAATAAGTTTGGGGGTTCTATTTTAAACGTTGAAATGTTGCATTGTTAATACAAGCAACTGATCATCGGAATGCTCTAAAGCCGAACATTCGGCAAACAGACTTTGAAGATTTCGAAAAAAAAATATTACAAGCTACCACAAACAAAATCGATACTGAAGCGAAATTTTTGTCTGCACGTCAGCTGGCATCAATCAGTTCACAATAAACTGCCAAGAAGAGTTTTACATGCTTACAACATAACTGACAAATGCGCAGTGCCAATAATAAAAAAGGAGGTTCACTGTAAAGCAACAACCGATATATTTTGATTCGCCCTGTAGCTGTTTTGATAAGGATAACACTTGCTTTTTTTGTACCGAAAAAACAAGTGCATGTGCTTACCTGTCGTCCTCTGGAAAGCGGAAAAATTTTGGCGCGGTTTCTCCTTGAGTTGTTGCAGCACAAAGCAGCGCAGCACGCCCGGTGTCCTTTTCCTACTTTCGTCAACATTTTGAGCGCGTTCGCACACACAAACACCAAAATTTTCACTTCAAAGCATTCTCAAAAATTGCCCGCGTGCAGAGGGAAAACGGCAGAAGCAGACGAGCGGAATGACAGCAGAATATATAAGAGCAAAAGCGCCGCCCATCGGCGCAAGGAATGCAGGATCTGGATACAAATATAGAGCGTTAAAAATAGCCAAGGACACATTTTACTTCTACACATATTTCCGTAAATATACTTTATTGGTGCGAACGTTGGAAAGAACAGACCACATATTCAAAAGTCGCTGAAGTTTTGCTTTCTACCAAAACAATGGCGGACGCCTTATTTCAATACCGAAACTAGTCGAAGCGTCCGGCCCCTGTGATAAGTTCACTGCGCATCTTGCGTGGCTTTTCTGTTTGTTGTGCGTCGTTTACTGGCGGGGCACTTCAAGGAAGTTGAGCTAGCTCACGGAAGGAGTAGATAACCGCCCCTCTGACTGCAAGCTGCTTCGGCTGGAACGCGGCTGGCGTGCCTTCGCCTTTCGTGATGAAACATTGTTGGTTGCCGAAGTGGTACTCTCAAGGCTGCTGTTTCGCTGCAGTGGTCTTCCTCGATTAGGGAATGCGAGATTTCCAAGTATTTTTATATATCGCGCTCCTGAGCTATTGTAACATATCTTTTTTTCTTCATCGCAACGTATATTGCTGTATACTGCAAATAAACTATTCGTCTAATACAACAACCATGATTCTTCAATCTGTTTTGCCGATGTTGCTTTCTCTGGCGCCCGCCATCGGCGAGCCACACAAAGTTATTTTAAAAACTATCTATTGCTTCACAATTTGAGAATACAAACAAACTCATTTATATAACAAGGCACCTCCCGTTTTATGGCCAATCCACCGAGATGGGTTGCGCCCGTCTATTAAGAGTCCACTAAGCAGCCGACAAACCATAACGACACAGATTAGTTGCATTGTTATCAAGAGGATGTGAAACACTATCAACAGTAAAAACTTCAATTTCAAGCCTTCTATAGCGCAAATGAGCGACGTCACCCCCATGTCTGGATTGGAAGTCATACTTTTTTTATTGTTGCCTGCTCTTAGTTGTCTGCGCAATACGTAGATGGTGACGGCGGCAACAGGCCAGCAACTACCTGATATGCTTTTGTATGAAACTAACGGTACTTGTTTCTAAATACCTATGTAGTGTAGTCCGGTCATGGCAAGAACCGTTGCTCGCACATACACTGCGATTGGCGTTAGAATGAAAGCTGAAAGCCTCTATAAATTTAAATATCACTAAAATTGAACGCTACTCTGTTTAGACAAAAATATCCTTTCATTAATGGTGCAGCTTATGGGGAAGGAAATAAAATTCTTTTCTAGTAATTCACTAGTTCAACAGAAAAAAGAAGAGATAAATGCAGCCCCTCCCTATCTTTCTGATACTTTAATTCTGTACTTACATCTAATAGAAAATCAATTCCTTTGCTGTGTTTAGAGTGGACGTATTTTCGGCGTTACAGCGCTTGCGCATGGACATTCATGATGGGAAGATTTTTAAATAAGCATCAATTTTAAGCAAGCGTCTTTTCTGTCTGTGCGCTATATTCCCAACCACTTGAGCGCTCGAGCCCCTAGACTGAACTAAGTACTCCGACAATTCCCTCTTTTGAAACCACTCTTTCCAATTATAGTCGTTAATATCACTGTCGTAGGTATATATTAGGAGATCAAAATATGGGCGTTCCGTCTTCGAATTTGGCGCCAGGTGCTGCTGACCCGAATGTCATGGGTTGGATCTCGACCCCGGTGGTACCTTTTCGATGGAGGTGAAGTGGTAGAGGCTCTGCTACTGCGCGATGTCCGTTCACGTTAAAAAATACTACATGATTGAAATTTCTGAAGCCCTCCACAATGACGTCTCATGATCATATCGTGGTTTTCAGATGTAAAACCCTCGATGTTCTTAGGGAATTGTGTACCGAGACTTCAGCGCGGAAACATCAGTGCGACGTCACGGCTCTTAGTCATTGCGCGTCTTTTGGTCACATTGGTTCACGAAACGTGCTATATGCATTTCGCTGCTGGCCAAGAACATAATGTAAAACTGTTTAGGCTCAGAAAAGTTGCGCCTAGCCTACTGCATGAAGTGCAAGTCAACGTGGATACCTGCATTTCTTTTTTTTTCCCTATTTCTCGCCCTCAACGAACATCTCGCAGTAAGGTTTGTCCATTGTGGTATAGCGAAATTGTAATTAGTAAGTAGCAGAAATCTTTTTTTTTTCGATTGACAGAAAATTTTGAACCAGACACAGAAAATTAATTCTGGCGTTGAATTCGTGCAGGAGTCCTCAGCAAACATGTTACCGTAAGCATCATTCGAAACGGTGCCGCAGTATCAGGGCTACACGCGTTTTATGACCGAAAAGAGATCCAAACTCGTTTCGCTCTTTCCTTCTTTATGCTGCGTTCATCAGCTCGTCTCTCCTAATGTACCCGTATGTTGTGCATACAGATACGCTATGAAAGATGCCATAGGAAGCATAAATGTGTAACTCCAGTCGCGACTACGTTCAGCACAAGCGCGCAGCAATAAAGACTCGGACAAGAGAGAACAAAGGTTTGTGCACAGTCGGTGGGGGAAGATAGGGGGCATCCCTATAGTCGTCTGGGGAATGGCGCAAACTCCACCACATATATTGACTTAATTAAGAGTGGGTGTCCCTCACCCCTAAGAAGAAACTTGCGCATGGCTATGAAGAAGGCCCACTCAGCGTACACGGCTGAGTGCCTCTTCTTCTCTCTTGTCCGCGTCTTTTTTCGCTGTGCAGTCGTACTGAAGTCACAAATTACCAACTACCAAAAAATGCAACTCTCTCATCTGCGCATTGCTTCTCATTGCTGCGCGAAAAGGAAGAATGGTATGAGCACTGCCCGCATGCGAGCAGACAAGCATGCTTTTTTTGGCGCTGTTATGACGAGATGCGGTTTTTCGACGACACGAGCAACGCTGGAGAAACCTAAAGGCCTGAAGAGGGGCATGTGGATATTTCTCCATTTACCCGTGGGCCGTAAGTGTTAGTTATTGTTGGTTGAAACGGCTTTCTGAGCTTCATAAATGTCTGTGCCTGACATTGTTGATCGTGACGGCTTTCTGAACTCCAGCCCAAGCGTCTTTGCTTGAAAGGCTGAAAAAATAGTGGATCTAGGTTAACGAATGGCGCCTCCAAGAAACACAGTAGCACAAGGAGACTCTTTAGGAAGTATCTGCCAGGAACAATTAGCCCTCATACACTCATCGGTAGCATGATGGAGTTGCTCTAGCTCGAGTTTCGGGACACAATTTTCATACCAAGCGCTCCCTGTCTGAGTGTGGATACCGTAGGATGCTACTGTTTTATTCCTTTCATATAAACGCACGTAAGTACAAGAATGAATGAAGGAGGATCTCCTCTCGTTCCTTGAGGCCCCTCCGAAAAAGACCTTTGTTGGCACCTCCGCTTGAGTTGTGCGCAGGCCGGGAGTTGTCATCGTTTACTTGGTTAATGGTACAAAACCTTTTGAAGGGGCTACGTGCTCCCTGAGCCGCGCATAGGACGCTTTGCTTCGGTCCTCGCGCCTTGAAGTTGAGAAGGGTTACTGTGCGGCTGAGTTGGTATTCCGCGACGGCAGTCATAGGCGTGTGCACAGGGGGGGGGGGGGGGGCAGTTGTCTTTATCCAGCTAAACTAAGAGAGGGAGAGGGGCGCAAAGTCAGCCCCATACATTGACTTACGGTAACTTAATTTTATTCAGTACATACTTCAGACCACATTGTGGTCCTTGCAGGACTGGCATACCTAATTGCACACAGCTAAACATATAGAGATAGAAAATAAAGTATACACAAACATTCATATAAATACATATTCAAAGAAATGGGAGAAAATTATAATAGAATGTTCATAAAAATATACAGAAAGGTACATGTCAAGCATATAGTCACAGATTCTAAGGGGCCTGCAGAGTATTTTATTCTTAAATAGTCCGTGGAAAAAAGGAAAACTTGTATGTGTCTGTTCTGGCATCGATGGGTGTTAGTGCGTCAGAGCGATGGTGCCGTGTTTTCCTTGTGGAAAGACGGCTATTGTCAGGGCCATGAGTCGTCTTGGTTTTCATATTTAGCAGCATAGCCACGATGTCTTGGTATGATATGAAGTTCATCTCATGGCATTGAAACACTCCTGAATCTTAAGGTACTCAGGGAGCTAATCCTGAGCTTGAATGGGTCAACATGCTATGAATGTAGTCATTGAAATTTCATGCGATGGTATTTGGGCTGGTAATAACTGCTCAAATATTTGCGATTTCTATGACAGGCTTCTTGATTGATTGATGGATATGTAGGATTTAACGTCCCAAAACCACCATATGATTATGAGAGACGCCCTAGTGGAGGGCTCCGGAAATTTCGACCACCTGGGGTTCTTTAACGTGCGCCCAAATCTGAGCACACGGGCCTACAACGTTTCGCCTCCATCGGAAATGCAGCCGCCGCAGCCAGGATTCGAACCCGCAACCTGCGGGTCAGCAGCCGAGTACCTTAGCCACTAGACCACCGTGGCGGGGCTGTGAAAGGCTTCTTGCTTTCGCAGATGTATTCCCGAAACTTATCTGAGACTTTTTTTAATAAAGTTGGGTAACGTTGCAGGGAAATATAGGTCTTTCAAACCATGTACAGCACATGCAAATGTTTCTTGTAAGTTACTGATAATACCTGTGAGCACGTGCTTCTTTTTTGTTCGTTTGATTTTGCGCTTCAGTTGTCTCACACCACGCGTCATCCAAGGCCTTGGTTTATTGACTTTTTTCAGATTTAGTAGGTATTATTATATTTTGCAATGTTTAAATATTGTGGCAAAGGTTGCTCATAGTGCACATACATCACCATCATTTTCAGCAAAGCCTGTCAGACGAGTTTCCATGTAGTCAACGACACTGGCGTCATCGGATCTCGAGTAACCTTTAGTAAATATGGTTTTGGGAATTTTGTTAATAGCAGTTTTGACAATGGGCACACAGACCACAACAAGAAAATGATCTGACAAATCATCTTCAACTGATACAATATGCGCAGAAAAGTCATGGCTTAAAACATCTAATACAAAACAGTATGACCATTGCACATGTGCAGGCTCACTAACTACTTGGATTAGATTATGTGTCAGCATAATGTAGAAAATATCAGTGTTTTTATCACTATTGTTTGCTTGGAGGAGCTCCCAAGTGACACCAGGCGAATTTAGATCATGGATTAATAAGATTTTTTTTTATTTTGGAAAGAAGGTGCGTACTTTTGAAGTCTGAGTAAATAATCTGTAGTATCTTCAGGTGGCATGTAACATGCGTAAAGCACAAATTAATTTCTCCATAATGATAACTTAAGACAAACAATGAAGCTCGAGAGTAACACTGATAAGCGTTGCTTCTATCTGATCTTTAACTAGAATGACTACGCCCCCACCTCTGTACATACAGTCTTTACGAAGTGTCTCGTAATGTGGTGGAAAGATTAATTAATTTGTGATATCACTTTGCAACGAAGTTTCTGTTATAATAAATCGTGAAAATCATGCTGTAGCAATTGAATCTCAAGCAGGTTTATTTTGTTTACTATATGCTACAACTACTGAAATTTACGATACAAAAATGCTTTTCTCTACCTGAAACTGAATGTCCAAAGGATGTACTGTTGATTTCAAAATACGGAAGCTTTGAAACGCTGTCTTGGCAATCAGAGAGACAATTGTCTACTTTAGCGTTAGCATATGCCGACGAGTCATTGGGCAGCGTTTTTTTTTGAGCTAGAACTATATAATTTAGTTATTCGTTTTAAATGCACGCCACTGCGTTGACAAATAGCTTGTGAAAAGCCAAGGGAACTTTGTCCTCTTTCTCGCGGTTTTATTTTGTACTTGCCCACAGGTTCCACCCAGCTTCACGAACTTTCAGAGAATAGCTCTCACTTACTGATAAAGGAGTGCCCTTCAACTTGTGGCACTGTTTAAATAATAATGATTTATCTCTCGTATTGAGCAGTCTCAGAATGACCGTTTTTTTTATTCAGAGAAGGACGGCCTAATCTGTGAAGGCGTTCAATAGCGACAGGTTCCAGTCCGAGAAAATTATGAACGATACCCTTATTTACCGCGTCCTCTAGTAATTCATCATTTTCACCCTCTGGTTCTGGTAGCCCAAAAATGACCAAATTAGGCCTTCTACAGTAATTTTCTATTTTCTAGTTCGGCTATCTTTTTTTAAAGCATTAGAACAACTTTGTTCATATGCGACAGCTGGTCCTGACATCAACTGACCTTTTCATCAAGGTTTGACAAAGCATCTACTTTTTTCTTTCAATTTCTACTTGGTGATTTTCTTTTATATCTCCAATATCAGCTGTAATTTTCTAGAGCTCTTGTATTATTTTTGCAGTGTCGGTACCGGGGCTAGCTTTAATGTCACTGAATGCAGGAACAGCGCAACCTAGAAGTAGTTACTTCGTAACTACGGAAGCGGAAAAACAAGGACAGAAAAGAGCGCTGACTTTCAACAAAGATTTAATTCCAGAGTGGTGTACATATACAGGTGAAAAATGAGAAAAATGGGCATGCGTAGAAGGGTGCAGGAACAACTACTGCGATACAATGTCAGCAAAACTTGTATCGCAGTAGTTGTTCCTGCACGCATGCCCATTTTTCTCATTTTTCGCCGATATATGTACATCACTCCGGCATTAAATCTTTGTTGAAAGTCAGCGCTCTTTTCTGTCCTTGTTTTTTCGCTTCCGTAGTTACGAAGTAACTACTTCTAGGTTGCGCTGTTCCTGCATTCAGTTATGTCCTACCAACTTGCCCAAGCTTCCACGCTTCATAACTTCATTTAATGTCACCTCACAAATGTGCAGTTTTCTAAGACAGATAACAGCAACATCAAGCAAGCAACACAGCTTTGGGCACGGTAGCACTAGCAGAAAAGGGTCCCCTGAATTGTAACACTTGCCATAATATTTCCTAACCTGCACAGCAAAAAGCAGATAATTGTCAGCGAACCACATTCTTTCGGTGCTGCAGTGCCCAGTGGTCACGCGGTTTAAAGAATGGCTTTTTACACTGCTTCCGCACGGCGTCGCTACATGCAATGGTTGCGTGGCTGCTTCTGCACATGTTGACGTTGAATCAAATGGCGATCTGATGGGTGTCATCAAACACTGATCCCAGGCGTCATGGCGGTTGAAATTGATGAACTCGTGAGCAGCCACTACGACAACGGTATACGTTTCATGCAATACGCACTGCTCAGGAGGTCGAATAACTGCGCAGCAAAAATCAGATAATTGTCAGCGAACCACATTCTTTGATTGCCGCCGTGCTCAATAGAGAGAGGCTTGCTGCTATAAGCCTGCACTCCCACCCCCTGTGAAAGGGAACCGTGCGGGCCCTTCAAACGGAGGCGCAACATCAAAGAAATCACGCTGCTGTAGTTCAATGGTTATGGGTCTCGAATGCCCGCACAAAGGTCGCGGGATGAAATCCCGACCGTAGCGGACACATTTTCGACGTAGGTGAGAGTGCGTGAAGCCCATGCTTCTAGATGTAGGTCAAAATAAAGAAATGCTGGTGGTCGGAATTTAGGAGCCCTCCACTGCAGTGTACGTGATAATCGTATCGTATTTGTTGGGAGCTGAAACCCTAACAACTATTAATATTACAGATAAACAAGAAGCAATTGCAAAACCTGTGATGAGGTATAGTTCTCTCCCATCGCTTCATGGTGATCCGTCTATTATAAGTGACGCCCCAATTTGCGCGCTAAATTATTCTTCCGGAACTTTATAATTATCGGTACCTCAAAGCAAGTACACTGTTTTACTTTTCATGATGTTTTACTTTTCAAACGTCATGATGTCTATGGGACGTAAAAGATTTGAAAGTATTCTTGCGTATTGACCACATTGGTACATGAAAATTTTTTAAAGCTTCACTTTGTATCACCGGAAGACAGCGTAAAAATATTTACCGCGTTGTTTTATGGCTGCTTGCCCTATGATTGCCTCCGTTTGAGACAATGAAGGTGGCTGGCAATACTAACAGTCCATGCTCTTTCCAGAATTGCGCTGTGGAGTGGCAATATATGCGTAGAGAAGCAAAGTGCACATTGTGGAGATACTTGTGCCATGATGTAGGTCCATGGTTTTGTCAATTGTCCTGCCTTCGGGCATTTCTTCACCTTTGAAAACAACCCGGTAGTTTTAGGGGGCTGCTGTACTGACCGAACATGAGATGTCTCATAGAGTTTAGTTGGTCGTATCACCCCGCCACGGTGGTCTAGTGGTTAAGGTACTCGGCTGCTGACCCTCAGGTCGCGGGATGAAATCCCGGCTGCGGCAGCTGCATTTCCGATGGAGGTGGAAACGTTGTAGGCCTGTGTGCTCAGATTTGGGTGCACGTTAAAGAACCCCAGGTGGTCGAAATTTCCGGACCCCTCCACTACGGCGTCTCTGATATTCATATGGTGGTTTTGGGACGTTAAACCACACATATCAATCAGTTGGTCGTATCAGCTAAGTTAGCCTGCAGTCAGGTTTATTTTTGTCATATGACTACTGTTTCCACGTTCTTGTGCTCAATGTGGCGTTCTCTGATGCTGCGACAAAAGTACGCTGCAAACTATTTTATGAATAAAGCCAGAAAAATTGTGGTCAGCTTTCACACGGTAAACTTTTCTGAAACTCTACTCTGCATATACGACCGCCGACGATTAACCTAAAATGACTTAGAGCACAAGAAGCTAGAAATACGAGAAGCGACAAATTTTGTGCCAGTTTTCCGCTCAGCTCGCCCACGCCACAATGCGCCGCAAAAGGTCTTTCGCCTTTCGGTAACGGCGGAGACTGCTTGTACAGTGATAACAACTACCACGCGGTTGTGGCGGTGCCTTTCAGGGACATTAACGGTAAACTTTAAGTTCACGTTGATTGTTGAAATAGCGTTCTAGAAACGTAGTTGTGCTGATTTTGTGCCAAAAGGGTGCTTGTTTTGAAATAAAATCACGTTTTCGTTGTCCGCAACGCGTTAGTGCAACTCAAATCATCAGCGCGTGAAAGCGGACTTTTAGAAGTTATTGTTTACGTGCCGAACGTTACCCACCTCTACTACGCGGCCGCCGACACTAGTAGCAGCAGAACAAAAGTATTTGGAGCCACAGTATACCAGCAACGGCCTTTGAACAGTTTCATGCGATCTCGGAGGCAATGATTTTGCTTGCTTGGTTCAACTGGGCCCAGCTAAATGGCACCACCTATCCAGCCGAACCGGCCAAGAACTGAACTTTGGAACCAGTCACTCCATTCCCCACAGTCACTTCCGGTGGTTGTTTTTTATATAAACCAAACTGAAACAGACAAGCAATATTTTATTACGCCTTTTGATGCACAAAAAGTACTTTTTTATTGTAGTTAGTGTGTATACAAGTGATTAGTTGTAGGCGGACACTCTCGCCTCATCGGGATCATTTAAAGAATGTCCAACTTGTGGCGCTTGCCGCGTGATATATTTAGCTTAATATCTTGGTATGTATAAGGCAACTGCTGTTCATAATAATACCATTTTAGATGTTGTCATACAATGAGCTTTCACTTTGACATAAATTATTCTTTGTGTTTAGTGTTCCTTTAAGGGGTACGCACAAGAAAAGAGGGGAGGTGAGGTGGCGATTAATGCGCCATTTTTACTCGTGGCCAACAGCCTTGTCCAATTCATCTACAGATTTCTTCTCGGCCGCGCTTGTTTAAACCACGTGGTTTGACGAGGGTACAAGCTCGTTATGCTGCCATTCGTAAGTTCGCCACCGCTGCGTCGTACGCGGCCTCTTGCGCGTTGCTTGTAAAATGCGTGCCTTCATCGTGTTAAACCAGCAGGCAGCTCACCGCTCTTTATAACACGATCTGGAGAGAAGCATGTACGAAGAGTGCAAAAACGCGCGCATCCTTTAAACTGAAAATGGCCCGGCACGCGACAACGAGAGCAAAGCATGCGATGAGCTGCTTGCAACTAGCCAGGAATGATTGGTTCAATTTTGATAACACTCTTCAGTGGAACGACGCATGTTCGTCGAGAACGTGGTTTAAGTCACTCGTGAGCGGACAGCAGTCGTCGCTTAATGCCCCAAGAGGCCTGTTGCCACCAGAAGGTTGTTAGCACTTTTTCATAAAATTACGCAGAAAATAAATAACCGGTTTGGTCGCTACACGCACTTTTTTGTATGGCGAGTCCTTATACACCAAAACTACCGGTATGACGACTTATCGCGGTACTTTAGAGTTCGTGTTAAACGGATTCGAATGTACCATTTTAATAAACTTACCAAAGTACCAATTTCATCATAGCAGTGAATTGCTGCCGACGCTGCTGCTGACAACAAGACACCATTTCATGTAAACACCTTTTGATGTCTCGTGAGGTAAGTGACCACCTTCGAGAAAAATCACCAGGCCTTCGTGAAACACGCAGCACAGCCGCAGCGACAGCGGGAGGAGTGGCCTTTCCGGAACCCAAGGTACAAATTCAAGGTACTCAGTGCATTATGAATCGTCGTAGCTTTCATGAGGTAGGGAAGCACTCTTGGACTATTCCATTATTCATCTATTTGCGGAGAACTACTCTACTGCCGTTCTGGCCTGATAACAGGATTCGCTGTAAAATTTTTGAACTGTTTTGATCGAAAAGGTATAGCTTTCGGGGCTTCACTAAATATAACCATCAATATGTTGTGATTTGCACAAAGTTTTTACAGCAATATGTAGAAATTGCAATTCATAAAAATAAAAGTTGCCAGAATAAGCATGTTACGCCCACACTTATCAACTACATATGGGCTGCTCGATTCAAAGGCGATTAAACGTTTACATATTGAGTACAATATCCGGTGCACTAACCACCCCGATAGCCACATCTCTACGCTACGATGCGCCATCATGAAAAGACGTGTAATATTGATAGTTGGCTCATAATTGTCCTTAGAAGTTACCCCCGTTTCGCATTCATGCTGCTCGAATGAACAGTTTCAGCTGTAAAGAACTACTTCGTAAGCCTATATAGGAGAGTATTCATTACAACGAATGTTATCGCTTTCATGTATTTCTAGGATGCAAAAAAAAAGTTTGTTCAGAGAAAAATGGCTTGAAAGATAGAAACTAAATATCACTGTAATAAAGAAACATTCTTCATGTCTGAAGTTCAGCAGGCTGATCGCTTGAGACATACTTTGATACGACACAATCTTTTTTTGAGCGAGTCAAACCATTCATTTTTTTTCAGCTTGTTTGCAGTCTATAGCTCACTGCCATTCACGTTCTACACAGTGGGTCGATGTTTGGTATAGTTATTCTCTAAAGACACGTTCAGACTGCTGTCGCATCTGTCGTAACTGTTATATATCGCGTAACAGCTGTATTGTCCGTTCACGTGACTAGCGACCATGTACGTCCCCTTTGATCCTTTTCGTGTGATGCGTTTTTTACGATACGCCAATCACCACACTGAACGTACGTTGCGTCCTCGCTATAATTGTTGCAGTCCTGCAAGGTTCGCGTGTTTGGCTATGGCTGGGCGGGTTGGGCTAAAGGGAGGACCTGATCAGCGCTTTCATTGTTGCCTGTAGTGTCTGCCCTCTAGTCCGAGAGAGAGAGAGAGAGAGAGAATAAAATGAGGGAAAGGCAGGGAGATAAACCAACTGCGCAGATACACTACAGCATGGCTTTGAATACGTGCATGTACACGCGGAACTAGAAGGCCAGAAGCCCTGCCCACGGAAAAAGGAAACCGAAACTGTTTGACCTAGTAGTCGTACGTACGTAATGACAGCATAGTATTTGTCTTTATAGTCGTGGGCGCAGCAACAATTACGTTCATCACGTTACCTTCTTAACGCTAAGTGCAACAACGTCATAAGAAGCTCATTACGTTGCTTGCGTTTACACCTATACGATCCTTACCACTGATTCATTTGTAGCGCTCGAATTCTTAACACAGCTAGACTGGCACTGACGCTTTCTTTTCGTCCTATATTTCACGATATTTCGTGAAGCAATAAAACAATATCCTTAAGAGGGCAAAACTAAGTCGAAGAGTTCACTCGAAATGGGGCACGAAGACGCACAAACAACCGAGAGAATACGCGGTCGACTGAAACAGCTGACTTCAGCAGTAGTGCAATATAAATATTAAAATAAATTGAAAACATCATATCCCATGACCTTCACAAAGAGTAGTAAGTGAATATTCGGATGTTTCGACTTGATGCTGTGTATTACATTCGTGATTTTCGTATTGGGTTCGACAACCACACATTCGTAAAGTTTATAATATTTGAGCTTTTCGAATAGTCGTGCCCGTCGCATATGTTACGGCTAAGAACTTCCGACTTGGTGCCTTTGAATGATTGATTGATATATAGAGTTTAAGCTCCCAAAACAAGCACATGATTATGAGAGACGCTGTATAGGTGGGCTCCGAATATTTTACCACCTGGGGTTCTCTAACGCGCACATAAATCTGAGCACATGCGCCTACAGCATTTTCACCTCCATCGAAATTACAGCCGCCGCAGCCGGAATTCAATCCCGCGACCTGCAGGCCAGCAGCAGAGTATCTTAGCCAGTAGGCCACCACAGCGGGGGCGACTTTACGCATTTACCTCTAGTGCATTATACAATTTCAGGGTGAGTTCTGCGCTCAAAAAAAAAAACAAACAAAACAAAGGGGCGTGATCGGGGCTACCGACGTACACGCAAGCACCTTTTCGCGACAGACATATAAATCATAAGCATCTTGAATAATCTAAAAAATGAACTGCCTGCTCGGCAGAGCGTGTGACTTAGCGCTGTTACCGATTGCGCAACCACCCTCATTCTACCGAACACACCGTTCGTGGCCGCACCCTTATGCGCGGAAACGCTTAATTAAGATGCGCGTCGCTTGCGGGAACAAAAGCAACTCATCGCCGCCACATTAGCGCGACAAGCCCCGCCGCGATGGTGTTGTAGCTAAGGCACTCGGCTGCTGACCCACAGGTCGCGGGAGCAAATTCCGGCTGCAGTGGCTACATTTTCGATGGAGGTGAAACTGCAGTAGGCTGGTGTGCTCAGGTTTGGGCGCACTTTAAGGAACCTCAGGTGGTCGAAATATTCGGAGTCATTCTTCACACTATGTTTCATAATCATACAGTGGTTTCGGGACTTTAAACTCCACATATCCAGACAAAATACTTGCCGCTTTTTTGCACGATCTCGTGCTGAGCGAGCAGTAAGCGTCACTGCTTAAAGACAAACGCACGCATACGTTACACCGGCAGGCGCTGACGGAGTTGGCTAGGTAGCCGGTGCAATGCACACAACTAGTTAGGGATGCTCAGCTCGATGATGATTGGTAATGCATTTCATACGTAGCTTCCGGGGGCCCCGGCAGAAAACATTTTGGGAAGGGTAGATGGGGCCGTGTGGGCGGACGGTGGTCGATCGAGTGTCACTTTGTGTCCTGTATGTCACGAACAAAAAAAAAATGAATTGCGGCGTGGAGGGGGAAGCACACACAACAAGTGCCACCCCCTGTCAACGCCCCTGAACGCAGACAACCTTCGTTATGCACACGCGACGTGATTGAGTGATTGATTGATTGATTGATTGATATGTGGGGTCTAATGTCCCAAAAGCACCATATGATTCTGAGAGACGCCGTAATGGAGGGCTCCCGTAATTTAGTCTACCTGAGGTTCCTTAACGTGCGCCCAAACCTGGGCAGATGGGCCTACAGCATTCTCGCCTTCATCGAAAATATAGCCGTCGCAGCCGCGATTCGATCCTGCTACCTGCGCGTCAGCAGCCGAGTAGCTTAGCCAGTACAGTGTAAAAACATTACTCCGAGGTCGGAGTAAAACGCTTGTCCTGTAGCGTCTCCCCTATTTGGAGCAATTTTCGCTCCGGACATCCGGAGCAAAATTGGTTGCTCCGGCTTGCCGGAGGAATCGCGTGGCGCACCCGGAGCATTTTTCGCGGGTTTTTCACTCCGGCTATCCGGAGCTTTTCTGCGGTACCTCCGGAGTATTTTACAAATGTGCTTACTACGTTCGGACCGAATTTCAGTGAGGTAGATCACTACTTTTTTAAAGTGTTTGCTCCGATGTTTAATTATTGTGTGCTGATCGTTTCATGCATTGGTTAGATGAAGGAAGTCCCAAATCTCATGCAAGCACTGCAGAATTACTGTGGGTTTTTTTCTACAGAGCTCTTTACAAATGAAATTCAAGAAAACACTTGACTTTTTATACTTTGATTTAATCAATATAACTTGCCATTTATGGATGATTACCCAGGATTTGGGTAAAGGAGACAAGAGTAAACATGCAAAAGGCCACCAAAAAAAAATAAAACAGATCACATGAAATTGACCCACCCAGAGAAAATCGGCAGTCGCCTTTTCCGGTCTCTCTCCTGATCTTTGTCCTTTTCTCTCTTTCAATCTTTCCTGTTATCTTCTCTTTTTTGTTTACTTGCTAATTTCCTGGCGGCGAGGGTTAACCCTGTGTAGTTACCCAATCTTGGGCAGTTATATTCGGTCACAGCGGCGATGCATGACTGGCGTCTCAAAGTGTTGACTATTCAACCTTGTAGCGTCCCGTTGTTGGGCTCGGTGGTGGCTGGCTGGCCACCATCGCCGCCGAATATTGCATTTCCTGTATGGCACACTTTTTTTCTCTCACTCCCTGATCGTCACCCGAAAAGGTGGTGCACCGAAGAAAACGTCACACTCTTGGAACCAAAGCAGTCATTCCCGTTTCACAGCGACTAGATCATGCTAATAAGATAAGAAGAATAAGCTGCCGCAATGACGCATTTAAAATGTCAGTTTTTTCCCAGGACGATAGCGCGGTGGAATAGGTTGCCTTCTGAAGTAGCAGAGGTTACTTCACATAAAGTATTTTCAAGATTACTTTAGGGTCTAGAGTAGTGTACTTGCGAGGATGTGTAGGGACGAAACGGTACTGCGAAGCTGTTTTGTATTGTGTACTCCCACGTGCCACTACGTAGTTGACAATGAGTTGCGTTATTATTGAGATGTAGAAGTGTGAGTATCTGTATTCAGTGTTGAAATTTTGTATTCTTTCCCCCCACTGTAATTCTTTTGGGTGCTATGAGTACTATGATAAATAAATAAATAAACAAATAAAGTACCATGTTGTACACAGCCAAAAAGAAAACAAAGCATTCTGATTAGTCGCACCTTTCCTCGTTTCGAAAACGCTCACAGAAGCCATTGGCTCTGGCTGCAATGTAACCAAGTTGAGAAGCGGCGACCTCCTCTTGAAGGTACGCAACAAGCTACAATATGATAACCTATCTAAACTTGTAGCATTTGGAGACGTCGCAGTCTCAGTAGGCCAACCCAGGTCTATGAATACAGTGCGCGGAGTGGTGCTGATGATGACCTCCTCCAACTATCTGAAAGTGAGTTATTAGAAGGCTGCCAAAAGTAGAATGTAGTGAAAGTTCAAAGAATAGCCATACGAAGAGACAAGAAAGAAACACCAACAAAACACATAATTATCACCTTTGGTACGAGCAACTTACCCGATTCGATTGAAACCGGCTACTGCAAGCTCCGAGTCAGGCCCTACACACCAAATCCTCGCAGATGTTTCAAATGTCAGTGCTTTGGACACGGATCGCAAAGCTGCACAGGGCGTGCAACTTGTGGAAATTGTGGCTCCAATGAACACGTATCGGAAGAATGTACTGCAGCAGCCCACTGTGCGAACTGCGAAGGAGACCATGCCGCCTTTTGGCGATTACAACCATCCTGGAAAATAAAAAAAAACAAAATGCTCGAGCTTAAAGTTAAATTCAATGTATCCTTTCAAGAGGCATGCGAACGGTTTGCACTCCATCAGTCCATTCCCTCCTTTGCCGATGTGACGCGCCGGGGCCCCGCGTCACACGTTTCCGCGGCAGCAAGGGTCGCCCAGAGTGTAAACACGGTCCCGCCATCAGCGCCCCTGGTTGGAGCAGCCTGTCCTGCTCCGCCACCTGACAAACAGGGCCGGCAGACCCTCGTGCCTGCTGAACCCCGGGCCACTTCAAGCGCAGTTAGGCACAAAACCACTGCGAACGTGCCTGCTAGGCAGGCATCATCCACCACCTCGCAGGTGGTTATGGATACAAGTCCCACCCTTCCGGCCCCTCAGGCACCGAAGGGTAGGCGCAACTCTTTGGAGCGCACCAAAAAAGAAAAACCCCGAATTACAGGGCCCCCGAGAGACCCTGCAACATAAGGCAACACTTTTGTACACACAGCATCACACAACAATAAAATGACACAAATACTACAGTGGAACGTCAGGAAACAGCTGAGAAACCTCGACGATATCCAAGAACTTCCACACAAACATGCACCAAAAGTGCTGTGTGTGCAAGAAACACACTTAAAATCTAAGCACACAAACTTCTTACGCAGTTACACTATTTTTCGAAAGAATCGGGATGATGCTGTCGTATCATCTGGTGGCGTTGCCATTGTAGTTCATCAAGGAACAGCTTGTGCACATTTACCACTTCAAGCACCCCTTGAGGCGATGGCCGTCCGGGCTGTCCTCTTCGACAATCTGGCCACAATTCACTCCATTTACATACTTCCGCATCGCCAACTCAATAAACAGGAATTCAAGGCATTCATAGATTAACTTCCAGAACCATATGTTGTCTTCGGAGACTTTGACGTCGATATTAGCCTCTGAGGCGACCCTCACTGCGATGCGCGAGGTCACCTGATTGAGCAGTTCCTTTTTTCTTTCGGCCTGCCTCCTGAATCACAAAAAGCCAACATATTACAATATCGTCAACAACACCTACTCGTCAATAGATCTCATATAACATCTCCATCACTCCTACCCCTATTTAAATGGAAATTGATCAATAATCCATACGGTAGTGAACATTTTTCTATAGTTCTTGGCCCATCAATATCAAATATATGTCCTCCACAGGTTTCCAATTGGCTCACCGATAACGCCGATGGGAAACAGTTTCAAAAATCACTCTCTTAACTTGGACTGACATGGGGGTGTTTAGCATAGAAACTGCTGTGAGCTACCTGACAATTTTTTTATTGATGCGGCAACGAACTGTATACTACAAACACGTGGACCGTCAGGCAAGCTACGAGTCCCATGGAGGAATGTTGTGTGCCGTAAGGAACGCAAAAAACAAAATAAGGCATGAAAGTTGCTTAGACACTCACCTGCAGCCGAGAATCTTATAAACTTTAGTAACATCAAGTGGCAAGAAAGAAGAAGGGGCCGACAGGCGAGAACAGAAAGTGGCATAAATTCTTATCAGGCAATAATTCATACACAGATGAGGTGAGAGTCTGGAACATGGTTAGTCAGGTAGCAGGACGACAAGTACACACACTTCCTCTAGTGAACACACAAAGGGAAAGCTTGGAAGACCAGGCGAACACTCTCGGGGCGCACTACTTCCAGCAGGTCTCCAGCTCATCAAATTATAATGAAGCGTTCCAACGATACAAAACCCGAATAGAAAAACACAGATTAGAGCGCAAACCCACACAACACGATCTACACAATGAACCTTTCTGTTTGGCTGAACTACAAGCCTCACTTACCTGCTGCAATAAATCTACCCGAGGCCCGGACCGTGTGGCATATGAAATGTTGAGACATCTGCGCACTGTAACAAAAAAAAAAAAAGCTCTCCTAACCCTGTATATTTCGATATAGTTTCCCGGCAAGCTACAACATTTCCGCTTCCATCGGAAATGCACGTATCATGAGCGTTGTATAACGTCATGTTCTTACCAGACACTCATGTATTCTCTATCATGTTTGCACCAGTCATATACTTTTGTCATCTAGAAACGTCACGTTAACACCAAATTTGGTATTGTAATAACGTTGTCGGTCAGGTTTATAAGAATATATTGCCTTTATTCAGCGCCCACGTACATATATATATCGATACATGACGTCACATGAATTCCGCAAGATTGTGAGCCAGATATGGACGATGCGTGACATGCTGCGCTATCAGAACTTCTTCCCCCTCTATACAACAACAGAAGGTTAGGTAACATCCCGTCACCTCAATTAACAATCAAGACATAGCAATAAGCACACAAGCCATCACTTAAAGTTCGCAAGTCGGAACCAATTCGTTTGCTTGCGCACACGAGCGTAGTCGTAGTACTGGTGGTTCCAGAAATTCAGATGCCGCAGTCGGCGCGGAAGACTCGGCCAAGTTCTTCCGTAGTGGCTGGGATGCGGCGACTGATGACGGCGATTTTTTTGTGGTCTGGTGCGTCGTAGGTGTTTGGTTCGGTCCGCGTTGCAGGCGAACAGAGATCGCCCTGGTCGTTAGGCTGCGGTAGTTGTGTCGCAGTGAAGTTTGGCGTTATTTCTGTTGTTGGAGTTTGCTTCGCAGTCTGAAAAGTGATGGCGTTTCACCAGGCCACGCATGTCTAGAGCGCAGATGGTCGGCGTGTGTGAAGCGGTGCATATTGCGCATTTTCACCATGCATGTCACGGCCCTGACAAACTGGATCACCACCCCTGCTTCGCAAGAGACACTTTCACAACGTACAGTTTTCGCCAAAACATTGTCCTCCACAACAAACATACGCTCCCACCCCCTAAACCAATCGCGTTGCTCTTTTAACTTGTCATGTTTGCCCTGCATGCCTTTCGTGAAATTCGGTTTAAGCAGTCACAATTTTACGCGTGGCTGGCGTTTCAAAAACAGTTCAGTGGACGATTTGCCTGTCACACTGCTTGGCATGTTCCGGTGGGTCACGGGGAAGCTATCAATACTTTCTTGCATCGCTGGCTGCTTGGCCAAGGCCTCATTCTCAAGCACCCGTTTCAGTAAGGCCTTCTTTACGGTTTGGACCATTCGTTCTGCAGCAACATTGGATGATGCTTGAAAAGGGGGAATACAAACGTGTTTCACGCCATTGGTCCTGACAAAATCAGCAAAACTCGGCGGAGGTGCACTGGGGCCCGTTGTCAATGACCAGGACTTCTGGCAAGCCGTAAGTGGCAAAGACACCCCGAAGTTTCTCCAGGGTGGTTAGAGCTGATGTTGATGACATTAGCCATAGTTGCTCCTCCTCACTAAGTGTTTAAGTTTCACGATGAACCCTTCGAAATTTTTCCTTTCCTGTTGTGCACGCTGGTTGAACACGCACCGTTCCCGCTATGACAAAACTTCTGGTGCTGCAGTGCTCCTTCAGGAGACGTTTTACGTCTTCGTATGCATTTTGTCCCGGGACCTCTGGCACAACAAGACTTATTAGTTCTTCGTAAGCCTCTGGGCCTATTACTGTCAAAAAGACAGGAAGGTGCTTAACCTCAGCTATCTCATCAGTTGTTGGAAAATTCTCAAAACGCTCCAAGTACGACTCGAAGTTCTGAGTCTTTGGGTCAAACTCCTCTATCTTTCCAAGTGGCGGCATTTCAAAAAAAGGTGATGGTAGCTACTCATTGGTTCGATGTTCCTTGTTGTGGTCTTGGAATCTTGTCGCCGTTGGTCCAGTGAGTGCTTCCGCAAAGGGTTCGGTGCAGCATCCCGGGAGGCGTATGGAGCACGCTGGCTGCCGCTTATATACGCGGGCACGTTGGAATCTCGTCGCAAGTAGTAATAACGGTGTCCGTCGGGTTGAAGGAAATAGATTACTTTTATTCAGCGCCCACGTACATATATATATCACTGCATGACGTCACATGAATTCCGTAAGATTGTGAGCCAGATATAGACAATGCGCGACATGCTGCACTATCACAGCTATATGTGAAGTTAGCGAAGTGGCCCCGAGCGCACTAAGCGTGTAGAGTGTAGTCATGTTTTTCTTGACACCCGTATCATGGTGGGCATACTTGGACGCGTCATTTACCTTCGTCGTCCATTCGCTTCACGTGATTCCAAATTTGGTATATGTGAAGCGAGCAAAACGGCCACGACAGAATCACGAGTCTAGCATGTAGGCTTGTTCGTACTTGACACGCATCTAAAGTTTATCTAGTTTGCACCCGTCATATACTTTCGTCATCCATTCACGTCACCTAATTTCAAGTTTGGTATATGTGAAGTTGGCAAAATGGTCACGAGCGCATCATGACCGTGGCAAGTAGTCATGTGCTTACATGACACGCATGTTATGATTTCTCCGTGAGGGCTTGCCGCCTATGTCCACCATGCAGTCACGCCATTCCATACCAGTCTTACAATAAGGCATGATCACAAAACCACCACAAGAGAAGAATGATAACGACATGTAAATTATGAAATTGAAGACATATATGTCATAATTTTTATGTTATCACTAGTCACTAACGCTCGTCATAGAGTCATGTTAAGGCATACCAATTTTGATATATATCCCATTATCCAAACAGCCAAGAGAGCAAAGTGTCATGGGTGGTTAGACAGACAGACAGACAGACAGACAGACAGACAGACAGACAGACAGACAGACAGACAGACAGACAGATGGATAGATAGATAGATAGATTGATTGACATATAGATAGATAGATAGATAGATAGATAGATAGATAGATAGATAGATAGATAGATAGATAGATAGATAGATAGATAGATAGATAGATAGATAGATACGGTCAAGGTCGCCAAAGTTCGCTAAGAAATGTCTCCCATTTAAATACCAGTCAATGCCACGCATTGTGAGAATTGATGTAACGCAAAGCATCTATAAAGAAGGAAATTAGGCTGTGCATAAAATGCACACATTGATTTGCATGTTAGAACCTATAAGTGTTTTTCGCGATACAGTCATAATTTGCCATACCAAGTTTGGCATATATCAAGTCAGCCAGATGGCCACAAGCGCACCATGATTGTACAATACTAACGAGGCTGTACGTGACATCAATGTCATAATTGTCGTATTACGTCAATGGTAATTTGTGTCTGTATTGCAATTACGAGACGCAAAACCACTTTTCGATGCCTATGAAGCTAGCGGAACGGCCCCGAACACGCACTGCGCTCTAGCACAAAAGTCATATTGTACATGATGTGAATATCGCCATTGTCATTATCATCATCATCACCATCAGCCTCACTACGGCCACTGCAGTGCAAAGGCCTTTCCAATGATCTGACAATCAGCCCGGTTTTGTGTTGTCTGTTTCCACGTTACACGTGCCAACGTTAATATCTGATCGGCCCACACAACTTTCTTTCTCCCGTTCGTGCGTTTTTATCCTCTGGGAATCCAGTGAGTTACTCTTTTCATTTCATTTCAAAGTTCAAAGTTCATTTCTTTTTCTTGATTTCTACTATGACATCATCAACCTCGGTGTGTCCCTGACCCACTCCGCTTTCTCCTTGTCTCTTTAGATTATACCTATCATTTTCCTTGCACCGCTCCCTGCGTCGTCCTCAATTCAAGCTGAGCCCTGGTTATAAGCCTCCGGGGTTCTGCTTCGTAGGTGAGTACTCACAAGATGCAGCTGTTATATAACTTCTTCCTAAGGCTTAGTGGCAAATTACCATAATCAACATAATAATACGTAGTCACATACATAATCGCACCATAATTAAAATACAGACGACGAATAAGAAGATGCTCACCACTCAGCCACTTTACCTGCGAAAGACGTGGGGAGTAATTGCAGGTTGGCTAATCGAAGCCTTCTACACTATTCAAAGAAAATTACTTATCGTTTTAGTTCAGTTATATGACCAGGGCACAGGTGTCTAGAGCGTAACTGATATCTGGTTGTCCACTTCATAAATATTTGCACGCGATAAACTAGTATAACGAAGTGTCATAATTGGAAGGAAATATGATTCAACGACTATAGTTATCCAACTTTTCACCCATACAAGTCTGCAGAAAAGATAAATTCTAGAATGGATCAATTCAAATTTTTCAAATTTAGGTATTTATCATCCTGAGAAAACGCACCGTATTTAAAAACATTACACCATGTTCTACCAAAGCAAACCATGTCTACAGCCAAAAAAAAGGGGGGGGGGGGCTAACGCTTGCCACTAAGCGGCGTTGACGCTGGCGCTCTTTGCAGCATTGCTCAGGAAAGAAACCCCGAGAGGCGCAGAGCACGCAGTGATAAACCGGTGGTTCCCACTGGAACATGCGATCGCTGCTAATGGGCAATGAAAGATAGAATGCTCCCATTGCACACAGAGACCCGCAGTGGGCTTTTAGTTAATGCGCACGCTGAAAATTATCATTGTTCAAGAACGCACGGGGGAAATCTTCTACCAGAACTACCTTGCAGGGTAAGATCCCATGCCTATATATACGGGGTTGCCAGTGAACAGTTTTGCAGAGCGAGCAGTCAGTTGCTTCAGTCAAGAAACTCACTAGCAGACGCTGCTTGCGTTGCCGTTGTGAGGCGACAGAGGAGAGGAAGAGCGGGCAGGCGACGTGCATGTGCCAAGGGTGTGTAAACGCTATGGGAAGAGATGCCTGAGGAGAAAGTGGGTAGAATTGGAGAAGAGAAAGAGAGGGAGAGGTGATGCGCAGCGGAGCGTGAACGCCACCTGATGAAGATTGCTCCTAAGATGCTTCTCGATGTACGCATCTAAAAGCATGCGTGCTATGGAACCCCATGCGCTCAGCTGCCTGCCGAGGTCTCCCCCAACCTCCGGAATTCACAGTGACTGCGGCCTTTGTGGTAGCCGGGTGCGCGAGGCAATATTTCTTAGTTTTGCTGAGAAGCGTGGTGACTGGGAAGGCCGGAGAGAAACATGGCCTGCGCCCGCCATCTGGGAGGCCATGTTGACGCTGTTCATTCGGTTTTAAATGTTGCTAGAGGAGTAATATCTATAAAATACTAATAAGACTTATCTGCTTGTTAAGAAACCCACGTAGTTAGAACTTTCGGAGCCTGCCATTAAGGTGTCTTGAAATCATATCGTTGAATTCCGACGCTACGCCACAGCAATACACTTTCCGGAAACCATAGCAACGCACTTGCCCATGGTGGATGTTCAAGATTCTGTGAGAAAGAAAGCGAGGTACTCTCAGGCTAACATTGTTCCTACCATGGGCGAGTGTGGTTTTTTGCAATGGCTCGAACGTTTTTATTGTACTACTATGCCGCTTCATAACTGCAGGCTTAGCATAGTGACACAATTCCGTCAAGATGAAGAGGTGGACTGATTTACTATGTTCCAGGTTTAATTATTTAATGAAGAAAGCACGCGGTTCCATAAAAACGGGAAAATGAAGATAGAGTGGGTGTCGTGGATAAATCGACAAAGACGGGAAAGAATGCTTACGCCTTGGCAACTGCATGCGCACGAAGCTTTGAACACCTTGAAAATTCAGTAGCTTTAGTTATCATCTTCGATGGAACTTTGTCAGACTTCATGGCAGGTCGGCAAACTACTCATGAGTCCACTCTCTCAGACTCACTCATGGTAACATCGACCTGTGAGTCTGAATCTGATTGATTCTTGGTGAGTAACATAATTGTGAGGCTCACTCCTAGCGAGTTCAATTGAGAAATATTTCTGTGAGTAAATGGAAGGTGGAGGTTTCTTGACCTTCCCATCCTTTTTATTTCGAAAAAATATTTCAGGCAATGGCCTAGTAAAATAGTTCCATGTGAGTCATCACTGTCTATAAAAATGTCCTTGGTAGATTTCCACCAATGATGACTCTTATATAAGGATACAAGATCAAAAGCGTCCAGTAGAGAACTGATAAGGGAAAATAATAAAGGTAAAAGGCATCGACATCTGGACGAAACAGCTCGAAGTCCGATAACAGACTCGCAATTCGGCTCACTCAGGTGCACCCAGACTCAGATACAGCCTTCAGTCTGACTGTGTGTGAGACCAAGTGAGTAGGTTTTGCTGAGTAATAGATTTTCTCTAGACATATTTAGAGACGCTTTTACACAAAGCTGTCCTTGATTTTGCCTAGATATCCCAACTTCCAAGTATTTATGTAAATATTGTGAAATAAATAAAACCTTCAGTTGGTCATACTTACTACTGAGTGATAAGCTTAAGCGTAGCTATAAATGAAAGTGGAAAGGTATAGGAGGAGACGGCACGTGAGCATAAACCCCTGCGCTTTCCTTCATAATGGAGGGTTTTAGGCCGGAGCGCTCAAGTAGCTTGCGTACGCAAGGTGTTGCGAATGCACCTACATTGTGAGGCAAGCCACTGTAATTCCACTGGTTCTTGATGGATTCGAGAACTTTTGCCGAAGCCGATTTGCAAGGCAATGAACTCCTATAATGAGCTGATACAATGATTTATTGAAATAGTGCTTTGTGATCACGTTGATGTTCTGTGCTCTGGGTTATAATGTACAAACCAATGCAATCATTTTGAAACCACCACTTCGTATGGCATACTCACATAGAAGTGAACGGCGTGTAAAGTTCTACTTGTTACTTCATGTAAAGCCACACTATTTATGGGAACTAGCAGACACTGATGCCAGCGAAAGAATAAGGAATAATATAATAGGTTATAGTACTGGGAACGTGAAGAAGAAAAAGTGGGCAAAAAGATGGCTTGACACCGGAAGGAAACAAAACTGCGACATGCGAATCACTCGTCCGATGCTTTGCCACTGACCTATGGCGGCAGTCCTTCTCCGCTCACTTCGCAGGGTATGCTGCACACATATACCCTACAAAGCGGATGCAGGAATGACCACCGCCGTTGTTGAGGTGGAGGATCGTACGTGTAATTTTAGTGTCGTAGGATTTGTTCCTGCCAGGGAAAGTTATCTTTTTTACGCTTTTCTTTTTTCACACGTACGCTCTAATTACTTCTGCAAACATCCTATGCATATTACTTGGGATTATTATTTGTTAGTTTTCATTATTACTGCATTTATCAAAGAAAACAATCACTCAAATTCACTCTTCTTTCCTCAAAGTTATTGCAGTAGTGTAAAGGAACACTAAAATGAAATATTGAGTCAATAATGATTGCTGAAATAGCGGTCCAGAAACCTCGAAGTGCTACGTTTGTACAGAGAAAGTGTTTAGTTTTGAAATATAATCACGCTTTAGCCATCCGCATTGCGTTAGCACACTTAAAATTACCGCCTCATGTGGAGCTGTTCATGTCACTGTTGCCATACCCAACGTTGCCCGGCTTTACTGCGTGGCCGCCGCCACTAGTTGCAGAAGAACAAAAGTAGTGGTAGCCACAGCAGCAACAACGGTCATTGAATATTTCTTTTCATGGCCTCTGAGATAAAAGGCGTGCTTTGTTCAACTGTACTGCGCTAGATAGCACGACCTGTCCAGTTGAACCAGGCAAATATTGAGCTTTTCAACCTCTCGTGCTATTTCTCATAAAAATGTTTGGGCTTTCTTTTCTTAAGAGTCATATGAAAACGAAGAAGCAGCATTTTTATGGCACTTGATGCACAGCAGGTTCTCCATTAAGCAGCTAGTTTGATTACTAGTTAATAATTGTATGTGGTTAGTCTGGCATCATCGGGATCATTTTGCGAATGTCCTACTCGTGGCGCATGTGTTCTTGTGCATTCACACTAATTTCTTTGTAAGTAGGTCACTGCTTTGATTTAGACGTTCTCATACACTTGGCCACTGTTTTAGACCTTGTCATACACTTGACTTTTAGTCTTACATAAACTGCTATTGGAATTTATTGTCCCTTTGAAGAATCGGGTCCCCAGCAACTCTTGCGACAGTGTTACCAGCTGCTGAAGCGGTTTGAGCCATCGTTCCACAGCTGACTGCCGCCAGTAGAGGTCACGACGCAGATACTCAGTTCCGAATGGTAGTGGAACAGAGCCACCGGGTGTGAGCAGTAGGTGTAGTGGTTCCACCAGCACGTCCCCGACGCGGTGGTATAGTGGCTAAGGTACTTGGCTGTTGACCCGCAGGTCGCGGGATCGAATCCCGGCTGCGGCGACTGCATTTTTGATGGAGGCGGAAATTCTGCAGGCCCGTGTGCTTAGATTTGGGTGCACGTTAAAAAACCCCAGGTGGTTAACTTTTTCGGAGCTTTCCACTATGGCGTCTTTCATGATCATATGGTGGTTTTGGGACGTTAAAGCCCACATATCATCAATACCGCCAGCACTCTTGACGAGCCTCACAGAAAGAATGAGCTGTTGGCAGTTCATTTGAATAAAATACGATTATATGGGTGACGATGACCATTGCGAAAAAGTAGATGAAGTTTCTTACTGCAACAGCAGTAATTTTTGTGGGTGTAAAACTGTGCAGTTGAAAATTTTAGCGTCTCTGGAACACATGCGTTGAATTTATAGAGAATATGATGCGATTATTTTTTGGATATGTAGAGCCTGCACGCAATGTTATGGCTATGAGAGATTGTATCCAATTTGTGCGCATACTATTTATCTGACTATACGTGGAACATAGCGCACGCGTGTACTGCGTCAGCGTTTTTCAACTGTTTCGTTCTAGATTTCTTTTGATGTGTTGGAATGAAGATTATTTTGTTAATATAGTTATCGTACCTTAGACACGTAGCATGCTTAATGAACGAATGATCTCTCCAAGTTGTAATAATATGCGCTGACTGTACAACGAAAACAAAACATTCATGTTACATTTCGAGCCCACGCTCAGAAACGCTGAAGTTGTTTAAAAAGAGCAACATATTACTTTCTGCTACTACTGATAAAGTTACTATATACCTGATCAGTTTCTGGCTCACAAAACGTTAAAGATTAACATAATGCTCTAAACGCAATTGTGTCTCGAGCGATGCTCGCGTTAAAAATTTACATTTAAAGTTACAAAGCATGGTGCTATTCGCTATAATGCGTCTCCTATCACAAGCGAGTAAGTTCGGTCCCAGACCACATGAATGAGAGCATTTTGACGTGTGCGATATGCAAGAAACGTTCAGGCATGTAGACGTGGTGGATATCAAAGGAATCTAAAAAACAAAATAATTTCAAAGTCTCTGACTTCAGCGTGCCTCTGAATTTCAGCGTGCTTCATCATGCAAAAGCGAAAACAGGAGTACATTTATATGACTTTGAAGTATTATTTGCTTAGCCCATAGACGAAAACCATGGCTTTCGTTCATTTAATAATTTAGTTAGCTATTCATTTCCAAAATGAAGTGCCTTGAGTGTCATTGAGTTACGGGCAACTGTAACACTGAGCGACAGATTACAATAGAAACCAGATAGAAATACATCTAGTACAACAGTACAATAGCTGAACTGAGGATCAGGGCGAAACACAGAATGCAAAAGCAAAACAGCGATGGAATAACTGAAGGCCGATAAGCAAGAATTGCCCACGCATGTTTAAGATATATTTTTTCATCAGCTTTTGAGAAACTTTTATTGTGGAGAAATGACATATGAAACGAGGAGCCGCAGAAAGCAGTAATTGTACTAAAATTCATTTTAATCTATAGTAAAACTTTTTTTTCATCTTGAAAACATGACGGCGGACATTTCGGGTTGTGAGACAAGGACTATCGGAATCACCGTATTTGCAACGCCACAGAGCAACCAAGCTCACAAGGTGTCTAGGACTTGTCTGGAAAGGGTGAGCTTAGTCTGGTAGTATAACCCAGTCAAAATTTTGATTGACTCGTGAACGGGGAAGTTCTATTCTCCAGGTTTTGAAGCATGGTTACTTATATGGTTGGCATGGTGATGGTACAGCATGTAGTTCGATAATTTTTGTGCTTGATCGAAGAGTAGTAATATTCCTATATTTGGGAACTTCGCTCTATCAGGTGGCGTTGACACACAGAAAAGTCACCAGTGCTCTTGGTCGTAAGAAATTTAGGCAACAGTACATGTAGTTGACGGTTAAAATCACGCGTACCTGGTGAAAACGATTATGGATAATATAATAGTGCTTATAACATCAAAAAGGTATGCATCCTTTAAATACAGCATACTAAGACCTAATGTCGGCGTCACTGGTCAAGCCCGTCAACAGCATCATTAGCTTGACTACGCCCACTGCAGGCCAAGGCCAATCCAATGTTTTGCCAATCAACCAGATCCTGTGCTGTCGGCTGCCACGTTATACTTGCATACTTCTCTATCTTATCTAGCCACCTAATATATTGTTTCCCGTTCACGCTTTATCTTCTCTTGGAATACCATCACTTACCCTTAACTGCCAGTGGTTATCCTTCCTATGCGCTAGAGTTTCCAACCAATGCCCAATCCCTCCTAATTTTAACCATGGCATTCTTTACCTGGTTTCTTCCCTGACTCACGCTGACATCTCTTCCTGTCCCATAAGGTAATAGATGTCATGTTCCTTTCCATCACTCACTGCGGCGTCCTCAATCTGAGTTGAACCTTCTTTGTAAGGCACCGGGTTTCTGGTTCATAGGTAAGTATTGTAAGATGCAGCTGCTATATATATTCCCGAGGAGGGATGATGGTAGACTACCATTCGTGATTTCAGCATGCTAACTAATTGTACTTCCCCGCCCTTATTGTTCTAGTTATTACACACTGAAGGTTCGGCTCTGCACATTTCAATATGTGTCCTTACCTATCAGAGAGAGCTGTTTTTGTGTATACCTGTGCAAATTACATTAGCCTGATTGATAAGAATTTTGTTACCTATGCTTCTGGTTTTTTGACCAGTTCAGTCAAGTTGAGAGCCAAACACAATATCCAGGAAAATTTCATCAACTTGGGTGCACAGATAATTATTCTGGTAAGTTTTCAATGTGCCATCAATATAGCGGTGTACGCATCAACCTTAAATATCTTCGAAGGCTAATACTTGTTTTTATAAGCAATGAGCTATTAACACCTCACGAAGAAGAGCGACCTATTTATTTACGTATTTCTCTGCAGCGGCCGGCTCTAGTTGATCCAAGTCCTGTGCCTGTTTCTTCAATGCAGCTGACCTCAACTGGGCATTGTTTTCGAGCTCATTGATGGTCTTGTTCCTGTTGGTAGGCTCCATGACGAGAGGCTGTAATTGTTGGGAAATGCTTGGGGCAACAACCAACAGTTCCTGGTCCAGGACATCTTTGGGTGCATCATCAGCAAAACGAGACTTGTGCAGTCCAGGAAGCTGCTCTTCTTCTGGCAGCAAGTCGTAAGCAGCCAATGCACCTCCACGAGCATTTACGGTGGCCAAAACTGCCGTGAATACAAGACCGGATAACAGGATTCCGATGAGGAAGTATCGCAGTGTACTTGCCTTGCTATCCTCAGGTTCATGTGCAAGAGAGGCTCCGGCTTCCTGTATCAGCAGTGGCTCTTGGCCGCGGCTGCGATGCTGTGTGGTTGGCGGCGCATCGTTCGAGGTAGCCGTGAAATCAGGAGCCCTAAGCACCGCAGGCATGTGGGCCAGCAGCTCGGACGGACACGCAATGACTGTGCTGGTGGAGTCTTCATCACTCGGGTGATAGCCCATGCTGCGAGTGGATTCACTTGACTCGAGCGGAGATGTCGTTGGGCTTATCATTCTAGGAACCCTGACTGCAATTCTAGACAACGAAGCGTAGAGGTCAGGTACTGTCGTTAACAGCAGTGTCGGACGTGGCTGAGAGACAAGCGGAATGCTCAGGGGCATGCAGCTCTCGTTCGCCATGGCGGTGGCAACTGGCAATTCCTCTTCGTTTTCACCACATGGGCACGTACACAATCAGTGCGCGCGGAAGATGAACTAGTTGTTTTATAACATGCAAAACACTTCCAGGAAATACTTCTCATATCTTCAAAACCGGTTGAAAACATTCTTATTTAGTAGTGCAGGACCAGCAGGCCGGATGAGAAGGTCTCGAAATAACAATAACAATTTTGTAAGTGCAACAATATTGTTGAGCTGTCAGCATGCTACGCTGAATCACTTTGAACCCTCACCTGCAAAAAATAAAACCTTGGGGAGATCACTTGGCCCATACCTGCTTAATGATGTCAGTTTTTCAAATGAGAAGGGTAGTTTTCACAGTTCCTATTTTATATATTTCAAATATTTTGAAATTCGGAGTTGATTTGTGAGATATTGTGAGGGCACCAAAATCTTAGACGAAATGTTATACGAACAACCAAATGCCTCAACACAAGAAATGCATTTTAGGTATCTATGGCATTTGAGCGATCACATACACACCAGCTAATGTAAGACAACACAGAACTCCCAAGGTAGTGTCTAATGCAACCTTTCAGCCCTAAGTTCTTAACCAGGAGCAGAAAATTGTGTTTCTTGTTGATTTGGAGTTACTACACTCTCAATAGCAGGAAAAACTTTTTTGTGAGCATTTCATAGGTTTACAAACAAATGGTTCCATGTCCCTTATATAAAAAAACCAGGTTAACACTGGTTATAAAGTGGACTTTGGTGAGTTGAAATACATCTATTCATTTTTACTCTGTTAGCGCAAGTTAAAGTATTATACAACAAGCTCATATTAAACAGCCTAAACTGTCCACTATCAAGTCTTTGCGGTTGTGATGCACAGCTTCGCTTTGCATTTGAAAGGCCACCGTCTAATTCTGAACCCTTTGTTGGATCCAACATCATAAAAGATTGCCAAATCTTGCTTTGCGACACCAGAATTGATTCCGCCCATTGCTTACTTGCTTGCTTGTTCCTTTCTTTTGTGGCTCTCACCCACCAAGGGGGATTGGCCAAGAAGCCGGTGGTTAATGCAAGTGAATACCTTTAGGTTTTCTAGACTAGGGGAATATGATTACTGTGTTTTGACTGTGAAATTATTTTGGCGCAATGTAAAAAAAAAAGGAAAAAAAGGGGGGGAGGAGAAATAACAGAATTTGTTGAATATCTGAGGTGGAATCGTTATATGAAATTCTCCTGAAAGTTGAATCATTGCAGTGTATCAGCTAAATTATAAGTGGTTGTGTGGCCATCATTGTAAGGGCAAGCTGATTGAACTACAGTTCATCGTCGTCACCTTCTTGCTCAGTCAAGCAGTAACATTACATTTATTGAAACAAATATAAAGTATTGCGAACTATCTCGCTTTTAGACACCCATTGCATACTAAGTAATTTGAGCATATTTCTCGACTAGAATAACAAAAAATCGAGAACTTTTACAATAGCTACACTTCTTGATTAGCCTCAATGCATTAGGAGGTCTGACAACCAGTGAGCCTTGGTGTCTAATATTAAGGACATGAAGGTTGTCAACTGCTGCGGGCGACACGTAAGTGTTAGGGAACACTCACTTTGTAAATATTAGTTAGTTACGTTGGGTTTTATGGCGGAAAAGCAACAACGGCTATGATGCGCCAGACACTGGGTGATTGTGATAATAGGGTTAAATTGTGAGGTGAAAAACAGATTTCTCTTTACAGTTTGTTTAGAAGACCTGTGGCCTCTAGAAACCTAAAAACATAGTGTATGGGGATGAGTGCTTTTTCTGATAGTATTAACATTGGGTGTAGAGGTGTTTGTGTTCCCCAAAATTGTTTAAAATAAACGTGTCTACTTTTTTCAAAGACTGGGCATGTTATTAAAATAAGATTGATAGTCAGAGGTTCCTTGCAATGTTCGCATTCTGGCTGATCTCCTCCGCGCAATAAAAAGTTTTGGGGGAGGTGAGTATGACCTATCCGCAGGCGGCATAGTGTTACTTGGATGAAGCGCTTTTGGTGATTGCAAGACTTCCATTCTTGTAAAATAGGCTTGACAATTTGAAGCTTGTTATGCACTTGAGCCTGCCACTCTTCTTGCCATTTTGCCCTAAAGGCTGTCCGACAACTCTTGAAACAGTTTCTGAATGTTGCCCTTATTTCTGCTATGCTTTGATGACCTGCCCTTGTTGCTACCCTGCCTGCCTTTTCGTTTCCTGGGATACCAACATGGCTCGGCACCCATACAAGCCCGATTGTCTTGCCATTTTTCTCAGCTCTTTCTAGCTTCTGTAAAATGTCCCCGAGAAACGGTCCGTTTTGCGACCTTAAATGTAAGGCGTTCAATGCGCTAAATGAGTCAGTGTATATGACAGCTTTTTGTGATTTCTTGATAAAATTTCTTCGAGAGCAATCAAAAGAGCATATACTTCTGTTGTGAAGATAGATACGAATGGTGGCAGTTTTATTCATGTTTCTGAGTGTTTTGACATGGCAGCACTTCCTGTATATTCTTGTGTTTTTGATCCATCAGTGTAGTAATTAGAGTGTGTGTTATATTTTTTTTTGTACGGCTAGGAAATCCTGAATAATTTGTTCCCGGGGAGTTTCCTTTTTCCTTAAATGAGTTAAGGCGAAGTCTGTGTAGTGCGAAAAGTCCAACCATGGAGCCAGTTTTTCTGGTATTTGGACAACACTTAGAGCCTGATTCGGTACTTTGTAGTCTAGACATATTTCTTCAAAGCGCAGGAGAAGTGGTCTTATTGTGTGCGGTCTGTTGTTGTATTGTATTGTGGTACCGGTGTCACAGACAATAGTGTGACATATGTGTCTTGGTTTCGATCTGGTTCTTAAAACATAGGATACAGTAAGTAGCGCTCTTCTTTGTTCTAGGCACGGCTCGTTGCTCTCAGCATATAAGCTCTGGACAGGTGAGCTTCTATACGCTCTAGTCGTCAAGCGCAATCCATGATGATGTATTGGGTCAAGACATTTGAGGTAAGATTTTCTGGCTGAACCCTAAATAACGCTGCGGTAGTCAAGTATGCTGCGCACGATCGAGCCATATATGCGTAAAAGGCAGACTCGATCGGCACTCCAGTGTTTCCACGATAGTATTTTCAGAATGTTGAGTGCTTTGTTTGCTTTCTTTTTTGTGTAATTCATGTGGGAAATGAAGTTTAGTTTCGTGTCAAAGACTAGGCCTAGGAACTGGTGTTCTGACTTGAGTGGCAGTACACTGTTGTTGATTTTAAGAACAGGGTCCGGATACAAGCCGCGCTTTTGTGAGAAAAGTCGGGTAACGGTTTTCTGGGTAAAAAAGCGAAAGCCGTTTTGATCTGCCCATTTGGTCAGTTTGTTGATGGTTAGCTGCAGCTGCATTTCACATGTGGATATGCTTAAGGCTCGGCATGCTATCTGAAGATCGTCAATGTATAATGAGTGCATGATGGAGGGTGGTATTACTTCATTAACTGAATTCATTTTGACTACGAAGAGTGTAGTGCTTAACAGGCAACCCTGCGGCACACCATTCTCTTGGACAAAAACACGTGATAGTGTGGAGCCCAACCGTACCTGAAAGTTTCGGTTTGATAGAAAGTCAGAGAGGCAATTAAGCATTCTTCTGCGTATTCCGAGATTCGCCACGTCTTTCAGTAAACCGCACCTCCACGTAGTGTCGTAGGCCTTCTCCAGGTCAAAAAACACTGCTAGGCAGTGTTACCTAAGTAAGAAGGCCTCACGTACTGTGTGTTCGAGACGAACAAAATGATCGATCGTTGAATGGTCTTTCTTATACCCACACTGATGATCATCTAGTAGGTTGTCTATTTCAAGGGTGTACGTTGGTCTTATGTTTAATATGCTTTCGTATGACATTGCCGTACAGCTTGGAAGCGTTATGCACCTATAGCTACCCGGTGAAGTGGGTGGTTTTTCAGTCTTTAGAAATGGCACTATGGTTGCCATTTTCCATTTTGTGGGCATTTTGCCAGTTTTCCAAATCACGTTAAAGAACTTCAATAATGCTTGTACGGCAGCTTGAGACAGGTGCGCGAGCATTGTGTATTGAATTCTGTCTGGCCTGACTGCTGTCTATTTTCCTGCCGAAAGCACAGTGCTTAAGCACAGTGTCAAGGGAGCATTGTATGGCGCATCTAGGCCACCGGTTACTGGTAGTTTTTGTTTTTAGGTTGTCTGTTTGTATCCGAGGAAGGATGGCGGGTAATTAGCGGAACTGGATAGAGTGTAAAAGTGTTCACCTAAAATGTTAGCCTGCTCCACTAGAGATGTCTGTGTGCCTGGGTCTGTAAGTATGGGTATCTCGTATGAGGAGTAGTCGCCGCTGAATCTTCTAACCTGGTTCCACATTTTCTTGGATTTGGTTGTGCTATTGATTGTAGACATGTACTTCTGTCAGGACGATTTTTCTGCATCTCTACGAATATATCGTGCTTTTGCTTTAGCTTGTTTGAACGCGAGGAGGTTGTCACATGTGGGGTACCTTTATGTGGGGTACCACATAAAGGTACCTTTATGTCACATGTGGGGTACCAAAATGCTTTATTTTGTAGTTTTTCGGCTTTTGCACACTCACTGGTCCACCATGGTTTTAGATTTCTTCCCACTAGTGCTAATGACTGGGGAATAGCTTGCTCTGCCGCAGGCAGTATGCAATTGGTGAACTTGTCATTTATTTCATCTACTGTTAGGTGTTCAGAAAACTGATCCTGTAGATCAGCTCTCTGTGTAAACAAAGGCCAGTTAGCTTTGTGAAGCTTCCAACGCTGTGGTCGAGAGCGTATCGTCCGAAGTGGTGATGTTACTTTTACAATCGATGGTAGATGGCCACTACCGTAAGGATTGTTTATTGTTTCCCATGTAAAATCAGCAAACAGTGAGCTAGAGTACAGTGCCAAATACAAGCAACTCATGGTTCCTGTGCCTGGAGAGCAGTATGTTGGTGATCCAGTGTTTAAAGACACACATTGTTAGTAAGAATGAAATCTTCACTTACCTGCCCTCTACTGTCTGTCTTTACACTACCCCATAGTATGTTGTGCGCATTGAAATCTCCTGCCATTAAAAAGGTTTACGTAGCTGTTCTGCAATCAATTCTAGATCTTTTACAGTAAAATGTGTATGAGGTGGAATGAATATGGAACAAATAGTGATAGTTTTATGTGATAAAATGGTGACTGCAGCCGTTTCAATGAAACTGTTAACTATAACTTCTCTTTTCGCAATACCACTTTGGACAACAATGGTGAGGCAGCCCAACAGCCGGTTGCTTTGCGAGCGGTTGCGACGTATAACAGTGTAACCTTTTAGTATTCGTTTCCTGCAAGCATAACGCTACAGGAGAGAAGCTTGTAAATATGTCCTTAATGCCGCTAAAGTTTTGTGTCACGCCTCTGCAGTTCCAAAGGATGATGTATGCCATTACGTCGAATGATTTGTACAAAATTTAGTAGTTTGAGATAGTTGTGCATAAGCTAAAAAGCGACACTATTCGTGTGCTTCGTCACTTCTTTTTTTGTGGGGCCGAAAATGTGTTTTCGCTCCCTTTTCCTCCTTGGCAGGGAGGAATTATGGGCTGCCTGATCGCCCTGCAAGTTGGAGCAGGGTCTGTCAGGCTTTTAGTGTCCGTGCTCACGTCCATGGACTCAGCACCACCAGGGTGCTCAACAGTGTTGGTGCCCGGCGAGGATGCTGGCCTCCTCAAGTGAGGCTGGCTACTCAGCACCGTTGTTGAGACCTCCTTTGCCTCGACATTAGGTTGGCTGACACCAACACTGGTCGAGGCTTTGCGGCCTCCCTGAAAAAACGCACCTGGTGCCTTTTTTCGCTCTTGTCTGGAAGACAGACCGTGGCCACCAGGTCCTGGAGTTCGACCTGTGTGCCTACAGAGACCGTCGGCGGTGCCTTCCCCCTTCGCACCGCTTCAGCGTAAGTGCCCTTTTGGGCAAGGACCACTCTCTTGCGCGCTTCTGGATACGGTATGTTTTCTTTGGTTTTCAGTGTAAGTATGTCTTTTTCTTTTTGCCATTCTGGGCAGGAGCGTGAGTACGCGGCATGGGGCCCCTTGCAGTTCACACAGTTTAATGGGTTGGTGCACTCGCCATCATCATGTTCCTTCTGACCGCATTTCATGCAGGTTGGACTACCACGACATGAATGAGACCCGTACCCAAACCACTGTCACCAGAAACACCTGTGACGATTAGGTATGTAGGGCCTCACACGTAGGTAAAGGTACGCTACCTTAACTGCAGCAGGAAGCGTCGTGCTGGTGAATGTTAGTATTACATTCCTTGTGCGGGTTTCCTTCTTATCTCTACGAATGATGATTGCTCGTGCGGCAAGTACACCTTGATCTGCTAAAGCATCCTCAATTTCCGCGTCAGTGCACTTGAGCAGTTCATTGTCCAATATTACACCTATCATGTAATTGAGAGATCGGTGAGCTGTTACACGGACTTCATGTTGTCCAATTTTTCCAAGGTGTCTAATTTTGTCACTTTGTTTTTTGTTTTTCACTTCTAAGAGGAGATCTCTTGAATTCATTTTTTTTCACTGTAATTGCTTCCAATGCATTCTTTGATTGCTTTTGCAATCGGGAATGGTGATATGTCCTGAACCTTAGTTTCAGTCAATGACGTTACAACAAAGAATTTTGTGTAATCGCTCTCTTTAGTCAGAAAGTTTCTATTTGCTTCGGTGCGACCCCTTTTACGGGACCGATCATTGTGGAAAGGGGGGGGGGTACTTTTTTCCATAGAAAAGCATGTTCATTCGGTAGCTATGCGGGCCACCCACCATGGAGTCTAACAAGGGGAATGTATAGACATGTTAACCATACATTGCTACTATAACCGTGTGGTCCTGACCAAGGAAGGTCAGTCCTCCAGGGTTAACCCTAGCCGCCAAGAAAGTTGGAAGTAAACGGAAAAGAGAAGACGATAGGACAGGTAAGAAGTAAGTGATAAAGACGAAGATGTAGGGAGAGAGAAATAGGAAAAAGCGACTGCCGATTTCCCCTGGGTGGGTCAGCCCAGGGGTGCCGTCTACGTGAAGCCGGGGCCAATGGGGTGTGTTGCGTCAGCCGGGGGGCCTTAAAGGTCCAATCACCTAGCGTCGGCTGAACCCCCAGAATCCCTTTTTCCGCGGACACGGCAAAGCAACGCACGGCTGGGCGTGGGAGGAGATCGAAACCCCACCGTTAGCTCGGGTCCGTGGTCTTGCTACAGACCAAACGCCTACTTGCGCAGGCGCCCCTGCGGTGTCACTTTGTAAATATAAGAGTAAACATCTTAGGAACAGCCTGAAAACATACGACAGCCACTGATAGAATAATTAATTAGTAAGGCGTCACTTATATTATTTGGTTGTGGCGAATGTCATTGCGATCGCAATGCGTCATTTTATTTTCCACTTTGCAGAGTTCCAAAGGAAACGATGGGGTAAAAATATTACTCTGTTGGTCAGGGCGATGTATCATCCTGGAATTCGAAAGCTACACAGTGTACCAATGAGGAAAGAGATCGGATACCGAACCACGAGTGTGAAATTGTGTGAACGAGCTCATCGACTACCCCTGTTTCTGAAAAGCAGCCCATTACAGACACAGAACATGCTGCTGGTGCTCAAAAGAAAGCAATGTCGTCCGCTAGCGAGGACTCATGCTTCTTTCCTCAGTTTAAATAAAAAAAGACGCTAAAAAGTCACAACATATCCATCGAGTGAGTGATGATGAGTGCGGCGAAGCGTTCATTCGTCTATACAACCTCGTGTCCGTCTATTCGTGCTTGCCTCCATTGGTACGATCGCGTTCGAGAACGCAGACGGTGCGTGGGTAACACCGACGAGACGGGAGCCAAGAAAGCCGAGCGCAAGCGTCTTCGAAGCACACACCACTCTGCTTCGTCCATGCCCTACCAACGACCCACCTCGTATGGCGACTCTTCAGGAGACTGATAGAGGCACTCGTTCTCCGCGCACTCAGGCAAAGCGCGATCAGCAGTCAATCGTTGAGTAGCGGCACTTCAGAGAGTAGCGGCAGAGTAATATAATCTAGGATATGAGACGAGAAATGTTCGTTCATTTATTTTGCCTACTTTTTTCTCGTCTCTTCTTCTTTTGGCTGCGCTCGACTAGTGACAAGATTAGACTAAAAGGAGCTTCGCCCTTAAACCTATTCTGAAAGAAAGCATACTAGAGAAGGAAATTTCAACTGCTGCAGTTTCTTCACCATAGGGTCGTTTAAAGTGCTTTAGTGGAACGGCCACTTCATCTTTTCAGCTTCGGTAGAGTTATTTTCGCTTGTAAATCAATTTATACAGGATACAATTTTACTACGAGCAAACTTGGTTAACTAGGGAAAGACCTTAGCTTAAAGTCTTCCAGGTGTTTTCGATTGAACCGAGATACTTGAGGCGGAGGTCTAATCACTTTTACTTCGAGTAAAATATGTCATAAGGCGAAAATAATTTTTCAAGTTACGGATCCAGACAGTCACTTTTCAACCACAGAGCTAGTTCTACCCGGATGTTTTCCAACCTAAATTAAAAACATTTACTTTCTCTGCAGTGTGCAGTGTACAAGCCATATTAACAGGGCTCTAAATCTTTGCGGGCGAGAAATATTAATTTCTCGGTACTTTAATTCGCATCATATTTCTTGGCTTTCAAAGACAGATTCCTGTGGTAAGCGGCTGTGAAACTGTTCATTAGATAAAAAGTTCCTTTGCAGGAACTCAGTATCTCATAAATCTGCGGGAAGTCTAACCGGCTCTATAATCGATCTCACGTTCTCTAGCAGTAGTATCTCTGTATCTTTTTGGTCGACCATTGATAGTGCGATATTGTTCATCCATTGACATTTACTGCTCAAAAATAAATACATTTGAAAACCTATATACTGAAAAACTACTTGATGTCAACAATTTATTCACTATCCGATGCTTCTAAAGAACAAAAATCAAAGCAAATTTGTGGTGCTTTAGGAACCTGTGGAAAAATGTTCGAAATTTATATTAGAGTCAAAGAAAGACCATTCGTTCAATTCTTTGTGGAACGCTGATTGTTCACGAGATTATAAGAGGATGAAAGGGAAGCAGCCTGGAAAAGCTTACTATAGTCGGGTAAAACTTTAGAAAGCAGCGGCATTTTCTCCTCAAAGGCGGATTCATATGAGCCTCTTCCAAAAGGCGCGCACATCAGGTGACGTCTTGAGCCTGACGGCCGGTGATGATCCTACCGACGAAGAGCATGCTGTCTTCATTGTTTCCAGTTAAACGCGAAAATGACCGATCTTTGGCGGCAGCGTGATATGATAGCTGAGCATGTGCTGCTCGAATGAGCATTTCGAGCTCTCCAAATGTGATCAGGGAACGATAGCGTTTCAATTCAGATATGCCTGAATTGAAATATGTTTCTACGCCACTCTCAAATCGAGCATGTTGTGTGACGCACGTTCCTTATCAAATTGATTTATATGTGGGGTTTAACGTCCCAAAACCAACATATGATTACGGGAGACGCTGTAGTGGAGGGCTCCAGAAATTTCGACCATCTGGGGTTCTTTGACGTGTACCCACATCTGAGCGCACGGGCCTTCAACATTTCCGCCTCCGTCGTAAATGCAGCCGCCGCAGCCGGGATTCAATCTCACGACCTGCGGGTCAGCAGCCGAGTACCTTAGCCACTCGACCATCACGGCGGGAGTTCTTTATCGGAATACGGGTGTTATAAGCAGTCGCATTTACTTAAGCAAGACTATTTATTTATTCACTGAGCGAATCGGCTGCTCCAATTTGGTCATCTGGGAGGGGCCTCTCCTGCCTTCTAAAGTTGTACAGGACTGCACATAACCAGTGTCCGAAAACTGGGAGCGACTATAAATTTCACCGAACTACATCCAAACACACATAACTTAAGCAAAAGATTTGTACGACACTGATAATTATGATTTTCTATCGGAAGCAAAAAATATGAGCGCGCTTTTCAGATGTCTTCGTAGTAGAAAAATTCTTCATGGTCCAAACAAGGATTCATCTGTTTTAACTGAGGAAGAAATCAAACAAATGCTATACAATATAGCGAATGGTCTAAAAACAGATTCTCGTCTCTCCTATCACTTTACACAATGTAAAACACAGAGTGTTGATTTCAGTGAGATTTTATTGACTGAGCAGGCCACGGTTACGAAAGGACTTCCAAATTCTACACCAGGCGGTGACGGAATAACTACAGAATTGTTAAAGCACCCGTCAATGAGGCTACTGATATTGTAATAACTATAATTATCAATTTTATAAAGTTCTCTTAGATTTATTTTAGTTGGAAAACTGCTAAAATATTTCCGGTGTTTAAAACAACTGCGGAAGTAACATCTCTGACAATATTGGTCCCATGGCAATAACTTATAATCTGGTTAAATATAGAAAAAAAATTGTTTATGCTCGTCTCACTATTTATTAGGAGACAAAGAAATTCTGAGCCGCTTCCAAATTGGTTATAGACTCGGATGCTCTATTTGGCATGCCCATGTGCCCTTGGAGAGCCGTACCAAACTAGCGCACCGTCGCAGACAAATAGCAGCCCTGGTAACATTGGATATCTCAAAACCCTTTGATAGCGTTGAACATAAAGTATTGTTGGATCAATTAAATAACTATGACATCCTTAACTACATTGTGACATGGTTTAAGGAGTTTCTAAGAGGAAGGGTGTCTTATTGCTCACTAAAAAGTAATTCCAGATACATATGGTCAGAGTTACAAGGAGTTCTTCAGGGAGCAGTTACTACGCCTGTTCTTTTTATTATATCATTAGGCACCATTCCCAGTCATGATGAAATATACTCATATGTATACGCAGACTACATAGCATTTTTCACTTCAGATACTGATACACATTCTTTATGTACTCGCTTACAATCGTATATGTGTGCCATTGAAAATGATTAAGGGTGATTCATATATCTCTTAATAATAAAAAAAGCGCAATTATACTTTTCCTTTTCGATAACCCAGTTACTAACAGATAAGCTTGCAACCTGCAGAATATACCACAAGAGGACTCGGTAAAGTAGGTAAAGTAGGTAAAGTAGGAGTTATTTATGATAACAAGTTTCTTTGGCATACACACAATGAGTACAGAGCCAAGATACGAGTACTGGCGCTAGAAGTCCTACAAAGGCTATGCAACAGTAGGTCGGGCACGTGGAGAGAAGCATTAGATATGATATAAAAACACTTACGGCCCGTTTTTAAATTTGAATGTGTTTATATTCGGGTGAGTCAGGTTATAAATTGTGTCCTCTGGTACTCCTGGAAAAAGAGGTCGAAAGGTTATGTCTTGGATTACCCAAATTTGTCGCAAATAATGTTCAAGTCTTTGTGTATTTAGAGGCAAGTTTGACCTTTCCTTCATGCAAATTTCATATACTAACGATAGAAACAGTTCTTAAGTTTTATCATCATCATCAGCCTGACTATGCCCTCTGCAGGGCAAAGGCCTTTCCCATGATCCACCAAATAACCCAGTCATGTGCTTTCCGTGGCCACGTTATACCGGCAAACTTTTTAATATCATCGGCCCACCTAATTTTAATATCTCTGTCTTCCTTTCATGCGTTTCCCTTCTCTGGGAATCCAGTCAGTTACCCTTAATGACCTTCGGTTATCCTCCATACGTGCTACGTGTCCGGTCCATGTCCATTTATTTTTCTTCATTTCAACTAGGATACCCTAAACCCCAGTTTGTTCCCGGACCCATTCTGCTCTGTTCTTGTCTCTTAAGGTTACACCTATTATTTTCTTTTCCATCACTGGCCTCGTCGTCCTCAATTTAAGCGGAACCCTCTTTCTAAGCCTCCAGGTTTCTGCTCTGTAGATAAGTACTGACAACATGCAACTGTTATATACGTTCCTCTAGAAGGATAGTGTCAATCTGCCAGTCATGTGTTGAGAGTGCTTACCAAATATGCTCCACCCCATTCTTATTCTTCCATTTTCTTCAATCTCGTTGTTTGGCTCCGCGGTTATTACGTGTGTTAAGTAGACGTATACCTTAACGACATCCACCACCTCTCCAAGTATCGCAGGGTGCTGTTTTTTGCCTAGATTGTTGCACATTACTTTAGTTTTGTGCATAATAATTTACAGGCCTACTTTTCTGCTTTGCGTGTTCAGTTCAGTAATTATGAACTGTAATTCGTCACCTGAATTACTCATCAAAGCTATGTCATCAGTGAATCGCAGGTTACTAAGGTACTCTCATATAACTCTTATCCTTAACTCTTCCCAGTCTAGAGTCTTGCCTTACACCCTTCAATATTGGAACTCTTTCGATTTCTTTATGGAAAACTATGGTGGCTGCGGATCCTCTGTAAATTTCTTCCAATATATTTACGTCAGTTTCTTCGATGCCCTGATTCCATAGTGCCTGCATTACTGCTGATGTCTCGACTGAGTCAAACGCCTTCTCGTAATTTATAAAAGCTATGTATACGGGTTGTTTGTATTCAGCGCATTTCTCTATTACCTGATTGATGGTATGAATATGGTCTGTCTTGGAGTAGCCAGTATGAAATTCTGCTTGGTCCTTTGAAGTCTAATATCATCATTGAACTCTAATATCATCCTAACTCTATTAGGTATTATTTTTGTAAATATTTTGTAGAGAACGAAAAGTAAGCCAATCGGCCTGTAATTTTCAAGCTTTTCACATCTCCTTTCTTATGAATTAGGGTGATGTTGGCGTTCTAACTATTCTTATACCCTCCTAGTGAACAGAGACTTTCTAGATAAGGTGGCTAATTTTTCCAACACAATTTCTCCGCCATATTTCAAGAGGCCCGTTGTTACTTTATTCTTACCAGCGGCTTCGTCTCTTTGCATTCCTTCTGGGGCTTTACTCACTTCGCCTGTCTTACTGGTAGGATGTCAAATTTTCTTGGACCATTATAGTTTCTCCCGATACCATCCTCAATACCATCCTGGTTCTTTTGGCTTCTGTACAGCTCTCTGTAGAACTCCTCCACCAACTGACTAGTCTATCCATACTAGTATGACATTGCCTTCCTTGTTTCTCAATGCGTACATTTGATTTTGGCAATGAACATGTCTGCCTTCGCAGATTTTAGGCTTCTGCCACTTTTTACAGCCTGCTCAGTTCTTTCCATGTTACACCTATTGATGTCGGCCACTTTACGGCTATTGATTAACTTCGAAAGCTCCACTAGCTCTATTTTGTTAGTTGCATTAAATGCTTTCATTGATTGTCGTCTCTTAATAAGAGTTATGTCTCCTGAGATAGTTTGCCAGTTTCTCGTCTAGTGACTGAACCTTCAACTTCATTGGCACACTCTTTGAGGGTGCTAATATTATTTATTACTGCTCATTGTGTCAACGCTAAGGTCAGTTATCTCATGTAGTGCCTCGAATCGATTCTGAAGGAAAACTCGGAATTCCTGTAATATATCTCTCACCACCAGTTCGCTAATTGGCTTCTTGCGTAGCAGTTTTTGTCTTTGTTTAACTCTAGGTGTATTGAGGTCTTACTATTCTATGGTCACTGCATCTAATCTTGCCAACTACTTCTACATCCTGTACAATGTCTGAGTGTGCGCACATAATGAAGCCAATTTCTTTTTTAGTTTCATCATTCGGACTTCGCCACTTCCACTTACAGTTAGCCCGTTTTCTGAAGAAGGTATTCGTAATCCGTAAGATATTACGTTCTGCGAACTCTCCTAATAACTCCCCTCTGGCATTTCTAGAACCGATGATATATTCTCCCACTGCATGGTCTCCAGCCTGTTTCTTGCCTACATTGGCATTAAAGTCATCCATAAGAAAAGTACACTGTGTCTTTATTAATGGCTGTCTTTACGTCTTCATAAAAGCATTCAACCAAATGATTAATACGGCTCGATGTAGGCGCGTAGGCCAGTACCGCCTTCATTTTGTACCTTTCCTTAAACGTAATTATGATACTTGCCACGTTCTCACTGGTGCTATAGTATTCTTCAATGTTGCCAGCGATACTCTTGTTTATGAGAAACCCCACTCCTAGTTATTTTGTCAACTAATCCATGGTAGCATAGGACTTCTCCATTCTTCAGCACTGTATAAGCCTCACTTGTCCACCGAATTTCGCTGAGCCCCATTACATTCTATTTACCACCCTCTAATTCCTCGCATAGCACAGCTAGACTAGCCTCACTAGATAGCGTTGTAGTGTTGAAATTAGCCATGTTCAGATTCTAATGGCAGTCTGTTCATACCTAGGGATTCTTAGCACCCTCCTCAGCAGCACAGGTCTGACGCCGCCTTCTAACAGCGTTGGCGACGCCGCCTTGGGTGTGTTACTGTACTTGTTATGTTGTGTGTTATCTAGTTTTGTGAAAAGTTGTTTTAGCATGTTATTCCTAACTGATGGTATAGTAATTCGATATCGTAGTTCTAAAGTAGTTAAATATATGTGTGTTGTTTTGGTTTGTTCTACTGGGTTCGTTCACTCTAAGAGCGTGGCACTCTCTCCACATCGAGACCCCACACTGGCTGCCCAAAGGGAGTTCTTGAAGCATCGGACGTCAGTTTTCATGGTTCGGAACAGCCATTTTTGTTTAGTTTGAGAAGAGTAGGCCAAGGGTGCTTAGGGGGACTTCCATTGCTAGCGTGAGTAGTGCGCTTTGTTGATAGCGAAGAGATCGCTTGTGACGTGTTTGAACTTGTCGGCACGTTGAGTTTTTCTCTGCTCGCAAGTGGTTTTTTGTGGTTGGTTTTAACGAACGTTGCTCAGTTGGGGCGAGAGCCATGTGGTCTGCATCCTGGGGTGAGCAGGGCTTAGAACACGTGGATTGTAGGCTAAGCCCGAAGCGAGTGAGTGCGGAGGCCTGGTAGGTGGTCCGATTTTCTGTGAATAGCTTCTTCTACCTCTTCGGTCTCAGGGAGCCGAGTGCCGTTGCTATCTTGTCTTGCGGCTGGACGGCGGAGCGTCGTGACACAGTCCGGGACGGTAGGCACCGACCGCTCGGTAAGCTGCTGTGTGCGGCGAGCGAGTAAGATCACCTTACAGAGTCGACGTCGCCTTGCGGCTGCCCATTTTGCGCCTAGGCTGGGTGCTGGGTGGATGCCGGTTGTTGTCAAGCGGCTAATTAGGCCTAAGGCTCGGCGCAGCCGCCTCTCACGCGTGGCACAACTAGGTGGGTCGTGGCGTTTAGGTGTTGCATTCTGCTTCCCTCACTTTTTTTGTTATCTTGCGATGCACAAGTTAGAAAAAGTGACATTTATTTATTTCACCAAAATTACCTAATCGACGCATTAGAAGCAATTCAAAATCGCGCTGCCAGATTCATCACAATACAGTTCTCGCTTAAGTATTACCAGTATCGAACTATCCCTCAACCTCCCGCCTCTAGAAATTCGCCGTAAAGCCACTCGGCTCGGCCTTCTGCACAAACTATACCATAATTTCCCGTCGCAACGCAATACCGTTCTTCTACCTCCCGCCCGGTCATCGCATCGCCTCTTTAACTCCCTATGTTTACAGCGCTTACGTGGTTAAACTAACGCTTTCAATAAATCATTTTTACCTACTGCCATTGAAAACTGGAATAACCTGCCTGAATCCATAGGGCACGAAGAAAACCCCTTAAAATTAAATTAGTCGCTTCTTGACCAATTTTTCAGTTGCGCCACTGCAGTCGCAAAGCTGCTGGAACCCATCAGCCATGCTCAATTTTAGTTTTTTTGTTTTTTCATTGCACTGGCCTTCTGCCGCCATATACAAACGAGTGCATTCCTCTGGGTCTGTGGCACCATGGCCACCACGGAATACTTGGCTTGGAGATGGCGGGGCGCAGCAGCTGAAGCAAAGCGTCGAATTTACGTGGTGGCATTCGTAAGAAGCTAACAACTGTCAAAATAAAAAGAAAATAAATTGTGCAATATGTTTCCTCCATATTCAGAATAGTTTTTTGTCTTGAACTTGACTTGTCACCGCATTCAATGCAGCGCATTCGAGACGCGTTTGTGCCGCATTGCAGGCTGCGGCAAGACAAAATATATTCAAGAGGGTTTCTCAATACGCACGACACTCGGAAATACTACTCATCGTCTCAGCGCAGCTCAGAAGGTGGGCGGCTTGCATGGCCGGCCAACTGTCGTGATCGAAGGTACAGTCACACCCACCACCAGCTTTTTTTTCTTTGGAGGCATCTGTGCTGCCAGCGCTGACACCATGGTACAGCCCTCCAGCACCATGACAATCTCTTGTTCTTCGCTTGAATTGAACTCTTTGACGCTCTTGGGAAGGCTGTGCGAGAACGAACGAAAACAATAAATGTGGCGCGCTCAGTTTGCTCTGCTCACTCTACTGGTGGCGATCAGCTGATCAGGGCCGGTCTCCAGAGTTTTCGCTGATAACGAGATCCGGACATGACCCTCTAGTTTTTCGACTTCCGGTCACTCGCATGCAGCCTCTGTCGATGTGAACATCAGTCGCTTTTTGGTCACCAGTCGTGAATAGTCGCAGGACCACTGCTAGTCGCCAGTGTGCACCAGCCTTTATAGACAACACCTTCAATCGATTATGCAACCCTAAGTACTATTCGCCAACGAACCTAAAGGCAGGCTACTGCCCTATTAAAATCGACTATAGAAACTGAGAAAATACTGCTTTTATAACATCAGACGGCCAGTTCTATTTCAAGGCCACGTTTTTCGGTCATTGCTCAGCCCCCGCTACATTCTAACGCCTTATGGATACAGTACTGCCCAGCTTAAAGTGGCAGACTTGCCTTGAGTACCTGGATGACGCAGTCGTGTTTTCATTGTTGAAAATATAACAAATGCGCTAGCCAGCAAGGCAAACAAACAAAGTGAATCGTGTTTGGTGACGGCAACGATGGCTTCCGCCTAAATTCTGCCGCGCCAGTTACGTCGTAGCCGCCACATATGTTTGGTGCTGAAACCCTGGTCACTGCTGCTGGCTGACCTCGCTGCCAATGCCAATTCTCACATCCACAAGCCGTCAAGTTCCATCAAACTTCTAAGAGCACCTCTGGCGCCTTAACACTTTATTGCAAGCAATTAGAACCTCCGGAGTCACCCTGAACCCAGGAAAGTGTCGCTTTCCATACGACAAACTCTTATTCTCACACGTAGTCTGCAAGTACGCAGTTCACCCCAACCGTCGAAAAATCGCTTTATCCCTGCCTTTTTGCCGCTCATCGACAAGAAGGCTATGCGTGGATTTTTTGGCCTGTGCGCCTATTGCAGGTGGCTTTTCAAAAACATTGCCCACATTGCCAAGCCACACATTAGCCTTACTAAGACCGACGTGAAGTACAAGTGGAAAACACCACAAGAGGAAGAATTCTAGAAACTAAAACCACACCCGCAGGCGGCTACTTGCGACACCTGCCACTTGCACATTTCAACAAATTCGCAGCACAGAAATACACACTTACTCAATCAGTGTAGGACTCAAAGCCATTCTTGAACAAATGACTTGCGAACTGGAAATGATCATATGTTATGCTAGCTGGTTGCTATCAAAGGCAGAGGCCAACCGTTCCACAACAGAAATGAAGCGCCTTGTCATCATGTGCGTTACATCGAAATTCCGCCCCTACCTTTGTATACGGCAGGCCATTCAAAGTTGTGAGCAACCACTACGCTTGAGACTTCAAGCATTCGACTCTACCTTCGCTCACAAGACTGGACAAAAACAGTTCGATGCAGAATGCCTGTCTCGCGCCCCTGTCTTACCACCGGCGCAGGAAGACCCACATAATGACTGATTCTTGGGACCATAACTGCCAACAACTTCGTAGAGTGGCAGTGAGCTGACCTGTAACTAAATATCCTTGTAGAATGCTTTCAATGTAAAAGCCCCACTGTTGAAAAAGTATCTAAAAGAGGACTGGCAGCGTTCTTCCTGCAAAACTGGTGGCCAAATGGCTTGACACCTGTGTGTTTTCCGCATGCTCGCAAGAATACAGAAACGCTAATACTGGCCATGTCTGGCCACCGACATGACTCCTTACGTGAAGACATGAAGAGACTGTCAGCGGCGGAAGACACCGTCAGCAGGACCAGAAGGCTTGCGTCAGCCGATTGAACCACCTCACCAGCCGTTCCAGAAAATCAGTATGGACCTACTGCGACCGTTGCCTACGTCGACTTTTTGGAATAAATTAATCGGTAACGCCATTGACAACCTCAACCGCTTTGCTGAATCAAGGAACTACCTAAAGTCAGTGCAGCCAAAGTAGCAAAGTTTTTTGTTGAAAACGTTGTTCTGCGTCATGGCGCCCCACAGGTCCTAATCATTAACAGAGGTATGGCCTTCACGGTGGATTTAACTCGGGCGATATTGAAATACATCCAAACAAGCCACCACTGGACCATTCGTACCTCTCAAAAACCATGACCATACCAAGCGCCTAAACAAGGACATCGCCAACATGCTGGCCATGTATATCGACGTCGTGTATGAGACATTGGATGTCATCCTTCTGTTTGTGAGCTTCGCAATTAGGTCTACGGACAGATTCACTAACAACACTCGACGCCTTGTTAGAATACGTCATCGATGAAAAAAAAACATTGACATCACAGCCTACCTACTGCGCGTCGAAAATTCCGACAACTCACTCGTCTGTGCATCCAGTCTTATCAAAATACCGACAGCTGTCGCTTCAACCCTTGATAACGCATCGTGGAGTACCAGCCTAGAGAGCGCGCGTGGCTCTGGGCAGCGATACGGCAATGTGGATTTAGTGAAAAGCTACTATACTTCGGGTGAGACAATATGGTCGTTCAGACGCTATGGACTAGGAGGATATACTAGGACGTTATCTCGGATGGCATTGCGAACTCTCAGCGGTGCCGTGAGCGAACCGATTTCATGCATGTCGCCAGCCTCAAGCCGTTTCACGCACGCTAGAAACTCTAATGACTGTACGCTTTGCTTTATCATGTTTCTTACTTTTGTGTTTTTTAATTTACTTTTTTTGTTGTTTTATTTCTTGGGCGCATCATTTCCCGTTTCATTTTTTAAGCACCAGGACGACGCTTTTTCGGAGGACGCATATCCATTAATGTTATTTCGGACCCGCTGCAATATATAGTGGCTAAAGTACTCAGCTGCTGACCCGCAGGTCACGGGATTGAATCCTGGCTGCGGCGAATCCATTTTCGATGCAGGCAAAATTGCTGTTGGCCCGTGTGCTCAGATTCGGGTGCACGCGTTAGATATATCCGGAGCCCTCACTACTGAATGCAGGAACAGCGCAACCTAGAAGTAGTTACTTCGTAACTACTTCTAAGTTGCTCTGTTCCTGCATTCAGTTATGTCCTACCAACTTGCCCAAGCTTCCACGCTTCATAACCCTCCACTACGTCGTCTCTCATAATCATATGGTGGTTTTGGGACGTTAAATTCCACGCATCAATCAATAATTGTTATTTTGATGGGCTTGGTTCAATCCCACAAAGTCTGTGAGCGACACTCTACGCAGACTACGTCCCAGTGCTCAAGAACCATCATATTTATTGTTGTTTGTTTTGTTGAAATTACGCACAATCCACGATTTTTCAAGATTATTCTAGAGCTTCCGTGACCCCCAACGATAACCTTGCAGAGTTCGACGCATGATATAAAAAAAAAACGGCACACCCCAACAAATATCCGTTGATCAAGGGCCGACGATCGTTTCGCCGCTTTCAGGGCCAGGTGTATCGCAGTGTGTATGGCTCGTTCAGTTCGGCCAAATGAAGTGTTTCATTTTGGTTTACAGTGCTCGCTTCGTCCACGTGACAACCCGTGGCAATAATAAATATCTAAAATATCTTACAAATTCATGCAAATATTGGTGAATTCCAGCGAGTGGGTATAAGCCACTTTAGAGGTATCCTCATTATCAGACATGACGTATAATTTGCAGGGAAGATCACCGGTGGCGTTCGGGTACTCCTTCTTCTGAGAAGCAACTTTCGCAGTAAGCCAAGCGTAGTCTCGAGCGGATCAGCTGCGACTCACCAACCACAACGTGGTCACTAGTGACAGTTTCGTGTTACCATCTAGGACATCGACGGAGGCGCCCTTGTCGAAACGCATCACTCTCATGGACAGAAAGCTTCAAGGTAAGAAAGGTGAGCAGTTGGTACGTTTGGTGGGAGTTGACTAGTTCGGTGGTACTTGCCGTTCTTATTCAGTCTCGAAGCATGCATTTATAGAGAAGTTACAGGTTCAGGCTCAATGGTTTACCGGACTTGTTTCATGCGACAAATTTTCTAAAAGGACACAAAAGAGCGAAGCGGTTTGGCTCGTATTAGTGTAATATATGTTTACAAGACCAAAACGAGAACTCTTCCTATGTGAAAATACCTAGTTAGCAAAAAAACGCGAATTATTTGCCTGTAGTAAAGTTACCTGCAACCTATTGCAACTTTTCGCTGTGATTTCCTAGACTTTTTCTTCGTCCACTACAGCCTGCATAGCCTTCATATAAGTAATAATGGCGTACGTTTTCATTCGGGAGGGTCAGAGACTATTATTCCAAGTCTAATGGAGTTAAGCGAACTCATTGTTCCCAAAATGTGAAGAAATACGATGCGGCACTTTCAAAAATTGTCACTTGAATGTTCATGTTCTGTTTTTTTCACTTATCTGTGGCGTCAGAATACATGAGCGACAGTACCGTTTTTAGAGAATAACTAATCATCTAAGCTGAGTCGTTATTTCGCTTTTGGTATAGTTTTAAGGGCGATGGCCTTTGCCCTCTCATCATTGGCAACAGAAATTCGGAGCCTGAGCATTTATTTTTGGCCAAGTGATATACGTACGGCTTCTTGGTGGACACGCCTAAACGTGTGCTGCGACACTTTTTGACCAGAGCCATAAAGCGCTGCTGATCGGTAGTCATGGCACCCGAGAACATGCGAGCCAAATAATATAGTGCTGCATGCAGCCTAGAATATACAATCACCTAAAGGTTGTTTTCTATTCTCTTGAGAAATGATACTATATACTAGAAATATTTGCACCATATAGGCACATGTACTTTTGCCATTGGCTGATTTGAACATGGCGAACTCGGGAGACACTTATTTGCGTTCTTTTGTACAGGTGAGTAGGTTTCGTGCGCCATTTGGGCTTGAGAAACACGGCGCACGTTTCGATCTACTTGCCGTTCTTCCCGTGACCTTCCAATCTGTTGCTATCGCGTTGACTTATTGGCCTTTGTGGCAACGCTGTGATCTTTTGTTATTAGGCGCTCGCCAAAACGTAGGCTGTGAATCACAATGCCAGTTTTGTCAGGTGCAATACCTTCATAATATACGTCGAGTTTTACTTGCCAAAAAAATTAACGCGCTTATAATTAAAAGCTGCGTTTTAGTGGAAGGCTTAGGAAACTTAGAACATCTAGTGAGATAAAAAATATTCGCATACTGAAGTTGTTTGAGGGCATATTTTGTTGCACTATTACCATTTCCAGTCAAATCTGCATGCTCAGCACGGAATGTTGTTTCATTGTGCTGCTTTCATTGCAACACACACACACACACACACACACACACACACACACACACACACACACACACACACACACACACACACACACACACACACACACACACACACACACACACACACACACACACACACACACACACACACACACACACACACACACACACACACACACACACACACACACACACACACACACACACACACACACACACACACACACACACACACACACACACACACACACACACACACACACACACACACACACACACACACACACACACACACACACACACACACACACACACACACACACACACACACACACACACACACACACACACACACACACACACACACACTTGCGCGCGCACACACGCGAACCAATGTCTCCTCTAGAAAGATGCCTGCGACATGAGCCGAAGAGCTGATTCCCGCTCTCTTCATTTTTTCTTTTGAGCTCCTCAAATGAGGTACCAACGGCTGCAAGTGGTCGTTGTGATTGGTGCTCTAAATTTCTATGCATCCAAGATTAAAGTAACGCGTACAAAAGTTCCGGGGGTAGCATCAGTCGTAGGTGCTATACCATGAATTGTAATGGTGTCACTTCCCATGCTAGCGAAAGCAGTTTGGCATGATAGCGCTTCTGGTGGAGGCTTCACCGACATATGAGGAACCTGTCGCCCCAATTGAAAAACGAGTGCCTTTGCAGCCATCTACTAGAGTAGGCATTCGACACACAGACCATATTTAATCATACGTTTGTCTCATGTTAGAATTAGGGTGTGATCATTACGCCTAGCTGACAGGTTTGATGCTTTTTTGAAAAACGAACGAACGAGAGAGAGGGCTTCATGTCCTTTCTTTCTGGCACGTCTACTCGGTACTGCACTTATGTCGAAGCTTTTGTGACGCTGTTCCTTTTGCCAGTCTTGTTTTTCACTGTGTTATCTTCACAGTAGCAGAATTCAAAGGCCGTGTAATGCATTTTCTCTCAAAACTCTTCAGGGTGTGCCAAATGTGCCTTGTCATCTTGTACCATGTCGCAGTAGCTGCCAAAAAGAAGGAGCAGCCACCCTTTTTGTCTCTCGCTATTCCAGAGGCTTTCGAAAGCAGTGTGCCGGAGACAGACACCATGTCCGGCGTCTCACTGACCCTTGGCGCCGTGTCCTCATTCAGCTCTACGCAGAGCTGCCACTCGGAGACCCACGCCTCTGAGTGCAGTAGTCTGGCGCCCTACTGGATACCGGACGACATAAAACACTACTTCCGCCACCGACATTCGGAAGAGGACGACAGCAGCGAGAAGACAGATGTGGCGCTGCGCCAAATCGGTCTCGAAAGAGAACTGCCGGCTATAGACGACAGCATCTGGTCGAGGTTAGTATTCTCTCAGAAAAACAACGAATGTAATTATCGAGAACGAAGGCGTACTCACCAAGCGATAAAATCATTCAGAGAACTTTTTCTCACCTCCACGATTATTGAGTGCCAATTGACTATTCAACGGAAAAAGGTTGGCCCGTTGGTGCGCGTAAAACTTGTGCATCCTAGCAATCACAACAGAACAAATAAAAGAGAGGCGCGTAAAGAGGATGGCCACTGGATATACTTGAACATTTATTACATGATGCGATGATTCGCTGGTTCGGCGCACGTGTGTACCAAATATTCATTGTTTAATGTCAATAGATTTTCAGTTCATGTGCTCGTTTTTAGTGCCTGTATTGCAGGAAAGAGCGATTTTCAAAGCTGGGCTCACGTATGCGCCTTAGAGGGTGCAACTTCAAGACAACACAGCGTAAGAGGGCAACAAAGCTCTGCTTTTTCTTTATTGACGATCCATGAAAATAGTAGTACGAGATGTAGATCAACAACATGCACTACAAAGCGAGACCTTCGTGCGAAAAACGAGGAATCCCACACCAACGGTATTGGGGTATATTTGTTTTGATTTAGGATTTTAGGTCGAGCACACAAGTTATTGTGCCAACACCATAAGCGTTAACGGTGACGTCTTTATCACAATCCTGAGCCCGTAACACCGTCACAAAGTTTGAAATAAAAAAAAAGCAATAACTGTCCAACAATAGGTTAATGAAGAGCACACGTTTGCACAAACGAAGAGGGAAATTCATGTCGCAATCGGGAGCATTTTGCAGTATTCTAACATGTAAACAATGATATACTTTTATGTTTGCATAACGCTCTCCCTTCTGCATCTCCACTTTCGGAATTAGAAGTCGCCTACATAGAAAGTGCCGTGTCTCAGACAACAAAATGTGTAAAGGTGACGGCTGCTTGCGTTGCTTGTTGTTAATCACGCAAGCAGCCTCAGGTGGGTTGCTCACGCGACGTATTAAGAAAGCAACAGCCAGCTGTGTGATTGACATAACTCGTTCCAGCTTGGTGTACACCACCCAAGGGTTTTCTCCTGAATACCAACCTACATTTACTTAAAAGGTTGTTGACAGCAGCTGCATAAAACAAACGACGTGTACAGATAGGGTTTGTGGCCACGCAACGCTCGTGTGCAACTTTCGATGCGAGTGTAGATAGATAAATGACTGTATAAGTTACACAACGTATCTTCAATCCCTTTAGTGCGAGGAGCATTCCATTACGTTGGAATAAACAATCCGAAATGACCGGTTCAATTTTATTCCTATGAGTATTGAATTCAATACAAATTGCTATGAGGTGACGTTCTCTGACGTTGGGAGAGAGCTTGAGAAATATGAAAAAAAAAACAGGAGAATGCGCTCGTGCTGTGGCTCGGCAGTGCTATACAGCGCTTACCCTTAGTTTACCCTGCAGCATCCGCGTTCTCAGCAAGCGATATTCTCCTGTCGCCCAAACGCAATGTCGTTCGCACTGGACGCGCACCGCACCACTGAATTCGCCGAATATACAGCGTGCTATCTGCCGAGCGAACAATCAACTACGGCACAAGCACGGGATGCATGCGCAGTTCCCCAGATGTTGTCGGCGGCTCGCAACTTCAGTGCGCCCGTGAACTGTGTTAAATCCTTATGTATGGCGCGTTTCAACGCTTGTTTCAACCCTGGCCAGAAAGGCAACTGCATCACAAGGGGCTCGTGATTTAACGAGCAAAGCAACATAGGCTAACGAATTCGTACCTACCAGTTGATCCGAGCTGATGCCCTATTTCATTACACAAATCATCTTCTAGCAAGCTGTCGTTGTGCTTGGGGTGGCATTTGTCGTATAGGATGGTCTGGTTGCGCACCAATTCAATGAACATTTCTGCTCAGCGCATGTTACTTGACTGTGACACTTGACTGTGACATGAGGTGGGAGTCGGTCTTGCCAACTATTTTTTTTTTCAAATTCTTTGGCTAGCGCGATCCGGCTGCAGACGCTGCAAAAATCGGTCCGAGAGCGATCGGCGCGGAGAGGGCTCTTTCGGCAGACCGCGCCACCGCTGAATCTCATTCGGTGTGCTTTCGGCGTCCGGAATGCTCAGTGTGAACGAGCCGTTAGAGCCACTGAGCCAGCACCATGGCAAAGTTAAAAACATTGGCTGGAAGAATGTGCTTCTCTATGCGTCAACATTTTTCAAGGCCGTGCACGGCAAGGACGCGGCGCCGACTCCGATAAGTGATAGGTGGACAGCCCGCTGGCCATTTCTGTCACTCGAAACACAGCTTAAAGCGCTGCAGTAAAATAGGACAATGAGAGTTCAAGCACATGCACGGCGCAGTCTCATGTCTTTATTTCATAATTGATTTGATATATGGGGTTTAACATTCCTAAACCACCCTAGGAATATGAGAGACGCTGTAGTGGAGGGCTCCGGAAATTTTGACCACCTGGTGTTCTTTACCGTGCACCGAAATTTGAGCGCAAGGGCCTGCAGCATTTCCGCCTTTATCGGAAACGCAGTCGCCACAGCCGGGATTAGTTCCCGCGACTTGCGGGTCAGCAGCCGAGTACCTTATCCACCACACTACTGTGGCGGGACTTTTATTTCATAATAGCCGGCTTTCTCCAAACGACCGTGAAATTACATCTGTAAATTTGGATTATTCACTTGAACTTAAAGAAACGCACCAGTCCCTATTGTGGTTGTTGTCAAGCGTTATTGTTCATTCGTTCTTAATGTGAGCGTGTTCATCTACCAAACGTGCTACCAGTGATCATTTCAGACCACACGGCAATGTTCAAAAACTTCGCAATAATTTGAAACTCTTTTGTCCAGATTACTACGGGCCGATGACCGTGACCGTGACGGCTGGTCTCGGTGTACAGCATGCATTGTTTATGCTTTCTTTGTCAGTTCCTGGGCACAAGTTTGCCCAATGAAGACCTAAGTTTTAATCTGCGCGGCTGCTGAATTCTTCCTAGTCAATGCCGTAACTACGTGACAGTATCGAAAGAAATTGCAAAATTTATCCTATATAACTAATAACGCGAAAAGAAAACATATTCTTACGAGCGCTATATGATGATAAACAGAGTTGTAGTTGCTTTATTTACACCCGTGCCACACGGGCAGAGAAAATGACATTCGCCTAAATGAAATTTGTCACCTAAAGCCAATGCCAGAGCTCCTTTGACTGAGAAATGCATACTCTCGACGGCGTAGCTGATGAAATAATTATATAAAAAGACATTTTGTTCCGCTGGAAGGAAACTTTTCTCGTCTTTTATTTACACTAATTACATAAAAATTTGCTTAAAAACTTATATTCAGCTGGTTGACGCCGTAAAACATAAAGCTGTAAAATGAATGCGACAGGTGGCAATTTCTTTTTACGCTGCCGATCTGACTAGCTTTGGCTTAAGGTGGTACGAGGTTGGTTGCAACGTCGTGAAACAAAGAAACGAACTGAATCTAAAGGCAGTGTAATATGTAATATGCTTAATTCTACATTTCATTCTTCTAGGTGGTATATGTAGCTTGTAAACGCACGTTTATTTTTCTATCACTACTCTATGATTGCTTACTACAGACGATGGTGTAATCGGCATCATCCATGTGAAATGTCATTCATTTCGGAAGTGTAGCAACTGCGCCAAAAAAAAAAAAAATGTCATTCGGGAACTGAATGCCTTCACTACCGAATGTCATTTCCTGTGCCTGTGTGGCACGGGCAATAATTGAAGTAAATGAATTCTTTTTAAATAGTTCATCCTTCAGAGGGGAGAACATTAGCTTATAGCCACAGGGAGGTTTGCTCTGCTGTGTGTGCGCACATAATGGCAACAAAAAGATTACCTTGTTAGTCGATTGTTAATATTATTTTCGGCTTCGAGACTACCTGAATGCCTGACGGCTAGGTCGTGTAGCATTTTCAGACGTTTTTTTACGATTTGTTTTTGCTTTATACTGAAATTTTTTTAATGCTTTTAAATACATAACTAAATCACTTGATGATCCTGCCACCCGGTTCTTGGCCGATCCCCCTTTGTGGGCGAGTGCCAGCAAAGTAAAAGGCTCATCATCATCGTCATCATTGTAACTTAATGAAATACCATGCATGTGCACTGTGTGTAAACGACCCAACCACACTTTTCAGGTGGGCCAGAACATGGTGCCGCGATCCCCGGCATGCACTCGTCGCACTCATGACCGTGATGACCGGCGCACTGCTCGCCTTGCTCCTAGCAGCAGTCATGGCCGAATTCTTTTCCACGTTACCGGGTTCCCGATCCCGCTCGGGCAGCGTCGCTGCACCGAGCGATGACTCAGCTGGCGCCCGGGGTGAAGGTACGGAAGGCCATGGCGGCTACTTCCCGATGCCTCATCTGAAGCGCACGCACAAATGGCATAAAGAGGCAGCTAACCCGGAGGAGATCGAGACTGCTCGGCCGCATGCAGTAGGGGAGGTGACTGCGAGCGCCGCAGTTGAAGGAGCGATGGCCGATGAAGAAGGCGCGACGCAGATGCACAGCGCTCCAGCTGTGATTTACAGAGCAAAGAGTGTCACGGGCTCGAAAAAATCGGTGAGCTGTCTCAATAGAAAGAGGGTTATTACTTGTGAACCTATTTATAGGCACTGAAAAACCGGGCTATAGGCACCAAAAGGAGGCGGCCAAAGCACCATTTAGGCTCCCGAAATCGTAAATATAGGTACATGAAAATTAAAAAAAAAAGCCATTTCACGAAACAAATACGTGTAGCATCTGTGTATACGACAGGAAAGCAAAGGAAAATGTTTCAGTTTATGATGGGTACAAAGGTGCCAATGCCTAAGCATGGCCAAGTAATTTTTTTTCTCGCAAAGTTTCCAGAATACTGCCTGTTCTTTTGCAGTTAAACATCGTGAGTTAAGTGTCCATCGTCAAATAAACATGATTCGGAGTCTTTTTTTTTTCGACATGACTGAGAAGGGTAGCACAGGAGCAAATCGACAGGGCACTAAAAGGTCAAAAGGGTATTTTTGCTTCGTTATTACTTTGTCTAAGCACACATAGTAAATCTCTCTTCTGTCTGTTAATACCTTATAGAGACCTTTACCACCTTTGAAAAATTTGAGTAGGCAAGAGCCATGCATGCACTTGGCAATCATGATCTCATCTGCCAAGATTTGCAATGCTACTCGCCTCATTAAGAGATCAAATATCAGACTGAACGCCACTATTGAAAAACAAAAACGAATAGTGGGCATGGTGTAAAGCAGCACCCACCATTATAGTGGATTAAGGTAGTAGGTGAATGCTGGAAAATGTCCACCATGGTGTATGGTGGGATATGGTGGATGCTACAATGCCGGCAACACTTGAGCGCAAAATGGCATTAGAATCCCCATGAAGAGCTGCCACAAAAAATTAAAAAAATAATTGTATAATAAACGATGTAAAATACACCCGCAAATAAACCTGGCTACCACGGAGATTCGAACGTGCAACCTGCGGATTTTTAATCGAAGACACTAGCCACTGCGCCATACCAACTTTTTTTGTTTGTTGCCTGTTTTTTCTTTACAGTTATTCACACAGAAACATGAATGATAAAATACACTTCGACCAATATTTGATCCGAAGTGCTCACATTAAAATTTTTTTCAGGTTGCACAATTCCTCTAACATTGTTAGCCAGCTGGGAGGTTCTTCTTGTTGTTTATACACCTCAGTGATACAGCGCATATTTGCAATGAAGTTCTCATAGGAATGACAGCTCCGCTTTTGAGCAAGTAATCAGATGACAGGATTACACACTGAAAGCGATGTCGACTCTATCGCTGGCAGCCTTGCTTTAAACGAGGAACAGTTGGCATGCTACAGAAATTGCACTGACACACAAGCCAACAATTTGCGTACACCTTTTATGGTGAGTATGATACAAAGGCGTAGCTAGAATTTCTTTTTTTGTGGTTGGGGGGGGGGGGGGGCGGGGGGGGGAGTTCACGGTCTTATATGGGGGCCTGGCAGAAAAAAGATCATTTTACGCTCTTTATGCCATGGCGAAAAAAAAATGTCTCAGTGGGGGTGCAGGGCCTTGTGCGCCACCCCAATTTTATGCTACTGCATGGCGTTCTCTGAGTCAATCATGGACACAGCATCCTGTACGACCTGTATGTTTTCCATAAAGCAGCCGGATACTATGTAAAAGCGAACATCTTATCGTTGCATCTGCTTGCAACGGCGATACCATTTTTTTGGTACAAGTATCAACGTCAGAAGAGGTGTAACAGGTAGTCCTATAGTTGATACAACGCACTTTTTTATTCGACATTCTTACAATGGATTCAACCTGCCTCCATCTAATATGTAACAAAAAACATAGAAGTAAACTTTGAAAATCAGAAACTGTTTCGGCGAAAGCCTGGTGGCTATACACTGACTAGCTATGTCTTTTTTTACACTCTCAGTGGAATAGCCCGCAAACATAAGGCATGCGTTTTTTTTTCTTTCTTCGTGAATTGTGGAGCAATTCCTTGCATACCGTAGACAAGTTGAGTGTCTATATATCCGTGTCTATATGAAATCTATCTATCTATCTATCTATCTATCTATCTATCTATCTATCTATCTATCTATCTATCTATCTATCTATCTATCTATCTATCTATCTATCTATCTATCTATCTATCTATCTATCTATCTATCTATCTATCTATCTATCTATCTATCTATCTATCTATCTATCTATCTATCTATCTATCTATTTATCTATCTATCTATCTATCTATCTATCTATCTATCTATCTATCTATCTATCTATCTATCTATCTATCTATCTATCTATCTATCTATCTATCTATCTATCTATCTATCTATCTATCTATCTATCTATCTGTCTATCTGTCTATCTATCTATCTATCTATCTATCTATCTATCTATCTATCTATCTATCTATCTATCTATCTATCTATCTATCTATCTATCTATCTATCTATCTATATCTCTATCTATCTATCTATCTATCTATCTATCTAACCGCTTACGTGTTGGTGCTCTCGTGCTCACTCCTTAACTTCCCGTGAACGAAAATTAGCATGGGAAGGTGAGATGGTTTGACGAATATGACGTGCTGGTCAAGACATGAATATTGCGACAATCCCGTCGCCTACGTCGTCAAACACTTTCCGCCACATAGTGGTACATACCCACGGGTGGGTAGCGCCACCAGTATGCGGGTATGTACCGAAGGCTATTGACACTTGGTAGCTACCCACGAACGAGGAAAACACACAGGGGGAATTTTAGCGGGTGACCGTTAAGCAATAATCGACAATGGTAGCGTCGATTCTATGAAGGCAAAGCATGTCAGGGTCCCAGCTGGACTCGAACCCAATGATTCTCGCGACAATGAAGCATATTATCACCAAGGTATGCCACGTCTACGAACTACTTTTCAAATAGACGCTAGTCTTCGTCAAACGTCGATAATGGTGCAGTGCTGCCTACCCATTTTATAAACATTACAGTCGTCACGTCTGGTTAACTTTAGTTGTGGTAAGTTGCCATGCGCTAACGTTGATTTATGCTTATGTGTCCAGGGCCAGCATATTCGCGAACATCAACGCTTCATATCAGCTTCTAGTGTTGCTAATACGCATGTTCCAGTTGGCATCGTTGCGCAAGCGCTGACAACTGATTATGTGATCATCTGAAACTCTTCAACATGTCTGTGCGTGCAACACTTGTACTAAGTGTGTACACTTGTACTGAGTGTGTACATTTGTACTACATATATTTAGCGTCAACTCATGACGTGTTCCTGAATGTAAAAAATGCAACACCATGACATTTCCTCCGCATGCTTCGCATAACGCCATTCCAAAGTACGTGAAATCTGCCGACTTTTCTAACAATAATTTCCTCTACGGGTTTATTTGAGGTATATTCATCGCTCCTCCCAACACTTCAACCTTGCGCACGTGTAAGTTATGCTTTTGTGGCTATCTCAAAAAGGTTGTTGTCGAATGTAGGTTTTTCACCATGCCTTCAGGCATACAAGCATGACTTTATTAGCACGAAAAAAACTGTTATAGTGATAGCAATGATATGAGCAGTTTCGGCAGTTTTTTGCCGTTGTCGTCAACGCCGCCACGGGAGCCACCGTCGTTTGTCGTTAACGTATATATATATATATATATATATATATATCAGAAGAAGATGTGTATCCTTAAAGGTTCTTTTTCCTTTTTCCGTGTTTTGATACAATAATAATGCATTGTAACAGACAATAATGCGAAGGAAAGTATAGGGGATGTTATTAGACCAAATTGTAAGGTCAATGTGAAGAAAGAAAAGAGGGTGAAAAGATAACTAGCCCTGGGCTGGATCCAAACCAGCGGCCTTCGAATAACGCGTTCGATGCGCTACCACTGAGCTACCACGGCGGCTAACCTCCCAGCCACTTTATCGAATATATATGTGAATTTTAAAAGTGGGATCATCAGTCAGCGCCCACTGTAGCCAAGGCTGCGAGTGTGGCACACTCTTTTATGAGCCTTTGTGGCGTCATGTAGCACGTGAACCTGTTACGAGCTGGCAGCTGACCAATAGTCCCTCGTATACAACTTAAGACACAAAGTCTTCCAGTACGAGATCCTTAATAATGAATGAGGAAAAGAAGTGTATACTTTAGGGCTCGGTTTTCCGTGTTTTGACTTGATATTTTCAAATAGAACAGAAAATTATGGCAAGGAAAGTATAGGGGAGGTTATTAGACCAAATTGTAAGGTAAATGTGAAGAAAGCAAAGTGGTTGAAAAGATAACTTGCTGTAGGCAGGATTCGAACCTGCGACCTTCGAATAACGCGTTCGATTCTCTAACACTCAGCTGACATGGCCGCTATCCTCCCAGCAACATTATCATATATATATATATATATATATATATATATATATATATATATATATATATATATATATATATATATATATATATATATATATATATATATATATGTGTGTGTGTGTGTGTGTGTGAATTGTAAACGTGGGAGTGTTAGTCAGTGCCATCTGTGGCCGTGGCGGCGAATGTGGCACACTCTTTTATGAGCATGTGTGGCGTCATGTAGCCTGCGAACTTATCACAAGCTGGCAGCTCACCAATTGTCCCTCGTATACAACCTAAGGCACAAAGTCCACCAGTACGAGACCCTCGTTAATGAATAAGTAAAAGAAGTATATACTAAAGGGCTCGTTTTTCCTTGTTTTGACACAATACTTCTGAAATCAAACAGATAATAATGCCACGGAAAGTATAGGGAAGGTCATTAGACCAAATCGTAATGTCAATGTTAAGAAAAAATGTGGGTGAAAAGATAACTTGCCATGGGCAGGATTCGAACGTGCGACTTTCGAATAACGCGTTCGATGATTTACCACTGATCTACCACGGCGGCTATCCTCCCAGCCACTTTGTTGGGTACATATGTGAATTTTAAACGCAGGGGTGTCAGTCAGCGCAATCTGTAGGCATGGCGGCGAGTGTGGCACATTCTTTTATGAGCTTGTGTGGCGTCACGTAGCCCGTGAACTTATTACGAGCTGGCAGCTGACTGATAGTCTCTCGTATACAACCTCACATACAACAGGAGATTTCAACGTGATTGTACTTCGATGGGAAAATGAGTGGTTTGTGGCATTTATCACTACCGAACTTGGACTTCACCTCCTGTCTGACGTCCCCCAGCAAACTACGCGCAAGAACACGTGTTTAAATATGGTGTTAAGAGAGAGTGTTGCGTCACGAAAGATATGAGTGCCATTTCCTACCTACTTTTTTGATCACAAGGTCATTGTCGCTGTCATTGAGTGAACTGGGCTTCTTTTATACTCACAAGTATTTCTATTGAATTTTTTATTGGCTCCCTTTAAATATTACAAGCCATTAAATGTGTAATTTATTTCGCCATGGGGGTCTTGCATTATTATCGTTTTGAGCACACCCGAGGGAGGGCCTTACCACATATAGATGAGCTCTACGCATATACAAAGTGGCACCGGTGGTGAGAAACGACATATTGCCCTTAGTACCAGCATGCGCTTCATAAACCAGAACGTACGAGCGTTGTGGTGGTTATCTGCTGTGGCCGCGCCGCAAAAAACCGGGTTACTTAGCAAGCGCATGTTTGCTACAAATAAGATTGCTTTTAAAAATGGTAGCCTTCCTCCGTATATCATTCGAATTTTTCGCTATCGCATTCAATGCTTCGCTCTTGTGGCATAGTAGCGTCTTTTCTCAGAAATCTGGTAAATACATTTTACATATAAACTTAATTTATTGTGTCACATTAGCATCAGGTCTGGGCATGACGTCCTTAACACATCGAACAGATGCCACTCTCACTTGGAGCTAAGTCAGTTTTTATTCACATATGCTCTGCTTGCGGCAACCTGACAGTGAGAGTGAAAAAAGTTTATTGGAGAATGGCATACACTTTGCTTTCTAGGAAACGCGGCCTGTGACTGTGTGTTTGTGATTTTGCATTTTTTTTATTATTGTCTAGTGTGCCTTCAAGCAGTAGTCTTTCTTTATACGCTGTCCGCATCGATGAAAGAGTGATCACGGTTCTCGGCTGCTAGGTAGCGGGTTTGATCCTGACCACAGCGGTGACACTTCAACAGAAGCGAATCGCTAGAGGCCCGTTGACTTTGCGAAGTCAGTGCACATAAGGTACACCAGGTGGTCATAATTTTCGAAGCCCACTACGTCTTATAATCATGTCGGGGTTTTGGGATGTAAGACAACAGCCATTATACAGTATAGTTATTTAAACGCGAACGTTATCAAGTTGCCTAATTGCCGATAACAAAGAATGCTCATACTGTGATGTCGTTACGTTTTCAGGCTTGTACGTGCAAGATCTAGTCGCGACTAAAACAATCTTAGTATATACTTCTGGATTGCGACATCCATTGAGCTCTTCAGCCTTTAATCGTGTACACACCAATGGGCTTCTAGCTTCGACAACATTGATGCCTTCCGTCATCACTAAGTTGTTACACTTTCAACGGATGTTGAATTTTTTATTGTGCCCATGTTCATTAAAAAGCACAGTGGCTAAAAAATTATGCTTCCAACTGCTGCTCAGAAAGATCAGACACAGAGTTCAGTCACTTTGAGGTTCAGTCACATGCCGTTAAGTTGAATCAGTTTTCAAAATGCTTTGACAAGTCTTTTGTACCACTTCTTGACATTTAGTGGACGCACACCGACCTCTTTGCTTTAAACAAGGCAAATAGGGGGTGTTAAAACGTTGTATTGCATACAAATGCCAAGCGCCACTCCTTGTGTGTGCATACGTTTCTATTAACCTAGATCGTATGCATTTATTTTATGCCGGTGCAAGAGAGTGCCCCTCATAAAACTGCCCATAAAACTACATAAAACAGCAGCTTTACTTCGCGTGTAGCTCTAGGTGGGGAATATTTGACACCTTGTTTTACTGCCCCACTTTGTTACTTGCGTAACCTTTAAAAAGATTGTTGTTAAAGAATAAGGCTCACTGGTAATGACATTCTCGGGAAGCTCCTGGGCGCGATCTCCAGAAAAGCTCATATGCTTTCATTGTTTATTAGACGCTTTACGGAAGGCATGCCGCCCCAAATCAGAAAAAAAAAGCTTTTGCCAACAAAATTCTTCATTATTATCTAAAAGTGAACCCCCTTCTTAGAGGATTGCGATCAACGCATAGTACTAAAATGCCCAAGAAGCAGCTTGGATGCGTAAACTACTAAAGTGACACCATTTTTGTTCTTCCTTTCTTGCAGCGGAATGCGTCGTGTGACCAGCCAGTATTCACGTTGTGCTCGGGGGGACCGGTAGAGTTTTACTACAATGAAACCAAGCAGGCATGCATGATGTTGACTCCAGACGGAACTGGTCTTTGCAGCCGTGGCCGAAATCGCTTCACGTCGTTGGAGAGCTGTCAACAGGAGTGCGAGGACGGAGTTGAACCAGCTCCGGAATGCTATGAGAAGGCTGTGTTTGCGCAATGCGAAGCGTGAGTAACACCAAACAATTCCTGTTTTTAAACCGTTGCACAGCTTCCGTATAGCCCGAGGACTGATGTCTGATTGTCTGTCTCTCCATGTGCTTGCGCGCTGGACAGCGAAAAAAATTAACCCGTGTTCCCAAGTTCGGGCGTCATTATACTGCTACCACGACGAAAAATAATAATAATATAATTATAATTGTAACATTTATTATCATTAGTGTTACATTTATACACCACAAAATCACAGTTTTGCCGCAAGCTTAAAGCAACGTATGCAATAGAAACACATTGTAATATCACGCACACAACGAAAACAAATTGACAGTGCTGCTGAAAAGAAAGAACACACGCACACGCACAGTGCGAGAGCTAACAACGTTCACAGCGAAACGTGCTTTTCAAAGGCAAAGGAGGCGCGAAACGTATACATAGAGGTATGTATACGTAAGCAAGCAGTATTTGAAAAGCACGCTTTTTTCGGAAAGCGGGACTCTGCAGTGAGCCAACGAACCTCTGTGTGGTCAGTAACTACAGCGCAATCGTTCCGTTGAAATCCTAAGATGTACGATTTTCCCCTACCGCAAGACAAGCGCGCGTGTGCATGGGCGACAACCGACCGTAAGGCAATATTCACTGTTTAAGACAAGCGCACGCATCGCAACGAGCACGGTGAAGAGTGCACCCTTCATTCCGTTTAGCTTATAATGCTGAGAACACGCTGATATTCTCCTCAAAATAAGGGTACTATCTTCGGTAAATGACGTGTATAGTTGGCCATTACTGTTTCGAGGGACATGCGCTTTCGTGCCTCAGCTGGTAACACTGCGCGCTGTGGAGCGAGAGGTCGCTTGCTCAATTCCACTCGGCTAATGGGTCCTCAGTGAGGCAGTCATCATGCGATCCTGCCCTACTTCCCTAGCGTTTGCCTTCAACGTTTTTTTCTATTCCTTAAGAAGAAAAAATTACTCTCATCAGAAAATATTTTTCCTAATCATGTTTTGTTGTGGGTTATATATGGGTTTAGGGAATCCCAATTATCAATCGGCGAGATTAAAAAAAAGAAGAGCGGCGGTACGCCAAAGAAAGCTAGTGTATATTGTTTCTAGTATACTGAAGCAGCCATCGCTATTTTTTCTATTTACATATCATTACCTATTTAGTCAAGTTATAATTTTATATCAAGATGTACTCGCCCACTTATTAAATTGTCAATGAGGCAGGCGTGCGTATGTTGAAACATCTGTCTGTGCTACTTTCAATAATGCACTAAGTCAATTTTATAGCGATAGTAAATAGATGGACACTCTCGCCTGGATTTCGACGCCGACGCTGACGCCAATGCCGGCGCCGATGTCATTCGTGGCATATGTAAATCTAGCATATAAATAAAAACGCAAAAAAGAAAAAAAATCGAGAAAAAATACTCCTGCGCGTGGAAACGAACATGTGACCTCCACGTCGTCAATGTGAGGCGTTAACCACTGAAAACACATGAGCCACCAAGGGTACTTCCTTCAACGTTAAATGGCAAGCTATTTATATCTACCACTTACCGCTGTTGGCGGGAATCTCGAGGGGAGGGGGGAGAGTGAAACTATCGTATATTCAGCATTATCAGCAAAATGGGGCAATGTGCGCCTGGCGGCTCTCATCTCTCATGCGTTCTTTGGCCCGCGGAGAGGAGGGGAGTGGATGATCTCCGGCGCACCCCTATTTCTCGGTGCGGAGGACCATACGTCCTGGCTGCCATTGGGCTTGCACTGGAATGATTCCGTTGTAGTTACGGGGCATGCTTTCCAAACACAACGAATTAACAACTGAGACCTTTATTCACGTTCAGCTCCATCTGTGAATACGTTTCATTCACCATTTGTGCGTGACAAACGCGTGGCACGTTTCGATCTGCTTGCCATTCTGTACGTGATCTTCCACTTTGTTGCTATCGCATTCATTGCTTCGGCTTTCAGCAAAGCTGTGACTTTGTTTTTTGTGAATAGAGAAAGCCCACTAAGTATGTAAATTATATATGGGTCATTCCATATCGAATGTGCCCAGTAATTTTTCGACCATCGCTAATCATGCGGAAACATCTTGCCGGTATATGTAGGTATGTGACGCTACGATGAATGAGAGACGTGGCCTGGCTCATACGTCATGTTTATTCCATAAGCACTTCTTCCTCATCTTCTACAAACCATCCATTCCATCATACGTCACATGATTCTCCCTCCTCCCGAAAGAATGCGTGAGCTACAAACTATGAAGCATGAACAAGTGTTGCCTCATTATAAGAAAAATTATCACAAAATGGAGTAGTTCCATGTAACACGGCCACGGCAGTTCTATGCACTTGCACAAAAACATTCACAGGAAAGGCAGTCCAGTGACATCTAGGAGACCTCAGGTGGGCGAGGTTGGCTGTTGCGTTCTGGAGAGCATAACCATGCATTCGACGTGGAAAATGATGATGACACAGCCTGGATAGTAGCAAAAAACGAACAAGGTTTGGAGTCCTTGTAGCGTTTGAAGGGTGAATGCCTCATGCGTTGGATTCTGAGTCGTGGCTGCGACAGATGCATTGTATCTAGAATGCGTGCTTTTTGAGAGATGGTGACGGCTAGATACCTGTGTGCTGGCGGCGTGCAAGAAGTGCTTCCGCGTCTTTCTGGTCGTTTTCCGTGGTGTTGTCGTCTGTGTAACCGCAGGCGCAGAGAGCGTCTGTGGCGATGTTCCTTCATCCGGAAACGTCCTACTTCTTGAAATGGCCCTTGGATCAAAGTCCTTATTTTTTAAGTTGTTGAAGTTGTAAGTGTGCCAACGTTGAAGTTTTCGTTCGTCGTCGTATTTTCTCGGTTCGGTGATGGCTCTGAGAAAATGGCGGGTGGTCATCGTCGTTGAATAAGGAGACGCGGTCGGTAGTTCCAGCATTATTTACGAGTGGGATGCAAGCATGATTTGTGTCAAGGAAAGAAGTAGATACATTTTCGTTTTTATCGCCGAGACTTGCATTCAATGGTGACTCCATACTGTTTCGACTTTTGGTTGGTCCGGTTCCTGAGGATGACATCACCGCAAACATGGCTTGACGTGGTTCTGATTCCGTATGTTTGTTTCTTTGCGGGAGAATCGAGCCAAGCGTTCCTGAAGTACAACCGCTTTCGGAATGGCAGTGGCTTGACAACTTATTTAGCCGATATTTCAGGTGGTCTGTTGCGTATGTGGCGATATATTGAGAGGTGCGATGAGAGTGACGAGTACTAGATGATCTACTTGGCACAAAACCAGGTGGTGGCTTACGTAAGCAAGATGAAGAGTAAAATACATTGGGTGCTTGAATATTGTCTTGATTTGCGTATGGTTTGTAAGAGGTTAGCGTTGGCGATATTTGTGCAGATGGGCATCTTTCAGGAACATGAGTCTGTTTTTCTTTGCATGGTGATGCGATCAGTAGATAGCCGGTAGTCGATACTGTACTGCTTGGCTTGTCTTGCGATGAAAGCATCGTAACAGACTGATAAGAAAGCTCCCAAGATGTTTGTGAGTCATCATTGACTGTAAATGCTTCTGTCAGTTGATAATACGCCAGCGTTGGGGGATTCGAAATTCCCACAGTGCCTTGACTCACATGTGTGTTATCACTTGAAGATGAGAGAACATCAGACATGGCATGAGGTGCTTCTGATGACGTTTGTTTTTCTTTTTGCTGCGTAATTGAGCTGAGAACGTCTTTTGAAAGAATCTGGTCTTGAACAACATGGTGTAGGCTGTTATTGTGAGGATTCATGAACTCGTCATGCGTAAATGCCGTCACACGTTCGAAACCATCTGGGTCTTGTGTGTGACACGAAGCATCACGTGATTCGGGTGCTTCAGTAACATCTGAAGTGTTGTGGTGCAGTGAACACATTGAAAATGCCAATTTCATTGCTCTTGGGAAAGCCGGCTTTAGGTTTAGTCTTTTGCCGAAATGGTCTAGATTCCCTTCGGTATACGGAGGCTTTACCTTGTCTGTTGTGACGTGCAAGTCACCAGTCGGTGTTCGAATGCGTGATGTTTTTTCGGAAGAGTCATATGATGGTACAATAGTAGTATATTTTCTCTGAGGTCTCGTTTGGAAAATAGGCTTACTGCGGGAAGACTTCGCGTAACTGTGATGGGCAAGTTGAAAAGCCTTCCACTGATGAAGTATGGACAGGTCTTCATCGTATTCTTTGAAACGGGTGATCATTTCTTCTTTGATCTTTTTCCAAGACTCATCGTTCTCGAAGATGTGGGTGAAGTAAAATTTGAATGCCTCACCTGAGATGTAGTCAGTGACGTTGATGATCATCTCCCGTTCCGACCAGGATGCAGCGGCAGCGTGGAGCTCGGAAAGGTTGAACCAGTCCTGTACGGGTCCGCCGTCCGCTGATCCGGTCTACTTGGGGATGTCAAGGTCGTCTGATGGTGCTGTCATGATGCTGGTGTTGGTGTAGAGTTGGGATGTACTTTTGTGGTCCACGTTCGGTCACTGCGTCTTGCTGAGACGCTCGAAGATTGTGGCCGGTTGATGAAGTGGCCGCCAGGTCTTAATCCTGTCGACTCGTGTGGCGCTACGATGAATAAGAGACGTGGCCTGGCTCATACGCCATGTTTATTCCATAAGCACTTCTTCCTCATCTTCTAAAAACCATCTATTTCATCATACGTCACATGTATAAACTAGTTCTTGAGGCGTTATATTTTGCAAAAACTATTCTGTGTTGCCGACAGTGTGCTTCAGACCATGAGCACCCAAGTAAATCTGTGTAGTTACCGCATGTCCAAAGGTCATTGACTCGCTGCACAGTGTCCGTTCGCAAAAAGGGTGTGCTTTTCACAAACAGCAAAGTTACAACTGAAAAAACTATTCACACTCATTTTGTTTGGGGGTACGTTTTGCGCGTCATTTGTGCGTGAGCAACGTGGGGCACATTTCGAACTGCATCCAATTCTTCACGTGACATTTAAATTTGTTGCTAACGCTGTCATTGCTTCGCCTTGGCGTTAAAGCTATTACATTTACTTGTCCCTTAAAAGTATCTACTCTATAGAATCTTTCTGTTTATCTTACTGACAAACTATTCGACAAAACAGTATAAAAGCCATTACTATACTTGGATCCTCACATTGCGAAAATTAAGCTAAATGTTCGTAAAAACTTTCCGAACATTGACACCATAGTCTGAAAATATTTTTGCTTCAATTGCTCCTAAAGTATTTCATTCATTTATTATAGGAGCATTTACAGCAGGAAATGTAACTATGTTACATGCGCGAGAAATTCTGCTTTTTATGAACGGTAATTCAAAAGCATATTGCAATTTTTGGCAGAGGGAAAAAGAAAGAATATCAGAACAGAAACCAATAAACTATCCTATTCTCGAAATAGTGTTGACTTGAGAATAATAGAAAACATATCCCCGTAATAATTACTCAAACCAGTATTATTATAAAAATTATTTAGCGGGACACAGTTTCACAAGGGTGCTCTAAGTTTGAAGTGCCCTCTAGCCAACACAAAATCTTGCAAATTATAACGCCTTAATCATGGCCTCCAAGGTGGTGGGCGCATGGCTGCTTCTATCCGGCCGTCCCGATACACCTTTTTTCAAGCAATCCCACAACGCCTAGCGGGCACGCGGAGCACAGTGGGAAGAGTTGGCACGCCGAGAAAGCCGACCCTTCCTCCATCTGAGGCTCGTTGGAGCCGTGCCAGCACAAAACAAAAAGAACATGCTGCTACTTGTTGAATAGGGTCCGAGTGCACCTGTACGTATATCTACGCATGGAATTTGAAATGAACAACGCAATCACTGTAGGTATCACTGGGCGGGTGTACTTCGAATGTAGAAAATGCGCCGTGCCAGCACAAAACAAAAAGAACATGCTGCCACTTGTTGAATAGGGTCCGAGTGCACCTGTACGTATATCTACGCATGGAACTTGAAATGAACAACGCAATCACTGTGGATATCACTGGGCGGGTGTACTTCGAATGTAGAAAATGAGTTGCATTCCAGTTGTTGCGCACCGAAACATGCGATCAAAACATGCTATCGTGAGGAATGTGAGCTGGAGAACTCAATTGATAGTTATTCGATGACACACTGCTCAAAAAGCTATGTGAGTTTTAATACCATCTTGGTTTGATTGGATCGTTAGCCCAAGACTACAGAGAAGTGTTACAGCTACACTTTTTTTAAATTTTTATGAACAAATCACGCGCTGAAAAAAAAGAAAAGTAAACGCGTGTTCTGAACTTGTTTAAAGACGAGAAAATGCAAGTAGAATTCTCGTGCGAAATACGTTGCTCTAATTATTTGCGTTTTTTAGGATGCTTGAGTGTCTGCGAAGTGCGTATGCGGGCAGTTTATTTCGCAGTGAGCGAGACCACTACCACTATTGAATTTCGCATTGGCACATTCAAATGTTGTTTATTGAGCAATATTGATATCGTACTTACGCTCGGTGAAAAGAAAAACATACTTGTGCAAATTAAATGAACAATAATTTGCAGCAACAAGAAAGCGTGGTGTTCTGCCTATATCATAATGCATTGGTTTGTGAACAACTCATTCGCACTGCAATGTAGATTTATTCAAACAAATTTCACCAGCAAAGAAACAAAGGATGTTGTAGTTACTCTATGCATTTGTTTCGGACAGTCTCAAAGAAATTTTGGAAAGGATACGAAGTGAGTAGTACTTTCCGCACAATATTCTTAGTAACAATTCTTCCGTAGAGCACGAAAGGTCACAGGGGTCTGCAGTACGTGGGCAGATAAAAGTACTAAAAGAGGCATGCCAACTATTCTTTCAATTGTTATGCCAGGGTTGCTAACCGAATTCATCTTGTGTTAACATATTGCCGCAGAGATTGCTCCCACAAATTATTTTACGAAGAGAACCAGCGAGACGTATGTGGGCGTCTACAGGGCCTCACGCGTGCTTGCGCATCTTGGTGCAGGGCAGAGCATGCTTCTCGTGTACGAGCACGAACCGGGAGACCGTCCTGGTTGTTGTTCAGAAAGGGACACGTATGCGGAACGCTTTTAGTAGACTCTTCTTCATGTCATAGCTACTTTTCTGGACAGAAGTTCACCCCTAATAAACTATTGTGTGTGTGTGTTCCCCCTCTTGTATCACGGGACATTCTGGTGGAGGTGCTGGGTATGATTAGAAGTCCCTTGCCGCAAGAGAAGGGAGCCCTGACCCGCAGCGATTGGAGCCTTGCGAACTTACTCCAACGCAACAGCATTCAAGCTGTGACCTCCGAGGTCAGTCACCAGAATTCGAACCACTCCTCACTGCTCTAACAACACAGGCAGCGGTAACCGCCAACTTCGGAGAAATGGCCAATCCAGCTTCAACATCTAAACTCATCGTGTCTCCCCCGGGCTTACCTGAACCCTTCCACGGTGGCGCGCGCGAAGATGTGGAAGACTGGCTGGAGCATTTCGAGAGGGTCGCAAGGACCAATGCCTGGGATGAGGCGAGGAAATTGGGCCGCGTGTACTTTGCGTTGGAGGATGGAGCAAGAATATGGTTTGAGAACCACGAAGGTACAATAACGACGTGGGAAGACTTTCGGCAGAATTTGCTTGCTGCGTATGCCAGCACAGATTGCCAGGTAAGGGCAGAAAATGCCCTTCAATGAAGGAACCAACGCACGAACGAGAGTGTCAACATGTATATCGAGAATATATTCCGCCTCTTCAAATGCGTCGATCCGAACATGACCGAAGAAAAGAAAGTGCGCCATTTGATGCGTGTAGTCAAGCAGGATTTAATTCCAGGCCTGGTTCGAAATCTGCCACTGCTGAATTCCGCACAGAAGCCGTGACCATAGAAAGAGCACTGCAGCAGCGTGCCCGTCCCAATAATCGGCATGCCAGTGGTGAGCCCGCGGAAGTCCTTTTGGCAAAGCGAGACAACGGTAGCGAAACACTGAGGGAGCTGGTGCGTTCCATCGCAAAAAAGGAGCTTCGAATTACTCTGCAACCGCAAGTCATGGCGACCGTTTCATCCCTCACATCCGTCATCTGTGATGAAGCTCGGCACGCCATTCTTCAGCTGGAAGCAGAAATGCAACCTCTGCGATTTCAACAACCACTGCAGGAACGCCGTGCAACAACGTACGCAGGCGCTTCACGCCAACCTGCCGTGCACAATGCCTCGTTCGCGACTCCCGTTGCCCACCAGTCAGCTTCGCCCAGCTCACCTTTTCTTGGAGAGCAGAGACAACGGAAAAGCGACGTGTGGCTCACACCCGAAAGAACACCGCTCTGTTTTCACTTCGGAGAAGCTGGACATCTTTACCGACCCTGACCATACCGAAGAGTCAGTCTGCGTGGATTTTCTGGGTATGCTTCATGCCCCCGTAATGGTGAAAGGCCTATAGAAATAGAGGAGTACCTTTCAAGGCAGCGATCTCCAGCCGCTAGTTTCCAGCACCAGCCAAAGTACCCAGCACCAAATCGTTGTCGATCGCCAAGTCGGCGACAGTCAAGTTGGCCACCAAATTCACGAAACCATAAGTCAACGAGCCCGCGTCAAGAAAAGTGAAGCCAGTGACCCGGGGAGGCAAGGACGCTTACGTCCGACAGAGCAAAGATCCTCCGTCAAGGTCCCAGCGGAGCAGTCACGAGCAGAAAACGACGTCGCAAAGATAAGTAAAGAAAAAATTTCTTCAGACTTGCGTGGTACAGTGGACGGGCGGGAATATAACATATTGGTTCATACGGGTGCTGATTATTCAGTCGTAAGCTATGCAATCGCAAAAGATTTGAAGAAAGTTTTGACGCCATGGAGTGGATCAAAAATACGCACGGCTGAGGCCATCTGATAACACCTCTGCGAAGATGCACCACCATTTCAGGCATTCAGGGTGCCACTTATGTCGCTGATTTCCTAGTTCTACCAGATGTTCGAGAGACGTAATACTCGGTGGATTTCCTGTACGATAACGGCACCATCATAAACCTGCAGGATTCTAGTATTTGTTTCTTGACAAAGCTGGCCATAGACGGGGAGACAGGAAGTTCTGCATTGCATGTTATTGACGGCGACGTAACTGGGTCACCGCAATGTAGCGTTCTGGTTGGCCTAAGGAATGACGCATTCGTCGATTCTGAAAAAATAGCGGATGGCAATGTCGAGCTACTGCTAAAGAAATGCATTTGCATAGCTTGAGGCATTATTCGCTTACGTCATGGGCTTGCCAGCGTACTGCTCACAAACTCCGGAAATAAGTTCGGCATGTCGCAAAAGACACTGCCATCGCTATCCTACACCGTTTTACCGAAGTTACCGACTTATATGCCGTTGCGTCAGAGCCACCTACTTCAGAAACAACGCATGACCTTGGAACATCAGTTTCAATCTGCCGAAGTCTATCGCCAGCCGAGAGGAAAACCCTACAAAACCTCATAACTGAATTCGCAGAATGTTTTTACACCTCATCAAAAGTACGTCGCACGCAGATAGTGAAGCATGGTATCATAACAGAGGAAACAACCAGGTTAGCGTATCAACACGCTTACAGAGTTTCACCCAAAGAACGAGAATTTATAAAAAGTCAGGTGCAAGAGATGCTGCAGGACGATGTAATTCAGCCGTCTAGCAGCCCGTGGGCATCGATGGTAGTTCCTGTAAGAAAAAAAGACAGCACGTTGAGATTCTGTGTAGTCTACCGGAAACTAAACAGCGTAACCAAGCGGGATGTATACCCCTTACCGCGTATTGATGACACATTGGATAGGCTATGGGACGCCAGATATTTCTCTTCGCTCGACTTAAAAAGCGTACATTGGCAAATCGAAGTGGATGAAAGAGACCGTGAAAAGACTGCTTTCGTAAAACCGGATGGCTTGCTTGAGTTTGAAGCACTACCTTTCAGCCTCTGTTGTGCGCCATCGACATTCAAGTGCATAATGGGCAGTGTCTTCACGGGGCTGAAGTGGCAGTCATGCCTAGTCTACTTGGACACTGTTAATGTATTTTCTGCGACGTTTGACCAACGCGTAGACAGACGGCGGTCAGTGCTTCAGGCTATTCAGTCGGCCATTTTGACAATCAAACTATAAATGTGCCAGTTTGGATTCGACAAGCTTCGTTTTCTGGGACACGTAATCAGCCCGGAAGGTGTCGGTCCTGATCCAGGCGAAACTGCGATGGTCGTAGGATTCCCAAAGCCCAAAAACAATAAAGAGGTGCGTCGATTTTCCGGCCTATGTGCTTACTACGGACGATTTGTTGAAAATTTCTCAAAAATCGCCCACCCTCTAAACAAACTCCCAAAAGACGAAGAATCATTCGCTTGGGGTACATAACAAGAGACAGCTTTCAACGAAATAAAGCAACGTTTGCAAAGCGCGCCGATCCTTGCCCACTTCGACGAGTCCGTTGACACGGAACTCCATGCAGACGCAAGCAACATTGGTGTCGGCGCAGTACTCGTACAATGGCCAAATGAAGAAGAAAAAGTGATAGCTTACGCCAGACACACCCTATGAACAGCCAATTCAACTATTCCACGACAGAAAAAAAATTGTTTGGCAGTAGTATGGGCTATCAGCAAGTTCACACTATACCTCTACAAAAGGCCGTTTGGTGCCGTCAGCGATCACCACTCACTTTGCTGGCTGGCAATCTTAAAAGACCCGTCAGGACGTCTTGCTAGATGGAGCCTCAGACGGCAAAAATATGACAATACTGTTGTATACCGGTCTGGGCGAAAACACAATGATGCCGATTCTTTGTAACGCTCACCTCTTGTTAAGTATGCTTGGTGAGGGCTTCATATATTTGCACTGTATTCAAGTTTGCATCAGACTATCGAGCTTCAGGCAAGAAGGTTTGTAGTTTTAGCAGCTTAGTGAAGCCTCTCTCAGGAAAAACAAAAGTTCACTTTCATCTATACATAAGCAGTTATTATGTGATTTCCAGATAAAATTAGAGGGTAAATAAATACCTAAGAATTTAAACGTTTGGAGTGAGCCAATTAACTCCGTATCTAGTGTGTAGATGTCTGATAATAAATTTTAACTTAAAGTAAGAACACAAGATTTATTTTTTACTGTTTTTACTCATCTTGCAGGCATGATACTACTCACTCAATTTTCTTATCGGCTTATCTAATTCCGGGGTGGCAGTGTCCTAGCCCTGCGTGGTCTGGACACAAACGGACAATGTGATGGCCGTGCTGTGGTCTAGGGTCCCGAAAAGACCCAAAATCACTTGCCCAATGAAGATTTTCCTCCTCCTCCTCCACAAACAATTTGTCATAACATCCCAGTAATTAACTCAGCCACTTGCGAATAGACGAACCTCAGAATTTACACAGAAGTGTATCTCATTAATCAAAGTCAAGAACAATGTTGACCCTAATAAAGAACATTGGGGTACATTGAACGTGACAGGCTCCTACTCGGACACAGCACTTTCAATGAACACTGATTGGTTCCTGTCACGCAAACTTCTTGGCGTCTCTTCAACCCAATCAATGACCAGATTTTCAATTTCTAAAATTCTCATTTTGTGCGCCAAACTCTCATGGTGTACTCTATTCAAAGCATTTTCAATGACGATGAATATTGCGCCATTCAGTGTCAGTTCATGCAGGTTGGTGGGAATTTCCGCTGTTCAAACATTTGTGTGTTGCAAGATTGTCTCCATCTAGCTATGCTGGTTTGAAAATAGCATATTGGTTTTAGCCATGTATTTATTATACTAAGAAGATTCAACTTGTTTCAATAGCTTGCAAGCAATAGATATCAATAATATTGAATGATAATTTGCACTTACATTTTTATCACACTCTTTTTAAATATCGGCATTGCGTGAGCACGTTTCCAGTTGTCAGGAATTTGGGTCGTAGCTTACGATTGTAGAAAGATGTGTGCAAGCGAGAGTGACGAGTGAAGCTTAGTAAATTCCAGCAATTTTGTACCACTACCATTTGCACCAGGACACAAGTACCATGGCAAACTGTTGAGAGCTTTTTTTTTTCGAATTTGTTATAAGTTATAATTGTACGAGACACTGCAGAGGCGCATAGGTTGGCCGAGCTTGTGGAGCTCACTCAGACTCATTCATGCAATATATTTTGACCTTTAAACTCACTCGCACTCAAACTCTCGAAAATTTTTCCTTAGCTTGAATCACTCGGACTCAAACTGCGGAAAATGTTTTTCAACCAGACTCAGTCGGACTTAAACTCACAAAAACATTACTCACCCCACCTCACTAAGACTGAGACTCATGGCCAGGTCTGAGTCTGAGTGAGTCTGCCTGAGTCGACTCAAGAGCCTGTCAGCCTAGGATCAGCCTCTTCGACCATGGTGTCAATGCTCTTTAATAGCAATATCCCGCGTAATCTGTGCTCTTCTTGGTGCCGTCTGGTGCCGTTTTACTGAGAAATCGCCTGGAAAGCGATTTCTCAGTGCCCCTAAAACATTAAGGTAACTTTTGTTGGAAGAGACAACAGTATTCGATACAATATTCAAGAACCTTCCTTGAACTGGTATTGAAGGAAGGTCAATGCACCCCCTACGTAATTCACAGTTTTAAATATACTGAAACAGTCTATCCATGCCACTGCTTTGGAATACCTGTGAGTAGACGTTAGTATAAACGTCGATCCCGGTAAGGCTGATAATATTGCTGAAGAGAGATAAATAGAAGTCAGAGGCATTAAAGCCGGAATTAAAATTATCCGTTCCTTTAAGTTTAAGGCACCTTTATTTCACATACTTCCGAGATATGGAGGAAAACCTTGTGACAAATCAGTTAGATTCATGCGAGCACCATCTGATGAACGCAGCAGAGGTAGTTTCTTAGAAGGCTCAGAAAATATCACCTTCCGAAATTTTTTCGGCTTATAATTTAAGAAGTATTGCATTTCTGTATCAATGGACTTGCATTTTGCATTTTCATTCTTCTCCTTACAAGTATTCGCCACGTCGAAGTACCTTGTCCAATAATATTTTGTTGTGATTTGCTTTGGTGTACTCACGCTTTTTCTTATTTAGGGAACGTTTTACATCTCTGGTGGACCGTAGTTTTTTCTTTTCAATCTCAATGGTCAGCCTTTTTAGTACGTGTAGTTCCTGCAGCTTTTGCGCACAATTTCAAAACAACGTCCAACATTCGCGAACAGATTATCGTGCATGCATAGATAAAAAAAAAAAAAACTCAAAATAGAACTTCTTTGTTTCCATTTAGGGTTCGCTAGATGGACTCTAGAAATGTGTATTAACTTCGAAATTGTTGTTCATTGACTTCTTTTTTGAACAGAACTGGTGGTCACTGATCTATTGCACGAAGGTTGGGATAGGTTGACCGGGATGCGTTGTAATCAACAAATTAAGGATCCCATTTCCACGTGTACGCATAAGATGAATAGCATTAATTAAAGAATAGATAAAACATCAATAAAATGGTCGAATTCTCGTAGTTTACCAGTGTTATTTGAATACAAATAACCAAATATTACAAGGGTAGTGAAGATTCCCAGCCATTGAAATATGTGCGGTATATTTGTTTTGGAAAAAGCAAATACATCTGTAAACTTGTTATTATGCAATGTCTTCATTGTAATGAGAGGATCAATAACCAGTGCTTATATGAAGCGTTACTTGGTTTGAATAGTGACGGCTGTCAGTTTTAAGTGTACTATTAATAAAAACAGGCTGTGTGGGAATGTTCTTTTTTTAACCTGAATCAGTACACCACCGTCTTTCTCGTAGAATATCCAAGAAAACCTCTTAGACATAAGGCGTTCACCGTATTAAGGGGAGATTCAGCATCGTTTTAATGTCGATAATTACGCCAGTAAAGCAAGTGTTAAAAACATTGTCTAAGTGGTCCTGTTTGTGTATGATGCTGCGCGAATCAGCATACCCTAGTGAGCAGTTTTGCGCCGGCGTCGATTTCTGAGTGGTTGGGTGTTCAGGGTGATCTGTTTTCTTTATGTATCGTGCATACCTTTACAGTGGTATGACCATATCTATAACGCCTCTCTGTTATGACCAGTGTATCGAAATTAAGCATGTTTTATTGTTAGGGCCGTGTATATCCTACGCATAGTCACGAACCTTCTTTCGAGCTAAAGGTATGCGCGGCGAAAAGACTTCACTACAGACTAAGCTTAATTGTAGGCTCTTCCCTTTGAAGGCGTTGCTCAAGACTTGTCTTTGTGTTTCATAACTAATAAATAAAAAAATGAGGCGAGATTTACATTGTTTTCAGTGTGGGCGACATTGGTGAGCCCACTCAACGTCATGGAGTTTGAGACCCAGAATATGGCTCTTCCAAAAATCAGCAATCAGTGACCCTAAACTAACAAACTCTTCCGGATTTCGGGGGATTGTCTCAACTTTTTGTGAAGTCTCCCAAGTCTCACATCGTCCCTGTCGGGACCGAACTGTATGTTCCAAATTTGTCCCGGACCGTCCAGTCAAGAGTTTTCATTTGATAGAAACTACGCACAACAAAAAGCATCACGCTTCAGAACATGAAGTTTACATGAATCGCACGCAAGAAGCAATGCTGTGACGGCCAGTGGTGGTTGCAAGGGCCTTTGGCCACTATAACTGAACTTCTGTGAGAAGTGCGAGAACGTTCATGAGCACATTTTCTGGCAAGAGTAATTGTCAAAATTGTTGTGAGCAACACATAGCCAGCTGAAGTACGATATCAAGAGCCGCAACAGTAAAGAAAGAATGAGTTTGTCTAGAAGATAGTGAAAATAAAGAGAACTGATTTCGCTACCTGTCTTTGTTGACACCCCCCTCCTTCCGACATTCTTTCTTGACAAGATGGTAACTTTCAGTTAATTCAATGTTTCCTAAGTTTCTTTTTCTTTTGCTGGTATCCTCTGAATAATAAGTACTCGACAAGATGGCTTGACTACCGTTCTGGTTACAAAGAGCTGAAGGCCCGTTCTTGATGGCTAAGATATATTCTGTGCCATCAGGTAATAGTAGTGCTGTTACTTCTGAGTTCGCCAAGCACTCTTCTTGCCTTCGTAAGCCTTTTCTTGCTGTCCATGAGGCCCATTTGAATGCTTTTATTTTGTCGGATATTTCGTTTTAATATTTGCCTCACAGCATGTAAGCCTACTTCAAAGACCAAAAAACCTGGTCCACTTTATAGGATCCTGAGTTTGTTTCAACTAAAGCAGCACATAGAAAAAGCTGAGCAAGACAAAGCAGCGTAACAAAAAGATACCTTGAATAGAGCACCTTGCAAATAAAGTAGCGAAGTAAAAAAAAACACGAGAGCACTTCTCTGTAAATATGCGTCTTTTGGCTGAAGCAGCCTCTGAAGGTTTATTACAGAGCAATATCTATACTATTGCCACACGGTGACCAAAATGCATCAGGGAAATAATCGGTAAAAAAATGTAACCAAGAACTGCAGTTGGGAAAGTTCTGCTTTCTCAGCCGCTTAAGAAAACGCAAAGATCATGATTAAGCCACAAATCCCATTGCGTGCAGTGCACCGGTCCTCTTGTATCTGAACTGGCATTAGAAGCTGCTGCTCCCAATAATGATTATTGTAGGCCTCGCTAAAGTACGCCAGCATGGCATGGTGGCTGACGAAGTCCTCATTGAATGAACAGTCTTGTGATGGTTAGGGAAAAAATCGCGCAGCCGCGAAAAAAACTGTCTTGTGTGGCATCGGATACGGAGCGCGCTGTTGGTTCAGGCAGGTGAAAAAGCCATACAAAACGCAGGACGTAGACTGAGAGCATGAAGTCCACGTTTCGCCGATAACTTTGGTTTGAGATAAAATTGATAGGCGAAACGCGAACCAGAGCTCCAATGAGCGCGACTAAAGCACCAGATTGACCTAGAAGTGTGGCGGTTTGGGCTAGTTGGTATGACATGACGGTAGATATAGCGCGAGAACAGAATGACGACAAAGGGCTCGTCTCCTTCTTGTCCCTTGGTCGTCGCTCTGTTCTCGTGCTATATCTACCACTACCAGATTGACGCCACTTATTCCAACAACGATTACAGTGGTGTTCTGTATTCGTTCACTGAGGTGAGCTATGTATACTCGTAGTGTGAGCAAATCACGTTCAGTCACGAGGTGAAGTGCACTTACGGCTGACATAAAGATTGCGGCTGATCTTGGAAGTCTCAAATAAGTATGACAGTTGCGTTATTATGTGTTTCTGTTTTGCCTTTAACACTTCTCGCATCTATTCAGAGTGCACATATTACCAACAGTCGCATTTCGCAAATTCTCAAAGGTGGAATAGGTTCTAGGCAGTAAATTCTGCAAAGGTCACATTCTTCTGTTTGACCAGCCTATCGGCACTAATTAAAAACTAATTAACTTCATTCTTTACTGTCACCGTATTATATAGCTGTAGTCATCTAAATGTGGTTGCTGATAGCGAAAAAGTAACCATGACGGCGTCGAGCAAACCAATTATTTTTGTTTTATTACGGTCGTCCAACCACTGATGCTTCCTTTCTTTTTTTTTTTTTTGCCGCAGTCGAGACGTCGTTCAATCCTGGTGGTGGTATCTGGAAGGCAAGGGTTGTCGACACTGGCGGTTCCCTCGCGGTCACTGTCCGGACGGAGAAGATGTCTTCCCGACTTCCTTAGAGTGCGTCCGACGGTGCGTGGAAGCGAAGAGACGTGAGGCCCCATGCGTCACCCCTAAAGGCGTGATGTGCGACGTGAAGCATCTGCGCTTCGGCTACATCGCGGATGCGTCAACGCATGGTTCGAAAGCCAGGCGCTGCCGGCAGCTGCCTTCTTCTGGTAACAAAGCCAAGCTGCTGCACTGCCTGGCTGGTTCCAACAAGTTCCCTACTCTCGAGGCATGCCAGGAGCGATGCGTCCCCACTCAACTGTATAGTCCCGCACCTGAACAGTAACGGTGTTGTAATTAAACTTTTCTTCGGTCATCGCACTTCCGCGTGATGGACCTGACTTTATAACACGGACAGAGGAAGCCAACTAATCAGAAAGATGGGTAAAGGAAGTGGGCGTGAAATAACAGAGGCTGAACTTCAACGGGAAATAAATGTACAACATTCGCGTACTTCAAGCTAGCTTATTTGCTGGAAATGATATTTAGTCTAGTGTTCTCCCTCCAAAGTCTTTTTTCCCCTGTTCTGCCTGGATCACCCACTACCTAATTTATGTTGACTTGGCCAGCTTTTTTGCATGCAATCTCACTTGCAGTGCTTCTTGTAATCTGTTCGAGCATTGGGAATAATCAGGCTTATAATGCATGCCAATTCAAACCTACGAAATCGAAATGTTCATTTAGTTTTTTTGGCCTTGTCATTTGACCTGATTCGTTATTCAGACTCTTCTCAAGGGCAGTTTGTCAGGACAAATCAAATTGATTATTTTATGAACAAACGAAGTTTTGGCAAATGGTACAAGGATGGCGTGCGAGGCAAATTTCCCACTTACTAGTTTTTGGGTTGCGACTTCCAAGTAATCACAAGCAATTTGTCACAACGCTTGTACTGTTATTATGAACAGTCGAAAAATTCGCCAAGAAATATATTGGCACTTCAAAGTTCTGAGCAGCAACGCTTGAAAAGATGTTTATTATTCTTAATTATTCATTTCGACATGATTTAACTCTACCGCCACTTTGACAGCTGCTTTTTCTGAAAGCAGGTGCTAAAAGAAATGTCTCTCAAAGCGAACGTGCGCAGTAAAATGGTAGTTTTAAGGGTTGCCGCGGCTCTGTCATGGAGCAATGCCCGTTTGAATTTGTGCGCTAACAATTGCAGTTTTGCACGTTAAATAGTTTGGTAAAAATTATCATTATAAAAACTTCAATAAACATCAATTTGAAATTTTTGTTTTCGTTCGCAAGAAAGTTGTGACTGTAGAAATTCAGCTCAGAGAATCAATATTAGTTAGATGAGCAGCGTTCTTAAAAATCTATCAATGTTAAATAAAAGCACCCTGTGCATTTTAGTAATATTGCTGTTTGATCTCGTTGGGCTATTATGTTAGGTAAGTGATGCACAGAAAGGAAGAAATACAGGAGGTACAAAAGTACGGCCGAGGGCTAACTTAAAAAAAAAACATTATTCTCCTGCATCCTTGTTTAAAATGTGCAGGTCTATCATCACCTGCCACTTGAGGGATTCACACTCATAGGAATGACAGCTCCACTTTTGAGCAAGTAATCAGATGACAGGATTACACACTGAAAGCGATGTCGACTCTATCGCTGGCAGCCTTGCTTTAAACGAGGAACAGTTGGCATGCTACAGAAATTGCACTGACACAAAAGCCAACAATTTGCGTACACCTTTTATGGTGAGTATAGTACAAGGGCGTAGCCAGAATTTCTTTTTTTGTGGTTGGGGGGGGGGGGTTCACGGTCTCATGTGGGGGCCTGGCAGAAAAAAGGTCATTTTACGCTCTGTATGCCATGACGAAAAAAAATGTCTGAGTGGGGGCGCAGGGCCTGGTGCGCCACCCCAATTTTATGCCACTGCATGGCGTTCTCTCAGTCAATCATGGACACAGCGTCCTGTGAGACCTGTGTGTTTTCCATAAAGCAGCCGGATACTATGTAAAAGCGAACATCTTATCGTTGCATCTGCTTGCAACGGCGATACCATTTTTTTGGTACAAGTATCAACGTCAGAAGAGGTGTAACAGGTAGTCCTATAGTTGATACAACGCACTTTTTTATTCGACATTCTTACAATGGATTCGACCTGCCTCCATCTAATATTTAACAAAAAAACATAGAAGCAAACTTTGAAAATCATAAACTGTGTTCGGCGAAAGCCTGATGGCACTACACCGACTAGCTATGTGTTTTTTTACACTCTCAGTGGAATAGCCCGCAAACATATAGCATGCGTTTTTTTTCTTTCTTCGTGAAATGTGGAGCAATTCTTTGCATACTGTAGACACGTTTAGCGTCTATATAACCGTGTCTATATGGAATCTATCTATCTATCTATCTATCTATCTATCTATCTATCTATCTATCTATCTATCTATCTATCTATCTATCTATCTATCTATCTATCTATCTATCTATCTATCTATCTATCTATCTATCTATCTATCTATCTATCTATCTATCTATCTATCTATCTATCTATCTATCTATCTATCTATCTATCTATCTATCTGTCTCTCTGTCTGTCTGTCTGTCTGTCTGTCTGTCTGTCTGTCTGTCTGTCTGTCTGTCTGTCTGTCTGTCTGTCTGTCTATCTGTCTGTCTGTCTATCTGTCTATCTATCTATCTATCTATCTATCTATCTATCTATCTATCTATCTATCTATCTATCTATCTATCTATCTATCTATCTATCTATCTATCTATCTATCTATCTATCTATCTATCTATCTATCTATCTATCTATCTATCTATCTATCTATCTATCTATCTATCTATCTATCTATCTATCTATCTATCTATCTATCTATCTATCTATCTATCTATCTCAGCTTACCGCTTATGGTGTTGTTAATATCCATATTGCTGTTGAATCTTTGCGCAACTGTAAACAACTGGTGATATAAAGTATAACGTATGGCTTTGCGTGCATTTGTACATATCTTAAGCTCAGCTTCGTAATGCTTCACTCAATACAAAATCGGCAGATCGAACGTACAGTGCGAATCGATAATATGCGAAGCACGAATAGAAAATGTTTATGCCACTTTAAAATCAGCACAAAAAAGAGGCGGATGTAAATTATGCCGTGCAATGAGCGAGCTATGAGCGTTGCATGTAGTCTCGTTGGACATGACACACATGTCATGAATGTGATGTTTGGACGTGCCAATCATTTTCGTCATCTATTTGCGTCACGTAATACCAAATTTGGTATATGGGAAGCTAGGGAAACGGCTGCGAGCGCGCTATGAGCGTAGCATTTAGTCATGTTTGACATGACAGGAATTTCATGCTATATTGTTTGGACGTGTCATTTACACATGTCGTCTATTCACGTAACGTAATACCAAATTTGGTATATGTGAAGCTACCTAAACGGCCTAAAGCGCGCTATCAGCGTAGCACGTAGTTCTGTGCTTGCATGACACGCATGTAACGATTATCATGTTTGCACCAGTCATATACCTTCGTCATTCATTCACTTTACGTGTCACAAAATTTGGTATATGCAAAGCTAGCGAAACGGCCGCGAGCGCACCATGAGCGCAGCATGTAGTCGTGACTTACATGACATGCGTGTCAATTTTTGCACGTTAAGGTCTGTCACTTGTGTTCGCCATGCAGTCATAATACACCATACCGGCTCTGCAACTTGTCATGTGAACGAAACCACCGCAAGTGCAGGAAGACTCTTACATGTAAATCATGACATTTATGACATACAATTTTGATTTTCTTACGACTAGTTATTTATGCTCGTCATGCAGTCATGTTATGCCACAGCTATTTTGGTATAGATACCATTTCGAAATGGCCGGGAAGCTAAACGTCGTCAGTGATTAGATAGATAGATAGATAGATAGATAGATAGATAGATAGATAGATAGATAGATAGATAGATAGATAGATAGATGGGTAGATAGATAGATAGATAGATAGACACGTAGGCGCATGTGCTCAGATTTGGGTGCACGTTAAAGAACCCCAGGTGGTCAAAATTTCCGGAGTCCTCCACTACGGCGTTTATCATAATCATATGGTGGTTTTGGGACGTTAAACCCCACAAATCAATCAGATAGATAGACAGATAGATAGACATATAGATAGACAGATAGACAGATAGATAGACAGATAGATACGGTCAAAGTCGCCAAAGTTTGCTAAAAATACTTCACATTTAAAAAATTGCAGCATTGTCACTGTGCATGCACATGCTTCGCATAACATCGATTCCCAAAGGTACGTGGGATCTGTCTAGTTTTTTTGAACGTGAATCTGTGCAAGACACTAGACTACTCTGCCTCCATTTCACACGCATTTGCATACTGCCTGTGGAATTGCAAACACACAAAATGAAGTGTGATTAGTGGATCATGCACGTATTCATGTCAGACAAGAACTAATGGATGAGTGGCTGCATGGCAAAGTAGCGCAGCAGCGGAATCACATTTGATATTTCACTTATATGGACAAAGCGAGTCCATGTACACTATAGACGTCATGGGATCAACTTACTGCGTCATTGAAGTGCGTGAGAAGGACACGAAATATCAGGAGAAAATATTGTGCTCGGTTTTTGTGTATTTTGAGAGCCTGGTGAGTGGCCATTTAAAGTTTTTCACAGGTCGCAATAGACCATCGGTGGCAGTCAGACGCCAACTTGTTTCGCTGTTGGCAACTAGAACGTCATTGCCAAGAGAGACAACTTTTTTTTCTGTTTCTAGTGGAAAGTAAACCCTCAAACGCTGAGCGATATAGCTCTGTTGTATCAGGGGGGGGGGGGGGGGCAGAAGTTTGATTGCCGAGAAGAAGAGTTGTGAGATTAGCTGATCACAACATAGAAGTTTAAAATAGTAGTATTACGGGCAGATAAACACAAGTAAGGCTGCTCGCATGATTGATAAACTACAGTACTGTTGTTGTACACCAACCAACAGCGCGTAAGTGCATGGACTGGAGCCAGTTTTTCTTTTTTTTTCACAACCGTGTCATTGTAGAATGCTGAACTTAGACACCATTGATTAGACCTCATGTTTGGGAGGAAGACAAGAAGATTTGGTGACGTGCTTGAAAGTGAAAGTGGTACCCACTCTAAAACTATTCTGGTTAATGAAAGGTACGACGACAACAAACAGCACTCTGGAAAGTTGCACTCACCGATCTTATCACAATGCATTAGCAACCGAAAAAGACCAAATGCTTTCGCACGTCGTTTAGTCATACGAAGAAACACACTCACGCTGACATGACCGGACAAACGACACTTTCAAATCGTGCACGATGTACGTGAACATAAAAACATGGCATGGCTAGCAGACGACGCACGAAGAAAACCACACTTTGCCTCTTCGGCCGGTTGCCGCCAGGCGGCAACTCTGCTCTATCTCATGGCCAATGTCGTGCTTCACGGGGACCATTTCATAAGCACTCACGTTTATCGCATCACTGTGACCGAAGACCTGAATTTACAACAAAGTGTGCATGAAACATGTTGCTTAGACCAAAGAGATACGCAAAATGATATATTTTTTCATCCTATCGGTTTGGTTTTCTCCCGTCTTCAAATGGCGGAGTTTCAAGTTCTTTTTCGAATGCTATATCTTGTATCGCTCGCGTGTTGACGTTCAATAAAGACGATTTTTGCACGCATGACAACAGAGACTGAGTTCTTGTTTATTGATAACTAATACGCATTTAGTGAAGCGACACAGGCGCACCAACACGCCTGGACGACCTCGCCACATGTAAGCACTGTCAACTGCTCTTTTTAACACAAGGCTATGCATTTTAACGTGAATAATAGTAACATGCACTGGAAGTCTGGACTCATGCTATCACAGCATTGAATTGTGTCGTGCACTGAGGATTCGTGCCAGTCACGAAAAAAAAAAAATCTTGAAGCACGCAGCAAGAATTCACTCGAGTGCCACCCCGATTTCTCCAACTAAAACTGCGGTAACGCCGCTGTCGAAAACCCGCGTATGCGCAGATCATCGGGTTAAATCGGTATATTCGAACTGTTTCTGAGAGTGCAGTGGTTGGACTCAAAGCGTGTTATAAAATAACGTAGGACAGAAGCTGGCGCTGTGATTGTACAGCCACCATTGGTACAATGGGATGTACAGGCGGCGGTGTGCATTGCGTTAGCTAACGAGCTCTTACTGGTTTTAACATATGAGTGTTTTATGAAGGGCCCACCACGGCTCCGCTGACGTAGTTTCATCACAAATATGACGTTGCGCAATTCATACTCACATACTGCAAAAAAGAGAGAAAAGGTTCCGTAGCTGGGTGTCGAACCTACAACCTGTCGAACGTTTTGTGGCCTATCTCCATGGTGGACTGTGCCATTTCTCAGGGAATTATCATCATCATCATCATCCGCAACGCGCGGCGCCACACCACTGCGCCACGAAACGAACAGGGCCGGTCAAAGGCTCCCAGACCACTACCCCATGTATTTGTATGGCAGCGTGGCCAAGAAACTTTTGACCCCCCCCCCCCCTCTATATTGTTCAGCTTGCGAACTGCGAGCTGTTTTTATACAACACACAGAGTGTTTCAAGAAATGTGTCCAATATTGTTTAAAAACAACAAAAGACACTATTTGCTTGCTGTTTTCACAGTTGATTTTCCTCTAGTGGCAGGCATCTTAACAAGGTTGAAGACATAATTTGAAACGGTTATTAGAAAATTCATATAATTACCTTTTTATTTAGAGGCGTTTTGCAGCCACGTCAAATAGAGGAATCGAAATCCTTGGTACGAAATACCTATTACCTCTTTAAGATTTCAGAGAAGCGGCCTCCAGTATTAACTATGAATTAATGAAATTCTCCCCATTCTACAGCGAAACCGAAACCAACGGACCAAAAAGCGCTACAAGCAGACGATTACGATGACATCACAATTGAAATTAGCGGTTTCTGGGGTTCCATTCTTCCCCGTTCGAAAATGCATGTGCGTCATGCGTGCTATAATTGCGAGTGCAGTAGACACACACAATACCAAGTCGGTTGTTGGTTGATATAACAACGCTTTCTCGTTTCATCTGCGCTCTTTCGCGTTTCGGTTTCGCCGCAGACTTGGGGAAAATTTTATTAATTTGCGGTTATTACTAAAGGCCACTTTTTCGAAATTTCAAAGCGCCAATCGGTTTTTCGCATGAAGGACTTCGATTCTCCCATCTCGCTTATCTGCGTAATTCTCCTAACTAGTAAAATAATTTTACTTTCCCAATTACCGTTCTAAGTATTATTTTGAACCCACTCAAGATGCCAGCCAGTATAGGAAAAATGCAACTGTGATGACCACGAGCAAATAGCACCTTTTTCAGTTTTTTTTTAAGAATATTGGACACATTCTTTGAAACACCCAGTATGCCAGTGGCGGTCTTCCGAGCCCAGCGTCAGTGCGTTGCGATGCGCAGGAGCCTCCACAAGGCGTGGTAGCTTGTGCACGTGCGCTTATATTGCGATTCGGGCGCTTTCTACCGCTTGCGGTTTCACGACGGTTACTTCGCTCGCTGCCGCGGCAGCATTTACTAAAGAAGGCGCCGATGACAGGCGAATAAGTAGGAATTGTGACAGTTTGCGCTTGTCTTCTTTATTCTTGGGCATTTGTTTATTGCGTATTTCTTTAACTGTCACGGTGTGAATATTGTAAATCCGTGCTCATGTATACTCAGTTTGTGCGTGCTTCCTGCTTGAAGTGCACCCTGAAAGTTTCGAGCTGGTTGGTGTTCTTCGCGTGACAATGCCATTTGTTGCTGTAGCATTTATTCTTTGGCTCTTGTGACGTTAAGTTGCTCAATAAATGCTCAACTGCCTGTGTGAAGACAAGTTTTGCTTTCGTCTGTTTTTTAGACAGATGGATCAGCCACGTTTCATTTTTCACAGTTTCAGTTTTGTTTGTCGTGTATAGTGTGTAGTGGGGTGAGCCATGTTTGAGGCATTCTAATCATCATCATGATATTTTTCTTAGTTTCCAGTGACGTTGCAGCTTTACAGTTGTGTAGGTTGTACTTGCAAAGCGTCGGGAACTCATCACTGCACACCGATGTCGGGTCCTATGCCTGTGAAAGTAATTGCATGAAACTTACGTTTCTTGCTAAGCGCATCTTGTCAAAACCAATTTTACATCACCTGGATACCGACGGCAAAGCGTCGTCGACAGACTGTAGCCCTCCTCTGACTCAATTTTCTCTTATGAAATAGACATTTCCGAGAACAAAACTCTATGGTATAAAATAGCCACTAGAAGTATTAACCAATTACTCATAATAGTATGAAGTTTTGTGCGCTGGAAACCCCGCTATGGGATCTCTTATGTGAACGCCAAACCAATCCAGCATACCTATATTGGCGATTGTAATCATTATTCAACAGTGGTCAGTTTGAATGAACGTGGTAACGACAGTGTCAAGGAGGCTCCTCTCACTATATGACATTCATATGGTTTATTTACAGAGCTCTGCCAAGCAATAGCGTATCTTCGTGGTAGAACATCTGCTTGTCATGCAGACAGCCTAGCTTAAATTTTCACTAGAACTGAAGAGCCCCGCCGCGGTGGTCTAGTGGCTAAGGTACTCGGCTGCTGACCCGCAGGGCGCGGGTTCAAATCCCGGCTGCGGCGGCTGCATTTCCGATGGAGGCGGAAATGTTGTATGCCCGTGTGCTCAGATTTGGGTGCACGTTAAAGAACCCCAGGTGGTCGAAATTTCCGGAGCCCTCCACTACGGCGTCTCTCATAATCATATAGTGGTTTTCGGACGTTAAACCCCACATATCAATCAATCAATCGAACTGAAGATTCGTATAACTTTTTTAATGCGAAGCATTTCTCAGCGAACTTCGGCGACTTTAAGTGTATCTATCTATCTATCTATCTATCTATCTATCTATCTATCTATCTATCTAACCGCTTAAGTTTAGGTGCTCTCGTGCTCACCCCTTAACTTGGTGTGAACCAAAATTAGCATGGGAGGGTGAGATGGTTTGACAAATATGATGCGCTAGTCAAGACATGAATAATGTCATAATCTTGTCACCTACGTCGCGAAACACTTCTCGCCAGACAGTGGCACATACCCACGGGTGGTTATGTGCCACTGGTATGCGGGTATGCGCCAGGGGTGATCGACATTTAGTATGTACCCAGGCACGACGAGAGCACACAAGGACAACTTTAGCGCTCCAGCGTTAAGAAATACCCGACATTGGTAGCGACGAGCGGAGGAATGCGAAGAATAAATGTGAATGTTAAGGAAAACCTGCCTTATGAAGCGTTAACTCCCCGACGAATGCCAATAATAAATTTCAGCGTCCCAACAGGAATCGAATCCAAGCATTCTGAGTCGCAGTCAAGTATTCTACCACAGAGCTATACGCCAGGTCTCGGAACTATTCAAATAGACGCTAATCTTCGTGAAACGTCAATAATGGTTTAGTGCTGCCTACCCAATTTTTTAAACATTTCATATGTACTCCTTTGATAAAGCCGTCACGTCGCGTTATCGTCAATTGTGGTTAGGTGCCATGCGCTGAAGTTGTGAGCAGACTCCAGGGCCAGCATCTTCGTGAGTACGAGCGCTTCATATCAGCTTCTAGTGTTGCTAATACGTATGTTCCACTTGACATCGTTGCGCATGTGCAAAGAACTGGTTATATAAACATCTGCAACTCTTCAACATATGCCTGTGTGTGCAACGTTTGTACATATATTTAGCGTAATTTCATGACTTGTCGCTCATTAAAAAAATTCCAATAAGCTCACCTTCCCTCCGCATGCTTCGCAGAACGTCGATTCCGAGGTATACGTGGGATCTGCTGAATTGTTGTTACTTTCACCTTTCCAGAATTTTCTAGCATGAACAAGTTTATTTTTTGCTTACAATGAATGACTCCGGCACTGAAGTTTTTGTGAAATAAGCTTTTTAACCTTATTGCGTTAATACTTAAATTTATTTTGACACATGAGGTGCCTAAATGAGAATGCCAGCGCCAGTAGTGAAAAATTCGCTTAGAAGATTTGATGAATTTTGTGTCACAAAATATTCATGGCGTAAACATTGCCACACCAAACAAGCTTGTCACTTGAACTCAGATCAGTTCAAGCTACATTCTCAGTCAGCTGCCGGATAATGAACGGCATATAGACGAAGCGCTCCTGCGTACTGACTCAAATCCTGTCTACAGGGAGCCCAGCAATAAAAAAATACCCGCGAGAGCCGCGCGACGCGAAAGTAACAACTACAGCCGGTAAGAGCAGGCGCAAGAAGAAAATAAAAGAAAACGAAGGAGAGCTGCTGTCTCTGTCGCGCAGGACTGGTGCCAGGAGCCGGTATCAACTTACGCACAACCATTCAGCGACAACAAGCGCGAGCACGGAAAAAAAGGAGAAAAAAAAATGTCTCCCCCCCCCCCCCCCCTGCTGCTACCTCACCATGCGGCGCCCGGCACCAGCATCACGTTCACCGTAGCCTGCACGGATGTTGATGCTCGTGTTCTATAAAACAAGTTCAACTGATGACTTTAGAAAAGCAAGGCAAAAAAGAAACAAACTGAAGGCAGTGAGACAGAGAAAGATTAAAATTAAAAATCGATTGGTTGATGTTTGATTACTGGTTGCGTAATTTGATGATGAACATCAAGTGCAGAAGTCGGGTGCAGAAGTCAGAAGGAGAGTGTATGTCACCTACATTTGCTCACTCTTTTGAATATTAAGTACAGGTCTCATATCCCAACATGGATTTGTAACAGTGAACCACAACTAAGACAAGCAGTGTACTGCTGTAGAGATAATGTACCAGCTAGGGAAATCCCCATTTTCTAAAGAGCAACTCCATGAAGTAACAATAAAGATCTTGAGGTTCGTTCTGCACCATTTTTTTGAACCCAACTGCACGCGGACGTTCGCTAAAGAGTTGTGCAGAAACATTATTAGACACTTTTAGTTGGGCATACGTATCGAGCCTACCTACGCGGCATGATACGTGGCGTACACTGCATGCGGAGCCCTCTACGACACTTTTAGTTGACCGCATTGACCGTACCGAGATACGTTTGGTTCAACTAGATGTATTTTACAACAAAAGAAACAGCTTTCGGGTGCTTTTAGCGCACTTGTGCGGTAGCGGCCGTCATAATTGCCACTAGCATCCAAGCCAAGGTGAATCAGTTTGGATCCATAGCTCACGTCGGTTTGTTCCGGATGCATAAACGGATCGCTGATTTGCACTTCCGATAGCAGCGCAACATCGTCCCTCAAAGTGAAATATACTCGATTTGTGCCGGCTTTGTTGCTCTCTGCATTCAGCGCCATCGCTGCCATTTTGCTATCTGGTTTCTAGCGTCACGCCACGTACGCTCCGCCTCATCAAGTTTATGCACGCCGCGTTTGTTTTTCGGCGTACCCACGCATCCATGGAGTAGACACGTTACATACTGCGCATGCGCACTTCTCTCCCATAGCCACGCTGCGTACGTAGGCTCGTTACGTGCGTAGAACTAAAAGTGTCTAATTATTTGAAGGGTGACCGACCTGTCCGTCGCTGCTTTGTGTACGTCAAACTTGAACTTGGCCCGCGTTTTGGCATTCATTTGAACAGTGATGTGATGCTCAATAAAGGCAAGAGTAGCAACTCCCCATTAATAGGATCAGTTCAAGACTGAAAATGAGTAAAAACCACACTATATCGCAAAATATAGCGCATAAATTCTAATTGCAGAAATAAGTAATCGTCAAAATACTAAAGAGGCGCGGCTGCCCCAGCGTGCAACTCGCGGCAGCTCGCGCGAACGAAATGCAAATGTTAGAGTAGGCACGCTAAAATACCGATGCAACGTTTACGTGCAAAAAGGCATTGTCTTCAAACAGCTGACAAAAAGCTGCGGTCACTGACACACGTCACGCGTGTACCTCCCGACAAAAGTCAGCGAAATTGCTCACAGCACACGCACGTGCAAGAAACATGCATAAGGTTCTACAACCGAATACAGCCTCGTCCACAAATTTCGGTGAGCGTAACACCCACTGTTCACGGAGAATCTTTAAAACAACGCACAAACACACGTAAATTGTTCTGGCGGAACGGCGAACCACGAACCGAAGTCGGAGCCGAAAGTGCTCACCGTGGTTGTCAAGAGTTCAAGAAGCCCTACAAACTATTCCCTGATCCAATGCATGCATATGACACAAAAACAGTTCAAGGTTCCGCCAACAGTTTGCGAAAAGCCACTTGGTAGATATATACCGCCCCCAAAAAACTCGGTTTCATGCGGTGGCACTGTGGTGCAATGGGCAAGACATATGCTTCACGTGCATGTGGTGCCGAGTTCGATTGTAGGGTGAGTATTAATCTCCCAGATATAGGTGATTGTGACGCTAATAGTTTTCTGTTTACTTGTAGCCATAATATTCACCGCAATATCGGCGAGAAACCGCTCTCAGAAGCGTGAAACAATGTTTTTTCTTCCACTGCACCAGGACCGGACTGCCTACGGAAATCTCATGCCTAAGCGCAGGCGCTATCTTGCCAGGAAAAAATTGACATAAAATCCCGGCTAATCCTTGTCCCGGCTATTCTGAAGGGCACTTTGAATCGGGTCGGTTTCTCTGGGACATGGCTATGGAGCCGCGTAGAAGTGGCGATAGTTTAACCAGATTTCTTGCCTTCGGGCGTGTAGTCTAGCCAGGATTTGACTAAGTGTAGTTGCTGCTCCTTATGTGTACAGCGTCAAAGGGACAGTGATGAGAATGAATGACTTGGTCTAGATCGATAAACTGCACACTTACACCTCTACTGCCATAAATTCACAATCACAGTTTCACCATAGCGGAGAATATTAACGTTTAGGTTTCTTTTTTGAAAAAATTAGCACCGAAATCTGCGTGCGTGACGTCAAAAATTTCAAAATGTATGTTTTTTTTGTCTTTACGCGTCATTGGCGGGAGGAAGTTTTTTGAAACTTCGTTAGCTAGCTTTATAGAACCCACAGATGACAATGTACTTGAAACTTAATCGATTGGAAACTGCGTAGGACCTAGTAGACGCCTTCAAAACTTATTACTTAACGTTGTTTGGTGCGATAATTTCAATGTGGCGTCTCCAACCGCATTTTCTCGCTCGCCAACCGTCGTCTCGCGGTTAGAGTGGTTTTCGGAATTATTAAATTGTTCTTTCCCACTACGCAAAAGATAGTTTATCTCTTCAGTGTCACTTTAAGTGTAAAACAGTTGGACGAAAGAACAGGCCCTATCATAGCCAATGCCTTTTCGTTGTGACGTTTTGCTCTTCATGGTGGGAAAACTAGTTCACTTTGCTCATTCTTTGCAATTGAACAATAATAGTGGTCAGTGTTAAACTTCGCGAAACCACTATATGATTTTCAAAAGAATGAACTGATGGGCGATTTGGTGCTTCCACCTCGAAACCATCGTGAGAGAGCAAAAAACACGACACACAAGAAGATGCAGACGACGACAGGCGCACACTACGAACTGGCATTATCGAAGGAAGATCCACGCCTTCATACATCAACACCATGCACAGGGGCATCGTCACAATAACCACACCACAACATTTTAAATCAAACGGGAAGAAAATAAAAATTCAACATTGTACAGTGCAGTGGAAGTTTTTGCTAATGCACTCGTCACCTGCTTTTTGTACTGAAGAAAAACTAGCGTTTCGCAAGCGGTTTTTCTTTCATCTTCCTAGTATTTTTGCAGACCGGAATCGTGCATGGTTCACAATGCGAGCAAGCCATGCAGTGGTCTATTATATTAGGGGTGCCACAGTTGATCGCTCTGGAAATTTCGCTCATCCGGTCTTCTTTACCAAGCACATTAATGCAACCATAGATAGGATTCTACCATTTCGACTCTATTGATATGCCGCTGCCACGGCCAAGATTTGATTCGGCACCTTCTGGTGAGCAGTCGAGCACCCTAGCCACTACACCACTTTGGCGGTGCATGATCAAGCGGAATCAAAGTTTCCAGAAACCGGCGCTGCTTTCATGCAGCGCACGTATTGCCAAACATCACGTGACAGTTTTTGAGAGCATAAAATTGTACCACTTGGGGGCGGTGCCACTCTGTTCACGGAAACATGAGCAGACAAGGGCTCACCGAGCAAGCAGGCACCAATGAAACGCGTTACCGAATCTGATCTTGAGGGTCTTATGGGCATCTTCTGTAAGAGGTCTTTCTGACGCACGAATTCCGACCCAAAAATGAGAGCCGTACAGTGTTCTTGTATGGTAAACATAGCGAACAAATGATCGACAAGCAGGGCTGGCTTGAGTCGTATTGCATGTAGAGGGTCAATGTGCTTGCACGAATATTTTAGTAGCAGACACGTAAGGTATGCCAACAGATGCGCTTCCGCACTTGTTTTCTTCGTTCTAGGTAGACTAGCTGGATGTAGTCTTTCGTATTAGAAGACGTACCAAAGTGCGCCCTGATGCGAGATTCTGAGCAGCTCGTTTCATCAGTATTTACAATCTATGGGACCTGGCGCTCTCATCATTCTCGTTTCACCTTAACGGGTTGCTCCAAATTCTTGAATTCACCAAAGCTGGATTTGAGTGGGGGCCACGTATACTCGTTAAATTTTTTTTGTTATTGCTGCAGCTCTCGTACGTGTAGATGCGCAAAACTTTTACGCCTCACTCCTTGTATATTGTCAGTATTTATGGCACTTAAGGGGGCATGTCGTCGATGCACTTTGCGTTAGCCGTGCTGCGGTAGCTGTTTCTATATTGGTATCTCATCGCGTAATGCTCATTTCATTTCTTTTTATCGTGCACCAGCACACGATACGTGTTCTCAAATGCGTTCATGGTTATGATTAGATCTGAAGATGCTGGAACACTCATCTGAGGAATGCATCCTGGCACTGCCAAAGATCTGGTGCAACCATGCATTATTTGTGAATTCTGCACTAAAAAATAGGTTGGTGCCGACCACGTGCGTGAGCGTAGTTAGTGAGACGCGATACTTTGCTCTGGCCAGGCCATTTTTTATGGAATCAGCTGTTTTCCGACAAGTTTTTTGAAGCACACCGTCTCCATAGAATGGGAGTGCAAGTAGTCGAAACAATTACTTTGGCTCGTAGAACGCGTCGTCATGCGTATTAGTTGTGCAGTTTTTAGCGCAGCCCGGACATCAAGGCTGCATGCCGGTAAAAATGCGGCAAGCGTTTGCGTTCGCATGACATAAGGAAGACAGGCTCAAGCTTTCGGAGCGCTGTTCACCCATAGAGATATATACTTTCGTACAGAGTGGCTAATTAGCCCTTTCGTGGCCGAGGAAGGAAGGTTCTGATCAAGCGCTAGATGGTGTACTCATGCTCGCTTCTACTGGTTAGTCAACACGTGTAATTGCTGTCTCAAGAGGGCCATGAAGACTCAAGTTTGGCATCAATTTTTTAGGATTTTTAAAATTTTTCACTTCTCCATAACAGCTCTGCATTGTCTCCCGCTAAGGACGTTTAATGCGTTACCACCAAAATCGGCAAAGTACGCCTAGAAAAATTTGTCTCTGCATTTTTTGCACAAAGGGCAAACATATGTTTAGACGTACTGTACATGTATTTCCTTCTTGTAGCAAGGGTGTGTAGCCTAATTGTAAAGAAACTAGCACCTACACAGGTGAAAGTGGCTACTTGATATTCGCTCTGAAAAAGAGTAGTACAAGGTAATACCTGCATGCTTTAGTACACAGACGCACATACTAATTCATATTTGAGAGCCAGATTCTTATAGCCTACTACAAGCATGTGTGTACTGTGAGGAAGCAAATCCCCGCTGCTTCAGATGGTCAGGAAATTTAGTTCGTCAGAGTTTTCCACGGGGCTGCCACAATCACAACATGTCATACGACAGACAGTTGCGGTAGCAACGCTTTACTAACCGCGACAATCTGTGTAGAATAGATAGCGTTTACTACTAATTCATTTTATACATTAGTATTGATATGTGGGGTTTAACGTCCCAAAACCACCATATAATTATGAGGTGCAAAATCAGGAAATTTTATGCATTAGTAAAGTATAAGGGACACGTACCAAAAATGTGAGGCTGCGAAATGCCGAAAAATAATGAACCATTTTAGGTGTGCGAAGCAACCCTCCGTTTTCACTTGTATTTGTTCCACCCGAAAATCAGCTGTCTGGAAATGTTCAGAAAGCGTCAACATCACACCTGCTCTTACGCCCTGCCAGAACGCCTCCCCAAGAAGTGCCAGCACGGCGAAAAACTGGCATTTTTGTGGTATGCTACATGTTGTTTATAAGCCTTTTCCTCACTTGTAGATCATTGATAACACTGGTAGTTCACTGAGCGACACTTATCCTGCAGAATCGCTTGCCTGGGGCTTCCTGCTAATGACGGGCAAGTATATTTTGCGCCTTTTATATTCGATCTTTTTGTCTTTTTCTCTCGGCACTGTTTCTCAATCAGCCCCCCTTGCGTCACATTTTCAGTCCAATCATACGTAGAGCTCATATGTAATTAATTGTAAAATTCTTTTTGGTAGCGCACACCAACTCCGTTTGTTCACTGGTTCTAATGTAACAACTCTTGGGAACACCGCCTTTGTCCACGTCCACATAACCAATAGTTCGCATTGTGTACGAATTTAATTGCAAAATAAGCTTTCTTTGCATACTAATCTCGCATCAGACTCCAGCTCCCTTCAAAATTTTGGCAGAAAAAGGAAGCATTCGGCTGCCAACAATGGTGCAGAAAAGTTACATCTCGCGGCTATCCAGTGTCTTATATAGACTCGATTTCTACTTGTTCGATATGCCAGTATGTACAGATATGCATTGAATTCAACGATACGTGGTCGTCATGGCACGGCTATACGAGGTGTGTGTGTGTGTGGTCTCGACAATGGTTCCGTCGTTCATACTGGGTTACGCCGAATACCTCAATTAAAAGTGCTATCCAATAACGTTGTTACACAGGAATTGGCAGCCCACCATAGAGAGTGTTCCATACAGGCGCTGTCGTCCATGTTCCTTTCATAAAACACCTACAAACTATCCACTTCTAAGGTGTGCCATTCCGCCACGTGCCCTTGCTTAAACGTTTTCTCCTAAAAATGCCCCGCTTAACGCATAAATGCACAAGCAACTCTGTGAGAACGACGCAGTCACTTTATTGCGATGCTACGACAGAGCCCTCCTGTCTAGGGATGACCAAGATGCACGTGGCAAGGAACTCACGCAACACATGCAGAAAGCTCGTCGCGCCAGGGCTTGGGGGCGTTTTGTCGTTCCTGTCATACTGTACGACAGAAAAGTATGTAGGTTTTTTTCAGACCATTTACTCGTTAAAGTTTTCTTGCATGGTTTAGTACTGCTACAGGCATTACACACAATATGTTTTTCCTTCAGAATAACATTTCGCATCAATGCACCTCTCTTCCTATATAGCATATATGCCGCTCGGCAACTCTCTCTGTAGGAAGAGAGATAAGCAGCCGAGTGGTGATGAATGTAGTCAGCGGTATGAATTTTGTCATCGCAAGATATCTTGTTCTTGCGGTTATTAATTGGGCTTTCGTTACACTAATCAGTGTTTATTTTCTAATTACGTGAAATCTTTTCTTATCCGAGATGGTGTCACGGACATGAACGAACTACCTTCGTTTTCCTAGCCAGTTGTTGAAACTGGTACACTTTGCGGAACAGTTACAACTAGCGGCAAATTTGCCGGTACCTTGCTTTTTCTGTGTGCGTGCAGGTTTCTCGACCAGCGTGTACACATACGTGTCCTTCGTGGCTTCAGGTAAAATTTTTTTCATGAGTTTTTTTGTGTCTTAAGTACAATATATTTGCCCAGTATTCGGGGCTAACAAATGTGCGTGCCATGTGTTTTTCGAGAACCGACTGAGCAAGTCTCGCGCCCCCGCTGTACAAATTGACAAGTAGCATTGTTTTGATTTGGTCCAGAAAGTAGTTGTCGCAGTGTGCGTCAGAATCTATGTCCACCTCTCTGTAGGTATTTAAGTCTTTTTCAGGTGTGACCGCACTTAACAGCCAACATCACTTCCAAATAAACAATACGTGATTTACACGAAGAAAGTTTCTAATTTTTACAAATCAATCTCCTTTAGGCAGCACTGAAAGCACTCCGACATCGAGCTAAGAGGCTTCCCAGGAGTCTACAGGCAAGTATAGGTTGCTGCAGTTGATACGCGGTGGTTGTGCATTGCAAAAAATTTTCGGTGGCTTCCAATCTATCGGGGACTCAGTTTCGAAGGCTCACATTTTTTACCTAAAATATTAAAACGGACCAAATTATAAGTAGTGTTGTCTTAATTAATGCACCAAGTTTATAGCGGAGCTTTAGGGACAGGTAAGTAGTACTGTGTAGTTACCCGAACGAGAGGGGCAGGGGAAGCCCTAATGTGTCAATTTAGTTGACGTGCCAGAGGCAGCTCGTGAAGCACCACCTGCCGTATCCATGGTACGAGATTGCTTGTGAGAATTTCTGGTCAAGTAACGTTTGCAGTACGAGGGCGCTTTTGATTTTACCGCCATTGAAATGAGCGCAAGGTGGCCGAGATCAGGTTGAGCAATCCCAGTCGCGTCACTGCAGCACGTGCAGCTTTATGCATCATAAATTCCGAAGTATTCTTAGCCAGCCGAGATTTCACCTGAAACTGAATTCAGAAAAATATCTCGAGCCATCACGCATGAATTAGACAATTCTATGTACTTCCAGGAATTTCATGTCAGCTCAAAAATTTCCCTGCATGAGGCCCTCCCAGAAACCATTAGAGAAAACCCTTTGGCGCAAGTTTGAAAGCAAGTTTTGCTACGTCGGCTGTGATTCACGTCAAATAAAGATATCCCTTTCCGTTCCCTGTTAAGAGACAAAGAAACAGTACCATGTTCGCGGCTGTTCTTTTTTTTTCTGACGAACATCATTTACTGGCCTCTTCCCTCCCCATAACTCCTATGGTTCTATTTTCTGGAAATATTTCAAAAAAGGTGATGTACTCGAAATATACATGCAGCGAATTTGCTCTACTTCTTCCCCAGTTTTAACTTTCTGCAAATCTGTTGAGTGGCCTCAGAGAATCACTCCCATATTTGAAGCTATACTGCAGCTCTCGATTACATTTAGATGCGTCGGCACACCGCGAGGGATTAGTACTACCTAATAACCACACATATTTGCAGCAAAACGCACTGCATTTGTTTATTGAGGTGTTAGAGACAATTAACAAAGAGAACAGCGTTACCACCGTGCGCCAGTGAATTTCACCACACTAGTAACTTTTAATATGCCCGTTTTTAGTTTAAGATCTTCCTTGTGAAATAGGCGAATACTATTTTAATCAGTTGGTTACGATCAAAACTCAACGCAAATGGCTTTAATATTTTTCCTACAGTAATATACATGTTTTTTTTTTGCTACGACCATCGCACACAGGGGAACGGGGGATGCTGCCGCCAGCCTAACGTACGGTATGGCCACAGTGAAGTATCGTGGTTTCAGTAGCAGAACGTGAACAACAACGTGAAGAAGAAAGACCAAAAATATGTCCAAGGAGGCAAAAAAATTCAAATTGTTTAGTATAAATTTCATAAGCACGAGGTTTCGCAGGCGGAAATGACAAACGACTACCACTTATCGAGTCTCTGCAAATACCGCTTATATAGTCGGTTGTGCTCATCTTCTTTTTTCTGCCGTAAAAACGTGTCTGATTGATATTCTTATCTTACGAAGCACATAGCAAACACATTAAACCGTTAGTTACAGTCCGGCTGGTTTTGAGAAGCGTGAAGACACTGAAATCTGCACTTCTAGGCAAGAAAATGCAGAGATATCACAAACTATACTTATGGCATTCTGACTTATACGATGATGTACAGTTTTTCAGTGTGGTGTAGTGGTTACTGTCTCGTGCTTGAAATATTCAGTGCGTCAACAGGTTGAAATCTTGAGTCTCGCTGGGTAATTTTTTTACGTCTCCCCTTTTTTTAAAAGTGTGAATACACTTTATAAGCGACCTTAAACCATCCACCGCCGTCGGCGGCGTCCGCAGTCTTCTCTCTATCTTTAAAAGAAAGAGGACTTGGCGGGCCGCAGCGCGACGCTCTACTGAATAAGCCACGGACGCGACGCTGATAGTCCCCCTCCCCCTTCGCTCGCTCCTCCGCTCTCCTCGCTCGCTGCAGCTGCGCGCGCACCCCTCTCTCTCGCGCGCCCGCCTTCTCTCTCAGTCTCCCGTCGAGAGCGGGTCGTGCGATGGATGTCCCGGAGGCAACGTCTACCATCAACAACGAATGCAGTACAACCGAATGCCAGCACTGCACCCGTCGTTGGAGGTGACGGTACTGCGGTGGTTTAGCCGACGTTGGAAGACAAGGCGGCGCTGCGAAGGGCTCGTGAGACCGAACGTAAGCGGGCGAAGCGTGCAGCAGATGCCGAACTGCGTGCTCGCGAGGCCGAGTGAAAACGAGCGAAGCATGCAGCGCATGCCGAACTGCGCGCTCGCGAGACCGAGGACAAGCGGGCGAAGCGTGCAGAGGATGCCGAACTTCGCGCTCGCGAGGCCGAGGACAAGCGGGCGAAGCGTGCAGCGAATGGTGAACTGCGCGCTCGCGAGGCCGAGATGAGGCGTCAGCATCGAGCCGCGAACAAAGCGCTGGTACTAACCGTGAGCTACAACGATAACACGAATAGGTGCTAATTTGTAGTGTAGTTTGTGTGTGTGTGACGCGCTCGCGATGTGTGCATTTAAAGCATCGTACGAAAATCGTGAAGTGTAAATAAATAATACTTCGTATATAATGTATCTGTGTACAAATGCTTCATGACAAACAACACCTAAATTCATTAATTACACTTTAATCATCATCATCACTAATAAAACTCCCTAGCATTTTCCCGAGGGTGAACATGGTTAAGTGCGAATGCACGGGGTGATGTTATGAGGGGGAGTAAAGTTAAAATCTGTTGGCATTCGGCAGTGAGTTAACGTAAACTCCCCCGTGTGATCAAATTGCGATTCCCAGGAACCATTACACCATAAAGGCATCATAGTGTGATTAATAAATATGATAGTGCGAATTAATAAATACCCCTCATAGCATCACCCCGTGCATTCGCACTTAACCATGTTCACCCTCGGGGAAATGCTTGGGAGTTTTTTGTTGTAGTGCTCGTATCTTGCCATCATTTCAATCCACGCACGTTAAAATCCATTAAAACATTTGATTTGTGATTTGTTGGGTTTAACGTCCCAAAACCACCATATGATTATGAGAGACGCCGTAGTGGAGGGCTCTGGAAATTTCAACCACCTGGGGTTCTTTAACGTGCACCCAAATCTGAGCACACGGGCCTACAACATTTCCGCCTCCATCAGAAATGCAGCCGCCACAGCCGGGATTCAATCCCGCGACCTACGGGTCAGCAGCCGAGTACCTTAGCCACTGCGGTGGGGCCATTAAAAACATTAAAACACATTTAAAAGTCCAATTGCGGCCGAAGTCCTGCTTTTTTTTTTCTTCAGGTGTACTGCTACTCTCTTTGGTGGGGTCTTGCTATTCTGCTTCGGGCAGCGTTTTGTTACTCTGTTGGGGGGAGTGCTTTGGCCTGTTCTGGGAAAATCTGTACTCTGTCTCACTAAGAGGTGACTTATTTTGAAAAATACAGTGAGATAAGGGACAAGAAAGTATTCTCTCTGAGAGAGTGCCCAGCACTCTTTCTGTTTATAGAGGGAATGAGCACTATTGAAGACATAATCTTTAACATTAGCATAAAAGACGATCGTCTTTGATTTGCTCAAAACAGTTCTTCAGATATACTTATTAGTCACCTTCTGTTTTTATCATATAAAGCCTACCGCTTTGTCATTTCGCAATTTATTTACTATCAAAAGTCGTTCTCCCTTCTTTCCCTAGTGCTTTATGAGCAATTTACGTGCGCCCCCTTATCGATCAGAATCGGTTCTGGACCATGTTTCGTTTACAGCTAAGCGACTATGTGAACTTGCATATACGTCATATGAAACGTCATGTGATTCTTTCAATGCGTGTTGGAAAGCTGTTCTGAGGGGCGGTGCTGAAATATGCGTCATATGAAGGGTCATGTGATCACTCAAATTGATATCTGAAAGCTGTTCTGGGGGGTGGTGCTGATCTTCTTACTTTGCCTTTGTGGCAGCGCGCGGCGTTCAGGCAACAAAGATGAGTTCCCCGGGTGAAAATTCTACACCGCCGCACGTTCAGGACCTTGACCTCGATTATCTGGTGTCCGTCTTTGCGAGCAATGTTTTCACTTCCAACACTACGGATCCCAAAGAGGTAAGAAAGCAGACTCGGAACTTAGTAATTGGTACAATTTTCGTCAGCTTTTAAAGGAACGTGGTACACAAGTATGGGGCAGTGAGTGATATACGAGCCGCTTCAAAGCTCTTCCCGTTTGTTGTCGCACCAGTGCACTTGACGGGTTCATTTCTATTTGAGGCGATACTCCACTATCATCGCACATCAGTACATACCATAGGGAAGTGAAACGTGAATTGTAAATGGATGGCAGCACCTTATTCGAAGCGTCATTGGTATATACGCGTCGGTAAGAAAATCGAAGTCCACAGCGTCCGTTTCCTCAGACAGCCGATAGGGCGCAAACTGCCTGTGGTAGCGCATTTTCATTGTATAGAGTGGCGCAATCAGTCGAACGTTTCAAAGTTGAGAATGGAGGGTGTAGATTGAGGTGCTCGCTTTCTAGTTTGTTGGTGTGTTACCTCCCATCAAATTCACGTTGCACCATAGCTCGGGTGGAGCTGTTAGTATCGCTGTCTCGTAACTAGCTGACCTCAAACAGGTAAAACTTTATGACGAGGCTCTCTGTTACCAGCAACGTGCGGTCGAAATAGAAGTACAAATGGGAGCACTGGCGAAACTCACTTCATTAGCATAGCGTCAATATGGCTATCCCCTGTGAATCCGGAACCGGGATTTCGCCCATGCTACAGCTAAAACACCACATCTGCAGTTGCAGTATGAGCCATTTGAATGGTCCTTCTCAAAATGAACACGTGAGCGTGTGCTGACGCGCCGCCCTCGTTTTTACCATGCGAGCTGCTGTCGCCAGCTTGCCTCAAACTGGCCCGCTTCTTTTCGAGCTTGCATGTCATTTCCTCCGCCAGAAACGCCACCAAACATTGCGCAGACTCCGTCTACTGCTTCCAATTTGTACTGAACAGTGACGGCATGTCACGCCTTGTGTTACGCTCTATGACGTGCTTCGAAAAAGTATCAGTGATTTCACATCAAGGTGCCTATTTTTTTTAGGTATGTTATCATCGCAACCTCCATTAATTTTGACCGTTGTCCTATCGGGCATTTGCACCTTGTGAAACTCGCAATAATGGGAACATGGCAGAAATACTGTGAACCGAACAAGAAATTGAGAGAAGTGGCAATGCGCTCACTGAGCTTGTGACTTTGGTTCACTGAGGTCACTGTGTTCTTTATGTCTGTGAACAAGCGCTTGCATAAGTTGTGCACGGGATGTCAAGTGCGAACTGTCTGCTATACATATTTGACCTTTGTCTGCTGTGTATGGCATCGCACAATTTTGTTACTGAAGTTATTATCAGTGGTGCATCATGAGCCACGTGGTTCCCATAATCCAGACCACGACAGGTTTTCTCGCATATACAGTACGGTGCACTGTAAAAGCGAACACGCGAGTGCGTGGCCGGCAGTCCGCGGAGCGCTAACAGCTGACGATATCTTAAAATGCGGTGCATGCGCATTGGTTCATCAAGCCGGTGCGTGGCTTGCGTCGTCTGCTACTTCTCTGCCCGTGCACAAGGTGTGTGCTTGTTGGCCATGGCCCTTTACGCCTTTCGTTTTCGCGCTGTAAGTTATTTGATACCAACTCGACCTTCCTCTTTATATATTGGTCGAAAGGCCCCAAGCTTATAATGTACGCAGCATCTGACTTCTGTAGCCTTATCTGTTGTCAAAAGCGGCCAGATTCAGCAAGCAGTATGTGAAAAATATCGCGTCCTTTACAGTTGCTTGAAATCCTACGACCAGCAGGTAGATTGACAGCTGAATAAACAGCACCGCAAAATTACGAAAGCGCACTCCAACGCTTTCCTGCGCACAGGCTGGGAAGTTGCACACGAAACTGGGCGCGCCTTTTGCTATTCTGCGCGCATGTGCTGCATTTACAAATCTCGCCACTAGTTGGCGGCGCGCGGCATGCTGGCCCCAAGCTGACGTGTTTTCTCAACAGCGTACTGTATTGTAATTGACTATTTTTGATTTTATAAGGCGTAGCTTTTTTTCTAGAATACATGGAGACGGAACACATTTTCGCTGCTGCCCCGCCGCGGTGGTCTAGTGGCTAAGGTACTCGGCTGCTGACCCGCAGGTCGCGGGTTCGATTCCCGGCTACGGCGGCTGCATTTCCGATGGAGGCGGAAATGTTGTAGGCCCGTGTACTCAGATTTGGGTGAATGTTAAAGAACCCCAGGTGGTCGAAATTTCCGGAGTCCTACACAACGGCGTCTCTCATAATCAAATGTTGGTTTTGGGACGTTAAACCCCACAAATCAATCATCAATCATTTTCACTGCTGAACTTACATTCAAAAGATTAGGCAAACTTTAAAGTTTTAGTGCTGACTGCAGATCAATTAACTGCCAAAGTTTAAGGACGCCTAAATTACGGATTTTCATTTATAGTTACCTAAAGTGTCTTGAGTAATTTGAAATAACAATAATCTTTCGAGGCCTGTCCGAGCACGTTGGGGTCACAAAAAGCGTGGCCACTGATAAAATGTTAGATTAAAAAGTCTTATGACAAGTGGCAAAATTTAGATGAAGGCTCATTGAGGCAGTATTCAGGGAGGGTAAAAGGCAAATCGCGTGCACCACGAAATACTTTGCGTGTGACGTCTAGTACTTCTCTTTGGCTCATGCAGTGTGCATACAGACCACCATGCACTTTGACATTTTCTCTCAAAGCAGTACAGCGTAAAACTTGGAGGCAGCCTTTGCGGCCCTCTTTCTGCATAAAGAGAGTGTGACAATATTTGAGGTGTGAAAGCCCAAATTCAGCATATGACTTAGGGGCACCGTCGATATGGTCTCCGTGAATTTAACTCATCTGGCGGTTTTTTTACATGCACCTACATCGCACACGGACATCTACCATTAGGCCTTAATCAAAAGGCGACCGCCGCGGCCGAGATCGCATGCACTACCTTCAGATCTTGAGTTCTCCAAATCTAATACATTAACCATTAACGCGGTAGACGTGCGATAAGCGTAAGAAAGCCCAGCGGCAATCTATTTTCATGATATATATATATATATATATATATATATATATATATATATATATATATATAAATATATATATATATATATGTGGGGGGGGGGGAAGGAAGTGAATAGTTGAGGGCTCATTTTTCCATGTTTTGACAGTATATTATTGAGATCTAACTGACAATGTTGCCAAGGAAAGTATAGGGGAAGGTATTAGGTTGAATTGATATATATATATATATATATATATATATATATATATATATATTCAGATGGGGTGTTGAACAACTAAGAGTTGTCTCAGTGAACGAGAGATTTATTTAGCACAAAGCTAACTGAATGCAAGCCTGCGATCACAGCAGGTATCCTTGTTTCTCTACTCGAGCTCCATGTCCACTGCCCTCCTTACAATCACCTCCGGGCGACGAGGGAGCCATCCTGGCGACCTACAGGTGTACACAGAAGGGTCGCGGTATCGCTTGAGCCGAAAGACATGTATGATTTCTCGTCCCCGATGACGCTTGTCTGGAGATGCGTCCAGCAGCTCTACGAGATAGTTGACAGGCGATGTTTGGTGTACAGCTCGATAGAGACCCCGGTACCTAGACGAAAGCTTGTGGGAGAGTCCTGGAGGAGTAGAAGCAATCCACAGCCATACCAGCAAGTTAGGGGCAAAGCTCTTAGGCGTGGTTGACACATCGTGGCGATGTTTTTGGTGCGTCTGGTCGTGTGACGTGAACGCACGAGCAAGCTTCGGACATTCTTCAGCGTGTGCTGCTTCTCGTAAAACGGTTGTCAACTCTGAAGAGTCGGATCGATAATGATATCCGTTGTTGATGGCTCGCGTCCATAAAGAACGAAGGCGAAAATCCAGTGATGTTTTGCGTTGCAGTGTAGTAAGCATATTTCACAAAAGGGGGTATGCTCTCCCGATTCGACTAGTCGGATGAAGCGTACATGGCCTGCATACTTCCAAGTGTACGAATAAAACGCTCTGCCATCACATTAGTCTGCGGGTGATATGCTGTGGTAGTGAGGTGTATGATGCGACACTCGCTCAACAACGCTTTGGTGGCATCGGAGAGAAAAACGCGGCCGCGCTCGTTCAATAACTCCCGAGGTGCTTCATGTTTTACAACCAGGTTTTACAGTATAAAACATGCAATGTATTTTGCGGTAGCAGAAAGTAACGCAGCTGTTTGAACGTACAACGTTGGATGGTCGATAGCGACAATGACCCAGCGGTTGCTACTCGAGTATAGGGAAGCGGACCGTTAATGTTGATTCCGACACGAAGGCTCATGTTGGACATGGCAACGGCTGCATTGAACCTGTGGTATGTTGAGCGGGCGTCGCTGGCACGTAAAGCAAGACCTTACGTAACGGCGAACAAAACGGTACATACTGCACCAGTAGTACCGCAGCTGCAAGCGAGTGTATGTTTTTAAAACACCAGCGTGGCCACATTGCGGATCATCGTGGAACGTGGCGCAGATGTCAGAGCAGAAATGTCGGGGAATGACGAGCTAACACTTACGGCCGATCGAGCTGTAGTTTCGGTGGTAAGGCAGGTTATCCCGAATAGCGAAGTGTTTTGTTTGACGGCTAAGCGTCCTAGAAACTGATGCGGGCGTCTGGTTTGAAATTCCAAAAAAGAAAAAAATCCAAGCGATTTTGCGTAGCTCGGAAGGCGTGTCCGAAATGCTGATGGCCAAGTTAGCACTGGTGGAGATAGGCGAGCAGACAGGCTCTGAAGGCAAATGCGAGCGTGACAGGGCATCGGCATCGGATTGCTTCCGACCAGAACGGTAGATAACACGGATATCAAATTCCTGTAACAGCAATGCCCAACGAGTGAGCCGACCATTAAAATCTATTAGTAAAGATAACCAGCAAAGCGCATGACGGTCCGTAGCAACATCAAACGTACGTCCATATAAATAAGGCCAAAATTTTTCGATTGCCCAAATAATGCTGAGGAACTCCTTTTCAGTCCCACTGTAATTCTTCTCGGCTTCACTGAGGGTGCGGCTGGCATAGGCAACGATGTACTCGTCGCAGCCATCCTTGCGTTGGGTCAGTATGGCCCTTAGCTCGACACCACTAGCGTCCGCATGAAGTTCCGTTGGAGCAGACGGATCGAAATGCCGGAGTATGGGAGGTGTAGTGAAGAGCCGTCGGAGTTTCCGAAATACATCATCACGCTCCTGCGACCACGCTGACAAATCAGAACTTCCGGCAAGAAGATTTGTTAAAGGGGCGGTAATTTTTTTGTCTTTATTCAAGAATTACGCCGCATCGCCCTTGGGCGCTACAGAAGGGGGGTTTACAAGAGAAATACAAACAGATCTTCATTTACACAAGACTTGTTCTTTAGAGAGCTTGTTTCGTTCGGCTACACACTTTAGAAAGAATTCGAAAACATGCACGTCCTGGGCTGGTATTCACGGACTTTCTTTTTGATAATTACGCATAGAAGCATAAAAATGTGTATTTAAATATTTAATTTTATGTCTGCCTCGTTCTTATATAATTAAAAAAATAGTTTTAGCCTTAACTTCCGTCTTAGTGAAGACAATTACCAATTCAATTCTTTTTTCATCATTGTGACACTGTCCATTCTACGGTACCTGCCCAATACGTAACTGGCTGCCGTTTTGAATACCTTCTATTTGAGAAATTAGACTGGCTTCCGATGGATCCCATAGTTGACAGGCGTACTCTAATAGAGATCTAACACATGTAGTAAATGCACTCCGTTTTAATTCATCTTTGCGACATCTCATATTTCATTGAACAAAGTTTAGCGCCCATCCAGCCTTACAAACTGTCTCACTGATGTGCTCATTCTATCAGCAGTGACTGGAAAACACGACGCCTAGGTACTTAGAGACATTAACTGTGGTAAGAACCTTCTTATTTTTAAATTAGTGATTTATCATTGGTTTTTCTTCCTAGTAAAACACATATGGATGCACTTTTTCGCGTTTGAACACATGCTTCACTGTTCACACCAATCACATATTCAGTTCAAGTCTCCCTGTAACGCTGTCGCATCTTCGTCGTAAAATATACTTCGGTACACCACGCAGTCATCTGCGAAAAGTCGCAAGGAGTACGTAATACTTAAATTTATATTTCTGTATATTAAAAATTATATAGGTCCCAATACAGAGCTTTGAGGGACTCCTGAGGTGACGTTTACGTAACACGATTTTTTGCATTTATTAGCAACACACTGCCTGCGCTCCGATAAGAAATTTTCAGTCCATTTGACATCTCTATGTATACCTATTTGCTGTAGTTTGTAAATAAGAAGCGCATGCGTAACCACGTCGAAAGCTTTTCTAAACTCTAAAAACAAACAATCTATCTGGACCCCAGCATAAATTTCACTCCCTAAATAGTGATAGAATTCTACAAGTTGTGTAGTGCAGGACAAGCCCTTGCGGAAACCATGCTGTACTTTAATTAGGATATTGTTTTAGGCGAGGTGATTCATGATGGCTGAGTAAATTATATGCTCCATTATTTTCTATACAAAACAAGTCAAGGAGATGGGCCTATAATTCTGCACATCATTTTTTAGAGCCCCCTTTGTGAATTGGCACAACGTGGGCTATCTTCCAGTCTTAATTCAATTCACAAGCACAACAAAGTGACTGCGTAAAGATAACCAAAAGATAAAGGAAGACAGTCGCAGCGCAGTGCTTTGACACGCGAGGTGAAATACCGTCAGGGCCAACTGCCTTGGTTTCGTTCAATCGCTCCAATCACTTTCTTACCAGACACGCCGAGTTACACCTGCGTCATAGGTGACACATTGCTAGCAGCTCTCGTTATAGTGTCGGGTTCGCTGGAAGAAATCCTGAATGAAAGAATTCGTTTAGATATGTTACCTTTGCTCCGTCGTTTGTTTCGATTAGGTTCTTGCAAATGATTTCTGGAATGCCCAGATCACTTAATCCGCAGCCCTTTAAATACTTCCAAAAAGCCTTTCCCCGCCGCGGTGGTCTAGTGACTAAGGTACTCAGCTGCTGACCCGCAGGTCGCGGGTTCGAATCCCGGCTGCGGCGGCTGCATTTCTGATGGAGGCGGAAATGGTGTAGGCCCGTGTGCTCAGATTTGGGTGCACGTTAAAGAACCCCAGGTGGTCGAAATTTCCGGAGCCCTCCACTACGGCGTCTCTCATAATCATATGGTGATTTTGGGACGTTAAAACCCACATATCAATATATCAATCAATCAATCAATCAATCAATCAATCAATCAATCCTAAAAGCCTTAGGAGTGGTTTTCAATCTTTCAACAAGTCCCTTAAAATAATGTTCTTTTGCGATCTTAGTAGTGAGCTTGTAATCAAGCGTTATTTGTGCCAATCTCTCATAATGAGCCTTGCTCTTTGTTTTCTTACACTTCGAAAAAATCAGTTTTCTTTTTTGTATAATTCGTATAATCGATGATGTTACCCAAGGTTTTTTGTTTTTTAAGCTTTGAAAAATGTAAGTGTGGTATATGGAGGTGAAGTTGCGGACGTAGCGCCGGAAGTATGAACATAGACTGATGAAGCTTCGGAGCTCATTGATGGTGGTTGGTTTTGGGAAAGCCGTGACTGCATTAGGTTCTATAGCGTCCTGAAGAATGCCGTCCTTAGAAACCACATGCCCGAGGATTAGAAGCTTGCAAGCGCTGAAATGACATTTATTCAAGTAAAGTTTAAGTCCCGCCATGGAAAGGCACGTAAGAACTAGCTCGAGGTAGTTGAGGTTTGTCGCAAAGTCGCTTCAAAATACCACAATATCGTCCACATAACAGAGGCATGTTTTTCATTTCAGACCCTTCAGGATGGTATCCATAATCCTTTCGAAATTGCAAGTACATTCGAGGGGCCAAAGTGCATAACGGTGAATTCATATAGTCCATCCGGTGTTACAAAGGCTGTCTTCGGGCGGTCACCCTCTGCCATGGGTCGGAGCGTAAATCTAACGAAGAAATGAACTCTGCTTCTTGTAGGCAGTCCAATGTATCATCTTTGCGAAGCATAGGGTATACGTCTTTGAGCGTTATCTTGTTGAGTCGGTGGTAGTCAACGCAGAACCGGATGGATCCATCGTTTTTCTTGACGAGAACAACCGGTGAAGCCCAGGGACTGTTGGAGGGCTCGACGATGTCACGTTTCAACATGTCGTCCACATGTTTGTCAATGACACGGCGTTCAGCAGATGACACACGTTACGGACGCCGTCTTAGCGGGGCTTCTTGACCGGTGTCAATACAGTGAATGACCGCGGAGGTTCGCTTTGAGCCCGACTGGTCACGATAGAATGACAAGCGAAAACGAAGTAGAAAATTGATCTCTTGACGCTGAGATGGTGTGAGATCGGAGTCGATGGCATCAGAAAAGACGTCTAGAACACCATTGGATGAGTTGGTAGGAGCGACAGCACAAATTGGGAGCGAAACCGTATAATCGGGTATAGTAGCTGGAAGAACGCAGTCGTAATGTTCGTAGCTTCCCAAGAATTCTCCACGTAGTAGAGATGACGGGCTGTCCGAGGGATCGCACACATAAATGGCACTGTTACCGTTGAAAAAAATGATGGCGGAAAATGGAAGCATGAAATTTTGATGGCACGCAGATGTGACCGATGGCATAAACACAGGCGATTTTGGAGGTTTGCGTCAGATTGCTATTCATCATTTTTAAAAGCTTGACAATGTGATTCCCCCCGTCCTTATTCTTCTAGTTATTGCACTCTCATGGTTGAACTTCGTGGTTACTACTTGTCCTATGTAGACATATCGCTTTACAATTTGCACTGTCTTTCCACATATCGCAAAGTGCTGTAGATGTAATTTCTAGCACGTGTACCTGACTCCTGAAAAAGAGAGCCACTGTACACCTCTATATTTTAGAGTAATAAAAAGTTGAAATTACTAATCCAAAACGTCAAGAAATGCGATACAGCTGTTACAGTGCCTGTTTATTTTTTATGACTTCGAAGCTTTCTGCATGTTATTTTAGTCTCCTGCCTTCAGCTACGTCACGACCCTAGGACAATATATATATATATATATATATATATATATATATATATATATATATATATATATATATATATATATATGTAGATAGGTAGATAGATGGATAGATAGATAGATAGATATATAATATTGGGACGACGCAGACCTAAACTGGCACTCTGGCACAGACGCGCATGCTAGGCGAGCGAGGAAGAATAAGAACAGCTGGCCCAGGATCGGGTGTTGTCTCTTGTTCTCTGTCTAGTACATGAAAATGGCGCAGTCGAAGAACTCTTACGTCCCGGCTTCGTCATCCAGGACAGCCGTGATAAGCACCGCTTGAGGACGGCGTCGAGGCCTTCTCGGCAGCTGTTCACCTGCCGCCACTGCCACCACTGTTCGGGGACGGCGTCAAGGCCTCCTCGGCGGCTGAAGTACACAAGGGACGCCGTCCACGCGTCCTTGGCTATGGATTCTGCCGTCAGCGCAAGCCAAGTGAACCCTCTGCGGGAAGCCACCGGTTCGTGTCTTCGTGGTTCGTCGGCAGTGCGGGCTTCTCCATCGAGGAACGCCGTTCCTGCTTCCTTCACAATGGGGTCCCACCAGCCACTTCAGCTACCCTTCAAACCACCAGTGGACGGCATCCAGGCCTCCCCAGGGGCTGTAGGGCATGACTTTATTGACACCCTGCCACCGTTTCGCGGCAGGGATCCGCACCGGCTCCTGTCCTTTGAGAATGCCGCTCACGCTTCCCATGGCCTACATTCCCGTTGCCGCATTCGTTTCAACATACGAGCTGCCAGGGAACGCCGTCCAGGCTTCTCTGCTCGTCAACCTCACCGGCGTGAGTGCTGCAACCGCTACTCATTCGAAGACCACGATCACCAACGCTTCGGACTTCACACACGACAGCGCCGCGAACCTGAGGCATGCCGTCGCACTACTCCACGTCAAGACTAACGAACTGACAGCGTCGATCTCAGAGCGAGCTGCTACAATGTTGCCAGAATTGTGTGCCACTAACGCCGTGTTGGATATAGCTGCCTCGCACGACCTTGAGGCAAGCCCATTGGAGCAACGCAGGCAGCTTTGGTGCACCCTCCTGCAGCCCTCAGACCAGCTGGACGGCGTTGCCTCAGTGATATCCGCAATATCACGGGCACGGTGGACCATCGGGCACGGTGGACCATCGGGCACGGCGGACCATCGAAGCACATGTGGCTCAAACCGTTTTGCTACCTCGTGCAGGTTCTTGTTCATGGTCTGCCCGGATCAACGTTTCTGCAACTACCGAAGACTAAAGCAATCGACCAGGCATATCTGCCTGACTTCACCACGTGCACTTGGTCTCCAACTACGTCACTCATGTCGCGTCACTGCTGGTTCGACGCCTCACCTTCGCTGTTTTGGGACGCGCCACTCGTGGCGCCACTTATGTTCCACGTGACGTCGACACACCAGTTAAAAAGACACCAGCTCCAGACCTACGCCTTTTGTGGGCACGGCGGACCATCGAAGAACATGTGGCTCAAACCGTTTTGCTACCTCGTGCAGGTTAGTAACTGCTATAGCACGATTAGGAGTGATTGTCGCGGTCTTTTGGTCTTGCCGTGCCCCCAACGCTGTGCTTCTATTGCTTATGATGTTTACTGTGTATGTTTGTTGCTGTTGTGCGGTGACGTCGAGTCAAATCCCGGCCCCACTAACAGTGGTGGTGCTTCTGTCGAGTCGATGTTGAGGGAGCTGCTGTCTGGCCAGAAAAAGTTGACAGCGGATGTAACTGCACTCAGAGAACAACAGAATAACGTTGAAAAAGTTATAGCTGACTGGGGAGCCGGATTCGTCGAATTGGAAAGACGAGCCTCACGCGTGGATGACCTTGAACGTACTGTAAAATTGCTAGAGGCGAAGTTGACTGATCTCGAGGATAGGAGTAGGCGATCCAATTTAGTAGTCTTTGGGATCCCTGAGGATATGGGTGAAACTGAAGCTATTTTTAAAAATAAGGTTCTTGAAGAAGTTTTCTCCAAGAGGCTATCGGTTAATTGTAAATCTGTCGGCCGAATTCATCGCCTCGGTAACGCGGGTAGTAGACGACCAGTCATTATTCACTTCCAGGATGTCACTGAAAAACAGCACATCTTAAAAAATGCTCATAAACTAAAGGGTACTCGAATATCAGTTCAGAACGATTATTCGCGCAATACGCTAAGGAAATGTAAACTGCTGTGGGATAGCGCTAGAACTGATAGAGAGCAAGGCAAGAAAGTTAGCCTGCGTAACGATAAGCTGCGCATTAACAATGAACTTTTCACATGGGATGAGAGCAACAACTTGATCAAAATCGACGGTCGTCAAAACAGTACCAGAAATACTTGACTTTCCTCCGTGGAGGCCTCCCCTGAATTTAAAGAACTTCGAGTTTTAAACATTAATGCCCGCAGTGTCATTAATAAATCGGAAAACCTCGAGGCTACTATTTTAAGTTACAACCCTCATGTAGTTGTCATAACGGAAACTTGGCTGCATGATAATATTGAAGATGCTGCTGTGTTTCCTCCGTCATACAGGGCGTATCGCCGTGACAGAAGTACTAGGGGGGGCGGTGTGGCTGTTTTGTTAAAAAACACTATAGCCGCTACCCCATTACGACAGGCTGATAACTTAGAAACCGTGTCACTAAAGTTTTCTTGCTGGGATAAATCATTCTTACTTTTTGCTGCTTATCGAGCACCTGACTCTCCCCCCGAATTCTTTCGCGATCTTTTTACACACATGGCGTCTTTTGCAAACGATAAGGTGTTTCTTATAGGTGATTTTAATCTGCCAGATATCGATTGGGAAAACGGATTTTTTTGCACCGCGAATAATTCACATTTACAATATTTGCATGACATCATCCTATCTCACAATCTGGATCACATAGTTAAACAGCCAACGCGCGCCTGTGGTATGTCAGCATCCATACTGGACCTTGTGTTTATTAGTCGTTCATTAAAAAACTTTTCTGTATCGGTTGATCCCGGAATTTCTGATCACAACCTAGTATACTGTTCTTTTTCTTTGAAGGTACCTAACACCAGCAAATGTAAAACGATAACGGTTAAAGATTTCTCTCGTGCCAGAGATGAGTGTTTTGAATTATCTGGAACTATGCCTTGAAAATTTTCAAAGCAACAATACTGCTGTACTTTGGGATGAGTTGAAACAAATTATTGCTTACTGTCTTAGCAACTTTATTCCCAACAACACTAAAAAACCATCGAAAACTACTCCTTCGATAACGAGAGAGATCTTGCACCTCAAAAGGAAAGTAAAGCGCCTAAGGCAACGGCGGGCCTCCCGTGTGATTATTCACAAAATGCAAGATAAATTAAACCTTGAAGTACAGCTAGCTAAGCGCTGGTATTTCCAGCACACGTTGCCAAACTTCATTCGCACGGCACCCCAAAAATTTTGGTCTTTTATAAGCAGGAAAACAAGCTCAATTGACCAAATCGTTCACGAAGGCCTCGTCGTTGTCGATAAGCAATGTATCGCAGAGCGCTTTAATCATTATTTTCAAAGTGTATTTTCTAGTTCTAATACCATTGTAAACCCTATTTGCTTGCCATGTGACTTGAACACTGATATTGTATCACAACCAGGTGTGGTATCAATGTTATTGAACCTTAAAATTAAATCATCTCCAGGACCAGACAACATACCGAATGCCTTTCTGCGCAGATATGCTGAAGCGTTAGCCCCCTTTTTGGTAATCATTTTTCGTTCTTCGTTGTCGTCAGCTATTCTTCCTGCAGATTGGCTAACTGCGCGTGTCGTTCCCAGTCCGAAAAAGGGCGACGCAGCACAAGTAGCCAATTATAGACCCATTTCATTTACGTCCACGTGCTGCAAACTACTTGAACATATTATTGCTAAAGAAATAACAAAGTTTCTAAATGATAACAATATACTTTCTCCTCATGAGCATGGTTTTCGCAAAGGGTTATCGACTGTAACACAATTAACGACAATTATTCACTACTTTGCTAGTACACTTGACAAGTCGAGCCAAATCGACGTGATGTTTCGGTACTTTAAGAAAGCGTTTGACCTTGTTCCTCACAGTAAACTTATTGAAAAACTGCAGTCAATTACCCTTCCCGCATATATAGTTAACTGGGTAGCAGCTTATCTGTATAATCGCAAACAGTTTGTATCAATCGGTAATTACTCTTCTACTGAACTTTCAGTAACGTCTGGAGTACCCCAGGGTAGTGTTTTGGGACCTTTACTATTTCTAATATATATAAATGACATCGTTAGCGAAATGTTTCTCCCTATTCAAATTAGGCTTTTCGCAGACGATTGTATAGTGTTTAACGAAGTTTGTTCTCTTAATGATCAATTATTGCTTAATTCTAACCTTCAAAACATCTTGTCGTGGTGCAGGCGATGGGGTATGGAATTGAACAAGGAAAAAACAGTCTACATGTCTATAACAAAAAAAATCAATATGATGTCGTTTGCTTATAACCTAGGATCTACACCGCTCACCAAAGTAACCAATACAAGTATCTTGGAATCACGATAACCAGTGACCTAAGTTGGAATAACTACATTTCCAACATATGTAACTCCTCCTTCAAAAAACTGTGTATCCTCAGGCACAAACTAAAGCACACTCCTTATTCTACTAAAATGCTAGCCTACACTTCACTCATTCGCCCGAAACTAGAATATGCAAGCATCGTATGGGATCCCTACACAAAAACTAACATAAACGCTCTAGAGATGATTCAACGCAGAGCAGTTAGGTTCACTTTTTCTAAATACAGAATAACTGACTCTCCCACTAGCCTAATGAAACAACATAATATCCAGACACTTCAGCTTCGAAGGAAAATACACAGGCTAAAATTTCTCTACCAACTGAAAAACAACTCCTTCTCTCTCAACCCACACGCGTATGTGACGCCACTTGCAGCACGTCGAACACGGCATCGTCACAAATTTTCTTTAACACCATATAAGACCAGAACTAACCTTTTCAAATATTCTTTCTTTCCGCGCACTATAAACGATTGGAATAATCTGCATTTATCACAACTAATAAGCATAGACTCCATTGAACATATATCTACTTGATGTTCGCCATTGTCATGTTGATTAATCTTTCATTTCTTATTTTAGCGCTCCTTTTTTGTATTTCAATTCTTTTTTTTGTATTTCAAGTGTCTTGCGGGGGTATAGGCAAATGTTTATGCGCATGTCATGTGTTCTTACTTCTGTTATCTCTTTCTGGCGTTGTTTTCATTGATTGTTTTTCGTATTTCTTCAGTGTACATCTTGTTTAGTTCCGACTTTCTCCTTTCATTTTTTTGTGAATGCTGTTCACGGATATATGCATATGCGTATATATATATATATATATGTGTGTGTGTGTGTGTATGTGTATATTTATATTCATGTATTTGCCCTCCTGCTTGGACCCAAATAGGGTCTGCAGTATTGTATAAATAATAAATAATAAATAATCTCACGTGCCGCCCCACCATCGCCGTCCACCTACGAACTGCCGGAATTCGACGGGGTCCGGAACGACGCCGACAGCTGGGTGGCAACCGTCAACGCGCTAGCAATGCGCGCGACCTGGACAGAGCATCAGAAATTGTATGTGGCCATAGACCGTCTTCGGGAAGGTGCAGCGGCGTGGCACCGGTATGAAGGTTGGAAGCAGCAGTCATGGGCGGAGTGGAGCGTCAAGCTCATAGCTGCTTTCGGTCTGATTCCCTGTGCCATCTGCCCATGTAACTCGACCTTCTCTCAGGATGGAACTCTGGAAAAGCCCGACCTAGAGGATGCGATTCGAGCCCCTACCATCCTGTCATCTCTCTGTGACCAAGATGTAGGGAACAATCACGATCGTGTAATTCTGCCATGCACAGGCATTTCTGCTGTCGTAATTAGAGCTCCTGAGGAGCACCGGCCCGACGGTGCAGCTGTGTCCGCCGGGTCCCTGATGGCAAGCTCTGCGCAACGCTCCGCAAGAGGCCCCAGCGCAGGTCATCCGGTCGACTTAGAGGCACCGGCCCCCATCCTACTGGACATTCTACCACCTAATGAGGCAGGTCTTTCCGCTGAGTCTAATAACATCCCATCTGATCAGACGGAAGAGGATATGCGTGCGACGCATGCACTGCCTGAATCAGTAGTCTCTGATTTTCGGAATGGCTTCCGTCGAGGATCTCCCGCCAGTACGCAGCGTGGCTTCAAGAATCGCTGACTTTACAGCGTCCGGGAGCCCCATAGCGACAATGCTGCACAAGTCACGGACTACGCAAGTCACGGCGCAGGATCCACGCCACAGGTCAGCACGAGGACTTCACCCCAAGTTCGTGCAGATGTCTAATCGCACCGAAAAACATCTCTCGATCGGCAGAAAATTGCGCAGACGGCTGCATAAGATGCTACTCGTTTCGTGGCCGGATCCACTATTTTCTGCTCTGTTTTATAAAATGTGTTGGGACAAAGGAAAGCGTTCTGTGATCAACCTGCTACCATGTCGATCCAGTCGGGGCCGCCCGCCAGAACCATCTCCAAGGAAACCACACCACCGCAGGAAACTTCTACCACGAGAATGCCTGCTCGGTCCACCAAAGGAAAACCGGAGTCGAACTACTTTCTCTGAAAAGTCGCAGCGTAGCCGAGGCTGTAGACTGCCACGCGACAGTCAATGTCGTCCCACGGAGTCATCAACAAAGGGACCAACCAGGACCCAGTCCCCACCACAACATGGCGAACGACCCGGGCGACATAGCCAGTGTCGGCCACCGGAGCCAATTTCGAAAAACTTCCAGCGTGGTCGGGGCCGACCACGACCATGCAGCCAACCCCACCAACCTGAAGCAATGTCAATTGCTGCAGCTAGCCTCACCCACATGAACATTGTCGTGTGGCCCATCGACAATGCTTGCAGTCATGGCCAAATGTGACGATGAAGACCGAAACTGGCACTCTGGCACAGACGCGCATGCTAGGCGAGCGAGGAAGAATAAGAAGAGCTGGCCAAGGATCGGGTGTTGTCTCTTTTTCTCTGTATATATATATATATATATATATATATATATATATATATATATAATAAGGGAAAGAAGTGTATACCTAAGGGCTCGTTCTCCCGTGTTTTAACACAATAATAATGACATCTAACAGACAGTAATGCCAAGTAATGTACAGAGGAAGCTATTGGAACCAATGGAATGTAAATAAGAAGAAAGAAAAGTGGATGAAAAATAACCAGCCGTGAGCAGGAATCAAACCTACGACCTTCGAATAACGCGTTCGATGCTCTAACCACTGAGCTACCACAGCGGCCTTCCCTCCATCCACTTTTTTGGGCTTATATGTGAATTTAGAAGTAGAAGCATAAGAGTGTTTTCACACTCGTCGCTTGGCTTATAGATGGCGCTGACTGGCACTGCTACTTCTAAATTCACATATAAGCCCAAAAAAGTGGATGGAGGGAAGGCCGCTGTGGTATCTCGGTGGTTAGAGCATCGAACGCGTTATTCAAAGGTCGTAGGTTCGATTCCTGCTCACGGCTGGTTATTTTTTCACCCACTTTTCTTTCTTCTTATTTACATTCCATTGGTTCTAACAACTTCCCCCGTACATTACTTGGCATTACTGTCTGTTAGATCTCATATATATATATATATATATATATATATATTGTAACGAGGGCAGTGGACATGGAGTTCTAGTAGAGAAAAAAGACGTGCTGTGATCGCAGGCTTGCAATCAGTTAGCCCTTGCGCTAAATAAATTCCTCCTTCACCGAGTCAACTCCTGCTTGTTCAACACCGCGTTTCAAGAGGTGGAAGTGCTGGAATACATCTGGTCCTCACCCTGAAACTTCGCAGCCATACACTCCAACGACCTTCTCTAATGGCTGATCCGGGGCCGTCTCAGGCCACCACTCTAAATCTCGCGCCCATACCTGTCTTCTGCGCTGGCGCTCTCCAGCAGCACGATTCCTCCCCCCCCCCCCCCATATTTGGTGGCACAGAGGACCAAGATGTGGACAACTGGATTGCCGAGTATGAACTGGTGAGCGCGTACAATAAGTGGAAGGCCGCCGATAAGCTCACAAATGTGAGTTTTTACCTGACCGACGTTGCGAAACTATGATACAGGAATCATCAAAGTGACTTCAGTACCTGGTCGGAATTCACAAAAACCCTCTCGGAAGTCTTTTGCCGTCATGCTGTCCATCGCCTTCGTGCTGAACAGCGCTTCCGTGGCAGAGTACAGAGAACAGAAGAGACTTTCACGAGCTACTTCAAAGATGTGCTCTTCCTCTGCAAGCTCGTCAACTCGACTCTGGACGCGCACGGCAAGATCAAGAACATCATGAAAGAAATCGACGACGGTACATTTCAAATGCTTGCTGTGAAGACTCCTTAGGTGGTCACTGAGGTGATTCAGCTCTGCGAAAGCTATGATGAGCTGCGGTGGCAGCGCGCTTCCACATGTTGTGCTGTTCAAGACATCGCGGATCTATTATGTCTCCACCATCTCCATGACACCACTGACCACTCTGCTGTGATGCCATTTATAAAGCGATTCTTACGCGAAGAGGTCGCCCGGCAGCTATTTCTAATAACAAGAACTATAGAGCCGATAGGACCCTTGTCGCTCCCCCGCAGTGGTCGAGTGGCTAAGGTACACGGCTCCTGATGGGCAGGTCGCGGGATTAAATCCCGGCTGCGGTGGCTGCATTTCCGATAGAGGCGGAAAGGTTGTAGACCCATGTGCTCAGATTTGGGTGCACGTTAAACAACCTCAGGTGGTCGAAATTTCTGGAGCCCTTCACTACTGCGTCTCTCATACTCTTGTGGCGGTTTTGGGACGTGAAACCCCACAAATCAAACAATAGCACCCTTGTCACCTTCGCTTCGCCAGGTCATTGAATCGCAAGTTGCCAAAGCGTTGTTGCCAGCTCAGGCTCTACAATCTGTTACCGCATTATTAACATAGGCAGCTGGTGTTGCTCGGCCACGTGTTCCATAGTCTCCGTCTATCTACGAAGCAACTCGCAACGTTTATTCGTCGACGGCACCTGGCCGCCCGTTGACCGTCCCGTTTTCGGTTGTATACGAAAACCCTCAGAACGTTTATATGACGCCGGCCCCTGCATGGTTGTTTACGGTACCTTATACAGCGAACAGTGCCCCTACAGTCAGCCAATGACACACTCCGGATAATCGGCCAATATGCTTTTCATGTGGCATCCCTGGCCATATGGGTCGTCACTGCCGCCGTCGCAGCTTTCCTTCTCATGACATTGCAGGGACCTCACTACATGCCCACTCAGCCACGATATCCCGTTCCTGCCAATCCACCTCCAGACGTACGTCCGGGTCACCGACCATACGGCTCAATCCGTTCTTCTCCTCGTCACCGACTAATTTCTGCATTGTTACATCGCAACACCCCACCTCGAGGGGAAAACTGGCGGGCGCTGTTCCGGAGGCAAGAACTGCGTTGGCGGTGAAACTTTTAGGACCTAACTGCTGTCCCCCGAACGAAATCGAACTCTATAATGATGCATTAAGGTGCACGAACTTGTTGACACTAGAGCTGCCGTATCTGTAATTAGCGAGAAACTCTCTAGAAACTTGAAGAAGAGGAGAGAAACGAGAAAAGAGGAAGGCAGGGAGGTTAACCAGATGCTAGTATCCGGTATGCTACCCTACACTGGGGTTGGGGAATAGGGGGTTGAAAGAGAAAGGGAGAGTTAAAAAAATAAATAAGAGAAAAACACCGACACACACGCACACACAAAATCAGTCCACTCAGAGGCGTTCCGACAGGCCAGTAGTTCGTAAGAAGCCCAGTAGCGCTTGCACGGCTTTCTTCTGTGACGATGAGTCATGACGATGGCGCAGTATCCTTTCTTCTGACAGCGGCTGGTCATCTAACCTGTTAAGTTTATTAGAAAGGTGTTGTCTTTCCAGGTTGTATTTCGGGCAGTCACACAGTACGTGTCGAATTTTTTCTTCATCTCCGCAGTGTGCACAGTCGGCGGTGTCGGCCATACCTATGCGGAACGCATACGCACGGGTAAACGCGACTCCCAACCATAGTCTGCACAGAGCAGTAGCGTCGCCTCGTCGAATTTTTGTTGGAAGCTGCATGCTTAACGTTGGATCAAGGGATCGTAATCTTGCATGCGTAAAGAGAGGCTCATTCCAAAGAGCCATGGAGCGTTGGCGAGCAAGCATGCGGAGCCTCCTAGCAGCGTCCGTTCTTGAGAGAGGTATTGACTGGTCGTTGTCTTCTGTATGGGCTGAACGGGCTGCTTGATCAGCTCGTTCGTTACCGATAATTCCACAGTGGCTTGGCAACCACTGAAATATAACGTGGTGCCCTTTCTCTGTTATGTGGTGTAGCATTTCTGCCGTTTCAAATACCAACTGCTCGTGTGGACCACGGCGTAGATTTGACAGAAGTGACTGCAGTGCCGCCTTGCAGTCGCAAAAAATCGTCCACCGTTGCGTGCTTTGGTCGTTAATGAAACGCAGCGCAGCGCAAAGCGCTGCAAGCTCTGCTGCCGTTGTTGTGGTTGCATGAGCTGTCCTGAATTTGATGGTTGTGGCGTGCGTTGGAATAACGACCGCCGCAGTTGAGCTGTTTGGCAGGACGGAGCCGTCGGTGTAGACGTGGGTGCAGTCTTGGTACTTCTCGTAGAGCAGAAGTAATGCTAGCTGCTTGAGGGGTGGTATTGAGAAATCACCTTTTTTCTGGATGCCTGGTATTGTCAGGTAGATGACTGGCTGTTTGAGGCACCATGGAGGAATTGAAGGTCTCGCCGCGGGCGTAAAACCAGTTGGTAGGGAGTCACCATGTGTAGTTATTGTTCGACAAAAGGAAGTATGAGGTTATCCACTGGCAGAGGCTAGGTGGTGATTGGCGGTCCGGCCCACATGCCTTATGTGTGTCCTCAAAGCTTCAATTTCAATATGGGTCTGCACGAGGTGGTTTTTGGCTATAGCTATAGTCGCCATTGTTGAGGCACCCTGAGGCAGACCTAGACATATTCGAAGCGCCTGTGCCTGAACGCTTTGTATCATGCGTCGACTTGTTTTGCTGGCGTTTGATAATGCAGGCAGACTGTATCGTAAAAAGCCAAGGAAAAGCACCCTGTACAGTCGTAACATAGCATTAGGCTGCATTCCCCAAGTCTTTCCAGCGAGAAGCTTGAAAAGATGGCATATGCCTGTCAATCGCTTTTTCAAATACGACACATGAGGGCTCCATGATAAGTCTCTGTCGACTATGACACCCAGAAATTTGTGAGATCGACGATATGGTATATTTTGACCGTTAAGTGACACTCTGTACTTCGACATGGGTTTGCGCGTAAATGCCAGAAGATCGCACTTTCCGGAGGAAATTTCCAGGCCTCGATTGCGTAGATACAAAGCAGTTGAAGTAGCAGCTTTCTGTATTCTCGCTCGTAACTGCAGGCGAGTTACCGCAGATGTCCATATGCAGAGGTCATCAGCGTATGTTGATAGATAAATATTGTTTGGTAGGTGCGTACGGAGAGCGATTAGTGTTATATTGAATAGCACGGGGCTCAGTACACCACCCTGAGGGACGCCACGACAACTGAAATGTGTAGACGTGTTCCCAGTCTCTGTACTCACAAAATAGGATCGCATTTGGAGATAACTGCGTATCCACTTAAACATTCGGCCACCCACTCCAATCTCTTCTAGTGCGGCAAGGACGGATTCATGTGTCACGTTATCATAGGCTCCTTTGACGTCAAGGAACAGAGGCGCAAAGACGCTTATGGCCCTTCTCGTGTTCAACGTACGTGACTAGGTCGATGACGTTATCGATCGATAATCGACCACGTCGAAAGCCAGCCATGGCATTTGGGTAGATCTGATGATACTCCAAGTACCACTCGCCCGCAGGGGCGCCTGCGCAAGTAGGCGTTTGGTGTGTAGCGACACCACGGACCCGAGCTAACGGGGGAGTTTCTACTCCCTCCCACGCCTAGCCGTGCGTGGCTTTGCCGTGTCCGGGGAAAAGGGGATCCTGGGGGTTGAGCTGACGCTGGGTGATTGGACCTTGAAGGCCCCCCGGCAGAGGCAACACACCTCTTTGGCCCCGGCTTCACGTAGACGGCACCTCTGGGCTGACCCACCCAGGGGAAATCGGCAGTCGCCTTTTCCTATCTCTCTCTCCCTATATCTTCGTCTTTTGTTCTCACTTTACATCTTTCCTGTCTTCTCCTCACTTCATTTTACTTCCAATTTTTCCTGGCGGCAAGGGTTAACCTTGTGTGGCTATCCAAACTAGGGTAAACCATATTTGGTTATAGTAACTGCGTACTGCTGGCGTTGCGCAGACATGCCCACATGCTCTGCCACGTCCCCTCGTTGGACTCCGTGGTGGGTGGTAGGCGCTGTTACCGAAAAATACACATTTTCTCATGGGATCCCCGACCCCCTCTTTAACTGATCGTGCTTCGAAAAGGGTACGCACCGATGCAACATTCCTACTTTGGCCCAAAAACAAAGAAACTTTTCCAAAATACCATGTCCTCCACTGCGAACAATCATCTACAAAAGCTAGAGCAATCTCACCCTTCCTTGTAGCCAAGTGCTTGAGGGAGACCATTGGAACCGGTTATAAGGCCACGAAGATGGCAAGTGGAGATCTGCTTCTCGAATTAAAAGACAAGGAACAGTACAATAAACTCTCGCACCTCGTGGCCTTTGGTAACATCCCTGTCTCTGTGAGCACACACCGTACCATGAATACAGTGAAGGGCGTGGTATCGGATGAAGATTTGATGACACTGAGTGAAGAAGAGCTCTTTGATGGATGGAAGGACCAAGGTGTAATACATGTCCAGAGCATCAAAATCAGACGTAACAACAATGAAATAGCAACAAAGCACTTGATACTCACCTTCAACTCAACCACTTTACCCGAGACTCTCGAAACTGGCTATGTAAAACTCCATGTCCGACCCTTCATTCCAAACCCGAGGCGTTGTTTTAAATGCCAGCGATTTGGTCATTCATCCCAGAGCTGCCGAGGACAGCTGATGTGTGCTAAGTGTGGCACAACCGGCCACAGTGCTGATGAATGTAGTCAAGACGAGATCCTCTGTGCAAACTGCGAAGGTAGCCACCCCGCATACTCCAGAGCGTGCCCAGCCTGGAAAAGAGAAAAAGAAATAACTATAAAAGTTAAGGAAAATATCACATTCAGGGAAGCAAGACAACGAGTCTCGTTATCATTAGCACTAAAAACACCTTTTGCCGAAGTGGTGCAACGAGGGGCGGCACCACAAAGGCCCTTGGCAGTTGCCCGGACCACGCCTAGCGTGCCGAGGCCAATGCCACACGCCCCAGCGGCGGGAGCAGCCAGCTCTGCCCTGCCCACTTTCAGCCTGTCCACACCAGTGACCTCTACAAGCTCTGGCAGCAGCCAGGGCAATCACGAGGCCAAGGGGGCTCCATCAACCCCCAGCTCGGTGGGGACAAAGACTTCGTCGATCGAGGCGAAGTCTAAGCGACGCACAGATCGCTCTTTAGAGCGGGTGTCCAGTGCCTCGCAAGAGGCTATGGACACCAGTTCAAGCCAAACGGCGCAGGAGCGCCGAAGGAGCGGCGAGCTTCGCTCGACCGCCCCAAACAGGACAGAACGCCGATTACAGGGCCTGACAAAGGCCCTGTAAAATGAGTTAATCCCCGTCTTCTTTGCACACAGCACTTTTTCCCTTTTTTCTTCCACTATGGACAAAATCATACAGTGGAACGTAAGGGGAATACTTAGAAATTTAGATGACGTCCAAGAACTTCTGTGTAAGTTTAACGCGAAAGTGCTATGTGTGCAAGAAACGCACTTAACTCCTAAGCACAAGGACTTCCTACGACAATATATTATTTTCCGAAAAGACCGGGAGGATCCTGTTGTACCATCTGGCGGTGTAGCCATTATAGTCGATCGTAGTATAGCATGCCAGCATTTGAAGCTCCAAACGGCCCTGGAGGCAGTGGCCATTCGAGCTGTACTTTTTAGCAAACTTATTACCATATGTTCTGTGTACATACCACCACATCAACAGCTACACAGACGTGATCTGGAATTACTAATAGATGAACTCCCAGAGCCATTTCTGGTTCTAGGTGATTTTAATGCACACAATGTCCTGTGGGGCGATGCTCACTGTGATGCGCGAGGACGTCTCATTGAGCAGCTCCTTTTCTCTTCTAGTTTATGTCTTTTAAATATGAAGGAGCCTACGTATTTTAGCCTTGCAAGCAACACATACTCCTCCATAGATCTTAGCATTTCATCACCGTCCCTTTTACCTGTTTTTAAATGGAACGTTCTTAAAAACCCTTATGGGAGTGATCACTTCCCAATCATCCTGAGTGCGCCGAACAAAGATCAACTACCCCCGCAGGTTCCTCGATGGAAGATTGAGTCAGCTGATTGGGAAGGGTATAGAACTCTTACACACATGACATGGACTGAGCTGTCTGCCCTGACCATAGACGACGCTGTCACGTATTTTACAGCTTTTATACTTGATGCCGCATCTAAATGTATTGCCAAAACGAGTGGCATGTCTTCTAAACGGCGAGTCCCATGGTGGAACGACGCATGCAGGAAAGCACAGACCACTCAGAACAAAGCATGGGCGTTGCTTCGCAATTCCCCTACAGCAGAAAACCTGGAAAATTTCAAGCGGGTCAAATCACAGGCACGGAGAACGCGTCGACAAGCTAGACGAGAGAGCTGGACAAAGTTTATATCGAGTATCAACTCGTACACAGATGAGGGAAAAGTGTGGAATAAGGTAAAGAAAATTAAGGGCCAACAAACGTATTCTCTTCCACTAGTAAATAGCCTCGGGGAAAGCTTGGAGGATCAAGGCAACTTTCTTGGCACACATTTCGAACACATATCGAGCTCCTCACACTACTCCGAATCATTCAAGAATTACAAGGCACGAATAGAAAAACAAAAGTTAGAAAGAAAATCCCCAAGAAATGAGGCATATAATGTACCATTCTGCTTAGCAGAACTGCGAACAGCACTCATCTGCTGTAATACATCTACCCCAGGTCCTGACAACGTAATGTACGCGATGCTGAAGGAACTACCCTCCGAAACTAAAGAAACCCTCCTCTCTCTTTATAATCGCATATGGTTTTCAGGTGTGATCCCCTCCTCCTGGAAGGAGGCTGTTATAATTCCAATTTTGAAGCAGGGAAAGGATCCCTCTACTGTATCAAGTTACAGACCTATAGCGTTAACAAGCTGCTTCTGTAAGCTATTTGAAAAAATCATTAATTGCCGCTTACTCCACTACTTAGAAACAAACAATTTGCTCGACCCATTTCAGTGCGGGTTTCGAGAAAGTAGATCCACCACAGACCACCTTGTTCGTATTGAGGCACAGATCAGAGACGCCTTCGTCCATAAACAATATTTTCTCTCTGTGTTCCTCGATATCGAAAAGGCTTATGATACAACATGGCGTTTTGGAATTCTAAGAGACCTGTCCCACCTTGGTGTGCGCGGAAGAATGTTTCACATAATTGAAAGTTACCTGTCAAACCGAACATTCCGTGTCCGTGTGGGCAGTGTTCTCTCCCGAACATTTGTCCAGGAAACAGGCGTGCCACAAGGTGGTGTACTTAGTTGCACACTTTTTATTATCAAAATGAATTCCTTGCACTTGTCCATCCCCCGCAATATGTTTTATTGTACATATGTCGACGACGTTCAGCTTGGCTTCAAGTCATGCAACTTGGCAATGTGTGAGCGGCAGGTTCAGCTGGGTTTGAACAAGGTCTCCAAATGGGCTGATGAAAACGGATTTCGACTTAACCCACAAAAAAGCACCTGTGTCTTGTTCTCTCGAAAGAGAGGCATGCATTCGGAACCTGACATTGAACTGAACGGTCAACGTCTGTCTGTCAATGCGGAGCATAAATTCCTAGGCTTAATCTTGGACAACAAGTTGACCTTCGTACCGCACATCAAGTATCTAAAAACAAAATGCTTAAAAGCCATGAATGTTATAAAAGCGTTGTCACGTACTACGTGGGGTAGTGACAGGCAATGTCTCATCAACCTGTATAGAAGCCTCATTCGCACCCGCTTAGATTATGGGGCCGTTGTTTATCAGTCTGCGACTCAAAGTGCTTTGAAGATGCTGGACCCCGTGCACCATTTGGGCATCCGCCTTTCTACGGGTGCTTTTCGCACCAGCCCCGTAGAAAGCCTTTATGTTGAGTCAAATGAGTGGTCGCTTCATCTGCAGAGAACTTGCGTGTCCTTTGTATACTTCCTGAAGGTGAAAGCAGACAAGAAGCACCCCTCATACTCTACTATTAATGATCTGTCGAGCTCCATTCTGTTCCAAAACAGGCCTTCAATGAGGCAGCCCTTCTCAGTACGCCTGAAGGGTCTAGCTGAAGAAACTGGAGTGTCACTTGAACACAGTTTAATGGCTCCTGTAGCATACCCGCCACCGTGGCAGTGGCACATTATAGACTGTGATGTGTCGTTCCTAGAAGTTACAAAACATGCGCCTATTGCCCATATCCGAACATACTTCCTGGAAGTTCAACACAAATACACACGTCCTGAGTTTTTTACAGATGCCTCTAAGTCCAACTCCTCTGTGTCCTACGCTGTTGTCGGCCCATCCTTCTCGGATGCTGGCCCTCTACATCCAGACACAAGTATCTTCACAGCGGAAGCTTACGCGATACTTGTGGCAGCTAAACATATCAAACAATTACACATACAAAAAGCAGTAATTTATACAGACTCCCTCAGTGTGGTAACGGCTCTGCGCAGTCTTAAAAAACAAAATAACCCTGTCCTCGTCTCACTTTACTCTATTTTATGCACACTCTACACACTCAACCAACGTGTTGTAGTGTGCTGGGTGCCAGGGCACCGTGAGATTCAAGGCAACGTGATGGCGGATCAGCTTGCTGCATCCGCCCACGAAAGCACCGCCATTACACCCACATCAATCCCGGCCCTTGATCTTAAGCCGTCTCTCAAACGAAAACTCAGGGACTACTGGCAGAGCAAGTGGGATACACACACACAAAACAAACTACACGTTATCAAGCCACACCTTGGTCATTGGCTGCCAGTATCAAAATCGCGTCATACAGAGGTTATACTAACGAGACTCAGGATAGGGCACATATACACGACACACACATATCTTTTGTCTGGTGGCGACCCACCATTGTGTGACAGATGCGGTGAACCATTGACCGTCCTTCACGTGTTAATCCAGTGTAAACACTTAGAAACTATAAGAAAACAGCATTTTCCATTACCCTACCGACAACATATACCTTTACACGCTGCAATGTTCGTTGGTAGGGAACCGCTTTTTAGTCATAAATCATTGTTAGCGTTTTTAAAAGAAATTCGTAATTTTCATATCATATACCCGGGCATCCCGTAGCTCGACCTCTCCAGGGAGGTTTTTGCTGCGGTGGCTACACAGGAAAGCACTTGCCTCACGGCCCTTGCACGCAAGGGTATGAACCAGTGAGGCACTTGTGCTAATGCCATACATATACACCATCGTTTCTATTATCACCAACTTTTGTTATCTATTCACACCACACACACCTTTCACGGCATGGTCATGATTTTATTACTTGTATGTTTTTACCCGCCTTACCGCGAGGAATTTTATGGCCCTTATACAGCCGCTAATCACAATCATTGTCCACATTCCTTGTCGCATGAACTGGCAATCTTTGGCCATCAAATGGCCCTTGCGCCAAAAAACACCATATATCATCATCATCATCCAAGTACCACTCGAGTCGGCCGAGAATCATTCTCTCCATCACTTTACCCACGCAACTGGCCAATGCGATCGGGCGATAGGAGGAGAGCTCCAATGGTGATTTGCCAGGTTTCAGTAATGGTACTAGACGACTAGTTTTCCAACTTAAGGGGACAGTGCCCTCTAGCCAACAATCATTATATAGCTGAAGTAGAGCTATTCTCGCGCGCTCACCCAGATGACACAGGGCTCTGTAGGAGATTCCGTCAGGTCCTGGTGCGGAGGTCTGTTTGCATGAAGCGAGTGCTGCTTTGAGCTCCTGAATGGTGAACGGGAAGTCCATAGAGGAATCACGTGGTGGCGGACAACTTCTCGAAAGTGGTGAGCTGCTGATGGCTGTAGTTTGCCCTGATAATCCGGCACAGAACTCGTCAGCAACGTCCACATCTGGTCGATTTTGGTGAAGGGCTAAGGCCTTGAATGGTGACTTCTGAATGGGCGATGACCGCAAACCTCTAACCGTCGTCCATATGTGCGATAAAGGTTTGCGAGGGTCGAGTGACTCGCAGAAAGTAATCCAGCGTTGGAATGCTAGCTTGTCCAACCGACGTTTGATCCTCTTCTGCATACGTCTAGCAGTCCGTAAATCTTCTATGTCCTTCGTGCGCCGGTACCTTCTTTCAGCTCGTCGTCGCAAGGCTCGAAGCCGCTCCAGCTCTATGTCGATGTCCATGAATCTTGCAGGGCATGGGATCGTACACACAGTCTCTTTTACAGTGCTCTGGATGGCCTCTTGTAAATCGGATATGCGTTCTTGGCATTGGTCTTCCATACGAGACTGAAATTTTTTCCAGTCCACTCTTTTAACCATGTCGCGCACTTTAGGAGGCGACAATCCTCTGATCTTGACGTATGTTGGAATGTGATCACTCCCGTGAAGAAAACTCCCGTGAAGAACTTGAAGAAAGTGACCACTCAACTTACTGACGTATCTTTGCAGGCGGGTGCGTCCCACCATGTTTAGCCTTCAGCGTCGTGCACTGCACGAGTCGTCATTTAAGGTGCATTGTACGTCGTCACATTTGTAGTTTTATTCCTTTCTTCGCATGACGTTATCCTTGGGTGGGACTTTCATCAAATTCTCTTTTGATTAACTGTGTTTGTTCTGAACTCGCACTATCTTCGCCGTGCTACGACCCCGACAATGCCGCTTCGTGTAGAGTTTTGGTGCTTCTGACGTTGACGTTGCGCCTTTTTCAGCTGTTGTTGTCTTGTTGTCCTGGTGTCGTGTGCCTCTCCTCCGGAATTGCTTGTGTTGTTTATGCTATTGGTCCCATCTGCGTGCCATCAAAATTTCATGCTTCCATTTTCCGCCATCATTTTTTTCAACGGTCACAGTTCCATTTATGTGTGCAATCCCTCGGACAGCCCGTCATTTCTACTACGTGGAGGATGCTTGGGAAGCTACGAACATTACGACTGCGTTCTTCCAGCTACTATACCTGATTATACGGTTTCGCTCCCAATTTGTGCTGTCGCTCCTACCAACTCATCCAATGGTGTTCTAGACGTCTTCTCTGATGCCATCGACTCCGATCTCACACCATCTCAGCGTCAAGAGGTCAATTTTCTACTTCGTTTTCGCTTGTCATTCTATCGTGACCAGTCGGGCTCAAAGCGAACCTCCGCGGTCATTCACTGTATTGACACTGGTCAAGAAGCCCCGCTAAGACGGCGTCCGTAACGTGTGTCATCTGCTGAACGCCGTGTCTTTGACAAACATGTGGACGACATGTTGAAACGTGACATCGTCGAGCCCTCCAACAGTCCCTGGGCTTCACCGGTTGTTCTCGTCAAGAAAAACGATGGATCCATCCGGTTCTGCGTTGACTACCACCGACTCAACAAGATAACGCTCAAAGACGTATACCCTATGCTTCGCAAAGATGATACATTGGACTGCCTACAAGAAGCAGAGTTCATTTCTTCGTTAGATTTACGCTCCGACCCATGGCAGAGGGTGACCACCCGAAGACAGCCTTTGTAACACCGGATGGACTATATGAATTCACCGTTATGCACTTTGGCCCCTGGAATGTACTTGCACTTTCGAAAGGATTATGGATACCATCCTGAAGGGTCTGAAATGGAAAACATGCCTCTGTTATGTGGACGATATTGTGGTATTTTGAAGCGACTTTGCGACCCACCTCAACCACCTCGAGCTAGTTATTACGTGCCCTTCCACGGCGGGCATTAAACTTTACTTGAAAAAATGCCACATCAGCGCTCGCAAGCTTCTGATCCTCGGGCATGTGGTTTCTAAGGACGGCATTCTTCCAGACGCTACAGAACTTAATGCAGTCATGGCTTTCCCAAAACCAACCACCATCAATGAGCTCCGAAGCTTCATCGGTCTGTGTTCATACTTCCGTCGCTACGTCCGCAATTTCGCCTCTATTATCGCTCCCTTGACCAATGTTCTCTCTGAAAGTTGTGATTGGTCAGCGTGGTCGCAAGCATGTGACGATGCATTGCAGGAAGTTCGACTGCTCCTCACTACGCCTCCCATACTCCGGCATTTCGACCTGTCTGCTCCAACGCAGCTTCGTACAGAAACTAGTGGTATCAGGCTAGGGGCCATACTGGCCCAGCGCAAGGATGGCTTTGACGAGTACGTCGTTGCCATTGCCAGCCGCATCTTCACAAAAGCCGTGAAGAATTAGTGTCACTGAAAAGGGGTGCTTCGCCATTATTTGAGCAATCGGAAATTTTCGGCCTTATTTATATGTGCATCTGTTTGATATTGTAGTTTACCATCATGCGCTTTGGCGGTTATCTTCACTAAGTCATCGTAATTGTCGGCTCGCTCATTGGGCATTGCAGATACATAAATTTGATACCCGTGTTATCTACCGTTCTGGTCGGAAGCATTCTGACGCCAATGCCATGTCATGCTCACCGTTGGCTTCAGAGCATGTCTGCTCCCTGACCTCCACCAGTGCTGCCTTGGCTATCAGCATTTCAGACACGCCTTCCGAGCAACGCAAATACGCTTGGATTTTTTCCCTTTTGGACTTTCTCTCAAACTGGACGCCCGCTCCAGTTTCTAGGACGCTTCGCCCTCAAGCACAACACTTCGCTATTCGGGATAACCTGCTTTACCACCGAAACTACAGCTCGATTGGCCGTAAGTGGGTGCTCGTCATTCCCCGACATCTCTGCTTAGACATCTGCGCCACGTTCCACGATAATCCGCAATGTGGCCACGCTGGAGTGTTAAAAACATACACGCGCTTGCAGCTGCGGTACTACAGGTTCGGTATGTACCATTTACTTCACCGTTACGTAAGGTCTTGCCTTACGTGCCAGAGACGCAAGATGCCCACTCAACATGCCACAGGTTTCTTGCAGCTGTTGCCACGTCCAACTCGAGCCTTCGATCGTGTCAGAATCGACCTTTACTGTCCGCTTCCCTATACTCGAGTAGCGACCGCTTCGTCACTGTCGCTATCGACCACCTAACGTTGTTCGGTCAAACAGCTGCGTTACCTTCTGCTACCGCAAAAGAGGTTGGATGCTTTATACTGCAAAACCTGGTTTTAAACCATGGAGCACCTCGGGAGGTTTTTAGCGACCGCGGCCGCGTTTTTCTCTCCGGCGCCATCATAGCGTTGTTGAACGAATGTCGCGTCATACACCGCACTACCACAGCCAATCACCCGCAAACAAATGGGATGACAGAGCAATTTATTTGTATACTTGGTGACATGCTGGTCATGTACGCTTTACCCGATCAGTCAAATTGCACACTACCTTTCGTGACATATGCCTACAACTTTGCAACGTAAAGCCCCACTGAATTTTTGCCTTTCTTTCTTCTTTACGGACGCGAGCCATCATCAACAATGGATACTATTCTTCTTTGTCGAGTGGACCCTTCAGAGTTGACAACCGCTTCACGAGCAGCAGCACATGTTGAAGAATGTCGGAAGCTTACTCGTGCATTCACGTCACATGACCAGACGCGCGAAAAACATCGCCACCACGTGTCAGCCACGTCTATGAGCTTTGATCCTAACTCGCTGCTGTGGCTGTGGATTTTTTCTACTCCTCCAGGACTCTCCCACAAGCTTTCGTCTAGGTACCATGGTCGCTATCAAGCTGTACACCAAACATCCTTGGTCAACTACCTCGTAGAGTTACTGGATGCATCTCCAGACAAGCGTCGTCGTGGACGAGAAATCGTACACGTCTTTCAGCTCAAGCGATACCATGAAACGTCTGTGTACACCTGTCCTTAGGTCGCCAGGTTGGCTCCGTTTTTGCCAGAAGGCAATATTAACGAGGGCAGTGGACACGAAGCTCGTGTGGAGAAAGAAGACGCGCTGTGATCGCAGGCTTGCATTGAGTTAGCCCTTTCACTAAATAAATCTCTCATTCGCCGAGTAACTCCTGCTTGTTCAACAACCCGTTTCATAAAATGTATTCATTCATTCATTGAATATCCGTAAAATGTAGGATGGTTGGTGATTTTCGTCGGGAGAACTTCGGGGTAGCAGCACTTTAGTGGTACGGAGACGTTTTAGCACGTACGCTCATGTTCTTCTTCCAGACACAATAAGAAAAAGAGCTCAGCGCACTGCTTTCTCCGTTTGATTACCTGCATCACAGGAATGAAACAAAGGTTCCATTATAATACGGGAGAAAAGTATTTTTGGCTCCCAATCGTAAGTTCTCCGCTGTCTTTTGTGAACCTATAACAATGCTACATCAATGCTGAAGATAATGTAAAGTTTCACGTAAATTTCCATGGCATAAACGTTGTTGTCATAAATTGTGCCAATGAATATTTTTGTAGAAATTTTCTTCATAGCTAAAATTGCGCATGTCCGCTTAGTTTTATAACTTCCGTGTAACTTTATTTATTCTTCTTCTTAGGGGACAAGTTTAGTGCAGAAGTATAGGGCTTCACATGACAAATATTTCTCTGCAGTGGGACAGCCAAAGGACATCTTATGATAAACTAAATATCATGGAACCACCAAACAGTCATGCAACATACCCCTAATCACAGCCCCGCGGCGGTGGTCTTGTGGCTAAGGTACTCGGCTGCTGACCCGCAGGTCGCGGGATCAAATCCTCGCTGCGGCGGCTGCATTTTCGATGGAGGCGGAAATGTTGTAGGCCCATGTGCTCAGATTTGGGTGCATGTTAAAAAACTACAAGTGGTCGAAATTTCCGGAGCCCTCCACAACGGTGTCTCTCATAATCATATGGTGGTTTTCGGACGTTAAACCCCACATATCAATCAATTACCCCTAATCACAGCGCGAACGTACATACATGCCTAGCAGCAGTGGTTCTCAAATAGAGCTCCGTGAGATCACTGGGGTCCGCGGAGATTTATTTAAATAAATGCCACGTACTTCATACTATGCTGCTGTGTTGTGTTCCCCGTTCCTCTACATTTATTTGTTATTGCAAAGAGTTCATCTATTCCACTGCTGCACAGGGGTCCCCGAAAATTGATGGCTCAAAAAACAATAACTTATAGCCATGTTTGCATTTTCCACCGAGCAGTGAAAACGAGGCATTTCCCCCATATTTTATGGAGGTGAAAACGCTGTAGGCCTGTGTGCTCTGATTTGGGTGCATGGTAAAGAACCCCAGGTGCTAGAAATTTCCGGAGCCTGCCACAACAGAACCTCTCATAATCGTATGGTGGTTTCGGGACGTTCAATCCCACATATCAGTCAATCAACGGTCACACACATCCCTCTTGCCAAGTACACTGACCGATCTTATTACAGTGCAAGGCGATTTGCTTATTTGCAACGTGTTAGTCCTTTGTACGAACACGTCAGATTGAGGTAGCACAACGAAACAAACCGTTTTTTGAGAATGTCGTATGCTCGAATGCAAGCATGGCGTGCTTTCTAGACAACGCAGGGAGCCAACCACACAATGCGTGGTTAAGCCAGTAGCCACCAGGTGGCGAGTTTAAGGGTGGCACTGTTACGAGTAAAAATTGAACATCTTTGAACTTGGTCCCATGTATAAAAGTGAGGCTATACTACAGGATGTCGTTTCTGAACGATTATGCGATTAATGGCGTCGGCAGCCATATACTCCATAACCAGGGTTAAATAATGATGGCAATATTGTGTATCGCCAAGAATCGTTGGTTGCGATGAATCATTGGGTGCGTTAGTTTCGCTTCCCTCTGTCGAGTATTTTGGAAAACTAGCATAGTCCCTTATGCATCTGCTTGAGCCGACACGATGGCAAAACTCATGTTTTTCCTCATGGTCAATGTATTGAGCGCCGTATCCGTGTCGTACCTCTGTATAGTTTTCCATTTCTGTGCTTCAGGTGTTAATGCCTCTTGGAAATTTGGGCGTATTCGTGTTTGCGACTCTCTTGTTTTGAATTTTTAGCGCTAAGTTTTACGGATGGTACCGTAGAAACTTTCTATTTCTTCAAGTTGTGCATTTTCCATAATGATCAGCCTTTGTAGATCAGCGTCCAGGTTGATGACTGCTAAGCAGAAGAAACACACTCAGCTAACGACCCCGGTGGCCACATTTTAATAAGTGCAAAATACGAAGAGAAAAGCATTGTTACAGGTATTTTTCATTTCGGTCCAGTTTCATATGCAGATGTATACAAGTGAATCTCGGGTGATCAAAACTAATCTGGAGCCCCTCGCTATGACCTGGTTCGTAATTAGTCATACCGTGTTTTTTTTTTCGCAAAAAGACAAACTATTAGTTTCATGTTGGGTTGGCCAGTGGGGTTATGATTTACAAGTTTAGGCTGAGTTTTCATCTTGGTTTACCATGCGCTGCTTTTTTAAAATGCAAATATTAGCTTGTGGTGTGAGTATCTATCTTCATAACAAATCTATTGTTTTGTTATTCAAGGTTCAAATTTTCGACGACATCCAAGAGAAATGCGTGAAACTCTTCAACAAAGACTACATAGTAAAGGCAAGTACATTTTCCTCTATATGCTAGTTTAAGCACCTATTATCGAGCAGATAGCCGCGCTTTCCTGTTTAAAAAAGTCATCGTTTAAAGGGTACGCAATAAAACTACTGAATTTTCCATTCTTAATCAGTACACAGTTCTTATATCACAATGCGAATATGTAATAGATGCGAAAAAAACACATTAGTCTTTACATTAACGACATGCCTGAAGGAGTAAGCGATAGGCATCATCTGAGTGTTGAATCATGAGTAGTCACTAAAAGAATCATACCGATAAAATTTCCACAAGAATGTTTGGCAAAGCCGCTTGTATTTATGGGAATAATGCATTTCTTGTCATACAATATTTCGAAATAATTTATTTCAGCTTGTTCGGTAGCCTGTCATGCCGCATTAGACGTCTGGGCGAAGCTAACTCCTAACGCATTCAGCGTTTACAAAACTTCAGAACATAGCTGTTTTTCAACCTAAATCAGTTTAGACTTGCGAGCAATTTCTACTTTGAAATCACCTTAGTGATATGAATATGCAATAAACGCGATACTTAAAATATACCTAAGTATACCTTCAAACGAAAACTCGCAGCCACTCATGCATGAAAACATCTCGTTCTTCTCCATCGTAACTACTCCCCTTGATGTTAGAACTTCACGAAATACTTGCATTTACCTCGTGATTGAGAGCCAGGCATAGGCGCAGCAAGTAGAACATATGTTCACTCACTTCTCCAAGCACAAACCTTTCCTTGTTACAATAAAAAGCTGCAGCACGTCGGCATCTTAGGGAGAATGGTGCGAAGTACTGGTATTCAACTGTACTATCGGCGTCAAATGAAACCGAACAGCGTAGCGCTTATTTCAAGCATTAGAAACAGTATAGTGTTGGCCGTCCAGTCGTCATCATTGACAGGCGTGCACATCTGGTTTGGCAGCACTGCGCGATCTCCATACAGTGTGTTATCTCCATTTCTGCTCTAGTTTTCGTATGGTGGTAATGGTGGCCATCGTGGGCATGCCAAGCGCTTTTGATCGTATCACTCGCAATCCCTTGCTTTTACTTCAGCATAACAGTGCAATCGGTGACTTGATAAGATAAAACGAAAAGAGAAATATAATCGGTTTGCGGTTAACTTTCAAACGATCGTCGTATCTCGTTCGCCAGTGCTGCTTCACCTGCACCCTTCTTTCGGAGACCGACCCGAAAACGCAACACTTCAACTTTAAATGCCGAGTGTTTGTTCGGAAGAGAGCGCGAAACGTTTCGCTTTACCGGCCCGAAGTGAAACGGTGTGAAATTGCAAGCATTATGAACCGACTTTTGTCTACTATATATAGAATTAGCCAGAAATTTCATGGACTCCGTGATGATAAACCATGCTACAATACTAGCCTCTGACTGCAATAGCTTAATGTCTGTTTTTTTGTTTCTTTCAAATCCCATACCTGGAACACAAGCAGAAATGCTGTACTATAGGGGGATCGCGCAGTGCTGCCACACCGGATGTGCGGGCCTTACTGTGTAAATGACTGGTGGACGGCGCGCACTATGCCATTGATAAGGCTTGTGCCACGCGCTCCGCTGTTCGCGTTTCATTTGATACCGATAGTACCCACATTTTTATTTGTTTGGAAGAAACCGTAGTCCCTGTCGGGCATTGAAAAAGGAGGGCAATGATACAATAACAGGTGAAATACAACAGAAACCACTCGAAAATACATTTCTATTTGAAATGTTGTGTCTGAAGTTATGAAACTAAAACGCCTAAACATCTGCGCTCGAAATTCAAATTGCGTAGTACCGTAATCATCGATGATTTTTTTTCTCTGTGCACAGATCATAGACAATGATCGGGGGGAGCTCAGCGCCACGTATCCCAACAAGATAGTGGCCCTGGCACTTCCTGCTCATAGTGATGGCAATCGGGATGGCGGGCAAGTTGTCATTTTCTTATGTATTCAGTTTTTTTTTGTTTTTTTTGCACGAGGTGTCTCTGGGCCCGTAGTCAGAAGCATCAGACATTGATGATCTGCTTAGGCCCGTCCACATATCAAATGGTGTTAAAAGAAAGATCTCATTCGTGGTATTGAGACCTTGCCGAACGTCTCCAGAAATATAATCCATATCTCCATAATTCAGTGGCTTTCGTAGCAACATGACAGCTCCTAAACATAAAAATAAAGATTTAAGGTGAAATTCTCAGTTATTTACCTAACATTCTCATGCCTAACTAGCCCTAAGAATTGCTCCTATGAAAACCTATACTTCAGGCAATTACCATGGGGCATAGCCCAATGTTTACCTTGCCCGGCTTGTGACTCGAAATATGGGGGAGGGGGCAGTTCTGGCTTCAGTAGTCACATATAATTTAAGGCGAAATGCTACTAAGCAGATGCCCTGCGCAATGTCAATGCATTTTTAAGAACAATTGGTGGGAAAACCATTCGGAGCCTTTCACTACGGCGTTTCCGTTAGCCTGAGTCACTATAAGAAGTCCAGTCCCATGAGCCACGTAAACTGACGTCAACGATTAAAAGGTTCATGTTTTTCAGAAGTGAACTCCATTTTCTTCACAACTCAAGTGCTTAGACTTAGCTGCATACAGGCTAAGGAACTGAAGCTGGTTAAAATTTCCGCAGTGCTTCACTGCGCCATCCCTCATATTGATATCGTCCTTCCCCATAATCATTCTCACTGTTACAAGGCGCCGGTAAACTGACTGGTCAAAATGTCAGTTTTCAAGAATCTTTTTTCGCACCCTACCTCCTTCATGTACTCGAACATGGGAGTGTGCGTATAGCTTGAATTCTTGTTTTACCTGCGATCGTTCACTGATAAGGTTCGCTCATCTCATTTGATTTATATTGCAATTTCTTTTGCGGCATGCCCCGCACGGCTGCCACAAAAGTGCATTTAGCCACTCAAAGATTTCGAAGTAATATATGTGCACGAGTTGCAGCCGCGGTGTCAGAGTAGGTTGGCACTGGCAGAGCATAAACTTTTGTCACGACTTGCCTGCACATAAAGCAAAAAGGTAGTACAAAAGTAGAAATTGCGGTGTTTGCTACCCCTTAACAAATTTACAACGTCTTGCTAACGTCCTCTTCTTGACTTGCCTCGTAATAATACTGTGGTTTTGATGCGTAGAATGCCACATAATAATAATGTCGCCTACTGCAGAAATTTATGAGAGGTTGTAAACTTTGTCGCGATTTCTTCGCGAATCAGAGCTACTAAGATTCGTACTTACATACGTGACGTATTATTAAACGTTACTATCTTGACCGACTACCGAGGTTGTCATGGTGGAAGTATTACGAAGAAATTTTGGCAAATTGATTTCCCGAATACGATGAATTCAAAATTGTTCTAGTTCTGGCCATAATGATATGTCATTGTAAGGTATAAAACTTCAGGTATAAAACGTCAAACCTAAATCCTCGTTCATAGTTTGCTCACCTGTACAAGGTGGGCAACTCCACAGTGGGTCATGTATGTAAACTTATCTTTACAGTTCGAATATTTCTCTCGTAGACGCCTCAATATTATCCGCGTGGATATGTTTGCGTTTTACGAATTGTGGTTTCTTCATGCATCGAGCATATATGTTAATATCATGTTGTGGTATGTATTTACTACGATTATGACGTGTAAAGACAACACCATACACTTTTACTTTTTTATTTGAGCTTCATGACTGTCAAGTTCCTAGTTTGTAATATTTCTTCCCCGCCGGTAGTAACTAACTCATGACGGTAAAGGTACAAATATAACAACTAATACTTCCACTTACTACATAGCTACTATACATTGGCAGGAAATAGCCCCCTATAAGATAGTACACGCCACTGTTTCTCTGCGGAGCCCCTTGAAGCAAGGCAAGTCGTCCATATCTGCTTCTCATGTGGCATAAACATGCTTGCAGTAAAACGCTCGACACAGACCATGACAAGGCTATTATAGATCAAAATAGATCTAAAATAACAAGTAAGGTCTCGAATGTATAGATAACAGAAATAATAAAAAAATAATAGGATAAATTTAGGGTCACTAAAAACACGTTAGCTCCTCCCACATCCACTTGTTCACCGCTTCATAGCTGCATCTAAAATAGGAATAAGCCCGGAATGACTGTGGGGAAGACATAAGGTGTAAACTGCCGTAAAAACAGGAAGCCGATAAAATGCATCAGAAAGTAGTGCACATATTTGACACACAGTTTCGAATTTTCCTAACAAGATTATACCGGGGACGGGGAAACCCTATATGCTCACCTCAAGCACTGCCGTCACCGACGGTGTGGTAAGCGGAGCGGAAGGTACTCTACGAGCAGGAATCACTGCGTGACCGCGCTACGCAATTCGGGAGGTTTCATAGTAATGAAGCTGCATTTGAATTGCGTGCATTTTTATTTTAAAGGGTATGCTGTCAAGCCCTCCAAAACTTTATACCTTGAAGAAAAGTGTTAGAAAATTCTGTCTGATTGTAGTCCTAAATGTACAGGAGATTTTAAAGAATATTTGTTTGAAACCTGTTTGAGGCATAACCTAAATATTGATAAGAAAAAAAAATAGTGAATAATTGTGTAACTAATTTATTCCTAACATACAAAATCTGCAATAACTGCTTTGTAATGAAGCTTTGGCAGTTTCATTCTTCTTAAAGCATTATATTGAATGTAGCAAAAGTCATAGATGGCATCACAGTACTCCGTCAATGCAAAATCAGTGCAAGCTAATGCTTCGTGCCACCTGTCGCACTTCGAATGTTTTTTATCGTATACGCTTACAGTACCGCTATATTGACGTCTTTTACGCAAGGATCATCCTAAAGAAAAGCTAGACCCAATGCGCAATTCAGAACGGTGTTTGAGATGTGGGTCATACAGAGCATCTCCTGCATCTAGCAGTTATATAAAAAGAAACTTTGTTAGAAAGTACGAGCGTGGGGTTCATCCCAAAAGGCAAGCATTCTCAAATCATGTATGCTAATCGGCCACTAACCTTCAAGAGGAAAGTATATAAGAGCTGCATCTTGCCGGTACTTACCTACGGAGCAGAAACCTGGAGGCTTACAAAGATGGTTCAGCTTAAATTGAGGATGACGTACGCAGTGAGCGATAGAAAGAAAAATGATAGGTGGAATGTTAAGAGAGAAAAAAAAGGGAGCAGAGTGGGTCAGAAAAGAAACCGTGGTTAAGTATAGCATAGTTTAAATCAAGAAGACCAAATTTCCATGGCCCGGGCACGTGCCACGAAGACAGGATAACCGCTGGTCATTAAGGGTAGGTGACTGGATTTCCAGAAAAGGCAAACGCGCGAAGGGGAAACAAAATCTGGTAGGCCGATTAGATTTAAATGTTCGCAGGTTTAACGTGACAGCAAAAAAAAAAACGTAATACCGGGTTGATTTGCGGATAATGGGAGATGCTTCTGCCCTGCAGTGGGGTGATAGTGATGATGAAGTACATCTGTTCTTACCAGTGCGCATATAATGTAGGTAAGGTTCATAGCCAGATACATCTGATGTGCTCTAGTAACAAGTTGTCCTTTAAAAAAAAGCGCCGCCATATCCACGAAGTGAATGATGAGTGGGCGAAGCTCCGGAGGTAAACCTGGTAAACCATGAATCCTCTGTACATTTTGCCCACTCGATTTTATTACATCGCTCCCCCTAGCATACGTCGCCGCACTAAATCGAACGATTGCCTTCAACCAATGACACGCGCCATATGTGACATCATTACTATTTTATAAGATCTCGTGTCTTTCATCAACTACAAGTACCGCTTTCTAGTTTATAACATCTTGCATCTTTTCATCATCAGCTACAAGTACCACCATCTAGTAAACACTACAAGAACTAAACGAGAGGTGGCTACATACAGGAGACGGTACCGCCATCTAGTGAACACTGCAAGAACTAAACTAGAGGTGGCTACATACAGGGGACGCACAGCCCACGCCCTAAGGAGCTTCGCCCCTAAAAACAGTTCAACAACAAACCACAAAGCACTTGTCCTCTGCTCTCACGTTTTGAAGTTAGCTGCGAGAACCTTCGCATGTGGGAGATATTACCTGGCCTGGCCCGCACACATCATCCTTCACCCCCTCATGGCTCCGCGTTCCCTCAGCCTGTGACCTCTCTTTAACGCAGTCCCGTAAAACATGAACCCCATCAGAACACATGATTCACTGGAGGAAAAACAGTGGCATCGCGAGCTTTCATAACAATGGTCTGAAAAAGATCGTCTATGTGTCGGAAATACAGTGGTACAAGGAGACCGGGAAGAACACTGTCTTCCTCAGTGTGCATTGATATGCTTTGGCGAATATTGCGCTATTTGTGTAGCCGCAATACCATATTACAGGGAAGCTTTCGAAACAAAATTATATGCAAAAATTCCTTAAATGCATTTGCTCAAGAAACACAGCAACCTCACTACTGTGGTACATTATACACAATGTAATAAATGCCACTACACGAGGACAGAATATAAATTTATGTCGGAATCGGGACAACGTTGTAGTCCGTGGTATTCACAACGGAGATGTTGCACAAGTTTTTCTCAAAAAATAGAGAAAATAAATTTACCCCCTCAACACCGCGTGAATTAGCAAATAGTAAACTATAGAAAAGTTAGTCTGTGCGGAAGAATGACTCTAATAACAAACCAGAGTCAAAGGAATACTCTTGCAGATATGAAAATTGTGTTAGGGAAGTGCTACTATGCCACCTCCTGCAGCACAGGGTGCACATACCCTATAAGACAACCCCAAATGCGCAGCATGTGCAAATACCAATATTTTGTCTAGAACTTGAAACAGAGAAAAGTTTTAACCGCATTCTACAGCAAACGCATACCAATTCACCAAGCACTAATTTTAGGAAAGACGCACTCGTGAATGCATCACGGGTTCTAAACTTTTAGGGGCGAAGCACCTTAATACCACACAATGTCCCTCTGTTCATAAACTGCCGTCCGGCATCTACAGCAGATTTTGCGCAGGTGCGCCATCTCTGAGGCACCACAAGAAAAACAATCGGATTGATAAACTGTGTTAGAGCACAATGCCACCAGAAGTCACTCGTACAAGCACGCGGTTCCCGCACTCGTTCCGCCGTTTTGGAAGGAAGCGAACGTAAGGGTACAGTGCGCAGTTTTAGTACACTCTAGTAAGGCGCACCATGCAGTGCCTCTTAGGACACCGTCGCCAGTCCAACCCCGAGCGGATAGCTCCCGAAGCTGCAATAGCACGGAAACACCTATTAAACACATTAATTTCACGGATGATTCACGGTATGTTGCGTGGTGCATTGTCCCTTCGTTCACTTGTGCTTCGTGGATATGCTTGCTTTTTGTTTTAGGGAAGCCGAACTAATAGAAAACGTTTGAGCTCACTGTGCACTTAGCTATGTATTGTTGCTTAGATTGTCTACTTTGATTTTTAGAAAGAGGACAGAGGTTTTTATTCTAATCAGCAGAGACTGGTGCTGTGCTTTCTCAGAAGAGAACACACTGAGCACACCCAATTTTTAACAAGTTATACATGATGTTTGGCGCAATATAGATTTAAATGCTTATGTGCCATTAAGCCATACGAAATGAACAGTAGATGCAGGAAGAAATTTTCTGCGCTGTATTAAAAATGCACTCTACCCAGTTTGGTTCAACAAGCTTGCACGACGGTTTAACAATTATGCTAACTTTTAGTCATGAAAGCTAGCAATTAAATTCAATGTCGCAGTCCACAGGTGTTAAGTAACTGTACGAAATATTGTGACTGCTTGGTGGGTAGCGTGTGTCCTAGCGATCTATTAAAAGTGGTCTTACAAGATGTGTTCAAGATCATTAGTTTAGAATCCTGACGCACAACCAAGTTGTACAGTACAGTGAAAGTCGTTTTTGTCAATACCTTAACTACTTTTGCTAGTCAGTCAGCAACTCTAATGGTTTAGTGCTGAAGGAATGCGGTAATCCTTTTTTATCACTGTACCCACAAGTGAAGCAGCAGTGCTTTTGAAAGAAGGTGACTATGTTCAAAGGTTTTTGATTTCCACCGCGTATTTGCTAGTTGTGGTCAAGGCCATTTATACGTAAAGTGTGGTTGTGTTGCATGAACTGTCACATCTTAGCTGCTACAAATTCTTTCTTCATTGTGAGATATTTGCACTGTACCTTGTTCTTTATATTAGAATGCATAATTCACTAATACACTCAAATCTACGAAAGACAGTGCGCATATATATAAAGCATGAAAAGCTTTTGGCTGCCCTTGTCGTTGGCCTTATGCGAGATGTGCGAACATCGTAGCGAGAATTTAGAAAATCAACCGACATATCCAGAAAATGAATCATGTTAGAGAAGCTTGCTCGCACATGGTCGAGTAACCAACGAATCCATGGACCGTACTATCATACACAAATCGACAACGTTGTTATATGAACATTACATACGCAATGTTTAATTTACAAAGAGATGCACTAGGTAAGAACTGACAAAGCAGCTGTCATTTACCTTCCTTTTGAAGGTTAGAGGTAGATTACCATTATATATATGGGAATACTCGCAGAATGTAATCTACCCCATGAATAGTCTAGTTATTTCACTCTGATGGTGTCCTTTTTTTAGGAACGGTCATCAAGAAGACGCACAAGAACTTCGCATGCACATGAAGAAGTCGCGAGTTGCCAGGGCACGCACCCGATTTGTCGTTCCCGTCATATTATACGATGGAAAGGTATGGCTCGCTGTCATGTACACGTCACATAATGGGTATAGCATCTGCAGGTTGGGTTTCTGGATTGCTCAGTGAACAATGATTTATTTTATAGGTGCTTAAACGACGTGCCCCATACATATTGATCCACGTTCCTGATTTCGAATGGAATGATTGAGAGCCAAATCACATGTTAATACGAAATGATGCTTAAAAATGTATTATTACATGTTTACTTCCTTTTGCAAAATGTACCTTCTCTGAACAATACTCACCTCCATCTTTTGAATGTGTAAGTTGTCATTAGTATATTTTCTGAATTACAAACAATATCGCCAAAACATTCTACTCTTGCAAATGTTATAATACCTTCTAGAACAAAAAAAAGTCTGTAGTACAATTTGACACGATGCAAATGAGAGCAGCAGGGAAACGAGGGGGCAATCGACAATGAAAACACTGCAACACAGCTGAGAATTTTTGGTCAACTGCTCGACGACTAACATTAGCATAGACAGGAAATGAATCATTTTCATGGTCATTCTCTTACTAATTTTCAGTCGCACGGCACACCGAAAAAAACAGCAACATGTCCCCCTTTTTTCCTGCGGAAAGAAGTTAACATCTCATAAAACAAGTGGTTGCGGATCACTAATGCTTGCAGTAATGCTTTCAAACTGCAACTCTCTTTCTCTTTGGTAGGACCCTCCAATCAAAGCCCAATCCACTAACGACAAGTCTTCGATTGAATTTCGATCTCGCCGTTATCACTTGGCTGACGCTGCGGCAGCCACCATTAGGATAACGTATGAATTTGTGGAGACCATTGAGGTCCTGTCAACCAACATGGCGCACTTTTTGTGGCAGGTACAACTGCTGGCAGATCTTATGAAATCAGCTTATCGATGACTGCTTGAGGGTCTAGTGAATAGTGAACTTCAATGCGCTAGATTATACGCTGTGGCTTATAAAAACAATTCACCGACAGTTTTGTGCTTGCCGACTGCTTTTGATACGTAAGTGGATATTCAAGACAATATTACCCAACTTTGTTCTCTCCTCTATACTTCTGTTATCAATGTACTTCGCATAACTGCGTATTTTGTTTTGTCACCAGCACATATGCAGGTCAGCAACGCTTTCTGGGGGAATCGAAATGTACACCCGAACTCTGGTGGATTACCTCTGCGGTATGATCTCAAGACTTCATTACATTTGTCTGCCACCATGTTTGTGTGCAACTTTCGCCAATAACGAGTCGCATCTCACTGTTTAGTTTCTATTCGAGGAGATTGTGTTAGCGAAATGTCGTTCCTTCTCACAATACTTGGATGTGTGACTGTGGTCGTCACTTATTTCTTATTTCAATAATTTTAGGGTAGTCGTAAAGAAGCAAGCTGTACTTATTCCATTCCGTAGTATCTGCGCTTGTGTGGGTACTTTGAATTATTTCGTTCGACATTCAAAATAACTATCCTTTTCAACAGGTCCGTCACGGTGTCGATTTTCCCAATTCTGCGTTTCTTCAGGACTAGGTAAGACTTTTGCTTTGGCACTGTTATGTGGTCTTTCAAAAGTGGAGCCAGTGTTTCCAAAGTGAGATTGGCGGTCTTTAATTTTCACAGAACGCTGATGCAGTTACATTCTCATGGTAAACTGAAAATTTGTTGGAAATATATTTCTATATTCCAAGAGACAATTGTCACTGTACCACTCATTATTTAAGCATCGGATCACTCTACTTGTCAGTAACTTAACTTCAACACTTTCGTGGTCCACACATATCATTTCTATCTGTGCCAACACATCAAGATCATTAGGTTTTCTGTGCCGAAATCTATACAGTGCTCCCTCCGATGTGCGCAAACTGGCTTATCTTGCTCTAATCCGCCCTCAACTGGAGTTCGCATCCTCCATTTGGTCACCATATTAGCAATACCTCATAGATAAGTTAGAATGTATACAGAACAGAGCTAGTCGATTCATAGTGCGTAATCACAGCTACCCGTCCAGCGTAACACAGATTAAACATAGCCTTGCACTCGAGCCACTGAAAATTTGCCACGACATCTCGCTTTTATCACTATTTCACAAACTCATCCCCACCAGCATGATGCCATCTGTTCACCTTAATCTAGCACATCGAACTTCGAGCAGACTACATAACACCTTTAGCTTATCACGCATGTACGGCAATACTAACACTTTCAACCAGACGGATCTTCCACGAGCTAATCATTTGTGGAATGATTTGCCAAATGATCTTGCGTGAGAACAAGACCACACAAAGTTCTATCATACTCTTAAAAAATACTTATGCACCAAAAACTGCTCTATCGCATCTTCGTAATGATCAGTGTTTCTAGGAGTGTTGCCGATTGTTTTTGCACTATTGCTAGGTTGTAGTTACTGTCATAAGTTTTTTTGTATTTCACCTTCACATACTGTAACTCACTTTTCTAATATGTATTTTGCTTACATGTTCATAAGTAGAACTGCATTTTCTATTATATTAATTATTTGCCTATGTATGTGTAGATATTACGTATATGTATTTTTGTAACATATTATCTGTACCGCCCCCCTTACACAATGCCCCTCGAGGGCTCTGTAAGGTACTCTAAATAAAAAAATGAAATATAGTAAATAAAAAAAAATTTTGCAGCTGAAGTGGGACTTGTACTCACATCTTTCGTCCTTGATGTTCTTCATATGGATCGCCCACATGTTCCTGAACTGGCCAAACTAAATTGTAATCTCTTAGGTGATTCCTGTATTTGATTCATTAATTGAAATCGTAAAGTTAGTTTTTCACTTCGGCAAAATACTGTTGCTTGATACTGCTTTTGATCACTAGGACATGTGTGCATATATTTTTAAATTGCAAGAAAAACAACGTTAAAATGCATCTTTTTGGAAGATACTCGGGTTGAAGCGGAAGCAACGCTTGACACTAGATAATAGCAATACAAGAGCTTGACACTCACAGCATCGTTTTAAACAGTAGGACTCACCGTTATCGCATTATCATGTTAATTGTACACGTAAATATTGGGTATGCCTGCGCTGTTGTGCGTTCACCTGCTCCGAAATAACATCGCTTTCAACCTTCACGCTGAATTTATAGTTTAACTGAATGTGGACCCTTCAAACAATAGCGCTTGCGCCTATGCATTCAAATGAATACGGATGATCTGTAAACTGCGTGTGCGAAGAAAACTGGGCTCGGAGGAAAACCTACCATGCTATGAGCCATATGTTTTAAAGTATCTCTTATTGGGACTACGATGAAAACCTAATTCATCCTGAATGAGCAAGGTTTCTGCTCTCGCAAATTTTTTATACTCTTATTCGGCACTTTATGTTGGAATATGTTGAAATACGAACACACTAATAAAGTACGTGTTCCTTGATCTGCCAGACTTCCCGTTTCTTTAGTTTGAAACATAGACTGAACTCTCACTTCAGTGAACTTTAGGCACACAAATTTCTAGTTTCCCTAAATGAAAGCGTGCTACACTGAATAATGGAACAGCGTTGGACACAGCAGAATTCAGCTGAAAGGTGCGCGAGGCAAATTGTTCAGAACAAAGTTCTTTTATTTTAATTTCGGTTGCTACTCTTACAGCCCGAGAAAGTACCAATTTCCAGAGAGCAGATTTCTGTGCACTGCCTCTGGCACAGCTTGTTGCTGTGACACCTAGTCTCGTAAATTTGTAATATACCCTATATTTAATTTCCACTGCAGATACTGGTTTGAACCTGTTTTAGTCGTTATGACTTATTTGTCGCACTGTTATTTTCGGGTTTGGGCGAACACTGTAAACGATATCTGCTCCTAGATTGGCGCAAGTACTGAAGGTGCACGTGGCTTGTTTTACAGCGAAAGCTCTTAAGAGATCATTTTTCGGGTCACGTGCACTTGTAGTTGTCCGCCGCCGCCACCGGTGTCCGTAACCACATCGCGCTAAATTAGAAAAAAAACCCCCTTGCATTAATGAAATAGTTGGGTTTGAACCCGGGTCCGCTGAGTGCCGGCCCAGTATTCTACCACTGAGTTACGCCGGTGCTTGTTACTTGTTGTCAAACTTGCTTTAGGCAGGGATGACCTAGCACGAATCGCAGAGTAGGGCTCAAACCCGGGTCCGCTGGGTGCTAGCCGAGTATTCTACCACTGAGCTACACCGGTGCTTGTGACTTGTTGTCAAACTTGCCTTAGGCAGGCTTGATGTCGGATAAAGCAATCGCGTTAATACGACTTATAAAGTGTTTTACAACACCAGAAAAGCAACCAGTCGTCGCACAATGTGAATAGCGTAACGAGTGGGCCGTCCATCGCTCCAAACCATCACAAAAGCTTGTTCGTGTTCCCCTAATAACTGTGGCGCATACCCACTTCAGCCATATTTCCTCACCATCGTCAGTCACTGCATGGACAATTGGCACAAAATTCTTTGCAAGTGTTCAGTGGCTAACACGCTTCCCAGAAGACTGACGAAAAAAGTATAGCGAATGCCGGCCCACCACAGAGAAGTTTATTATTAGTGCCCTAGTGGGTACCAAGCAAGTGGGCTTGCAGTTGTTACCCAATGAGTGTTTTGAAAAGGCCCTAAAAGGCCCCTCTTCAAGCTTTGGCTGTGACTGTCCTGCGCGTACTGCGCAGGCCTGCCATTCTTTGTCTCCTGCGCAGCAGCATTACGCGTGAATGTAGCCCAGTTTAAGCGATGTGGCACTGCCGCTGATGAATCGGTGATATGCGGGTGGCACGCATTGTCTATGCCAGTTCTACAACCGCAAAACTTCAATGATTTCAAATATGAGCCCGAATGCGCAGTTCATGGAAATTTCATCATCTGAAGTATTCACTATTGTGAAGTTCATTCAGATGAACCATTTTTATAGAACACATAGGAAAATCACTGGAAATTTCAGAAATAATCGTTATAGCGACGTTCGTAGAAGGGAGTTCACTAGCAGCATATGCAGTAACTCGTGAAGCGAAATTCTTTACTAAATTTGCCGTTTTGAAATGTGACCCTTTCGATAATCCACTACCATGGCCCATAACGATCAATAGGCAGACTCACAAAACCATGATTTCCAGCATTTCACTAACGACAATTGTTTAAAATTCATTACCACTCACCAATCTCTAATAAGAGACATTTTGCCTTTCAGTCGATCCTCACTGCTACGGTCGTCCTTCGACATCCAGGCTGCGAGAGGAATATGAAGAACTGCCGGGAGATGCCGACACTTCACATTTGCCTGAAGAGTAAGAAGCACTCTGCGTCTAACATCTTACCGTCACCGTTTGCGAATCTCTTACAAGTGATCTTGCTACACGCAATCAAACGTGAACCATTTTGCCGAAATCATTCGCCGGGCTCTGATGTTTCTTAACCTTCCCCTGGCTACGAAAAGGCTAATGGGGGCAGTAATCTTGACAGTTTAAGGTGAAACTGAGGCTAAGGAATCAGTTTAGATAGGTAAATGGTGCTTTGAGAACTCTAATGTCGTTAATCTTCTCATCAGGGAGCTACTAACAGAGAATAAAATGAATATCAGTTTCGTCGATGTCAGATTTCCTGCTCATGTCTTCGAATTCAAAAATATCAAGGTGTTTTCACCGGGAGAGCAGTTATGACATCACAACACGGGTCACGCTGAGTGCCGTAGTTGTCCACCGCTACCGGTGGGTAGTACACCAGCATTCGCTATGCTATTTTTCGTCATGCTTCTGAGAAGTGTTGTATCCGCTAAACACTTACAAAGACTTTTGTGCCGATTCTTCAGCCCCGTCCTGGTGTTCTAGTGGCTAAGGTACTCGGCTGCTGACCCGCAGGTCACGGGGTGGAATCCCGGCAGCGGCGGCTGCAGTTTTGGTGGTAGCGAAAATGCTGGAGGCCTGTGTGCTCGAATTTGGGTGCACCTTGAAGAACCCTGGGTGGTCGAAATTTCCGCAGCCCTTCACAACGGCGTCTCTCATAATCATAGGGTGGTTTTCGGTCGTTAAACCTCACTTATCATCCAGTCAATAAATCAATCAATCGATCAATGTGCCAATTGTTCACGTGTTCATGCAGTGACTGAGGACGATGAGCAATTATGCCTGAAGAGGATATGCACCTATGTTAATAGGTGATCAAAAATAAGCTTATGTAGTAGGCTGTAGAATTGGACGACCTACTCGTTACGCTATTCACATTGTGTGACGCATGATTGGTGTTTTCTGTTCTAAAGCGCTTTATTACTCATATTGACGCGATTACTTTCCCGACATCAAGCCTCCATAAGGCAAGTTTGCGAACATGCCCGAAGCGCCGGCGTGGCTCATTGGTAGAATACCAATGGCTCATTGGTAGTTTTTTTTTCTCATTTTGCGATAGTGGTGTCGGACACCAGTGGTGACGGCGGTGGCGGACAACTATGGCGCCGTGAGTGACCCGCGATTTAGTCTCGTAACAGCTTTCGTTGTAAGAAAAAAAAACGCCAGGCATATGTGTGGTACGTGCAGCACAGTCGCTGCGAAAGTTAGAAGAGCGGCCTTTTAGAGTTTTTTTGCATACTCTTTAGGATACTATACATGCAGACTGCTAAGGTGCGCACTGCGTTATAGATATTAATAAATCTTGTGTAGTAGGCCAGTATTCACTATGCGGTTCTTCGTAGTTCTTTGGAGAAGCATTGTATCCGCTAAACACTCATTGGAAATTTTGTGTAATTTATTTATCCAGCGGCTGACGACGATTAGAAAATATGTCGGAATTGTGTATGCGCTACTGTATTAGGTAATCAAAATGTTTCCATTGAGTTGGAGCATTGGATAATCAAGTCGTTACGCATTTCGCGTTGTGGGACGCCTGGCTGTTCATTTGATGTTCTAAAGGCCTTTATTACTCACACTAACACGATTCCTTTACCGACATCAAGCCTGCCTAAGGCCAGTTTACAAATGAGTTCCAAGTGCTGGCGTCGCTCAGTGGTAGAATACTGAGCTGGCACGCAGTGGACATGGGTTTGAATCCGATTGTGTCATTGGTGTTATTTATTTACTGAATTTCAAGCACTGGCGCGAATCATTGGTAGAATACTGGGCAGGCACGCAGTGGACCCAGGTGCCATAGGTGTTTTTTTACCCAGTTTTTTTTTTTCGCTTGATACTGGTTACGTACATCGGCGACGGCGGAAGGCTACGGCGCCGCGCATGCCCCATGTTCTGATCTCATAAAAGCTTTCACTGTAAAACTCAAATTAAGGACACCAAAGACATGCGGTGACAACTTGACATTCGAACCCGATTTTTGCGCGTGAGCCCAGTATTTTAGAGCTGGGCGACGCCGGTGCTTGGGACTCGGTTGGCAAGCTTGCCTTAGTAAGGCTTGGTGTCGGGAAAGAAATCGCGTTAATTTGAGTAATAAAGCGTTTTAGAACAGCAAAGAAACAACCACGAGTCGCACAATGTGAATCGCGTAACCAGTGGGTCATCTGATTCCCGAACACACTACAAAAGCTTGTTCGTCACCTGTTAAGCTGTGGCACATACCCACATGATTCGAAATTCCTTATCGTCATCAGACACTCAACGCAACACAAAATTCGTTACAAGTGTTTAGCGAATACCACGCTTCTCCAAAAATAAAGGATAGTATATTGAATGCCTGCCTACTATGAAAAATAATATTTATTATTTATGGCGTAGTGGGTACCCAGCAAGTCCGCTTCTAGCATTTACTCAGTGTTTAGAAAAACCTCTGAAAGGTCGCTGTTCATGTTTTCGCTGTGACTGGGTGGCATTGCTCCACTAAGTGCCGTGAAACGTGGAACGGTACGTCTATGGCCCCTCAATACACAACCTACTTCATTTGTAGAGGTGGTCTAGGGGCTAAGGTACTCGGCTGCTGACCCACAGGTCGCGACATTGAATCCCGGCTGCTGCGGCAGAATTTTCGATGGATGCGAAAATGCTGTAGGCCCGTGTGCTCAGATTTGGGTCCACGTTGAAGAACCCCGGGTGGTCAAATTTTCCGGAGCCTTCCACTGCGGTGTCTCTCATAATCATATATGGTGGTTTCAGTACGTTAAACACCACATACCAATTATTCATTTGTAGCAATTTCAGCCGCACAGCACCCCGTAGACGCCGTGAAAAACTGCGATGTCATGGCGTTTGGTAGGAGAACTTCAAAGAAGCTTCGCCACCGGCATTTTTCTTCTGCTCTTTTTCTAGCTTACCATCTTGTCAAAGCAAGTGTGATGATTTTCCAATTGTGAAATATCAGTTGCCTAATACAGTGAGTCATGTTTCTATTTAGTGTTCTTTTAAAATGCCTGAAATTCCGAAACTGGCTGGGTCACTCCTTTATGATTGTGGAGATAGCGTTTCGCTAAAAGCGACTGGAAAGGATTCTGGTATTGTCCACTGCCATTGCGCACAAAGACGCTACGGCCGAGTGCGCCGATTCTCCGATACAGCACACAGCTAGCACTCCAGGCAGGTCATCAATGAAGACGGATTTACTTAACCAAAATACAGCAAGCTGAGAAAATCACGAGCTTGTAGGCCGACAGGGAAACTCCGCAAGACCGATAGAGTGCACTCTACTGCATAACCGCGGCTACCACACAAAAGGAAACCTCCGGGCCGCGCAAACGACAAATTGCCCCACAAAGGCAGAGCACGACTTTCTCCGTTGCGGCGTACGAGCATCCGCCAGGCATGGGAAGAGCGTCGGACCAACGCGAGCTACTGGGAGAGGGGCAGTCACCGGCAGCCTATGAAAATTGGCGGCGCACCGTGACGTGTTCTACCCTCACGCAAGGGGAAGGTATTGTACGGGCAGTTCAGGCACGCGTATCCGCGAAGGCAAAACCAACACGCGGCTTGCGCCAGTCAAGGAGGCCTGGCAGCGAAACCATGGCGACCATATTCCCGACGCTCTAGCCTTGCAGGTGTAGCACTCGCGGAAGCTGGGAAGCGAGTCTCAAAATGGGAGGGTGCGCTCGGTTCCCTTGGGGTTTACCTACAAAGGCCGCGGATGTTGCGTCGTTCTTACTTTTAGGTTCTTTCTGTACATCGCGTGGTGAAGGTCATGCGCGTAGATTTGCTAAACAGCCCAGTGAGCATTTAAAGCTCTAGAAGGTGTTCTTGCTGTACCACAATTGAAGAAAAACCCCCATTCATGAATATGCCTCGGTAGCTACGACAAAGGCACCATCGAAATCGATTACGTGGTCGTGCTAGTGAGGCCGCTTCGTCAAAATAGTGCTCTGCGCTTCTAGTCTTCACACGTCATTATCGTGCTGGTAGATTCATCATGAACGCTCCTCCTTCTACCAGTGTATCGAGTGGGGCACACCCTAAGGTGCACCGGTGAAAGTGCTATATAAGTTGTCACAGAACGAGCGCTAAAAAAGAGCGCGCCGCCAAATCCTTGCGACAACGGGCGGAAGAAACGCCGCGAGGTAAAAAAGAAAAAAAAAGAAAGCAAACATCCAAGGCTCCCGGGCGCGCGCTCTCCCCGCAGAAGCATGGCTTCACAGACGAACCTCCTCACCCCACATCGGCGGCCCAGCAAGGCCGCGATTTTTCTAGAACGAAGGAGGCGGGGTCAGACCGAGTGAATCATTCTCCGGAGAGGGCAGTCGAACCGTCTCGTGCCTCTCCCCAGCCTTCGCTGCGCATCGCGCCGACGAAATGAGAACGTTCTGGAAGGTGGCGCGGAAAGTATTTAATCGAGCGGCCGAGACGAGAAATCAGGAGAAGACGGAAAGTTAGCGCCGGAGCGCGTAGGAATTCCGCCGTGTAGTCGGCGAAGGTTCTGCCCGTAGTGACAGAACAGGAGGAGACGGAAGTGAGCGCCAGAGTGCGTAGAGAGTCCGCCGTGTAGTCGGCGAAGTTTTGGTCCGTAGGGACGGCTCGAGCTACAGGCAAGAGCGTGGGTTTACCGCTATCGAGCGAAGACGCGGGCAACAGCTGCGTGTGTGAAGCCGACGGATTTCCGGCGAAGAAGTTTGAAGCTTGGAGAGTGGCAATTTGAGGAGGCGAGGTTTCCTGGAAGAGAAACTTCGAGAGCTGCGGGACGACAACAACGCTGGACTTTGAGTGAGTGATTCTCGGAAGAGTATCATCTCGACTTTGGTTCCAAGAACTTTGGACTGAATAGGTTTTCTATCTCTTTAGTCTTTAAGTGTCTTGGTTGTTCAATGCATGCGACTGCATTGTAGTGCGTATTGTTGTCCGTGTCCGTTGTTTCAAGTGTGGCTGATTGTATTGTGTAGTACGTTGATTGATTGGTTTGATTGGTGACATATTGTATGCAACTATTGTGGAGTGTGCATTTTTGTGTATTATTTTCGATCTGCCATTATTGAGAATATAATCTGTTTGTTGATCAACTCTCGGCTCTGACTTGTTCTTTGGGCCACAGCCGGCGTCCGCTGGCGCGCCAAAAAGGACCACTTCTAAATTGTCCACGCTTTCGTGGTGCGGTTCGGGGGGCCGATACTTCGGCTCTTGGAATTAGCCCGGTGATCGCCTCCCTAATAAACGGGACTGGTGTGACAATTAATCTGGCGTCCGCGACAGGACCTTTTGGTGCACAGTGTGTCCAAAGTAGTGAGAAAGAGCCTCGAGTTGTTGATAGTGCTATCGGAACGATCTTGTGTGTTGTTCAGTGTTCTCGTTAACGAGTGCAGGGGAGTGTTCCGATAGACTGATTTAGGCAGATACTTTTTGCACGCGGCAAGGTTGTATTTGCGAGTTGCGAGACACAATGGATCTCGAAAAGTTAGTTGCGCTTGGTGAGAAGATGGGTCTTTCCGGCGCCGAACTACGGAAATGGGTAAGCCAGAAGGAGAAAGAGGCGGTGGAGAGAGAGAGGTTGGCGGCAGAGAGGGCGAAGGAAGAAAAGGCAGCTGAGTTGGAGAGAGAAAGGCTGGCCGCTGAAAGGGCGAGAGAAGAAAGAGAAGCAAAGGAGCGACAGCTGAAAGAAGAAAGAGAAGCAAAGGAGCGACAGCTGAAAGAAGAAAGAGAGGCAAAAGAGCGACAGCTGAAGGAAGAAAGAGAGCAGCAATTGAAGTTAGAGCTGGAGAGAGAAAAGTTGGCAGCCGAAAGGGCGAGAGAGGAAAGAGAAGCGGAGATGGCTGAAAGGGAACGGCAGCGGCAGCACGAGATGGAACTCGAGCGGCTCCGTTTGCAACAGCGAAGCGAAACTCCCGTCCAAGCTAGAGTTGAAAGCAGCGAACGGGAAGATCACGGCTTCCGCTTGAACCCAAGCAAGCTGCTCGTAGCGTTTGATGAAAGGAAGGACGACCTAGACGCGTACCTCCACCGATTTGAGACGATTGCGAGGAGCCAGAATTGGCCGGAACAGCAATGGGCAACTGCTTTGAGTACTTGCTTGAGTGGTGAAGCGCTCAGTGTGTACGGTAGGCTGACGCCGACCGATGCAGCCAACTACGCAAAGGTGAAAGCGGCTTTGTTGAAGCGATTTAGATTCACTGTGGAAGGATTCCGGGACAGATTTCGGACAGGAAAGCCAGCTGATGGTGAGACGGCTACGCAGTATGCCGCCCGACTTTGCCATTATTTCGACAGATGGATTGAACTTTCAGGGACAGCACAGGAGTACGATGAGCTTAGAGAGCTGCTAATTAAAGAACAATTTCTTACTAGTTGCCACCCAAGCCTGTCGCTGTATTTGAAAGAGAGGAAGGCGGAGTCATTTGAAGGAATGCTTGAATTGGCTGATCAATTCTTAGAAGCGCAAGGAGGAACTAATTTGGCCAAGGTCAAGAAGGATTGTCCCGATGATTCGAAGAAATTGGCTCCTGAAGAAAAGAAGCGTGCACCAGAGAGCATGCAGAGATGTTTTCTGTGTAACCGAGTGGGTCATCGCGCGAAAAACTGTCGAACGATCTTTACGAGCCCTACGGTAGTGAAATGTTTTAAGTGTGGTCAGACTGGGCACAAAGCAGATGCATGTCGGAACGGAGTGAGTCAAACTCACCAGGTATCCTGTGTGCAAGCAGCACCGAAATCTGATAATAATGCCGTCACTGATGGATTCGTAGAGTTGAAGAATGGGGAGAAAATTCCTATTGTGGGTGCTGTAATGTCAAAACAGCCAAACGGTGTTACGAAAGGAATGCCAACGCTGCCTGGAAAAGTTGCGGGCAAAAAGATTACGGTGTTAAGAGATACCGGCAGTTCCACTGTTATCGTGCGGAGAAATTTGGTACGGGAAAGTGAGTTAACAGGCAAAATGAAACCGGTTTGCCTAATTGACCGTACAGCTCGGATGCTTCCCGAAGCAGAGATTGAGGTGGAAACCCCGTACTTCAGCGGGAAGGTTACTGCTTTATGCATGACGACCCCCCTGTATGACCTTGTCATCGGAAACATCGATGGGGCGCGAGGGCCAAGTGATCCAGAATGTTTGGGAGAAGACCCGAAGATAGAGCCCTCGCCAACACAGCGGCCGCGAGATACAGTGGAGGAGCATCCCGTGACGGGTCTCACTAGAGCCCAAGGTGAAGCTGCGGCGCAAGAGACAGCGAAGGAGAAGACGATCGTGTCGAATAAGTTCACAGGCCGAGCAACTGGACGTACGTCGGCACGACCTCAACCGACTGACAGTGTAAAGGAGACGGAGTTGGCCAGCCGGGCAAAAAGTAGGGGCATGATCAAGCGGGTAAATAAACACAGGACCCGTCGAATGTAATGACGCGTTAACGGTGTCGGAAGAGACAACGATGGCTGAGACGACGCCTCAGATATCGTCGTTGGAAAGGGCTCGCCGAAAGGGAACGTGGAAACACAAGAAGAGATCGAGCGAGCACCGCAAAAAGGGGCGCAAGCGCAGTTCAAAGTACACAGGATAAGTGCTAAGGTCAAAGCAGAATGTGTTTGGCAGTGTTGAGTGCCATATGTTGTGTTAATGTTGTGGTATCCTGTGTCACAAGTGTCGAAGTGTTGTGCTGTGATGTGATGTATAGTATTGTACCTTTGTTGTAGTGAGAGAACTTTGTACATTTGTATTATTGGGAATGTGTGGTGGAGTGTTGTACTCATGTGCTTGTGGTTGTGTTTTCACGTGTTGTTTAATTGAATTACAATGTACAATTGTATTAAGTGATTTATTGTGAATGTGAAGTGTCATGAGCGACTGATGGTGTTACAGTCTGTGAGAGTGTGTGGTGACTTTTCGCGCTCGTTTGTGTGGTCTTGAATATTATGAGATAATATTCTTAAAGTGGGGGGCAGTGTCACAGAACGAGCGCTAAAAAAGAGCGCGCCGCCAAATCCTTGCGACAACGGGCGGAAGAAACGCCGCGAGGTAAAAAAGAAAAAAAAAAGAAAGCAAACATCCAAGGCTCCCGGGCGCGCGCTCTCCCCGCAGAAGCATGGCTTCACAGACGAACCTCCTCACCCCACATCGGCGGCCCAGCAAGGCCGCGATTTTTCTAGAACGAAGGAGGCGGGGTCAGACCGAGTGAATCATTCTCCGGAGAGGGCAGTCGAACCGTCTCGTGCCTCTCCCCAGCCTTCGCTGCGCATCGCGCCGACGAAATGAGAACGTTCTGGAAGGTGGCGCGGAAAGTATTTAATCGAGCGGCCGAGACGAGAAATCAGGAGAAGACGGAAAGTTAGCGCCGGAGCGCGTAGGAATTCCGCCGTGTAGTCGGCGAAGGTTCTGCCCGTAGTGACAGAACAGGAGGAGACGGAAGTGAGCGCCAGAGTGCGTAGAGAGTCCGTCGTGTAGTCGGCGAAGTTTTGGTCCGTAGGGACGGCTCGAGCTACAGGCAAGAGCGTGGGTTTACCGCTATCGAGCGAAGACGCGGGCAACAGCTGCGTGTGTGAAGCCGACGGATTTCCGGCGAAGAAGTTTGAAGCTTGGAGAGTGGCAATTTGAGGAGGCGAGGTTTCCTGGAAGAGAAACTTCGAGAGCTGCGGGACAACAACGCTGGACTTTGAGTGAGTGATTCTCGGAAGAGTATCATCTCGACTTTGGTTCCAAGAACTTTGGACTGAATAGGTTTTCTATCTCTTTAGTCTTTAAGTGTCTTGGTTGTTCAATGCATGCGACTGCATTGTAGTGCGTATTGTTGTCCGTGTCCGTTGTTTCAAGTGTGGCTGATTGTATTGTGTAGTACGTTGATTGATTGGTTTGATTGGTGACATATTGTATGCAACTATTGTGGAGTGTGCATTTTTGTGTATTATTTTCGATCTGCCATTATTGAGAATATAATCTGTTTGTTGATCAACTCTCGGCTCTGACTTGTTCTTTGGGCCACAGCCGGCGTCCGCTGGCGCGCCAAAAAGGACCACTTCTAAATTGTCCACGCTTTCGTGGTGCGGTTCGGGGGGCCGATACTTCGGCTCTTGGAATTAGCCCGGCGATCGCCTCCCTAATAAACGGGACTGGTGTGACATAAGTGGAGTCTCTCAATAACAGTTTTCAAATCGCCCAGTAAGTATGACATCGCATTTGACACGTAGTGCAGAGATGTTTACTGCATATTTCACGTTGTACGCAGGTGACCAGATCGACGACGCTGTCAGTCGATGAACGATTATGTCGAAATTAATAGGAACCGTTTAGTTGTTCTGACGCTCTATGTACAATTCTGAACGTACAAGTACCGTCTTCTCCATCACTTTGCACACGCAACTGGCCAGTGCTATCGGGCGCTACGATGTAATTAGCTCCAATGATGCCTTCCCAGTCTCCAGTAATGTGACCATGTGATTGATGCTACAATTCAAGGAAACGTTCCCACTCACCAGGATTTATGGTATACCTCCAGAGAAACAAATCTCGCGCGTATGGCATCACTCATGAAGGGATCGCTCTCACAGAAGTAGGAGCGGATAGTCGGATGTTCCAGGGCTATAAAGCTCCCTGGGCGTTTTTTTATTTTTTACCACCGATGACTGCCAAACTTCTCTACGTTACAGCTACTGTGGTACTCTCCAGGGTGGCGTACTGAGCCCAATGCGATTTAACCTGCTTTTACTTGCTGTGCGTGTGCACCTGCCTGTAAGACCGGCAACATTTGCAGTTGGACGTTTGCTGTTATGCGCCCACAGTGGCGAGTGCGTATTCAGAGTTGTCACACAATCTGTTATTTACCTACGTTAGAGATGTAGATATTTCCTCTGACAAATGCGCCTTTGGGGCATTTTCTCGAAAACCAATACAGCTACAATGAAACAATAAACGACCATATAACGCCTTACATTCAATCGTACAGGCCCCTTGGCCATATAGCTGCCAGACATCTAATAGAGCCCTGATGTTATACATAAAAAAGTGGTTGACAGGTATCTAATTTGTTCAAGTTCTTCGCTGGAGAAACGCCGGGAGTGACTACAACTGCTATATTGCAGGATTTTTCTCTAATTCCTATGGTGCATCTGACATGTATTAACAAATAAAAACTATTCGATCCTACAGAAGGTAGAAAGTGTCCAGGCCTCAGCACTACATCTTTTGTGTTTGCTAAGAATGCATAATAGGGGCGACTAAAACCGTCTTTAGAGACCACCATTAATGACCAACATACTAGTAGAAGCTTCAGACACTCATGAGTCATGAGACATCTTAGTCGAACTCCCCGCCATAACGTAGCCTCTCTACTTAGGAGACCGACCGCGCACATTTTTTGGCGAAGCAGTAAAGGCGCATCGTGAATCAATATCCACTTTTTTTTATTCTTAGCCCAAGACTCCTGACTTCTTCATAATTCTTTACTCAAAGGAATATTACCATTGCAATGCCTGGGTTCCAGAAAAGAACTGATTTGTAGTGGCACTTCAATAGCACACTTTGCTTCTATTGTACGAGAAATACAAATAATCCATTCGTGCGTAAAATCACGGATCCGTACTACGGAACAGCTGAACCTTAGAAGCCACAATACCAAGTTTGGTTACAATTAAATTCAAGTAGCGTATACTTCATCGCTTTGCGTAGACTTGGGTTCAGCGTCGCGTTTCACAAAGCCTCTATGCGTTCTGCATTGGTGTAGCATACACCGCAACGTGTGACCAATGTAGCAATGAAGTGACAATTATACATATATTTTGCTACCACCCACAGTACACCGCACGACAGTTCCTTTGCAACAAACTCAACAAGTGGCATGACTGAACTCTGTCGAAGAAAGTAGTATTCCGTCAACGGAACACAATGTTGCCGAAGGCACTGGTAGCGCTCCTGCACTTCTTGTGATCGACCGGCCTTTCTGAACAATGTAATCAGAAGAATCTTTCTGTGTGAGCACTGGTGTGTTTTTTCTTTACTACCCCCCCCCCCCCTTTCCATAGACACACGCCAGTGCAACGTAGGGAACCTGATGTTAATATCTAAAAACCTTCTGATATTCCTCCTAATCTCTCTGACAAGTAGTACCATTGGTACGAGAATCAGGCATATTTGAAAGTATGTTCGATTCCCGTAAAGCTTAAGTGGCCCTGCTTGCAAATTTACCATTTTCTAGGTGCCCCGCCATGGTGGTCTCGTGGCTAAGGTACTCGGCTGCTGACCCGCAGGTCGCGGGATTGAATCCCGGCTGTAGCGGCTGCATTTCCGATGGAGGCGGAAGTGCTGTAGGCCCGTGTACTCAGATTTGGGTGCACGTTAAATAACCCCAGGTGGTCAAAATTTCCGGAGCCCTCCACTACGGCGTCTCTCATAATCATATGGTGGTTTTCGGACGTTAAACCCCACAAAGCAATCAACCATTTTCGAGGTCAAAACTAATGATTTCCCAAAATGAATATTGCATTCATGTTTTTAGGCTATCACGAAACTCTTTTGTTCTGTTTCTGTTCATAGCTTCAATGTAACTTGTCTTAGCAGGGTTGTTGCTCAATTTGGAGACTCTTGGTTTGACTGACGCTTTCAAGCGGGTGTTATAATAGCAACATTTCCAAATGAACCTGTACTGTACGTATTCCCACAGTGATGCTTCCCTGCACGATGAACTGCGAAAGGAAGACATAGAGCTCTTGAGGCTGTTGTCAGTGGACCAGATTTGCGACTTCATGGTTGAAGGCAAAAAGAAAAAATGTGGTATCAAGTAAGTGTGCAAATTCTTGCCTCTCACGCTTGTGCTTTTTCTTTGGCACGAAACCAGCAACAAATTGAAATAGAATTAGTTTTTGAAAACATCTATTTGATTGTTGAGTACCATGTCTATTACAATTCTCCATAAACCTATATTTTACAGCTTTGTAATAAGTATGGAGACTGCAAAGTGCAATTGTAGCCACAATTATGCCATCTTTCGCTCTCCTGCAAATAGGGGTATGACAAATAGGTTCATATGCATAGCCAGTTATATAATGGTTACATATGTACCGATTGACGACAGTTTACTATATAACTATTACGTGAGGCACGACATTCTGTAGTAAACATTTTATATTGAGTTCCTTTGATAGAGGAAGGAAAGTTCTACGTTCTAAATCCCTGCCGTGGTGGTCTAGTGGCTAAAGTACTCGGCTGCCGACTGGCAGGTCGCGGGATTGAATAGCGGCTGCGGCGGCTGCATTTTCGATGAAGGCGAAATTACTGTATGCCCGTAAGCTCAGATTTGGGTGCTCACAAAAGAACCTCAGGTTGCGGAAATTTCCGGAGCCCTTCTCTACAACATCTCTCATATGCATATGGTGGTTTCGGGACGCTAAAACTCGCATATGAATCAGTCCAGAGTATTCAAATAGCTTTCCATCATGATTGATTTTTAATGCGAAACGGCTGAAGAGTCCGTGTCGTCAAAATCATGTCAGTGGCGTTTCGTAAAAAAAAAACAAACTAGGTGTTGTCCATAAATGAAAAAAAAAACAACGCCAGGCCTGCGTGGAAGGCGCAGCACAGTCACAGCGAAAGCTACAAGAGCGACGTTTCAGAGCTTTTTAAAACACTCACTGGCAACTACGGCAAGCCCACTTGCTTGATAACTAGGGCATTAACAATCAAATTTTTGGGGGAGTAGGCCGGCGTTTCCTACGCTATTTTTAGTCATTTTACTGAGAAGCATAGTATACAATAAACACTTGCAAAAAATTTTGTGCCAATTGTTCATGCAGTGGCTGACGGTGATAACGAATTATGCCTTAAGTGGGTATGCGCCACAGTTAATAGCTGAACAAAAACAAGCTTTTGTAACGGGTTAGAGCATTGTACGACCCACTCCTTTTGCTATTCATTGTGCTATGACTGCTTATTCTTTTGCTGTTTCAAAACTCTTTATAAGTCGTATTAACGCGACTGCTTTCCCGACATCAAGCCTGGATAAAGGCAAGTTTGCCGACAAGTCCCAAGCAGGTGACTCAATGGTAGATACCGGGCTGGGACCCTGCGGACTCAGTGAAAATTCATCAACTACTTATCATTCTTTCATTTATTATTGGGGTACCGCTTTATTATATTCTGAGTTCGAGCCCCGCTGTGTCATTATAGTGCTAGTTTTTTTATAATTTTGCATGGTGTGGTTACGGACACCGGCGGCGGACAACTGCGCGTTACGCGAGTTCTCATCTCATAACAGGTTTCGCTTTAAAAGCAATTGATACAAAAATCGGCGCTTCGAGCTGTAGCTGAACCCGTGCATTGTACATCAGTCGGGTGTTCTACCACAGCGCCATGCCTTTGCTATTTTATTAGAGACAAAGAAATTGTGACGCTTGCGTTCCATATAAAAACATATTCATAATCATTCATATTTTAACCACGCCACGGTGGCCTAGTGGCTTAGGTACTCGGCTGCTGACCCGCAGGTTGCGAGATTGAATCCCGGCTGTGGCGGCTGCATTTCCGATGGAGGCGGAATTGTACGACCGTGTGCTCAGATTTGGGCGCACGTTAAAGAACACCATGCGGTGGCAATTTCCGGAGCCCTCCACTATGGCGCCTCTCATAATCATATGGGGGTGTTGGGACGTTAAACCCCACATATCAATCATCATTCAGGTTTTAACGCAGATTAAAAGCACGAAATCAGTCTCAAGTGTCTAAAACGTTCATATATTCCAACAATTTTCACTTGCTCATTGCAGGTGCTTTCTTCACTGTGGAGGTTCATGATTTATATCTAGATGTATTCTTCGTCAAAAACTATACAGACGAGTGCGTTCCCTTGCTGATAATTGTTGCTATATAGGTTTTAAAAAATGTACCCAACACTTTACGTGTTCTGCAAACAAGATTTATGGTCACTTATTTAGTTCGAGCGACAAATATTTGATGTAAGAGTGTTGTTGTTTTTTCTTTCCTAATGCCACTACGTTGAGCTGCTTTTGTAAATTGTTTGTTGACTGTTGTATGGACTCTAGTTTATAAAATGTGCGAGTCTCCAGCCCCAAACATTTTTTCTCTTTAAGCTGAATACGTGCAATCCTCCTGCGAAGTCACGGCAAATGACAGAACATTTTTGTTACCTTAGATATAAACTCGAGATTGTGTGAAAATTCAACAACTACTTATCATTCTTTTATTTAGTATTGATGTACCGCTTTGTTATATTCTTAATCGAACACTACAAAATAATCAAAATTAGTACTCTCAGATCTGGGTACCATGACGTTGCAAAAAACAGGGCATTCAGTATGACCTCGTATCTTATATTGGCCACGCCTGTGCTTGAAACTTCGTCTTATTAAAAAAAAAAACTTCACAGCACTCATGCAGTGCATGCAGTCACAATAACTCAAGCAATATTGAGCGGCAGAAGCGTAGAAGGGTACCAAGAATCGCGCCACGTAAATTGCGCAACGAGTGGGTGCTTCAAAGGCAGACTCATTACAAAGCGCTCAGGAATAAATGATCATTATCAGCATAGAATGGAGCAGCGTAGGTGCGCCTAATGTCTTGCGAACACAAAGTGGGTGTTTGGCTAAATCACAAGATAAATTATGACAAAGTAAACACTTCGCAACTCTACTTGCTGTAGGTTTTCTAAGAGTGTTGAAGGCGGTCAGTATTACTTTAAAAAATGTTCAATCTCGCGCGACACGTTCAAGTTTGCCGCCAGTAAGCAAACCTGAAAATGAACTAGAACGGGGCCAAATTGTGTCATTGTATTCCACACCTGACGGCTTATCTTGAAGTGTTCTACGAGATTCCTACAAGTTTATGCAACGCTCCTTATCTACCATAACCAGTAGAAATGAAATATTGCTTTGCCACAGGATTACCTCATCGGAGAAAGTCGACAGGTCGAAGAGATATCAAGACTTCACTATTTTTAAGCTTCCTTACCCTGGTAAGTTTTTACTTAGTTTCGTAGAGAACGTAAGCCTCTTTCGTAGAAACGATACGATGCGATTGAGTGCATGAATGAAATATTGGCAGCTGCCATAATAACAGGAATTTTGCTTTATGGGAAAAATGTTTAGCATAGTTCGATATCTAAGTTTTTTTTGACGTTGCATTGCAACCTGTTTAATCTCTAACCTCCACGTCATGTTCTTCATATCAGCAAAGTGACTGGCACTTCGTAAAAAAAAATCGGTGTACTCATCTTTGAAACTACAGATTCGGGGGTGTAATGTTACCGTCGCCAAAAAAAAATACCGAATTTTTTTCAACATGGAACTACTTCCACAAGTAAACACACCCCACTGCTAAAAAACATACAGCCTGAAGCGCGCCCAATTTGTCAAGTGGGCTGAAATTGTGCTGACATGAAATGAATTGTGCTGACATCGCTGGGGCCAACAGTAGACTAACAGCGTGAAACTTCCAATGATGCTTATATATATATATATATATATATATATATATATATATATATATATATATATATATATATATATATGGAATATGGCACAACGGGAGCGTTGTCAACAAGGATAAATATATTTATTTCCCAACAGTTTCGGGAGGGGACCTCCCTTCATCAGGGGATGAGTTATATATATATATATATATATATATATATATATATATATATATATATATATATATATATATATATATATATATATATATATATATATATATATATATAATCACGAGAGAGAGACAAAATTCATTTTTAAAAAAGTGGTTCACCACGGATGCGGCCCTTTTGCTTTACTGAACCTAAGCCGAGGACGCAGGCCACAAGAACACGCAAGAAGCGCGAAGTGATGCAATTCTTGTCCTTTTTTCACTCGTTGTGCACGCGCAGGCCATAATTGCTTGCCGAGACGCGTCGACATTACGCTTGATAGTTTACTTATACCCATGAAGAGAGAATAATTTGATTATCCTTTTACACATAAGTCACTCGCATTCACAATATGCTCGCTTCTGGGGCGCCTTCTGGAGCTGTATCATGCGGTCATTTAACCCTCCAGTTTGCTATTAGGCTCATTGACAAGTGTAACCGATAGCATGATTGATATATTTGGTTGTTCGTGTTTTCGTGCAGCGAACTCCAGAGATATGAAACGCGAGTTGTAATTTCTAAGATTTTTTTGTTCTGTTTGATGTCAGCTGTTACAAGCTTTTCCGCGCCTGAAAGCTGCATATCTGTCGCCACCTTCTTTTTCTCCGCTACCGTGCTAGTAATATGATAGTTTCATGCTTTTATATTAATTTCTTTCTTTTTTGTTCACCAATGCAGGCTGCGAGTTCTTTGAAAAGTACGTTAAGCAGCACTACAATCCAGAAGGCCTTTTTTATGACTGGACACAGGTATGTTTTTCCGTCAGCACCCAGTGCTGCTCAAAATTTTCTTCATGTGAATTGCGTTAGTGTCTGAGTGGTATAAGCAGGTATAATATTGTAAGGACAGCACTCTGCCGAACTGGAAGCTCTGTTAACTGTCATGTCATGTTTCAAAATGGTGATGTAATTTGTCGTAGTGGTTTTTGCGCAAGCGCACAGACACCGAGAAACGCGCAGATGTAAAAACTAGGCCGAATGTCTCTTCTTGGATTCTGTGTGCTTACGCAAAAATAGTTAGGATGAATTTGTTTGAACAAGGTCGAACCACAGCTTTCCTAAATTGTGTGTTTTTAACATGGCATTTTAAATGCCTTGAGCATACGATAAACCACCTGTTCTTGTGCACCTTAGAACATGCAATTTTAAATGCCTTCAGCCTATGATGTACCGCCTCTTCTATTCAACCTTACAACTTAGCCATGCCTATGACGAAGCGAACTGCGCCATGCCATTGACGAAGCGTTGAAAACTGCTATCTCAGTTATATGTATGCGTGTGCGTTGTTATCGGCGCAAAATGAATAAGACATGAGCGATACGAGCAAAGGAAAAAGTTGTTCCTGATTTTTGTAGCAGAACGTTCTTTTTTTGTGTGAAAGAAACGCTGCAAAAGCTATTTTTTAAGTGGTGATCGCAGAGCGCCTTCATGCGCAGAAATCTATCATCAGTGTTGTGACTGTAAGAAGGTCGAGCTTTAAGTTCTATTGTGCTGTGAATGCGGTGTAGTGAGTGCAGCATCGAGGGAAGTCGGGCCATTGAGTGCACCGCCTTCGCCTGCACGCCCAGCGTCGTGTACTGCGCCGTGGGGACACCCTTTACCTCACGCCGTAGGGAGGAAAGTGCACCCTCGTTTTGACTTTTAAAGACAACAGTCTTTCTTAGAGACCTTCGACGCAAAAACTTTGGTCTGTCTGTCTGTGCATTTGTCTGTTTGTCCTCTGTTACTGCGAACCGGGTACCCTAAACAGCACCAGTCAATACCACGAATGGCCGACCCCATCCGCAGCGCCCACGAATGTTGCTAAAGCATCAGCGTTCATACGTGCGCGATTGTCAATTAAAAAACAATTATTGCGCATATCTGAGGCACCATAACAGCACGTATATATTCTGCATGTTCGTCTTTTACTAGCAAAGGTATACATAAGTAATTCTAAGGACCATAGCGCTTATCACGCTGCGTTGACCATGCAATGCTTGCACGAAGAAGCAAGTGTTTTCAACGCTTTGCTAAGACGACACGGTGGTTGCACCTACTCGTCGCCTTGCGTTCTACACCTTATAACCTCTGAGACGCCCGCGCACGCCCGTCTCAGGGCCACGCGCTTTGTTTTCCAAATAAAACTGCCAGATGGCGCTCACATGTGACGTGACTTGATGTGCTCATTCGCCTCCGCTGCACGCTCGATGCACTTTAACGGGCGCCTCCGGAATACCGTTCATCGAATTTCTTGCGCAGAACAGCAAATGAATATTTTCTTCGCTCTCTCCACACGCAAGACTATTCTCTTTCGATGACATTTGCAGATTACATGCAGATACGGGGCCAATTTTTTCCTTCGTTACGCTTCGTTCGATGGATTGTCTGTCCTCCTCGCGGAATACTTGTTCTAGAAGGGCAATGAAGAACAGGGAGCGTGCTGACCTGGTAGCATACAAATACGTGCTTGTCATGGTACAAGTAGCACCCCCTGATGATGACATCGGGACCAGTGCAAGCGATACCGAGAGGCAGGGAAACGAGTGCTAGATGGCTTCTTTTTTACATGCCTACGGTGTGTAGTGCTGTGGCCTTTGACTTAGATGATCATGACGGCATTCTGAACTCAATGCACTATTTAGAACATTGTTAATATAGAAGAGAGTTGGTTTAAAGTCCCATTTTGGTGATTTTTAAGCGTGTCGAAGTAATGATGCCTCCATGTTTTTGAACGCTCTTGTTGCAGGTCTGATAGATTAAATACTTGGCAAATCGGGCCATCACATAGAATAAGCAAAAAACAAAAACAGGGTCAATATGACCCCCGCCACGGTGGTCTAGTGGCTAAGGTACTCGGCTGCTGACCCACAGGTAGCGGGTTCGATTCCCGGCTGTGGCGGCTGCATTTCCGATGGAGGCGGAAATGTTGTAGGCCCGTGTGCTCAGATTTGGGCGCACGTTAAAGAACCCCAGGTGGTCGAAATTTCCGGAGCCCTCCAATACCGGAGCCCTCATAATCATATGGTGGTTTTGGGACGTTAAACCCCACAAATCAATCAATCAGGGTTAATATGACACCAGAGCCCAACCGAACAGCACCGTGTTTGCGTGACATTAAAGCTAGTATAACTAAAATTGTGCAAGGCACGCCCGTTCCACCAACGTGAAGTATTACGGCTCCAAAAGCGGCAAAGAGCAGAGATTTAGAAAAAAGGTTACCAAGCCGCAGCAGCCCTATCATTTCTGACTGACCATGCCACTTGCACAAGTTTCTCGGATTGGTCGGACAAAGACAACTTCCCTTACAGCAAATTTAGAGGACAACAGAGTCACAATTTCTCATCTATATACTAGAATACAGCTGTCTAGTTGTTTGTCATGGCCCCCAAGATCACGCACCAGCGGGTTTCTTTCTGGCCGTTAATATTGCATGGAGAGCGTAATTTCAGAAGCGACCTTCTCTGCACCGCCACTTGAAGGGCGGAAAGCGTGCCGGTGTGGTGAATCCTGGTTTCAGATTTCCATTCGCATCTAAAAACGCCGAGCTCTGCCTCTAGTGTACATAATCGCAACCGGCAAGAAAAACTACGAGTCCAGTAAAGGGGTACGAGTAAATACAATTATTGCGTTTACTCAAGCGCGACGCCCGCTGCTCCGCTTTACAGCAGCGTTTTGCGTGCAGCATGCCTGTATAGTATGCGGCAACAAATCATTGTGATACTTTCACGCAGGCTGCATGCCAGTCATAGGATATTATTACGACTCACGCGTGGATGCAAGCACCACTCATGTATACGTAACGGTGTACTATAGCGATGCAAAGAGACGTGAACGGCGCGAGAAGCATAGCTTTCGACTGAGTCGAACTGCGGCATGTCTTGACTCACTAGGCGGATCTGTGCTTTCGGTGGGCGTCATCATAGTATTTTGAAATCTTGTCCTGGTTCGCACTTTCACAACGCGTGTGTTGCGAGTGCCCAGCATGAGTGGCAAATGATAAACACATGCAGTGGATGAGCGCAGGTTGGAGCAAGATTATAGCGTTACGTTGACACCGACTTACAGCACAAAATCTGCTCAGTCAATGCACGCCGCAGTGAAACTGGGTCAAAAGCAACGCTTTCAGCTGTTCGCATTTCTTTAATCACAATAATACGTATCCGATGAAGTTGCTTCCGAAGTCTGCAGTTCACGTGCTGCAGAGATTTCGGACCATCAAAGAAGGTCTTCTCGACGTTTCACACAAAATCAGCACAAAGTTCCAGGAGAGAAAGAGCACGAAACATCCTTACAGCCCGACATGGGTTGTGTAGATTCGCGTTTGATTTGCGGAGCGTCTGATCGCGTGGCAGTGCATAGGTGTTGTTTCACCGCACTTGCAACGGATGGCGTGACACGCTTTCAATATGGCAGCACGCGCCGAGCTCACTGTGTTCTGGTGTATAGTATAATGGTAGAGTTGATGGAGAAAAATTTAATAATTTTCGCGCTGGACACGATGACGCTTGGGGCTCGAGGTCACCGTGTCACTGAAGAGTCCAAGCCAGGCCTAAGTAACGTAGCAATGTTTTTCTTATTGATTAAGTGCCCTCTCTGGAAACGTGACTGAGGAAACACGAATTGAGGGGTCACCTCGATAAAACAAGATTGCCATATTGGAAAGGACTGATCACCGACGATCCCACGATAGAAGAAGCACAACTTAATGAAAAGTGTCGCATACAGATACGCATGTCACTGGCGAACTTCAAAGGCCGCACCTCTCTACACGCCCTGGGGCGCCCGGTGTATTGAAGACCGATGCCGCGGAGTATAGTGATTCAACTGTGTCCTAGAGCACAAAAACGTGGAGGAATGTAACGCTGTGACACTTATTCTTCAGGACTGCATCGCACGCGCCATTATTGTGCTATCCTATTGACTCCTTTCATCGATCGATGTCCTATAGTTTGAAAAGAATTTTGCCAAACCTATCTAAACTTTAAGAGGACTTCGGACACTCCCGAGGACACATCAGTCCGGGATTCCCAGCGATGTGTAAATCCAATTTTCGAAAGTCTGCTGTGTATTCATAGGCCACATCAGCAATATTCGTGATACAAACAGCATAAAAACAGATTATTATGTAGTATGGTATGCATGCAACAGCGACGCCAAAATCTTTTCTTTTTTTAGAACGTCATCGATGCATTCACGCATACAATTAAGGTAACCATGCCAACACCGCATCATCAGCGCGTTACAAGGAAATAAGGTCGAATGCACGCTGGAGCGAAACACTGAGGCGACCGAACTCGGCATTCAGTATCAGTCTTTATATCAGCATGCTCTCTCCTCGCATGTGCGCTCGCTCAGTGCACAAGCCTTCAGGTGCGCTCGCTCAGTGCACAAGCCTTCAGGTGCGCTCGCTCAGTGCACAAGCCTTCAAGTGCGCTCGCTCAGTGCACAAGCCTTCAAGTGCGCTCGCTCAGTGCACAAGCTTCAAGTGCGCTCGCTCAGTGCACAAGCCTTCAGGTGCGCTCGCTCAGTGCACAAGCCTTCAAACTCGATCAATGACAAAGCATCTTCAGTTTTCTTTCAAGCAAAAGACAGAGGAGGGGTGGAGATGGTCGTCCCATGTCTAGACCACCATGGTCTAAACTAAACGTCACCGGGGCTACGACGGCTTAGGACAGGTTGTCGTTGCGAATAATTTGTGGTCTCTCATCTGCATTGCAAGTTTTACAGCGTTTGATAGGTTCATTGATTATTGCAATAACAAGATTGCCCCAACATACATAGAAAATAGGATTATCGCACAAACCAATATTCACGCTAGTATACTGTGCTCTCTGCATGCTACCCCGATAATCACTGCCGGTGGAATCTTGTTAGCGCAACCTCACGCGGCAACCTGGCACGTGAGGTTCATTATATCATTACATTTATTTCTTAGTTTTTGTTGCTGGTGAACGCGGTTATTTACACGGCCAAAGAGGAACCTGCTGGCGCGTCACTTCATAGGTGATGTATTTGCTGTCTGGTTGCGCAATCTACCAGCTAAAACCACGTGTCGAATGAACTCCAGTTTGGCACCGCCGCAATACGGTAAAATGTCATGTTAAGTTTGTGGACAAACGAACTTTTTAATATTTGTATGAAAAGAGGGCATAGGTTTTCGGAGAAGGACATTTGACATGTCGGTAAGCCATGTACGAGCCACCCACTACGTGCAGCCTAGTGCACACGGATATGCTTAGTCTTTGTGATCACTGTATATGCTAGAGAAAAGTGTCTCCATGCGGTAATATTCTCGTATGTGCACTATTCAGCCGATACAGTATTATTGTTCTTTCAGTGCAGTAAAGCGGTACTGTTGTTCAAATTATTATATTCGAGGTGAGGTATAATAGAAAGCTGCGACTGCTTTGTAACATTCAGGCTAAGTATACGCGGAACCATATGCAGCCTACAACGCGCCACTTGCCAACCATCGCACGCATAGTCAAAAGGAACTGGAATTCGCTCACTCAAACTCTGGCCAAAGGTCCGTGATTGATGCCTAATGAACAGCAGATGCCATTGTGGCACCGTGGTTCTATCAATTCCATCGTATTCCCCGAGTGATACCACATGTAAAATGTTCTCAATAATTGTGGAAAGGCATGAGCAACAGTCGGAGCAATCAATTGAAAGGATTCCTGAGCAGCCTGTGCATATCTCAGCTTGTAATGTGGCATCAGTGACGGAAACGAAGAACGTAACGTCCACAGGGAATGTGATTCAGATGGAAGCTGCTCGAAAAGTTGCCGAGAACAGTTTAGAGAAATGGCATCTTGTTTAGTTCATGGTATATCAAACTTCTATTGTTAAATCTGGCACCTACTTCAGCTCACGTTGTATCATATCGAGGGTAACTCCATGCATTTGCTCTTAGCCACTGGCACTGTTCATTGTGCCAATGTTGCCAAGCAGTGTTCTCAGTCATCGGCTGAAACATGTTCGTGCTTGACTGTGCTCGTATGACATGGTTCTCATAGGTTAATTTGTTGCGTTAATGCTAATAACAAACTTTAAGGAGAAAAACATTACGAGCCTTACTTGGCGTGGCTGTTTCTTTGCTATCACTAGCAGTTCTCCACTTCTTTTGCAAAACTTGTTTTGGCCAACTTGTGTTGTTTGTGATGTCCGGGTTCACTCAAAATCGGTGGTTAAAAATGGTCACGACACTCTCAATAGTAGTTTGCGTCATTGAAGGTCTTTGTAACAATAAATAGCGGTAAGTTTAGGTGACGTAAATGTTTAAAGCACTACTCATGCTTAGACAGTGTACTATTTCTTTCAGGATCGTAATAGTGACTTATTCACCATTGTATTTTTTTAAGCATTTTGTTGACGTCGAGTTGGACGTTCCCGAAACAAGTGTCGCCTCGGAGCTCAACATTGACTGGAAGAATTACAAGGTAAGCGAGAAAGACTTCCCCTGTAAAAAACTGGTCAATGGAGGCTGGTCGTGTGCGGGCTTGGCCTGCTAGTTTGTTTCTTGACCGACACCATGGTTTAGTGGTTAGAGTGCTTTACGGCAGACCAGCAGATCGTGCGATCAAACCCCTGCCGTGGAGGCTGAATTTTTGATGGAAGCGTTAGTGCTTGAGGCCCTATGTAGGCTGGCATTGAAATTTCATCAATTAATCTCGGGTGGTCGAAATTTTTGGTGCCCTCTACTGAATCATCTCTCATATTACTGTTTGGGGACGTAAGCCCCAACACATATTTTTCTTCCTTTTTACAATGTTGCACAGTGATTCTACACAACCTTTGTCCTTCATTCTTGAAATCGTATTTTCACTTATGCGCTCAAGGAGCAAAACTTGTGTTGATACAGATATAAACAATGGCGATGCGTAAAATACGAAAATAAAACAATGAAAGCCATTGGAACTCCTTGTGAAGAGAGAAGACCAGTGAAGCTGCGCAATGTTCTGACAGCGAGGTATTTGTTCTGACGACGAAGAAGCGCACGGAGAGAAGGCACAAAAAGTACGGTGTCCCTTTCGTTATTTTTGTGCATTGTCTCTTGCTTTGCTTCATAAGTAAACATGAACTATCACCAACTCGCCTAGATTTCAACGTTACTGCACTTCTCTTCACTTGTCTGATTCATCGTCGGTGTCTTTAACTCGACAGCTACTCGCAAACCACCACTGCTTTCGAACGAGCGTTAAGCGTGCTATTCATGAAAAATACAAAGAACTTATCCTTGTCACATGTAGTGCCAGTGTGACGTACCATAGAGGCTATGTTTAATGCACACCACGACGTGAATCGCTACAATTTAGCTCTTAAAATTTCTATCAATGCTTACAAATACGTGTGTGTTTGGCTGAACAAAAAAGTTATTGGCGACAAATTGTGATGCCCTACAACTCTGAAGTATACTTCAACATAATTAGTCCATGAATGAGCCTTTGGCAATTAAGCACAGCAGAGGCTTTTCTGTGCGGAAAAGTTTCTCTGTCGGTACGTAGCTCATTTACGGAAATGAAAAGACCATATGTAAGATTATTATTCAAAAATCTGTACTTCCTAACAAAAGAACCTGTGTGGCACGATGTTGTGCAGTTTAGTAAAAGCGTTTAACTAATAAATAACTTCTTTTTAATTTTTGAAGTCAAGCTTACAAGGAAGTTCTGCCACCAGAACTCTTCTACCTCCTAGTTTTAAGACGTATTCGGGCGCACGTGTTCAAAGTGCTGTAATATCCAAAAATATATAGGGAGTGTCTCTCGAAGTATTCCAAATTTGGCAGTGTAATTATTAAGTAACCTTCACAAAAAGGTGATCGCAAATGCATGGACACCCTTCATTATTTTCGGCTTATGGCGTCGCTGTCATGTTAAATAAAACTTCATATCAATAGCATTATCCCACGCATCATGTGTTATCCACACTTTAAAAGCACACGTGTGCGTGTGCTGGAGATGAACGCGGCTGTCGCAGATATGAAATGATCGGCAACAAAGGGCGCATGTGACACCTTGCGTGTGATGGAGATTGCTGTCAATGGCCCCCCAACCAAAAAAGAAACGCCCCGCCCACTCTTCGTCAGGTGAAGGAGCGCGAGAGCGTGGAAGGGGGCGAAGGGCATCGCTGAAACAGCAACTGCGAACTTCGATCACAAGGACGTGTTCACGCCCACTGTCTCGACAGAGATCACTAGAAAGGTGGTATATAGGCTGTGCTCTCAGTTTACTTTGCGCTGGGATGACAGACAATACGAATGTTGGCGTAAACCAACAGGTGTAGTTAAGCGAGATTGCATCCACATAGTACTTTTAGACTTTGTATGGAATTGCAATTTGTTGCTACTTTATCCATTTCATTAAATGTGAGGTGAAACGAATTTTTACTGCCAAATTATTCAGAACCTATAGGTCCATTACCAGAACTATACACTATAAAGTGCTTCATCGGCGCATATCCAGACACTCGCATTGCGAGTGTGTAATGCCCGAGGGGTGGAAGTGTGGTTCTGACTATATTGATGTTTACGGATTCGCAGTGTTTTACGCAAATGACTACTACTAAAATTAATATTGAAAAAAATAATAAGAGCTTGTTGAACCATGTTAGCTGATCGCCTTAAAAGTGCATTGATAATATATTGAAAATTGTTGAGGAAGTTTGTGACAAATTTGAAAAATGACCCACGAAATTTGATATAAACGGCAGCGAGGTTCCACTGACAACCTAAAGGTTTATTGCTGAAAAAATGATGGCTATCAAATTCGAAGTTTTGTGTACAGAAGCAGAGAGCCAATTGTCAACACTGCAACTATACGAAGTGTAAACTGTCAGCTTTAAATGATCAATAAAACAGTGTTGAAGTTTCTGCAATCTTGACGATAAAAGAATGTTAAAAGCCCCTTAAGAATTGCTGCGAAAGTTCATTTAGTTGAGTGAAGGCTTTGGATCAATAGCAGTAGGCAAAATATCAGCTATTTTAGCAATGATCTATTACTGTTTAACGCGACAGCGATAAAGAGGTCTTTTCTCTGAAATTACGGCGTGAGAGTCATTAGTTGGAAGCAAAACATCTTGTCCGTGATCACAAAATCGAGAAAAAAAGGAAATGATGAAAATTTCCGCATCCGAGTGGGTATCGAACTGCGCCCGTATGCGTGGGAAGCAGGTGTTCCTCCACACAGCCATGCACCTGCTCAAAAATACAGTGAAAACAACTGCCCCTGTTTAGAAATGTATCGAAAATCTTATTCATACTTTACAAACACGCGCTTCCTTTATACAGGCTTCACAATACAGCTCATAATTGTGTAGGAATGCTGCGTGGTACAAGCGTACATTGCAATCGGTCGTCGGAACACGATTGTAATAACCACTTCATTGTTCAAAGCCCGCCACCCGTTCAAAAAGGCAAACGCGTTACTGCATGTATTCCCTTAGGATCAGGTAGTGTGTGCATAGCAAGTTCGAAAACATTTCATGCGCATGAGTGTAGATGGTTCAAAGCATGCTACTCATTTAACAGAATGCACTCATTTGGGAAAAATTGACTGACACAAGCCACTCTCAACTTTATCTATTACATTGTAGTAATCCCCAATCGAAACTTATCGAGTAACCGCATACAATAAAACCAATTCACTTAGTTGGAAAATTGCGCACTAGAGACAGAATATCGCTATCGAGTTACACCTTTAAAGGCGAAGCTTCAGGCTTCCCCTCCACCCCACCCCCCTTTTTTTTGTTGACGTGGTATCCTGCACGTGTCATTACCAAAGTAGTGAAAATTTCTGAACTGTGGCGCCATGAATGACGCCTAGTACTTGCTCCGTGTCTGATTGAAGTGTTGCTATAATCATTCAAAGTGTCATTCTGTAGTGGATAAAAGTTTTGCGGTGTAAAATTTACTGTAATTCAATAAAGCGATGTCATATTTCTCAAATAGAGATTATCATTGCTCTTCTGGTTTTCTTTGCAGCGTTGGGACCTGGTAGAGCTGACCAAAAACTATCTGAAGTTCCTGCTCAAAGTTATCATCGATGGTAACGTGATCTTTTACGTTCTTGAAATGTCAGTGGCAGTTCGCTTCACACTTTCAAGCAGGGTACCTCGAGAGTTTTGCGGCAAGGCGTTATGTTGCGGCATACAAATGTAGTAGTTCTCTTGAACTTGTTATGCGAGTAAAACAGCGCCTTAGTTCTGTGTCTAGCGCAAAACGTGGGACTTCACTTGGGTCGCAATAAGCATGTGATTGCGTTTCTCTGCTTTAGATTACACTTGCAACCCTCAATAAAACACGTAGCATTTAGACATTTCAGCTCTTAAGTGTTGTTGCCATTTCACTTAGTGGCGTGATTACCCCCCACCCCTTTTTTTTCCTGCGAGTCGGCCGTAGCATTTTAAGCGGCGTAACCGTTTACGCTTGGAGTAAGGCCAGTGTCGTTGACATAAAACTTGTCGGGTACTCCCTGTAGAAAGCAGAGGTATGTACAAAGCATAGCACAGCTCTGCAAAGTAGAGTAGATCAAGGAGAAGAGGAAGCAAAGTAGAATTGAGGGAGTGAGGTGCATCTTAGAGAGACGAAAAAAAAAGAAATGCATGACCTTCAATAGTAGAGCTCATTCACCACAGACAGTGGGTATGCGCCAAGCAATCCCTTGGATAGCAAGGTTATGTTTATTATAGCAAGGGTGTGGGAAGCTTGAGCATGGGGTGGTATGTGAGGATGAGGAGGAAGGAAAGAAAGGGGAGGGTTAAGTATGGAATATCTTTGAATAGTATAGTTTGGCAAGGAGGGGGGTAAATAGAAGCAATGGTGAGGAAGAAAAAAAGGAAGTCGTCGTGTAAGCCTGTACAGCACACAAAATTAAGTGGGGGAAAGAAGAGAGGATGATGCGTGATGTTAGGGTTACGAGGAGAGAAAAAAATAGATGACAATATGATAAGAGTTAAAGAAAAGCAAAAAAAAATGAACATTTAGAAAAACTCACTTGAGCGCAAACGCACCACACATTCATGAAAACACACCCAGGCATCAAACACGCACAGCGCTCACTTCCAACTGATTTATTCATTGCACGAAGGCTTGAATAAAAATCACGGGAAATTCATAGAGTAAATAAGTGGGGCAAAGCATCCATCCATCCATCCATCCATCCATCCATCCATCCATCCATCCATCCATCCATTCGCACGTCCGTCCGTCCGTGCATGCGTCCATGCGTCTGATCGCGTTCGAGCATGGAGAATGCGCGCGGGTAAAACCAACAAGACGCGAGCCAAGGAAGTCGAGCGCATTCGTCTTCAACGCACCCGATGTTCTGCTTCGTCCATGCCCCACCAACAATCCGCCACGTATGGCGACTATCAAGGAGACTGAAGGAGGCGCTCCTTCATCGCGAACCCAGGCACAACCTGCACATCAGCCAATCAGGGAGTAGTCACACCGCGCCATCTAGAATATTCTTAATCAACTGCAGTTAGTATGTGCCTCTGAGACAGCACCGTCTATCATACTGTTCGAGCGATACTGTCTTCCCTTTTTTCTCGTCTCTACTTCTCTCAGTTACGCCACAAGCAGGACAAAGTTAGACAAAGAGGAGCTTCGCCCCGAATATACACTGGGCACGTGTGCGCAATAACCTCAGAGAAGGCCAACATTATACACTATAAAGAGATGCAGTTTATCCTCTCAGCCTGGAACCAATAAACCGCGATTCACTTGGGAACGAAGATAGCAAAGGGGCGCTTACACAGTGATCCCTATTTTTGTTTTATGAAACCCTCTAACACTTCACGTGCATTTCTTCTTGCGCTTCTGCCTAGAATTTTCATCTAAAAAAGCTATGCAGACAAATATTCGACACAGAAGCGCGAGAAAAACCGCACAAGCAGGGTTAGTATTTTTTCATAGAAAAATAAAGAAATCACGTCCTGCGCGCCTCTTCGCTATCTTTGTTCCCAAGTGAAACCCAGTTTATCGGTGCTTGGCTGTGAGGACATAAATAGTATCTCTTGGTAATGTATGTTGTTGGCCTTCTAGGATGGTAATGCACGCATGTGCCTTGTGTAATATATACAAGCCTTTGTGCTATAAAAAAATCTGTTGGAAGGAAACACTGTACGTGTTTAAAGTTGGGGTGTGTGTATGTGCGAGAATGTGTGGTGTTAGTAGTCTAGTTTTTTGCAATGTTCTACCAACTAGCTCAAGAAGTTTTTTGAAAAAAAAAATTATAAAGATCTATACAGAGATAGAAGAATGATTAGGTGATAACTTGAATCAGCATTCAGATGATGGCGTTGGCTTTCCAGGTCCTTGATTGTCGATTTTTGACAGGCGTGGGACTGGCTTAGTTTTTTACCCAATATTCGGAAAAGTTATCTCATTTCTCACAGCAGTGTCGGTCACTAAGTTCCTTGTTTGACCATTGTTGCATGAAGCATCACACTGCAGTTGACCAATGCACCCCCATTAACACTTTTGCAAATCACGCTCCGAATTAGCTAAATAGCTTTCTTGGCGTTGTTGTTACCCAAACACTTGTAAGCCGTGTATGGAATATCTTGAAAATAAACTTCTTGATTTTGTGCCAAAGAAATTTTGAGGCTAAGCATGCATAATGGGGCCCGACTTGGCTGCTGCTTCTTCATTTTTCTTTATGAATGAAGTCTCGAATGTTTTCGCATATGCCCTCAGTCGAAGTTCAACCACTGCTTGCCGAATCTAGTCACCACAAAACTCAGTCGTACAATGACGTAGTCATTCAATGAACATGGTGGGGCGTGCCAGTGCCTGCGCGGCCTCTGGGGTAAACAGATTGATGTAATTCAAGAATGCCGCTCCTGTGTAAGGGCATACAGTGCTTTGCCAGTGCTCATGTATTTCATATATTACCTAAAGCTTGCTAAACAAGAGGGGGTGCTGCTTTTACTGTGATCAGTGGACAAACAAGCGACTCCTCGGCATTGAGCGAGAGGGACACACTTCTGAACTTGGTGCCCCTTCAGTGAATGTAGTCCGCAACATTAGCTGGATCAGGGTGGAGCAAGAAGTATAGAAAAAAAAAACAGTTGCGTTTATTGGTCCTTAACTTGTGTGCTCCCACCACGGAAGCTTACTCGCTAAGGCAGAATTCGGGTGAGCACGGGGACGTGGGTTCGATTCCTGTCCACGGCATTCGCATGTAACAAAGCCCCGTTCACCTAATTATCAAGGGATGCTGACGTACTGCCAGTTGTCAGAACTATTCTGAAGACATCCACAATGGCATGCCTGGTTACAAAATAGTGATTTCGGTGCGTAGAACCAGAGTAATTACTTTACCTCTTGTGCGTGCCTGTGTCTCTAATTTTTCTATGGCATACAGGGTATCAGTAGCGGTTGCTGCTAAATAATGTATGGAACCGTGAACTTCCGGCTGGCTGTAGAACAAATGTCAACATGACTCAGCTGCATCGTAGTTGCAGCTTTCCGCTGCTATCCGCGAGTTGTGGGTTTAGTTGTCGACTATACAGGAGGTACGTTCCCCTGGCAGTTAATATCAAATAAAAGAAAGAAAAAAAGCACTTGTGTGGTTACATTTGTGTTCAAGCAGATAAGAATGACCTGGTAATAAAGCATGACGAAGCTCCCACAAGTAGCATGAGTCTTGAAACAGTGAAACTGGGTAATCCTAAAGTCTAATCTGGTTGCTTGTTGAATAGATTGTTGATAGGCCTTAGCTAGGTGATGCAGGTTGTAGGTTGTTTCTAGGTTTTCATTAGCTATAGCTAAGTGATGCTAGATTGTCTATACGCTGATTCTCAGGGCAGAGTTTTAAGGTAAACCTCAGACAGTCACCGATACCTGAATGTCAAAACTACAGCGACAAAGTAGGGCTTAAACCGAGCCTTCACGTCCCTCACAGATCTACGGACAACGTAGTCGTTGGTGTGAAGCTTCCATCGCTTCAAGATCTTGTCGCCCCGCTGCGCTGGTCTAGTGGCTAAGGTACTCGGCTGCTGACGTGCAGCTCGCGGGATCAAATCCCGGCTGCGGCGGCTGCATTTGCGATGGAGGCGGAAATGTTGTAGGCCCATGTGCTCAGATTTGGGTGCAAGTTAAAGAACCTCAGATGATCGAAATTTCCGGAGCTCTCCACCTCGGCGTCTCTTATAATCATATGGTTGTTTTGGGACGTTAAACCGCACATATCTCTGTTAACAAACTAGGAGCCACGTGCTATAGCGCGCTTCTCATAGCCCCGCTTTTTGACTTTGGACGCTAAACATGCAGTTTAGTCGGAATTTATTTTCAATCACCATTTCCAATAAGTACAAATGGTTATACTTGATCATTCACTGAGCGACAGTGAATAGCATACAATAGCCACTTTATTTTTAAGCTTGCTGTGGTAACTGTTGCAGGCTGCAAAAAATTCAGCAGGATGGGAATGAAATGTGATAGCCGCATTCCGAACAAACATTCCGCCAAGTATCACTAAAGCTTCGTCATAATTGGCACATTGTCCAACAAGCCGCATCATGCGCAGATCATAAAGCTTTTTTAATGAGGGGTTAAATCATGAGGAAGAGAAAGGTGAGTGAGCTGCCTGTTGAGTGAGCTGTCTATTATGCATACCTGACAAGCTGCTGCGCATAGAAAGGCGACAGAAAGAGAAAAATGAACTGACAGCATGAGTGGTGGTTCACAATTGCGTTTACTGATACACTATAAGGCCAATTGATACACCAATGACAAAGCTGCAATAAATAATACTTTGGTAGTAGAAATGAAAAGCTTGGCCTAAGAGACTCAACTCATAACGTCCGTTGGGAACTTTGCGTTGAAATAAATCGCACTATGAGCAAGAATGGTACTTTACTTCCTTTGAAGAATTTCCCGCGATGGAACTGTCACTCCGTAATCTAATTTTTTTTCGCGAAAGGGCAGAGACTGCCTAATTTTCACTTCGCCAACTATACAGGAAGCTTCGGTAATCAATCTTCAGTACACACCATTCCCCTTTACAACAGAAAATGTGTTTATTTTTTCTGATAGTGGTTAGAACTCGCCCTTTCTGCATTGTGAATTGAACAGAAAGCACCTGTACTCTTCAGTGAGAAAAGGTGCTTCTTTAATCTAGCGTTTAGCAGCGTATCCGTTTGCTTGCATCAGTGACGGACGTCGTAAAGAGGGCAGCCTGTGTGTGACTTATCTTTTATAACGAACGTGTCTATTTTAGAGCTTCGTACACACGTTCATAATACCTCATCAGAGACGACAAACTTTGTTTGCAAAAGTGGGGCAAATGCTGGCAGTTATGTTGGAAGCAAACATGACCCCCCACTCCACCCCCACCCCCTACAGTTTATATCGGGTTAGCGCATTCTTCAAGCACACTTAGCACTGCCTGTTCACATACTAGGTTAATGTTTCTGGTGGATGGCAACCAACAGAATGGTCGTTATTAGATTTCATCTCTGTATTTGCGCCATTTTATACAACCCACCACGATCTCCAAACTTCGCAGCAGAGTTTTTATTCGTCTGAATTTCTTCTGAATTTCACACATGTTCTTTTTGTTGTCATCTAAACATGTGCGCAATAAGGCAAAATGATGAAATCTTAAAGCCTTATTGACTCGACTCAGACGCATTGATAACTGCATTAGAGTTATAGAAGCGAATTCCTGATTTCATTCACAGCCAAAGCTGATATGAGATCAGAACAGCTGTTTTAGACACCGTGTTTGTCCGCTGGCGTCGGTGTTCTTAACCAAATTACACAAAATAAAAATGAAAAATAAAAAATAAGAAAATCCAGGGAGGAATTCTAACTCGGACTTTCTGCATACAGTCCAATATTTTATCACATAGACGCACCGGTGCTTAAAATGATTTTGCCAACGGACCCTGTACAGCCTTTATGTCAGGAAATAAATCTCGTTAAAACGCGTACTATAGTGTCTTAGCAGAGTAAAAAACAGCCAGCTGTCAAACAGTGCGAATTGCGTTCGTTCATGCATCGCAAGTGCAACCTATTACAATGGGCTCATTCATAATTCATCAGCCACAGCGTCAACAAATCTCTCATAATGTCCAAATGATGTGTAGTGGTGCCACGCTTCTACGTAGGATTATGAACAATGGTACAGTGGACGTTTCCCTGCTAAGCATGCACGGAGAAAAGTATCTGAGCAGTCTCCGATGTCACTCTCTTTGAAGCCATGGTGAAGCCGAAAGTCGGCCATATTCACTGGGCATATCCTTTCTTGTTTACATGTGATTAGCGAAATAGAAGGCGCATCTCTCTCTTCGGCTCGAAAAGCACGTGTGCTGCACAGCACGCGTGTCGTGAAGATGCGAAACCAACGGAACGGGACTCAACATTCTTAGCCAGCACGATACCGTTGGCGAAATCATTTCGTCCGAGTGAGAACAGCGAGTGATAGCTCGCTGAGAAGAAAGCAAGCCCAAGAAAATGCGGCTAGATGCACTGAGTACAGTGGGGTGGTGTCTGTTTTGACGACATTTATTCACGCACTGTACAGACAAGGTTCGGCTGTGCGCTCAGCCGTGCGCCGCCTGCTATTGTTACATTCAGGTTCTCACGCGGCGGACGCGGCACCGGGCTGCCGTGCCCGTCTCGCACGTAAAAGCTCCCGGATGTCAGATTGTGCAACCTGCGTGACCTTCTGCACGGTGCAAGTGACACTTGAATGTGCTTGCTCTAACGCCGAGAGTACAATGCTAAATAGTGAGAAAAGCAAGCGAAACCAAAAATGTGTTTAGTAGGCACATTCCAGTTTTTACTGAACACTAATTTTCATTTTTTTAGGTGACTCTAGCATTCTAGTGCACTGCATCTCGGGCTGGGATCGTACGGCATTGTTCGTCTCAATGCTGCGCCTATCTCTGTGGGCCGACAACGTGATCCACCAAAATCTATCAGCATTAGAAATGGCCTACCTCACTGCGGCGTACGATTGGTTCCTCTTCAGGTAAGTCAATACCTGTTTTTCAATTATCAGCCGTTAGCAAAATGCATTTATCTCGTATTTATGACCACACGTGCACATGACCCCCGCTGCTGTTTTTTTTTTGCAATTTCAGCCACAGGTTACCCCGACGTGTTCAAAAATTTGAAGAGGTGAGTGTAGCTCTCATCTGCGAAAGTTTCTTTTCGAAGCTAAACTTTTTTGCTTTTCTTATGCATTAACTGTCACACGCTTGACCTTCTTGTACAGCTTTGCGCCACGTCAACGATTCTAGTATGGAAATGCTGGAAAGTTAATATAGACTACAAGGAATTGCCGTATGCGAAACAATGTGCTTTTCACTGATCGTAAATTCGTAAGTTGTGTTGCTGAAGATTTAGATATCGAAAAAGAATTGGTCGGCCGTGGTAGAAACACTATTTCTTTCTTCAAAGCAGTGTATATTGGTAAAATATCAAACTAAGGATTGCATTCTGCAGAGTCGTTTAATCGATCTACATTGTTGTGGTAATTGTTTTTGTTTTCTACAACGTGAGGAACCTCAAAGAAAAAAAAAACAACCTCCACACCTAGCTTATTGCACGATGTCGACCTTCAGCCACGCCCACTGACAGAAACAGTCCATGCAGCCACCGCGCCGAGTCGATCCGCCACGCGAGCAGAGCGCAACCAAAGAAACTAGCGAAAGACAAAGCATGTAGGGAAGGTCGTTTAACCTTCACTTACAAGAAACCAGAGGAAAGATGAAGAATGCTGTGCACTTTCAGTTAACGCGCACGTTGTGAATATTTGTAGTTTAACTACGCACGATTAAAATCTCCCTCCGGCACTGCACTGCAGGTCAAGATTCAGTGTCTATATACGAGGTGGCCGGTTCAAGTGTGTGCACTATGTTGCCTCTCGCGGGCGGAAAAGCGTTTCCATAGTGCACGCGCATTGTTCGCTCTCAGGCTCTCGCCACGCGACGAGCAATGAGCCGAGCCAATTTCGAGGGACAGCGAACTCTTTTGGCAAGAAAAGGTGGTCTCTCTTACACTGAATCTAATCGACTGTAACGAGAGCAGCAGCGGACGACGACGGAGGATGTGTGCCGGCACGCTGAGAACCTGAAGTGATTCGCCTCTAAAATAAATTGAGCTAACCCCTAGGATCTCTCGTCGGCAGTGGGGCCGCACATGTTGAGGTGAAGGCGTCAGTCAGTGACGGAAGAGGTGGCCACCTTCCGTGGTTATTTTGCTGTTGGAGGGAACTATTGTGTTGTTCTGAATGTATTGTAACGTAGAAAATCGCCTCACGTAAACACAAGAGGGAAAGATTTTAAACACAAACCTGTCACCATAGCCTTTGTTACATTTCATCGTCTCCTCTTCCAAAATCACCATAGTTCACTGCCACTATCTTAACGTCTTTTTTCTAGTATATTTTTCTTGGCTTTGTCACAGTTGTTATCCAGATAACTTTCCGCCCCTCCACCGCTGTCGGCTGAAGCAGATGGTGAGCAAAAGGTTGCGCACAAATTACGTGGCACATACTTTCATGTAAGTCGTCCCGTGGGCTGAAAATATCGGCTTGTGTTGCCTTCCCTCAGTTCACGATTAGCGCCAAGACAAAACGTCACCGGCCCCAATAGCTTACTGATCCTGTGGAGACTCAAACATCAGGGTAAGGACTTATGACAGCGCTTTCGTGCACGCTGTGTGCGTCGAACTAACCCGAGATCCCAGATGAGAAATGGCCTCGACTGATGGTGCTGTGTTAGTGGTGCTTGAGCTGCTTGACTGTGTAAAATTGCTAGGCGCGTTCAGTGACGTGCTTGCGGAAGGAGAGTGGCAGTGTTCACGTGAGATTCATCAGGCTTTGATATTCTCCCATATACAAGCTCGAATGGTGTCTCTCGAATACCTTCTTGCCGTGACGTGTTCAGAGTGAGCGCAGCCGACACAACAAAGTCATCCGAGTCACCGTGCTCTGGACTCACATTGGAAACGATAATGTTGGTCAGCGGTATGTTAGTGCGTTCAACAAGTCCATTCTTTTGTGGGTGTTCTGGAGAGGCAGTAGCTTGACGGACTCTGTACTGGTGCAACAATCTCTCAAAAGCTCGAGACATGTATGGCGTGCGCTCATCTATGATAAATATTCGTGGTGTGCCTTGACGAAAGATAGTGCATTCGGTCACGAAAGAAACGAAATGCGTCGCCGAGGAGTCAGATGACTTTAACATCGGTACACTTCATCAGGTAGTCGGTGGCGACTATAAAAAACATATTGCCCTGCCGGGGTGCGTGGTAGTGGTTCCAGGTAATTAAATTTATTAACATCAAGAGGGGCATCCGGGGGTGGTATGTGCTGCAGAGATACTTGTATAGGATTGGCAGGGGCGCAAGCTTTTCTGTGCTCGCATATGGAGCAAGAGGACACTTACTGACGTGCGTCGGGTGCCATGCCTCACCAACCGAAACGTTGATGGAGTCTGGCCAACCTTTTCGTTTTGCCAAGGTGACCAGCTGCAAACACGTCCTGGCATAAAAAAAAACAAACACTATCGCACAGTTTGCGGCATGACAGAAAGCCAGAAAGAGTTTCTCGTAGTGCGATGACACAGAATACCATCACAAAGAGCGTAGGTAGCTTTGAACGTTTCTAAACATCCCTGTTAGTAGGCTGTGCACCAGGCAGACGAATGATGCCGTCACCATATTTGTCTGCATGTTGAGCCCCGAAGATCAAGAAGTGTAAAAGCTGGCACTGGGGAATTCTCAGGTGCTGCGTTTTGAGACAGATAGTCCACGTTCTCGTGCTAAGACGCACTGAGACAATCAATTTTGAAAGAGTAGTCTTGCAGCTTGATCACACAACGAGCCAATTTTGCGCTGAGGTTTTTTTTTCCTTGAAGTCAATGTAGAGTGCTATTGTGCTATTGTGGGTAACAGTGGTAAATGGCTTCCCATAAACGAAGGACCTGAATTTTTTTCACGGTCCAAACTACTCTTAGGCACTCAGATTCTGACGCATGTTACCGACTTTCAGCCTCACTTCACCGACAACTAGAATGGTCGATGGGCTCTCGTGGCCATCAGGGTTAGCTTACAGTAAAACGGCTCCAAGCCCGATAGCGTCGATATGGATGATTACATTTATTTATTTGGATACCCCAAGGGCCCAGAGGGCATCACATGAGGGGGGGGGAGAGGCTATTAATAAGGAAGGATAAACAATTCCAATTCATGAATACAGAAATTGAAAAGGAAAACTAGAAACGTAATGCAGAAACAATAACATTTCACAAATAACTGCTAACATTTCACAAATGAACAATAACATTTAACAAATGAACAATAACATTTAACAAATGAACGCAATCAAATACAAGTATAAAATACAGTTAGGTGATCTATTTAAAAGTGTTACGTGCGCGTTCTCCCGGTTGTGGGCAAGTGTGGGTGGTGCGGAAGCACACCTTTAACGTCAGCGAAGGCGCCTTCTTGCTATGGACCCCGGTGCCGTTGGGTACCCTTCTTGAGTAGCTCATTGGGTGGATGACTGCGTACTGCTGATTCAGTGACAAAACGGTGGAAATCGGACAATAAAAACAACTTGTTAGCTGCTTAGCCGTCGTCAGTGGCGTAATGCTGGCCAGCGCACTTGATTTGAACGGGTTAGGGATGCGGCCACGGCCACATACATGGTCTAAATACGTGGCTTCTGAGAAGCCATAATAACACTTAGATTTTATACGGAGATTTGCCTTTGATAGAGCAGTAAATACGAGCTCAAGCCTTATTTGGTGTTCCTCAAATGGTGTGGCTGCGGTGGTATAGTGGTTAAGGTACTGGGCTGCTGACCTACAGGTCGCGGGATCAAATCCCGGCTACGGCGGCTGCATTTAGATGGAGGCGAAAAATACTGTAAGCCCGTGTGCTCAGATTTGGCGGCACGTTAAAGGACCCCAGGTGGTAGAAATAGCCGAAACTCTCCACTACGACGTCTCCCAGTCATATGGTCATTTTGGGGCGTTACACCCCACATATCGTGGTGTTCCTCGAATGTTGAAGCATAAGTGTTGGAGCATAAGTCATCCAAGTGTACCAGTGCCAGTGTCGACTTTAAGTACCCAAGAACGCGATCCATAAGCCTCTGAAATGTCGTGGAAGCATTGCAAAGGCCAAAAGAAAGGTGGTTAAATTAGTACAGGCCATCAGGTGTTATGAAGGCGCTCTTTTCTGAGTCTCTAGGATCAAGCTCACTTGCAAGTATCCGGATAAAGGTCTAAGGTGGTGAACTGCGCCTCGTGTAGACGATCTACAGCGTCGTCGAGGCGCAAAAGATCAACGTCGGACATCATAACGCTGTTGAATCAGCGGTAATCTATACAAACGCGAGTTTTACCGTCTTCTTTTTTTTTTCATCAGGACCTCGCACAAGCACCATAAGCTCGACGAAGGAAAAATAACGCCATGTTCGAGCATGTCTTTGAATTGGGCTGAAATTTACTCGACTTATGATAAGGAAATGTGACGTGTATTGTGGCGGATAAATTTTTATATCAATCGCGTGTTGTAGCATGTTCATGCAACTAAGTTCACTTTGCGTTACCGCGATGCAGCAGCGGTATTTCTGCAGCAACTGTGTGTGATGTTTTTAAGAAGTCGTTAGGTCTGGCCCGAAGTTGAAGACGTCCCAGTTAATTTCAGTGTTATTTCTAGAAAAGAAAAGCGTCGTTTGGTGGCACCGTGGCAAAGACACCTGGTGGAGAAGATATGGTCCACTCTCCAAGATTGTACCGGTGTCTAGATGTGAATCATGGTTGGTTATATTCAGAACACATGTACTGAAATTTTCTCGTGAGCAACAGATGACAGCTCGTGGCATGCCAAACTCCGACGACAGCCGTGAGTACAAAAAAGGTTCACTGAAAATGTCTTCGTCAACGTTATTTCTACCATCTAAGTGAACAGGGACCCAGACAGCATCAGACAGCGACCGATGACGCTAAGGTTACCTGCACCGACACGGTTGGAACAGACTCTGACGTTGACGTTTTCTTTCTGGTTGCAGTTCAAAACATACAGGCCGTGTCGCCTGACAAACATAGAAAGCTTTTTGGGACCACTACATGAATTCGGTGTTGCACACGGTGAAAAAACGCTTTGTATGAGGGGACGGCTACTCGTAGCATATCTAAGTACCTCCTGCAGAGTCTTCCTTATTATGGGCTGCGTTTGGGCAAACATTTGCGCCACTAGTGCGTGAGAGTCTTTGCAGGTATATTCGCTGTGGCTGGTACGGCGCCAGCAGCGCTGCGGGTGGGTTGATTGAGTTGCACAACGTAGTCCTCGTCCTTAAAATTCAAACTGAGCTTCATCGCACAGCACCAGTTGCAGCGCAAGTTCACAAGAGCAGCCAGGTTGCGCAGTACCACAAACGGGAGTCGCATCGTTTTTCCGAACGCTGTAATTACCACAAAGGTATCGCCAAGAGGCAGCACGACAGCTCCATCAACAAGACGTAGCAGTAAAAGACTGATGCTTTTCTGGGGATGTAGAAGGTTGCCACGTGAAAGAAAATCTTGTAGAAAGGACATACTAGAGCCGATGTCTGAGAGCTTCAGAAGATAAGCTCAGGTTACCCAGTTGCTATTTTGCGTTTGGTACGCCTGACCATGTCACAAGAGAAAACAGCTGAGTTTGGTGGGTAAGGCTAGGTGCTTCCAGCGGTAATTGTAGATGCGAGCTACTCGCCGCTGTATTCCGTGAATTCACTACCAGGGGTGCAGTGCCCAGCGTCACGACACTTCTAACACCACCAAGCAGGTGAAGTTCGTTAGAAGTGTTTCGCAGTACTGTTTAGGATAGTGAGGGTTGTTGAATTAGCGTAGAGCGGCCACGTGAAGCACTGATTGGTGGCTCCACAACCTGAGCTTCAAGAGTTAGCGCCTGTGCTCCGCGAAAGTTGGCAGAGCGACCAAGGCGCAAGAAGGTCTGCATACTGCAGTCGGATATGGCGTCGATAAATGTTTGGGTAATAGCAAGATCCAGTGCAGTTTTAGGGCATTTTGCGTGTGGTTTACGTGACAAATGCTCGACTGTATCAGTGCGATTATGTAGTGTGGCTTCCCTTTGGCGGAGCGTCCTCAATTGCGCGGTGAATAATGATCGGAATGGGCGTCGCCAAACCAAGTCACTAGGACACGTATGAAGTCGCCGTACTTACCACGTACTAAGTCACTGTTCAGGGGATACAGTAGTTTCCACCTTGAAAATTAAGTTCTTTTGCAAACATCTATGCTGAACTGCACTTCGCTCAAGCTATCGGCAGCTTAAAGGGGCACAGACATTTTTTTTGCAAAATGAAAAGCAAAGCCCTCGGAAGCTTCAAAAAACGCACTGATATACGTGAGTGCACCCTAAAAAATAATGCAGGTGTGTTTTTGAAAGCCAGTTTGGGTTCCACAGTACCATGCCGCACAACACAGCATGAGGGCAAGATATTGTGGCGTCTGCATGGCCGTTTCACAGCCATGGCTCCATGGGCGACAATCAGCCATTTTGAATGTATAGGTAAGGCAGAAGTGGCTATTTTGGAAGCTTTAGTGCCTGACGTCATCACAACTAGTCAGCCTTCTGCATGAAGTCACCGGAATTCTTACGGTAGCCTCATGTCAAGCTAGTTTTGATTTCCGTATAGGTGCGAAACAGGAACATTGGTCTTAATATAAGATTGAACTTTCTTAACAGCAGTTTCTCAGCCGTGCACTTGCTCAGAGCCGCCTATGTATATACCAAATTTGTATGGCAATGTAAACCCACCTCCCAAAAATGTTAGTACCACTTCGAGCCAAGTGATATTCTTGAAAGGTGGCATAGGGAGTATTTAAAGACGAACCAATATTCATGGTTTATTTTGTCCACGAAAAATCTTTCACTCCACCTGAAGTCAAAGTGTAGTACGGTAGAAAACCACGTAACATTTTATGAGAAACAATCAGGGTACAGATGAATTTGTGTGCTGCAAATATATTCGCATCTGACAGTAGAGCGCAATATCATTTAAACACCGGCGTTATCCTGGGGTTGTAGGTTGTTGCAGAAATGGCATTAGTGTTCCCGTAGTAGTGACGTCCCCATTCCACTTACGACAAACTGAGCTGATTGTCGTTTATATATCTCGGGGTAAGCGCAGAGTACTGCGTACTTACTCGCTTACTAGAGTGCGCGAAAAAAGCACTCATGTGCCCCTCTACGCAAGAAGGAACGATGCAGCTCGTAGAGAGTCTGTTTCCGTATGGCCTCGCGATGCTGGTAATTCTTGTTAGCGTAATATTTTTGCATCGAAGTACACATGACGTGAGACGCAAATGCTTGTTCGGGTACATTCTCTGCACATTCAATGCTAAACTATGGTAACACTAATGAACACCTGGATGGGTAAATACTGAATTCTATCGTCGCATAGTCCAAATACTTCCCCCATGGCGCGGCAAGGTTGTTTTTCAACCGTGAATGGGAAAGTAAAAAGTTAGCATTGAGCTTAAAATGATCCTGAATTACATGTCAACGTAATCATAGCAGGAATTCGTATCTGAGTTTCTTGCGCCACTAACCGATAGCCGCTACAATATTCTTGATGCGTCATGAATGAATGAACGAATGAAGGACCTTTATTTAAAGTCCGGCAGTTTTACCGAGCGAGGTGGCGCAAGAGGTGATTAACCCCTGTCCTTTCCCACTCTCCGTCGATTATGATAGCCGTGCCTCAGGTGAACGAGCGCCATTACAAGGGTTTGCCGCACACTTTCAGCGCTTTCTCTCTTCTCCGCGAGGCGCAGGAAGGCCTTCAGGGAGCAATGGCGTGAAGGAAAGAGATCGTCAGCGCGCGTCATGACCTTGAGTGTGCATGAGAAAGCGTGATCGCTCTCATAGTGATCATAGTGATTATTCTGGGCAAGTGTGGTGCACGGTGATAATGTTAGCAGGCTATGGAACACGACATCGGTACATTAGTGTACCTCGAGGCTAGAAATGCAACATATGGAAACACCACTTTTGATTTATTGTCGCTGTTCACCAACAGCATGTTATCGGCTCTTCGACATCGAACAGCATTCGCCACCTACTATGAATAGTGAGCACAGGTCTATGTGAAAAGAGGGTGCCTAAAAAAGGGGCAACGTCGGGCTTCGATTCTAAACTCATTGCCGCACACACCTGCAACATTTTGCCGAGATGTTCATAGCAGTGCAACAGGAGGAGATAGTACTCGAAAAACTCGAATAGCGAATGAAATAGCCGTGTAGTCTATTCAGCGGCCGAGTACATTGCTCAAGTTTGAAATAGCGAATACATTTTAGTAATTTTAGAGTAATCAGCAGTGGTGAAAAAAAAGCAAATGATTAATGGATTAAAAAATTGAGATTAGCACTTTAGTTTCTTTAAATATTGTAATATATAGACCCAACTAGCCTTTCCAGTGACAAAATGGTTGACGCCGTGCTAATCACAGATGAAAGCGCTTCACCTAAAACTGTTGTCACCAAAAGAAAGCGTTCTCATCCTGATATACTTTTATGACATTCGTATGTTCATTCTATATAGCTTGATTTGTATGACTGATTTATTTAAAAGATGGCCACAAAGTACCGCTTACAATTTCAAAGCAACCATGGTAATTCAAAGTACCAATACAAAATATCACTTCGACTGTCATTGCTTATAACAGGTTACTTTAGTTTACATAGATGTGGCATTTTTCTTTGGTTAAAGTTAACCGTTATATTTCTTTGTAATTTCTGTTACAAATTGTTTCAAGTGAACTACTCAGGTATAGGAATGTGGCGAAACTTCTTGCGTAAATATTCGCAACTTATTCGAGTAGTATTCATTTTACACTCCTATTACATTGGTTGTCATCACTATTTGATCCGTATTTGATATTATTCTTGACGTTACTATTCACACACCTTTACAATGTATGCTTTCCGTAGGAGGTGTGTGTTCACGAACTATCGAGGGGAGGTTCAAGACTGATTAAAAGTGTGAAGTGTATGTGTAGTTATAAGGCTGAATTCATTGCAATATAACCTGTACCAACATCTCATAAATTGTTCTGGGTGGCTGACCCCAGCGCGCACACGCCATATCACGCAAAATGTGAATTGATGACACTTACGTATTTAAGAAGTCTTTGCTTGTGACACTGCCCTCAAAATAGCATTAACCATGCACGTTTTTACAATGCCGTTCAGTAACAACTATTTCAAAAATTCGCTTCTCTCTTCAGATATTCTTCTTCTGCTTCAACATGCTCAAGTACATCAGTGCGGAAGAATTCTCAACGTTGAACCTGTAAGTCCTTATAGTTATGCGACGGTGCATCATTTAAAACTTACATTTTTTTTTTCAGCAAGAGTCATGGGAACACGAGCTCTAAAATCGTAAGAACATCCTCTGCCTCAGGTAAGTACGTTTCGGAAGCGCGTATTTTTCTGTGGTTTCTGGACAGTGTGGTGGTGATTATTCAGTTTGTTTGTTTGATTTTACTGAATAGCGTTCGGTTAAGCTCACGTTCAGTGTATATTACCAAAATGTAATGTAAATCACCAAAAATACAAAGAGCATGCTTCCGTGAGCTTGCCATAGCGGGCTCGGGTGCACAGTTCAGAACAGCTGACGTGAGTCCTATGAACTCATAGTTATCAAGCTCTAACCGCAGTGTAGCGTACAAAAGCGCACTATAGTACTGACTACGACAGCGAAATTCTCTGCAACCTCTATTTGCTTAAATTTAGCGTATAAGAAAGAAGTAGAGCAGATCAAATGCATATTTATGGTTTTCTGTCTCGCTGTGCAGGGAAAACAAATCGCTAAGCTAGATATTGCTGGCAGCTCAAGTAATAAGTAAATGACCATGTAAATAATTGATTGTCTAGTAACACGGACCATTCCCATAAAGTAGCGATTTGGGATTAGTTTTCAAGCAATTAGCCATTACTTGTTCACTCCTGAGACCTTTATAAAATACTGAAATTGTTTTCATTGAATATTTACTTGGCGTTCTGTCTGGCACTTAAGAAAAAGCCACGTGTTAGACCCCGAACATTTGTTTGATAGTTCAAGTAAAGATGCATGGTACAAGTGTTATGGTTAACAAACGTTTGTTTTGTGTAGCAAATATACAACATCGAGATTTGTTCTAATGACTAGCGAATTAATAACAACTAATATATAATTAGACAAGATACCCACAACATGTTAAACGATGAAAGAACCGGACAAGTTTTGAGATCCTGAAGTTGTTTTGTAATTCTATTGTTGATAATTATGAGCCATTGGTTATATGTAGAAAAAACTCTAAAAATTCTCCCAGTGTACATCGATTACCAACTACTTTCTTTCACGGTGAATAATGTATTCTAAACCGTCATGGTGGTCTCGTGGTTATGGTTCTCGACTACTGACCCGAAGGTCGCGGAATCCAATCCCGGCTACAGCTGCCGCAATTTCGATGGCAGCGAAAATACTTAGGGCCGGCGTACTTAGATTTACCTGCACAATGAGGAACCCCCAGGAGGTCGGAATTTCTGAAGCCTCCACCACCATGTCCCCAAGAATCATATGGTTGTGTCGAGATGTCCAACCCCCCAAACTTATTGTTAATGGGTCCTTCTAATAGGCGACATTGATTGTTTCTTGCTACTGGGCCTTTGCAGAGCGAGAATCTCTGGATGCCGATATCAGCTGTTCAGGGTTCCATGTTCCAGAAGCCGAGACAACCACCATGGTGCAAGAAATGCAGACGGTGGACACGATTGATGCAGGGCCATCTGCAAGCGGACATGTCGATACAAGCCATTATGCTAGCCTCGCAAGCACATCGAGCAGCGATATCTCTATTGCATCGCGAGAGTTTCCTGCACTAGTCGAACATCACCGCCAATGTTATAGCCACAGGCAAGTATTTTGCTAGCGAAAGATTTTGCTCTTGCATGAAATCCGTTTAGTTTGTTACAACTTAGTGCTTCACAAAATGACTCCGTCCTTAATTGTTCCACATACGGTACTGTGGCATTTATGGCCGTGAGTGAACTGTCAAGTAAAACCTATTTACTATGTCCCGGAAGTACGACGTCGCACTTCGAATTTGCAGATTTCTTTTGAGATTCATAACAGCATTGAGGAGATCCTCATTTTTTTTTTCAAAAGTCTAGTGCGAAGATTCCCGAACACCAGTAGACATAGCTGCAACTCATAAGATGTAGAACGCGAGAAATGTCACGTGGGGATTCAGGGTCCGGCCTCCACGGGCTCATTTCCATTCCTTTTCTTTTTGCATTTGTTTTAATTCCTTGGAAATTTTACTGTCATCACATTTCACTATTTTTGCCGACTTGTTTACACTTAAGCGTGTACAAGATGACTGAAATGTCGTTTTCGGCCTTCGGAATAACTATATCCCCCTCATTTCGGGTGCCTAATTAACTCAATAGTGGCTTAAAAGAGGCACATAGTTTGCCTCTTTGCCCAGTTAGAGCTACCGTTTTTACCAGCAATACATATGTGTACTACATTTTACAATAGCCGCTTTCACCACAAAAGTTCTTGGTGCTGTCCGATGCTTTCGGCGCTGCCCCGAACGCGTGCGCAGGACAGGACACTGATGGACATCCAGATTGCAAAATTGTAGTCAAGAGTATACGTTACAACATAATTTATGCATGCACTTTTGCTTATCTTCTCCCACTATCCTTGTTCTCACATCTGACCATCCAATAAACTATACTCAACACAACTTGTTATTCTGTTGTTGCAATGATTTGTCCATGTTTGCTGCAAAAAGGGAAATGGGCGTATTCTGTTAGTAGTATTTCAAAGTATTCACCCACTGACTCAATTTAGGAAAAGCGTACGTGTGATTTTGTACAAAGTAAGAATGTGACGCAGCGCTTTCCAGCAATAATATTTATTGTGAGGATGAAGTAGAGCAAATAAGACAGTGTGGTGTGGTGATATCATTATAGCAAGAAGTTGTATTTTCAAGCGACGGTGCCGACGCGAGTATATCTAACAATTCTATTTCGCGTGCTAGAAAGATGGTGGATATATTTGCTTGAGAGTTCCTTTCGGGTAAAGCAAATAGTCATTTTTTGAAAGTAGAGTTGTTTCCTCTTTTGCGTGAAATTGCTGAGTGCTCCACTTATTTGTATACAGCTGGTGTACTTTGTACGTAGAATTATCCAACCGTAGTTATGTACTACCGGTGACTAATTAGCCATTTTTCAGGTATGAATTGAAAGGCAGAGTGAGTAGTTAGACATTTTTCAGTATATAATGAGCTAGGATGCATCTTATTGGCGACAAATTGACGCAGGAACTGCAATAGTATATTTCGCATTTCGGATTGCGGAGTTCATCTATATTCGAATGCCGCACGTTATCAAACCATATAAACACTTTATTCGTTATGTACCAGTATTTGCGCTCAATCAACTGACTAATATAGGGTCTCATTAAATTTTCATACAATATTTTTGAGAAAACATATTTTCGTTTTGATAAGACTATAACAAGTGGCTTTCAAGGACACCATTTGGTATATATTTCACATAGTATATCTACTCAACCTGTCATCACTTTGTCGCTGAAACCTATGGTTTTCTGCAGTGATAAGGCTTGCGAAGAAGCTCCTTTTGATGTCGAGGAGGCGAGTGTCGAAGGTATATCCCTTTCGGTTATGCTGTCTCAGCCACCGACAGAAACGTTGATTGACATTCAAGAAAGGTAAGCCGTAATATCTATGGCAGATTCAATGCCTTTGGTATACATCTACTGCATGCGATGTTATGGAGGAAGGTATAATCATAGTTAGGGCGGAAATGAGGAAGCCCGTTATATACCTACATTTTTGACACTGAACACCATTTTAACAGCCTAATAAGCTGTGCGAATAATTTCGGATTGGGTGAACACTCGGTACAGACTGTTGCCCTATTGGATCATCATTCACGAAAGAACAATTTAGAAATTACAGGAAGAGTGCATATAATGTGGCCTTTTTGTCTCATGCTAATTTCGCGCCCTCTTCCTACGGCTGACATTACTGCGTTCCTTATGGGTCTAGATATAGATGTGTCTAGTAGTTCTTGCGATTGTATTTCAGCGATACTGTTGTGCGTTCCTATTGAGGCCGTGGATAACCCCTCTGCGTAAACAGCAAGTGGAAAAGTCCACCTCGTGCTCCCGAATCTCACATGTGCTTTCAGCTGATGCACCCACAAACTCCGCAGTACTTGTTCATTAAGTATACCTACGTTCCCCGTATGACTCCTGATCGCGCTACAAGTTGAATAGGGAGACAAGCGTTGCTGTTGGGTAGACATGAAAAAGAACTTGAATTGAAACTAAAAGTCGACGAAGCAGTCATGTCATTTAAATCTACCACCAAACTACTAGCCCAATAGAAGACCACGGTATTATGACTTTAGGTCAGCAAATATAAGTGTAACTCATTCACACTCACTCAAGAAATAAATCTTGCGCATTGTACTCACTCGGACTCTGTCAAAGAATTTTTTTCCGAACTGAACTCACTTGGGTTCGACGCGAGTAGGTTGCTGCTTCGGGATGACTAAGCAAGCTATTATCTCGCTTTGATTCTCGAACCCCATCCCCTCTTTATGCCAGGTCGTCAATAAAGTTGTTCCACTGACTCACTTCTTAAACCTGACTCATCCGGACTTAAATTCACCAAAAAATTACTAACCTTGGCTCACTCAGACTCGCCGCATGGTCTGAATGAGTAAGTCCGAGTGAGTCCACTTGGAAGTTCACTGACCTATTATGGCTAAAGTTTTTATGAAACATAATTTGCTTATATTTGATCTGGCCTAACGACCCAAAACCACCGTATGATTGTGGGGGATGCTGTAGTGAACGGCTCCATAAATCTCGACAACCTGCCCTGCCGCTGTTGTCTACCGTGGTTAAAGTACTCGGCCGCTGACCCGCAAGTTGCAAGATCAAATCCATACTGCGGTGACTGCATTGCAGACGGAGGCGGAAATGCTGTAGGCCCGCGTGCTCAGATTTGGGTGCACGTTAAAGAACCCCAGGTGGTCGAAATTTTCGAAGCCCTCCACTAGGGCGTCTCTCATTATCATTTGGTACTTTTGGGACATTAAAGCTCACATATCTATCTAAATTTCGACAACCTGGAGATCGTTAACTTGCACCTAATTCTAAGTATACGAACACTGAGCATTTTTGCGTCCATCAAAATTGCAGCCGCCGCCGCCTCAATATGATTCCGCAAACGTCGGGAAGCATTCGAGCACCACAGCGCAAATAAATATAACCTAGTAAGCAATAATTTATAAGAAATATTTATTTTTTGCGCAAGTGAGCTTCAAAAGAAGCATTTATTTATTATTAATAAAAAAGCCAAGAGCGTTACTGACGATAGTAGACAAAACACAAAAAAAAACTGAACATAATATAGCGAGTAAAATGAGCACTGAGCATACATCTAACATACTAGAAATCTCCTGTTTTTATTACATGGAATGACTTCAAAGCAATAACCAAAGGAATGACCCATAGTGCGGTGATGAAATAAGTTGATCGGGGAGCACAGTTCGCTGGTATATTTAAATGTAAAAAAAGTTCAAACTGCAATTATTTTAATGCGGTCCTAGAGAGGGGCTAAAGGCTGAACATGTTGGCTTTTATGTTAGCAATATGAGTGTAGTCAGATAATTACGCATTCTTCGATGGGAAGACGAAGTGATTCTAATTGGAACGCTGGTTTCAGTCTGTTTTCTCCCTGTTTCATTGGTGTTTGTGGAAGACACCGTTCTTCTGGCTGCGGTAATGGAAGTAGAAATCTCCTGGGCCACGTGAGAATCAATGGCTGCAAGAACGTTCTGGCGATATACGTTGCGCAACGTACTGCTCTGGACGTATTGAGCAAAGTCAATATGCTGGAGAACATACATGTACGTTCTTACATACCAGATGGCAAGGGCTCTAGGGCAGGCGTTATATACGACGTCGATCCTTCTATCAGTGACATTGGTTTTCCCATTGTAATGAAACCAGTGACGGAACCTACTCCCATCTTGCAAGCCCGCTGTCTCGGCAACTCACGATGCGTAAAACTTGTTTTCAAGGGTGACAGTCTCCCATCTCAAGTTAGGGTTGGTCACTTCGACACACAGCGCAGCCGTTCGCGCCGAGACTTTTTCAGTGTCGGAACTGCTGTAAAATGGTACACGCGAGCGCTGTTCGCACAAACTCTGTTGTGTGCTCCCGATGCTCGGAGTCACACAACACGGAAGCTTGCCATGCAGAAAATAGCAAGTCCTGCAATTACCAAGGTCCTCAAGATGCGTTTTCAAAGAAGCGCTGAGATATGAAAGAGATGAAAGTGCTGAGGCAGATGGCCAGAGACTGTTCCACCTACAGGCAGGCTTCTGCTAAATTGCGACGTCGGCGTTTTCGTTACATGAGAACTTCTAGGACACCTTCTGCCAAGGCCTGGGATACACAGCAACCCTATATCAGGCACATCATCAAAAGCACCAACAAGTGCCAACAACAAGCATTCTCAGAAAAATGCAAGAATCATTGACCACCTGACGTGTGGCCAGCGCTACCATGGATGAATTCACCAGTAGAGCCGCAGCATCGCACGATCAAAGCTACTTCAGAGCCAGTAAGTCGCGACAGTCAATATAACGAAATAATATGCCGTGATTAGGAGCCTCATAAAGACCATTCGAGTACTCCTGAATAATATTCAGACATCTGGCCGTTCACAACGCCCTTCAAATATTGGACGCTTTAAATCTGCTACTGTCAAGACTAGAGAAGCACCATGGCTCTTTCTCTACAGCGCTTCGATAAACAAGTGCAAGAAGTATCAATTTTTCAATGGAATGCCCGAGGCCTTAAACCGTGCATTTTAGATTTTCGGTCACTTGTATTCAAGAATCGGTTTCCTATTATCGTCATTTGTGAACCACGCCTTCACAATGTCTTACGACTATCCAAATACCAAGCTTTCAGGTCTGCAACCTGCAACCACTACAGTAAGGTCATTGTTTACGTCAGGTGCAAACTCACATATAATAAGCATCCAGTTACACCGGAGGACATCAACAAATACGTGTGCCTTACAGCTAAATATAAGCACGTGAATTTCACGCTAGTGGCAGTATATAATTCGCCTTGAGGCCGTTTTGACACTTCAAGACTATGTGCCTATATTTCAGTGACATCTGGGCCATGGATTATTACTGGTAATATTAACACTCATCACCCGCTGTGGAAACAAGAAGATACACCATCGGGGAAGACATGAGTCCTCCTTTGCATCTGACCACCAACTATATTGCTTAAATGACGGCACTCCAACGTTTTTATACGGTCTGACTTAGAGTAGCTGACTCGACCTAACTTTTGTGTCAAGTAGCCTAAGTACCAAGCTACAGTGGTTTGCGGACAACAAAACGCATTGCAGTGATCACATCTCTACCTACGTAAACACAAAGAGACTGAGCAAATCACAGATGGCTTCTTCTTCACGGACAGACAGGTAAAAGTACAGGTCATTCATTGTGAAGCGGTGCGAGGGAAACAAAAAAAAAGGTTCTCTTGAAAGGCTAGAGGGTATAACTAAAACCACTATACAAGAGGCAACGTTTAATTGTGAATGTTTGTCAGGCTTTTTGTGAATACGAAGCGCAGTTGGAGCAACTCCGAACGCCCCGCCGCAGCAATGTAGTGGCTAAGGTACTCGGCCGCTGAACCGCAGGCCACGCGATCGAATTTCGGCTGCGGCGGCTGCATTTCTGATGGAGGCGGTAATGTCGTAGGCCCGTGTACTCAAAGTTGGGTGCACGTTAAAGAACCACAGATGGGAAAAATTTCCGTAGCCCTCCACTACAGCGTCTCTCATAATCATAGGTGGTTTTGAGACGTTAAACCTCACATATCAATCAGTGACTCCGAACAATCCGTCGTTGTACCGAACAACGTTGTAGGCGCACGAAATCCATCTACAACTTGAGGGAGCTCGCGAGACGTCTTCGAAAGAAGATTCAGCGTCGAATCAATGCATTGTTGTTTCTTCAATTGAAGTCATTGTGTGAGTCGCTCGACCCCCACAAACCTATTTCGCAAATATAGAGATTCATCCATGGCCTACGAACATTTCCACTACGGCATCGCCCGTTCAAATGCCTTGCTCTCCACCAAAGCCGGCATGAAATTGATGTAGCAGATTTCGGCGCCAGTGTTGCCCCCAAGGAGTCCGGGTTCACCATGAGTAACCTAGGAAACGCGCCGATTTAGACACACTCGGATGGACAATGTTTTCAGTAGAGGAGCTTCAGGCAGCATCGGTAGCATGGACGCGTTCGTCATCTCCTGGACCTGATGCAGTCACTTACATGACCATTGCTAACCTTGGGGCAACAGCTCAGCATGCCCTCCTAGTTGTATACAATGACTCGTGGAGCGATGGTATGGTGCCTTCTTCGTGGTAGGGTAGCCGCCTTGTGCCTCTGCTGAAGCTAGGAAAACGCCTCTAGACATGGCCTACTATCGCCCCACGTGCTTGCCAGCTGGTTTAGACAGGTAATGGAGAGAATGATGCTCACTCACCTAGAATTATACCTGGAGAATAACACTATATACCCCGATGCTTTGACCGACTTCAGACGTGGACGGTACAATGTTATTGACCTTGTCACGTCTGTACAACAGTAGAAAATCCCAAAGAGATTATCAGCGGCACTCTTCTTGTTTGTTAAAGGTGCGTACAATTTATTGCATGAAACCATCCTGGGTGCCTCAAGACATTGGATTAGGATGCCGCGCCTGCCAAGAGATCTACGGCTATTTGAAGAACAGAACCTTCTTCGTTCAGTCAAAAGGTGGGGCAACAAACAACCACTAATTTATCGCGGTGTACCTCCAAGAGAGGGGGGGGGGGGGTCCTGAGCGCCATACTTTTTAACCTTGACCTCATTGGCCTCGTCGTCATCCTGCCGCGGTCCGTGTATCTGTCAATTTACGCAGACGACATCTGCACCGGGGCATCAGGGTTCACACGTCTACACGTACAAGCGTACGCATCCTCCACTCAATACAACCACAAGCACTGAAAATATTCATCGGGCTTCCGAAATGGGCATCCTCAGCAGCGAATGCCGCAATCGCACGTGAACACCCTGTCCCTACATTCGTGTCGATGCTTTAAGAACGGACATATGCGGATTTCATCGCATAACTTCGCCTCCTTTCCAACTTCTAGGGCACGCTCTGCGGTCTGCCCTGTTATACCTCCACATCGCACAGTGCTTCCCGCGAACTTCATGCACACAGCAAGACAACCATTACCATCGTAGTGTCTACATCCACTGGAAGCCCAGACAACCATCCCCGGAATTCAATAAAAGAAAAATTATTCAGGTGGCCCTAAAACAAACAATACTACCATTTCTGCATGAGAAACGCGGTGGACGCATTGACATTTACATGGATGGATCGGTTACTTCAGCAAGCTCAACAGGCGCAGTGATAATTCCAGAGTAGCCCATTACAATAAATCTCAGGACATCGCATCTGACATTAACCACGGCTGCGGAATTCGCCGCCATTCATGCGGCTCTGGAGTTCGTAGTTGAAGAACCACCACAGACAAGGTCAATCTTTTCCGACTCTAAAGCAGCCCTCCAGGTCATTGCCTCACCATATCGTCATAGAACAAATAAACAACTAGTCGCTGAAATAAGACTGCCTTATCATCGGGCTGAAGAGAAGCAGCATGATATAGCGTATCGATGGATACCGGGCCACTGCGGCATCTACGGAAATGACCGTGCAGATGAAGCAGCCTGATCTGTAGATGATGATGCCCCTTGTGCAACTATACCATTATCAAGATCGCATCCCACTAGAAAGCTTCGATCACTTGCACGAGAACTGGTACTCGCTCAGTGTAATTCGACGACATTTACGAACGTCCGCCTTCATAAAGAGTACCCACACCTACAGCTCCGTATTCCATCAGGAATAATCAGAGTTGAAGAGACTTTTATGTCGTCTGTGAATTGAGGTGGCCTTTACGAATGCTTATTCGTAGATGGCCAGCAGTCCGACATGAGACAACTGTGGCTGTGTGGAGACGTTTTCCCAACTTCTCGGCGAACTTTCTCGTTTTGGTGCGCTAGAAAAACTTTCGAAAGTTCTAGATAGACTTGACAATCGCCAATTGTTGGAAGAAAGAGTATAAGGAAACTGGCCGAGACCGTCCTTGGCATGAAGTGCATTGAGAGCGTTGTTGTGCTTCTGGCGGTCAAGTAGTCTCAAAGCAGACTGTAGGGAGCGTCGTGGATTGTACTACCATGCTTCTTTTTTTTTTCTCCTTGAACGTTTCTTTGGTTATCTTATATTTCCATTACCCCGTTCCCTAGCACAGTGTAGCCAGCCGGTCTGAGAACTGGCTAACCTTCCTCTCCTTCCTCCTCCTCCTCTTCGCATTCTTCTTGTCAACAATATATGACGTATGACAATCTTCATTCATCAGAAGTTAAGTGTTACATAATGAAACGCCATTAGAGAGGCACATAGGCAGAATTTCAGTGTTTCGGAGGATAAGTAGCTGTGCATTGTGTGACAGGTTCATGAAACACGCCTCCAAACCTGTGGGCCAGCAACTATATCGCGTCATTTAGTTTAAAGTAGGTGTATCTGTATATGTTGAAGACGATAGTCTTTCTTGGGGACCTTAGACGAATGTACCGACAGACAGACCAAAATTTTAGCGTCTGTTTGTTCACCGTTAACGGTACCCTAAACGGCATCAAAGTTACCAAACGATACTCTAAACGGCCGACCCCATCCGCAGCGCCCACCAACAGTGCTCAAGGTTCAGGGCTTATACTTGTGTAATTGTCCAATAAAAAGCAATTAGTCCGCATATCTGAGGCACCATAACAACGTCATTATTATGTATGTGTATTTTTTTTCACTAGAAAAGCAATACATAAGTAATCCTAAGGACCGTATTGTTTATCACGCTGCGCTGACCATGCAACTCTTGCACGAAAAAGCCAGTGTTTCCATTGCTTTGCTAAGACGACACGGTTGTCGCGACTACCCATCGCCTTGCGTTCTACGCCTCATCATCACAGAAACGGGTGCGCACGCCGCGCGATCTGTTTTCCAGGAAAACTTGCAGATAGCGCTCAGGTGTCGCGTGTGACGTGACTTGATGCGCTCTTTCGCTTCCACTACACGCTCGAGGTACTCTAACGCAGCGCCTCTAGAATACCATTCACCAATTTCCTTGCGCAGAACATCAAATAAACGTTTTGATCACTCTGTCCAGACGCAAGACTATCGTCTTTCGATGACATTTGCAGTGTAACGTGCAGATACGGGGCCAATTTTTCATGCAGGATAGACTCCTTCTGAAGGACCGGATAATTTTGGAGCATTCCCGCTATCATGTTCATTGGCATGTTAGAACTTTTTCTTTGAAGCCGCACACTGAAACGATTAAAAAATCTACAATAACAGATCAGGTTTATTTTAGTGCTGAAATTTGTTTGGTGTGGTGCTGCTTTGGAGCGCATTAGGCTGTTGGCAGGGCCAGGCTTACGCGACAAAAAAGGTTGAAAACAGTGGCTGATTTTAATCCTTTCTTGTTTTTTAGCTGCAAATAAGAAACTTCGCTACTGAATGCGCCTAAGCGGAGTTTTAACGTAGCCAAAAAGTAGCCATGGCGCCAACCCTAAATTGGCTACTTTTGGCAATGGGCTTTTGCCAAGATGCTACTTTAGGACCGTGCGTGCGTGCGTGCGTGCGTGCGTGCGTGTGCAGATGTTCTAAGGGTTTTTTATATAAGGTGTCAGCAATCCGTCTGGCTTCCCACTTTATTTTTCGTGGCGGTTCGCCTGTCTGAACTCATTTTTCTTTCAGAAAACAAGCGTTAATAATCAATACCTGAAACTTGCGTGTTTTGCTAAATGGTACTGATTTACAAAAACAAACAGCACTAAACATTCTTCCCCTACCCCACCCACCCTGTTGAAGTTTAGATGGTAGGCTACCATGATCTCAGTCTAGGTTCGAACCCGCTGATTTGTGTTGGTGCGTAAAGTTTGTCATCCACCTGCTGAAATATGTGGTCAACAACAGAACTATCAGTTGCATGCCGAAACCCCACAGCAAACCAGTCAGAGATTTTGCACGTGGCAATAGTGACTTTTAGAGCTCACTACCGTTCCAAAAAACAAATTTATTTCTGTCTCCTTACTCATCTTGCTGGGGTTACCATCTCGTTCTTGTGCGTTTGTGGGACGTGTGATAGGCCTTGCATTCAGTGAGCTCTGCACGCAATTTCCATTTCTTTTACTGTGCAAGCCATCAGCATCAGCACTGGTATATTTACGTGTGGAAGTGTTCTAAACATAGCTTCATATATTTATCCTACTTTGAACTCGGTGTTTGCACGAGCATAAGACGCCTTCGTATCCTCGGAAGTGCTTTTGGAGATGACGGCGCCTTCATCTGCCGAGACATTGGTGGAACAGGCACGTCAATAATGCCTTCGAAATTAATATAGACGTTTCACATTTTTGGGTAGGGCACAAAAACGCAAGCTCACGCTGAACCAAAGGAATGGAAATGTCAGCCGGACATCAGTCCCAAATCAGTTTCGCGTATGCAGCTGTTCAAAAAAAACAGGCAGCTTTTTATTTAACGCTTCGCACCTTAAGTACGTTAAGGAGTGACTTGGTAGCTTGAGATAATGGGAAGGCCATTGGCAAGAAGTTTAACCATCATAAAAATTGCAGTCATACTTTTCAGTCGATTCCTCCAGTATCTGAATACTTCCACAATTTTACTTTTATAACACACGTGCTGCAGATATGTATGCAAAGCTAGAATAAACATAACCTCGCCGCATGAATTATTTAGAGGCATAATCACCAGTGGTGCTTTTGAAGTCGTTTGAATGACAAATAATGCACAGTGCCACTCCATATGACTCCTAACAAGGTAGTGATCACTGAATGGGCCGCAAGTCTGCACCGGAGCACCGACAATCGTGAAATTAAATTTGGAATTGTTAGTAGCCGAATAGTGTTTACATTTATTACCATTTTTTATATGTTGACACCATTGTGCCGTGTTGGCGTCGTTTTGACCATGGACAGCACATTGGAGCTCGTGTTTGGTGTGACTGTACTTACAAAGCATTCAATCCTCGGTGATTGCATTCAAGGACTTGAACGGCTTGGCTTGTCCGCTGTTTTTCTTCTTCAGTTGGCAAGTCTTCAAAGAAACTGGATCAACTGACAGCAGTTTGTCTTTGGAGGACAATGGTGATCCAAATACGTCCTACTCAAGTCTCGCTGGAAGCAGGCAAGAAAATACGTTCACGATCTCTTGTTGTCGTAAAAAATGGCACCCTACCCCACAACTTAGCAAAGGGCCGAGAACTTAAGGAACCCCCACCTTCCGTTCCCTTCGACACCCCGAATCCCCAACCCCTTGAGCAATGGGAGACCTTTCTATCCAGCAGCCCCCTACCAACTCGGCGTGCAATGAAGGACAGGGGCCAGGAGCTGCTGCATACATACAGGTCCCGCAACTAGGGAAGCAAACCGCCTGGTGTCTGCGCGCACTACCAACAATGTTGGGCCCAGTAAATGCTGATTAATCATCATCGGCATTTACCTAATGTTGTCGTGATGGGAACATGTTGAAATGCAATCAACTGTTCATTTTACAATTTAAAATGTAGTGCTTTGTTTGTAAAATGGCGTAAGAACAGAGGCACGCTGCCACACTTCAACAGCAGTGTTTCGGCCACCTTCACCAGTGAACAATGTTACGGTTTTCTGTATGATAGTGTTTATTGTAAGTACCGTTTTTCGATAAAGACGTGCGCCGTTCATAAATTTATATCTAGTTAGAAGACATCAGTTTGTGGGCGACGCCCGCTGGTGTAAACCTGGTTGAAACGCAGTTGTTACCATGTTACCTAAGTTTGTCTATAGAAGGATAACAATAACAATATACGAGCGATCACATAGCCTTTTCATCTATGTAGTAACAAGTACAAGACACGCTACTGGCCGCAGGGTCTCACTCGGGCTTCTTTTCTGCTAGACCCTTGTTTCCGCTTATGAAACACCTAGCTTGTAACAGTACAATACTCCATGCGTTTTTGTGCACGCGAGGCTCCACATGGCGTGGTCAAAGTGCGTACAGATTTTCTCTAGCGTGGTAGCTCACTGACGCGTGCGCCTATTTCGAGATTCAGTTTTTTGTACCTCCGTTGCTCCCATCGCATGTTCACTTTGGAGGTACAGTGGTTAAAAAGAGCACGAACATTAATTCGCTCGTTGCCGCTGCCGCGTTTAAGAAAGGAGCGCGCTGCTCACACACTAAGTAAACATTGTGACATCTCTTTGTTCACGCTGATCCTGTGTATGCTCATATGGAGCGTGCTTTTTGCTTAAAACGTGCGCTGCAAGTTTCTAGCTTCTTGCTGCTCTTCACGTGACATTGCAGTTTCTTACTGCAGCATTCATTCCTTCGCCCTTCTGGCGAAATAATGCTCAATTAATGCTCAACTACTGCTGCAAGGATGCGTTTCACTTTCATGTTATGCGAATTCCTAAAAAGAGAGATAAACCACTTTTTTTAGTGTTATGTGGCGAATGCGGTCGCAGGTCGTCCATTTTATCCATGGTGTCTCGCTATGTAAAGAAAATATAGCATCCAGTGTCTTAACTACGGAGTACCAGGAAGTATTTGCCAGGCTCCTGTTGGTGAACGTAGCACGTGGTTTACAAGAAAATGCACCACAAGCGACCTCCCACTTAAGAAATATTACGAAACACATGTATTTACTCGTTTATAGCATAAAATACTGCCTCTGTGGCGTCCTGTTACTTGCCAGTAGTAATAAGGCTTGTAACTTTAGCCGTTTATAACCAAGCAAGCTTTCTTAGCATTTTTAACTAACGAACTACTAAGCCCCCCAGGTTTCCATGTATTTCGTAGATGCCGCAGTACATTTTGCCCTAATCGTGACATTCTAAATAGACAGACATTACTGTATTGACTACATTCGAATAAAAGTTTCGTGCAATGCTATGACACACAAATGAACGAATAGAAGGGCACATTATCATATGTAGAAATCAAATATATTTTATATCGAACGGCCGCTAAGCAGTACAAAGTGTGCAATACCAAAGTTGAAGCATAAATAGCCTTCTTGGTGATTCGATGTTGGAGCATGGAAACTGACTGTCGAATTCTTGAAATTCTGTGTGTTCTTTTACATGTGTGTGCTGGCTTGTGATCTGTTCATATCGGTTCACATACTCATACGTGACTATATGAGTGTGATTATATTTGATTATGATGTGATCATATGAGTATGTGATCGCTTGTGTATATGAGTACATTGCTGTGATGCACTCCTTACCCCGGTAGTATCGTCGGTAGTTAGCGGTCTTTACTTATTGTATGATCAGAATGCCACTTCGTTTTTTTTTCATCCTGTAGTTTTGTGCAAAACCATCTTAATATGTCAACCCACACGTATTTGAAATTGGCGTAAACTGTTATATGACTAATTGTAGTCCCCCTGGTCAACACGGTTAACAAGGTGCTGGTTGGTTACTAACAATTTCGTAATGGACTAACCGTTTGAGTCCACACAATTGACTAAGTTGTAAATGTCGCCAACCTAGATTTTACTAACATCCCTTACTAAGTGGCTGGTTTTATTTGGGTCAATTCTGTGGTTATTACTTAAATAGTGAATATGCCGACCTTTTTCATGTGTGCAGAATCAGCTATAAACGGTAATTGAAAAGGAGCAATACTTCAATTGTTTTGTTTTTATGAGTTTCTATGCGTTACTTTGTTAATATGCGGTGTTTATAGCATCTCAAGGTGGTAAACTTAGCCATTATCATGGTATGCACTTGAAGAACATGTATTTAGGATCTTCTATGGTCTATTGCATCACCTATGCGGTCGTCAATGGTCAAACATTTTTGGTATTTTCAAGACTGGTCCCAAACTACCACGGCGTTGTCGACTGATGTTTAGAAATTTTGCATGAGTAGTCTGAACCATATTTAAAATTCGGGATGTATTCAAACCACGTAATCTGATTTTGTGAATGATAAAAATCAAGGTACTAATAAATTCTAGAGTTTTCGAGACTTTAAGCATTCTACGACACTAGATATCGAGAACAAATGTTTGTTATAGTGCATGTCTACAGTGACTGCTTGTTGTAGACAATGTTGCCAAAGAGGCATGTACGCTTTGTCCTTTCGAGCAGTGAGAACTCTGAGAAACCTGGTGGCTCTGAAGACGGCACCCCGTCAGAGAAAGAACTCTCGCTGAAGCTTCGCCGGGAGCGGCTGGAAGAAGTTCGCCTTCTTGTGACAAGAGCCTATCTCAACATGAGAACCGCAGCGGCGAACCAACAAGCTTCTCCGAGATACATCACCGCTATCGCGCGCACCTTTTCTGTAGGAAGTGCTCGTGATAGCAAAAGTTGAAAAAGCCCCTCACTAGTGGCATGAGCAGTACTAGCTTTCTTCTTAGATGTTATCTTCCGACAGGAATTATCCAACACACTGACGACACCTTCACTGTTTGACCAAGGCTGTGAATCTCGCATGCCTGTTTCCTCGTGCAAGCCTTTCAAGTGATGTCGACGCCTTAAGATGTTCTCTTTCATCCTCCACTGACAAAAATTCTTGTTTTGTGGTGCTCCCTCGAGAATTAGCTGTGTGCCCCGTTGATGTCACGTGGGTATTTTTGTGCGAACTAGCATTTCATTTTTCGACGCTCGAGGGCACGCTACAGGTACGTCATGCTTCCACGAGGGCAGAATATCTTTCCTGTTCTACCTAAAATACTTCAACTAAATCAATGGTCTCTTAAATATCACAATGTTTCGAAATTTTATTGCACTTAAGCGTCGCACTAATGTGCAATGTCGAATAAACAGAGCATTGTTTTGACTATCTTTTAAGGCACTGTGCTCCTCTCGTGCTTCGAACCTGTATTTTAATGTTTATTTATCTAATGTGAGATTACGCATAAGTTTTATAGCTGCAACAGTTTCTGACAATTGTACGTATCCCAATTGTGCATCAATAAAGTGCAATTCAATGCTAATTATCTGGACTGTGGTAATTATCAGGACGCGAAGATCTCATCAGGTATTTTCGCCTTGAGTCCTTGGCTCCCTCAGAGAATTTTCGCACTTTTTCCTCTAGGACAAAATGTTCCAGTGCACTAGCGTTTCACATAGCGCAGTTTTACTAATTTCAGTTGCCTTTACGTAGTGCATCATATCATCAATGTATTCATCCCTTTACAATATTTCTATTTTCAAACATTGTGTAAACAGCTATAACTATAGTATTCTGCGTTTGATATTTTGTATTCTATTTCTTCGAGGTGTGAAGTATAGCACTGGCAGAGGTGATTTCTGCATTTTTTAACGTTTCATAGGACATTCCTGTTCCTTCAGTTTGAATTTTGCGCATCAGAGCCTCTTCGACAACCATTTTATGGCAGTAAGTCACATGGCAGAATACACGTAAAGGCATTGCATTTGTGTTGAAAGAAAATTTTAGACCTTGCGTAGTATTTGACTTGATGTGTATTTTCTATCACTAATAGACTTCAGTAATCTGCGTGCACTCGTGGACGAAACGTGCTGTATAATTATGGTAACAAACATTGGCATCACACATATCAAAAAAGGAAGTTGCGGTAAGGAACTGAATTTTACGTCATACGTGGTAATTTCTACAGTCAAGCAGAGACTATTGAGCGCATGTACACGCAAAAAGAGACATAGTCGGACTTCTACATACGAAGTAGAATCGGAACCAAAGATTACGTATCATAATCGGTGGAAGGGTATAGGCCGCAATCGGCTCCGAAACATTGGCTATCTGGCTCATGCGAAAATCATTATTATAGTCTAATTATTATAAGTACAAACTCATTATAAATGAAAGAATTCTTACTCACCTTGGGTTTTTTAAAATAAACAAATCTAAATATGGGTAGGTAAACTGCAAAAAAGCGATGTTTGACTAAACAGGCTGGCGATTTCCTTTCCTTGAAGGTTGTTGTGTGACTTCAAAAAAAAAAATACTCCTCTCTTCTAAATGGGAATCGGTTTATGCGAAAGTCAAATACCTTTACAGAGGTAGTTGAGCGCTTATTGTGCATTGTTTCGTCATTGGTTCGAAAAGATTGAATGCTATAGCATCAAAATGAAATGTCGTGCCAAGAACAAGCAGCTCGAACGACAAGCAGGTCGGTCGGTCGGTCGGTCGGTCGGTCGGTCGGTCGGTCGGTCGGTCGGTCGGTCGGTCGGTCGGTCTGTTTATCGGTGAAGAAGTTAGTGGAGAGCTTTTCGACAAAGCATCCGTTGCGCTCCTAGTTGTCTCGTTGTACCCTATACTTCATTGGGTATTTTCTACATGCAAGGTATCATAAAAAATTTCTCTGCCGGTGTTGCAATTGGCACTGACTGGTCGATGTTTGCATCGCGTGTTGAGAACGCTTGCCAAGAAGGCTTCACCTGCAGCCTGGAAAATACCATAGTGGAAGCTATGCAAGCGTCCAAATGTAAATTACCATTTTCGTCTAAAGTAACACAGTTTGACATCGAACTGGAAAAATTACGAGCTATACGAAGGCGTGCTGAACGACGATACAGACACACAAGATCAATTTACGATCTGAGGGAAGCAAGGCGGCTCCAGAAAAAGATTCAACGACGCATTTACAAACTGGAGAGCGAACGCTGGAAAGCATTCTGCGAATCTCTAGACCCTCATAAACCACTGTCATATATCTGGAGAACAGTTCGTGGTCTTCGCTCCTCTCCACAACAACGGCACCCTTTTAAAGCTTTGGCACTCCATCATGGAAAAACAGAACTCGAGGTGGCTGAAGAATTTTGCACGAGAGTTTCCGGGAATATTATGAACGAGAGCATCAACGCCGTGATCGTCCCTAAGACGCGATTACCAGAAATGGACATTCCGTTCACCATGGAAGAACTGGAAGGTGTGTTAGTCGCTTCTAAGCACATGTCATCGCCAGGTCCTGATGGTATTACTTATAGTGCGTTGGGACACCTTGGACAAAAAGCTAGAAAAGAACTTTTAACATGCTTCAACAACTCCTGGCTCAGCGGCAGTGTTCCCCGAGAATTGAAAATAAGTCGATTAATACCACTTTTGAAATCGGGAAAATCACCATTGGACTTGACAGCGTATCGCCCTATTGCCCTCGCAAGCTGCCTCGGAAAAGTGATGGAAAGAATGGTTCTATTTCGTCTCGAGTGGTACTTGGAACGATACACCAAATACCCTTCTTGCATGGCAGGCTTTCGTCGGGGCCACTCCTCCATTGACTGTGTCCTTGACTTATCGACATTTGTTCAACAAGAAAAAAGTCGCAAGCGCATATCAGTGGCACTCTTTCTTGACGAGAAGGGTGCATATGACAGTGTAGCTCATGATGCCATCCTCACTTCTCTCGCAGCAATGGGCGTTGGTATACGATTGTTTCAATGGATAAAAGATTATATAACTGGCAGGGGTTTCTTTGTACAAACATATGAGGGTACAACTGCCCAACATTACACCTACTGCGGAGTACCTCAGGGAGGTGTTTTAAGCCCCACATTGTTCAATGTGGCCCTCATTGGTCTGGTGAAGGTTCTGCCAAAGTCGGTGTGCCTATCCATATACGCCGATGATATTTGCCTCTGGAGTGCTGCAGTTACTCGCCCTCAGGTGCGTGCTTGAATACAGCGGGCAGCAACCCTCACAACAGCCTACCTTCAGAATCAAGGCCTAAATATATCAACTGTGAAGTGCGCGTTGATGGCGTTTACACGCAAACCGATGACGCCATGCCCTGTTTACATCAATGGGCAGAGTGTCAAATATGCACGGACGCATCGTTTCCTGGGCATAATAATCGACAGAAGTCTTTCGTGGAGCCCACATTGTGCGTACCTCAAGAAGACACTGCTATCTATTGTGCATATCATGAAATTCTTGTGCGGTAAAGCATGGGGAACTTCTGTGGCCTCCATGCTACAGCTGTACAGGGCCCTATTTCTGGGTCTATTGCGCTACAGCTTGCCGGTACTGACTAACACTTGCAAATTGAATACTCATTCATTGGAGAGTTTGCAGGGTCAGGCACTGCGTATCTGCCTAGGACTGCCCCGATGCGCTTCTACTTATGCCACAATCATGCTTGCCAAAGACCATCCGGTCAGGACATATATAGTTGTGGATTGTGTGGCCTCAATGCTACAGCTGTACAGGGCCCTATTTCTGGGTCTATTGCGCTACAGCTTGCCGGTACTGACTAACACTTGCAAATTGAATACTCATTCATTGGAGAGTTTGCAGGGTCAGGCACTGCGTATCTGCCTAGGACTGCCCCGATGCGCTTCTACTTATGCCACAATCAAGCTTGCCAAAGACCATCCGGTCAGGACATATATAGTTGTGGATTGCCTCAGAGCGCACATTCGACAGGCTAGCCGTGTCCCCGACCACCACTTGGCCCTTCTACCTTCTGGAAGACCACGTGCTACGTTTTCAGACGTCATAGCCAAGCACCTAAACAGCATTCTATCAGGATATACGCCAGCTGCGAGAACGGCATGCCCTTTGTGGTGCCTCGACCAGCCGCAAGTACGTCTAGAAATTTCGGGAATCAAAAAGAAAAGCAGTCACTCCAGAGTAGCATTGAAGCAAGCAACACTACTATTATTACATGAGTTGTACTTAGACCGAACGCCGATATACACTGATGGGTCCGTCTAATCCAGCAGCTCATCAGGTGCCGCTGTAATTCTGGCTGCAGAAATGACAATCAAGTTTAAGTTGTCGCATATGACTACATCTACGGCATCAGAGCTTGCTGCTATAAGGGCTGCTTTACAATATCTCGTTCAAGAACGTCCAGGAAAATGGGTCATATTCTGTGATTCGAAGGCAGCGCTTCAGAGTTTGCAGTCTGCCATGCGTAGGAGGAGCCATGGCCAACTGGTAGAAGAAATAAGACATTGCCATCATGAAGCTCTAGCACGAGGGCATGATATTATATATCAATGGCTGCCTGGACGTATCGGTATTACCGGAAATCAATTAGCCGATGATGCAGCCCGCTCAGCCCATGAAGAAACCCGTGTAGTCGCGATTCCTCTATCAAGGAATGATGCAGCAAGACAACTTTACCTGCTGGCTCGAGATCTCACACGCACGTTCTGGTCGTCAACCAGCTTCCAAAGGTGTTAATTTTATGAACTGGATCCTTCGCTCAAGCTAAAGCTACCATCATAACTTTCCCGCTCCGATGCGACACTGTTATGCCGCCTTTGGTTGGGTGTTGCATTTACAAAGGTGTACTCTTTTCGCATTAGTATGGTAGACACTCCTACATGCGACTACTGCGGAGCTGAAGAGACCATCGAACTCGTCCTGTGCAGCTGCGCTTGCTACGACACACAGCGATGCCAGCTACGGATGGTTTTGAATCGACTTGACCCCGGACCATTTTGTGTGCAGAAGATACTAGGACCTTGGGCGTTTGCCTCAGTTGCGCAGAAAGCAACTAAAGCACTGCTACTTTATTTTAAGTCAACAAACCTGAGCGACCGCCTGTAGACTGTGTGTGTGCTCCCCGAGTGTGCTCGTGATTGTGTGTACCTTCTCATCTTTCTGCAACTTCTTTTCTCCCCTTTATCCCTTCCCTAGTGCAGGGTAGCAAACTGGATGTGCGTCTGGTTAACCTCCCTGCCTTTCCTTGCATCTTTATCTCTCTTCTACATGCAAACGGCTTGTAGCCATCGCAGTGAGTTTGGAACACTTTCTACAGGCATCACCTAGGCAGCTGATGAATACGCCCTCGTATGCTGCATGAAGGCGTCAAGTCTACCAGAACAAGTTGTGTGCTTCAAATTGACAATAGGGAAATTAAGGAATGAAAATACCATAAGTCACCTTACCTGAAGGTTGCTTGTTAAATCACTGCTGGCGGCAAAGTGTCTATTCACGTTATTCACATTCGCAACACGAATATATAACAAAGGGGAAACATCAACGTTCTCTATGCCTTCGATTACTAGGATCGCGTCCACCAAACTTATGCAGAGATACTCGCCACATAGCATGAATTTATCCCACAAAATTGCTTCAGCATTTGTTCTATAATAAAGAACTGAGACAGTCAAAAGTGTTATTCGAGACCAGGTAAGAGCGTAGGCCTACCTAGCGAAATCGGCGACAGTCCGGGCCGAGCGTCTCGTGCTTAGCACGGACAATGTAATTGCCGAGATTTGCATGACCCACTACATTCATCATTACATATTCCCCCCTCGCTGAAGACGGTGCCAAGTAAGTGTTCTAAGGTGTCGTGAGGACAAGTGGTTCGTGATATGGTTTGAGGCGATCCACATGTACGATTTCGCGGCCTCGGTGACGCAGGTCCACAGTGTCCGTGAGGGGTTCGATGAGATAGTTAACAGCGGAAGTTTGTTCTATAACGCGATAAGGTCCATGGTACCTGCTGACAAACTTTGTAGAGGTACCAGGAGCAGCACTGGGGGGCACCCACAGCCAAACAAGAGAGTTGAGCGAAAACTGGTAGTTGGACCGTTTATCGTCGTGACGAAATTTCTGTAGCCCCTGTTCTTGTGTTGTAAGGGTGCGAGCTAATTGCCCGGATTCGTCCGCATACCGCGCGGCTTCGGAAACTGGTGTGCCTTCGGATGAGTCGGGTCGGCAGGGGAAAATGGTGTCGATTGGAGATGATGGTTCTCGACCATAAAGTAAAAAGAATGGAGAAAAGCCTGTCGTCGCTTGAGGTGCCATGTTGTAAGTGTACGTTACGTAGGGAATGATAAGATCCCAGTTGGTGTGGTCGGAGGCGACATACATAGAAAGCATGTCGCCAAGAGTTCGGTTGAAACGCTCGGTCAAGCCATTTGTTTGTGGGCGATATGTGGTAGTACAGCGGTGAATCACATGACATTCTCCAAGAAGTTCTTGCATAACATCCGCGAGAAAGACGCGGCCTCGGTCGCTCAAAAGTTAACGTGGAGCGCCATGGCGAAGAACAAAACGTTGCAGCAGGAAAGACGCAACGTCACGTGCCGTCGCGGCTGGTAGAGCGGCCGTTTCTGCATATCTCGTGAGATGGTCAATCGCTACAATAATCCAGCGATTCCCAGCTGATGTATATGATAGAGGACCATAAAGGTCTATTCCAACCCGGTCGAATGGTCGCAGTGGGCACGGTAACGACTGCATTGGTGCAGTAGGACGGCTAGGATCGTGCTTGCGGCGTCGGCACTCTGTGCAAGATCGAATGTACTTTTGAACGAATGTTTACATGCCACGCCAATAAAACCGAAAATGTAGCCTGGCGTAGGTTTTAAACAAACCGGCGTGCGCACACTGTGGATCGGCATGGAAAGCAGCACATATGCTGGCACGGAGATGCCTGGGTATGACGAGTAGCCATTTGCGACCGTCAGGGTGGTAGTTGCGGCGATAAAGTATTCCATCACGAATGGCGAAGTGAGAGGCTTGTCGGTGTAGCGCTCGAGATGGCGGGTGGGCGAGCGTTTCAGATAAGTAATCCATCAGAGATGCAATTCACGAATCTTTGCGCTGCTCCGCAGCCATGTTGATGGGTCCTGATAGTGGAAGGAAGTTGTCTTGGATGGAGACACTCGCAATATCAGTAGAAACAGACGAACGCGAAAGAGCGTCGGCATCGGCGTGCTTTTGACCTGAGCGATAAATGACACGGATGGTGTACTCTTGGAGCCGTAAAGCCCATCGTGCCAAGCATCCTGAGGGATCTTTGAGGGAGGATAACCAGCAGAGCGCGTGGTGGTCGGTAACAACACCGAAAGGGCGGCCGTACAGATAAGGCCGAAATTTTGTAATGGCCCAGATAATCGCTACACATTCTTTCTCAATTACCGAATAATTTGCTTATGTTCTTGTAAGAGTGCGGCTCGCGTACGCAACAACGTATTCTTGGTAACCAGGCTTTCGTTGGGCGAGTACAGCGCGAAAACCGACACCACTAGCATCTGTGTGGATTTCTGTGGGAGCACTTGAATCGAAATGACGCAGTATGGGTGGTGTTGTAAGCAGTTCACGGATCTTCGCAAAGGCACTGTCGCAGGCTGGAGACCACGCAGATAGATGGCGGTCTCCCTGAAGTAGGTCTGTCAGAGGCGCCGTGATCGAGGCGAAATCCTGGACGAAGCGGCGGAAGTATGAGCAAAGCCCAATGAAACTACGCAGCTGCTTGAGAGACGCGGGCCTTGGGAACTCGCGAACAGCACGAAGCTTAGCGGGGTCAGGAAGAACGCCATCCTTCGACACGACGTGTCTGAGAATGGTCAGCTTGCGCGCTCCAAAGTGACACTTCTTTAAGTTGAGTTGGAGGCCTGCTGCAGAGAGGCAGCGTAGAACCTGTTCCAAGCGACGAAGGTGCGTGAGAAAATCAGGCGAGAATACTACTACATCGTCTAAGTAGCACAAACACGTGTTCCATTTGAGGCCTCGTAAGATAGTGTCCATCATGCGCTCAAATGTTGCCAGCGCATTGCATAGGCGTAATGGCATCACGTTAAATTCGTATAAGCCATCTAGTGTAACAAAGGCAGCTTTTGGCCTAACATCCGAATTCATGGGCACTTGCCAGTACCCAGAGCGTAGATCAAGGGAGGAAAAGAACTCTGCGCCCTGTAAAGAGTCGAGGGCGTCATCGATTCGAGGCAAAGAATAAACATCCTTTCGTGTTATTTTGTTTAGGCGACGATAATCTACGCAAAAGCGCATGTTGCCATCCTTCTTTTTAACTAAAACAACCGGTGATGCCCAAGGACTGCTTGATAGTTGAACGACACCTCGCTTTAGCATATCACCTGCTTGTTCATCGATGACACGGCGTTCAGTCGGCGAAACACGGTATGGTCGCTGCCGTAGTGGTGGGTGATTACCTGTGTCGATCTGTTAGTATACGATAGATGTTCGACCTAAAGTAGCGCTGTGACTGTCAAAAGATGGCCGAAACTTGTCAAGGAGGTTCAAAAGCTCACACCTCTGTTGCGGGCTTAGGCCTTCGTCGATGACACGGTTCAAAATGTCGGTAGTGGAAGGGTCATTTACGGAACTACAGGAGAGGGCGCTGACTTCCGATGATTCTTCAGGAACCTCAAGTGTAGTGATGGTTTCGAATGATTCTATCGAACCGATACATTCGCCTCGAAGCAGCGTAATCGTGAATGGGAACGGATTCTCCACAGGCACGTTGATCGCACCACCTTGAAGAGTAAGAAGAGTGGTTGGGAGCGGTGATAAGTGGCGATGGACGAAAGCAGCGGAAGGCGTGAAGAATGCGGTAGCGTCGACGATGGCGGAACACGACACAGGTGCGAAGACAGCAGCGCCTGGAGGGATCTGGGTGTCGTCGCTAATGATCAACTTCGCGTAGGAAGGGCGATCGTGCACTGGTAGCGCATCACCAAGGGGACAAAAGGCGACTTCGGCACGGCCGCAATCAATGACGGCTCGGTGATGGGAGAGAAAATCCCAACCTAAAATGGTGTCATGAGAAGAGTGTGGGAGTACTACAGACTGCACTGTGTAGGACACTCCTTGAATTACAAGTCTAGCAGTACACGCGGCCACAGGCTGCACAGGCTGTGCAGTGGCAGTACGAAGACATGAACCCAAGTAAGGCGTTGTCACTTTTCGAATTGAACGGCAAACATTTTCGGCGATGACAGAAATTGCGACACCAGTATCAATAAGGGCAAGTACAGGTACACCTTCAAGAACGGCATTAATTACATTCGGCGGCGAACGAAGAGGCCTTGTGCTTTGCGACGAGGACGCAGTTCTTGCCTCGGGAACTGCGACATTTAGTTTTCCGCGTCGATTGTAGGGGGGCGTCGGCGCATCGGGGAGGGCGAGCGTCGACGTGGAGAAGGCGATCGGCGATCAGGAGCTGGTCGGTGGCTTGGTCGAGGAGCGTACAATTCGGGGTCTGGAGTGTATTGAGTGTACGTGTAATCGTTCTCATATGGACGTGGGTTTTCACGTGAGTGGAGTGGCGGCGGCGGCACAGGCGTGCGACGTGCCCAGGTAGACCACACGAAAAGCAGATCGGTCGGTTGTCGGCAGTGCGCTATGGATTAGGGACTCGGCGAACTGGAGGTCGTGGTGGCTGGGCGGCATAAACAGGAGCAGACAGTGGAGGCGGCGCTTAGAACGTCTGTGGTCGTCGTCGTGCTGCTGCTTCGGCGTACGTCAATGGTGCATTTACTGGTGGCACCAGCTGCGGAGGAAGCCCCTCAGACACTTGATCTCGTATAATAGTCCATAGAGCAGGGCTAAGCGGCGCACTGCGCTCCGGTAGGCCAGAGATGAGCGAGAGTTGGCGGGCAACTTCTTCGCGCACAAAATCTTTGATCTGCGAGAGGAGGACGGGATCTTGCGAGGGAGCTAAGCCGGACATCGATTCCTGATGTGGGACAGCATGGTGGGTGACGAGACGTTGCCGGCAGAGCTCATCATAGCTTTGGCGGAGCTCAGTAACTTGGGCGACAGCAGCAGGGCTTTTTAAAATGAGCATCTGGAAGGCGTCCTCGTCAATACCCTTAAAAATATGCTTGATGCGGTCCACCTCTGTCATGTTCACATCGACACGTTTGCACAAGTCAATCACGTCTTCTATGTAACTTGTAAAGTTCTCACCAGGCAGTTGAGATATCGACTGAAGGCGTTGCTCCGCACGAAGTTTCTGGACAGAAGGACGACCGAAGGCATTGCTGAACTTTGCCTTGAATGCTGTCCAGGTGGGAACGTCGGTCTCATGGTTCCGAAGCCATAAGTGGGCAATGCCACAGAGATAAATGCCGACAGTGGCCAGTCTCGTGGCTTCGTCCCATTTGTTCAAGACACTCACGAGTTCGAAAGTAGCCAGTCGTCGACGTCGTGATCGTCAGTGCTGCTGAATATGGGAGGATCCCGCTGACGGACCGCGCCGGAGCATACGATGGCCTGGGAAGCCATAGGAGGAGGGCTTGTGGCAGATGGAGTGGTCATGACAGCAGGTAGAGTCCGGCTTCGCAACTCCAGGATTGCAAGGAGACCCCGCACCTCCACAAATTATAATAAAGAACTGAGACAGTCAAAACTGTTATTCGAGACCAGGTAAGAGCGTAGGCCTAGCTAGTGAAATCAGCGACAGTCCGGGCCGAGCGTCTCGTGCTTAGCACTGACAATGTGTTTGCCGAGATTTGCATGACCCACTACAATCATCATTACAGTTCGTTTCTTTGAATCGGGCTTGAGCAGCTTCCTGATGAGTTTCCAGGCACAAGAGCTTAATGTAAAAGTTACACGATAGTTGCTTTTCTTTATGCGATCGTAAGTCTTTTTCAAGGTGGGAGTCTGAATTGGCGGATGACCAACAAGGAGGGTGAACCTGCATATAAGAGAAGAAACGCAACTCTTGTGTGAAGGGAATTTTTAAACACTCAATTGGCTAATTAGAAGGCTTTTGCAATTAAGGATCCCTTCTCTAACACTGAAAACAGAGAAAATCAAAGCTTAAAACGTGTGTGTCTATCGTACTGCTTTACGAACGAAGCTCTTCTAGCCCGGCGTAAGATGTAGTAACATTTCAGTAAAATGTAGTAAAATGTAGGCCTGTAGTAGTAAAATATAGGTTTGTATCAGCCTTGATGGGTTTGAGAACAAGTACTGAGAGAGAAAGAAAATGAGACATAAAGAAAGTAACAGACAAACTGAAAGAAAAAAATATAAAGGAGGAAAAAATCTTGCCACAATATGTCCTCGTGACGTGGGATTCAAACCCGCGTACTCTCGATCCAAATAAAAGAGCTTTAACCCCTCTGCTTTTCAGGCACGCTCGCAAGGCATACCATAGCCTTGAAAAGCATACCGTAACAAGGAGGTGGGAAAGTTCAGCGATCGTGAGGAGAAGGTAAGAGTGCAAAACTTCGCACAGAAAGAGTCAGAAATAGAGATAAGAAACTTAGAAAGAAAAGAGCTAAAACTGGCTGATCCTTCTGTCTAGAAATCAGTGTAATACAAAAGGGAAACATGTCCTTGCAAAGGTTGTTCAGCGTTTATTGTGCGTTATTTCGCCCCAACGGCAAGCTCCTCAATACTTGCCACACGCACCCCAAGCATGAAGCACGCACGAAAAGAGTGTACACAGGGTAAGCAAAGACAACCAACTGTCACAGATCGACGCCTAAAATAGGCTGCTCAAACAGAAAGGTGCACGATACGAACATACAAGTATACACAAGACGAGCACGAAAGTGTGTTAGCAGCTTGCTCCTTTCGTCAACGCGCTCACTGCCACGAGCGAAGCGACCTTCGCCCTTTCTTTAAGCACTGTCTCTTAAAAGCAAACTTGCGATAAAAGCGAAAGAGAACAAAGCGACCGAATCACGAGATAGGCGTGCGCGCAAGTTAGCCACAGTGGCAGATGATACACATGACGTTCACCACGTCATGTGCAGGCGCGTGCGCATAGCAACGCGTGATGTGGTGCGGGGTGACCACTGTTTGAGTGAGTGGGCCCAACGCACGCTTCTCACGCCCTTTCGCTACTGATGACGACAACGCGCAGAAGTTGCTGAGCTTTGAGGATCAACTGCTTATGGTACATGGTGTATATAAACGGCTTGCCGTTGGCACCCTTGACAATGTACACTGTAGTCCTTTATGAAAGGCAACATGGGAACGCGTGGCCTGCGCTCTGCGGCGGCTGCCTACTGCACCATCAACCGAAAGCAAAAGGAAACACATTCGCTTTCAGCGTCATCTGTTGCCGAAATAATAATAACGAGTTACGACTGGTTGACAAGAACTGCTAGATGGCACTCTCTCTCTGCTCACGCCTGCAGTGCCTAGTCCACTGCCAACATATCAAACGTTGTTCGCGACCACGGTGCAAGCAGCAGCAATCTCCCAATATCGGTCACCGCACGAGCGATCAGAGAACGTAATGATTGATTTATTGATGCGTGGGGTTTAACGTCCCAAAACCACCTTATGATTATGAGAGACGCCGTAGTTGAGGGCTCCGGAAATTTCGACCACCTGGGGTTCTTTAACGTGCGTCCAAATCTTAGCACACGGGCCTACAACACTTCCGCCTCCATCGGAAATGCAGCCGCCGCAGCCGGGATTCGATCCCGCGACCTGCGGGTTAGCAGCCGAGTACCTTAGCCACTAGACCACCGCGGTGGGGCGAGAACGTAATGTAGCAGCGCTTGTCTACCAGCCATTACTCGTATTCTTGCTTGGCCATAGATGACACGAAAAGCGAACTTGCTTTCTTCACTTGTCCGCTGATAATGCTGTAGGCAGCCGCTGCAGAGCGCAGGCCATGTGTTCGCGTCTTCTATTTCATAAAGAACGACGTTGTACATTCCGTGGCCTATTGGTTAGCGCCGCAAGCTTCGGAATGAAAGGCCACTGGATCGACACTCCACAACAGAAATGTTTTCTTCGTTGTTTAGCAGCCCGATTGAGATTTGATTGAGATTTTTTTTAGACGCGAAGCAGCTTTGATTAGCCTGTTTAATGCTGTCCGTCTGTGCCTCCGTTCTAACGCGCCGCACCGCGCTCCCTGTGCGGCAGTTGCTGGAACAATGTCAAATTGGTGAAGTTGCAGCTGCGCGTTCACGTCACACTCTCTCTCAGTATCTGTTGGCTCCTCCGCAAGCTCTAAACAGACTTCTCTCTCACATCACCCTCTCCACCACCCGCAACGCTCAACCGCACTTGAAACGGAAAGACTAGACAGATTTAGTTGCGCGTCCTCAGCAGCCGTTAGAACGCGACCTGCCATTGCAAATGACTAGCACGGGGTTTACGTAGGGCCGCGGTGGGCGTGTGATTAAATCTGCGTACTCTTCCGCCACGTTTTTCTACGACGAAATTTACACGAAACCCAATCCACCTCACCTGTCTTTGCGTTTCAAACAAATGTTTACTCGAGTAAACGCTACACCGAGATTTCCTTCAAACCATTCTTTTAACCTCCGTGTTGACGTCCGTTTCAACAGGGTCAACGCCGTGCGCACCACCACTTCTTCGCATCTCATCGGGGTTCCCTTTGAAGAAATGATCCATAATTTTTTAACGTAAAGTCTATGACGGAAGTACATCAGCGGATTCATGGTAGACCCCGGCATAAAACACTTTTGACCTAAAAAGAAAAGGATTGCAGAGCCCGCGTACAGAGGGAATTGGTGATATGCAAAGCGCGACTGAGGAAGGTTGATATGTCACTTTGAAATCAGCACAACGTTACGAAGCAGACCAAAAGTTTACCTTGTATGAGTTCCATGTCATGATTATCAACGGGATATCAAGTTTGGCATATGCAGAGCTAGCGAAACGGCCGCGAGCGTGTTAGAGCGTAGCTTGTCAAGTTTTACATAACACAAATGTTATGATTATCAAGTTCGAACTTGTAATTTACCTTCGTCGTCCATTCACGTCGCGTAATATCAAATTAGTTATATGTGGAGCGGGCGAAACGGCCGCCAGCTCATCCTGTGCGTGGTGTGTTGTCGTGTTCTTACATGACACGCATCTCGTGATTATCATGTATGCACCAGTCGCATACCGTGGTCATCTATTCACGTGACTTAATACCTAATTTGGTATATGTGAGTATAGCGAATTGGCCGCGAGCGCATCATGGCCGTGGTATGTTGTGATGTTCTTACATGAAGCGCATCTCAACATTATCATGTTTGCACCTATCACATACCTTCGTCATCCATTCACGCGCCATAATACCGAATTTGGTGTATGTGAACTAAGCGAAACAGCCATGAGTGCATCATCAGTGTGGCTTGTAGTCATGTTATTACATGACACGCATCTCATACTTATCACGTTTGCTCCAGTCATATACCTTTATCTGTCATTCACGTCCCATAATACCAAATTTTGTATATGCAAAGCTCGCGAAGCGACCGCGAGCGCTCTATAAACTTGGTGTGTAGTCATGACTTACATGACATGCATGTCCAAATCTCTACGTTATGGTCTGTCACTTGTGTTCACCATGCACTTATATCATACCATACCAGTTTTGCAACATTCCATGTGAACGAAACCACTACAAGCGCTGCAAGACCATGAAATGTGAATCATGACTATCATGGCATACAAGTAATGATATTCATATCATGACTAGCCACTTATGCTCGTCATAATAATTTTGGTATTGATACCATTGTCAAAATGCAGCCATTATACTTATAATCACTACCTTGAGCCATTGCATATTGGAACGATCTTTCGGATCATGTTGTATCCATTTCTAACCATGAAACTTTTCGTGATAACCTGATTTCCTTGCTCTTTAATATTGTATAACGCAGTTGCACCTTGACTTTTGTAATCTTTTATATATATATTTTTTCGTCTGCTTTTCACCTTTACTGTTATTTCGTTTGTATACTGATGCTCCCCTTACTCAATGCCCTTTAGTAGGCCAGTAAGGTATTTTGGATAAATGAAAAAATAAATAAATAAAACGGTCAGGAGAGCTAAACGTCATAGGTGGTTAGATAGATAGATAGATAGATAGATATATATATAGATAGATAGATAGATAGATAGATAGATAGATAGATGGGATGAATGATCGGACGAACAGGACGGAAGGACGGACGGATGGATAGATGGACGGATGTATAGATGAATGGACGGAGGACAGATGGATGGATGGATGAATGGAAGGACGGATGGATGGACGGGCGGAAGAATGAATGGATGGGTGGCTAGATGGGTGGATGGGTGGGTGGATGGATGAATGGAAGGACGGATGGATGGACGGATGAATGGATGGACGGGCGGACAGAACAATTATCTCTAAGTTTCGCTATGGAACACGTCATGCACAGATTTGACGTGGGCCTATCTCAAAAGTGAAGAGCGATGCCACTATTTGTGTTGGCATATGACATGTCAATATACCAAAGAGGCGCACATGAACATTACAAAAGTATACATACAATAGGAGCACAAGTCAATTCGGTATCAATGCAGCAGGTTTATAGGCTGATTCTCTTTTCTTCTAAGTGCTTGCACAGAACCAGCTTCCAAGTGCTCGCACACAACCAGGTACCCACAATGCGGCGAGCTTTCTATGGTTCGATGCCCATTTGTAAAGGAGTGGTACCAATGGCCATACATTGGGTTCAAGGCGTTCCTAACTGCGCTTGTGCTTTCGGCGTTGAGGTCTCCTTGCCCAACCTTTGTCCTTGCGGCTTTATTTAAGGAATGTTGACAGGCGCTTGCTTTAAATTGAGCTTCTGAATGATCATGTCAGCCGGCAAATTAGGTGTCTAGTTTGGGCCTAGCATGCCTCCTGTTAGCATGCTTTCCAAGAAGACCCAAGCTTCCACCAGGTCAACATTACTATGGTTACTGACTGCGCTTTCCTTCACATCACTCCTGCTACCACCGTCACTTGGCCGTTCTGAGGTCACAGATTGAGATTTATTTCCAACAGTCTTTGTTTCACCACGAACAATAGGTACTAACTGAGGAAGGCAAAGACCGAGTTTCTCTTTACCACTGCAAACTGTCTAATCGTCAAATGCCCGCTTAGCACATGTTGTTGCACGCTGTGTATCTGGAGCAACAATGTCAACTTCTTTATCATTCACGTTATCACGCGCGAGTGGCAAATTTTTGCCTAAATTAGCTATATATGTCTCGTCTTGGTGAGGTTCTGCCCTATCCACCTCATTAGCGTCGTTACGCGCTGCCGTATGTCTTGCAATCTTTCGTTTGTCTGAGATAGCCGTGCGTATTTCCGAAAGAAGCTCTTCTCCTTCTCGTCTTACATGCTCATAGTCATTGCCATTTTTGCATATGGCTGCAGTTAGTTTTCAATCATCTCGCATTCCTCTTCGAGGTCTTCTCGCAACATTTTCTCTAAATAGGGGCAAGACGAACCAACCTTCCCTCTAATACAAAGTATTTTTTGCACGTTATCAAGCATTTGACTGTAACGAATTTTCCGTGGTTGATGGTAAATGCCGATCTTTGCAAGGCTCACCAATTGTGGCCAACTGTGGGCGCAGATTGGCTACCCCAAGACAGAGAATGCTCGAGGACAAAGGGGCATTTGTGTACACAAAGAGGCACGTCGGAATACACACTACATTAACTTACACATGGTCATTGCGACACTCCTGTTTTCATCAAGTTCCACGTTATTTTTCCATGGAATGTCGTACTGCATATATTTTCTCTCACAATTCAAGTTCCTACTGAAATACTTCACCACGCTCTTTTTCCTTTGCGTCTGGCTCGGTGCCCATTATTCTGATGGTTTCAATCTCCTAGAAAGGGCTTGATTCTGTCTGCATGTCAGCCATTTGCACTTCAAAGTGAAGTACCATAACTGTTGACCGTTTCAATAATGTTGCTGGTAACTTGGCTTTGCCCTGCACTGTCCAACCAAATATGGTCTCTGTTCCTGTCAGCTTTCAATTTTCGGATGTCTTCGGTATTTATTTGCTACTACTGGTCTGATCAAACAAGTATTCCGATTTTTTTTTGTAGTCTGTGCTTTACTAAACAGTCATCATCTTCATATTTTTTTTAATGAGACTGGCAGGAACGGTATTCTTTCTCTTGATATAACGTAAACCTCGAGTGCTCCAAACAAAACCTCTTCGCCATTGTATGCGCTTATTAGTTTGACGTTAACTGAATTCATAGTCTTTTGCTCTTGTCCTTCTTGGAAAGAGCCTACGGTAAGCATTTCTTTTCCTTTGACGGGCAACCAAGTCTTTCTGACAAGCTCTTACGGATGAATGTTCTTTGACTGCCATTGTCCAACAGAACCCGACAATACCACGACTTGTTTTTGCCTTGTGCTATTCCCACTGAAGCCTGCAGAAAAATACTTGGCAATATGTTCATATGTTGACTGGTTGACCCTTGCTCTTCCTGAATTTCATTTCCACCTTGAACAGCCGTGATGCACTGCGCCGTAAATTATTCACTTTGCATGGCTTTTACCACACACCTTGCATCTTATGCTTGTCTTGCATATTTTGGTGGTAAGGCGAGGCATCGTGCAAGGGACGCATCTATGAGATGCTTTATATAGCTTCATTTTCTTCTCTTCGTATGGGATATTCCTCGAAGTCATCAGACTAGGCGGTATTGGTCTCAAAGAATATGCAAAAGTTTGCCGTGGTGCTTGAAAAATCAACTGTGCTTTTTTGTTGCCTATTGTCAAATTTATTGCCATGGCTTTCTTTCCGCTCGACCAATCGCTCTCTCCACTGAACTCGATTTTCTATATACCTCATCAAACACTTCAAAGTAGTTTCATAATAATTAGCTGCATATTGATCTTGTGCTGAAGTTCTACCAGCCATGCTCTTTGTTTCAGTTGGAACCCCATGTTCATCTCAGCAAGTAAAGAACTTTTCAGTACTGGCAGTAGCATAAATGCATGGAATACAATTTTCGCGCTCACAGAGTGCAGCCCACGTGTGTGCACTTGTACCTTGTCTGACAGTCTTCTTAGGCCTTAGGATTAGGATCAGGTTGTTGTAGAAAGCCAGAAGGTCTAGCCTTGCACTTCTCAAGCCTTCGTAGTCACTGCAGCTTGCTACTGTACTCAGGTTAGTTGGCTCTTTTATGTGCACTCCTACAAGTGCTTCGTCTTTAGTGTATAACTATACGTGAACATGTCGATTGCTTTCCCATAGTTATTGTCTGAATACTGAAGTCCCTCTACGGTGGCTGCCGCTCTCCAGGTTATTGATGACAGAAGGTACATGAACTTTTCATTCTCGTTTAGTTCTCTTTTCATGTGAACAGCTGATTCAAATTGATGCTAGATTCTCTACCACTTTCTCCTGTCAACATCAAACTTAATTATTTCTATCTTTGTAGCTTCACTTCGTACGCTTGCGACGCTTGTCTAGCATTGTCATCAGAGGTGGTTGTTCCCTCTGTGGTTCGTGCTGTTTCTGTCGACGAAGGTACGCATTGGTGTTAAGCACAATGCTAATCGTTTTCAGTTCGTACTCAGTGGTCCTCGCCAACTCGGATTCGGCTGTTTGTGACGTTATAAACAGCTCCATCAGTTCGGCAACTTCCTTTAACATGTCGGTGATGCCTCTGATCTAACTTGTTAGCAACGATATTGCCGTAGGGTCTCCTGGGGGCCCATCTTATGTACGGCTGACGCAGAAGCCTAGCTAATGTGACCTTGAGCACTTTTTCCTTTTCTTTTTCTTCGAATGCGCGGCTTTTTCAGCGTGATTGCGCATGCACGCGTCGACAAGGGACGGCCTCCCACGGTGACCTCTGTAACGACCGAGCACGCTATGTTCAAATCAGCTAAAGGCTCATAGATGAGCTTACTACGACCAATTTTCGGGCTTATTGCGTGATTTGTCGAGAAAATAGAAAGTAATTTTTTAGCTGACTTTGATTTATTGTGAATTTTAGGCCGCGTGCTGCGTTCTAATATTTAGCTCGTGTGTTGTCGGGAGCTTCTTCAACCAATCGGCAGCATTTCCTGACTGTGCTCAAAAAGTGTTGCAGGGCCCCTTTAAAAGATGTGCGATAGGTTGCCTTATACCCCTGTTGCATAAGCACGCTAACCATAGTTATGACCAACCTCAGTTCCCACAAACCACGGTGGCACCCAGTTAGACGGAGAGCCTAACTGCAGTTCTCCCACTAACCATGGTCATCCTAAACTGAGGTTGGCCACCTCAGTTAAGGAAGGTGAACTCACTAAATGGCAGCTCCCACCACAGCGGTCGACAGTGGCATGGCTCCGACAAAGGCCGAACCATCTTCCCAAAGGTGCGTCAGTTGGTCCTTGTCGAATACCGAGGCATTGATTCGTCTTTCGGAAGATAATCTTCGCGTCCTGTGATTCAACTCGCTTGATGCGCGTATATACGAAAAGACGACCCGTGACCTGAATGCGCACTTGCCTTCAGGCGATGTGCCGTTTACCGCCAAGCAGGTGCGGCAGAAGTTGGACAATTTAAACACGCGCTACCGGTAAGTACAAAACTTTGTTACCGAGCCCGATGTTGCGTAGCGGATGTCTGTGTGCTTATAAGGTGCTTACACAAGTCGGCACCACTGCTGTTGCAGCCACTGTCAGACGGTGCACGTAGGCCTAAATTTACGCGAAAACGTAGTTCCGACGTGCTTTTCGAGTGGGCGAACCACACGAAAGTGTTTTTACAGCTCCTTGCATGAATAACGAGCATGCGCGTCTTCGCCATGGCCTGTGTGGGATATGCCTATCTTCTCCCCGATGTCTCAGCCAACAACAAAAAGTGCCAGTATTAAATACCTTTTCAGCTGCTGGTAATCGCTGCTGAACATCAAGCAATCAAGTACGAAAAAGAGCGTTTCTTTCCTGCAGGCACGTGATTGCACTTGTAAACAGTGTTTTTTATGTTTAAATAGGCATACAACGGAGGTACACACACACAATTAGCACCTATTTCCAATCTAACCTGTAACCTGTGTTCTTTGATGCAGCTCCATTCCATGTCCACCCCACTCATCCACCAGAACAAAAGATTATTTGCGTAGACGCCAATGTATGTGAAAGTGCCCACTGAGCTATGTTGTAGTAGTAATCGTGTACATTCTGAATGCACTAATTGTGCGCATGTATTGCAGTGTCCCTCATTATAATGCACACTCTCTGCGGGCACTTTTAATCAAGCAGGAGTCTGAGTTCATAACTTCATAACAACTTTGGACAAAAACAAAACGGGAGCATTTTGATGCTGAGAGTTGTGTTGTGCGATAAATAAGTTTATTTTCTTTAGTAAGCTCAAACGTTGTGGTAGGACAACGGGGTTTAAGAGTGTTGACTGGCTGTATTACTGGCTTTTGCCCTCCTTTTTGGGCGCTCCAGCATCTTGTGACAGCAGCCTTGTGGAGGAAAGTGAAGAGGTAATTGTAATTTTCAATTTAAAGGCTTTCCCATACGTCAAGTTCGTGTACCATTTCATGAGCGCTCCGAGAACTTGAGATGTTCATCAGTCATGGGTTGTGCCAATGAACATCTATGAACCAGAATGAAGGTGTGTTTGAGTGCATAACTACAAATAGTCGTTTACGTGGGTACAGACAAAATTACAGATAAAAGAAAAGTGCGGTTGCACAGAATTTTAACAGAAACAGCAAACATTATATGTGCATACTGAAAAACACAAAAAACTTGCACCGGCAAGGCAAAATATTTAAAAACACAGAAAGGACGTCACTCGCAACTAACTTTATTCTCAGAACATCAGTGTCGCACATAACCGCAGAAACCGTCCGCGCTCACATCACCACACATGTTCGTCAGAATACATGTGATAAGATACATGCGACAAGTAATCTAAAAAAAAGAATCGATGAAAATAAATTTTGCCCCACGCAGAGCAACAGATGTGTCACTAACACATCATTTTTTTCTACTACAGTATGCTTCCATGATTTGTGTTTGCATTCGTGGAAATAAACTGCAATGAAAAGTTTAAAGCACTAGTTATTATTACAAGGTGTTATTGTGAAGCAGTGACACTTTCATGGATGGTCTTGATTTACATTGGTGACTGACAGGTGAAGCAGGAATACAATTACGCATTTAGGATGCTTGTAGAACTCAGCGCATGTGGTGATGGTACTTTATTAAGAGTCATAGGCAAGGTATCTCGCCACTGGTTGCTACGTAAAATCATGTAGCTTAATTAACGAAAGTCTCTGATGAAAGTAATTTAGGAATGTAAGCTTTCAACTGACACGTGTGATTCTTTTTCCCTGTTATACATAGGTGCCAAAAGTTACTGAGGCACTCTCAGGTGCTGAAATGCTAGCCACTTGGGAAGAAGTTAAAACTGAAGATAACACTCTGGTAACGGAAGAGTCGAGCACAGTGAACGTTCAAGGTGACAGCGATGCTACTGCCAACTGCAGTTCCTCTACAGAATCTCAGGGCCAGCCTGATGCCAATACTACAGCAGAAGAAGAAATGAAAGAGGCCAGCAACAAGTTTACAGGAACTCCTCGACCTACTTAAGAAAGCCGAGAAACGCAGCGCAGGCTTGGCCTCACAGAATATGGAGCTCCAGAAAGAACTCCTGCAGCTCCACAAAGATTCTAATGAGACTCAGAAAGAAATGTTCGTCTATATTAAGTCATATTTCAGTTCTCAAAATAAACCGTGAGTATATAAAGCTGAGCTTGACATTTGTTTCTTCGTTTTTTTAAGCTTGTTCTTAAAGATGTCATCCCGAATACCCAATAGAGTATTTTATGGGTCGGTTTTGGTGCTGCCATATCCAGCTCTAGCTTTACTATTTGATATGCATCATTAAACGACTACTGATAGGGCAACTGCATGAACATGAAAACTTTTGCATTAGTGGATTCGACATTTTATGACCTTATTAGGTTACACCATAATCTAAAATATTAAGATAACATTTATTCAACAGCCCAAGGTGTCAGTGCCGAGGTTTCTTACGTAGAACTTCATATATTTGTAAAAAACATGACTGCGACACAACTGGTAAAGCAGGCTGTTACTGCGAACCAATCTGTTCAAATTTTCAAGAAGTATTTAACTGCTACATAAAACTGCAATAATGAGCACTTGCATCATAAGCTCAACAGTCTTGTGCAGAGCACTTGCTTCTCCAGCCATGTGTCGATACATGCAATGTTGAATTATGCATATATTTTCAAACATGTTAAATGTAACGATGAGTGACAGAAAAATGGTGAAATGTGTGTGATAATATATGTACAAAAATCATCAGTGGGTGTAAACCTGGAACACATTACAGCAGTAGAAAACAAAATAGAATTGCACAAGACATCGAAATGATAAAAAGTGATGAGAAAGCTGAAATTTAGCTGCTAAAACTCATTGCACACATCCTCTGTGATGCATCGAGAACTGCATGCTCAGCTAGCTTGGCCAACAGTGAAGCTCTTGGCAGGAGCATCTCGAACTGCTACTCAATGTGGCTCTGACCGTTGACTGGTTGTGGCCGGCTTGTGACTTGGCGCACCACATTTTCCATCCAGGTGATGTCGCATTGATCTTTGAACTCTTCACATATGTTGTGCAGTACGCAGCAAGCCCTATTAATGCGGTGTACATTGCCAATATTGACTTCGAGGCCTTTGTGCAGGATTCGAAAACGTGCTTTGAGCCTGCCAACAGCATTCTCAACAAGCCATCTAGCACTCGACAAGCGGTAATTGAACTGACGATAGTTAGAGCGCGAAAACAGAACGACGACAAAGAGACAAGAAGGACACTTGTCGTTCTGTTCTCGCGCTATAACTGTCGTCATGTCATACCAACTAGCCCAAACTGCCACACTTCTAAGAAAGTTGAACACCCGCGAGGCGGAACCAGCTGGCCTTGCACGAGAGAAAGCTTTCATAAGGTGGCACTGCAAATGAAATGCCTGGTCACCGAGAAAAACGGGGCACACTCAAATTTCTTCAACATACTTTGCTTCCAGTTGAAATTGTTCGCTGGCCAGCACTTTTGGCAGTCGCGAGCTTTCGAACACTGCAGCGTCGTGGTTCTTCCCAGATGACCCCACGTTCTCGTACATAGATTTGTACCGGTGGTCCACAACAGCGAGAAGATGGTGCCGCACCACCCATTATAGTTATATTAGTCGGGGCAGGTTCTTTAGGTGAACAGACCTCTATGTGGCAGCCATCTAAGGTACCCCGGCATTGCGGAAATCCGGTGAGCGCTCCGAATTGCCTCAAGTGTTCCTTCAATTCCCGCGTGTGTGGAAACCTGACTAAGTGCGCCTCTAGGCACCGCATAACCACACTGCAGAATTCGCGAAAGATGTTGTTGACAGAAGAGCAGCTTACGCCAAAAAGGTTGACCATGGTTCTGTCTTCCGCGGAGGTGGCGAGACGGTACAGGGCAATGGCGACGCGCATGCTAAAAGAATCGCTTTGCGCATGACCGTGTCTTCTTTCTTCATGCCCTCGCACACGCTCACAAGGTACTTAAACGTAAATCGATTGACACGAAAGTTCTCGCGGAACTTGCTGTCTGGTAGCATAGACAATTTTCATTCGTGCCACATGCTTTCACATATATGCATTCATATTTGCCTTTCACGCGCGACAAGCAGCGCAGCCTCGAGCATCAGTTGGCGGCGTCGCTGGTCAGCACACTCCTTTTCTCGTTCAATGTTTCTGATGGCTTTTACGATGCACGCTTGCTTTGTCCATTGATCGTGCAGTCTGCTTTGCAATGCAGTGAACGTCGTCCAGAAAAGACGATTGTCGCTCAGACGCTGCTCCGGCCGGCGAAGAGCCATTGTGGGATGCCGACGACAGTTCACCAGCACTCACGCACGACACAGAACGCAATAACGACGCTGGAAATAAAAAGAAGGAAAACTAGATAACCAGACGCGCGATCGCACCGCTCAATAAACAAGGACCGAAGCAATCATACACGCAACCACCACGTCTCCAGCATGCGAGCGATAACGGCTTGCAAGCTACGGATTTTGACAGCCGCAAATGCAACTGTACAGGCAACTGTGCCCACTGTTTGCAGATTGTTCACAAAAAACGCTAAATACAAAACCAACATGTAAAAAACTTCCTGAAACACATTTATACGGTTACAAATGACAATTATTCTGATAAAGATAACGTTTATACACAGTTGTAGCGATAGCTTAAGGAGACGCAAATAAACATCCGTATATCAACATCCTGGAAGAAATCTACAGGGGATCAACTGCTACCATAGTGCTTCATAAAGAAAGCAACAGAATACGAATCAAGGGTGTAAGGCAGGAGGATACAATCCCCCCAATTCTATTTACCACGTGCTTACAGGAGGTTTTCAGAGTCTTAAAATAGGAAAAGTTAGAGATAAGAGTTAATGGAGAGTATTTTAGTAACCTGCACTTCCCCAATGACCTTGCATTGCTGAGTAACTCGGGTGCACGTTAAAGAACCCGGGTGCACGGTAAAAAACCCCAAGGGGTTGAAATTTCCGGAATCCTCTAGTACGGCGTCTCTCATAATCATATCGTGGTTTTGGGACGTTAAACCCCACAAATCAATCAATGCTGAGTAACTCAGGGGACAAACTGCAACTCGTGATTACGAATTTAGACAAGGAGATCAGAAAGCCGGGTCTTAAAATTAATCTGCAGAAAACGAGAGTAATGTACAACAACGTCGGAAGAGAGCAGCGCTTCGAGATAGGTAATAGTGCACTTCCAGTTGTAAAAGACTATGTCTTCAGGGCAGGTAATAACCGCGGAGCCATACCACGAGATTGAAGTAACTAGAAGAATAAGGATGGGGCGGAGCACATTTTGCAAGCACTCTAAAATTATGACAGGTAGATTGCCACCATCTCTCATAAGGAAGGTATACAACAGCTGTATCTTGCCGTTACTTAGCTACGGAGTAGAAACCTGGAGACTTACGAACCGGGTTCAGCTTAAATTGAGTACGACCCAGCAAGCAATGGAAAAAAAATGGTAGGTGTAACCTTAAGAGACCAGAAGAGAGCAGAGTGGATTAGGGAACAAATGGGGGTTAAGGATATCATAGTTGAAATCAAGAAGAGGAAATGGACATGGGCCGGGCATGTAGTGGGTAGACAGGGTAACCACTGGTCATTAAGGTTAACTAACTGGATACCCAGAGAAGGCAAGCGGGTTAGGGGGAAACAGAGGGTTAGGTGGGCAGATGAGATTAAGAAATTTCCGGGTATAAATTGGCAGCAGCAAGCAGAGACCGAGTTAACTGGTTGAACATGGGAGAGGCCTTTGTCCTGCAGTGGACGTAGTAAGGCTGATGAAGACGAAATGAAAAAATGCCTGTACGCAAGTAATCACGTGACATGCTAATAACCGTGATCAGGATGACTAGTGTAAATCTGGCAGACTTCGGTTAGCGTAAACCACAGTTGGAACGAGTTAACTGCAGTTGCTCGGAGCCCCGTTGCAGTGGTCTAGTGGCTAAGGTGCTCCGCTGCTAACTCGCAAGTCGCGGGATTGAATCCCGGCTGTGGCAGCTGCATTTCAGATGGAGGCGAAAACGTTGTAGGCCCATGTGCTTAGATTTAGGTACACGTTAAAGAATCCCTGGAGGTCCAAATTTCTGGAGGCCTCCACTACAGCGTGTCTCATAATCATATGATGGTTTGGGACGTTAAACCCCACAATAAACTGCGGCTGCTAGGAACTCAGGTTAGCGTGACCGTGTAACAGGGGTATTAGTCTCTCATGTTTAGAGGTTGACACAGGACTTTTCAACGGTCCACGGCTTTGATCGGACGGAAAGGAAAACAAAAGGTAAATGGAAAACAAATTGTTGAAGCCGTAAAGCGCCACAGAGACGGACGGTCCCGAACGATTGGAAATTGAACAACCACCTGGAAAGGGAAAAAAAAACGGTTCACGGAAACACGAGAAGAAACAGCGAAGAAAATTCAAACCCTCGAATAAAGCGTTTTCGTAGGCGGCGTCGTAGAGAAAATTTCGGTTCGTTGCTTTCGAGCTGGGCAGCAATAATAGTTCAACAGCACCAGTAAACACTGCTCGCGCTCCGCGAATACACGCAGAAGCTTACAATTATTGAAGAAAACCAACCGTGACTTGTCTGTGTACGTTTCATAGTGAAAGTGTTTAAAGTTGTAAGAGTTTCCATAATTTAGTTTAGAACAGGAACTCCCATTCAAATGAAAGGAAGGAAGGAAGGAAGCGACAAAAGGGAGAAAGGCAGGGTGAATAACCAGAAAGGCATTCGGTTTGCCATCCTACACTGTCGAATTAGGGAATGGGACAAGAAAGAAGACAAAGAGGTAAAAGAAGGTAAAGAAAAAAAGAGAGAGACAGACAATAAATTCTCTGATGCATGTACAACTACACTGCAAGCCAGAGGCGTTCGCAAAAACCCGCCGCCCTCAAAAAACACATGAGGGCTTTCACTGCTTTGTGGGCTGTCGAAGAATGTGGACGGTGCTGTAATAGCACCTGCACAGAAAGAGGCCGATCATGCAGCCTCCGCAATGCGTTGACAAGTACTTGTCTCTCTGAGGGAAATCGAGGACAGTGGCACAGCAGGTGTTCGATAGTTTCATCGGTGCTGCAGACGTCGCATGCCGCACTGTTAGTCATTCCGATTAACGTAGTATAAGCTTTCGTGAAAGCAACTCCAAGCCAAAGGCGATAGAGAAGCGAAGCCTCACGCCAATGTAGTCCCGGTGGAGACCGGAGTTGTAGTGAAGGGTCAAGTTCGAAAATTTATTGCGAACAAGGTAATGCAGGAGAAGACGTTTGTTATTTGTATCGCGAACATAACAGAAGTCGGGCTAAGAAATTATGCTACGTGGTTGCTTAAGTTATGTTCTTTTGGCTCTCGCTATGTTCGCAGTGACCGTTACTGATTTTCTTGTCTCAGTTGGCGCCAGTGACCTATGCTGTGGCGCATCACGGCTCTCGCTATTTCACTATAAAAAATGTATTAAAAAAAGAACAAAACGAAAACACCACACGGAAGAGATCGCCTAATTAGAGCAACCCCGATGGATGCACAGTGCGTTAGCACGGGCGCTTTCCAAGCTCATAGGGCGAAAAGGGACGAAGAAGCCAACTGCGCTGTAACGGTTCGGCAAGAGTGCCGGCACATAAACTCCGAGCAGTATAGTCTTCGTTGCCGGGGATATATCTGCTGCCATCAATGCATGCACTTTGCGCCCGCAAGTTTTTTGAAGAAAAGCAGCTCACACGGTTTCTGAAAGAAGGGGTTCAAAGTTAATTTAGTGGCTGCCACCTTTACCTGCAGCTCAATGAAAGACTGTAAAGGTCTCTGAGATATGCCGTCGTCATTGCTCTGAATGTTAGCCGTGATATCGCTAGCACTACTTGGTATAATGTAGTATGACTGTTGCTGGTAAACATATTGTTATACTATATTCTAAAAATATTTTGCCTTTACCTTGATACCCAGCATTAGAGAAAAGGTGACACGCGGAAGAATTAACAATAGAAATCGAACATGAAACTGAAACATACTTGCCTTTTTTATTCGAACGCTTGAGTAATTAGCATTAGTCGCATGCCACTTTTAAATGACCTCATTTGGGGCTGACACTTGGAGTTGAAGTCAGCGGTGCTTATTGGAATGGGTATACTTAAATTTGGCCAGGCCACTTTGCTGTCTGTGCAACTTCAGGCAATTTCGGAAGCACCAGCTGGACAGGGAAGCGAGTGCATTACGTTGTCATTTCACATTGGCCTAATAGTGTGCAAGTGTTAGTGAAATTCAGTACTTTGCATACTTTTCATTGATGGCATAGAATATATACTGTAAAATCCGAAGTGAGTGTTTCTGCCTTCTTTTGAGGATTTCAAATATGCGGCCGCTTGTCTCCTCTAACCATTTTCACTCTTTCATACTGTTTATGCGCCAAACTAAAACAGTTAATGCATGTGTGTGTAGCTTATGAAGAACAATGCTGCACTACCCTGCCTCTATCTATCTCCAAAGGACGAAATGCTGCTGCCATACTTGCTTTGTTTTTATTTGAATGCCTAAGTGTTTCGCTGCGTACTGCAGGTAGCGAGCAGAAGTGCACTGACGAACTGTGCAGTGCTGTCCACACGGGGAGCCAAGCATCCCATAAGAGGTGCTTATTCAGCATCTGTGGCTAACTCAAAGGTAATGTACAAAGTTCCGTTTATTTAAGAAGAGTGTTGTTTTAAGCTAGTCAAGTCGAAGCGAAAATATTGCAAAATAAGTGAGGGTATACAGAGAAACATCAGGTTGTATGCTACCAATATGCTTAACATTATTCATGCTATAGTGTTAATTATGTGCTACATTTATTTGAGGAAAAAGTGCAATAGTTTCCATGAATGAGCATAGTCTGAAATTGCTGCACAACCAGTCACGGTATTTTCGCACTCAATAATACCTGGTTTTTATTCTTGTGACATCCCAAAGAGATAAAATTGCTTCACATAAACAATAGTAGAAAGGCTCTTGCTAGCGATATTAGGACATTTTTGTTATCATGTTTTTTAATTACAATAAATCATGCTGTAGAAGAGTACTCCACCCATTTGTCACCATGGCGAGTGCATTTCGTCTGAAAACCTGACTTGGTTTCGCAAAATGTTGCTTTCTGTAAAATGGGATACTGGCAAGTGGAATTTCGCAAAACCTGCAAACCTTTATTCTTTCTTGCAGAAAGCATTGTTATCTTTTTTTGTAAATGCTTGCATAGTGTTAGGAGTATTGACCCGCTTTGAAACTTACAACCCTATCATGCAGTGTCTTGGACTGTTTTTGCTGTATGCGATTTGTTTATTCCAAACATAAACCTAGTTTTTACCATTTTGCAAGGTCAATCGCTAATTTTTCTGTGTACGTTTGCAAGCACACTTTCAACTCTGATGCTAAACAACAGCCTTGAGTGATGTGCTTGATTCTTGTCTATAAATTTTATAGAATACCTAAAATGGACTCTTCTACTTGGCGCAATTATTGGCTACTGTGTGCACGTTTTGCGCATCTAGGTATAAAAATAGAGAATGCAGCTGGTAGCATTAAATACTGTGTTCAGAAGCTTGTATACACTGCGAAATCTTGCTGGTGCCAAAATTTGTTGTGGGCGTAAGTGAAGCGACTGGTAGCTAGCAATACTGCATTGTTACAGCTAATTGAACAATGGAGCATTTTTCAGCTGCTCACGTATTTCCAGCAGATGTCGATCACGTTCACTGTAGTGCGACCTAGCCAGAAAGATCATGCATCTGCATCCTGCATACCATGAACCCTTATGTGAAGCAACATGATGCTGTGATGGGGGCATCTAAGTGAGAACTGGGTTTTCTCTGCCTGTCAATGTCATTACACAGGTTTGCTAAGTGCACTCGAGTGGATTGAGCAGGCACTTGCAGCAACAGAGCCAGTAGTAACAGCACATTTCAATAGCAGAATTTCCTGTGTACTGCACTTTTAAGAAACTCCATTATTTTGTGGCAACCCTACGTCCCAGCTTGCTCACTCAATTCTTGGTGGTGGGACATTACAAGAATTATAATTTCTTATATCATGCGAAATTATTTTATTATTTTTATATTGTATATAAATTCATACTTTTCGAATGCTTCCTCTCCAACTAAAGCTTAACTTCTGCTGGATTGTCTGAAGGGTGAAAATAAGAAACCAGGCCAGGGAAAACAATAAGATGCTCCATTATAACAGAAGAGGAAATTGCTGTGGTTCAGTCTATAGTTGAAGGTTTTTTAAACAGGCACCAATGAGTATTTCATGAGAGTGTTTACAGAGCATAATTGTGTTGTGCTACTTTTGTTATCGCAGTAAGAACCTCCCAAAAGCAGTGCTACAAGGATGTGAGCCACAAGTTTTTTTCAACAAACGGATCAGATGCTTGAGAGTCACGGGCCGGCTGCTTCTAGCCTACACAGACAGTGCAGCCACCACAATATAGTTCTTCCAAAGGTGAGAGATATGTCTATGTTGCATAGAGTGAGCATCTTAATTGCCAGTTTTATAGCTTGTAGGAATATGTCTGCAAAAGTAATTCCCTGCACAGTGTGTTTTGCATTATCTCAAAGTGCCACTAGGCAGCTTTGGCTCTGTCTTTTTTTTTATTACCTTCCCTATCATCTTGATAATTCATAGAGTGCTGGAGCAATCGCATTGTGTGAGTATCACAGAAACTTCATTTCGAAAAACAATTATGGTTACCCTTTCATTGCCTGACCAATTTATACTCTTCGCTAGCGAAACGATGTGATTTTGCACTGACTGTCGGTTGGTTTTCTCTGCAATATGAAATAGTGTTTTGGCCCTAACACTATGCCGTATAGATTGTGTCGTTGTGAGGTGTGCTGCATATTTGTTTATCTCACCTATTCCTTGCACAGTACATCCTCACCATGCCGATTTAGCACAGCAGCCATTCAACGAGGCCTTGCTTAGTTAATGACGGCAGGTTGATTGCACAATCACTCACGACATGCTTTGTTGTCATGTCATTGTAGTCACTATGGTAACGTATGTGTTACCATAGTGACTATGGTAACACATACGTTACCATAGTAACGATGTGTTACCCTCTTCACGTTACCCTCTTCACGATGAGAACGATGGAGAAGCCGAGTGGGAAACTGAAAACAGCTACAATGTGAATTTTATAGGCTGTGACCTCATCATTTCATCATGTGAACGCAAAATTTGTGGCAACATGCTCACATTTTCAATTTTGCAGTTATCAGAAATTTGATACGGTGGAGTGTTTAATAATTTTTTACATTTCAATTAGGAATGGTCAGTTTATGCACTGCATGGATTCGTTGATTTATATTTTGCGATGCTCATTTGTGAAATAGTCTGCAGCTTCTTTCAATACTTATGTGTTCACTGTACGAAACATTCCGTACGTTCAATTTGTACCATCAACAGCAAAAGTTTGTGGGACACGAAATGTTCAATGAAGCTAAATTCTCCCTTTTTCTGAGAATGTAAATTTGAAAGGAATATTCTATACTGCACTCCGCATTCTGACCTATGCAGTCACCAGTCTAATTACAAGCGTTAAGTACCGACGTAGCGGGAATTCGCATTTGTAGTGGATTCAACATCTACCAATCATTTCCTGTTGATAGTACTTTCATGGATTTTTCATGGCACTAGAGCCACCTCCTTTTCCCCCTTTTGCAGCTATATAGCTGGCAGTTCATTGCTTTCCTGCTTCGTTTACCTAGTACCCATTCAGCGCTTCTAAAACGGTGTTTTGGGTGTACTTGCATCATTAAATGTTTAATACTTTATTAGTCGTGGAGCTTTTTCCCGTCTTCTGGCTTTTACTATTTGACAACTTAACTGCTGTTTTCAGAGAAATCTGTATATATCAACATTGACTCTACCAAGCTTCGGTTCAGAAATAAAAGCTAAACACTGATGGTTTTAAGATGGTAAAGAAAAGTGAGCCCCGTAACTGTCTGCATCAAGGTGCGACACCTCAATAGTAGCTCACAGGGGATGGGCCTGAGGAGGGATTAAAAGGATAGAATTAAAGGTATATATATATATATATATATATATATATATATATATATATATATACAGAGAGAGAGAGAGAGAGAGAGAGGAAGAGATGCGCTGAGCCAGCGAGCGAGGACATATCGAGGGGATAGGAGAGATAGGAAAGATGGAAACACGGTAACAGGAGTCCGAGGACGGGGCACCACTTCCAGAGCTACGCTGTCGTCGGAGGTCGGCATCAGGAGATGACATAGGGACAGCCCAGTCGGCCAGAGCTATGCTGACTTCGGAGATCACGAGGGCACAACCGGTCAGCACGGAATCCAGCGAGCTTGTCCCAGCTAAACAGTTGCCGAGAATCATGGCCTGCACCACAGCATTCTAGATTACGAGAATTAGATTATAGGCCAGAGAATATGTGGTTCCTCGCTAGTTGCGTGTCTTGCTTTTACTTAAAGCTCTTTTGATAGTTTAAAATTTTTCTTACGTTGCTTATAGCTATGCTACCATGTGAACAGCTCCCGCACTGAGTGGATTCGATCTTTAGGGCAGCAGTTGCACCTTTGAAGGAGGCAAAAATGCTGCAAGACTACGTGCTTTTGAATTGACATTCACACTCAGAACCCCATTTTTATTGTTACATAAAGTGGTAATTCTAGATTGTCTACACAATTCAAATAGGAGAGGTGAGCGGCCTAGTACGTTGATATTTATGTTATAAAGGCATGCAAACATGGACTCGAGGGAGTAGTCAAGATACCGCAAACACCAACTGGAAAAGTTGACATGAAAATAGAAACAAAACAAGGCAAGTGGAGATATCGATCAAGACGGCATGCCTGTTGGTCTATGTGCGAGATAACTGCTCAGCACTTGATTTCTTCTTGAGTTATTTGATGGTTGGCTCACACATGCACTACCACATGTCACTTCGCCAAGCCTTAACCATTAGACGCATTTCTTCATTTCTGTGCTTGTACAAAAGTGCATGATTTGAATTTAGGCAAGCAATTACGTCGTGATATAAAGGTAGGTTTCATGATGGGCTTCTGGTTAACTGTCTTTTATGTTCCGTGTGTCTGCCTTCGCATTGTTAGTTGGAATTTGAAGTGTCTCGGCTCACCTGTGGTCATGTTTGCATGCCCAGTCTTTTCAACATGTATGCATATAATGCGTAAGGAAAATAGGTTATTGAGTGAGTATTAAGAAGTTAAATTTATGTCTAGCGTAAAATGTTGTTTCCGTTTTCTTCTGTTGAACTTCTTCCTTAACACTGACTGCGCATTATTTTGGAGCCTGCTATTAGGGTATGAGATATACATACATAAAGTAGCAGCTACTAGAATGCTTTCGAGACTGCTATCTCATAAGAAATTCAAGTGGTGTTACATAGGGCATGCTAGAAAAAGGGGATTGTTTCTGATGTTTTTGTTTTCTCGGCAGACATTCTACAAAAACTGGCCCAGAGGTGGACAGAAGGCAGTACAGATCGGCATACAGAAGTCATCGGGCTGCCTCAGAAACTGTGACTGAGCATTCACCTGTAAGTATTTGTGAGTTCAGTGTCTTGTCATGTTAGTCTGTAAAGTGGTTTTTTGAGCATTTGCAGTATTTTCCAAAACTGGTGCTTTGATGCCTCAATGTGGGAACAAGTTGTTCCAGCACTATTTTTGGGGAAAAAATTTCTAATACAGCAGAGGCTTTTCAAACCACGTGGGCAGAAATTGAGTTATGGGAGAAAAAGAACTGACACAAGATTGTTGGTTCATGCTTTTACCAGTCTTTACTTCTTTGTCAGCAAAATTTCACGGCTATGTTATCTAAATAATTTCTGTTTCAATTTAAGCTAATGTTGGTCATGAGGAAACATGGCAAAATGGTACTCGGTTGCTGATCCGCAGGTCGCGGGATTGAGTTCCGGCTGTGGCGGCTGCATTTCTGATAGAGGCGGAAACGTTGTAGGCCCATGTGCTCAGATTTGGGTGCACGTTACAGAACCCCAGGTGGTAGAAATTTCTGAACCCTCTACCACGGCGTCTCTCATAATCATATGGTAGTTTTGGGATGTTAAACCCCACATATTAATCAATTCAAACATGACAAAATGCAGTGTTTTTTATTTATTCTTACAAGATTGATTCTTTCTTGTAGAGTAAAATTACATTCGTTTGTTTTAGGGCATTTACTAAGAGTTAAAAATACTTCTGAAAATATTGAAGACGCCTTCACACATTTTTACCATGGATTATTTGGCTTATCGGCTTACCGTCAATATCTTAAAATTCTATCAAACACTACATGACAGTTGTCTTGTTATGGCAGAGTTCAAGATGATGATAGGGGGGGGGGGGCTTTATTTAGGGTCAAATCATTCAAGAAAGTTTGTTTTAGAGCCAATCAATATTTTTCAAGAATAGGTGGTTTTGAATGTTTGAACAAAAATCGTTTGTCTTAGTCGTGGCAGTACCCTTCATACGGCTTGCTGCTCTGGTAAATGGATGTCCTCTTGTTGAATCACTCATTTTTAGCATCATGGACATAGTGTTATAACACTGTTGAGCAGCCAGACCCCTGCTAAATGCCTTGTCCTCTGCAGCTTAAGAATCGAACCCAGTATTATTACAATAAAAGCATTTGTTAAACTTGAGGATTTGTAATAAATGTGTTAAGATGTATACCCGATGAAAACAAAATCATTGAATGAATGTTAGAGCTTGTTATTCGACAACCTAATTTTTTTACCAAGGCAGCAAACTGCATCAAGGTTGCTGCCACAACTTAGAAAAATTGTCTTATTCAAACATTGGCTCGAACAACACACTTAATTTAACGATATCACACTCATTCAAGCCCCCATCTTCATGTTACTTCCTGCCATAATAAGATGTACAAGTGTCATGTAGTGTTTATAGTTTAAAAAAAACCATATATGAAGCCTTGCTTCTCAATTTATTGCTCACACTTGGTGTTGATGCATTATTCATTGTCTTCATCAGGGTAATACCTCCACCATGATGTTATGAATAAGGTGATGTCTACCCATCCAGCACTCTGTGACGTGCAGTGACAGAGTGCTGGATGGGTGGAGGCTAGGGAAACGACAACGAAGTGCTGAAGTTCTTGTCCCACAGCTCTTGTTTCTCGCTACAAAGGTGCCGTTACAATATATTCCCTGCCGCACGTAGACCTTTGCAGTGGTCTACAATATGCTTTGTATTGTGTAAGATTTTATAGTATATTTCAAAATACTTTTGTTTGCCCTACATAACTATCCATGGTGTTAGTAGTTACAGAAATTGTAATTGCCACATCATGACACTAATTAAATGAAATTTGTTATGCTAGTCTGTGAATTTTTTCGAAGTTATAATATAGTGTATTTAACGTTGAGTTCTTGTCTACTATAGCAATAGGTATTCGTAGCATACTGCTGCTTGTTCTCCATGTGATCAGTTGTTGCCCAGAAATACCGTCTGCCTTTGAGATTCATGAAATAGTGGTGTGAGCAGAGGTGATGTACGTAGTAGACACCATAGTAGTTTAAACACTGAATATTGCTGCTGCTACAATAGCTCTTTTTTGTACTTCCTTTTCAGACATACAGCAAGGTGCCAAGTGGAGCTGTTCATGGGTCATTCATACAGTTTCATAAGTGGGCTTTCAGAACTTTTGACAATTATGTTTTTTTATTACATCTGCCAAAGTTGTGTTAAAGAAGTGTGTAGTAGTGCATTTCATTGTTCATGTGGCGTGCCTCACACATCTGCATGAAAACGCAGCACAGTCCATACACACAAACTACTCCCCCATACACTCTGGATTTGTGACTTAACTGTAAGTTGTTTGCTCTGACCTTGCACAACAATGACGTCACTGAAATCTTCAGTGCTTTTTGGTATACCTTATGATATTCGTTCACGGACCGCACACCTGCACATGATCGTAGGAAGGTCTTCTGCAAAGTACACTGGGGTACTGCGATGTACTGCGATGCCACTCCTATTGGCAAAATGGGCAAAAGAGTTCAGAGGTTTAAAGACTGCAAATGGGGATGCTGCCATTGCTACCAGTGCCACTCGTTCCAAGACTGAGTTTATCTGCGGGACAACAAGGCATAGCTTCTATATAGACAGTGCTTGAAAGTAGCTTGGAGACAGATCAGGGGGGGGGGGCGGTGGAGGGACTTGGAATATTGATTTATTTGTTGTCAACCAATAATTTCCACGAACAACATGTTTACGAGGATGTATATTGCTAAAGAACTGGTAAACCTTCACTGACTTGTTGCCAACATATGCTACAACTACCACCTGCATAGGTGGGGATATTGGAAATCCAAGTAAACTTTTACACTCATTATTTCACACATAGTTTGGAACATCATTGCATGTACAGATTGGCTCATCAAACGGAAATCTGCAAAACGGGGAGAGGAAGGATGTCATGTGAACTTAGCACAGGTAAAGTATTGGTCTTGTTGGTGTAACATTTTCATAAAGTTCAGTGTATTACTCCAAATCACGAGGATGGGACAGGCTTGTGTATGCTCGGCCTGTCCCATTTTTGTCAGTTCTGGGCCGCGATTAGCTCTATAAACATGTCCTGTGCTCTTTGTGCCTTTGTTTGCTGCACACTTTATTCTTGGGTTCTTTGTGTAGAGTTTTGTTCAATGGACTCCTGTTGAATTTAGTGTTGTGTACATAACAAACAGGTACTTTAGGGAGCTAGCCATGAATGACAGCATTCATTCCAAAAAATCATGCTACCTTTGCAAAACATAGAGTACGTTGTAATCATTCTATGAAGCCTGTGTTCACTTGCAGATGAAGGTGTGCCCAGAAAGTAAATTAACAGCGTGTCAAGCCAACAAAACTCTCCATCAAACAACATGAATAACTCACATTCACAGACACGCAGAACATAAATGAAATCCTCCATTGTTATATTTTGCAAGCAGGCTGCATGGCACAGCTGTGGTGCGGCATACTGTTGTGCGGAACAATGCAGGAGACTGTTATGCAGAACAATACACCAGACTGTTGTGCCGAACAATACTGCAGACTGTTGTGCGGAACAATACAAACGTTTTTTTGTATTAGTCGCAATGATGTATAGAATACGTAAGAACGCCTTGTTCAAAGGAAACTGTTGTAGTTCTATCGCGGAATGAGATCTGTCACCTCAAAAGAGTGACGGGTTGTTCTGCGGTAACTGTGCTGAAGCATGGCTTCCGTGAAGAGGCTGCATCTTAAGGAGATAGTTGTATTCTTGCTCACGGAATTGTTCGGCGCCGCTATACCTGCGGAATTCTCCGTGAAGGAAGGCCCTCATTTTTTACAGTGGACACCGTAGCAGAGATCACCGTACTACCGGGGCCTGCGGGGCGTCACAACTCTTGAATTTATTTCAAATTTTATATATAGTTGCCTTATGGGTGAAAAAAAGATATCCGCAATTGGTTTTGAAGAAAACTTTTTGGGGAATCACAGTAAATTAATAATAACGAAGAGGTAGAGTACCGCACTTACAAGTTGTGCTGTTGTTTTAAAATTTGGCGATGAATTACACAAAATATATTAAATTTATGTACCCCAAATTTGTTTAGGTAAATATAAGTATACTTTTGTTCACGTTCAGTTATTTTTGGAGTCTCGGGGTAGTCGATGTACGTTTATAAAAACCTGAAAATTTACGCATAAAACATTTTTTTCTTGCCTAGCTTGCAGGTTATTATTTCAAAAAGGGCTTATGGCAAATGGGCACAATCCAGCACAACTTTTTTAGCATGCTTATTTGTAAAACTGCTAAAGTTTGTATTAATAACACTCTTCAATAAAGAGTGATTGCGCTAACTTAAAAAAATCATGAAGGAACACTTCTCACTGTGATTCGAAAACAATTTTGATATTTGTTAGACTTTCCCCACGTAATAGTCTATACATAAGATTTCACAATAAATAAAAAGTTGTAGCATAATAAGATTTCACTTTCAGTTACAGCCCGTCAAAAATTTCACTACGCAAGGATAGGCAATTGAAGATCGGAATTTCTGTCTGTTAAATATGGAATGCAGGCCTATACTTTAGTTTGTGAAAAGGCCAGCAGCACCTAAAATATCCATTGGCTGCACTGAGGACGCCCATTTTAGAATGATCTGGTAACGGGAGCGGCAATGAGTGCGGGAAGTTACCGAGCGAACAAGCACGCACAGTTTATGTTCCTGTGTGAAGAGGACCCGTCGGAAGAGGCCCTTGCGCAAGAATGATCCCAGCATGTGGACCTGAAGATTGTATGACATTTGTAGGGCATTTTAAATGCAAAGCATTTCTTAGCGAACTTCGGCGACTTTGAGCGTATCTATCTATCTATCTATCTATCTATCTATCTATCTATCTATCTATCTATCTATCTATCTATCTATCTATCTATCTATCTATCTATCTATCTATCTATCTATCTATCTATCTATCTATCTATCTATCTATCTATCTATCTATCTATCTATCTATCTATCTATCTATCTATCTATCTATCTATCTATCTATCTATCTATCTATCTATCTATCTATCTATCTATCTATCTATCTATCTAGCCGCCTACGACTTTTAGCTCTCCTGGCCGTTTCTTCAATGCATAGATACCAAATATGGCATGACGTAACATCAGTCTACAAATAGCAAGAGTGACTAGTCATAGAGTGAAACTCATGACATGTATGTCATGAGTGTCATGATTTAAATTTCATGGTGTTGCTGCTCTTGCGGTGGTTTATGACATAATGAAAAATCGGTTTTATATAACTTGACTGCAGGGCGAGCATAAGTGACAGATTCTAACGAGGAAATAATGACATGCATGTCATGTAAGTCATGACTACACACCACACTCATGGCGCGCTCGCGGTCGTTTTAGTAGCTTGACATATGCCAAATTTGCTGTTACGTGGCGTCACTGGATTCCGAAGGTATATGACTGATGCAAACGTGATAATTATGACATGCGTGTCATGTAATAGATATGTGGGGTTAAACGTGCCAAAACCACCATATGATAATTAGAGGCGCCATATAGCGGAAGGCTTAGAAAATTTCGACCACTTGGGGTTTCATGACCTGCTCCCAAATCTCAGCACATGAGCCTAAGTATTTCCGCCTGCATCGAAAATGCAGCCGCCGCAGCCGAGATTCGATCCCGCGACCAGCGGGTTAGCAGCCAAGTATCTTATCTAGTAGACCGCTACGGCAGGGCATGGGTGTCGTGTACGAACATGACTACATGCCACGCTCATGAAGCACTCGTGGCCGTTTCGCTAGCTTCCCATATACCAAATTTAGTATTACGTGATGCGAATGGACGACGAAGTTAAATGACTCGTCCAAACATGATAATCATGACATGCGTGTCATGTAAATGCAGACTACATGCTATATATATGCTCATAGTGCTTTCGCGTTTGTTTCCCTAGCTTCACACATACCAAATTTGTTAATATGGGATGTGAATGGACGATGAATGTACATGACAGGTTCAAAGAAGATAATCATGGAAAGCGTGTTATGTAAGAACATGACTACATGCCACGCTCATGATGCGTTCACGGCGGTTTCGCTAATACAAAGTTTGGTATTACATGACTTGAATGGACGATGAAGAAAAATGACAAGTCTGAACATGCTGATCATGAAATGTGTGTTATGTAAAACATGACCACATGCTACGCTCATAGCGCGCCTGTGGTTGTTTGTCTGGCTTTCCACATACAAAATTCGGTATTCCATGACGCGAATGAGGCCCGTGTGCTCAGATTTGGGGGCACGTTAAGGAACCCCAGGTGGTCGAAATTTCTGGAGCCATCTACTAGGGCGATTCTCATAATCATATGCTGATTTTGGGACGTTAAATCCCAAATATCAATCAATATATTCATGTGAATGGACGACGAAGGTAAATAAAATGTTTGAACATGATAATCCTGATACGCGTGTCATGCAAAACAAGTTTACATGCTGCGCTCAAATCGCGCTCATGGCCGTTCCGCTAGCTCCACATATACGAAATTTGGTATCACGTGATTCGAATAGACGACGGTAAATGATATGACTTTTTTCTTGAAGCCTTTTCTGAAATGCGTTTTTTTCTTGAAGTTAGTGTGATGATATTTTTTTTCAAAAGTGTTAATAATATAAGGTTCAGAAGTTTATAACTAATCATGCTGAGAAAGTTGCGCGGAGTTTTCACCGGTTTTTGTAAGCCCTTTTGGTAATTAGGGCTTGCAAATTAGGTGAAAATATGTTTTCCGAGTCGTTTTGACTTTTTTATAAAGCTATTTCAACTACTCAGAAACGCCGAAAATAAATGAACGTAAACACAAACATGCCTTTAGTTAGCTTAACAAATTTTTGGTACGTAGCTTTAATATATCTTGTGTAATTCATCGCCAAAGTCGAAAACAACAGCAGAGCTTGTAAGCGCGACACTTCACCTCCTCATCATTATTGATTTACTGTGCATCGAAAAAAAATTTCCTACCAATAAAATTGCAGATCCCTTCTCACTCATCAGGCAACAATATGTAGAATTGGAAATAAAATCAAAAGGTTGAGCAGCCATGCTTCGTTCGATCTTACGTAGATTCTTCCCTTTTGATGTGAGGTGGCATTTCCGGAGATTGATATGTGGGGTTTAACGTCCCAAAACCACCATATTGTTGAGAGACGCCGTAGTAAAGGGCTCTGTAAATTTCGACCACCTGAGGTTCTTCAGCCTGCACCCAAATTTGACCTCACGGGCCTACAGCATTTTTGCCTCCATCAGAAATGCAGCCGCCGCAGCCGGGATTTGATCCCGCTACCCGCGGGTCAGTAGCTCAGTACCTTAGCCACTAGACCACCGAGGCGAGGCCGTTTCTGGAGAGCATGTAGTTGCAAGCAAAATTCGGTAAAACAAAAATATTCACGCTCAGTCCAAGCCACAGAAATGATTGAGCGTGTTCTAAATGAATGGGAGATACACCGGGAAATATATTTGTGTACTAGTAAACAGACGTAACAACAGACTGTTGGACAATTGGTGTTTCAAAAGTAAAAAAAAAATTGCGGGAAATTTAAGGTCAGTCTGTCATAAAGGGCTGACAGTTGGGTGATTCCTTTCTTTTTTTTATAACAAGATTGATTTAATGGAAGTAGAAGTGGCATATTAAGCTTACTTAAAGCAAAAAATGTTTCAAGTTTCCGATGCACAAGGCACCACTTTGTTATGAAGGCTACGCTTAAAGTATCTATCTGTCCATCCATCCATCCCCAACGGCTTCCAGCTGTATCATATGAAGTAGGCATAGTTTCAATTCTAGCATTACGCAGGCGCTGATACGTTTCCGTGCAGTTCTTAAACCTTTGCCTTGCCACCGAGAACAAGTTAAAAAAAAACAAGTTATGTGGAATGACATTCACTGTGTACGATAAACGACTGCAACGTGTCATTTCTAAAAAAAAGCCGATGACGTAAAATGGACTAAAGTGTAGACAAAAAACTTTGATCATGACGGAATGCTATTTGACGGTTGAAACACAAACTTTTTTCGATCAGCCGCCTGAACTGCTTTTCATTTCTTAAAAAATGTGACAATGCTCGCCACAGGCATGACGTATACACGAGGAGCCTTGTCCCCTCATGATGATTATCTAGCAACCAGTTTAACACTCTTGTCACTACAACTTAGGTGCACTACACTTTCGACTGTGCAGTCAACCTCAAAATGTATGAACCATGCAAGCGCATGGCCAAGAGCCTCTTTGCAACAGTTGCGCAACGTCCGCCACGATCGACGGGAACGCAGGCCCCTACAGACGCATCCTTCCATTAATTGATGGTCTTTGTGCTTCCTAAAGAATGCGAAATTTTTCATCTTCCACTTTGCTTACGCGACGCACTGTTTATCAACCGTGGCTACGTCGTTCTTTCTAGTGAGCAGTCTATCAGCATAATTGTTATAAGCCGCAGTCTTTTTCACAAAGTGATATCTACCCTACGACACGCTGTCCGAGGCACGCCGTGATATCATTGATTTTTTTGATTGATATGTAGTGTTTAGCGTCCAAAAACCACCTTATAAATATCAGAGACGCCATAGTGTAGGGCTCTGGAAATTTAGACCACCTGTGGTTCTTTAACCTGCACCCATATCTGAGCACACGGGCCTACAGCATTTTCACCTCCATCGAAAATGCAGCCGCCGGAGCCGGGATTAAATCCTGCGAACTGAGGGTCAGCAGACGAGTACTGAGCCACAAGACCACCACGGCGGGGCATATCCTTGACACGGCTGTCAAAGTAGAAGAGTGGAGGTTTACTGCAGATACAAGCTGGGAGTGAAATCTGACCCAACAATGTGCAGCATGGCAGCAGAAAATCAAAAGACCTGTGAACAACAACAAGACGCACTTCCGGCCCCACCCTGCGTTTCACGGTAAATAGCGCATGGCTAAGTGGTGAAGACAAGCGGTTTGTCACTTGCTCACGTGGTGTGCAAGCTTTTATGGTTGACTGTGCATTCCTTAGGCAATTCAGGCATGTAAACACGTGTCAGCTCAGAAACTAACACGGGCCTTGTGCATTTATTGAGGTCGATCACATGATATGTTATGGTGTTTATTGTCGCAAGGCATAAAACATGCTAGTTTTCTTTATCTAATCCTTTTCAATAAAAAAACCTACTAGTCGGGCTAGATATGAATAGACATAGTGCAGAGATAAACTACAAAGCCGCCAGTGCTTCCCGAAATTCTGGGAACTCGGCACTCATCCAGTGTTGCTGAATAATAAATAGAAACTACAAACGGTCGAAGTTATCTCATAAAGCACAATTCTCTGTCAAACAAAACGAAGTCATGCCTGTATTCGAAAAAAAAAATAACTCGCCATTAGTGATTAGCACCGAGTGCAGCAGTAAGTTGCAGTAGCCAATAACGTCATTTGCCTAGGAAGTTGCAGAAAAACAAACACCATCCATGAGGCAGCGCTGAACTCAGACATTTTGATGAAGTGCTTCGTGGTCGGAACCAGCCACACCGCCATCTTGTAGTTGGTTGGCCATGCTCTCAAGCTCGCTGATGCACATCACCGACTGCTCGTATTTGTGCGTGACGAGCTGTCGGTAGAAATGCACGGCAAATACTAAGAACACAATCGCGACCGGTATGAGGATGATGGTCACAGCAAGTGCAGCCTCCGGGCTATAGCTGTAAAACACAATCCAGGATATAATAGCAATCTCTGACATGAAGAGCAAGAGGCCAAATACAGTGGAGACTGCCCAGGCCGTCTCGATGTAGAGCCGCATCTTCTCGTGGGGCGACTTGGAGGCGGTGCCGGTTCCGTCCAAGCAGGCTGCGGCATCCAAATGCGGCAGGATGCAGGTCGAGATCATAAGCGCCAACATGTACACCGACACCAGCAGTGTGGTGCACACGCTGAAAACTATCAGCAGCTCCGGGGGGATGGCCTTGCTCAGCTGCATCTCTACCAGGGCCACCTAAGGACAAGCACTCAATTTGAAAACTACTACAGTAATACAGAAGCCGTGTAATCTTATGCAGACTTACTTGCAAAACTATAAGCTTGTTATGTCTCAGCTTGCCCATATGCTATAGACTATGTGAAAACATGAAGGGCAGTGTTTTATTCAGAGGACAGGCAAGAAGTCCTATCATTCAAGAGGTGTATGTTGTAAAAGAGAAAGCTTGAATTTTCATATCAGTAGCTGGCCTCGAGAAGCGTGGTGCGCGGTATAAAAGCTCTCGTGAGCTGTGAAGTGTGATTTAGAACAGCGTTCCTTCCCGAATCGAACACAAGCATTCTGTGTATAGAGAAGTGCTCCACATGAGAGCCACGCCAGTGCTCAAAGCTACTTTAGAAACACAAGGCCATACACAAGCGACATGGCCGGTGGGGAGTGATTGGTGTGATGTTCCTCAACTATTAAAACGGGCTCAGCTCTCATTCACTCTTGTCATCACCATCATTCTACATAGCATCTTCAAAGTGCTCAATCTTGTGTTTGCACGTATTGCTTTAAAGGCACCTCATCGGTAATTCGTTAAAGTATTCATACCTTTGAAAAATGAGTTCAAAAACAAAGCGATGACATTAAACATTTCATATAGTCGCTTTTGATGCTAAACCTGCTTATTCTATCAATTCCGCTCATTTGTCTAGCATAGGCGAAGCCAGACTTAAACTTTCTTGGGTTACAAAAGACACAGCTGCCGATTCCTAACCCGATAGTGTTTTTTGTCGGGGTCCACCATGACTCTGCTGACTTAATTCTATCACGGAAGTGGCGTTTCAAATTTTACTAATATATTTTGCAAAAAAATAACAGAAGGCAAGAGCATATCTCGTGGAATTTAACCAGGAATTTACCGTTTTTCTGCGCGTGGCGCCAACCACTACGCCACGGAAAGCATGTTGCCTATATTGCTTACGGCTGGACATTTATATACACCACACTCCGTTTGGCGGTCCTCGTAGCTTCGAAACTTGGGCGCATTTTCGTTATCAGTGGCGAGATGGCACGATGGGCTGGCGATGGGCGCGCTCAAAAGTTTGTCACCTTCACGAAGCACCACCTCCACCTGCACGCGCGCTTCCCAGACTCTTAAAGAGCGCCTGAAACTCTTCTTCAAGTAACCATAGAATGCATTCACTACAAGAACTTGTTTTACGCATTCAGCGCCGCAAAATTTTATGAATCGGTCCAGTATGAGCAGAAATACAAAGATTTGTCACACGCTGCAAACGCGCTCTCTTGTCTCGTCCCGACGAAAGCGCTGCAAGCTAAGCAGGGAGAGATGGCAGGGTCAAAAAAAAAAAAAAAAAAAAACGTCACGCGCACCTCATGACCTTGAGCACTGTTTTTTTTTTTGTGAATACGCAGCTTCTTTATGGTGATTGCGCGCACACGCGTGGACAAATAGCAGCCTTTCACAGCGATTCCTGTAATGACCAAGCGCACTATGTTCAAATCAACCAATGGTTGATAGATGGCCATCTACGAGTGATTTTTGAACGTCTTGTCATTTGTCCATAGAAAAGAACGCAATTTTTAACTGATTTATTAATTACACATTTTAGGCCGCGTGCTTCGCTATAATATCCAGCTATAATATCGCCCTTGTCTTGTATGTACTTGTGTGCTCGTTTCCTGCGTCTTTCATTCTGATTCAACAGTTCACTATTATGATCGGCTCTCCTGACATGGCGCCGCTTGGGCGTGGGATGGTGTCGGGATAGCGCTCCCCGAGGTGAACCACAAGCGACAACGCCATGCAAGCCGTACTTGGAAACTTGCGGTGCAGCCTTCTCTCCTCGTAGACCCCTTTGAACTAACCCGACCGACTGGCGACCTATGAAAGGCTGTTTACAGTCAAAACTGCTTAAGAAGGGTGGTTATGTCTGTACGTCTCACTCAGTTCGTTGGAGTGCCGCGAACAATAAACCAAGCGACTGAGAACCATCGGCGGGTGTGTTTCACACGTTTTGCGTGGCTCTTCATCCCGCTGTTTCCGCATCTTGTGGTCAGACTGGCGCCGCAGACCCATCACTGCAACAGACTACGAAACTGATTTCCACGTAAGACTCAACGTGTTCATGCTGTGCTGTGTCGTGCGTGGTGTGCAGTATTTTCTCTTTCACACAAACGTGATGATCTAACACACTAAAAGTGATTTTTAAGTGTGACCGTGTGTGTAAAAGCGCATGTAGACGGGCGCATGTATACTAGAGGGTTTAAGCAATACTTAATTTTAGTCACCTATTAATATAGCGGGTATTCTAAAGAATATATACATATCCTCTGCTTGTATATTTATGCAAGCCTATATGCATATATATTTACATATATATTCTCATCAGGCCGAGCGTATATACACCAAGCATGTACACCGTATATACACCAAGTTTTCCACCTTGCGCTTACTGAAACGTCACTCAAGAGAGTGTATTCTTCATGAACAAGCGCGGACCTCAAACAGCTTTAACCAAAGCGCTTGCCGGAGAATTTAATGAATACCGGTCAGCTTAAGCTGACATTGACCAGGTGTTTCAGACTTAGAGCGAAGCAGTGATTTTTGGGGGTTGACGTAAATCTCCACTTCGCAAGCGCTGTCGAAATAGTGACGCTTATGCCCATCCTTCATGTGTAATTCTGTATCTTACAAGTCTCTCGTTCACTGGTTTTAGCTTCGGCCTCTCTTGCGCGAACATAAAGGCTGGCTCGGCGATGACATGCCTGTTTTCGCCTCACCTCTCGCTGACGCTCACGGGGGACGACTTCATCATCGGGAGAACGAGCAATGTTTGCCATCTCAAAAGCGCGGACTCCTGAACACTGTCATTGACGCGCTATCGTACGCTTCATTGCGCCTCGACGCGTCACCCCGTGTTGGCACGTTTTTCAGATGTTCACCCTCGAAATCTTCCGCCCTCGCCTCTAGCAGCACGCCCTTGACATCCTGCGCACACGCTGTCACCTTCCACTAGCCCTCGCCTCTCGCCAGACACACTGCAGTCCTCCTTTTCTACTATTAGTCACTCGCGCCACATAAGAGCCTACGTGATCAGTGATAGCACTATCGCAGGCATTAAAACCTCGGTGAAGAACAGCTTGGCTAATCAAGTTTCCTTTCAAAGAAAGCAATGGCACAAGAGCACAGGCAGAAATTTCTTTCGGGGGGGGGGGGGACACAGCTATCAGCTTTGTTCTGTGACGTGGCTACAGGTGGCAGTTTGAGCAGATTGTGTACATGTTTATTAAAGAGTAAATGAAAGTAAAGTGACCGCAATAAAACACCGCAAACGACAACTAGAATGACCGTTCTGAGCAATAGTTTATGGGAATGATTTTTATGTTAAGCTCTATATGTGCAGCAGCCCTGACGCACTGATAGCTTTCACTCAGCATTTTTTTTACTTTACTGTCCCCATCTAAGCATGCTTGCAATACGCAATAAGTGCATTTTTTGTATGTTATGCTGCACGTTGGTAACACTATTTCACATGGGTTATTTTTTTGGCAAATTTCTCGTAACCTAGGCTGACAATACAGTTGCTCGGCGACTTTTTACAGCAATGAAGTACTCAAATTGTAGAAGATCTATCGTGATATCTGCGAGGGCAAGGTAATCATTGTTGAGAAATGTTCAGTTGGCCTCATTTGAAAATGAACCTGTGACCAGACAATACTTACTCATATAAAGTTAGCTTGTTCGCTGTGTATATGCGCTACAAAACCTAAATACGTGCAAAAACACAGAATGTTCTCGTTTTTTTTTTTCGTGGATTTCTTCACCCTGCTCCCTCAAACAATAGCGTTTCGCCAAGCTGTTTTTCGTTGTTTGCAAGCGTGCATCCGTCATTTCATTTTACAACAGATTAAGAACTATAGACCATATTTTGCCGCACACGATATGTCATGTATACACTGTTCTAACTAGTAAGTGAAATCATGTTTGCAGCACTTGCGCCGGTGCGAACAGAAACAGCCTCGTACCACACAAACTCTCTAGTGATCATTTCCCCAGTAATGAAAGAATGAACTCCGACCTTCTTCAGATCATAATGCAGTATAATCATTTTTTTAGAACGCGTGAGAACTGCAGCGCATAAAAAACGAGTTTGCTTACACTGTACTGTGCACCATCCCTGCCTGGCGGTTGCCTGCTTCGGGAATGCTGAAGCGAGTAGCTAGACTTTCACTGCTGGCATAAACACCTTCGCCTTCATTCACAATTGTAGTATGACATCACAACGCAACAGAACCTACCAGCCTTCTGTAAGGGTGCAATTGCAAATGCGAGGCGTTTCGAGCGCAGAATAAGATACTGGGCAAGCACTACCTCACCGTCACCTGAAGGGAAGCAGAAGAAATGTATACCCGCGAACTTTTCGGCCAGAGGAGAAACAAGCTCGAGTGTGTTGAAGGCGGAACATTACTAGACGACATGTACCTTCCAAGTTCTCGTTTCTCGCATTCAGTGTCACTGCCCGAACTTTGCTGAGTGCGTTGCTTCTTATAGAAATACGAAGTCACCCCTTGTAAATACGCTGCCTACACGTATTGGTGGGCAGTTCGTTTTCTATGTCAATCAGCGCCCCTCTATGAGACTCGATTACGGCGCCAAGACGCCGTATGGTAACACCGGATGATTATTTCTCGAAAGATGACGTTTTGTCCTGTGCACACTCAAAAACTGGCGATAAGGCTACAACACCAGAAGTAATGGTTCCAAGCTGCAGTTTTGCACTGCCTGAATACTACTACTATACTGTTCCGAAAGAACTCCTGAAAACCGATCGGAGCATGACGCATGCACAGAAACCACGATTCCTTACAAAGACTGATCTTTACGTCTTTAACCACCCAAAACGCCAGGAGCTGCAGTTTGACGAGACTCAACAAAGTTTCCTAATGACGTCACAGAAACCTGGCGTTAACTCCACTTTTCCTCCGATAGTAAGCGCTAACTGAACTTCCAACCTTTCTGGCTAGAAATGCTTGCCTGGATGGTGTATTTCAAATATAACGAGGCAGCTCTCCACAAGGTATGCGCGCTTTTTGGAAAAAAAAGTTCGGGCAAGGGTACTCACGAAGTTTTTGGTGCCATGGTCTTCTTTCAGTTCACGCGTTGGAAGAATGCGCTCGAAAGCCACAACGAGTGTGACTGACCACAAGACCGCTGCTCTATACGCGTGTCAATCATCGTGTCGATTAAAAAAGATAACACTATTTCGATTTGTCACGTGTCTCTTCGCTGGGCGAAACCTTGCTTGTACAGAGCATGTTTCATTTTTTTTCAAAAAATTATGATTACTGTGTATATTGCTCTAAATTTCACATGATAACATGTCCACCCATGTTTCCTCACTCAGTAAATTTATGGATGTGCGTTACGTCGCTAGTTGCAAAATTAGCTCACTGTGCCCTTCTAGTCATATATCATATAGTAAAGGGATGAACACCTGAGACGAATCAATATATATATAATATTGTGGATTTTCATTGTTAAGATATTTATTGTGGCGCTGTTTGCCAAACTACTGAACAATAAAACGTGTGTTCACTACAACTGCCCACACTGCATTTTTTATTACGCTGCTTTATGTTTATTACTACCAGATCGCAGGATGAAATCCCAGCTGCGACGGCTGCATTTTCGATGGAGGCTAAAATGCTGCAGGCCCATGTTCTCAGATTTGGGCGCAAGTTAAAGAAACGCAGGTGGCAGAAATTTCCGGACCCCTGGACTACGGCGTCTTTCATATTCCAATGGTGGTTTTTGCACATTATAGCCTACATATTGATCAATAGATCAATCAGGTTTATGACCCTAATCCTATTGATTGATTGATTGATATGTGGGGTTTAACGTCTCAAAACCACCATATGATTATGAGAGACACCCACTGTAGTGGAGGATTTCGGAAATTTCGCCCACTTGGGGTATCCTATTTATCAGCTTAAGGTACATGATCAATATGTTAGTAGGCCTTCCTACGGTTATGATTCACCTGCACGTTTGCCTGTGTTACATCTTCGTCATCAGACCATTCAGAGTGCCTTTTGCCATGAGGGCATAGTAAATATATGTATCAATATATTGTATACTACGATATATATAAGGAGTTTGGTGGATAAACCTAATATTCAGTGGCACGAGCGCGCGTGTGCGTGCGTGTGGGTGTGGGCACGTGTATGCGTGCGTATCTACATTTAAGCAGAAGGTGGGAAGGTTCGATACCAATGTTATTCTCTGGCTTGAGTATATATTAGCACACGTACAAAGAGTGACACTAATGTGCTAGAATGTGGCCTATAAGACGTTGGATCTATGTCTGCCTTTCAACGCGATAGCGTTAGAGAGCTCGTGTCACTGAAAAGCTGCCGCCGACGTCAGCCGCGTTGGTTGTGAGCGAAAAATCGTCTGTGCGCCTGTGACCAAAAAATCAAGCTACCGAGATAGCCACGGGAGGCTGGTACTTGTCCACACGTGCGTGTGCGATTACACTGATAAGCCGCGCATTTGAAGAAAAAAAAGTGCTCAAGGTCACGAGGCGCGGTAGTTTCTTTGCCCTACCACCCCTGTCTGCTTAACTTCCGGCGCTTTCGTCGGGACGAGAGAAGAGATAATGCAATTGCAGCATGTGGCATACCTTCATAACTCCAGTCGCACTGGACGGATTCTTAAATTTTTCGTGGTGCTGAATTCGTGAGGCAATAAGCTCTTCTAGTGAATTCAATCCTTGGTTACTTGAAAAAGCGTTTCAGAACCCCTTTAACGCATGTTGTTCGACAGGTGTCACGACGAAACAAGCCCGTTCGGCGATAATAGCGCGCACTCGTGCAATCTACTGTGGGCGTGTTTGTGTGCGTGCGTCTGTATGTAACAAAACTTATAAATAAATATGAACTATGCGGTTGAAGTATGAACTAGGGGCCGGATTTTGCTGTCACGTTAGGCTCTTAAAGACGAAGCTTAAGGGTCCCCAATTTTATTCTTAAAACGAATCTTCGCCCAGTGAAAATATTCTATTGTTCGACTCCGATGAAATCTGCTCCGGAGGTACACGCATGACCATGGCTGCAACGTTGATCCCGTCGCCGAGCCAACTTACAACGTTCGCGGCCGAAGTTCCTGTACAAAATCACACAGTGCCAAAGCCAAACACCGCGACACGTTTTCCCATGTGCGGACATTATTTACTGTAAAAGCGCCCAAGAATGATATTGTGATAGTAGCACCGCTTAGTTTCTAAATCATGTAAGTGCGAAGCGACGAAAACAAAGGTGGGTAAGTGGTGGGGGTGGTGGAAAGTCTTGCCCCTTTCTCCCTTGTCTACGCCACCGCAACGGCAAGCCCCGCAAAAGTTGGTCTAACGCACACGCTTTTGTGGGAATCTGATGACCAGAGTGGAATGTGAGATTATAGTGTTTGATAGGCGTCGATAACAGAGTGAATCTCCATACCAACCATTGCGAAACCAGACAGAAGTGCTGACGTTCCTCTGGAAGCCTTCAACTTTGCCCTGCTGAGTTGCAGCGCTTGCCAGGACTGAACGTTGTCCTCTGGGATGCCCATTCTTTTGACGAACTACAGAATGAGAAGATCCTGTGCGAAGTTGGAACCGCATCCGGTATAGTAAGTTGAAATAATCATAAACGCCACACAAAAACACGCACATATGCATATCATCTGAGAAAACTTAAGTTCTCTACAATCGACATGAAATGGCACAATTTGTAAGACTACCGAGTCCGCACCGTACGTCATCATATACAGATGCATTACAATGAATTGTTCAGTACAGGAGTACCAAAGAGGCTTTCAAGCTTTGCGTTCTTCCGCACAGACCTACCGGTTTTCAGTCTGTGAGCTGGTTTCCCAGTTAGGAGAGCCTCCAACGCGTCGGTGCTCGATCTTGTACTAATACTTACAATTATTCCATCAGTGATGAAGAGCCCGCAAATCATAAGACGTACACACACACCAAGTGGATTACCTGCCACACCTCTACCTGTGACATAGGATGGCCGATATATTACAGGCTCGAGCATTATATTGTAACATAATTTTTTTACTATATAGCTGTAGTAGGATCGCGAGTTCCCTCAACCCTTGCTTCTTGAGCCATTGCCGTTTCTCCTCTGCATGTATAATACCACAGCTTTCACCAATACAATACTGTTTAAAGACAACTGTGTTTTTGCAGGGAAGTTAATAATTATAATGATCACAATAAACCTAGATGCCCTAGATTAGTGATAGTTCTAGAAATGTTAGAAATAAACATACGAAAATTCACTTTAATTACCGTAACGATAAAAGGAAGGCCACCCGTCTCTACATAAGCAATTAACGGCTAAATTAATGATTGATATGTGGTGTTTAACGTCCCAAAACCACCATATGATTATGAGAGACGCCGTAGTGGAGGGCTCCGGAAATTTCGACCACCTGGGGTTCTTTAACGTGCACCCAAATCTGAGCACACGGGCCTACAACATTTCCGCCTCCATCGGAAATGCAGCCGCCGCAGCCGGGATTCGAACCCGCGCCCTGCGGGTCAGCAGCCGAGTACCTTAGCCACTAGACCACCGCGGCGGGACAAACGGCTAAATTAAGTTCTGCATATACGCTGTTTCCGCTATTATTGTGCGCGCGAGCATGATACCAGTGTTGTGAGGGTATAAGGTTTTTCAAAATTTTGAACGCCGTAGGTTGCTCGGCTGAACTCTAACAAAAAGATAAAAAAAAGGGGGCGTCCTTTTGGCCCACTACAATAATAGCCATCAGGCTTGCTTTAGCTTTCTTAAAAACTCGGCGCTAGTCACCTTCTATCAAAAAAGTCACAGCTTTGCCCAAAGGCAAAGTTATAAATGCGATAGCAACAATTTGAAAGGTGACGCGCCGAATGGAAAGCAGATTGAAACGTGCCCCGTGTTTCTCGCGTACAAATTACGCACGAAACTTACTTACAGGTACGGATGCACGCTAAGAAGCGTCTCATTTGTTACGTCACCGAATCTGAAAAGCGCACGCTTTTCGCGAACGGAGGCTGCAATGATTGCAGTGACCTTTGTGGTGGTGGTGGTGGTAGTGATTAGAGGATAAGAAAGACGCCTAATTTATGCCGCCGGCTAGGGAGCACGGCGCAGCGTCGTAGCGCGCCCGGTAGCTACAGCAGAATCGTTCCACGTAAAGCCCGAGGCCAGCCAAGGTGTACGATCTTCCTCTCCTCGCCACCGCGAGATAAGGGCGTGTGAGGGAGTGTAGCTCCCCTGCTCTAAGCCTGGCAAAGTACGCGTAGGAGATCAGAGCAGGCACCCCTGCGTGATGTGGCGACGTGCGCTCATTGCGCCGTTTTTCTGGTAATGCCGAAAACACAGCAGCGGTAAGTGGTAGATATATATACCTTGCTGTTTGAACGGTGAGGACTTTTTCTAGGGTGGCTCAGTGGTTAACGCCTCACTTTCACGACACAGAGGTCCCACGTTTGATTTGGCAGTGCTTTTTTCTGGATTTTTTTGCTTTCTTGCATTTTCGTATAGATACATATACATATACGGTGCATGACATTGACGTCTAAGTCCAGCCGAGAGTGTCCATATAATTGCTATCGCAATAAAAGGTATGACGCGTTGATAAAGCGCATGTCATTCGTTACCTGACTGCGCTGGGCGCACGGCGATAGTGCAAAGAAAGAAACGTTAGATAGAGGACGATTATTGTTATGGGACAAAGAGGCGCCTTTTTTTCCTCGATATTTTCGTTGAGTGTACTATCCGGTCATAAATATTGCTGCTTCATTCTGTACTTGTTCGACTTCATCGATAACATACGTTAAATGTGGTTTTTAAATAATATATGCGTCTTCTTCGTTATACATCGAGTTAAATGCTTGACATTCAACCATAATGTCACAGTATCACGTAAAGTGGGCCGTGGCCTGCATAGCATTAGCGTAAACAAGACAATACCCATAATGAGGCAGCGAGCACTTATTATTCTAATGTTTCAGGCGTTTTCTGGCGTCGCAGAAAGGTGACTTGCTTATAGCGAGCTATGGTTCATTTCGGTTCCAAGGCTGAGAAACTAAAACTCGAACCAGGAAGTTAAAGGCAATGAAATGACACGCGAGCCACATACAAAGGCCCTCCTATAATTGGGAACGTATGGTTGGATACTACCCAAGAGCGAACACTGACTCCACCTAAATATCTGCAGCGCGTCTACCATTCACGTATGCAAGAGAGTCGGGATGCTTGATGTAGCTGTAAATACTTAATAACTCCTATTGTAACTACCACGCATATGCACAGAAAAAGGTCGCTATGCCAAATGCCACGTTTGTGTGACAGTGATCTGAAATGTCTGACATCTGACAGGAAATTTAGATTTTTCTACCCAAGACTAGCGACACCAACGTGTGTGGGAGATAAAAGAAACCGCTCCAAATGCGACAAAGGTGCTCGACAGAAAATGCGATTGAATGTGGAATTTACACAATTTTTCTCTCGATGGTACAATGATGGCCGTGGAAGGACTTGTTACTTATACGTATAGCTTGTAGCTTGCCGCAGAGTGCTCACCATCAGGTGATGTTCCTTCAACTTGCACTTATAGTTAACTACTACAGGTATTCCAAAATTAAAACGAATCGCTACAGCTGTGGCCAAACAAGGCGAAACGGGCTATAGGTGAAAACGCATGCCCGCGTTCTCTGTGAGAATATGCGCTGCAGATAGTGACAGTACGTCGACATAACCAGCTGACCCTTGCCGATATTCATACGCTGACATTATCACTGGCTTTAGCGAAGCTGCGCTGCTACCTGCTACCATCACTGCTCGTCAGGAGACGCTTTCAATGGTTTATGTATTTCTTTGCCTGCGTCTGGACAAAACTTCGCCGGCATGCGCTTTTCGTATCACCAGAAATGCCGCCACTTTCGCGTCTGATGAGCAGTGACGATAGCAGAGGGGCTTCGCTTGTGCCAGCCCTCTAAGTAGCGGGATGAGTCGTCCAGATATGCCGACGAACTCGTTATGAAGCACTTCTGATGGAGTGCCATGGCATGCAGTTTCGCCTAAAGTCCATTTCCCCTCGTTTGACCACAGCTCACGTGCTGCGTTTTACTTTAAGGAACGCCTGTACCGTACGAAGCCATGCGTGTAATGGACACTTAGCTGTCATGCTACCTGCGACTTCATGAGCCGTGCTGACAGGATAAGATTGGTCCTACGCGGCAACAATTTTGGCTCTGCGACTGCCCTTGGCAGCTGCCTGCGTGGCATCGCAGTGACGCCAACATGACGCAACTCAGCTCACATGGTATGTCATAGGCGCGTTTACTGCGGTGCACGAGAATGGCAGGGCGAAGCTGTGTACTAAGGCGAGTACAAAAGCTTCAGTACGGTAGTATTATTACGTCCCGAAACAATGATATCAATTGGAGACGCTGCAGTGCAAAATTTTTGACACCTTGGTGTTGTTTGCCGTGCGCCAAGTCTAAGCACATGGGCTTCTAGCACTTTGCCGCCATCGAAATACGTTCGCCGAAGACGGCATTTGATCCCGCGACATTCGAGTGAGCAGTCGAGCAACATAACAAGACCACCTCGGTGGGTCTCTAACAGGTTAAGAACGAAGCTTTGCCACGATACAATGTTAAACACTTGCCAACTTGAGTATTCTAACACGGCGTTAATAACAAGGAAAAAAAAGTCTTAACTGACCGGGTTTGTGAGATACACAAGGGCTGCTCACGAGCTAAGAGACTTGGTTCTTCAATAGCGTTGGGCACAGTGGCTGCAAACAAGGGTGTGCTCTAGTGCGGGGGCATCGCCGAGCTTTCAAGCGCTACCACGAATGCGCAGTTACATCTGTTTTCGACTTTGCGTACTTTCGGGCCGCAATTTTCATAGCTTGAAGATAACAAGAACATTTTTGCTGGTCATTGCAGCGATGTCCTGAACCAAAATAAATTCTGCTAGTTTTCGCTTTCTGTTTAGCGCATGCGCAGCGCTGTTTCAGTTCGTTATTCCCTGCGATGTCATCAAACCCTCACTGTCTGTTCCTAGGGCAATCTGACAAGTAATAATTGATTTGGTCTAGATTTTATGTGATTGCTCTAAATGAGAGCAGGGCTGATTTAAAAACCGGGTACGCATTTGCTGGGCCCTGCAAGTGTCACTGATCCCGTTATTGGAGAGACACTGGGCGGGTATACTCCAGGAGCTGGCGTATCGGCTTCCCGAAACGCACAAGAAAGCACGGACATTATTATGGAAGATAGAAGTGGGGCGCTGTACTTAACACGAACTGTATGTAGCAGAGAAGAACAACACTAGCGCACACTACCCACTGAAGTTTATTGAAGGTGCAACACATACATATATAGCTTACTAAAAATAGTGACATGAAAAAAGTGCTCTCGCTTAAAAAACAAAAAGAAAACTGAAAAACTGCCATTATTCCGCAAAATGTCACAAAAATATAAGGCACCTTGGTGATATTTTGATGACTTTTTGTGGAATGACCACGCTTTTTCAATTTTTTCGTTTTTTAAACGAGAGAGAGAGATTATATATATATATATATATATATATATATATATATATATATATATATATATATATATATATATATATATATATGTGTGTGTGTGTGTGTGTGTGTGTGTGTGTGTGTGTGTGCTGCACCTTCAATAAAGCAGACTCGCTCACTGGATTCTGCGCCGACCGGTTGTGCCCTCGCGATCTCCGACGACAGCGCAGCTCTGACCAACTGGGTTGGTCGTACGCCACCTCCTGCCGCCGGTCCTCTACGACGACGACTGCGCAGCTCTGGCCGACTGGATTAGCCCTATGCCATCTCCTGTCGCCGACAAGAACTCTCGCAAGTGGTGCCCCGTTTTCGGACTCCTGTGACCATGTTTCATCTTTCCCATCTTTTTTATGTCGTCGCTCGCTGTCCTTGTGCATCTCTCTCTCTATACCTTAACTCCTATCCTTTTATTCCCTCCTCACCCACATCCCTTGTGAGCTGCTGTTGAGGTGTCGCATGCTGATGCAGACAGTTACGGGGCTCACTTTTCTTCTCCCGCTTATAACCACAATCTCTCTCGTTCAATAAACTTCAGTGGGGAGTGTGCGCTAGTGTTTTCGTCTCTCCTCCAGTCCGTGTTAAGTACTACGCCCCAATTCTATCTTCTATTATAGACAGCTACCAACTAACCCAAATGGCTGTTTTGCTACAAAAAGCCGGGACAGTACAAAGGTGCGCCTATTCGTGCGCCAGCCAACGTCATCTGTGGTCCAAAGACCAAGTCAGAGCAATAGGACCTCACATTGGCAATGTGCTGCCCATAAAATTAACTGCATTTTTTAAACAAGCCTTTTGCCAACAATTTGAAGCGCAGTGAACTGACTCCCATATTCAAAAAAAGGTGGCAATGAAGTATTACTGGCCAATCTACATGCTACACTCTATGGCAAAATTACCCGAAAAAGGAGTAGCGGAGCCCAATAGGCACGCGCCATGAACAAATAGACCGTTGAGGAGTAACCACAGAGGGATGCGTTCCGCGTGCGAACTTAGTGTCCAAAGGTATCCAAAGGGATGAAATGCCCGGAAGATGGCGGCCGTGCAAAAAGCGTTGTCAAGGGCACTAGCCATCCTCCTCTCTCCTGGCTCAGTCTTCCCAGGCCCCGGAAACTCTCAAGTTCAAGTGATCACCTGTAGGAGGCGAAAAAATCAACCGTGGAGCGTTTCGGCTTCACACACTTGAAGTGGATCTATATACTGAACTTCAGGCCGCCGAAAGTGCACCGAATCCGATTTGGTGGCGACGAGATTCGCTGAAAGGACCCTTTGGTCCTTTCAGTGAATCTCTTTCAGCGAATTTGTCCGAGAGGACCAAAAATTGGTCCTCTCGGACCAATTTTTGCGGCATCTGCCGCTGAATCAGCCGTCATAGACCAACAAGAACGCTAGTCAAGAAATTTCGAAAATTGGCGGCAAAGCCCTACTAACTTGTCATGTCACAGCACACGTAACTGAATGTTGTAACCAACGGGCATTCAATCCATTTTGTGCCTAGGTCACGTTGCTATTCCGTGCAAAAGGTGGCCGAGCTTGTCGTTGGCGTGACCGAGCTTGTCGCGGTCTTGAAGAGCAAGACGAACCCACCAACGCCACTGGCGTCGGCGCTTTTTTTTTTTTTTTTACTCTTCATGAATTACGAGACAGCGACTTGCCAGGAAAGTAGTACTGCTTCTTCTTGCTTCCTGCGTACGAGAATCATTGAAGTCTGGATCACCGGATAGCGTAGTGGTGTTTGCGAGCGGCAAAAATGACCGGGTGACAGTGCATCCATCCCGCGTTCGCCTTGTGGAAGATGGCATATTAGGCGGTGCGGGGCGAGTCCACTGAGAACGACGCTGCGTTTCAGCGGCAGAAGAAGTTCGGTCGCTGTAGATGCTTCGGATGCTTCAGTGTGAACTGGGAGTAATGCAGCGCATGGGCATCGCCATTCGCGCTATTGCACTTTGTCGAAGGGGCGCCCTCGTAAGGGCCAAGTTTCAATTCAAAATCTTCAGATAACCGAACACTATGTCTTTGTATAACGCTACCCCTAACCAAAACAAAGTGCTGTTTATAGTAGGTATCTTTGCTTTGCAAAGTGCCGCGTCATCATCGTTTTGTAATAGTCTTTGCGCCGGCTGACTTGTACTTTCAGCAGCCAATCGACATCAGTACTTTAATTTCAAAATATGCGGCGGCCAACGGAGAGTAACGGTTTGCGATGCAATCCAATAGCTCTCGCACTGTTTCGTTTCTCTATAAATATTTTGAGCCACTGCGTCTAACACTTTCGTTTTTGTTCTGTTGTTCGTTTTTGTTCTGAACACCCGTCTTAATCCCGCGAATACACTGACTGGTGAGTCTGTTACGTCTGTTTGCTACCAATAACGTTGTTTTTATGTTGCATGCGAAACCTCCGGACTTGTCGCATATTCATAATGTCAATGATAAAACCTACATTCTGTTTAACGACCTAGCTTCGCTTGAGACTCTAGTTGCTGTCGACAGCTTGCGTGTACGAGCAGACTTCGTGCATGATGAAATAAGTCCTCCCTAAGAACCAGATCATTGCAATAATAGTAGGCTGATACACGACCAATGTGTTACACACATAAATGTTATACCAAAGCGGAGTATTTATGGGTTATAAAGTTTACCATAGTCACATATAAGAAATGAGGGAAAGATTGTCGGTTGAAATGATCTTGCATTTAATGGAACACCAGTGTAAAGAAAAATTGTACGAGTGTTCGCTTCGTTTAGTGTGATAAGGCAAGTGGCGTTTAAAACAAAGCTCTCGTTTTCTTTTCTCTCTCTCTCTCAATCTGCCGCAGCATCCTGGCCTACTCCGTCAAAGAGTGAGGTCCATATTCCATGTGGATACGTCTCAACAGAATGGGCGAGGCACTTGGGAAATGACAAAGGTTCCAAGAAAAAAACAACTTTGTGCACTACGAGGATTTAAAAGGTACACTTTGTGTGCGTGTTTGCGTGTCTGTGTGCATGAATATGTGTTTATGTGCGTGTGTGCCATTCATTGCAGTTTACTCATTCACTATGTTTATGTTTAACATCACTCCTCTCAAAGAACGTGTAACTTTCACTGTTACAGGTGTGCCCTGCAACGATCGGGTAACAGCTCTTGAAGGTGCACTTGAGAGCACAGCGAAACAAGTGAACGTTCAGTACAACAAGTTAGCAGCCTCCTGTTTTTTTCAGAGTTGCCCTATGCCACTTGATGAACAAGTAAATATTACGCCCCCCCCCCCCAAAAAAAAAGCAACCCAGCTTTTGAGAGAAGCCCCAACAAAACAGAAATCTAGTTAAAATTCTCATTCTTAAATATAGTTTCAACTATTATAAAAATGCCACTCAAGTGCGAATGTGTGGAAGAAATGACATCAATTATTTTGCGTAGCAATAGTATGCATGACTGCATGAAAGCATGTGTGTACTGTATAACAGTTTCCAGTAAAGTTTCTGACTCTTCCATTGTAGATTCAGTGCTCCTCTATGCAATGTCAACTATGCCGTAAAAAAATTGACAGTCAACTGGAAAGTTCTACAAGCAATGCACGAAAAAAGTCTTGATCCGTTTAATATAAGGAAGACTTGCAACTGGCATTATTCACTTACAGTAAAAATCATGCTGAAATTCGACATGAGCTCTGTACCTTTATTGCATTATGTCTGAACATCATGGATGGCAGTAAAGGCAGATACGAATCCTTACAACACTCAAGTATGACTTCTAAATAGGCAAGCTGAAAGCTCTTTTTTTTCGTACCAAACTCTGTTTGAATTGCAGATAAGCTATATATTTAGAAAGGTGTGCTTGGTTTTAGCAAGCTGGCTGTGAATTGAATTCAACCAGATCTTTCAAATTATTTTACTTTAAAAACATCAGATTTTAAACAGAATTGAAGTTGCTGAAAAGATACGCATAGTTCGACAGTCAGGGTATACAACGGATGTGCCCCAGACTGGCTGGCCGACGTTTTGATAGGAAGACCTATCTTTTTCAAAGGTGCCGTGTCATCCTTGGCGTGTTAGTTTTGAAGGGGTTAGGGGTGACGTCATCTGTTAGTCGTGGCGCGTGTCACTGTGGATAATCACCGCCTGAAAAGCAAAAAAGAAACAGTAAAGTAGAAGAGTGCAGTCCTCGCTTCACTTCAAGTCAGGTGGTAGTGATTCAAAGATGTTCTCGGAAAGTGGGAAAAGAAAAAAAAGAAAAGAAAATGGAAACGCGAAGTTGCAGCGGTGTGCTGCAAAAGTGGTGGCCGCCTGAGACACGTACAAACGAAAGAGCTTAAAGCTTTGGAGCCGGCAGACGGTTGCCGCGTCCGGCTATCACAAAGGGTTGCTGACGATAGCGGCGTTGAATGGGACGTACAACAAGAAAGCAGTTACAAACCGGTGGAGAAGCAGGCGGCGTATTTTTAAACGCCAAAATAGAGAGTTTTAGTGCTGGGTAGCACTAAAAGCTCATGGGGCGCTGCGGGCTTGGGGGCGCGCGGCATTGCGTACCCAACCAATACCCAACTGGAATGGCTTATAGAGGCGCACACGCAAACGCAAGCCGCACGAAGGTCACACGCGCTCGTAGCGCCATAGCGTCTTGTGCCATAAGTATTATTGAATTATTTTTGTGATTTAAAGTGGTAAATTAAACATACATAGCGATCAGGACAGTTTTTTATCGTGTACAGTGTCCTGGTATACGCAAAAAAAGGGAAAAATACAAGGTTACTGTAACGACAGTGTCGACATCTTGCGACACTTTGTGCAACCACAGTCATGAACATGTTAGCTTACGCGTAATTATTTTTGAGGTGAAAATGAATAAAGTAGTTACTCATTTGTAATATTGCCGCTGCGCAGTTTTTGCACCAGATGTACAATGCACAATGTGTCTGCAATAACAATGTTGTGGTTGTATGTTTCACTAAGGCCGCGCTAGATGGCACCACCTATTCAGCTGGTCGGGGGCTGGCATATTTTAGTTTCTATGTTCCAGGCCATTCTAGCTTTGGTAATCTGGCTGAAACCGTGTAATTGCTATAAGTGCTCGCACTTTGGCTTATTTAACTCGACGGCTAGAGTATCCGCAGTGCGGATACCGTGAGTTCTTGCGAAGGTGGACCTTACAAGGAGGCCGAGCCATGCTGTCTGAGATTTCGCGCCTTTGTGTCATGCTATTCGTATAGTGGCTAGCCACTATAATATTTGCGCTTAAAACTTAAAAGTCAAAGTGGTGGCTCTGGCCAGCCTCGACCTTGCTCGCCGTGAAGGTAACATGATGCGTCAGCATGTGCGCCGAGGCAGCTTATCTCCGCTAGGAAGCCAGTGGTGGCAGCGCTGTTTATGGCCGCGCGGACGCATGGCCCCATCGCCCCAGCGATCTTGCGACGCATCTGTTTGGGGTTTTGCGCATGCGCAATACCGCTGCCCCAACGTCCTGGGTACGCAAGCCGCTTGGGTACCCAGCACTAAAACTCCCTAATGTCAAAAGTAAGTGATGCCAGATGGAGTCTGAAGAGCGCGTGTTTTGTGGGGAACGTCATTGGCGAAAATATGCTTTCTGTATCCCTGTAGGTAGCCCGCTCAGCCGAATTGATCAAAGAATTTGACGGCATGTTGGCTGACGAAAAGGAAAATTGAGAATGCAAAAGAAATAAGCAACGAGGAAAGAAACAGACGCAAAAAAAGGAAAAAAGAAGCAGGGGGAAAAGACAAAGGTTTATCGCACTACGCTGATTCCATCTGTCGGCTCCCATCTCAGTTTTGGAAAGATATGCTGTATCACTTGCATTTATTTCATAATAATAGCGTTCAGCAAGTTCATAGGAGGTTTAATATACAACGGCTACAATCACCATAGTGTGCTGTAAATTTGAAGGTGGGCATGAAACGAGAAATAATTTAAAAACTATGAAGGAGGTTATTTGCCACATTAGCGAGTGAAATCAATGCAGCCTTCAGAAGAGTGGTTAACATGTGTTATGTAATGGGGATGCATGAGAATTAAAAAGAACTAATGTAAGGGACGTTAATAAACTTGACAAATGTAGTGTATCTATTGGCTTCACATTGGGCCGCCCTGTAGTGGCAAAACTGACAAGCCACTTACACTGTAAAAGTTCGTGCTAGCCTTGCACTAAACGTTGAGGGCTGGGCTGAAAGTGAATGTGTCTTATCATTGTTGAAGCCTATTAAAAGAATGTGTGGGTGTATATGATAATGCAACCGATTGGTGAGGTGCGAAGTGCCTTTTAAAAGCTTCCGTTAATGATGCTTCTGCTATATCTCCATAATTTTGATCCTATAAAAACATGTAGAACAGGCAGATTGTTTGCACATCACGCTGATGTGATATAGGCGTACCAGATGTGCTAGGCAACGGAATATACGTTACTCAGGGAAAACCTTTGTTAGAGATCGATGTGTTTGCATTGATTGTGCAATAAAATGTCGTTGTTTGAATGTGTTGCAGGTAAGAAAGCTAAAGGTCCGCAAGATCAGAATATTTTCGAATTGCGCCTCCATGAACGTCATAATGATAACTACCACAACTACCACAAGAATCAACAGCGGAATGACCCTTTCTCAATTTGCACCACAAAGGTCATTTGGCTGACCCCTTAAACTCGTAAATATGCCCCACTTATTGATTGGAATTATTACGAGGGCAATAAAAACAATTCTATGTGCAAAAAAAAAAACCTAAAGCGCGTTGTTTGCGATATTTCAGGCACAGAAAAACCTTGTTTACGTACTGTTCGTGCACATACTCATGCAACGTATGAACAAAAAAACCGATGATTTTCTTATAAATGCGAGACCTAAAGGAAGTGCTGCAATCTAAGCAAGATTCAAAATGTTTATTGTTCGTAAAGTTACTCCTCAAGAACCAGCCTATTAATTTAAAAAAATGAATCAATGTCTCATCAAAAACTAGCGACAGATGTCCACAGTCAATAAGGATATGACAAGTATGCCATACGCTACGAAATGCGCCTTCCAGAAAAAAAAAACTTGTCCTCTACATTGTTCAAAATTACCTGTTGCGCGTACCTGATTAAAATATTCACTTCAATACACTGAACAGCAACTCTTTTGCGTCTGTCCGAAGCATAATTTTGTGACGTCATGTGGACTTTCTGGTGTGAACTAAATATTGATTGATTTCAAATAAAGGGGCATTAACTTCTCGAATTTATCAGATCCTGCATATTCTATCAACATTGCTACGCATATTGCAAAAGTCAGCCCATGTCCCGAGAGAATGAACACTCTTCGGCAATGATAACACTAGACTATGTAATAATAAAACTGTCATCATGAATAAATAATATTTCAGTTTATGATGAATATACATGTATATATATATATATATATATATATATATATATATACTGAAGAAGTTTTTCCAATGGGCCAAACGTACTTGGGAAGAGAAGAAACACAACTTAGCGGTTGTCTTAATTTTATTACCAATGGTTTCAACCGGTGGACCGGTCTTCGTCAGGGTTTGCGACGATGACCAGTCCACCGGGTGAAACCGTTGGTAATAAAATTAAGACAACAGCTAATTGTGTTTCTAGAAAAACCGAAAAAAGAAGAAAGAAAACGAAAACTAAAAAAACGCCGTTACAAACAAGACTGTGAACGCTGAGCAATGAAACCAGACTGTGCACGGCCACATGTCATTTCAGGTCCACTGTTGGTTCTCATCTTGTGCTGGCCAGTTCTCGACGTGTGTCGGACCACCCAGGATTGCCGCTCCGGTGGCGATTAGGGGCCCGTGCCGCCGCGCGTAAGGGAAGAGTGTCGTCTTAATGGGTCGCCTCTTTACCTTTAATTTTCAGGAGATGGGAAGGCTGGAGGCGCTGTGTTCCAGAGTTTTACGAAACTTGTCTACCCATCTTCGTACATAAGTCAGCTCCAGCAATATCGTCGCCTAGCTAGTTAAGAGAGAGCTGCGTGCCGTTGGGCCGCCGCATTCCCCATCCCTACACAAGATTCCTCCTCTCCAACCCAGAAGGTTGTGCGAGGTTTTAGGGACCCCCAACGCACAATTGTTCAGTCTACCACGCTTGTTTCTAACGGCGCCTCTTCATGTTTGCGAAAGAAAAAAAAGAACTAAAAAATATATACAAATCATTATGCGAATCGTAAGCGAGAGGGCATGGAGTGGAGTTGTGGACGAGCTCTACCACCCAGGGTCCATTATGCGGAATGATTTGCAGTAGCAACTTATTTTGCAACATACACAGTAGTTTCGCTTGTACTGCGAGTTCTTGAGTGTGTAATCTAAGACACCACCAGCAAAGTATAGGTGAGGGCTTCAATCCCTCCCCTCTCTCTGTTACTTACAAGGCACATGCAATTTATTGTGGCCATACACGCGGGCACACACACCTAAGCTAGGTTAAGGTACTTTCCACAACTTCTGCATAGCAGAGGAAAGGAAGCGCTCCCTTCTCTCAGACCCACTTTTTAGCGCCGTTCGGGTATAGGTTGGTCAGGATAGCAATCCCGATCGAGTTCTCTTCCTTTTTCGTCTTTCTTGTTCATATTAAGGCAAGAGCTGCTTCACTCTGAGGACGAAAAGATAGCTCAATCAAAGAAAAAAAGACCGGCTCAAGAAACGCGAAGGAAATAGGGAAAGAGTGGAGCAGAAGAGCAGTAATGCGAAGCAATTATCCTCTAATAGTTTTGGTGACGGTATATATACGGGCAATACTCCTGCGACTCACTATTCAGTACGGGGACACCGATGGGTGCGCGCTTTTTGTAGCACATTTTCTTTTTTTTAGTTATGCCGGGCCATCGTTGCGCAGCGCAATGATGCCTGATGATGCAGGACACTTATGAGGGCTTTGCCTTAATCCAGTTTCCTGGCGATGACAGGCAAGTTGAATTGCAATTCTGTAACGTAGTCTTCTCCTTTTATTGTGGCATTATTTTGTTTTCTTAAGCTTCTGCTTACGCGACACTTTTTTACAGCTCACCATGAGAGCACATGCAAAAAAAGTACCGGACATATCGATGACGTCGCATGGGCCATCTTTTTTTGAGGGGGCTCTGGCGGTGTCAAATAAATTTTATCTAGCGTTTCCATAGAGCCATCATCTACGCGCCTATGCCTCATGACGTCAATATGCGTTAAGAACTACCAGATGATTTTAAATTTTCAGAGCCCTCTTCTATGGTGTTTTACGATAACGTCGTCGTTTTGGAAAATGGAACCACAGAAATTTATTGCTGATTGTTTCAAATTCAAGTATTCCTTCGAAACGAAAGATGTACGATTGCCACGCAAGCCCACTCATGCCACTGCAGTGGTGAATTTTTTCAGGATCTAAGAAAATGGTGTTTTTTAGATAGTCTCAATTCAACACATAGGACAACTCGCCGATGACTCATTGCAAACTGTGTGGTGCAGTCTATTGTGGGAGGCTGATAGCAATAGCTGAAATCGTTACGGCACTTCATCAATGTCCGCATTCGTTGACGCTCAAGAGTGAGGGCAAGCAAACACCCACAAATAAATTACTTTATTAATGAAAGGGGGACCTAAGGTAGCTGATGGAAAGCCGGAGGAGGGGGAGGGGTGATAGGCACACACTTAATCGCGCATGCGAAGCCACTGCTGATTCCGAAATGTGCTAATGTGACAAGCTGATGAGAGTTGTCGAGAATGTCTTTTTGTACCGCTTCCAAATCGGGATGTAGAAAAATCGCGTAGAGCGAAAAACAGTGGTAAATGAGGTGCTCCATGTTAGCCTTGCATAAAGAGTGGCAAAAGGTACTCTCTGGCCGATGGGCTCTTATCAGCAGCACGCACGGTTAGTGAATATTTTCTGGGATAGGCTGAGGGCGAGGTTCTGAACAAGGAGGGATGACATCTTTGAGTGTCTCCCGGTTAATATACTTGAAGAGGCACCAAAGGCCTACCATTTCAAAGTTAGACATTAGGAAAAAACTTGCGTAGTGGTGGCCACCGAGATCAGCAGATTCACACAGGACGCGTTGTAAATTATGAAAATTCCATACTGCGTACGATTCGGGTGGCTGTAAATGCTGCTTGGAGATTTTTTCTTTGCTGCCGTAAAGCATGCTGACGTGCTGTGAAGCCGATGCCTACAGTAGTTCCTGCTAATTTCGCCATCCGCATGGACGAAAAAAAGGTTGTTCCGCTCGAAGGATGCTTTACAGCGCCGCAATACGGTAGCACGAGAGCGCGGACACGTTTTGTATCGTATTTCGCGGGTTTTCTTAAAACGCGAGAAATAGGCGCGGGAAGAGGCGGCAAATCTCGCAAGTACCGTGCACAGGGGTGGTAAGTTTCTAGGCCATTATTAATTTCTTGGTTTTCGAGTAGACCTGCACATTGCAGGGCTACTCGAAAACGTTGCGGGGCATTGCAGGGCAGCGACGCATTGTATAGGTTGTCTCGAAATGCTCAAAACTCATATAAGTGCAGTTAATCTTCTGTATTGTGTGCTGATGAAATCCCTGAGAAATCGGTTCGAAATCTGCATGTTTCACCGCAAATATAGTTGAAAGTTGATAATCTTGCGTCTGGAGAGAGTGAACAAAACATTTATTTGATGTTCTGCGCAAGAAAATTGGTGAAGGGTATTCTGGAGGCGCTGCGTTACAGTGCCTCGACCGTGTAGCGGAGGCGAGCGAGCGCATCGAGGCATGTTAGACACAAGCGCCATCTGGCAGTTATCTTCGAAAACGGAGGCGTGCAGCCCGAGGAGAAAGATGCGTGCCAGTCTCGGAGGTGATAAGGTGTAGCACGCAAAGCGACAGGCAGGTGCCACCACCGTGACGTCGTAGCAAAGCGTTGGAAACAACTTTTTGAGCATCACATAGCACTGTCAACGCAGCGCGCTAAAACGCTACATTTCCTAGAGTTACTTGTGTGTGCCTCTTCTAGTATAAAGGCAGACATACGAAACTTCAAAGTGCTGTTATGGCGCCTCATATTAAAGGCAGCATACGAAACTTTGAAGGGTTGTTATGGCGCCTCAGCTATGCGCAATAATTGCTTTTTAACTGACAATCGCACAACTATGAACGCTAAACCTTGAGCAATATTGGTTGGCGCTGCAAATGGGGTTGGCCGTTCGGTGCCGTTTGGGGTATCATTAGGGCGAAAAAACAGACAAATGTACAGACAGACAGACAGGCAGGCAGACAGACAGACAGACAGACAGACAGGCAGACAGACAGACAGACAGACAGACAGACAGGCAGGCAGGCAGGCAGGCAGGCAGGCAGGCAGGCAGGCAGGTAGGCAGGCAGGCAGGTAGGCAGACCAAAATTTTTCGTTGAAGGTCCCCAAGAAAGACTATCGTCTTTAAAAACTTCCTAACTTCGCATGGGGCATAAGTTTCCAAAAAAAAATGTTGCCAAGTACCGTTATGCACAACTATGTTTAGCGAGAAGTGCGGCTATTTCGCACACTTGTCTGGATGTCATACGTGAGTGTTTTTCTCTCCCCCTCCCTTTTTGTTAGTTTTTCAATCTTTTCTGGGTACGCTGCGCCGACTGCATAGTGAGCTCGATGTGAGTATTTATTGTAATACAAAAAGTAGAAAATAAGGTTTAGAGGCTATTTGGAGTCGTGGTGCCCTTCAGTGCACACAGCGATACTGAGTGTTCTTTTTCTTATTTTTATAACTTTTTTGTGGGTGGACTTGAACATCCACTCTGACTATGTCTCTACGGTGTATTACGAGCGTACGAATATTCGAAATTTTGAACAATGTTTGAACAGTATTTTTATGCGATTAGCACTGGCATTTTTACTATTCGAGCTTCACGAAGGCAATTATCGTGAACGTGCGATTAAAAACAACACCTTTATATTGATTGTATGCTTCACTATAATACAATAAAGTGCTGCAGAAAAGTTGCTTTTTAGGCTCTGCTACAGTTGCAAATGTATTAGCTGAAGGAAACGCTGGTTCCAACATGAAATAATGGAAGTGGCAGAGTTAGGCACTCAATTACTGCTCTTGTGGACCTGAAATTCGAGTAGGATTACCAAAAATTAGGATGCCGAAGTTCTTTAGCATCCAAAATTTTAAATGCTCTTGTATGTTGACGCCAACAAATAGGACTTAGAACTCGTAACGTTAAGGGAACACTACCTTGTTTCCCACATCAGTTGGGCTTCCACAGTAGTCGAAAGAGATAGAGAGGCTGAGGAAATAGCATCTTTGCCTTTCACATGTGAAATTTTGCCTGCAACATTTTAGTTGCATCAAATCATGTACTAATACAATTCTGCCTCTGCTTAGTCCATTCTCGATAAGCGAACAATTACCTACCACAAGGCTTGTATTGTCAACCTAGCGAAAGAAACACTTTCATGCTGCTATATTTCATAAGACTATGCTATGATATCTTCTTGCAAATTTTTCCCTTAAATTTCACTTTCAACTGTTTGAAAATTGTAGTAGAAATCTTCTGAGAACATTTGCAAGGATTCTATATGCCCTCGCACTGCAATATTAAAACCGCTATACACTCTAAATTGTGCAATTCACACATTCTTGCTTGACTCATGCTTTCAGAAAGGCAATGGTGTAATGCGGCCATCTGTAATGATGGGCTGGTTTGCAATATTGCCTTTTGCAGCTACAATAACTAAAGGCTGTCAAGTCTTCAGTCAGCTTTTCTAGTTTAGCAAATGAATTAAATTATAAGCTAAAGTTCGAGCTGTTACACAATGCCACTGCCTTTTTGTCAATTACTAGTAAACAACGATATATACATTTACCTCTGGTACCACCTTGAAACTACAATGCACGTAAACACTTAGAAGAAAACATCGCCATGATAGCTGGCCTCAAATCCAGCTAGGGACATTTTGAATAATGTGTAAAAGTTGCGCGCTTAACAGTATTGTCTACACTTACTCTCTATTCATGGGCAAGGTCCTCATAGTTGGACTTAACTTGTTTTGCTAGTTTAAATATGTGAATAGTCAGTATGTCTCTATTTAACCTCCTTTACTGCCCAAAACTGAAGCCTATGATTTTGTGAAGGTGCTGTGATGCCCAACAGGTTGTTTAATTTGATCCACCCAGGACCAATGTCTAAACAGTATTTATCTTTCCTCAAATGAATGCTATCAACAGCTAATGTAGCATGCATTTAGAACATCAGTTTTGACACTTTTTTCGCACATGACGGACTGTGGATGTTTCATCACACATTAACGACTAGTTTCTTTGCATGAACGGATATTATTGAATCTCAACCATTGTGTTGCGTTTATTTTAGGTGTACTAGTTATTCTTTTTTATCTACAGAGTGAAAGCTTAAACTAAGTATGCCATCAACACTGCCTTAAAGGATGTCTTTGCAAAAGAAGCACGCAGAAAGAGACTGTGTGAAGGCAACTTCACACCGGAGATTTTCCTACAGCCAGGAGCTAGATCACTTCGATTCCGCAAGAGGCTTAAGTCTACTGCACTAACAACTGTGCCAATGCGACACCCAGCCCCAAGACATTTGGTTTTAGCAAGTAAGTACACTGCTGTTCGCTGATTACTACGCATTGTACTTCTGTGACTTTACACATTCCCCCACACGACGATTGAGCTGATAAAACTCAACTGAAACACTTTTTTCTTTCTACAACTTTTTGAAGGACTGCAACCATCTCAAGGTATTTTTAATAATCATTGTATTTGTAACTGGCACTTCCAGTGTAGGGGGGCGGGTGAAATATCTGCTTGTAGAACCAGGAAACTGAATCCAAGTTATTTCCAAAATACATGTGCTAAAAAACCCTCACAATTTCAAGGGCTGTTGCTTCAGTGTCTCAATCATGTATACTGTTTCGACTTCTCCTTTTTTATTTTTAAGCATACCCATAGATGTTTCTTCAAATGCATGGAATGACTGCTGTTTTAAGCCACCACCATGTTAACTCGTGGAACTGCATGCTATTGGCAAAGGAGTGAAGGCCAATCGCTGAATGCAACATTTAGTCTAGCTGATTGGCTTTCACCTCATTGCTGTAGCGTGTGCATTGCTTATGTGCGCATTACACATTTATCTTTCTTTTTGGCATTAGTCCCAACTATCACTCCACAGGAAGCGCTAGCAGTAACTGCAACCATCCAAGAGATGCACGAGTTTACTGTTCAAGCTCCAACAAGCTACAGTAAGTTGTCACGTCAAGAAACTTGGCGGTCTTTGTACCTGTTCATGAGCCACAGTCATACACAACAGTGACTTTTAGTATACTCCAATTTGCATTCATGAAAGACTAAGTAACGAAGAAAAAGCACCACCAACAGCACTTATCAACATTTTATTTAGTTTTGCAGGACACAGCGCTGAAATCATTCAACAGCAACACACTTTGTGTCTTGATCACAGTTATTTCGAACCACAAAGCACTTCAGGTGAGCATATTCAGTGCCAATACATTTTTATTCTGTGGTGCCCATTTTTTTGGTAAATCTCTTAATGCACGACTTTAGACCAGATGGCTTGGCTCACAGTTTTGACACACAGAACAGTGAACAATAAACAGGCCTAGTGTTTATGGTCATTATGAAAGCTTGCATAAGAATTTGGTGTCAGAAATACAACTAAGTGCTCCCACATCCTTACACCCAATAATTACTTCATTCCAATAAGACTCCCCTGTTATCACTGATATGTTTTTGTAAATTTAATAATTCAATGTTAACATGTCAGCTTTATTTCACTAGAGCAACCACAACTGCCAGTCTACCCAGGCTTCCAGCCCTCCGTGCCTGGTAATTTCTATGCCTTGGTCACCTAATAAGGCTTTCTGATGTTATTATTACTGTATGGAGTAGTTACACAATTCGGCCGGCCTCATCTCTGTTAATAGGGCTCCCACAAGTGCCAGACTACCAGTCCCAGCCGTCGACATTGAGGATTTCCGTGCAGGGTAATTTCTATGCCTTGCCCAGTTAAGGCCCTCTCATCATCATCTTGCTGCATCGAGTAGTTACACAACGCGGCCTGCCTTCTCTCTGTTTCTAGTGCTCCCACAAGCGCCAGACTACCAGTCCCAGCCGTCCAGGTCGAGAATTTCTAGGCTTGATAATTTGTACGCCTTGCTCGCTACAGGTTCTCTCATCTTAATGAAGTTGTTGTCATAAGATACCTTCTTGCCCTCTAGATGATGTTTCAAGCTGTTAATGTAAATCAAGTGATTGCTACATTCATGATGTAACTTATCTCGTCTTGATCACTGTGGGCCAAAATCAACAAGTATGCACCAATGTAGGTACAGCTTATGATAAGTAAAAGTATGTGTTCTCTAAAGTTTTAAATTATGACACCTAGTTGCCCTGCATAAGAACAATAGCCTTCTCAGTCTCTAAAACATAATTGCTGATCAGTTTATTAGAAAATTCTTTATTCCGGTCTTGAGCATACAGCAACAAAATAATTCAAGACAACAACCAAAACAGAACTGACAAAACATGGCTGTCTCCAAAATGAGGCCTCTGGGTCCTAACAGGTGGGGAAGCAATCACAGCAGTTTCTGTTCTCGAGGCTACAGAAAACATGCGTCAAAAAATTCGCTCTACATATATCTACATACTCAATTTTTCTGGTTTTCCTACTTCAGCCAAGCTTAGGGTTTTCAAAAAAGTTTCCTCAAATATCATGTCTCACGTTGTCAGGAGGTGACAGAGTGAGCTTGTGCTTCTGTCGGCCGGTCAGCATTTCCTTGCTTTAGTTTTGTTTTTCGTTTCCTACTCCTCTACGTTGTCCATCAAACACAGCGGCTGACGCTCCATGTAAACATGTTGCCGTGTTTGTTTTGAGCTCTGAGTGAGATCAACTTGAGTTTTTTGAGATTATTGCTTGCTCTTGCGTCTCATCCACTCATTAGATCCTTAATGATACATACAAAAACTGAGCGAACATTGAGGTAGTGTTCTTTCTTGTGTTCAATTATTTGACGGCGAGCGGCTGCTGAAGTCGACCTCGGTCATTATCTTGTTACACTTATCAACCATTCACACTCTTCCTTCTGCCATTCGACCATACTGCCTTTCCACTTGAAAATGCATATTATTTTGACACTCTCCTCTTCCGCTTTACTGAACCCTTTGTTTCAGGTATTGTGCCCAGTGAAGCGTCGTTTTGGTCCTTGCTGTCCTCACTATCACGCACCACTTGGCTGCCATTGTAAGGTTCTTTGCCAATAAAGTCAAGACCATCAAAATGTTAAAGATCATCAGCATTTTCTTGTAGAAAGGATTTGCACATATTCGTCAGTCAGGTTCCTTCCAGTCATTAATAGTGTAGTCGTAAGGCCCATGGACACCGATTGGGGACAAGCAATTGGAACACCTGTTTACTGAAATTTACAACAAAGATTATGCCTAAAAATCAATTACAATTTGACTGGACACCCTGTAGTACTGCTGTCTATCATACTAACAAAAAAGAGAAACCATAAATATCTCAAGAAAAATATAATTGCTTTCCGAGAAGACAAAGAGGTTCATGTTCACTGAGAAAAGCCATTTTAATACACACTATGCATCACAAATGCGGGACATCAAGGGCCTTCTTATTGAGCTTAAGTAAGGTAATGCTCTGCTCTCCACATGAATAATTTATGTTGAAAGTATGAATTGTTTGGTTGACATTTAGCTCCACTTAGCTTGAACAAATGGCCTGGAATCAGGGTCACATGGACAGATGAGAATAGCACAAGTCATTAGGCTAAGCATTCTAACAGGCACTACCTCAACCAGAAATCTCTTACTACTCAGACAACTGAACCATGCAATCGGCTAGCCCTCTAGCAAGCTGATGGGCTTGATGGTGCATTTTTATTCTCTGATCCAGCTACAGACGCTGCACATGTTTCTTGCTTGACTTCGATATTTGTCTGAGTATTCACTAGAAAGAGAATCAATGTGTGAAAACAACATAACTTCTATAGCTGGGAAAAAAGCAGCACTCACACATAGGCTACTGTTATTGCTGTCCAAATGTTCAACTCGTTGTTTCCAGTTGCTTTTGCATTTGCAACTCATAAATAATGCTTAGAAGTTCTTGGATTGGATTCAATTGTGCAGAATTGTACTTGTATTTTAAAGCAGGCATTACTTTGCAGGTGGTGTCATGTGAATCCCCATGGTAGAAAGGTGCTCAAATTTCCACACCTGTTCCACAATGGTGCATCGTGAATCCTAGAATAAAAAAAACAGAAAGAAATATTTTGTAGACAAATAAATTGGTGTGATAAACCTAAGTCATAAAATCTTGGCTGCCAATAGAGCCAGTGGACATGTTCTCTGTACGAGTTTCTTCAGAATCGATAAAAACTTACCTTGAGTGCATTTCAGTGACTGGCAGCCAGGGCCATTACGCTTTGAAAAGACAAATGACTTCTCAAAAGGTTACGCAAATTTGTGTGTTATGACAACTGTGGCAATATCCTACTTACTGATGTGAAAGTCTGATCAATCGTGTACCCTTTCAATTATTGTCACAATGCAAATGACATTGTTTGTATGTTCTTTATGCTATTCTTGTTCTTTTTAACAGGCATGAACTAGTAATGGGTGAGGCCTTTGCCTTGCAGTGGGTATAGTTACACTGATGATGATAATGAAACAATTTTTTATTCAAGTACCCTTCAAACGCTATAGCACTCTTGTCAATCCTGGCCGATGTAGGGCCGTTTTTATTTTAGCAGGAGTACACAAAAGTGGGCTGGAAGGTGTATGTGCTACACTATGTGAAAGCAGTATTGATGCTATGTACATGCAGGCCTAACAGACTACATTCGTCCAAACCACGTTTAAAGGTGTGGTGACACATAGATGACACAGAATATCCTTTAAACCCATGTAAACTACTTCTCGTGGCAGTCACCACAAGGTCAGCTATATGCACCATATTTCCAGAGAAGGCAGCTATATCGCTGGCTCTCAATATTCCTTTGATCACCACTGTCATCAATGCCACGCTATTGAGCTGTTGATGGCAGTTGCGTGATATCACGCGTTCTCTCAACAATGCTGCCAGGTGAGGCTCCCAAACTGCGAGGGATCACATCTGTGGAGTATGTGGGAGTACAAGACTACTTTTCTACAAGACTATGTTTTGTTCAAGCCTGTTTTTAAAAGACCACAAGGATACCAGGCTAGATCTACTACCGGCATTACAACTGTATTGTCTTTTTCAAGCTCATTTTTGTCCTCTTTTTACAGTGGCACATACAATTCTGCCAGCATCGATAGAGACAATACTTGCAGAACTTACACTTGTTGTAATACCCCCTTCCCAAAAAAGATCGTCTCCATGTCACAACATAATTACGAGAAGAAAATAAAAACACATACAGAACTAGTACATAAAGGGGTGTTCACAATCACGACTGGTCTACACAAAGAAGTTTGAGGAATAATAAGCGTTTGTAAAATGATTTCATTCTCTAAACATGGATGACGTGTGGCTGTTGTGAACGGCGGGATGGACGGGCCGTGTCCTCGTGACGAACTTCGTAGTAAACTTCGGCGTGATGACAAAGAGCTCCATAGGGACCAAAACAGCGGCGTATTGTTGAATGGGTGTCCACAACCATACTCGTTTTCCGAGTGGGTAAGAAGCGTGGTGACGACGAGAAATATACCGCAGCGACTCGATGCGTTGTTCCTGGATAATTCGTTCGACTGCAAGCTTGCGAGCTGCGTCCATGAGTCTGATAACTTCTTTCATCGTGACACTAATGTGGTGCCTGTCTTGTAGGAGTATGGCGTTCAGCATTGAGGTGACATCCGTGCCATGAAGCAACCGGAAAGATGTGACCCAGTTGTTCACTGCACAGTGGGGTTGTAAGCAAGCGTGGTGTAGGGGAGGATATCATTTCAGTTCTTGTGGTCTTGTTAAACGTCATGGATATCGTATCGGTGATCATCTTGTATAGTCTCTCTGTAAGGCAGTTGCTTTGTGGGTGGTATGCAATAGGTTATCGATGAGCTGTTCCTTTAAGCTGCATGACGCCTTGTATCACCCGTGCGGAAAGATCTGTGTCAGGACCAGTTATGACAACTGCTGGTGCTTCATGACAAAGGACTGTGTTCTTCGTACAAAAGTTTGAGATTTCAATCGCGGTGATACTTTGTAATGCCTTCGTTTTGCAGTAACGCGTCATGTCATCAGTAACGACCAGAATATAGCGGTTGCTGTCGTGAGACTTGGAAAAGGGTTCGAGCAGGTTCATGCCAATTTGTTGGAATGTTTATGTCGGAGGGGCAGTGGGCTGCAAGAAGCAGGCTTGGCGCTGATGTGATCATTTGTGATGCTGGCACTCGGCACATGTTTTGACGTCATGCTTCGCATCCCAATTGAGCTTAAACCAGTAGCGGTGTTGGTAAATCCGGGCCAAGGTACGTGTGTATCCAAAGTAGCTGAAGAAAGGCTCATCATGACAGCCAGAGAAGACATCGGCTCGCAAGGCTAGTGAAACGACAAGTAGGTGCTCAGTCGCGTAAAGGTAGATGTTTTTTTATAGTGAGTATTGCTGCGAACGCAAAACGATAACTGCGAGCGTGCAAATGCTGGTGGTGAATTCGGTCTGCGGACTTAGAGATAATCAATATATTGTTGAAGGTCGGACTCGCTTTGCTGTTCAGCCAAGTCGGATATACTGACAGCGCAGAAAAAAATGACCGTGGAGATCGTGATCTCCTGATGCCGTCGTAAAGAAGCTCGGGAAAGCAGCCCTCGTGAGTATGCCTCCGGGCAGGCTTGTGCACCACTGCCAAATCGAGCTCCTGAAGGCATAAGCTCCACCTCGCATCCCATGTTCCTTTTGTGACACTCGGTAGGCGTGTAGGCGTATGGACCCTTCTACATGGCCGGCAACAATGCGGTGATTTACGGTCGGCGTTTGCTTTATTTTAGATGTAGACGCGAAACTCTCGCTAAAAGGCGGTGAATACAGCGGAATGGCTCGATCTGCGAACATAAAAGCCTCGGATTCACATCGACTATATAGGCTACCACAGTGTCACCTTTATGGTTGCAGAAAGAAGGGCAATCATAGTGTATTTTGTTTATCGCCAATCGTCACTTGACGAACTTTTCGTACTCTCCGGTAAACTTAGTTAACTACAACTCTGTCACACCACGTTTAAATTGAATTATGCCACAGGCGACGCAGACTTGCCCATGAAAGAGCATGAAAAGGTTTGCTTCAGTGATACCTCAACTTCAATGATCTATGTCACCCTGTACAGTGACAAACATGCTGAGTAGTGGCGGAAGTGTGATGGTGTCATGAACAATACGAAGCGCAATCCAATGGGGTTTTGCATCGCCAGGTTTCAAGGCATAGTCGTCAGCTAACCATATGAGCCAGTCTCGAAAATCAATAACACTGCCATATTCGTAAAGGAAATTTGTGCCAAGGACACCTTTTCCAGAGCAATTGCGGAGCACGATCAAAGAAGCAATGAACGTCGACCTAATTATTTGGAGTCTTGTGGTGCATCTCCTGATCAGTCTCAAGAGGTGACCTGCTGCTGTCCTAAGGTTTGGTCTATGTCTCCAAGAAGACGTAACCTTCCCGAGTTCAGCCTCAAGTTCAGTGCTGAAAACTGAGTAGTTGGCCGTAGCGTCAACTAGAAGAGTTACCGGATGGTTGCCAATAAGAACGGAAATGTCAGCAGAAACAAGTTGGTCGGCAATGAGGGGTGTCGGCTGAAAGGAATCGTCGGAAGTCGGTGAATGGTTCGGTGAAGTATGCTTGGATGATATCTGAGTAGCGGTACCACCCTAGGAGGCCACTGTTCCTACTTTCCCTGTTCTGAGCTAGGGGGCCTAGGCAATGTCCCATAACAACATCGGTGAAAGTGGTGTATTGACGCGGAGATATAGAGCTCGAGCAGACGGAGAGTGGGATTAGCTTCGTTAATCCCACTCGAAGACGGAAGGCTGGCCAATTACTCTACGATAGCGTGAGGCCGTTCACCATCTCGCCACCGATGAGTGTCTGGCCAAAATCCAGGCTGGCCCATTTCGCGGTAAGAGCAATCCCGGTACAAGTGACCTGGTTTATCACAGTGGTACCAAAGTGGCTGATTGTCGGAAGTGCACAACGCATAAAAATTTTGCATATTAGGTGAGGAATTCCCATAGTGAGCTGGGTCTAAGAAGTATTGCAATGGCTGCAGGGTGGTCGGTCAGGGAAGATAGCTGGCTGCAGGTGCTGTAGTGCATAAAGCTTCCGCAGACGTTAGCAGAGGAGCTTCGGCGGAAGGCGCCCCTGATGGTCGTACGATCTGCCCTACCACTTCACGGGCGACGTCTGTTAGAATAGCCACTTGATACTGTGAAGGCACTGCACCAACCTTTTGCCATTCATCGCGTACAATGCCACGAACTAGCTCTGAAAAGTCTTTCACGCTCGTGATGTCAGGTGTGACCAAGTGTGCTAAGTGACATGCAAGGTAGCCCGGCCATTCATACTGCGAAGACCGCTGTCTGAACATTCGCTTCGTCGTTATCGCTTCATGGAGGACTTCCGCAACGGTAGTTGGTGGGTTTTGCACTAGTCTTGCAAACAGCTGCTTCTTGTCCTCTCACATAACAAAGCGTATCTTCTTGTTTTTTGTCATTGCAGAATTCGCTCAATGGAACAGACGACACATCTCCTCAACCAACACGGCCACGCTTTCGTTTGGTCAAGGTTTTGTTTCACAGAAGCAGAGCCCTGACCAAATGATATTACCATAAATTAATAAAGACCATCAGAAGTTATGAACGCCGTTTTTTGAGAGAATTGAGCATAAGTTTGGCTTCTGCTTTCCGGTAGGCGCTATCACACGTGTTAGGCAGCTGAGTGAAAAACACCGGCCAGCTTGTCAGGGCAGCCTCGTGATTCTCAAACCAAATATGTGCCGACTTCTCCAGGTAGAAACAGACATACCAGAATTACCGGTGCTCGTCCCACTGGTTGGCAATGACAATTCGATTGCATTGGTCTAGCCTGTCTTCAACGACTTCGTAGAGCTCTCCATGAAAAATTTGGGGTTCAACGAGCTAGTGAAGTCACGGTATGTTGAGTCTAGCTTGCAGTTGTTGCACTTGCCATGGTACTGGAGCGTTTTAGAACAAGGCCCGATTGGGGAGGTAGACCTAGTTGCCGCCGACTGTGCCGAAGGTCGGCTGTTTCATCCAAGCTGTCAATGTAGAGGGTCAAATACTTCCTCGTTGTCACAGTGTATAGACTGTTACTCAGCATCTCCACTAGTGTCACGTTGTACCATAACTGAAACCTGCAGCTAAGAGCTCTGAAGGACGTAGGTGTAAATGTAGATGTAGACCCTTAACTGTTGGCTCACACTCACCCGATTAGCCGCCAGGTTGGATCGACCACTGGTCGTACGAGTTTATCGTCCTTTCCGCAAACTTGTCTTTGTCCTCTTTTCTACAATGGCACATACGCACCCACCGGCATTGATAGAAACAATACACACAGCATTTATACTAGTGGCAATATTGAAATGTTGAATTAAGAATACTGCTTTGAGATAAGCATGAATTGGCAGGAGTATTCAAGGGGTCCACTCAAGCCTGATTGTAGTGCTGATTATGACTCGATAGGATTCAATTGAAACAGAAGAAAACGAAGACAAAAATTCTCTCTGTTAATTTTCTATATTGTTGTGCTTCACAAGACTAAACGAGCTCTGAAAATTCTCGATCTTTTGCTCATTCTCATCGCGTGTAAGCCGTATTCTTCCTACCAGGTGTTTTGAATTGCTGATAAGATAAAACCGCAATACGCAGGGCAACATCATTCTCTCAGGCTTCTCGCAAGCTTCGAAACAACGCACCATTCAAGCGAAACTGTGATAACAACAGATTAGCGTCATGAATACTTGGGCGAAAGACACCCCTTGTATTGCAACTGTATTGAACTATGCAGCGCCACACTGGCTACGAGCAATTGTCAATGCACCAATATCCTGTCTTGAATACATTGCCCTATGATGAGTTAGCTTGCTCTTAAGTAGCCTACCCTCACATAATTTTAATGTATCAAAATAAAATAACAAAAGAAAAAAAACTTCAAGAAAACAAAGTGTCAAGCGGGCGTTTGCAGACTTTTGTTGTGATTGCGTGAGTGTCACAAGGTGACTTTGCTCCTCTGGTATAGACGCGAAGTTTCTGCCGCATGCCCTTGGTAGAGGGTTCTGGAATAAAGACAAAAGAATGGCAGTTTCTTTAGTTTTATTCGGGTGGCCTAATTAGTGAAACTACTAGTATAAGCATGAGATGCAAAGTTTCGCTAACATTTGTTTTTTGCACTGCCAAGTTGTTATAGCAATATCTTGCATCTTACCATGTGCGATGTTATATAGAAAGTATCGGAAAAATAGATACAGACACAGATATTTCGAGACGTATTGTGATACTGATACAAGATAACCAAAAAGCGTGTAAGATAGCATGTAAGATACATGTAACTTCAGTAGTGACCAGCAGTGAAGCATGCCATAAATGTCTGCGTGATATATTCATTCCTTAAAGTGGTTCCGCTAGCCGCTGGGACATCCGAATTCTGCCTTGCCAATCGTGAAGCCATTGACACTCGCAGTACTCAGCTTCAATCCGTGTACTGGAGAAAATGCGAATTATTCCGAAACTTGTGACTGTGACGAGGCGCAGCATATAGAAGCATGGAGAGACACCATAAATCACAAATGGCGCTATGCAACAAAAACAGTACTACAAACTCTCAGGATAAGACAAACACCAAGTTATGTATTAATTCATTTCCGAAGTCTATGCTGGCTTCTGCAGAGTTAACGTTGCTTTCCAGCTTCTCTCTTTCCGGAACGTCGTGTCACTGTTCGATATGACCTATAAAGCTTCTCTTTGAGGGCACAATACACATCCTTAAACATGCACGCTTTTTCGTGCAAGGATGTGTATCGTGCATGGTTTGTCTGTGTTGTATATTTTTGCTTGATTAATACTACTACTGCTACTACTACTATTACAACTACTACTGCAACTACTCCTACTACTACTACTATTATTATAATAATATTGCTATTATTAATATTATTATTAACGATTATTAATAAGTACAAACAATATGTGTGAGTGAGTTGCAAGAAAAGTTCCCCTCCGGTGAAGGTGGAAGCAGCCGGCACAAATAAAAGAAATACAGTTCTGTACGGTTGTACAACGACAGGGATATATTTTTAACTAACCCTATAAACGAGAAAAAAGAAAGGAAGAGTAAAAAATACGCGTGCGCAGAGCATCGCCACTCTACCCTACAGAAAAAACAATACATGTTTTTATAAATAGTTCCATGTATTCTGACAACTCGGTTGTAAAGATGTTTATTTGGCCTGGAACTCAGCAGCGAGCAAGCGGCATGAATGCATTGATAAACGCGCACGAAAGCAATGGTAATTATCAACCAAACCAATGGCGATGATTCATTACTGCTCAGACCAAAATTAAGTGCATAGTAGATGACTGCAATATGTATGCGCATTGGCAAGCGAGCAGTTACACACAATATATGCACACATATTCGCGCACATATAAATTCAGACATTAAGAGAAAAAAAAAATAGGATTGGCTTTCTACTTCTGTAGAGGAATGTGAGTGAGAAAAAATTTGTTGCCAAGTTGCATGTGCTTGAAAATTTCGTATTTCGAGGTTATCAACTTCCGAAAGACCAAAAATAGAGATCTAAAAAGCTTTGCTTTTAAGAGTTGAACTTGAAAGCGATGTGCAGTTCCTGGGGCACACCTCAACCACTCAGTGCATTCTTTTGTTTGTATGATGTTACTCGAGTATTTTAAGGACTACTGCAATGTAATCGATAAAGTTGAATGTGGCTTGTGTCGGTGAAGATTTCACCCTTGAAGGCATTCTGAGTAAAGAGCAGTCTGCTTCAAACGCCAAGCAGTTATGCAGATAAATGTTTCTCGAACTGTCTACGCGCCCTGGTTGAACAGTTGCAGATGTCTGTATAACCAGCTTGAACTTGCGCAGAGATGCCAACTGTATGAGTATTAGCGACACCAGAATTGATAAGCTGATATGAAGCACTGGTGCTCGCGAGGTTGTTAATCCTGGACACTGCTACATAAATAAACTTCAGCGAATAGCTCCTAAGTAGAAGTGTAATAACCCGACGTCATGAATGTGTCATAGGAGTACATCTGTAATGTTAATAAAATTTAATGGACAACACTGAACCAAAACCAACGTTTTGCAAACATTATATGGTTTTCATGAAATTTAGTTCCGAGACCGAAAGTGGCTCTGTCGTAGAATACCTATTGCCACGCTGAATTCTAGGGTTCTTTTGCTGCTGGAGCCCTGACATTTATTTTTTGACCTAGTAGGGTCAACGCTGCCAGTGTGAGCATCTTGTTAACGCTCAAGTGTAAAAATTACCCATGTGTGTTCTAGTCGTTGCTCGGTAGACACTAAGTCTTAATCGCCTGTGCGAGACACCCGCTGTCGGGTATGCGCCACTGTCCAGCGGAAAGTGTTTGATAACGTCCACAACGAGATTGGGACATTAATATTATCTTGACCAGCTCGTCATGTTCGACACACTATCTTACCCTCCCAAGCTAGTTTTTGTTGACGCCAAGTTAAATGGGTTATCGAGACACCCAGATGTAAGCGGCTATATAGATAGATGGATAGATAGATCAATCGATCGATAGATAGATAGATAGATAGATATATAGATAGATAGATAGATAGATAGATAGATAGATAGATAGATAGATAGACGGGAGAAGTACTTGAAGAACTCTTAGAAATGCTTCACAATTAAAAAAAAATTCGCCGCAGGATATTGATCACATGAAGCACATTGCTACGGATGCGCCGTTTGACGTAGTCCCAAATTTTTAGCAAGAGGTCAAAATGTACAACCCCTTCACTAACATGTTCCATGACAGATGCGTCAAGCATAAGGAAATCATGGATAAATGTGGTCGCACGACGTCAGAAGACCCGAACAAGTGTTGCGGGATCAAAACATCGTCTGATCATGAAAACGACAACAATGATAAAACGACGACGACGATGAAGATATCAAGAAGTGTCCCCAAGGCGACAGTGTCGAATTTAAATCGGAGCACGTCAAATTGCGAGCTTTTGAAGAAAAACAAGAACATGCGAATAAAGACCACGACTTGGAAGTTCTGGTTTACAGCAAAGATGAAGAGGACGAAAGTAAAACCAGCCGAAATTTAAGCCTAACACTGTTTCATTTATATGCTTGCGTGTATTCTTTCTTTATTCAGTTCTTAACAGTATTTTATTTAAAATATTATGTGAACAATTCGTGGATGATTCCTTTGTGTGGGTGCTTGCCGTTTGTGTGAAGAAGCAGCGACAAATATTTCGCTTAGTTGTTTTTGTAGGTCCTATCATGATATGATTTAGATTGAATGAAGACAATATTAAAATTGTTGTTATCTGTATCTCATTTTTCTCTCTTTTAGCAAACGTTGTATAAAAACTTATATTATAAGGTACAGTGTGGCCAACCCCCTTTCTGGGTATGAGCCAAGATATTTTAGGTGACAAGACAAGACAAGTAGTCTGTATACCGTGGCGTAACAAATTAGGGGGGGGGGGGTAAGTGTGCACAAGTGGCCCGGGCGCAGCTTGCGAGGGGGTGCCGAGCAGAGTCCGCTCAACATGTGCTCGGGGACTTCCTATCAAAACCGTGTATGTATTGTCCCCTTTGAAATGGTTGCCCCTACAAGATCAAAACCAGTGAGAGCATGCCAGCCAGCTGTTTGAATACCGCCTTCAACCTTTTTTTTCCCTGGTGCCAACCATGAAGCTGGGGCTCTTTCGACTAATCTAATGGAGCTTATTTTTAATTCAATAAACGAAACACAATCTTCTTGAAACCTGTGGCACCTATGAGAAAACGGCAGTGACTCCTTCTCCTAGACAAGCCTAGAAAAAACAAGTAAATATACTGGTGGTGTCAGCCTGTTTCCACATAAGCAGAAATATAATTATGAACGTACGTATCCTCGATAGCGGCGATGGTGTAGTGGTTAGAGCATCAACCTCACATGCAAGAGGTGCGTGGTTCGAATGCCGGTGCCGTGCGATTCCCAACAGGATAAAAAACGCGCGTGGTGAAGAAACTGCATTAAGAGGCCTGGGGTGCGGCCTCACCTGTGACCACCGCCGGTAACGCACTTCATCACCAGAGAAGGATTGGCCATCCTGGTGCAGTATCTGGCCACAGCCTCCCACATGCATGCGCCAATTAACTCACGCATCTCAGTCTCCAGCAGCTGCGAAGAAACTGACCACGGCGGTGGTCAGCTATGAACGCCGCTGAAGGTGCCAGGAATGTCTGGATCTGGACAGGCCACCATTACAACCTCGACTTGGCAACGTTTAACGCTAAAACTTTATCTAGTGAGGCAAGTCTAGCTGTACTATTCGAGTAGTTAGAGGGTGTCAAAGGGACGTAATAGGGCTCAGCGAGGTTAGGAGGACAGATGAGGCTCATACAGTGCTACAAAATGAGCACGTTTTTTGTTATCGGGGATCTGTTGACAACAGAACTAGGAGTGGGGTTCCTTATTCACAGAAACATAGCAGGCAACATAGAGGAACTCTATATCAATAGTGAAAGGGTGGTAGGTATTGTAATTAAACTGAAAGAGATAGAAGATGAAAGTGGTACAGGCTTACGCGCCTACGTCCAGCCATGATGACGCGTCAGTTGAAACCTTCTATATATATACGTGGAATCGGCAATGAGTAAGGTAAAACACCGTATAATATACTGATAGGAGTCTTCAATGCAGAAGTAGAGAAGAAACAGGCTGGAGACCAGAAGTAAAAGATTACGGCATAAGTTAGCTATTGCCAGTAGGGAGCTATTATTAATGTTCGCAGAACGCAATATTTTACGAATACTGAACACGTTCTACCGAAAGCGAGGGAACCGTAAGTGGACATGGAGGAATCCTAATGGCGAAAATAAGAATGAAATAGACTTCAGACTGAGTGCACACCCAGGCATCGTGAAGGGTGCCGAAGCGCTTGGCAAGGTATGATGCAGTGACCATAGAATAGTACGGTCTCGAATTCGTCTAGATTTGAAAGAGAAACGAGAGAAACTGATACGCAAAAAGCCAATCATTGAGGTAGCACTGAAAAGGAAAGTACTTGAATGCAGAGTCTCGCTTCAGAACAGGTACTCGGCTCTTATGCAGAAAACCAACTTTAGCGTTGATGCGATGAATGGTAATTTCACAGGTATCTTTACGGAGTGTGCAGTGGAATTTTGAGGTAAGACACTTAGAGAACACACTGGCACTTTGTCCCAAGAAATGAAGAATCTCGTTAGGAAGCATCAAATGATCAAAGCCTTAAGTACAACTGACAAAGTAACGTTGGTAGAGCTTTTGAAGTTGAATAATAAGCGTAAGGTATCCGATGTAAGAAGGTATACCATGGAGAGAATCGGACACGCTCTGAAGAACGCAGGAAACATCAAAGCAGTGAACAGAAAACTTGGCATAGGTGAAAATAGGATGTATGCACTAAGAGACAAGGAACGCAAAGTAACTACCAATATGAATAGGATAGTTAAAATAGTGGAGGAGTTTGACAGAGACCTGCACAGTAGCCAGGACAACCATGACCTTAATATAAGAACTAGCTGTAACCCATATGGCACCCCTTCAGTAATGATAGAAGAACTCGGAAAAGTCTTGGAGAGCCTGCAAAGAGCCAAAGCTGCGGGTGAGGATCAGGTAACATCAGATCGCCTGAAAGATGGAGGACAGATGATGTTAGAAATACTAGCCACTCTGTTTACGAGGTGTCTCCTGACGGGAAGAATACCAGAGTCTTGGAAGAATGCTAACATCATCTTAATACATAAGAAAGAAGATGACAAGGACTCGAAGAATTACAGGCCGATCAGCTTGCTCTCTGTAGTATACAAGCTATTTAAAAAGGTAATTGCTAACAGAGTAACGAAAACATTAAAATTCAATCAACCGAAGGAACAAGCAGGATTTCGAACAGGCTACTCAACAATCGACCACATTAATACTATCAATCGGGTAAAAGAGAAGTGCTCAGAATATAGCCAACCACTATACATAGTTTTCATAGATTACGAGAAGGCGTTTGGTTCAGTAGAAATAACAGCAGTCATGCAGGCACTGTAGAATCAGGGCGTCGACAAAGCATATATAAACATCCTGGAAGAAATTTACAGGGAATCAACTGCTACTACTGTGCTTCTAAAGAAAGCAACAGAATACCAATCAAGAAGGGTGCAAAATAGGAGGTTACAATCTCCCCACTACTATTTACTGCGTGCTTACAGGAGGTTTTCGGAGGCCTAGAATGGGAACAGATAGGGATAAGAGCTAATGGAGAATACCTCAGTAACCTGTGCTTCGCCGATGACATTGCATTGCTGAGTATCTCAGGGGTCGAATTGCAACTCATAATTACAGAGTCAGACAACGAGAGAAAAAAAGGCAAGTTCTAAAATTAATCTGCAGAAAAAGAAAGTAATGTACAACAACCTCAGAAGAGAGCGGCACATTGAGATAGGTAATATTGCAGTTGAAGTTGTAAAAGAATATGTCTACTTAGGACAGGTTATGACCGTGGAGCCAAACCACAATATTGAAATAACTAGAAGAATAAGAATGGCGTGGAGCACATTTGACAAGCACTCTCTAATCATGACAGGCAGATTGCCACTATCCCTCAAGAGGAAGGTGTATAAGAGCTGCATCTTGCCGGGTACTTAGTTACGGAGAAGAAACCTAGAGACTTACAAAAAAGGGTTCACCTTAAATTGAAGACGACGCAGTGAGCAATAGAAAGGAAAATGTCAGGTGTTACCTTAAGAGACAAGAAGAAAGCAGAGAGGATTAGGGAACAAAGCAGGGTTAAAGACATCATAGTTGAAATCAAGAAGAAGAAATGGACATGGGCTAGGTATGTAGCACATAGATAGGACAACCGCTAGTCATTAAAGGTAACATACTGGATTCCAAGAGAAGGCAAGCGGGCTAGGGGGAGACAGAAGGTTAGGTCGGCAGATGAGAAGTTTGAGGGTATAAATTGGCAGCAGCAAGCACAGGAGCGAGTTGACTGGCGGAACATGGGAGAGGCTTTTGTCCTGCAGTGGACAAAGTTTGGCTGATGATGATGTTGATGATGATGATGATGATTTTGGTGTTTATGATGATGATGATGATACTGGGTAGCAGACACACACTTTTTTCTGGAGTTCTGTCTTCTCTATATTGGTTATCTGGCCTATGTTTGTATGTAAATTTGTATGCAAGTATTAAAATATTCGCGCGGTAACTTCCTACTACCTTCGCCCCAGAACTGTTCTGTTCCTTTTTTTCTGGTTTGGCCCAAACAACCTAAGTTCTTCCACACGTACAGAAAGAAGACAAGCGATAAATAGAAAAGGAAAATGCTGCCCACCGTCTTGTTGCTGAGGAGTTGCGATCAAAAAGCTCTTTATAAACTCATCAAACATGTGAGTCGCCAAGCTTATATGGTCAGTTTTCTTGAGCAGATGTTGGGTTAAAGGACGAAAAGAAAAACTAAGCACGGGTACCGCTGCAAGTCTTCATTCCTTTTATACTCTTCAAATGAAAAACTTGTTGACAGACCACGTTTTTCTATCAAAATTTGCGCCAATCCCCCTTTTTTCTGTGTGTTGGTACTTTCCTCAAGATGTTTTCTTCGATCAGCGTGCGTAGGTTGATTGTGAGGGACTACGTGCCCGAAGTAAAAATTTAAAGGGAGAAGCTCCTCTCAATCTAGGCTTTTCATGCGTCACGGATAATCGAGAGAAGAAGAGAGGAGAAAGAAATAAAAGACAGTATCTCCGGAACAGTATATTAGACAGCGCTGTCTCATAAAAGTATATACAAGCTGCTGTTGAGGGAGGGTATTCTGGATGGCGCTATACTGCTACTCTATGAGTGACTGCTGCGTGGGGTGTGCCTAGATACGCGGCGAATCATTGCCTCTCTAAGATTCTTGGGTAGTCACCGTACGTGGTGGATCGGTGCTCCATCAAGTCGTAGTCATTGATAGGTGCGCTTCCGTTCCATTTCGTAGAACTGCGCATGTCCGCGGTGATGACGATGCCGATAATGCTAACGCTCCTTCCCGTCTGCCGAATTGCTCACAAATGAAGTTAGCCCATGATTTCCCGAGAGCTGTTTACTTTTTTGATATATTTCTCGATCGTTTTCTTTTATTTTTGTTTTTTGCTTCTACCCATCAGCGTGTTGGCAATAACAGCACCTAGGTGTAGTCTGACCTCATTAATGTCGACGTGACTGAAACGAGCGAGACTCGCATTGATCCTGGGGTGAATGTCAGTTGTGTTCTGCTGCTGTATCGCAAAATACTATCAGGCTTCGGTGGTTTCGATCTTATGGTACATTTATTCTCATTGCTTCCCTCCCACCTGCTCATAGAGCACTTACTGCATTCTAGGGGCCAATTGAGTGGCTTTTAATGACTTCTCTCACTGCTCTGCCACGACTCTTCTCACAGCATGGCGCCTCTACTCGAATCCTTCAAAAGAAAATTCAAATAAAGAAACAAAAATATATATACGCGCAACCATAAACCATATAGGGCAACGGGACGCAGTCAAAGAAAAGAACGCATTGATTTCTGTCAGTTTGAGTCAGGCTTTAATTGCAGAAAGATGCTGGTGCCACGAAAGCAAACGGGTGACTTGCAGACTCACTCAAATGCAGTCCTGCTTTCACATTGAGGTCTTCACTGCAACATTCAAAGTCTGCAGCCACATTCATTGTTGCAATTATGAAAGTCGCGGCACCACTGCACTGCGGTCAAGGACCGGTCGAATGCATGCATAGAAACGTGTGATGGCACTTTCAGATTGGCTGAGAGCAATATTCGATTCAGGCCAATATTCCTTCAGAACTCAGTGTGGGGTAAGAGAAATGGAGTTAGAGATATACGGTCCTAGTTTTATCTACACTAGTAACCTATTTTTTGACACCTAACAAAAACTGGACACATTCCTAAATGCCTCTGCTCGTTCCCCATCAACTTCTTATTTCTCCGTTGCGTACCTCAAAGATCCCAAACTGAATGTGCATATCGGATGCCCAAGCAGGATAGTTACTCCAGAAAAGATTTATAAGCTCATGTTTCATTCACTGCCTTGGGGAGAAAGCGGATCACGAAAATCGGCCTGACTGTCGGCTCAACTAAGGCCGACAGTCAGGCCCCTTCATTTTCTGCTAATAGAGCTGAAGATTTTGCGTTCGGTGTCTCTTGTTGAACAGGTCATGGTGACTACTTGAGATAGTATCAGCGTGCTATCTCGTTGATATAGACCCGAAATAAGGAGCAACCACACAAAACAGGCTAAAATGCTTCAAACGCCTAAAAAGGCAATTTGTAATATTTCTCTCTACTTCATACATCGGGTCATTTGCAAAGGCAACTTGGCACCGGCATTGCAACGACAAAAAACTACGTCAAAAAGAGCTAAATCGTAGACAGCTCTCAAACATGGAATTTCTTTTTGCAGTTACATTATATGCAGGGGTTTCCCCACGGCAAAAATTCTCTAGACAAGTGATGCCTGTGCAGCCCATGGCCACACCTAGTGAGAGAGAAAAGTGAGACGAAGACAGTAACGCTACGGGCCAGAGTTCACTGTCGAGATCTCCGTAGGCTGCGTGTTCAAGAATGAAGGTCCAGGGTGCGGCCGATGGCGAAAACGTGTGACCGGAATGTGACAGCGCTTTTCGTAATGCTCGTGCGCCATGCTATATGTGAAATATTTATATCCATCTTTTTGAAGACCATTTTTTACCGTCAAAATTTTCATTGGCGTGCGTGCTCAGTTTGTGGCAACTGGGTTTGCCAGAACAAAGTTTCTACTTCTTCATTTGCTTGATGAAAGGAGGCATAGTATGCAGATTCGATGAACTCAAGATAGAATTTGGAACAATATTATTCAATGCAAAACAATAAGAACCGTTAGATGCCGACTTCTTCAATTTTTATTGTGTGGTTTTATATTTTTTGCGAACTTGGTATATTTAAAGGAAACTAGAAAAGTTACCAGCAATGTTTGTTTCTTCTTTCAATATTTTCTAACCTTGTCCACTTCTGGCATGTCGTACGATGCGTGTACATGCAGGATAGCTTCAGTTCACTGTATTGGACAATGTCAATTGAGAGGTCCCATAAGGGACCTATCAATCGCTTGTCCAGAAAAGGAAGATGGCTGTGTAGGAGCGAAGCAGCTTGTGATGGGGGCATTCTCGCTTCCTCCTTCCCATTGCATCCCTCCCCCTCTCTCTCCCTAGTTGCAGGAGAAAAAAGTACTAGATGGAAGCAGAGGGTACGCTTCCAGACGATGGTTGCCGATGCGTTTGAATTCGTTCATCAAATCCTTTTCCCCGTGGTCGTTCTTGCGGTGGAAGCAATGGTCACTAGCAGTGTTGGTCAGGTAGAGGTTCTCAATTTTGGTGCACCTGCTGATGGTGACGAAAGCGAGTTTCGGTGGGTGCTGTTGACCATCTCCTCACTGCTTCGCATCCACACAAGGTTCCCTTTAGCAGGAGATTAGGTGATTTCATTGTACACAAATAATAATAATAATAATAATAATAATAATAATAATAATAATAATAATAATAATAATAATAATAATAATAATAATAATAATAATAATAATAATAATAATAATAATAATAATAATAATAATAATAATAATAATAATAATAAAATTACTACTAATATTTTTCTATCAAAATATGCAATATTATTACTAATAATAATATTGGTGATCTCTAATTACCGTCACGAGAGGCGCGGAAATATATTTGCATGGGCACTGTCTTATCTAGTTACGCGATTGCCTACATTAGGCAACATTTCACGCAACGTACCTTGACTATCATTTCATAACAAGCACCGTTTCGTTTTCATGTCTTCGTGACTACCTCAATCAGCAGCTAAAATTTCACATGCACGTTCACAAGTTGGAATAAGCACGTTTTTCGGCGTAAGAGCACAAATACAAAGCTACAAATTGCCTGCTTATTCCTGCTTTCCTTTTTATTTATTACGCAATTATTTGTATGATATTACTTACGGTATTGCTGCTAATGGAAACTCAGATCAGTGTCACCGTTCAAGTAATACAAAACCAAGCTCTGCGTACTATTTCTGACTTCAGTCGCCACAGTAATATTTTCATATCCACATCTAATAATTATTTCGCATTCGTCGTAAATAATATGCTATTAAAGTTGATAAATTAAGATAACAAGCATGAGTAAATTTTGCTTCCTAAAACTAATATATTTACGGTAAAAAGACAGCCCCAATCTTTTCTATCTAATTGTGAAACCCTGTTCTTCAAGTCATGAAAACATGGCCACCTGTTACTATTTTTAAAGGAACTCTTGAAGCTCAGTTGATAAAAAAACCGCTAATATCAATTATTCGTATAATGCCCGTTGCTTTTGGTGTTTAGCGGTCTTCTCAATGCCTATTTATTTTGTATTATGAACATTACAAAAAATACATAGGCACTGTTTATGATGACTTTCCTTGTGTCATTTCATTCAATATTATGCAAATACAAAAGACATATGAAAATAGAAACTTTTTTAAATGTTGTCTCTTATTGTATTCTTTATATTATGTAACTATTACCCTCCCTCTTTTTTGTTCTGATATTTTTACAATTATACGCATATTTTGGAATTACTTATCTAAGAAATGTACAGTGAGAATCCCGCTACGGTCTCGTGACTCTTAACCCATTGCTGGATATCTGTCTTGTTTGTATCTCTCAGTTAAGGGCCTACAGAGTTCTGAAGAGGTCGGTTGAGTAAGTGACCAACTTCAGAAGCGATTGTTCTTTTCAAGAAGCATTTAATGTGTGGTTTTACGTCTACATGAGATAAAGCATACAGATTAATTTGTCGACGCTGGGAACAAGGTTATAGGTCTGTCCCTTCACTCGCAGATTGCTTCTTTGAAGTTATCGTTGTATAGAAATTCGCTCGTGGAAAGTTCATCGAGCGTGCATTAGGCTCGAGCTTGACCATTTTTGAAACAGCGTATTGACGGCGTGGACGAAATGGACACTGAGAACATACTACAGTGCTGACTCGTAACTGCATGCTTATTCAAAATACATGAAACAAAAAGACTACAACAGTCCTCAGAGCCATATGACCTCATAATAGCATACCAAGGCGAGGAAAACAGCATATGTGCTAAGCTATACATTGAAAGCCAACACTAAAAATTGCCAAAAAAACTATCTGATGCCATCTTTGGACGTTCCAGATGTGTTCAATGATTGCATTACAAACTGAGTTCCCAAGGAAAAAAAAATCCTACGTAACAGGTTGACCTGCAACCACGTGCACCTCAATGGGAGACAATGGACCGATATGTAATAGTCATTCGCGTCAGAAACCAACAACAGCAAAACACTTCTCAGGCAGCGACGACGACACTACCACCCACACAAGCTGACTAACCCAGTAATAAATATAACAGTACTTGATCGCAGTGATGATACTCGATCGCAAAAAAAATCTTAAGAATTGGGTTTGAGATATTTTCTCGTCACCCCTCAAGCATGCCAAATCGACCAGTATGTTTGTAGATAGGGTGATTTGCGCGCTGTTTGTGCAAAGTACATACCGCGTAGTAGAACTACAAACTCTGACAATAATATTCGCAGCCACGTTTTTTTATACATGCAATGCACTTCCTTAACAGAAGCAGTGGTGGCCTATTGTATCTGTAATACCACTGCCACTGGATGAAACAGCGCACGGGTACGGCTCGCCGCGTGCTACAAAACCGGCCTGCCAAGTTTAGTTCCAGAACCACCACTGCGGCACCGACGGGGCGGGGGGGACAGTTTTCGTGAGGGCCCACGGAATAGCGTGTGCAGCACGCTTGCGGTAGTTACAATTAAGCGCGTGCATCTGTGTGCGACCCGTGAAATCTTTTAATATCCGTCATGCATGTGCCCACCAGATAATTACTGATCTTGCTTTTACATAGCTGCAGCCCTTGCAAATTTTCAGAATTGTCTTGCCCAAGATGAATGGAGCCTTGCACGCCGATCAGGTTGTGCAGAAGTGAGATTTGTGAGGTAATTTTACTCGGATCGTACAAGATCACAACTAACAGATCTGGAAGAGCTACACCTTTCCAAGTGCATCGATTTTTCTGTTAGTAAATTTGAGTACGTCGCTTCAGAAAACTTTGCTTCAGATTTAATTATTTCGTTGAGAATAAGCAGCCTCAGCAGTTGCAGCAGCCAGCGTTCATTTACCACAAAGTAAGATAGACCTTTCACTTCCTCCAAACACGTCTATAGTATTCATACAATACAATATCAGATGCAACAACCCAAAATATACTCAGCATGTGCGTGATCTAATAACAGTGGACTTGAGCCTCTTTGAAATTTCGGTGACTGTAACTTGAGTGCTGTCAATTGAGCTAGCACTTATCAAGTGAATATTTTGAAAACTGCGAGACTAAAAGAGTGATGATAGGCTGGAAAATGCTAACACAATGTTTTTCTCTAATACCGTCACGACGTTCTTAATGATAATGCTACTTATTCAACCTTACATTCAACAGTGAACACATAATCGGAACAAATTGTGTGGAAATAATTTATTTATTCTCAGTTTAGGACTGATCATAGCTTGTTTACACCTTTGCGCAATAAACTAGTTGAAAATCGCTTCGAAGCTAGGTAGGCGATATTTTTCAGGGAGAATATCCGAGTGAGTGCATATTAGTTGGCGACACACACACACACACACACACACACACACACACACACACACACACACACACACACACACACACACACACACACACGCACACACACACACACACACACACACACACACACACACACACACACACACACACGCACGCACGCACGCACGCACGCACGCACAAAAGGCGCCCCGTTCTGCAGCCCACAAGGATATGTTTATGTTCACTCCACCGCAACCGCTGGCTGCAAACGGTCTTGCATACGGGAATTTTGACACCACCTTTCCGTTTTCTCTTATCTCTAGTTTTTTTTTCTAACTCCGGGCTTATCACTGGTTTTCTTCTAATGCCTGACTTTAAGCTCTTCACAACTTTGCCATTAGTTCTGGTGATTTCCGAACGCTGTCGCATTGTGGACATCGTGCATGTCCACCAAGGCCATGTCGAACTGATGTTCGTTTGCGTAAAACAGCTCGAGCACTCCGTCCAGTGAAGAATTTCGGCTGTCTGTGGTCATAGTGGAAGGGCACGCACACTCAAAATTACATCTGCAAAACTTGTGAAGGCAAAAAGATGCCGAAAAGCAGCTAGTGGGCGACAGCATTTCTTATTTGAAATATATATATATATACTGGAAGCCGACACACACGTTGAGAGCCTCTAGCCTGGAGATTGTGAGGAGGGTCGTTTTGGAAAGAGCTGCAGTAGGAAAAAAAATGGCATATACGATCTGCTATAATCGTCTCTAATTACTTTTCACGTTATTTGTTATTGTTGTTTTTTTCTGACTCCATCTTGTGTGCCCAACTTTTGGTTTGTGTGTCTATTGACAATAAAACCATTCATTCGGTATTTTTATATGAGCCTCTCCACGTGAACTGGTGATTTCCGATAGCACTACAACACGCTTGTCTTTTGGCAGTATCCATCATGCGGTTCTGTCATTCATTACTGTTTATTTGTTCTACTATCTGTCATCGAGAAATTGGCACCTGTGCTCGCTCACATGAAGGCACGTGTACTCGACCAACTGAGATGGTCACTGTTGTGACAACGACCAGCTCAGTTGCTGGTCTACTGCCCCGAGGGAGCAGCCGCAACTCATTTCCCCGTCCGTCCCTGCCCAGCTCCGTCGCGCTGCAGCAGCCGCCAACTGCAACTACGGCTGACACGCGCTCTCCCACTGAAAGCCGCTCGACGCGGTGGGCCGTACCGCGCGCTTTTTCATCCAGCGGCTGCGGTAAAACAGTCACTTAAAGCCTGCCTTGGTATTTTAAGGTATGGAAGCCTTGAACTCACTTGATAGATTGCTTTGAAACACGGCAATGAATGATTGACTTGATCGTCCCCCCATAAGCCCTGTAATTGCACATATCAAACACACTCATCAAATCTTGTATTTTACCGGAGTGTTGAGGTGAACCGGGGGCCCCTGAGCAGCCGTATAAAAAATACCCGGCATTTACAGCTCAAACATAAACAGAAAACACAGTTCGGCACCTATCGTTGCGTATTGTAGTACCTAGAGAGCAATATGGCACAATAGTTTATGTGGGTTCCCTAAATGACACTGAAGCAACTACAAGAATTATGGAAACTACCAGGGTTCAGTGTCACTGCGGATGTATTTGATTTTTGAGATTCAGCAAGCTTGTTTATGGAGTGTTAAACAAAATATGCAGTTAATTTCAAATAACAGCTCCGCAAATGTTTCGTTTGCTTGATATAATGGACAATATATATAAGCGCGATCATGTTATTGACGTGAATCGTGAACACTCTCCAGCAGCAGGCTGCGCATCGCTACATCGTTGTGTTCCAGATTAGACATCACCAAATACTTATTTATTTTTTATAACCGTTTAAAGAGAAGAATTTTTACTCGATAATAAACCTCATCTATCCATTGATTTTACAATATTGTATTGAGTGAAAAAAAAAACAAGATATCTCTTGCGATGCCAGATCGGTCTGCCTCAGGGGCCTTCCCCTGACTCATTCCCATTCCTTTGTTCACCGGAGTCAGAGGAGCGTGATGGTCCGTCTACTTTGCTTGAGTGCCAGTTTGCTGGTGATTTGAACAAGTTTTGACAAAAAGCACTTATAGAAAACGTGAACTTTGTGTATTTCTTGCACTGGCACGGGACGCTACATGTTCGCGGTGCCTTCTTGGCACGATGGTTTGTTAAATCTACCATGTGTAACGAAGCCAACACATCCCATGCGAAGTATCGGTTGGGTCTCTTGGCTTGCCGCATTAAGCCAACAGACAAATTGTGCTAAGCTTCCTTCAGCAACGAAAGCACCGTATCAAAAACTTGCAGGGTCCCAAATGCAGTTTCCAACTCCGTTCAACGCGTCCTGAAATGTTGTCCCATGTGCATCGATTTGACCAACGTGTACAAGAGCAGGACCAGCAGAGGGCCATCGGAGATAGAATAGACTGCCTGGTGAAAACCGTGAGTGATCAGCGGGTTCCTATGCCTCCTATAAGATTCGGCGTCGAGGCACTCTGATAAAGGAATTTGATAGTTCTAACCTCAGACAAAGAGGGAGGACTCGTGGTTCTTCCTGAACGGATGTACGAGGACAAGACACTACATGCAGTGTGCAAAAACTTCAAGGAGGTACATTTCTGTCCAAATAAACGGAAGACCAAGGTACAAAAGCTGTTGAAAGGAATGAACCTTGATGCGCTCTGCAGAGAAGTGGTAAAAGCAAGCAATGTGATGCTACAGGCATTTTCACCTGCAAGACGCACAAGTGTGACTACCCGCTACGCCTCATTGTGTCCGAGAAGGGCAGCTGGCAAAGGGTAGTGTAACGGTACCTACAAGGCATACTTGGTTCTCTTAACAGTGGTGACCCTTTCTTAGTGCGAAGTTCTTCGGAAATCGTTTCTACTTTGAAGGAAGGCTTACCTGTGGCGTCCACGGCTTTTTCAATTGATGTGGAAGAACTTTTTTACTTTAATCCACATGTCGCGCTTTTTGATGCTGTCAGGAGTGCAATCGATGAATTCGGGGACGTTAATTTACAAAACAGGCGTGGTATCTTCTTGAATAACTTTTTGGAACTTTTGAAATTCTACCTTGAGTCCACTGCAATCAGCCACCAGGAGGGTACCTACGTCCAAAAAGCTGGAATTTGTATCGGTTCTGCAGTTGCACCTCTCCTCAGTGACATATTCTTGGCAGCCTTCGACCAACGCCTGAAGCATGAGCTGTCCCATTTGGATGTCGTTCGCACCTTCAGGTATGTGGACGACTACCTTATCGTGCTCGAGAAGGTCGCATGTGAACATGTACCGGGTGTTGTGAAAGGTGTCATTGTGGTTTTCAACAGACACTCCAGTGGCCTGAAGTTCACGCACGAAATCCCGGTCGAAAAAGATATCCAGTTTCTGGACCTAAGGCTGAGGTTTGCCAAGGAGCCCATCGGCTTCAAATACAATCCGCGATCAAAGAAAGGCTTGTTGCCTTTTGATAGCGCGCACTCTAAGTTGATTAGGAGGGGCATTGGGTTGTCAGCTTGTGCGGCAGCCCTCGACAAGTCTTGCCCTCATCTGATGTTTGAAAGCTTCGAAAATCAGGTAGCTCGTCTGGGCGTGGCTGGATACCCGGCACAGATTTTAGCTAGCGCTTGCGAAAGCCTTCCTAAAAAGTACAAGGGTGGGGGTCCAAGCGTCGAAGGAAGGGAGAGGCGGCCTATTTATGTTATGCCGTACTTACATATTGTTTCCCAGAATGAAAAAAAAAAGGTGGCTAGTAGGTACGGTGTTGATGTACTGTTTTCAGCGCCTACAAAGTTAGGTCAGATCTGTTCATTCATGACTAAACAAAAGAAGGTAAAATGCACAAAAAAGCATGCGAACGTGTTCATTAGGTGTGTATTTGCTGTTGTATATCTGATCCCTTTGTCATGTGGGAGGGTGTACATAGGGCAGACGGGGCGTTGCCTCAACGAACGCTTGAGTGAGCACAGTCTGGCCGTAAAAGGAAAAAATGGTGGTCATTTAGATTTCCACTGTAGGACATGTGGTTGCACCCCCCGGTTCGAGAATGCGTCAGGCATGGCTAGGGCAAGTGAAAAGACCGAAAGGAAGATTATCGAAGCGTACTTTATCAGGCAATTTAATGACAAGTGCATAAGCATGCCTTCAATTTCACTTTCGGGCAGGGGATTGGTCTTCCTAATTGGTCATGTGTTATGCAGTGGGTAACGCCTTGCATTGTGTTCTCTTCCATTTCTCTTCTTTTGTTTTGTTCAAGAGTGTTCCTGTTTTATTTCCCATGCGACGATACGTAATGTTTTGTAATGTTTTATGGTTGTTATTATATTTTTTTACTCTCTCGGCGTACTGCTTCTTCGGGTTTGCTCACTTGGGGCTGGTTGGAGGGACTATAAAATTGTTATTTTATTGTTTTAATCGGTGCGAAGCAGTATTTAGTGCTTTTTTAAACAAAAGTTTGTAGAGTACGTTTTCGTATTTTCACGCCTTTGTTGATGCTTGTTGCAATAATTAATAAATGATAAGTTTTAGATTAAATAAGATCGCACACCTTGGGAATAGGCAGTTTATATTGTGATGGGTATCACTTTTGTACTTTGCCATTTTTCGCATTTGTTATTTTGGTGGCAGTCACTTTTGAATTGATTTGTTTTGGGACGGCTTTGATTGCGGCATCTTTAGTTTTGAGCGCATCGTGGAAGCGCAGCGTAGCATGCGTATATATTGGCTTCAAAAAACGACAATAAACAGTTGGTAGCCTGCGCTCTTTCCTGTCTTCCTTGTTTTTCTTCAAGTTTGTGCAGCAAATCAATTTTTCAAGCACAGCCCACGTTTCGCAAAGAAGGAAACCAGTAATGAGATTTCGGCTTTAGCGCCCCAAAACCACGATATGATTATGAGAAATGCGAAGGAATAGACTGATACTGAAAAAATATTCGTCTATAGACGTTTGGCTTAGAATAATATAATTTGAAGCATGCCTTTCCCATAATTCCTATGGCATCGCAACTATCACAGTGCCAATTACTGCTCTAGGTCTCCGTGGTACAGTAGAAAAGTATACAGTGCTGCACTTTTTTGATGTTTTCTCACTGATTTACTGAAGCCTTGACTTGCAAAAGCCACCATTCTGGAATGAGAGCTGGAAATGAAGTCTCACGCCATGCATGCACCGTGACAAGCCTCGCGTGTGTGGAACTTATTGGAGCCCACCAAGCATTGCCGAGCCCCCAGTGATACGCGAGACGCGTTCACACAGCGCACGTGGCCTTCGGCTTGCATGTCGGCAAAGTACGGGTTCTTCAGGTGTTGTAGGCCACATGCACCAGGCTCAGGAATCGCACACTGTGTCGAGTCGGCCCTGTTTTCTCCGGGCTTTCCTTCGCATTCGCGTGAGCATTCACGAAAAGTATCGTAGACACCGCGATGGCCTTGTGGACAGTTGCCGCGTGGAAAGTGCCATTCTGCACAGCCTGTGCCGTCGAAATACCAGAATGTCCTCACGAAGTCCTTCCTGCAACAAAGTAAGCAGAAAAGCTGCATCAACTATAGGCTGTTCAATATTGTATAGGCATTGAGGTGTCTTGTAATCTCGTTATTTGTATTATTTTTTGGCACCGCAAGACGTAATTGATAATGGCTTGACCACTTATGTGGGTTGTTTTAAGCAAGAGGCGACACCAAACAGAAAGTATAGAGATCGCTGGTTAAAATTACATATTGGCTTCCGCTGCTGGTGATGTGCCAGTCATGAGGTAGAGGCCAAAATCACTTTGACCGGTGAGTCACCGGCCACATAAAAAGTGGTAGTTTTGGATATATTTGATATATGACAGTGCATTAGATGAAGGTTTATGTTTTCCTGATATGTTCTGCGCTAGAGGGACATAGTTGTGCCTTGTTTGAGCTGTTAGTAGGTGTGTGTTTGTGTGTGTTTAGTGACGTTGGTGCACGTTCCCAGAAATTAAAAAAAGTAGCATTTTACAAAAACCCATCTGCTAGGGCCTCACTACAGCGCCTTCAACCAGGCCATTGTACTCAATTTAGATGCGAAGCAGCTCCTTGACCAGCCTGTGTAACGCTGTCGGTTCGTGTCTCTGTGCCAACGCAGCGCAGCTCCGCGCTCCCCTCGCTGCACCTGTTGGCGCAGTGCCAAGTAGGTAAAGTCTTCCCTCGCATTACGTGGTGCCGGCATTTTCTCCCCCACCTGTCGTGTGCCAGCCAAGTGTCAACTCTCTCTCGCTTCACCCTTTCCACCGCTCGCAACCTTCAAGCGCCCATCGAGTGAACACTCTTGCGCCCCATTTATTTTCCATGAAGAGGAGGCTGGAAAGCGAGGCTGCTTCGCTCGCCGGAACATGCCCTGAAGCGATTTGGCCTAACCCGGCCGTCGCCGGTGATCCGAGGGTTAGCAGAGGTGATCGCGTTCGCTAATGGCGACGTCGCGGTTGCTACACCAAGGAGGCACGATACAGCAAAGCCAAATGCAAGCGCCGGCAGTGAAAAACCAATGACACCGACGAGGTGGGAGCCAAGCATGCCGATCGCCTTTGAGAATGGAGACGGCGCAAGGATAACACCGACGAGAACTAGCCAAGAAAGCTGAGTTGACGTGCCGAAAACGATGGCAAATGCCGGCAAATCCTCGACGTCGTCGTCGTCAGCAACGTCTCAAAAGCGACGCACGCCCTCCGCCGAATCGCGGTGCGTAACGCTGCTGCTTCGCATCCCATCAGGGTTCCGTTTAGGAAGATGTAATTAGTTTAAATTCGAAGCATTTTTTAGTGAACATTGGTGATATTGAGCGTATCTATCTATCTATCTATCTATCTATCTATCTATCTATCTATCTATCTATCTATCTATCTATCTATCTATCTATCTATCTATCTATCTATCTATCTATCTATCTATCTATCTATCTATCTATCTATCTATCTATCTATCTATCTATCTATCTATCTATCTATCTATCTGTCTATCTATCTATCTATCTATCTATCTATCTATCTATCTATCTATCTATCTATCTATCTATCTATCTATCTATCTATCTATCTATCTATCTATCTATCTATCTATCTATCTATCTACGTCTGAATGCTCTCCTAATTACCCCTTTAACTTCGGATACACCAAAATATATGGGAGGATAAGATGGTTTGACGAATAGGACTCAATGACCATGGCATGAAAAAGGTGACAATCCAGTCACCTACATGCTGAAACCGCAAAACACGTGTGCCTTATACCCACATACCATGTGGGTATATACCACACTTTTGTGGTGATGTGCTACAGGGTATTCACAGTTCAAAATATGAAGGAACCACGAGAAAAAAAAACGTTAGTAATTTTGATACGAGAGCATTATGAAAGAAAGGAATATCGGCCGCATTGACCCACTGAATACACTTAATAAATGTGAAGGCCTTGCAGGAATTCAACCCGAGAATTTCACTTAGAAATCAAATGCTCTTGCACAGAGCTACGCCAGGTCTGAAAAGGTTTTTTGAAAGAGACCCCAATTTTCATCGCACTTCAGTTGTGGTTGCCGGGCTGGCTATCTAATCGTCTGAACATTACATATGCACTACCATGATAATTAAATGACGAAGTTTGAAATATAAAAAAAACAATCAACTTGTAAATTGGCTGGACTATCTATGGAACCACCATCAATATGCCCTAATAGCAAAATCAAAGTCTAAAACCGCACTGGTGTTTTCCGGTGTACCCTAATGCTCGGCGTTGAGCTCTTCTTTTTCCTGTTTATATGAAGGACTTGGCTTTTGACTCTTCTGTACACAGCGGCTTCTTTGCAGATGACTGTATCGTCTATAATAATATTGAAGCAGTTAAGGACCAAGCCACAATAAACATCCATTTAATGGCTCTAACTAATTGGTGTCTTATGTGGGAGATTACCTTGAATTCCGCGAGTGCACTCAGACGTCAATAACAAGTGAAACAATTTCCACTTTCTTACACGAACAATGTGAACAATAACCTAGTCACCCACGTTGATAAGTTTAAATACTTGTGCTTTATTATTGATTGTACGCTAAACTAAAACACGTACAAATAAAAATACTGTAGCTAGAGCTCCAAAACGGCTCTTGTTTCACAGGCATCAATTGAAAAACTGTAAAAAAAATACAACATTAGTCACCGACACGTCCCTCATATGTCCATTACTCGAGTAGGTAGAGGTGGTCTGGGATCCATAAACTGAAACGGAGATCAATCGCATACAGCATATTCAGAGAAAAGCGCTTCGTTTTAATTACAAACAATATAGTAGGAATGTGTCCATAACATGTCTTTACATGCACTATGGGCTTTGCCCTTCGGAATTACGGCGAAAGTTGCACCATCTCAAAAGGATGTTCAAGCGTCTTTCATAATCACATGGTGGTTTTGGGAGATTAAACCTCACTTATCTATCAAAAGGATGTTCAACATCGTTAACAACCGCATTAAACTAGATTTTCAAGTGTACATGGAATTTATTAGGTCACATCCTATACCCGGAGAAAACACAAGTATATTTTAGTACCGCAATGCAATACAAATGCGTACAAGGGTTCTTTGTCCTATGACGATAGCTGAGTGAAATAGGCTACCACGTGGTGTGGTAAATATCCATCATCTGATTGTTTTTTTTTTGGCTTTTGTTCCCCACTTGTGGTCGCTTGATATGTTTTTTTTACTGGACAGCGATTCACCGATTGTTGAATTTTCAAAATCTTCCACCGGAACTACTTTTCAGGGCCGAATCCAGTGCCTATATATACGGGGTTGCTAGTGAACAGTTTTTCAGATCGAGCAGTAAGTTGATTCAGTCAAGGAACTCACTAGCAGACGCTGCCTGCGTAGGCGTTGCGAAGCGACAGAGGAAAGGGGGACAGGGCCGGCGACGCGCATGTGCCAAGAGTGTGTAAACGCTACGAGAAGAGATGCCTGAGGAGAGAGCGGGAAGCATAGGAAAAGAGAAAGAGAGGAAGAGGTGTTGCGCAGCGGAGCGCGAATGCCACCTGATCAAGGTTGCTCCTAAGGTGCCTCTCGATGTACGCATCTAAAAGCATGCGTGCGATAGAATCCCATGCGCTCAGATGTCTCGCATGGTTCGCAGTGACTGCGACATTTGAGGTAGCCGGGATTGCGAGGCAATATTTGTTTTTTTGGCTGAGAAGCGCGGTGACTGGGAAGGCCGAGAAAAACATTGCGTGCACCCGCTATCTCAGAGGCCACGTTGACATAGTTTATTCTGCTTTAAATGCTGCTAGAGGAGTAATATAACTAAAAAATACTAATAAGACCTATGTGCTTGTTAAGAACCCCACGTAGTGAAAACTTTCTGAGCCTGCCATTAAGGTGTCTTTAAATCATATAGTTGTATTCCGGCGCAACGCCACAGCAATCGACTTTCCAGAAACCGTAGCAATGCACTTGCCCAAGGTGGATGTTCAAGGCTCTGTGAGAAAAGAAAGCGAGGTACTTTCAGGCTAACATTGTTCCTACCATGGGCGAGTGTGATTTTTTGCATAGCCTCAAATGTATTATTGTAATACTATGCCGCTTGATGACTGCAGGCTTAGCCAAGTGACACAGTTTCGTCAAGACGAGGAGGTGAACTAATTTACTATGTTCCAGGTTGTCATAGTTTCATTTCAAGAGAGAGTGGGTGTCGTGGATAAATTGACAAAGCTGGGAGATAAGGCTTACGGCTTGGAAACTGCATGCGCACGAAACACTGGACACCTTGAAAATTCAGTAGCTTGAGTCATAATCTTCAATTGATCTTTGTCAGGCTTCATGGCAGGTCGGACAACTCATCGTGAGTCCACTCTCTCAGACTCCCTCAAAGTAACATAGACCCGTGAGTCTGAATGTGAGTCCGGGTGAGTAAGATATTTCTGAGACTCACTCCTATCGAGTCCAATTGAGAATTATTTCAGTGAGTAAATGAAAGGGGGGGGGGTTCTTGACCCTTCCACCTTTTTTTATTTCAAAAAATTATTTCAGACGAAAGCCTAGTAAAATAATCCTATGTGAGCCATCCCTGTCTATAAAAATGTCTTTAGTAGATTTACAGAAATGATGGCTGCATTTAAAGATGCATGATCAAAAGCGTTCAGTAGAGAACTGATCAGGGAAAAGAATAACGGTAAAAAGCATCGAAATCGAAGACGAAACAGCTAGTAGTCCGATAACAGACTCGTGAATCGGCTCACGCAGGCGCACTCAGACTCAGATACAGCCTTGAGTCTGACTCTTTGTGAGGCCAAGTGAGTAGGTTTTTGTTAGTAAGAGCTTTTGTCTTGGCTTATTTAGAGACACTTTTAAACAAAGCTGTCTTCGAATTTGCCTAGATATAAGTCCTTTAAATTATTCATGATGATATTGTGAAATTGTCAAATAATTACACATACTTTCTATTTAGTGAAAAGTTTAAGACTAGCTATGAGTGAAAGTGAAAAGATATAGACGGAGACGGCACGTGAGCATAAACCCCTGCGCTTTCCTACATAACGGACAATTTTATGCTGGAACACTCGAGTAGCTTGCGTATGCAACGTCTTGTGAATGTGCTCAAGTTGTGTGGCAAGTCACTGTAACTCCACTGGTTCTTGATGGATTCCAGAAATGTTTGCCGAAGTCGATTTCTAGGCCATGAGGTCCCATAATGAGGTCATAGAATTATTTCTTGGAAGAATGGTTTGTGATCATATTGATCTTGTTTGCTTTGCGTTATAATGTACAAATCAATGCATTATTTCGAAACCACCACCTCTTATGGCAAACTCGGGTAGAAGTGAGCGGTGTATAAAGCTGTACTTGTTACTCCATGTAAAGCCACACTATTTATGGGAACTAACAGACACTGATGCCAGCGGAAGTAGAAGGAAATATATATTAGGTTATTGTACTGTAAACTAGATGAAATTAAAGTCGACAAAAAGATAAGGTGCCACCGGATGGAACCGAAAGTGCGACCTGCGAATATTTCGTCCTATGCATTACCACTTAGCTACGGTGGCAGTCATCCCTCTGTCTGCTTGGGAGGGTATATTGAACATATATACTCTACAAGGCGCATGGAGGGATGGCCACTGCCACTGCATAGGTAGATGACCCTACGCGCCATTTTGATTTCGTAGCTTTGGTTCCTGCCGGCGACGTGTCACCTTTTTGTCCACTTTTCTATATTCATTCCTACATCAAAATTACTTCTGCAAACATTCCATACACATTCCTTGGCTTCATTGTCTGTTAGTTCTCAGCAATAATGTGTTCAACCAAGAAAACAATCGCCCGAATTCACCCTCCTTGCATCAAATTATTTCCGGTGTCTTAGAGGCACCTAAATTGAATTTATAAGTCAATATTGACGGCTGAAATAGCAGTCTAAAAACTTCGAAGAGCTACTTTAGTGCCAAGAAAGTGCTTACTTTGAAATAAATCAAGTTTTATTGATCCGCATCGCGTTAGCATACTTCAAAGTACCCGCCTCAAAGAAAAACCTTTCACGTCATTGTCCGTACACAACGTTACGCGGCTTTACTGGGCGGCTGCCGTTAATAGTTCTTGCAGAAAAAAAGTAGCGGGAGTCATCGCAGCAACGATGTCCATTGAACAATTCCTTTTCATTGACACCGGGATGGTAGGGCCCTTTGGTTAAAATGTGTCCCACTGGATGGCGTGACCTCTCCAGTTTCTGTAAAGAGCTCCACCCTACTGTAGAAGATAGTGGCGCTGAATTTTTCAAACGATTGGGGGTTAGGGACAGTAAAGGCAATATAGACATAAACGGGTAGAAATAACCAGAAGGAGGCTAACTGATTGGTGGTTACGATTGAGGGGCCGAGTGAAATTCAATCCTTAAAATTAGGGTGATAGTACTGAACTTTATGGCTAGGTGGCGTGATCCACAGCCCGATCTAAAGGGCACAGCAGGATACATCCATTCAACTATCCAACCAGGCCATAACTGAACTTTTCAATCACCCGCGCCCTTCCCCATGGTAACGGAAGTGTTCTTTTCTATGCATCAAACTGAAACGCAGAAGCAGCATTTTATTATGTCTCTCGATGCACAGATATTTTTATTGGCTGCTGGATCTATAACTAGTTAATACTTTTAGGTGGTAAGTCTGACGTAATCCGGATTATTTTCTGAATTTGCTGCTCGCGACCCATGTGTTAGCGTAAACTTACACTAATTTATCGCTCAGTAGGCCACTGCTGATCATGATACTGTCGTTTTAGACCTTGTCGTACACTGGCTTTCACTCCGACATAAATTGTTTTTCCCCTTAGTGTCCCTCTAAAGAAACGTCTTCCTCCGCTTTCCTTGTGTTCGGCACTGACCTGGTGCAAGGTATGAAGAGGGTATCCTCTGAGCACCTGTCAGAGACGCGGTCTGGCTCCAAGCAGCTCTTGCGGCAGTGTTCCCAGCTGTTGAAGTGGTTCGAGCCGTCGTTGCACAGCTGACTGCCGCCATCCGAGGTCGAGACGCAGGCCCTCAGTTCCGGATCGTAGTGGAACAGAGCCACCGGGTATAAACAGTAGGTGTAGTAGTACCGCCGACACTCTTCACCAGGCTAAAAAAGTAGTGAGTCATTGGCTTTTTATATAAATATATTACGACCATATGGGGGGCGAAGGCCATTGTGAAAAAGCAGCTGAAGTTTTTTTCTGCAACAACAATACTTATTTGTGTGTAAAACTGCGCAATTAAAAGTTTGAGTATCACTGACACACTTGCATTAAGTTTAAAAAAATACGACGCAATTATTATCTGGATATGCAGAGGCAGCAGGCAATGCTGCGGCTATTGGGGAGTGTGTCCAATTTGTGCGTATACTGTTTATCTGATTTTACGTGGAACATAGCGCGCGTGAACTGCGGTGTTTTTTCAACTGCTTCGTTGTAGAGTTCCTTTGATGTGGTGGAATGGATATTTTTTTTGTTATATAGTTGTCGTACCCAAGACACGTAGCATGTTGAATGAACGAATGATCTGTCCAATTTTTAATACTAAGTACTAACTGTACTTCGAAAACAAAATATTTTTGTTATCTTTCACTTGGCGCTCAAACACTAATACTTGAACGGTGCAAGTTAATACTTAATGCTATTCTCAATAAAATACTGCGTACGTCATGACTTTTTGGCTCAAAAAATACCAAGGATGAACTTCGTGCCTAAAAGGGCATTGTGTCTCTTACACTGTTTGTGTTATCAGATCAAAAATTTAAAATTTGGAAGCTTGCTGTTATAGAGTATAATGCGCTGCTGATTACGGGCAAGTGGGTTTGGTTCCCAGCCCTCTCAATGCGAGTATTTTTACGGGTGCGAAATAAAAAAAAAAACGTTTATCCACGTATAGCAAGGTACACATCAAAGGAATCCGAAAGAGCAAAATAATTTCAGTGTCCGTGACTTCAGCGTGCATCTTAATTTCAACGTGTTTCCTCACGTGAAAGCGAAAATGAAAATATCTTCACAAGATTTTGTAAGAGTTTTAACCTAGCCTATAGGCCACGACTATGGTTTTATTTATTTATATATCGAAGTTTTTATTTATTGATTTATTTATTCTGAAAGTGATTACTTTTGTGCGTCATTGGGGAAGGAGCAAATGTAATACTGAGCAGCAGATTACAATAGAAAAAAAATAAAAACACATGTAGTACAACAGTACAACGGTTAAACAGAACAACAGGGCCAAACAAAGATCTAAAAGCAAAACAGTGATAGAATAAATGAAGGCAGATGAGCGAAAATCGCCCATAGATGCTTACGGAATATTTTGCCATTGGCTCTCGAGAAAATTTGATCACGGAGAAAATTTCTGTGGCATATGACACGAGGAGCTGCAGGAAAATTGATAGTAGTGACTCTAATAAACATTCGTTTATCTAACGTGGTTATGGTACCTTGAGAAGATGACTTCAGACAATTCGGGTTTTGAGACACGGCTTACTAGAATTACCATATTTGCGATGTAATAGAGCAACGCAACCTTGCAAGAGATGTCTAGCACTTGTAAAAAATGTCAAGCTAAATCTGCGAGTCCAATGCAGGTAAATACTGACTAGTCAAATGCGAAGCTCACATTTCAACGTGCTAAGGCATGGTTACTAACTATTGTTGGCATGATGGGCGTAAATCATATAGGCAATATTGCTAGTGCTTGACGGAAAGTACTAATTGTGATATATTTTGGAACTTCGCTCCATCATGTGGGGCTGACGAATAGAAAAGTCAGTGGTGCACATGGTCGTCAAGTATTTGGGCAACAGTAAATTAAGTATATTGTTAGAACCACGTGCACCTGGTAAAAAAACAATTAGGGCTAATACAATAGTTGTTATAACACCAAATAGGTGGTTTATCTTCTAAATGCAGCATACTAAGATGTAAGGTGAGCCTCACTGGTTAAGTCCACCACCACCACCACCACCACCACCATCATCATCATCATCATAATCATCATCGTCATCATCATCATCATCAGCCTGACGATGGCCACTGCATTGCAAAGGCCTTTCCGATGTTTTCGTCAATCAAACAGGTCCTGTGCTGTCGGCTGCCGTGTTATAGTTGCAAAATTTTTAGTCTCATATAGCTACCTAATATCCTGTTTTCCTTTCATGTGAAAAACGTTTCATGGAATCCCGTCAGTTACTCCTAATTAACAGCGGTTATCTTGCCTACGCTCTACGAGGCCAGACTATGGAGATTCCTTCTTGATTTTAACTCTAAAATTCGTAAACCTGGTGTGGTTCTCGACTCACTTTCCTCTCTTCTTGTCCCTCAAGGTGACACCTGCAATTTACTTTTCATCGCTCACTGTGTCGTCCTCAATTTGAGTTGAAACTTCTTTGTAAGGCTTCAGGTTTCTGCTCTGTAGGTAAGTTCTGGTAGGATTCAGCTGCGATATGCTTTCCTGAGGAGGAATCTTCTTGGACTACCATTCATGATTTCCTTATGCTAGCGAAATGTACTCCAACTTATTCTTATCGTTATAGTCATTTCACTCACAACGTTCACCCGGCCAGTGTTTCCGAGCCCGTTGCCGGTTTCGTTCCTGTTAGTAGGCTCCATGACGAGAGGTGTTGACTGTGAGAAGCTTGGAACAACAACCATCAGTTCCTGGTCCTGGACCTCTTTGGGTACTTCGTTCGAGGAGCGAGACTTGTAAAGTTCATTAGGCTGTTCTTCTTCTGGGAGCATGTCGTGGGCAGCCGGTGGACCTCCGGGTGCATTTGCAATGGCCAAAGCAGCTGTGATTACAAGACCAGCGAACAGTGTGCCGATAAGGAAGTACTCCAGTGTGCTTGCCTTGCGATCGTCAGCTTCCTGCGCCAGAGTGGCTTCGGCTTCTAGCGTCAACAGTGGCTCATGGTCACGGCTGCCGTCCAGGGCTGTTGCCGGAGCATAGTCAGAGGTAGCGGGAAAATCGGGAGCCCTATTAACTGCAGGTATGTGAGCCAGCAGCTCGGGAGGACACGCAATGACGTTGCTGGCGGGGTCTTCTTTACTGGGCTCATAGCCTGTGCTGTGAGTGCTTTGACATGATTGGAGCGGTGATGTTGTTGAGCTTTTCGTTGTGGGGTCACTGACTGCAATTCTTGACAACGAAGCGTAGAGGTCGGGTACAGTTGTTAACAGCAGCGTCGGACGCTGCTCAGGAACAAAGGGAATGCTGAGGTCGATGTGAGACTCGTTCGCCATGGCGGTGACAACTGGTGATTCCTCCTCGTTTTCACATCATGGGCACGTACTCATTCAATCCGCACTGAAGGGGAATAAGTTTTGTCAAAAAATGACAAAATGCTCCAAGGAAATTTTTGTCATATCTTGAAAACTGGTTGAAAATGCCTTTATTTAGTAGTGCAGGACCCCAGGTCGAATAAGAAGGTCTCAAAATTACAATAACTCTTTTGGACGTGCAAGAATCTTGGTACAGTTGTCGGTATGCTACGCTGAGTCACTTTCGATTATGACCTCCTAATACTGAAGCCTTGGGGAGATCACCTTGCACATAGCTACTTAATTACATCTTAAATTCTTTGAACACACAGGGTAATTTTCGAAGCTTTTTTTTATTAATCCGAAACCCTTTTGAATGCGGAGTTTCTTTGTGCAACATCCTGAATAGACCGAAATGTGAGAAAAATTATTACCTGAACACACAAATGTCACAACACATGGAATGCACTTTAGGTCTGTGCAAGGTCTGAACTCAGATATACACACGAGCCCAAACACTTGAATACAGAACTCCTATGTTGGTGTGTATTACTACCCTAACCCCCGTATTCACAAACGCTCCTCGACTCGACTTTCACCCTTCACAGATTTGAGAACTGCGCACCTCTCGGCGGAAAATGGTCCTGCGCTACTTGAGAATCGCAGCAGATTATCGCTGATATGCAGTGACTTGTCGTGACTAGAGACGGCGCTTCCATCGGCTTATAGAACGCCTACGTTGGTGTGTATTACTATTCTACGGCTTGTTGCCATAGACGCAAGCACACTTCACGGCTTTTCTGTGACTGATGGAAGCGAGATGCTTGCGACTGATTATTCTATTTTTAAATGGTTTTACAGTGATTGTGCTAAAACAGCAAGAGCGAGGAGAGTCAGCACGCAGCAAGAAAGCACTGGCGTGTGGTCAATATAAAGCGTCCAGAATGAACGGGGTTAAACTATCGTACTCTTTCCATAAGTCTGATAGTCCGAAAAAATATCACCTCTAACCTGGCTCATGTTATCGCTTTAAATAATTATGAAAAACCGTGCGCTTCGGTTTCGAACGAGAAGAGCATATTGCTCGCGCTTCACACTTGGCTACACAAATCTAACGACGTACCAAAATATTTACGGGTGTGCTGAAGTGCATCGAAAAAGTTCTGAAGTGTTTGTCACTGTGAATTTTCCTTCGAAACCTAAGCACAATCAGCAAGTCATGCACACCATCAGGCGATGAAACAAGAGTTTAGAGCTTCTCCCTTGTCATTCTCTTCTCGTCACTGCTACTCAAAAAAGACTAAATGTGCACAAATAGTTGCAAACATCGTTTGTGCTTTCATCCGAATAAAATCAAGACGGACGTACAGCTTTAAGCGACTTGACAATGATGCCATTGGCCGCACAATTAATACCAATTTTACGGTGCCGCTCTGAGGTATACCGCATAATCAACGTCCCCTAGCACAGCACAGCGTAGTCATTGACTGCATATTAACATGTCTGCTCACGCAGGCAGCATGCTCTCTTACCCGCTTTCAAATGCCTCACTTTGTGCATGACAAGCCCTCTGCGATATGTGCGATGGATGTCGTCTGCTAGGTACTGTTGACGTGGGGTAAAGTTTATATAGCCCAAACATGGCGGTGCATCAGTAACCCCTTCCATTGCGCCATTTTAATATAAATATTTCCTGTAAAAAACAGTTCATCGCATAAACCCGACCTCTCAAGAAATTTACGGCGAGTTTTTTTTTCTTACTTTAACCGAAAACACGCCTTCTTATTTACTAAGCTAATCGCGTGTCGAATAATCGCGAGATTCAAACTTATTTCAGGAGGAGTTTGTGACGTAAAATACTTGAATGTTCTTTCTGGCACGTAACGGAGAAGGGCGCAGTAGCGAACACAGCTCAAACGTAAATTAAAAACAATATTAGGTTAGTAATAGTGCTCACTATCCCATCTTGCTCTTTTGATTGTAAAATACGGAAAATTTCCTCGCTAATTCTTTACCCCCCCCCCTCCCTCCTCGTAGTGGGACTTACTCATTTTCTAGCGGTATATACGAACAGAGGGAATGTTAATGATGATGTGTAGATATACTAAGTAGAATTGACGAAGTGCTGAAAATGAGAATTTTCATATATTTGCCATTTTAGTTCTTTATTTTTGGTTTTAAATTTCATAGCTTACCTAAAATTACATCTACCAGTCTCTAAGTTGCATTCTTGGCCAATCCCCGAAAGTGGGTACGTGCCATGTATCTAAGATAGCAAAGCAAAGCAAAGGAGGTCTAACGCCATTCGGCTAAAAGAGCAGAGTTGGTGAGAAAGAGAACTAAGGAAAACAAAAAAGAACAGTAACCAAACGAAAAAAATTCCGCCATATCCACGAAGTGAATGATGATGAGTGGGCGAAGCTCCGGAGGTAAACCTGGTAAACCATGAATCCTCTGTACATTTTGCCCACTCGATTTTATTACATCGCTCCCCCTAGCGTACGTCGCCGCACTAAATCGAACGATTGCCTTCAACCAATGACACGCGCCATATGTGACATCATTCCTATTTTATAAGATCTCGCGTCTTTCATCAACTACAAGTACCGCTTTCTAGTTTATAACATCTTGCATCTTTTCATCATCAGCTACAAGTACCACCATCTAGTAAGCACTACAAGAACTAAACGAGAGGTGGCTACATACAGAAGACGGTACCGCCATCTAGTGAACACTGCAAGAACTAAACTAGAGGTGGCTACATACAGGGGACGGTACCGCCATCTAGTGAACACTGCAAGAACTAAACTAGAGGTGGCTACATACAGGCTACAGGGGACGCACAGCCCACGCCCTAAGGAGCTTCGCCCCTAAAAAAATAGACCACCTGGCCGAAGAGAACCCTGATAGGATGCGAAGCAGAAGCGTTGTGCACAGGTGGCGTCACGAGTTGAACGGCGCTAACGCGGGTGCTGTGCTGATCGCTGGAAGATTTGTTTGAAGCGATGGCTGGAATATGCCTTGTTCTTTTCTCAGAGTGGACACGGTTACTGTATCGGAGCTGGCGCGTATTTCCACTTGACTGTGATGGCCTTGTGATTTGTGAAGGTCACGCTGAGAGGTTCTTGCAGACATTTACCTGTGGCGGCTACATGGTTCGAGTGTCCGCCTAAAATGCGGAAGGTGCCAGGATCATTTCCCAGTGCCGACCGGGAACCCATCAGTTTTTCCCAATGAGTAGAGGAGTACGCCGACCTGGCGCTCAGTGATTTCTGGCTACTCATTTGGCTACCGGCAAGATACAGCTGTTTTACACCTTCCTCTTCAGGGATAGTGGCAATCTACCTGTCATAATTTGAGAGTGCTTGCCAAATGTGCCCCACCCCATTCTTATTCTTCTAGTTACTTCAATCTCGTGGTTCGGCTCCGCAGTTATTACCTGCCATAATTAGACATAGTCTTTTACAACTTGAAGTGCACTATTACCTATCTCGAAGCACTGCTCTTTTCCGAGGTTGTTGTACATTATTTTTGTACCATAATAAAATATAAAATAGCATATTAATATGAAATACCATATTAATATTATCCGATTATTGCCAGAGCTCAATTACCAGATCCACAAGGTGAATTAGGTTATTTGTTCTTCTGCCGGAACAAAAGCCTGTAAAAAGACATATATTTTATCAAGTGCAAAACTTGATATTAATCTCGCATCGGCATCTCGTGTAGGTGGCGTCAACACGAGTGATGCAAGGGCGACACGTGATGACGTCATTATTTTACATCCTCGTGATGCGAAAGAACCCTTAAATATGTGTTTTTCGAGTAAGACATCGTTGCTTGGCCCATCAAAGGTGGATTCTTGATGGATTCAGTAAAAAAAACAAGCTCTCGTGCAGAAAACTTACAATTGCTTCAATTCAAACGTTTTTGCAAAGGACGTTTGTTGAAGGAAGCTTTCATAAATTCTGGCGATACGTTTAATACGTCCAATAGAAGAGATAGAACATGAGTTTCGCCTTTGAGTCGACTAAGCTAAAGGATAATTGACCTTCGGTTTATTTCATTTCTTTATTTTCCTTGATAGTCAATGCACCTTGCAGATATCTTTAGTCAAATACGAATAAAAACATACAACCCAAAAACCGCATTATTCTAGTGGAGCACGATTATGCGCGACCACCTTCAGCATACGGCAGTGCCTCATGGTGATGCAGGAGTGCTCGTTGAGGTCGTCAGGCTGCGGGTGTCAGTAGTCTTAGGCGTGGCCCGCAACCTTCTCATTGACAACACCTGCTAGTTGCATGAAATCATGCATGCCTTTCAATACCCGAACTCACCGTTGGATTGCAGCCATGACTTTATCAACGCCAACACCCCTGACATCGGTGAGTTTCTCCAGCAGGACAGTGTGCTGGTAGACCCGCTCCAGATACGCCGCGATCAACCTGTTCACGAAGTAAGATGAGGACAGTGTGAAGATTAGCAGTTGCTGTTCAACATTTCAGGCAGATCTCTTAAAAAGAATGCATGAGGTGCAGCCTAAACGGTTTGCTGACGTTTCCTGCCCTGGCGTAGCCAGGTCTGAAAGAGGTGGTTTCGCAGTCCCCCTCTTGTAAGTACTTTATATGTTTATTTCCTGTACATACAGGCATACAAATATAAGCTAGCGCGTGTATAGCTCCTCTCACAAAAAATTCCAAAATTTTCCGAAATGCTATATTTCAGTTTTATCTAAAAATATACCTTCTAAATGAAATTTGAAGCCTGTAGACCAGCTATAGTAGAAGCACCATGCACTAACAAAGTGGTCAGTGCTGTAGGTGGTCGCGGTGTTTCACGAACTACCGCGAAAGTTGTAACAGATTTCAAGTTTTTTAGATCGTTCTAGACAAGTGGTTCCGGTAGGTTCCAGAAGACCAGAAATTGTGGTGTTACCGGACCAACATATACGGATAAAGAGGGGAGGAGAAGGAGGAGGAGGAAGGGTATAAAAGAAAGGCAGGGAGGTCAACCAGACGCACGTCCAGTTTGCTACCCTGCACTGAGCGAAGGGGTGAGGCAATCATAGCAAATGGTTTATGATCTATTTCACTGCTACAGGCTCGACACCTGCTTGGGAATGAGCGAGAGAGTTTCCACTGTGCAATATCACTTGTGGCGACACTGCCACAGTTCGTCGTTTTAATGTACGAGGGTGACAACATATCCCTATCAGCCCAGTGAATGTCTTGAATGGCTTCACTGTACTTCCCGCGCGTGTTGCCCATTATTCTTTCACCACCCCTATCCCTCGGCTACTATACCATACGCTGCATAAGCGCTGTGACGAGGGCATTCACATTCAAGTATAGGCACGGCAACATTATTAATGCACGGCTAAGCATGAAACCGAAATAGAACATGTTCAGCTGCACGGGTTAACAAAAACTCTCGTTAGAGGGATACCGCGATTCACAAGTAAACTACAGAGACAGTATACGAGCCTCAGCGATGTCGAAAGGGTCGCGTTACTCACCATGTGAAGCCGTGCCGCATTGCCTTCAAGGGGGGGGGGAAGGAAAATAGAGGGAAAAGAAAGGCAAGGAGGTTAACCAGCCTATAGGCAGCCGGTTTGCTACCCTGCGCATGGGAGAGGGATGGGGGAGATGAAAGACAGCAGAGAGGGAAGATAGAAACAGCACATTCGGCAGCACATGCGCGCACACTCAGTCATAGTCCAGTCTTGTCTTTCGCGGTGTGTGACATTGCTGTTACAGTCGCTTGTTCAAGTCGGTGTCGCGTAGGAATTTCAACAGAGCTTTCGTCGCCTTCTGTTGCAGTGTCTTCTCTCGGGCACTTGACAGAATAGTGTCCACAGACATTTGGCTGTTGTCGATGCGCGCAAAAGCAGACGCCAGTGACTGTCTCTGGATTTCATACAATGGACAGTCACACAGGATGTGGTGTAGCGTCTCTTCGCAATGACAGGCATCGCAGAGAGCGTTGTCGGCCATTCCTATGACAAAGGAGAAAGATTTTGTAAATGCCACTCCTAGCCATAAGCGATGAAGTAGGGTGGCTTCTCTTCGATCGAGTCCAGTGGGCATGCGGAGAGCCATCAAAAAGGACAGGTGGTGTTGACGATTCGTATCGATGCTTGGTGGGCACCATAGTGAAAACGTGATTTCACGCGCAAGTCGTCGAGGATTACTGGCAACATCAGTCCTCGAAAGTGGTATGACTTCTTCTCGTGTTCCTTCAAGGGCTGCCCGCGCGGCAGTATCGGCATGTTCGTTTCCTGTGATGCCGCAATGACTTGGCAGCCATTGAAGCGTCACATGATGCCCTTTCTCGAGTAAAGTGTGGAGAAGGCATCGAATTTCGAAAACAAGCTGTTCGTACGGGCCGCGACGCAGTGCTGAGAGCACAGATTGTAGGGCAGCCCTTGAGTCGCTGAAAATCGACCATTGTTGCGGTGGTTCCCGATTGATCACACAAAGTGCAGCGCGCAAAGCAGCTAGTTCCGCTGCTGTAGATGCCGTAGAGTGGTCAGTCCTAAAACTGATGGTAACACCTCTTGCTGGGATAACTACTGCCGCTGACGAACACTGGTGGTTCGTGGAACCATCGGTGTATACATGTATGCTGTCTGAATATTTCTCGTGCAAAAGAAGAAGAGACAGTTGTTTCAGCACGGGCGACGAAAACTCAGATTTCCTCCGGATCCCTGGTACACTAAGATGCACTGTGGGTCGAATAAGACACCAAGGTGGTATGGATCGTTTAGATGCATGAGTGAATCCCGAGGGAAGTTTATCGTTGTATTTCACGATAATTTTGGCGAACGATGCTTGGCGCCCCTCTGAAGGCAACAGTGCAAGGTGATGGCCGGGGGCACGTGCGAAGTGTCGGATGTGTGTTCTCAGGACTTCAACAACAATGTGAGTTTGTATCGGATAGTCACCAGCAATTGCAATTGTTGCTTCTGTTGACGTACATCTGGGCAGACCGAGGCACACTCTCAGCGCTTGGGCTTGTACTGCCTGTAAAATACGAACATTGGTCTTGCAGGTATTGCTAAGCACGGGCAAGCTATATCTGAGGAAACCGAGAAACAGGGCCCTGTAGAGCTCCATCATTGCGTCTACTGACATCCCCCACGTCTTTCCTGCCAGGAACTTGAACAGTTGAGAAATAGCGGTCAGGCGCTTCTTCATATAGGTCACATGCGGACTCCAACAGAGGTCCCTATCAATAATGATGCCCAGAAACCGGTGGGTTTTGGCGTAAGAAATCGGTCGCCCGCAGATTGAGATGACATAAGGGGTCATTGCTTTACGAGTGAAAGCCACCAGCGCGCATTTTTCTGGTGATATGCTGAGACCTTGTTTGAACAAGTAGTTGGCAATCATAGTTGCTGCTTTTTGAAGCCGGGAACGTATCTGAGGACGTGTGACTGCCGATGCCCAGACACAGATGTCGTCTGCGTATATTGAGATTTTAATGGTGCTTGGCAAGTATTCAGCAAGGCCAATTAGTGCAAGATTGAATAGCGTCGGGCTAAGAACTCCGCCTTGAGGAACACCCCTGGAAGTATAGCGTCGTGTAGTTGGGCCATCTTCTGTTAACACAAAGAATGATCTTGCAGCCAGGTAACTCGAAATCCACCGAAAGACTTGACCACCAAGGCCAACCACCGCAAGAGCACCCAAAATGGCTTCATGTAGTACATTATCATAAGCGCCTTTCACATCTAGAAACAAAGCTGCAGATAGTCGCTTACGGGATCTTTCGTGCTGAACGTACGAAACTAGATCAACGACATTGTCAATAGAAGAGCGGTCGCGTCGGAAACCAGCCATTGAATTCGGATAAATCTTGTGGTATTCAAGATACCACTCCAGGCGGCCTAGTATCATCCGTTCCATTATCTTCCCTACGCAGCTGGCCAGTGCTATTGGGCGGTATGAGGTTAGTTCGAGTGGGGATTTGCCCTGCTTCAAGATGGGTAACAAGCGGCTTACTTTCCAGTCATCAGGAACATAGCCATCCTGCCACGAGATGTTGTAGAGGCTCAACAGTTCTCTCCTTGCACCTTCCCCAAGGTTGCACAAGGCTCGGTACGGAATACCATCTGGGCCCGGATAAGTTGAACGCCTGCAGAGAGCTAGTGCCGCCTCGAGCTCCTCCATTGTAAAAAGGAGGTCCATGTGGTAGTCACGGGAACGGGGGACGTCACCTCTCACTGGAGAATCTGGACGAGTGGCTTGGTTGGCGATCTGCACACAGAAATCTTCTGCGACATCGATCTCTTGCCTCCTTTGAAATAGCGCGAGCGCTTTGAATGGAAAGCGCTGTTTCGTAGGGTGACGCAGATCTTGCACCGTTTTCCAAATGTGTGAGAGTGGCTTGCGAGGGTCTAGTGACTGGCAAAACGTTGTCCATCGTTCCGACGCTAATCTATCCATGCGACGCCGAATCTTCTTTTGCATCCTCCTGGCTGCCCTAAGATCGTGAATTGATTTTGTACGCCGATACCGACGCTCCGCCCGGCGTCGCAGTGCTCGGAGTCGCTCCAACTCTATATCAAAGTTGTTTCGTGTGGAAGATATCGTCACCGTGCGAGTGGCGTTTTGCATTGTGCTCTTAATTGTTTCCTCTAACCCAGATCGTAGGCCATCGCTGCAAGCATCTTCCATGTCAGATTTGAAGTTGGTCCATTGGACTGCTCGAATGGTCGTCCATGGACCATAACTAGACAAGCCTTTGATGTTAAGGTAGATTGGAATGTGATCACTTCCTCGTGTCTCAACATCTGGAAACCACTTGACGTATCTCGCGAGGGAGTTGGAGACAAAAGCAAGGTCGAGACAGCTGCCGTATGTCACACCTCGAAGAAAAGTGGGGCTGCCGTCGTTCAGGAGAGTAAGGCCATAGTTGTAGGCGATGTTTGCTAATCTGCGTCCTCTTGCATTTGTCCGCGTACTTCCCCATGCGTGATTGTGCGCATTGAAATCACCTATGAGGACCCATGGTGCAGGACACACTCTCAAAATATCCGCTAATCTCCTGGAATCGAGATTACTTGACGGCGATATATAAACGCCTATGAGAGTAAACATGAGTTGGTTCTTTTTCACAGTGATGCAGACATACTGATTGTCCTCGTGAGGTGCAATTGGTTGCACAACATACGTCAGTTCACGACGAACAAAGACGATGATTTTGCTGCACGCACCGTTCGTTGAAGACGTGACAGCTTCGTACCCTGATAGTCTTATTGGTTTCGACAAATTGGGTTCACAAATGACGATGATTGGAAACACGTTGGTAAACACAAAATATCCGCTAATCTCCTGGAATCGAGATTACTTGACGGCGATATATAAACGCCTATGAGAGGAAACATGAGTTGGTTCTTTTTCACAGTGATGCAGACATACTGATTGTCATCGTGAGGTGCAATTGGTTGCACAACATACGTCAGTTCACGACGAACAAAGACGATGATTTTGCTGCACGCACCGTTCGTTGAAGACATGACAGCTTCGTACCCTGATAGTCTTATTGGTTTCGACAAATTGGGTTCACAAATGACGATGATTGGAAACACGTTGGTAAACACAAACTGACGAAAATCTGAAAGGCGTGATTTTAGTCCTCTGGCGTTCCATTGGATGACGAATGCAGCCTTGACTTCTTTAAGAAATGTTGAGGTGTGAGTAGCCATCTTCCTAGTTGAGAGATTCAAGCACTGGGCTTAGGGCGTCCAATAGTCCAAGTGCGCTTCGAGCAGATGGTGTCTTCATGTCGACTAATATCGCTCGGATGGCTTCTATAAGGGAACGCAGCACCGAGATCACTTGACGATCAGTTTTAGGCAAATCGTCCATGGTTGGAGACGGCTCTTGTGTGGCCACAACCTGTAGAGGTTCCTTGGCAGAAGAGCGCGTCGGGAGCGTGGGCCATTCCTCCAGAGAAGGAGGCTTCTCTGTTTCTTTCGTAGAAGTGGTGGGCCCTTTCGCGGTGCTACTGGATAGAACCGCTAAAGAGTGGGAAGGAGCGTCTCGGGAATGTGCCGTCTTTGAAGACTTTCGATGATGCCGACGTCGACGCCGACGCCGGACTACTTCGGCTGCCTCCCTGTGTGTTGAGTTTTCTCGGGCCATTTGTCTGAGAACCGCGCGCTCCTTTTGGATTCGAGGACAGTCTTTCGACGAGGCAGCATGAGGACCACTGCAGTTGGCGCACTTCAGAGTAGTCGCCCGACAGGCGTCTTCAGCATGAGGTTCAGCGCAGCGGGGACACAGTCGTAAGTTGGGGCATACGCCCTTGACGTGTCCTAGCCTGAAGCACTGATGACATTGAAGTGGCTTTTGGATGAATGGTCGAACCGGATGTCGAAAATGTCCAACTTTAACGTGGGACGGTATGCAATCTCCCTTGAAAAACACTTTTACGCAGCGCGTATTTCCAAGGCGCCGCACTTGCGTAATGACAGTTCCCTCGTTTGCAGGCTTGATGCGGGTAGACAAGTCAGCATTAGAAATGGCAGTTTCGATGTCATAAATTACACCGGCAATTGATTTGTCATCCATCGGGATAAAGGGGTGCATTTTAATGCCACCTAGCTCAGTCATTTGCTGCAGCTGTCCTAGCGCACTCACATCGTGCACGTCTATGGCGAGAATGTTCTTCCTTGGGTTTACTCGTACGTCCTTAATTTGATGTGGCACCGCACATTCGAGAGCAACCGAAAGGGCTTGCCTGTTCAGGAGCCGCAGGTTGCTTGATGGATCTTCGGGCATGAAGATGATGACGTGCGGCCAGCGCGCAGGCCTTGAATGCACAGTCGCTGTGCTTGCAGGAGCTGATGCTGCTGTATTCGCCGTCCTTCTCTTTGCCCTCTTACCCCGGACAGGTATAAAGCTGCCATCGGATGTGTCGTCTTCCGACATAGAGTAGAGATCGGTGTCCTTAGTGTCACTGGGAGAGCCAGCTCGCTTCCTTGTGGTTGACGGGTGTGAGGACCTGTGACCAGGCGGGCCTCTGGCATGCTCCGTGTCCATCACCGCAAGACGGAGAGGCGAGGCACCTCAAAAGACCGATGATTTCACTAAAATTAAACAGAGCGCTGAAACAAGCGTTCTTCTAAAGAGACACTTCTTCTTCTTCCTCTTGCCTTCAAAAGAACTAATACAGCCATCACTCTGGCTTCCGAAGCTTTCAGTCCCCTCCATCAACCGTAAAGACTCCAAGACTCGTAGCGCCCGTGCTAGTATAGGTCAGCGAGGTCTTGCAGCATTGCAGGTTTAGCCTTGTTATGCGAGGACTTCTTTAAAGAAGCTACGTGGTGCAACTCTGCATGCTATACGACGTACATGGAGGTGCACTGTGAGATGTCAGTGCACGTGAAACAACACCAGATGGTCCAAATTCACGGATCCCTTTAGTAAGGCATCTATAATAATCGCATCGTGGTTTCAGGACGTAAAACCCCAGATATCATCATCATTATTATTATTATTATTATTATTATTATTATTATTTATATTATTATTATTATTATTGTAGTGAATAAAAAAGACGTTGATACCATCAGGTCAGCTATCATCAGCACAAGAAAAAGGCACGAGATCGGCGATCAAGCACCGTCATCTGGGTTAGCCTGCCTTCCTTTAGAGCTACCACCCGCTTGCTGAGTCCATCAATAAACCCCCTTTTACATTTGGTGGAGGTGCTGGGTAACTGCATCGCCTACACCCTGGAACTCCGATCCCGCACCCTGCCGTCGACCATGCAAGTTGACGCTGCCCAACAGACAGCACCTCTCGCGGCTCCTACTTGCCCCGGCCCGGTTCACCAGCGAGACCCCCCGATCTTTTCGGGCGCCGAAGACCAGGACGTCGAGGACTGGCTGTCGTCCTACGAAAAAGTCAGTGGACCAAACAGGTGGGATGACGCTGCTAAGTTGAGCACCGTCAACTTTTACTTGGCTAATGTGGCGAAACTGTGGTACACAAACCACGAATCCGAGTTCGAGAACTGGGCCACTTTCAAGCAGGCAATATCCTCGGTTTTCGCTCGCCCTGCCATGCGGAAGTTGCGCGCTGAACAACGCCTGCGCTCACGGGCACAAGAACCTGGCGAAACGTTTACCGCCTATATCGAAGATATACTCGATCTCTGCAAGCGCATCGATGCCGCAATGAGCGAAAGTGCCAAGATCCAGCACATTATGAAAGGTGTTGATGACGACGTCTTTCAAATGCTCCTGGCGAAGTCTCCTGGCACGGTGTCTGAAGTGGTAACTCTGTGCCAGAACTACGACGGATTGCGACGGCAACGAGCTCTCACCCGTCGTCCATTTCAGCCTAACCAACCACTCGCTGCACTGGACGTCGTACCTGACCACTCCCGCCTTCTAGCACAAATGAAAGACTTTGTGCGTGAGGAGGTCGCACGTCAGCTTTCCCTCCTGCCGTTTTGTCAGCGCCAAGAGCTCCCGCAGGAGCAGCAAGAGCAACCACTGACACCGTTAGCTCCCATGCTCGGACATGCACTTCAGGACCAGATTGCCGAGGCTATGCCAGTGCCCTTTCAGCAGCAAGTTGTCGCCGCGCCTCTTACTTATGCTGACGCAGTAAAGAGGCAGCAGCCACACCAGCCCTCGCCGTTCAATGTACTGCCGCATGTCACCGCTCCTACTCAGTCTTCCATCGCATGGGCTCCTCCCCTCGCTACCACAGCCTCGACTCAGCCGTATGCCGCGTGGGCGGCGCCCCTTGCTGCAAATGCCTGGCGAACGCGCGATAACCGGCCGATCTCTTTTGCGTGCGGTGGACCTGGCCATATCTCCCGATACTGCGGTCGTCGCGTGCCCGCCTACACAGACGTCCGACCACGAAGCAACTACATGGACCGACCACCTTTTGGTTATGAAAGTTCGGATCGTCAGTCAAACACGTCTTCCCGTGACTATCCCGCAACTTCGTCTCGTCGCTCACCTTCACCCAATCGACGCTCCTTGTCACCCATGCGTCCACGACCAGCCCCTCAAAATGAGGGAAACTAGCCGTCGCAGTTCAAGGGGCAAGAACTGCGCTATCGAAATCTTCAAGTCCTCGCACCTTGCCATCAAATATTGTCGAAGTTTTTGTAGACGGCGCCCATGCATACGCTCTTGTGGATACCGGTGCCGCTGTGTCTGTTATAGACGCCAAACTTTGCCGCAAGCTCCGAAAGGTGACCACGCCGCTTGATATGTTCTTACGTGCAGCAAATGGAGAACCTGTTCGACCTATAGCTGCCTGCACTGCCCGACTCAAAATTGCGGAGGACCACTACATTGTTGAGTTTATCGTCCTTTCCTCGTGCTCTCATGACATCATACTTGGCTGGGATTTCCTATCCCGTAATCGTGCCGTTATAGATTGTGCCCGTTCCGAACTTGAACTGCTTCCGTTCTTCGACCAGCCCTACGACCACATTAATCAAGCCGCGCACAAGCTAGTTGTCAAAGAAGACACTGACATTCCACCGACAACAGCTGTTTTTCTCCCTGTAGTCTCCGACGGCATGCGTGATGAAGTAGCATTTTTCGAGCCATCAAGCCTCTTTCTAAGTCGGAAACCAGTTCTGCTCCCTTGTTCAGCCCTCTCAATTTCTAATGGAGCCAGTGCTCTCTGCCTTACCAATCCCTTTTCGCATACCATCAAACTGTTTAAAGGCGAGTCTCTTGGATGCGTACAGCCCATTGATAACGGACAAATTTTTACCGTGCCGCAAGAATCATCCCAAAGTGACCTCGCCGCCGTCAGTGCTCTTAACCACTCTCATCTACAGGCTTCAAAAGTGTTCGATTCGGCGATCGCAGACGGACTGTCACCATCTGAACGATCTGAACTCCTCCAACTGCTGTACCAGTACCGCGAATCTTTCGATGTTGTTCAACCTTCACTTGGCCGCACTTCTACCACTCTACATTACATCAATACCGGCTCCCATGCGCCACTACGACAGCGGCCATATCGTGTTTCTGCGGCAGAACGCCAAGTTATTACCGAACGGGTGAACGATATGCTGCAACGTGGCGTCATTCAACCTTCACAAAGTCCATGGGCCTCACCTTTAGTGCTCGTTAAAAAAAGGATGGTTCCGTTCGCTTCTGCGTAGATTACCGGCGCCTAAATAAGATCACTCGAAGAGACGTGTATCCTTTACCCAGGATTGACGATGCCCTTGATACTTTACAAGGTGCCGAGTTTTTTTCATCATTAGATTTGCGCTCAGGGTACTGGCAGGTCCCCCTTGCAGATGCCGATCGACCAAAAACAGCCTTCGTGACACCGGACGGTCTGTATGAGTTTAATGTCATGCCCTTCGGCCTCTGCAATGCGCCTGCCACCTTCGAGCGCATGATGGACTCGGTTCTTCGGGGTTTGAAATGGCAAATCTGTCTCTGCTATCTCGACGATATAGTCGTCTTTGCGCCAGACTTTGGAACACATCTCGAGCGCCTCAAACACGTCCTCACGTGCCTGAAGAATGCTCAGCTCCAACTCAATCTCAAGAAGTGTCACTTCGCTGCTCGGCCACTTACGATTCTCGGGCACGTCGTATCAAAGGACGGTATACTTCCAGACTCGGCTAAGTTACGTGCTGTCGCCGACTTCCCCAAACCAACGACTATGAAGCAGTTACGGAGCTTCGTGGGGTTATGCTCCTATTTTCGCCGGTTCGTGCGCAACTTCGCCTCTATCATTGCGCCTTTGACCAAACTTATAGGCAGCGCCACTGATATTTCGTCATTGTCTTCTGAGTGTGACCAAGCCTTCTGTACCCTTCGTCGTCTCCTGACTTCGCCACCAATACTGCGTCACTACGATCCTACGGCAGCAACTGAGGTACACACCGACGCCAGTGGTGTCGGCCTCGGTGCGGTTCTCGCGCAACGCAAGCCTGGATTCGCCGAGTATGTCGTCGCCTACGCCAGCAGAACTCTTACCAAGGCTGAATCAAACTACAGCGTCACCGAGAAGGAATGCTTGACGATCGTTTGGGCGCTTGTCAAGTTCCGCCCATACCTTTATGGCCGTGCTTTTGATGTAGTAACGGACCACCACGCATTATGCTGGTTATCTTCGCTTAAGGACCCATCGGGTCGTCTTGCCCGTTGGGCTCTTCGGCTTCAAGATTATGACATTCGCGTGGTATATCGTTCCGGCCACAAGCATGCCTATGCTGATGCACTGTCACGATCTCCCCTATCCCCGGACATCGCATCTGTTTCCTCGGACAAAACGTTGTCAGCGCTTGACGAGGACACCATCTCTTCTGCACAACGCAATGACCCATGGATCGCTTCGCTTCTTGACGCGTTATCCGAGGCACCGACACTTCCAACCACTCGAACCCTGCGCCGCCAGGCTCCGCACTTCAGTATTCGGGATGGCCTTTTGTACCGGCGCAACTATTCAGCAGATGGTAGGAAATGGCTACTAGTCATTCCCCGAATGCTGCGCTCTACCATCTGCGCGTCGTTTCATTCCGACCCGCAATGTGCTCACGCCGGTGTTTTCAAGACCTACGAGCGCCTACGAAAAAGGTATTACTGGCGCGGAATGTTTACCTTCGTCCGCCAGTTCATTCGCGGCTGCCACGAATGTCAGCGGCGGAAAAGCCCCCCACATCCTGCAACAGGTTCATTGCAGCCACTTCCATGCCCAGACCGCCCATTCGACCGAGTAAGAATTGACCTCTACGGACCACTACCATTAACAACGGCAGGCAACCGATGGGCTATCGTGGCAGTGGATAATCTAACACGGTACGCTGAAACTGCTGCTCTCCCCACAGCTGCAGCACAAGACGTCGCAACTTTCATACTCAATCGTTTTGTGCTTCGTCATGGTCCTCCTCGAGAACTCCTCAGTGACCGAGGGCGTGTTTTCCTCTCCGATGTAATACAAGCACTTCTTCAGCAGTGCCATATAGTTCACCGGAAGAGTACAGCCTACCACCCTCAGACGAACGGCTTGACTGAGCGGTTTAATCGTACTCTGGGGGACATGCTTGCTACGCATGTCGCTTCTGATCAAACAAACTGGGACCTCGTTCTCCCATTTGTTACATACGCGTATAACACCGCTACGCAAGTCACTACCGGGTTTTCCCCATTTTTTCTCCTGTACGGTCGCGAACCATCACACACCATCGACACTTTACTGCCATACTCGCCAGATCCCTCCGAATACAAGCCTGTCTCGGAAGCCGCTCGTTACGCAGAAGAGTGCCGCAAGCTAGCCAAGCGGCTTACTACATCCGACCAACAGCGCCAGAAGGAGATCCGTGACGACGACCATCGTTCTGCACCAACGTTCGTTCCTGGAGCACTTGTATGGCTTCATGTACCGCCCTGCGCCCCTGGTGTATCACCCAAGCTACTCTCCAATTATCATGGTCCCTACCGCGTGGTCGAGCGTACTTCACCCGTGAACTACGCCATTGAACCCCTCACGCCACCGAGCGACCGTCGTCGGCGTGGACGTGATATCGTTCACGTAAACCGTCTGAAGCCGTACTTTGACCCGCTTGTCCCCACGTGTTAGATCGCCAGGATGGCTTCAACTTTTTCGCCGGGGGTAATTGTAGTGAATAAGAAAGACGTTGATACCATCAGGTCAGCTATCATCAGCACAAGAAAAAGGCACGAGATCGGCGATCAAGCACCGTCATCTGGGTTAGCCTGCCTTCCTTTAGAGCTACCACCCGCTTGCTGAGTCCATCAATAAACCCCCTTTTACATTATTATTATTATTAATATATTATTATTATTATTATTATTACGACGTACATCATAAATGCCAACAACAACCGAATACAAAAAGGGGAGGACGCTTGAGGGTCTCCTCTAAGAACAGATTGCGATAGCGTAACCAGGCCTCGTGCGCATCGCCTTCTCCACGGCTAGCCTCCTTCGGCTCTCAGCGTATGTCGCAACCATGCCATAAGAAGACTAATGACTATGCACGTAACATAGGCTGTTTTAAAGTACCCCTGAATACCTGTACTACAAGCACACTTGTAAAGTGTCCCATAAATTATAGTAATTCCTTCTGCGAATCAGCGAAGGGCCCACTACCCGTCCGTAGGGGCAACACGCAAACCTACGCCGTTGTTCATTTTGTTGATGCTCCTGCTACTGATGACGAATAAATATGTCTGAAGGGTTTGTAAGGAGTCTGCCTTCAGAACTCCCCATCATATCGCAATACACATGTTTTGAGGTGTAGCGTGAGACTACGTTTCTGCCAAGCATAATAAAAGGCGTTAAACACACTCCACATACTAGATGACATTCATGCAGATTCTTACGCAGCAGTTTCAAGAAATATTGCGGCTTTGTGGTAGACCTTATGGTTGTCCCGCAGACAGCCTCGATTCGACACTCAAATGACCCGAAAATCATCATTTATATGCATATTTCACAGTTTTTTTCTGTTTTGGTCACGGAGAAGATGCCTTCCCGCTCACAACCAACGACCACGTCACCGGCCACGACAACGCCGCCGCCACAGTCAAAATTTTTCTGCGAAACGAGCTCTTTAATACTGTCGCTTTAAAATGACAACAATGCATATAAAGGCACTGACAGCACCATCCTCATCGACATTAGGAAAAATAAATTGAGCTGGAGGTAGAGGAATTTTCATTGCTGTAAATGCAGGCGTTCTTTACATTACAAAGAAAAAAGATTGCAGACATGGCAAAAATATATGTACGTTTGAATCTAAACAGATTAGAAGGCAAGTAAACATCAGCGGAACGCGGTGAAGCACGCAGAAGAGAGATAAAAACTGCGAAACGTAAAAACAAAGACGCCAGCCGGTGTCGGATTACTGCATCTTGCTGTCGGTGTGAACTTCCGTCTTATTCTTTGATTTCGGTGCCGTCTTAGCTTCGCCAGCACTTGCTTGCCTGGAGCTGGGCGAATGCACGTTTCGGCGCGCTACCGTGAAGTGGGCGAAAAGTCTTGGTGGTGGGACTGTTGTCGCTGATGCTGCATCAGCGGTGGATGGCCTGGAGTCGTCTGCTAAACAGTCACCTGCGGTTTCATCTGCGGTGCCTTCAGAGGATGTACACAAGAAGCTATCACGGATTCAGTCCTTGGTCGGATGTTTGAAGAGTCAGTGGGCACAGTACGCCGCTTCGGAACTGTTAACTTGGTGTATAGTGCCGCCTCACACCATAGGCCTATAGGCTGGCATGGGGCCTACATATGGCGGTTTCTTGTCATCACACATGACACAGAAGTCATCCAGGTCACCTCGTTGATAGGCCCACCTCACGGCTTGGTAGAAGGAAAACCGCGTGGCTGAGAGAAGAGGGAACGCTCCGTTGCCCTCATCTTGGAAGTAGCTGATGGGAGGGTGCCTGCGGCGGACTTGGTAGTCGAAGGTGGCTCGACCCCGTACCGCAGCATCGTAGAAGAGAAACAGTGAGGCTGAGAGAAGACAGAACGCTTAGTTGCCCTCATCTTTGAAGTAGCCAATGGGAGGGTGCTTCGGCAGACTTGGTAGTCCGATTCGGCTCGGCCCCATACCGTGGCTTAGTAGAAGGGAAACAGCGTGGCTGATAGAAGAGGGACCCCTTCGTTGTCGTCATCTTCGAAGTAGCCGGTGGATGGGTGCCTAAGGCAGACTTGGTAGTCTGATTCGGCTCGGCCCAACCCCGCGGCTTCGTAGAAAGGAAACAGCATGCCTGAGAGATGATGGACCGCTTCATTGTCGTCATCCTGGAAATGGTCGGCGGGAAGGTGCCTGCGGCGGACTTATAGTCGAAGGCAGCTCGGGCCCATCCCGCGGCTTGGTAGAAGTGGAAGTGCGTGCCCGAAAAAAGAGGGACCACTTTGTTGTCACCATCTCGGAAGAGGCGAGCTGAAAGCTGTAAGCGGCAAACTTCGTAGTCGAAGGCGCCCGAGACGACGTTCTCTTGAATATCTTCGCTGCGAGCGTTCATGTTAGAGCTGCGGAACTCCAGAGAGTAGACACAGCCCAACAGAATTCTGCCTGGGACACTCTTCGCGCATACGCCCAGTCGCGGGACGAAGGTTGGCAAACCGCTGAAACAGGCTTGATGACGATGATGATGATGAATATGACGGCCTAAATGCCTACATCACCACCACTCTGGGGCTTTCCTATTTTGATGATGATGATGACGCCCTAAATATGGCTCATATCCACTCACGATGATATTTATGAGAAAAATAACGCAAGTAAAAGGAAAACAGTGCATTAAGTGTTTTTCTCTCGTTCAGACCAGACAGTATAATCATTATCTTTAATTGATTGATTTATGTGGGGGTTTAACGTCCCAAAACTACCATATGATTATGAGAAGCGCCGTAGAGGAGGGCTCCGGACATTTTGACCACCCGAGGTTCTTTAAAATGCACCCGAATCTGAGCACACGGGCCTACAACATTTTGCGCCTCCATCAGAAATGCTGCCGCCGCCGGGATCCGAACTGGCGACCTGCGTGTCAGCAGCCGAGTACCTTAGCCACTAGATATGGTCATTATCTTGACTGGAAAATAAACACGAGTCTTCTTGTTCATGACCTTGCTTGCTTCCTTCGCTCAATTTGACTCGTATGAACTAACTGGGGATTCGTTATGAAACCGTCGTTAACATTAGGATAAGCTATTAGAAAAAACTTTAAAATATAGATCAAGTAAAGTGAATTAACTGTTTGACTGGTAAGTATATAAGTATGAAACTATAATATGGAATACGATAAACTAGTGAGAAGTTCAAAATGATAATTTTCATTGGGAACACCTTAAAGGGGCCGTGTGACACAATTTAAGAATGTATTCTTCATCGGTCCTTCTGGTGCGGTAGAATGCCCCAATATATTTGCGCAAGTGGCAAAGCCAAAATCGTAGCTGTGGCATTTTTATTTCACGGGACAAACTACCTTGATTTCGGGCTACGGGGGCAAACATTAGCCACTTTGGTTACGAGAGGTGATTTTGTGATATGGGACGTCACGACAAAGACCATTTGCTTTTGATTGGCTTGACGCAACAAGCAGCGTGCAGTATCTATATGGTGGTAGCTAGGCCACATGAATAGATGCTAAAAACATATAAATCCTTTTTAGACTTTTTCAGAACTAAATTATTCCCGTTTTTAATCGATGTATTTTCACAACAACGAACACCATGCCGCGTTTTTAGCGAGCCAAAAGTGCGACATGCGGCGGACGCCGGCGTTGCAGTCGAACGCGTCTTGCCTGCAAGCCTATACGTGGCTACGCCCAAAGCGTATCCATCTTACACAGTGAGACCGAGGTAGAGTCTGCTTCACGACGCACGTAGTTTGTAGTAACACAGCCTCCTAATCGCTATGCTAACGACGTCATCAAAAGCAGTGGTTGCGAGGCTTTGCGTGCAGGGCATCATTAAGTCACATTTCCGGTAGGTCTTTATAAAATGCACTTTGTGACTAGAAGCGGTATTTGACCACGGCACCGACGCCAACGCTGCAATTTCTGGGAAACCAGCTCTTTAACGCTGTCGCTTCAAAATGACAACAATGTGCATAAATGCCCTGAAAGGACCATCCTCATTGACCTCAGGGAAAATAAATGAAGCTGCAGGCACAGGAATTTCTTATGGCTGCAAATTCATGCATTATTTATATTAACCGATAAAAAAACATTACAGACACGACTAAAATATATGTACGTACGAATCTATGCAGATTAGAAGGCATGTAAACATCAGCGGAACGCAGGAGGGATGACAATTATAAAACGCAAGAACCAAGACGCCAGCTGGAGTTGAATTGCTGCATCTTGCTGACGGTGTGAGCACCCGTCCTCTTCTTTTATTTCGATGGTGTGTTAGCTTTGCCAGCACTGGCTTGCCTGGAGCCGGTCATTACGGCAATTGAATGTCTCGTCGCCGCACCGTGAAGTGGACGAGAAGTTTTGATGGTGGGGCTGTTGTCACCGATGCGGCATCACAGTCGTTTGTTGAACAGTCTCCTGTGGCTTGATCTGCAGAACTTTCTGTGAATTTTTTTTAATAATACTGTCAACCCTCGCTTGAGGGTCATAACAGGGAGGGAGTACAATATGAGTACAAACAGAACACCACTAAGCAATAAACACAGGAAAACAGAATGAGCAGTACTTCAACCATTACCAAAATAAGCATCAATTTCTCTGTCAAAAGTTTTGCACATCGGCACTATTAATAACATGTTGGGGTAAAGAATTCCATTGTTCTATAGCGTCCGGGGAAAATGACCACCAAAAGATGTCAGTGCGAGTGCTAAAAGGTTCAATGGGGGCATCATGATTCAATCTAGTGCTACGTTTTCCAGGAAGGCGTATGTACTCGTCTTTAGGTATTTTGAATATCCCTTGGATTTTACGAAATAATGTTTAAAGTTTTTGTTTCCGTCTTCGAATTTTCAGTGATTCTAAATTGCATAAACTTAGCATATCAGTTACTGAATCCCGCCTTCTATATCTAGAGCACACAAACCGAGCTGCACGCTTCTGAATACGTTCTAATTTGGTGACCAAGTGTTTCTGGTGAGGGCTCCAAACCACAGAGGCGTATTCCAGTCTAGGTCTAATATATGTGTGGTATGCAAGCAGCTTTACATGTTTCGGTGTTTTATGCATCTTTGCTCGTAGAAAACACCGTTTTTTAAATGACTCAGAAGAAACCGATTCAATGTGACGGTGCCAAGTTAGGTTGTTCGTAATTGTCACCCCTAAGTATTTAAAATGGGACGTTTTACCGAGTTTGTTGCACCCGATGTTGTACTGGAAATTGAGAACATTTTTCTTGTTGGTAATGTGTACATATGTTGTTTTTTTTAAGTTAATTTGCATATCCCATTCGCAACACCACAATTCCAAATCTTCAAGGCACTTATTCAACTCGAGTTGATTATCAGTACAGCTTACAGGCATATAAATGAAACTATCATCAGCATAAAGTTTCATCTTAACAGGTGGCTTTACAATAGTACTTATATCATTTATGTACAACAAAAACAACAGCGGGCCAAGCATGGACCCTTGAGGCACACCTGAAAACACATCTAGCGTAGCTGAAAAAGAACCATCAATCCTCACTGCTTGCTTGCGTTTACTCAGGTAGGCGCCAATCCAATTTAAAATTTCATCACTGAATCCCATTTTACTCCGTTTAAAGAGCAGTTTAGTGTGGTTTACAACATCAAAGGCTTTAGCAAAATCAATACAAATTACATCAACTTGTTTGCGATCGTCTGTAGCCGAGCTGAAATCATGAATTGTTTGAATCAACTGCGTCACTGTGGACCTGCCACTTCTAAATCCATGCTGACAGTCAATAAGTAAGTGATTAACCTCCAAGTGAACCATGATATGCTTTGCTATTATATGCTCTATGACTTTGCAGCAAACAGCCGTCAGTGACACAGGACGATAGTTGCTAATAATTATTCGGTTGCCGGCTTTAAACAAAGGCATGATAATTGCGCAAAGCCAGTCCTGTGGAATAGAGCGAGTTTCTAAAGATTTTTTGAAGATAATAACAAGGAAGAACGATACCCATTCTGCGTATCTTTTCAGAAAAGCAGTTGGTATCTTGTCCGGGCCGCTAGCCTTCTTTGCATCCAGATTTAGCAACCGAGAAAATACACCTTCTTGATCAAACAATAAGGGTTCCATAGGACATGCGCATGAATAATGCAAGTTGCTATCACCGCGCACATCTGACGGCATCGTGAACACGGACTGGAAAAACCTGTTAAACTCGTCTGCTATTTCAGTTTTTTTGCGTCACTGTTCTCGATCCGGCTGTGATCTGTTCAATTTTTTTTTTCTGCCGCTCATATAAAGCCAGAACTTCTGAGGTGCACTCTTCAGAAATTCTGCGAGGGTATGTTTGAAAAACTTACTCTTTGATTCGGACAAGGCTTCTTTTAGGGTTTTACGAGCTTGAGATAATTCAGTAGTGTTCCTCCCTTTTTTCCCTAGTCTTTTAATTTTTCTTTTCATGTGAACTATATTCCTGGTTACCCATCGGCTGCGTTGTTTTACTTTTTTAAGACGAGACGGGATGAATCTCTGTACACAGGTGTCCACGATTGCCTTAAATCGATTCCACAATGTCTCAACGAACTCGTGTTCTGAGGCAGACTGAAATTCGTCGAAGGCGACTTCTAAAAAAATCTAAAATAGAAGTGTCGTCCGCTTCTGCAAAATTTTTAACTTTTACACGCGAAACAGGCTTTGGACGATCGCTTTTCTCTGTGGCAATGTTGATAACAACTAGCCGGAGGTCTGATATACCCGCTTCCACTGACACCATGTAGCCATCCAACTGGCTTGTTACGAACACAAGGTCGAGCAATGACTTCGTTTCCGTGGTTATTCTAGTGGCTTCCTTTACGATTTGTGTAAGGTTGTGCGAAAACAATATCTTTAATAATTTCTCTCCGCTTGCAATTTCGATATTACCAGGCATCAGGGTTTCCCAGTTAATATGGGGAAGGTTAAAATCACCAGCCATTATCATCCGTGTGCTATCATTTATATTGTTGCAAAGAAAAGTATTTAAATCATCTAAAAATTCAGGCGAGGTACAGGGGGGTCTGTAAACGGCTCCGATTAAGTATACCAGGTTTTTGTAAGTTATCTTACACCACACGCACTCCTGTAACTTGCAAACAATTAGTGCTGCCCGAATTGAAGATTTCACGACAATCGCAACGCCACCCCCTCGATAATCTCGGTCCCACCTGAACATGGTGTATCCCACGGGAACAATGCAGTCGCTTGACACAGGGCTGCTGAGCCATGTTTCTGTTATAATTATTACGTGAGGAGATGGTGATAATATCAGACACTCTAGATCTGTTACTTTGTTTGCAATGCTACGAGCATTTAACAGGATGACGGTTAGCTATGATGATGACGGCCTTACACCAGGAGGGCTCTGGGAGTTGTTAGATTCATTTGATGCATCTTGTGTGTTATCTTGTTCGCCCTTCCCCCGCTTGCTCTGCAAAGGAAAACGTTTTTGTAGTTTATGGTCCCAGCCATAAAGCCTGCTATCTATTTTAAGTTTATCGTGAACCAGCGTTGCTTTTTTTCCTTGAGCCCTATCTGCTGCCGCACTATCCCACAGTTTCTTCGGTACTTGTACAGTTTCTTGGGCATAATCGTTGCTCACGCTAATCGAACGGCCTTTCAGTTTGCCACGGTTCTTCATTACGCATTCCTTCTCTTTGAAATCACAAATTTTCATTATGACCGGCCTAATTTTTCCAGTTTGTTCTCTGCCAATTCGATGTATTCTCTCTATTGTTGTGGCGGGGACCCCGAGTATTTTACGAAACACATTTTCTACAACAGACGCCATTAAGTCCGCCTTAGTTTCAGATTTTTGCTCAGGAATGCCGAAAACTAAGAGGTTATTTCTTCGAGTTCGGTTTTCATAATCAAGAAGTTTTTCTGCCTGCCGCTGCACGACAGACCCTTGGTACTCAATTCGTGCGTTTAGTTCTTGAATTAGCTCAAGAGATTGTGTAAGTTTGTCGGTCTTAGCATTTAGAGCCGCTATATCTGCCTTAATTGTTATGGTCGTGTCGCTGGCTACCTTTTGATTGTTTAGGATTTCCTTCAGCATGTCTTTAGTATCAGGTCCCGGATTTTCCTCTATGTCACTCGACATCAACAGGCATAAAATTACAGACCAACAATCGACCACAATAGCACAGCACGTTCGAGGGCACGGCAGAACCAACAAAAATCAATTGTCACTACGGTAAGTAACAGTGCCATACCGGGAACTAACCTGCAAAACAAACAGCAGCGGTTTCAGCATGCTGTTGCTGGCAGAGTTGCCGTGCCCTCTGAAGAAGTTCATGTCAGTCCGCTTCTTAAGTGCATTTTCTGTCGACGACGTCACCCCTGTCGGTAGCCGGCCGGCGAACGGTGATTCCACGACGCCGCATCGATGAATGAGCACGGACGCTATCGCTTCGTTTTTGGTGCTTGTCGCTGAAGTTGTAGGCGTAACCCACGGCAATGCCTGCAAAACAAACAGCAGCGGTTTCAGCATGCTGTTGCCGGCAGAGTTGCCGTGCCCTCTTTTCACACGAAAAACTCACACGAGAAACTCACCAATTCAGTCCTTGGTCGGATATAAAAAGTGTCAGTGGGCACAGTGCGCAGCTTCCGTGCTGTTACCTTGGAGTGGAGTGCTGGCTCACGCCCCAGGCTTGTGGCTGGGAAGGGGTCAGTGCGTGGCGATGTCTAGTCATCGCACACGACAGAAGTAATCCTGGTCACCTCGTTGATAGGCTCACCCCACAGCTTGGTAGAAGGGCAACCACGTGGCTGCGAGAAGAGAGATCGCTTCATCGTCATGATCTTGGAAGTAGACGGTGGGAGGGTGTCTGCGGCAGGCTTGGTAGTCAAAGGCGGCTCAGCCCTGTCCCGCGGCTTGGTAGAAGGGCAACCACGTGGCCGAGAGAAGGCGACCGCTTCATCGTCATGATCTTGGAAGTAGCCGGTGGGAGGGTGGCTGCGGCAGGCTTGGTAGTCGAAGGTGGCTCAGGCCAGTCCCGCGGCTTGGTAGAAGGGCAACCACATGGCTGAGAGAAGAGGGATCGCTTCATCATCATGATCTTGGAAGTAGCCGGTGGGAGGGTGGGTGCGGCAGGCTTCGTAGTCGAAGGCGGCTCAGCCCTGTCTCGCGGCTTGGTAGAAAGGCAACCACGTGGCTGAGAGAAGAGGGACCGCTTCATCGTCATGATCTTGGAAGTAGCCGGTGGGAGGGTGGCGGCGGCAGGCTTGGTAGTCGAAGGTGGCTCAGCCCTGTCCCGCGGTTTAGTAGAAGGGCAACCATGTGGCTGAGAGAAGAGGGACCGCTTTATCGTCATGATCTTGGAAGTAGCCGGTGGGAGGGTGGCTGTGGCAGGCTTAGTAGTCGAAGGCACCTCAGCCCTGTCCCGCGGTTTGGTAGAAGGGCAACCACGTGACTGAGAGAAAAGGGGTCGCTTCATCGTCATGATCTTTGAAGTAGCCGGTCGGAGGGTGGCTGCGGCCAGCTTCGTAGTCGAAGGCGGCTCAGCCCTGTCCCGAAGCTTGGTAGAAGGGCAACCGCGTGGCTGAGAGAAAAGGCACCACTTCGTTGTCATAATTTCGGAAGTGGCCGGCGGGACGGTGCGTGCGGCAGACTTGGTAGTCGAAGGCGGCTCGGCCCCATTTCGCGGCTTCGTACAAGAGGAACACCGTGGCGGAGAGAAGAGGGACCACTTCGTTGTCATTTCGGAAGTAGCCGGCGGGGAGGTGCCTGCGGCGGACTTGGTAGTTGCAGGCGGCTGGGCCCCGTCCCGCGGGTTCGTAGAAGGGAAACAGTGGGGCTGGGAGAAGAGGGACCACTTTATTGTCGCCATTTTGGAAGATGGCCCGCTTAAAGGTGCGTGCGGCAGACTTCGTAGCCCAAGGCGCCCGAGACGACGTTCTTTTGAATATCTTCACTGCGAGCGTTCAGGTTAGAGATGCGGAGCTCCAGAGAGTAGACACAGTCCAACAGAATTCTGCCTGGGACACTCTTCGCGCATACGCCCAGTCGTGTGACGAAGGTTGGCAAACCGCCGAAACAGGCTTGATGACGATGATGATGATGACTATGACGGCCTAAATACTTGCATCACACCCACTCTGGGTCTTTCTTCTGATGATGATGATGACGCCCCAAATATGGCTCATACCCACTAGATGATATATATATGAGAAAAATAACGTACTTAAAAGGAGAACAGTGCGTTAAGTGTTTTGTCTCTCGTTCAGACCAGACAGTATGGTCATTATTTCGACTGCAAACGAATGTGATTCTTCTTCTTCTTCATTACCTTGCTTGCTTGCTTGCTTTCTTGCTTGATTCACTACATTTCACTCATACCCTCTACAGGAAATTTATCATTAAACCGTCGCTAATATTAGCATACACTATTAGAAAAAATTAAATTCTACATGAAGTAAAATGAATTAACTGGTTGTCTAGAGAGTATAAAAGTATAAAACTGTAATATGGAATACAATAAATTAGTGACAAGTTCGGAATAATAATTTTCATTAGGAATAACTTCAAGGGGTCTTGCGACACAATATGAGCATGTATTTTTACATCGGTTATTCTGGTGCTGTAGAATGCCTCGATATTTTTACGCAAGTGGCAACGCCAAAATCGAAGCTGTCACAATTTTATTTCACGTGACAAACTACCTTAATTTCTAGCTACGGTAGCACACATCGACAACTTTGGTTCTGGGAAGTGACGTTATGATATGGGACGTGACAACAAAGACCGTTTGGTTATGATTGACTTGACGTGACAAGCAACGTGCAGTATCTATATGGTGGAAGCTAGACCACATGAGAAGATGTTAAAACACATAAACCCTTTTTAGACTTTTTCAGAACTAAATTATTTCCTTTTTTAATCGATGTATTTTCACAACGACGAACACCATGCCGCGTTTTTAGCGAGCCAAAAGTGCGACATGCGGCGGACGCCAGCGTTGTAGTCGAACGCATCTTGCCTGCTAGCCTATACGTGGCTACGCCCAAAGCGTGGGTATGTATCTTATACAGTGAGACAGTGGGAGAGTCTGCTACCCGACGCACGTGGTTTGTAAAAACACAGCCTCTTAACAGCTATGCTAACGACGTCATCAAAAGTAGATGTAGCGAGACATTGTGTGGAGGCCACCATGAGGTGACATTTGTGGTATGTCTTTATGGGACACGCTCTGGGATTGGAAGCGGTCTTTGACGTCAGCAGGCGAGTGAAATGCAAAAGAGAGCGTTTTTCGTCATCGACTGCTCGAGTTTCGAGCTTTTAGGACCCATAACTCTACTTTTCATGCCCCGATTTTTATCATTCTTGTTGCATTCGTCTCAGCAATGATTTCTAGATAAAGCTGTCGCAAAAGCCTGGTAGGGCTCTTTCAAAAGCAATTCTTTTCGTGTTTTTGTTAAATTCGCAGACGGCACTGCACACGATTCTGATGCTGTCAGATTGTTGGCAGACGTTCTTGTTCCGAGATCTTTTTGTTACACCTTGTGAGCATTCTGTTACGCAGTGACGTAACACAAGGCTCTGTGGCTCAAATACTAGCTATGACCAGCTTAGAGGTAGAAAAACTAGAGAAATACACACATAGAAGCATACAGGCAAGATTAGCCTGCAGGACGTCTTTAACGTCTTTCCTCCACTCGAGTAATATTCGCATTCGATGAGAATGAAACAGCGGAGAACGATTCTTATCATGCAGAAGGCCTTACTGCAATCCTCTCTCGGATCCAAAAAAATTTTATCATTCTTACTTGCTTCTTTTACTATTTTTGTTCACAGATATATAATTATTTTCCGCTCAAAACTAACGGCGTCGTCACTGACCACGGCACCGCCGCCGCAATTTCTGCGAAACGATATATTGATATGTGGGGTTTAACGTCCCAAAACCACCATATGATTATGAGAGACGCCGTAGTGGAGGGTTCCGGAAATTTCGACCACCTGTGGTTCTTTAACGTGCACCCAATGCTGAGCACATGGACCTACAACATTTCCGCCTCCTTCGGAAATGCAGCCGCTGCAATTGGGATTCGATCCCTCGACCTGTGGGAATTTCCGTGAAACAAGCTCTTTACACGCTGTCGCTTCAAAATGAAAACAATAAGCATAAAATAGCAAACGGCAAAATTCGATATTCTCCTTGAGATTTAAAAGAATAAATGGAGTTGCAGGCAGGGTGAGTTTATGACGGCCAAATATTTATTGAAGTGTTATTTATTGAAGCGAGAAAGAAGATTACACACACGACAAAATATATAGATGCGTGTGAATATATATTTAACTTATAAGGAATATAAACGTCTGCAGAATGCGGTGAGGCACGCAGAGGAGGCGTAAAAATTACGAAGCGTAAAAACCAAGACACAACGAGGAGTTGATTCACTGCCTCTTGCCGTTGTTCTGAACATCTGTTTTGTTCTTTGATTTCGGCACTGTCTTAGCTTTGCCAGCACCCGTTCTCTGCGAAATGGTCACGCTGATCGCACATTTCTTCGCCACACTGTGAAGTAGGTGCCATTGATGCTTCTTCAATGGCAACAGAGCTGGAGTCACCTGTTCAACAGCCGCCTGCTGTTTGATCTGCGGTGGTTGACGTTGGTACACACCAAAAGATAAGGCCGATTCTGTCCTTGGTCGGACGTTTGAAGAGTAAGTGGCCATTTTGGGCTGTTTCGGCGTTGTCACCTTGGGCTTAAGTGCTGGCTGACGCCCCACCCCTGTAGGCCGGGACGGGGTGCGTTCGTGGAGGTTTCTTGTCATCACACACGCCACAGAAGTCATGGAAATCACCTCTTGATAGGCCCGCCCCACTGCTTGGTAGACGGGAAACCGCGTGGCTGATAGAAGAGAGACCGCTTCGTTGTCGTCATCCTAAACGTGGCCAATGGGAGAGTGCCTGCGGCAGACTTGTAGGTCGAAGGCGGCTCGGCCCCGTCCCAAGGCTCCGTAGAAGGGGAAAAGCGTGGCATAGAGAAGAGGGTCCACTTCCCAAATAAACCGAACTTCTGATAGGCTATGTGGTACGAGAGACCAAAATATCCTGAGAAGAGGAGACTTCTTTGCGGACGTTAGATGTGTACATACAGACAAAGCATCCGAAATAATAATAGCTTTTGATTGCTGATAATTTAGTTTTCGAAGAGCCAATGTAATAGCCAGGAATTCTGCGATATAAATTGGTGTGAAGTCAGGCAATCGGAGCGCAAAAGACCAATTAGGCTGATGAGAAAAAATACCTACTCCAGCCTTCCGAAGATTGCGTTGCGTCCGTCGAAATTACTACGTATTTAGGAAAATGACTGAGATGGTCTTGAAGGAGGCCCTCCAGAACATGCTTTGGAAGTAACTTGGCATATTCGAAAAAATATCATCAAAAATTAAGTCAAATGGCGCCGAGAATTGGGTTTGGGGAGTTAAATGCCGGAGGGAAACGTGAAGATTTGATAACAGAGACTAGACGAAAATGACTTGGGGTCTTTGATAACGAAACCACGGGCGCTGAAAGAAAGAAACTGGATGTTTGATGAAAACTGTCTGTGAACAGAAGAAGGGCACATCGTAAAGTTTTAAAAATGTTTGCACAGTAAGCTGTCGAAATCTAGCATCGAGTGGAATGATTCTAGCTTCCAAATAAAGCATGCTATTCGCGACACACCTAGGTAGCCCGAGACACAGCCGCAGAGCTTGCCTTTCTAGCAATATAAGAGGTCTTAATTTGTACTCAGCACTTCCAGAAAACAGAACGCAGCCAAACTCCAGAATTGGGCGTACGTAAAGTTTGTATATCCTAAGTAACGTATCCCTGCGCATCCCTGAATTCTTATTGCAAAACCGGCGGAGCAATCCTACGGCGCTTTCGGCTTTACGGGTGTTTGATTCTATTTGTTGCTGCCAATTTAAATTGTCCACGTAGACAATACCAAGATATCTTAGCGCTGTTACTTGTGGAATCGAATCATTTCGATAATGCAGTGAAAAAAATACAGGATCGGGTAGAGGGAATACAAGCAGAGCACATTTGCTAACATTAAGTGAGAAAGACAGCCCGCCAAGCCATACCTCAAGCTCACTCAAATAAGAATGTAAGATTTGATACAAACTATTGATATCTCGGGATGACGAGAAAAAAGCAATATCATCGGCGTAGACGTAAAGAGGAACATTTTTATGAACGGGAATAGATGATAATAATATATTGAATAAAAGAGGTGACAGGACTGATCCTTGCGGAACACCTCTTGTTTGCTTATATGAGGCAGAAGTAATTTCCTCGTGGCAACAAAAGAATCTCTCAAAGAGAAATTCCTGAACCCAAGATATAATGTACTTGGGAACCTCACAGTCCACTAATCTTGAAATTAATGTACTGTATTCCACACTATCATAGGCTTTTGCGATACCTAACGTGACTATAGCAGAAAGCTCACCAAATACTTTTGCAAGGCGAATTCGGCTTTCCAAATCAACATGAGCCGACCATATAGAGCACCCCTGTCTAAATCCTACTTGCCTTGGTGAAAGGATGTCCTGACGAGCAATGAATTCACTGAGCCTTCTATGAAGAATTCTTTCAATTATTTTAACTAGGTTTGAAGTAAGCGAAATTGGCCGAATGTTATCCAGGACATATCCGAGGCTTGGATTTTTTCGCAGCAACACAACTTTAGCAATTTTCCATGCGCTTGGAATCCATGTGTGCTGTAAGGAGCAGTTAACAATATTCAAAAGCTCCTCAGGATGGGAATTAAATATCAATTTAATCATAGAGTTTGTAATCTGATCTGGACCAAGAGCCGCTTGCTTTACAGTTAGTATGACATCTGCCAGTTCAGCCATAGTGACTTCCCGAAAGTCCGAGGTTGCGCTTTTGAATGTCACGGGTCTCAAGCATGACGAACGGCGGCTGCATTTCCGATGGAGGCGGAAATGTTGTAGGCCCGTGTGCTCAGATTTGGGTGCACGTTAAAGAACCCCAGGTGGTCTAAATTTCCGGAGCCCTCCACTACGGCGTCTCTCATAATCATATAGTGGTTTTGGGACGTTAAACCCCACATATCATCATCATCAAGCATGACAAAGCAAAACGCGCTTCAAGTCCTTTCGCGATGCCCTCTAACAAATCTGTTGTCTCTTTAGGAGACAGCACTACTGAATGCGAATATGCTGGTACCTGCGTCGATTTTTTGTTCCGTAGAAACCTGTACAGGGCAGGGGCCGAATTCACAAAGCTTTCTCTTTGGCTACGCATTTTCTTAGCCATAAATTCTTTTATCTGGAGGGATTACTATAGCGCGGGTATGAATTTAACTTATTCGGCACTTAAGAGGGCAAGGAGGACACACGATAGCCGATGAAACGACAAGGAAAGAAAGAAGTGTGTGCCGATAATATCAAGGTAGCACACAAAGCGTCTAGCATCGAGAGTATACGATGATAGCCAATGATTTGCTGCATCTAAGTTTCAGTTACGCGAGCGTCTGCTACAGCGCTTACGGGATGCCGCGTACGTTGTAATAGGCGTTTTGGCGGGCTGTGCAAAGCCAAGCACTCGCCTTTCATCAACGACTGTAGCTAAAAACGAAATTTCTCGATGGCCTAAGTCATCGAGCAATCCATGCACTATCTCGCCAAGTACAAGTAAACAACACTCCAGGTGCACCACATAAATGAAACCACACATAAATCGATGCATGCAATGTTTGAAAATGTGCCTCGTATGTCTTCCCCTGTTTAACGCGACCAGTTACCTTACATTTCATTGAAGCTGCGCTGCTACTTAACTAATTCGGTGCAATCTAGCACGGTATAGTGGTGAACGTAAGGGTGTTTTGTGCCTGTAGTCAAAGGTAGCCTTTGTTACAATTTCTTATTACAAGACACATGAGCGACTTTGGTGCCTGCAGACGAATTGTGCGGAAATAGATAACAGCAGTAATCAAATGAAATTGTGAGCGCAATTTCGATGGTTCCATGCACCGCAGCATTTTTATAAAGCCGGATTGCGAGAACGTGCGAGAACGTACGCTTAGGTATATGTCTACGTAAAATGAGGGAGACTCGTCGGGAGGTGTCTCAGTGCTAATGCTTTTCACAAAACACGGTCCAAATATTTCGTCCAGCGTTGTTTGAGTGCGCAAACAAAGAAAGGAACGTGTATACGAGTCTTGAGGTCGAGAGACGTTATCACACGTGCAAAAAGGACGGAAAGAGAGAGAGACAGACTCTCGTTTCGGCTTCGTGAAAGCTTGAAATTGATAGATAATAAAGACAATTTTCTGGCCCAGCAAACGTCAGGGAAAGTCTCCGCAAAGCAGCGTCATATGCTCGGAGAGCATAAAAAAGTGGAGTACGCGTTATATGGCAGTGACAGCCACTCAGAAAGCGAGATGAAGTGTGACTGTCTTTAGATGTGAGAATCAATGCTAATTTGGAGAGTTGAGTTAATGAGCCAAAACTTTCCTGAATAACGATAATGGAAGCAAACTGAGCATTCATCTAGTGAAAGTGACACTAGTGACAGTGAACTCATAATAGTTGATTAGCGTTGTCACAGGCCGATATATATTTTTATTTTCTTATTTATATTTGGCAAACTATGAGAAGGTAGCCTACGTTAGAGCCGGCTATCCGAACGTCATTACAGTAATGTACAAGAATAAATAGCGCACGGTTATACAGTCACACGTGGCGGTTTCTATCTTCTAAAAACCTTGGGCAAACGCATTCTAACTATTTTTTCTATTTTTGACAAAGTTTCACCGAACGTTTTTGCATTTGGCTTCATTCGAAGGAATAACGATATATCAGCAATAGGGCGAACGCAAGCACTGCTGCAGTAGACGAGCGTAATAAAGAAAAAAAAACTGCAGTAGACGAGCGGTTACAGCGCTCAACTACAATCTAGGAGGTACTTGGTTCGATTCGCAGGATCACTGAGCACTTTTTTTTTCAAGAGGTTGCCCGGCCTGACATTATGCGTGGTGGCGGGTACAAATGTTTTGAGAAGTAGGTTTTCGCACTTGCTTCTTTCACTCCCCTTTTGACCCAAAAGCGCTGTACTGTGCTCCTTCAAAAATTAAACAATTCAGGGTTCATAATTTTCTCCTCCATCCTCTCTTATCGCAAAAGTGTCAAGTGCTGAAATACCAATATCATACCTGGTATACTACTTTTCACGTGTTTGGATATTCAACCAGCAATCAGTCTTCACGGTGTTTTGAAGAAAATCTACACATGCAGTGAGCTAACTGCTTGCAGCCAAGTTGACTGCCTTTGTAGGGACACGCTTTCGTGCTAATTTGGTGGGCATCATCACATGCAGCAAGACCGAAGAGCACGGACAGTTAGAGCTGACGAAAACAGAGTGATTAGTTTGTGTCTTCTCTCCCGCTATTTGTCATGCTGCACGCTTCAGTGTAATGTCACTGTGAATGGTTAAAATGAACTATAGCAGTTAATCGAGTTCTGCTGAGAGGGTCCCCTATTGTCCAGAACGGAACAGAACAACGGCAATTTGATTTGTGTGATAAAGAGATACCCTGCTTTTGGTTACTAGAATAAATTTCTAAACTGAAGTTTATTTTTTATTAACAACAGTTCCAGTGCAGATGAAAGGTGCATGGACAAAATTCGTGTATTCAGCTTGACTAGGTTTGTGACCTTAATTGTAATTGCGAACCGGTATCACAGTATGCATAAATATCACACATATACAACCACGGGTGATAGCTTGCTTATTCTGATTAAAATTGAAAGGTTGAAATTGACATATTCAACCAACGCAATGTGTACGAGATATGCCATGTAGAGTAGCTATGCTCTAAACTAATCTTCGCAGGTTCGTTCCATTTTACCCAATTACTTGCCCATGACTGTAGGTTGGTAAATGAAACAACTTCTTCAAACACACATATTCTGTGTAAGGTTACATTTATTTTTATGCAGTACAAAACAAATTGAAATGTATATTGGCTCAAAAGAGAAATAACTAGAAACAAATTCAGCCAAATCATTACCAAACTTACTCACCAATGATAAACGGATTCTCATTTAAAAGATACATACATACATACATACATACATACATACATACATACATACATACATACATACATACATACATACATACATACATACATACATACATACATACATACATACATACATACATACATACATACATACATACATACACTCAGGTGTAAATATTAAAATGAATGGCTATAAAACAACAATTCTAATACACTCATTTTGAATATACTACAGAAAGTAACTTACGAGAGAAATCCACCGGCACTGTTATGTCTGAACACGGTGTTTCTCGAACCATCTCGCAAAAGCTTGATGCATAGTTTTCCGCTGCTGCCCAGTGACAAGTAGTTTTTATAAAAAACACAAGAATAAAGCCCTTGACAATGTCATGCTAAATAAAAGGGCTGTGCATCAATAATTTGTACATGTCTGCAATATCACTCTGTTTATTTACATAGCTTGGCTCATTCACAACCCACTAACAAACCAAGTTAGGACACTTGGGCTGAAAGTTGGCACAGCGCGAGTAAATTTTAGACAATACATGAATAATACAACTATAAGCTACTAAGCTCCTTGGTGCAAACAGTGTTTATATTGACAGCTATAGGTGCCATTTAGTTTCCCCAAAACACTTCTCAAAACTAGAATCAACTTTATTTAGCTAAATGTTTCTATTCTGGTGCGTCGTTGTGGCACAACGGTGAAAGTGACTCTTTCGGCCAAGAAAACAAAGACCAATTATTTTTCCAGTTCGTGAATTCACCCCATGCTAACATTGAGGCAGCTGGTAGGAGTGCTTTTGGAGAGAAGAAACCACCACATTCCTACCAGTTGTGGCTTTGGGTAGCTACTTCACTTGGACAAAAATGATGAAAAACACTCCTCAAGAAGACTTCAAAGTTTGCACATCAACACAGTTCCCATACAGCTGTCTATTAGTCTGCTTGAAAAATATTGAGTTTACTGCTGGGCAAAGACTGTACACTATGTGAGGTGATGCCCCAGTGCACTGCATGTATGTCCTGCTGCTGGCCTCAACTGCGATGTCGCTCAGCATATATGTGTAAAATAACAACTAATACTATGCCACTGCAAAGTAATTATGTGTCATTTGCATGAAACAGGGACAACAATAAAAGAACATAACAACATTGCCTTCACAAAGTTCAAAAAATGTAAATAAATTTCCACAGTGTTTTCACAGTTCATCTGAGGATAGTAATATTGGTTGTAAACACAATCTTACTTCCACTAACAAACTATTTTAAGATGCCAGATTCAATATTAGAGTATACCAGCACTTTTGTAGGGCTAAACAATTGTACAGGCACCTAGAAAAACACAAGTGTATACATGCTATAGCTACATATAAAAATAAATACTTTTATTTCTAGTCTGAGTAGAGCTGCATAGATGATAAGTCACTTGCATTACATTATGAACAAACCTATCCGAGCAAAGTATACATTTAAAAAGTTAGCCTTACACAGTAGATAAGTAGACTGTTGAAGGACGGACAGGCAGTGGGATAATACCCAAGCACTAAAATCTACTGTTAATATATACTAGGAGTAGTGTTCATCCTCTTCCTTCCCAATAAAATAATCCACATAGATTCACTTCCCATAGCTTATACACTCATGGCATCATTGGTGCTATACAAATGAGTGTACACTGAAGGATTACATCGATTAAGTACATGATTACTGCATCCATGGCTTTACTTCTTATACTACAAAGAATGCAAACACAGTTACCATTGGCGACCATGGATGCTGTGATTTCTGGCATGTAAATGTAGAGGCACGCAGACACTTAACACACATGTTAAAAACTTCAGCTCAAAAATATTTGCCCACTAACACTACAGCAGCCTTTAAATTAGTGTCATAGTTTGGTATCTTTCATGCAAAATTTAAATAATTTCGAATGCAAGCAAATGAACTGCTGAATAATGCACTGCTAAGAAGTTAAGCAGCAGCTGCTCCTGACATCACAATGTGCTCTTTCTGCTGTTGTAAACTTTGAGCAGGGGAACAGTCACTGGAAGTCCCTTTATACTTGTTGGTCTTCTGTGCTCTGTTCTTGATACACTGTACATGACCGTGGAGCACCGAACCCCTTGTTACTGCTGGAACTTAGAAAAATACTGATCATTGTTACAACCATGCTACATGCAAGAGTGTAGAGTTGTCAATTATGTGCTGATATTTACAGTTATTGTATTTTCAGAAGCCAATGACAAGCCTCAACACACACACACACAAACAGTGAAGACTGAAAGTATATTTAATATTATACAAGAGCAAAACTACATTGTTATAGATGAAGGCATGAAACTTCTGACAGGCATAAAAAGCCTATAGAGTTTCTTCTATTTCGACTTTACACTAGGTGCGAGAAGTAGACCACAAATAGGTTCACTAAGAAACACAAGTTAGACTGCATTACAACACAACAGCCAATGTTCATAACTTTAAGGCTGTCTAACATAGCTAGCTTACCATACCGCATATAGGAGCAAATGGGCACTCTAGAAGACATAAAGAACTTGTGGATTATGAGTGTGCTTGTTGCTGACATCTATTATTCTAAATGAAGAAAACCTTTTAAAATTGCACTTCATCAGGGGAAATAATCATACGCAACAAACACAACGGGCTCCTACAGGTGCCACCAACACTCACCTATATTGTTGATACCAGTGTCTTGCCGGATGGATATGCTGCGTCCTGCACAGAACACCAAAGGAGCGCTCCATGACTTGGATTGCATGTGTGCTAGCTGCATCGCTCTGCTGCTGAAATAGGCTAGCCACAGACAGAGAAATGAGAAGCCATGGCTTTGAAACACACTGAACGCCACCTTTAGAGATCAAGAATGCATACTTAGGTCAGGTACAATTTGTAGAAAAATATATATCACTATGCAATCGTGGTGAACATGTTCGGCTGAAACACAAGCAACAGCACAGTTACTGGCCCTATGTCATCTGAGGCTTCTTCAATAGGTCTTTCTCCTTGCAAGTTGTGAACAGCCAGGCAATTTTCACCCACTTGCTATTTCCTTCCAGAGCACTTGATCCACAGAAGGAGTCACAAGCTCGAGAGCTCTATAAGGAATCAAAGTATTTGTGCTCGTTTCAAAGCACAAGCTTTTGAGTCTCAGATTATTGGAGTTTCATTCATAAGCTGCTGGCTTTCAGCTTTCAACATTCTCAATTATCTTGCAATTTATATCTATAAATGTTGAATAAGAATTTTGTGTAAGAATATTACAGGTATCCACTGAAAGCAACCATGCTTGGGTTTTCAATTTGTGCACAGTAAGTGGTGTTCACGTAATCGTATGTATTAAAGAAAAACTAACTTTGCAGCAAGCCGTTAGGCAGTTTTGTGCCCTCGAAGCTCCCAAGCAGATCGCAGTCCTTCCAGATGAGGCTGCCATGCATGCTTCCACGCCACATCCGCTGAATGATAACAGTCCCAGCAGTGACATAGGCTTGCACAGTTAGGGAGAACGTGTCCTTCCTATTTTTGTACACGTGCTCCAAGTAATGATGAGGATTGATGTGCCAGAATGTGGAACCTATGCATCACAGGACCTTAACAAACCAATCTCTGCGATCTGTGAAGAGCCAAAAACGAGATATTTAAAAACAATCATTAAAAGCACTCACTTCTAATACTTATTTGAGGAAGCTATCACTTCGTTAAAGTGACCTAAATCTGCTATAATCACTTTGAAATAAACTGAAGCCTCATGTAAAATTTACGTACCGCAATATATATGTCCTACTGAAGTATAGTACTACCACAGTGGTAATCGTCTATAGAACTAATTTTCCGAAATAACATAATTTTTTTAAGTGCAACCTGGCTCCTGAAAAATAAATTCACATTACCTTTCCAACTATCAAACGTGGTCAATCGACAGGCCCAACCTCATAATCAAACAAGAGCTTACTTGTATCAAATTACAAAAAACTTTTTTATGTATTTGCTCCATAATATATGTATGTATATAACAGTAGAAGTAAATTTTTCATGCTTCAACTTACCATAGAGAAACATTACATCTGATGGGCTTAAAAACTTGCACACGTTATAGAACTGCGTGAATTATAGTACCGGTGAAATTCAGTTCTGCAAGGTGAACTCACCGATGGCAGCATTTAGTAGCCGTCGGTGTCATGAGAAACCAAGTACGGCCAACAGGCAAAGGGCATTTGCAGACTGGAAGCTGCCAATGACAGCAATGAAGGGCTGGCCAGGCGTGCACGTCCATTGATAAAGTGTAAGAACTGGCCATGACCGGCTGTTGTCAAGGCTCTAGTGCCGTGCAAAACGATGGCCAGACGAACTCGGAAACCTGTAGTTAGGCGATATTGGCCTACAACTTCATCCAAAGCAAGGCACTGGTGAAATCTTTGCTTTTTCTGGAGGCCGGAGGGAAGCTTTACGTTCACGGGCTCTCGCTGCCACATAGAACTCTCAAGTTGTTACCGAACAACAGTCTAGGCGCGCTTCCAAAGTAACACGATCGACAACAGAATCTAGCATCTCGCAGCTTTGGTTGATCACATCACAGCGCTAGGTCTGGGGGCCGGAGCGAAGCTTGACGTTCACGGGCTCTCGCTGCCACATAGAACTCTCAAGCTGTTACTGAAGAACAGTCTAGGCGCGCTTCCAAAGTAACACGATCCACAACAGAATGTGGCATCTCGCAGTTTTGGTTGATCACATCACAGCGCTAGGACTATGGTTATCACAAAAAGGAGAAGTGAACACTTAACAAACAAAAGCGCCAAGCTGCCCCACCACAACTTCGCAGGGCAAAACAGTTATCAACGCTGTCTTTCAATTTTCGGTCACACGAGCACAGCTTGTTCACAAGTCTTGGAACGTCAACACAGCCACACTGTTCACAACGAACATCGTTTCACTCCCGAACAGTACATTGCTCTCAAGTAAATAGAAGCGTACGGGCTAACTAGTGGCGAAGCAAGAACCGAGCGCGTACATCATACGTTTCCGTACGTACTTGGGGTCACTCAAGTAACGTGTCAAAACGCTGTCAATCCGAAATGTCGCACAGCACCCAACTGAGAGACTGGAAAGTCAAGCGAACGAACTGTTACCGGCACACAAACACACATTGCAGGCTTCTTGAGTGCTAGTTGCCGTCGATACATCGACGCCGATCCCCGCTTGATAACCACACCGACGCACAGGCTTCGCTGCGCTTCACCGTAGACCATTGCACTGTCACAGCTTTCCGCACTGCGCACACGCACCGAAAGAGCTGCTGTAATCACAACACATCCGGTCAAACGCTGAAGTAACTCGTGCGAGAAGCGTTTGCTGAAAGTCGCACCGACCGACATGCTGTTTACGACGCCACATTGTTTTCGACAACTGCGCAGCACATAAGAGAGCTCTTAGAAAGTACTTGAACTATTTTCATGGCGTGAAAAAATTTTCTCTTATGTGCGAGGGGGGTGATATGACGAACAGGACAGGCGTGCCAGATGAAAGAAATGTTTTCGCAACGTCACGGAGTGAGCTGATGTAGAGGATATTGCTTCACAACCAATCACAAGCTGTGCCTGTCGGCCAAGCCGTCGTCTGCTCGCGTTTGTTGTCTGGTTCGATCAGAGCATGCGACAGGGGATTCGCCTTCGCAACGCTATTATTCTGAGGTCAAGTGGTCGCTGCGTCGCACAAAATACATGTCAGTGGCTCGCTCTACATTTGAATGATGTTCATGCGCCAAGTTAAATGGCTGGTAATTGGCGCAGGGATGAATTCAGCCAAGGTTTGCTCCAGAATCGTGATGGCTTGCATATTTTCGGTGTCATACAAAGTTACTAGGGTCATTTCATTCCGATTGCTTGCCATATTATCACGGTTCATATCGGTGTCTGAACAGTGAAGGTGAAGATGCATGATTTGTTTGTAGTTCCATGCGTAATCACGCGCACCCATAATACGCTTTGGTTTACAAAGTATGCTTTGTTCCAGATCGTCCCAAAGTGTATCGACAGCTGTATTTCAGAGCTCGCAACCACTGGACAGTTAGAGGCAATAAAAATACACTAGAGCACAAACTTTATGAACCACTCACTGAAAACTTCCTCTCATTTTTATCTCCAATAGCGTGCAAAGAATGTGCTCCCATTGACCTCTTTGGTGGTAATTTCAACCAATAAGGCAAGGATCTCGAGTCGCACTTTTAATTGGATCAGATGGGGCGCAACACAACAACGTAACAAATAAGGTTGATCCTATGCCATGCCGCGTTCGAATGCACCGACCATTCACGTATCACATTGCTTTTCATCCAACCACGAATCTTTACATGCGTAGTTTTATGCCATTGACGCCCAATAGAATTCTACAATTACTGCGACTTCGAACTTATTGGACGATGGTGGTTGTCAACACCATCCACTGCGTACAAGGTAAACAACACGCGAAGCTCAAAGCACCGAAAGAAATAAAAACGCACCAGCAGTCATCAGACAGCCCTTAATGGGCGTGAATTAACTCAAAACCAGCCAGGGCACCAAAGTATACCGCCGTGGCAGCAGGTTCTAAGTAGCCACATTGTTCCTAAGAGTGGTCCGGACCACTCTTAGGATTTTCTCTCAGCCATGCTGTTTTTACGCACAATTTCGCTTCGTGAATCCACTTCACGAGCACTTTTCGGTGACGTAAGCAAATATAGCAACTGCATCCCCATCGCTGACATGTTCCCGGGCACTCACAGCGCGCTTTATTTGCAGCGGCCGACGTGACAACGATGGCCTCTTACGACGTTTTTTCGTTTCGTGAATCGACTTACGCAACAAAATTTGTCTTGCGCAAAAATGTTTTCGTAAGTGAGTTTTGTGAATCCGGCCCCAGATCTTTTATCAGATTTTGATAAACGCGAATGTAAGTCAGAATTGGGTTTATCTTTAGCTATTGCAACTGTACGTTTAAACAGCGCTGCGTAGAATTTATAGTCCACCCAATTTTTCGGAGTATGGTTGTGGCGTAAACGTTTCCAAGCAGCCTTACGTCGCCTATACGCAAGCGTACAATCTTCATTCCACCAAGCTGAATTTCACGGTGTGCTGCCGTACTTAACAGAAAACTCTGCCGGTTTGACAGAGTCACTTAGACACGCTACGACTGAAGCAGCTCGTTGCTGTCTGACGCGTCCTCTCAATGACGAGAGCGCAGAGTTTGAAACAGTTTTATAAATTTTATAGTTGGTGAACCGTTGTTGCCGGATAGCAGAGGTAAGTTGTTGTAGCATCATTTCATAAGTAATTGGTACACGATCACTACTCGTCCCATTATCAAACGTTTCCCACGATGAAATCATAAACTAGCCACACGAAAATCTTAGGTCTAATGTCGATGAGCTTATCCCGCGTAGAAAGGTAACTTTTCCAAAGTTATGACAGCGAAAATTATTATCCTGCAACCAATTCCACAATCTTTTGCCACAGCCATCTGTTTTAAGCCCCCATGAAGTGTGATGCGAGTTAAAATCCCCAGCCAATAAAATTGAATTCGACGAAGAATTCTTGATAACACAATCTAGGTAATCTGTGCGTCTTACTCCATTCGGAAAGCACGCATTAATCACTGTAATCCTGTTGGAGTCAGGTAACAAAAAATCTATTCCTAACAATTCTCAATCCGGACAAATATGTTCAAAAGTTACAGTAACATGATCACACATTTTTGAAGATAATAGAACCAATAATCCACCTCCTCTACCTGGCCGATCCAGTCTAAAGTTCAAAAATATTTCAGAGTAAATGTTTGGTTTACTGAAAGCCAAGACTCTTGAGTAAAATTATATTAGGATTTGTTTGCTGTATGAGATAAATAAGATCTATGTAAGCGGAAGCTACCGAGCGACAATTCCACTGAAGAACTTTTACAGGCGCTATGATGGACTTAGTATAGTTGACTCTACTGTAGAACGCAAAACGTCCTGCTCATTGTTGGTATCAGTAATAATTTTTTTTTGGTTTTGACATTGGCAAACTGGTTGGAGACAATGGAGCATTGCGTCGTTTATGAATGATATTACCAAGCCTCATGTCACCAAACGACCCACTGGGCCCCACAGGGGTCGGCGACTGAGTGCTGACGAGCGTTTCAGGGGTAACATCTTCTTGACGCCGATTATTTTGTTCATTGTCGAGGTGGTCAGCTTCACCCTGGACCGTGACAGTGTGTGCAGCGAAGGAGGGAATAAGGCTGTTTAACCTGGCGGCGAGCATCTCGGTCAGACCTTCAGCAAAGGTGTTGAAAAGCCGTTCCATAATCATCGGCATGGCCTTATCTATCGCTGCCGACACTGCGGAAGCGACCGTCGCTTCAATTGACCCACACTGGCGTGGCGTAGCAGTAGCGTACCCTAATTCGCGCTCTTTAATGAAGGAAGTTGCCTCAGACCGAGAACAACGGCGTTTCTCCATTATATCTAGAATTTGTGATTCACGTTCTCGAGCAGGGCAGCTATTGTCCGTGGCTGTGTGTGCTCCATCACATAGGCAACACCTGCAGTTGTCTACCTGACAATTTGATGCGGCATGTGCCCCAGCGCAATTAGCACATCTCAATGAGGACCTGCAAGCATTAGCGCTATGTCCAAATCGCCAGCAGTTACGGCATTGCAGTGGGCGAGGTGTCAATGCCTCTACACGGAATAGATAAGGCCAGGCCTTCAGCTCAGAGGGGCGTGTGAGACCAGCAAAGGTAACGATGACGCTTTCAGTAGGGACTCGCGTATCACCTACAGGTCTGGTGCATCTGTAGACAGATATCATGCAAGCCGGAGAGACCATCTTTAAGAATGCTTCAGGACTAATGTTAGTTGGAACACCACGAACAATGCCCTTCACGCAAGCAAGATGAGGGGGGATAAAAGCGCGAACAGCAATGAACGCAAATCTCGTGGCGGCCAGTAAGTCTGTTAAGCATTGAATATTTGAAGACCTGCATAGTATGCCAGTCTTGCCGAAACGCCTCACCTCCGAGATGTCCAGAAAATGACCGCTTATGTTGCGAAGTTCTTGGAACACCTCCGTTTCACTCAACCGAATGGTTCCACCATCAGTGGGCACAAGCGCGACAGGCAAACTGCTTACGCCGTTCTTGAAGAAACACTCCAGTGGTACCGATTCAGCAGGGCGACCGGCCGACCAGGGCGAGCCATGGCCGGGGCCGGAGACCGGCATTGATGGCTCCTGAAAAATCAGCAAAAAGAAATTCTACCGCTAATAAAGAACCAAAGGTGATGAGTGTGGCCAATCCCCTCTCACAGGCCGTGCAATCGAAAGCGCCAACTACTGCAGGAACGATCGCCCAACGGTGCCTGTGACGATTCTTCTTCACCGTTCTCCTTTCATGTCGTTCCGCCTAACTATTCCCCCGCCCACCGAGCTGTCCTGAAGGCAGTTGTCCCCCCTCGCTTCCATCGTAATCTGGCGTCGCAAACACGGTCTCTGATCCCAATGGAGGCCGTTCTCCTACAGAGACAGCCTCGTGGACGTGGCAGAGTGTGTGCGGGGTGCACCACCTAGGAGCTTCGCACCGTGGGGTGACTGGCGGTCGTCTCGGCGGGAGGAGCCGCCAACGGCCAGGTCCCCCACTCCAATGGTCTGGTCCTTCACGCCAACGGTCAGGTTCCCTACGCCAACGGCCAGGTCCCCCACGCAAATGGCCTGGTCCCCCCCGCCAACGGTCATGTCCCCCACGCCAACGACGCCCCCGCTAGGCCATCGTTCGCACTGTTATGGGGGTGTCTCTTGACCGCCGCCGTCAGCAGGTTGTGCTCGTAACTTGCATCAGGACCGACGAGAAGAGAAGTACCGGCGAGACGGCGCAGAACAGCAAATCAAAAGAGTTTAATCCTACATAGTTAGACCAAAGTGGACATTCAAGTTTACAAACAAAGGTAAGAAGCCGAGGAGCAGAGTTCCGGCAGAGTCTCAATCCTAACTGCTTCACCCAGTCTCTCCCTGCGCGTTTTTAAAGGGTTCCAGACGCTTGTGTGACGTCAGGCGCCTCCAGACATGACCAAATATTGATCACCTTGTGTTCGCACCACCTACCACGCCACTGGTCACGCCACCGATTACGCGACTGATCGCGCCACGGATCACACCACCGGCGTTCCCACACTCAAGAGCCAGGTGCGAATGAGCCATGAGCTCACCGCGTTCTCGCGCACAGCACATGACGACCTTCGCGGCAGCAGCGTCTCAGGTTCCTCGGCGTCTGGGCATACACTTCTGCGCCTCTACCCCCGATACGTTTACAGGCCCGGGAGCATTCGCACGCTGTCCGTGGTCTTGCATTTGGGCCCAAAGGGGTTCGCGTAAAATGAAACGTAACAGACTGCCCCCTCGCGGATGGAGATCCCGAATGGCAGGGGACAGCATCCACTGTCAACAGGGATCAGTCGTCGAAGCTCGTAGCCTTCTTAACCTGGAGCACGGTACGTGATACCTGGCTCTAGGCCCTGTTCCGTCTCGTAAGGTCGCCAGATTTCCCTGATGTTGTCGAGGTTCGCCGGAGGCTGGAGGCGAACCATACAATGGAATCCAGCAAATGGCGACAGCCAAAAGTGGCCAAAGACAATGGTATGAGCTCCTTTACGGGGCGACCCCGCAGGGGCTCGTCGGTGGGGCTGGTCGCCAGGCAGCTCCGGGTGATGAGATCATCACACCCCACCGCTTCAGATCTTTCATTAGCAAGAAGGGAAACCACAGGTTCTTCCGGTGTTCCTGCCAAGAGTTTGGAACCGACGTGGTGTCCGAAGAGATGCCAGATGACAACGAAGTCCTCTCTCTGGGAGGGCAAGATCCTCGCCATGGTAGAGCCGGTCGACTGAACAAACAATCCACGGGAAAACACAGGATAACAAAGCCACTGAAGAAGCAAGCGCGAGACACGTATCCACTGAGCCCCGCCAGGCTTACCTTAAACACAAAAGTCTCAATCTTATTACTCGTACAAAGTACTAAACACACCCCTAATTTCGTTGCCCACCTAACGACGCACAGGTCTTCCAAAACTACGGAAGAAATAATAACACAAAAACCTATGTCAGGAAAAAAAACAATCGAGGCCAATTCATGATCTAGAGGCTTCGGCTTAAGCCATCGGCATTGCCATTGAGACTCCCCTTTTTGTACTGTATTTCATATGAATACTGCTGCAAAACGAGGCTCCAGCGCAGGAGGCGACCATTTTTGGAAGAAGTGGACTGCAGCCATCTGAGAGGACAGTGGTCTGTCTCTATTATGAACCTCGAGCCTTCAAGGTAGCACGACAACTTTTGCACTGCCCATACGAGACACGCACATTCTTTCTCGGTTGCGCTATACGCTTGTTCTCGCACAGTCAGCTTACGACTGGCATAAAGAACTGGGTGTTCACCGTCCTCTCCTCGTTGGCACAACACTACTCCCATGCCTCGCTCACTAGCATCACACTGAACTATGAACTCTTTCGAATAATCAGGTGATTTCAGCACAGGTTGACTTGTTAAGGCGGCTTTTAATGCTTTGAAAGCCTCCTCTTTACGGTCATCCCAGATGACAGTTTGTGGCTCAGTTTTCCGGAGCGCGTCAGTTAAAGCGCTAGCTAATTCCGAATATCTCGGGATGTAACGTTGATAGTAACCTGCAACCCCCAGAAATGAGCGGATATCTGTCTTTGAGCGTGGTTGCGGGAAATCGCGTATGGCAGCCACCTTGAGCTCAGAAGGTTGGAGGCGTCTTTGTCCGATTATGTGACCTAGGTAGATCACCTCAGCTTGAGCGAGTTGGCATTTAGGTGCCTTCACAGTTAGTCACGCTTCACGCAAACGCGTTAGAACCACTCGCAGATGTTGCATGTGTTCCGACCAAGCGGACAAATATATCGCCACATCGTCTAAGTAGGGTAAAGCGAATTCCCCTAGTCCTCGTAACACCTTGTCCATAAGGCTTGAAAAACAGTATGGTGCATTTTTCAAACCGAAGCTTAATACCTTAGGGCGGAACGTTCCCAACAGCGATATGAACGCTGCATATCTGCTAGCCCTTTCGGTGAGAGGAACCTGCCAGTAGCCTCGAACGAGATCCAGCGTGGAAATATATCGAGCTCCACTAACCCTCTCAATGCGCTCTTCAATGTTTGGTATAGGGTAAATCTGATCTTTGGTGATCGAGTTTAGCTTGCGATAATCCACGCAAGGGCGTGGATCTTTTCCCGGCACCTCAACTAAGATTAAGGGCGAAGTGTAATCGCTCTCACAAGGCTCGATCACGCCTAATTCCAACATCTTCTTCACCTCGGAATCCATAATCTCTCGTTGGCGCGGTGACACTCGGTAAGCTTTGCTACGCACGGGTTCTGAGGATGTCAGCTCGATGTCATGAGTAACAACTGAGGTTCTTCCAGGCCTATCTACAAATAATTCCTGAAATTCTTTCAGAAGATCCTGGAGCTCGATCTTTTGCTCCGGCTCTAACTGCGCTTTCGATATTAATTCTTTGATTAGTGGTTCACCATCCTCACCGTTTATGACTGATGCAAGCCCTGGAAGTTCAACTGGAATCTCCTCGGGTTGTTCACCATCATGCATACCACTGCTTCCCGTTCTGGTATGGCTTGAGCAGATTGCAATGATACACTTGCTGTATCTTTCGCTTTCCGGGCAGGTGTATCACGTAGTTTGTGTCAGAAAGCTTTTCAACTACGTTGGCGGGACCTTCCCACTGCACTTCTAACTTGTTCTTCTGCGACGGTCGCAGTATCATTACTTTGTCCCCGACATCGAATCGACGGGTTCTGGCTGTGTGGCCATAGTACACCTTTGACCTATGTTGCGCTTTAGCCATGGCTTGCTCTGATAGCCGTTGAGCGCTTCTTAAACGCTCCAGTAGCTTCAAAACGTACTCGACCACTACTGGGTCTTCGGCTCGGCCTTCCCACGATTCTCGAAGCAAGCGAAGAGGAGATCGCAACGAGCGGCCGTACACGAGCTCGGCTGGCGAAAACCCCGTTGCTTCATGCGGGGCAGTCCTTAACGCGAACATGGTAGCCGGCAAACATAGCTCCCAGTCCGTCTTCCTTTCGTAGCATAACGCCCTCAACACTCGCTTCAGAACGGAGTGGAGCTTCTCCACGGAGTTAGACTGAGGGTGGTAGACTGAACTATGAATTAGTTTTACTCCGCACCTTTCCAAAAACGTAGTGGTAAGAGCACTTGTAAACACAGAGCCTTAATCCGACTGTATTTCGGCGGGAAAGCCAACTCGTGCGAATATGGAAAGGAGCGCGTTAACTATTTCCACAGAGCTAAGTTCTTTAAGTGGAACCGCTTCGGGGAACTTAGTCGCTGGGCATATCGCGGTCAGCACGTGGCGGTACCTCGACGATGTCGCCGGCAGTGGGCCTACAGTGTCCACTACGAGCCGCCGAAACGGCTCTGTGATGATAGGCACCAGCTTCATCGGCGCCCTCGACTTGTCACCCGGCTTACCTACACGCTGACACGTGTCGCATGTCCTTACAAATCGCTCTGCGTCGCGGAAACAGCCTGGCCAATAATACTCCTGCAACAACCGTCCCTTCGTTTTCTTGACGCCTAAATGACCTGCCCAAGAACTTCCATGCGACAAGCGCAGTAAATCCTCTCGATAAGCTTGAGGCACGACCAGCTGATCAAACATTACACCCCTTTTGTCAACATACTTCCTGTACAGTATGCCATCCTTCTCATAATAACTTATGTTTTTCGGGGCTATCTTTTCATTTACCCTGCTCTGGATGTTTCGCAAGCTCGGGTCTTCATCTTGTTGATTCCTCAAGGCCATGCTGTCTACCATTAACAGTCGCTGTAAGCTTTCCGACGTAGGCGCTACAAGTAAATCTCTGGAATGCTCTTCCAATATTTCTGATGGTGCCCGTGCCGTAGCTTCATCCTCCACGGATGGGACCCCCTGCTGTTGTAACGCTGGCGCAAGTTCGACCTCTGCTGGGGAGTCCTGCGTCAGGCCGATTTCAGCTAAAGGGGACTCGGCAACTGCCTTCGCAGCGAGTTCCCGTGCTTTCGAACGCGTTAGCGCCATCACATTTGCCTCCCCAAACAGCTGCCCTCTCTCGCGCAGCATCTTGTCAGATCTATTCGAAAACAGGTAAGGGTATTGCGGAGGGAGTGCCGGCGACACGGCAGCTTCCGTCTCGAGCGTGCCGAAAGGACCTTTGATAGTTACCTTTGCGACGGGAAGGCATGCACTACACGACTCTACAGCCTGCTTGATCCAAGCACACTCACCCGTGAACATTTGCGGTTCAACGTACGAGCTGCGAACTACGTCCATCGTAGCCGCAGAATCGCGCAGTACGCGGCATGGCTTCCCGTTCACTTCAAGGTCGCGCATGTAAGGTTCGAGAAGCTCGATATTCTCGTCCCTACCACTGATGGATAGAAACACAACTTTTGGTTTCTTACAGTGCGCCGCAATGTGACCGGGTTTATGGCAGTTATAGCAAAGGAACGGTTTCCTCGCTTCTAGCTTCCTTTGCTGTTCTAACGCAGGTTCGGTGTTCCGTTCCGACTCCGACGTATTTACGGTTCGGGCATTCCCAATTTCAGGCTCTTCCTTCGTTTTCACAGGCCCTCTCTTTGGCTTGAACCTAAAATCGGGACCCCCTTTTCGACCACTGTCACTGCCTTCGCGAGCCCGACGTGTGACGAATTCCTCTGCTAGCTCTGCGGCTCTGGCTACAGAGCTAACATCTGGCCTGTCTTGCACCCAATGCCTAATGTTCTCGGGTAACCGGTTGTAGAATTGCTCTAGTAAAAAACACTCAATAACCTTTGCGTGGTCACCGTAGGCCTTCTCCTCCTTTAGCCATTCCACCATGTTTGACTTCAGTTTATAGGCAAATTCAGTGTATGACTCACTGCTTCCTTTCTCCAATTCACGGAATTTCCGCCGGAATGCCTCCGCGGACAGCCTGTACTTCCTAAGCAAACTGGATTTTACTTTATCGTAATCGTCGACCTCCTCAGTGGATAAACGAGCGATTACTTCTGCTGCCTCGCCAGGTAAGAGTGTGAGCAAGCGCTGTGGCCACGACTCACGGGAGAACCCCTGCTTCTCACACGTCCGCTCAAAGTTCACCAAGAACAACCTAATGTCCTCTCCGAGTTTATAAGGGCGAATTAGTTCTGTCATTTTGAGCGATATGTGCACCCCTGCACTGTTTGCCTCGCTTCTCTGCCCTGCCGTTCGCACGCGCTCTATTTCAACCTCGAGTCGCTTTAACTCGAGCGCGTGATCGCGTTCCTCGCGCTCTCTCGAACGTTGAAACTCGAGTCGTTTTAATTCGAGCTCCCTTTCCTCACGCTCTTTCTCTTGCTGTTCTCTACGCTCCTCTGCCTGTCTTTTTGCGGCTTCCCTTTCTCAAATTATCTCAAGGCATTCCGTCAGCTCATCTTCCTCAGCCTCCAGAGCACTAATAGCCTCGATCAATTCTGGTTTCCGGAGTGCGTCAGAAACATCCAAACGCAACTCCTTTGCAAGCTGTAATAACTCCGCTTTACGCAGCAACTTCAAATTCATGGCTGTGTTCAGTGCGACCTTTCCTACTGTACACAACTATCTTGCCGCAGCCCACTTTGGCGACAACAATAGTTCGAATTACCAGTTACGCTTCCCCACTGAAAAAGCCTGGCAAAACTCAGCAGACAAAGCCCCGCACTCACCACTCAACAGCCAAAAATTCCGCGTAGACCCTCGCAAACACTGCATCTGGTTGCGGCCTGGCAGACGAGACGGCTCGTGGATCCGTGTCGCAGCTCAGCCCTCGAGTCGTCGAAATGACTGCAGCATCCCACCGCTGCCACCAGTTGTTATGGGGGTGTCTCTTGACCGCCGCCGTCAGCAGGTTGTGCTCGTAACTTGCATCAGGACCGACGAGAAGGGAAGTACCGGCGAGACGGCGCAGAACAGCAAATCAAAAGAGTTTAATCCTACATAGTTAGACCAAAGTGGACATTCAAGTTTACAAACAAAGGTAAGAAGCCGAGGAGCAGAGTTCCGGCAGAGTCTCAATCCAGACTGCTTCACTGCGCGTTTTTAAAGGGTTCCAGACGCTTGTGTGACGTCAGGCGCCTCCAGACATGACCAAATATAGATCACCTTGTGTTCGCACCACCTACCACGCCACTGGTCACGCCACCGATCACGCGACTGATCGCGCCACGGATCACACCACCGGCGTTCCCACACTCAAGAGCCAGGTGCGAATGAGCCATGAGCTCACCGCGTTCTCGCGCACAGCACATGACGACCTTCGCGGCAGCAGCGTCTCAGGTTCCTCGGCGTCTGGGCATACACTTCTGCGCCTCTACCCCCGATACGTTTACAGGCCCGGGAGCGTTCGCACGCTGTCCGTGGTCTTGCATTTGGGCCCAAAGGGGTTCGCGTAAAATGAAGCGTAACAGCACAAGCCATCTCGAAGAAGGTCGGCGTCGTGGCGGCAGTGCCGCTGTCCTCTGCGCAGCTCCGGCCGAACGCCACGGCTGCTGCTATTGTGCCACCTACACTGACCATGAACGGCGTGAGTCACGGCGTCGTCGTCGTAGGCGCCACAGCCAACGGGCCCCGCTGCGTGGCTCACACTGAGGAGGGATCCATACATGACTCCCCACCACTGCCCCAGGTGCCCGGTGACGTGCACCCAAACGTCATGTGTGGGCCCAGGCAGAGGTCCAGCGACGAGCTCCGCCTACAGGAGATCCAGAAGACACTACCGTCCCACTTCCCGCATCGACCCGCCCAGGGAAAGCTCGGCCGCCCCATCCAGCTCATGGACAACCACTTTTGCGTCAAGATTCCGGCTCGCAACGTGTATCACTATGACGTGGAGATCTTTTCCGAGAACAACAAAGAGGCGAAGATACCCGAGAAGTGCAACTACCGCTGCATTAGCACAAAGATCAACAGGCTTGTCATCGAACAGCTAGTCAAGAAGTACCGCCTAGACTTGAGCAACTGCGTGACGGATTTGACGGCCGAAAGAACCTGTACACGCGTGAGGAGCTCAAGTTCCGCGAGCGGACCTTCGCGGTAGAGCTCGAGGAAGACCAGAGGGTGCAGAAGTTTGTCGTCAAGATCCAGTACGCGGCCACCGTGAACCTGGACGCCCTGCACGCGGTCTTCGAGAACAAGGTCAACACCGTCCCGCAGGAGGTCCTGAAAACCGTCGACATTGTCCTGCGTCACGGCCCTTCCATCAAATTGACTCCCGTCAGCCGGTCATTCTTCAGTCATACGACTGAAGTCATACGACTTCAGTCGTATGACTTCTCAGTCGTATGACTTCAGTCGTATGACTTCTCAGTCATACGACTGAGCGTATGACCTTCGTCATACGCTCAGTCGTATGACGAAGGTTGGCAACGTGTAGGATCGGGCTTTCTTCTTCTTCTTGACCTCGCTTGCCTTCAAGCAAGCAAGGTCCTCTCCATTTGACTCGTGCCCACTACGGCGGACCGGCCATTAAACCGGAAGTTGATAATAGCATATGATATTGGAGAAATGCATATTTAGAAGAAGAAAAACGAATTAATTGGTTGTCTGTGTAATACATAGGTATGGAACTATAATATGTAATGCAATGAGTTTGTGCGAAAAAGTGCAACATAATAAATTTTGATTGGAATTGTCTCAAAAAATAATTATTCTTTTGTCTGTAAGAAATTCGCAGACAGCAATTCAGAGGTTCTCGTAGCAGACAGATTGTTGTCCGACATTTCTTTTTTGTCAGACGTTCTTGTTCCTGTAAGACTTCCGTTTGCAACCAGTGCAACTTCGAGAGCCCTCTTAAGACGTTTCTTCAGAGATAAATTTCACCAAGCTTTCTGCTCGTTACATCTGCCCGTGGCAATAGGCACTAATGATTTATCTCCGTCGTATCACAACTGGCTGCAATTTTCTCCAACACTAAATATTGTAGCAGTTGTGTTTTTTTCTTCTTTTTTTGTTTTTACGGATCCATGCTCCCACAGTTAGAAAGTGCAGTTCAGGAAGCCGCGTCGTATACTTAGAGACACTTGATACTAAGTGGCTTCGGACATATAGGCGCTTCCGAAAGATGACGCATTCCGACCGCTGGATCCTGATGGAACCGGCAGTGCATTGTTACAGCTTATGGCACGAACGGCTCACACAAACAACTTCAAGATGGGTTGGCAATTTTTACCTTGACTGCCTACCTAAGCACGACAAATAATGACCACCACAGCACACGCCCAATGAAGCGTTGGCCATCGGCTCTATAGGTTACTTAGCTTTTCTATTTCTCTCTCTCTCTCCGCATGGCACTTGCGAAGTTCTCTATTCCTTTGTGCTCCAACGAGGAAAGAGTCCTGCAGTGACTCTCATCCGTAGTGACGTAACAGAGGGCCCTTTTTGCACAGCTTTTGGTTGTGACCTGCCACAAACTTGAAAAAAAAAGTAGAGAAAGAACGAACAGGGAAGCATAGAGGCCAGATTGGCCTGCAGGACGTCTTTCATTCCATTCCTCCGCTCGAGTAACATTCGCATTCGCCGTGAATGAAACAGCAGAGAAAAAGCAGAAGAAGAAAAAAAAAGAACGAAACACCCGACATTCTGCGGCGAATTGCGCAAACGGGGCGTGCGCGCGTTTCCAGAGCGCGCGTGATCTGGCGACATGCAGTGCGGCGCGGCGCTGCCCAAGCAGCCGTCCTGCTCATCCCGGGGCCACCCGGTTCACATCCCGACTCCAGATGTCCATGCTGCGCGGAGCCGAGCGACGAGCAGGCCTGCCCAAGGCGACGGCGTGCCGAGACCCGTTATGTAGATGACCGGCACCTGCGTTCTTCAAGAACCGCGTCTAGCGCAACTCGCCGAGCTCCCACGAAGGTGACTCCAGTCGAATCACGAAGTCACTTCGCTTATCTCAGGAAAATACCGCGCGCGCCAGTTTACCCATGGCGCACGCATTTATCGCGGTGCTAAGAACGACACTGCTATTTGTTCCGTGTACACTGATTACACAGTACCCAACGACGAGCGTCTTAGTGCAAATATACGGGCGAACGGAGCGAAACAAGCGATAATTCACAACTTCGAAACTTCATCTCACCATGTCATTTGCCGTGTTGATCTTTTTACCTACCCTGTTTGGACGTGTGTGAGGTTTGCAATACTAAAGAAAGAAAGAAAAAAGAAAGAGAGAAAAAAAGAAAGAAAAAAAGAAAGATAAAAAAGAAAGAAAGGAAGAACGAAAGAAAGAAAGAAAGAGAGAAAGAAAGAAAGAAAGAAAGAAAGAAAGAAAGAAAGAAAGAAAGAAAGAAAGAAAGAAGTACTTTCCTCCCAATGCGTTCATCCACATTTGCCGTCGTAACGCAGCAAAACTAAAGAGACTTATCGTTCTTTAAATTTTTCTGGGTGCGTTGCTTCCAGCTATCCCACTACACTAAAAAAACATATACCAATAATACGAACAGATTATTTCACTTCCAGTGTAGAGAGCACTAGTTGATAGCCGCAGATGTTTTTCTTTCTGCGCTGGAGCATCCCAAGGGTTACACATGATTTCATGAGTAAACAAGTCACCTATACATATACTCGGAAGAGGATACAAAGTTGGCTGCTGTGTTGAACGGAGGCAGTCTGAAAAGTTACTTCTCATTCGGCTTTTAACCCACTTTCTCGCGAGTCGCGAAAAAACGCCACGGATATGATTTCGCTTTCGTATACAAATACCCCGTTTTCGTTCATCATCGGCCTCGATCGTCAGCGAGTCCTTAGTCAGTGCATTCAAGGCGCCAACTATATAAGGTAAGATTCGTTCGTTCTAAACTGGCGCATGCAACTGTAAAATAATTTGCGTTGATCAAACGAATACCATTCTGCGAAGCTCTACAACTGACCTATGTTTGGTTGCTGCTTAGCACTGGACCGGACGCTAGCATTTCCCAGCTATCGGTCTAGGTAATTGTGTACGTGTTTTGGAAGAAAAATGAAGCATTTCACTTCAAAAAAAAAATATTAGGTTCGCACTGGCAATGGGCAGCACTTCTGACAAGGTGAACACATTGGCTAGATATGTATGGGAGACCCCTTCAATTCTGTTGCATCGTGCAGCCGTGTATACATAAAGATTGTTTAGAGGTTGTTTGAGTATATACAGGATGTATTTGCAGAGTACACTCGTAGAAAGAGACAAGTTGTCATGTCAACACAATCGAGTTCCATTCAGCTTCCCCCGCTCTTCGTCTCCTTTCACATTATCTCACCGTAACGCCTCTCGAAGCGCCATAAAAGGTAGGCAGACCCTGAAACTGCAGAAAGGAGTTTTGGATTACAGTCACACATAGTGCCCGTGGGGTATTCTTGATCGCTAAAGAACGTCTTTATTCCGCTCAATTCTAATTTTATTTGTTATCAGAAGCTAGCACGTGTTTCAGGAACCCCTAATCTCCGGGCGAAAAAGTGCGTGATTTCGTACGCTCTGTTTTCGATGACGTGTGGGCAGGTCCCACGGCCAAAATGGCGGAATCAATTGCGCAAAAGCTTACGTTGCGGCCACGTATTGGCGCTCTCGGCAGGCTATTCTGTTAGTCCAATGCGCGTTCGACCAGCGGTGTGCCCCGAGTCAAGGCTGGCCGCACGCGAGTTCGAGTGTGCGCAGCGAACAAGTGTGGAGCGGGCAACGCGAGAATTAACACGTACACACGATCGTGGCCGCGCTCAAGGATGGCCTCTCGCACGCTCGGCTTCTGCGCGCAGCCCGGAAGTCGGTCGCCACGCTGACCTCTGTTGCGCTGCTCTGCCGCGCGGCTGCAGAATGAGCGTCATGGTGCTTTCGCCACGTAGCCACGGACCGTGGCGCGCAGCTAGAAAGCCGTGACATTGTCGACAGCCCGACTTGGCGCTGCCAAGGCCGACGCACCGGGGAATTGGATCACTCAGCATGGCTACAACCCAATGACTGCCAAAACAAAAGAAAAAGAAAAATGACGAGTACCCATACGAGACGGAGAGCATGCATCTAGTCACAGCTTTTGATGTTCTGGGATGTTCAGTATTTTTTTTTCAGTTTAAGTTCATTTGAAGGCTTCTATAACTCTTACACAACTACAGTATTCCAATGCTTATAGGCATGCATCTGCACTCGTCGATATAGAGATATACATACACCGTGACCCGGAGCTAAATGCGCAATGCAGTGCGCTCTCAGCAAATACAAAGGCCGCGACGTCGAAAGGCTCTTGTCAAAGTCTGGCGAATACCATATTGGTTTTGAATTCGCGCACCATCGGTAAATTTTACCGGGGCGAATGATTAGACATGCAATGATTTTTTTATAAAATTTTAATGACTTGGTAGTATTATATTATCTACTACCACGATGAACTCGGGGCACTGAAAATAACCCCACCAATGGCGCTCCCAACTTTCGACACGAAATGATGATCCACCAATTGTCATCCCGATGTCGGCGTTTCATCATGGTCTTCTCGTTGCGTATTATCCGCCATAAAAACTCAGCAAGTAGGGTGTCGCGCTGCTCAGCCCGAAGACTTGGGTTCGATATCCAGCCACTGCGCCCTCATTCCGATGGAGGACAAATGCAGGAACACCTTGTACCTAGATTTAGGTGCCCGTTAATAAAAATCCAGGTGGTTCGAATTAAGCGAACGTACACGTATACCTCATCGTACCTAATAATCGTATCGCATTTTTACGACACGTTAAACCAAAAAAAATTGATTAAATATTCATTCGCTTCTTCGGCAACCGGTCCAGAAGAAAAAGGTGTAACGCCTTCGAACATCCCCATGAAATTCCCGCATACATTTTGAGCACAAAACCTCGTTCAGCTACGAATGCTGACTTACAGTTATCATGTGGTCGAGACGAACGACAGCAAAAATGCTAGCACGGTATATAGCAAAGTGAAACGTCGAACTGCGATAATGCCAAGAATGCACGCCCTTTCCCTCAAGTCGATTACATATTGCTTTTGTGCTCCAGTAACGCCGTCGCGCATCGCTTGTCCTTAACTATAAATAAACTCAATCACTACACATATAGACAGCTGGGGTAATGTGGCTTGAACGGAAATTGCGCGTGTCTCGGTCGAACAACTGGATAGAAAGAAATAGGTGATTTCCCGCGTTCACACTACCAGTCCTCCAACGATCACATTTTTTTTCTTCCCTTTTCGTCGAGGTATAACACGGGTTCTGTACTCTCTCCCCCTCTTTTTTTATTCAATGTACACGCTTGCGTGGCATGTGGTTACGCAACGGCGACTGACGGATCTCTGTCGTGCGATTTGGTAACTATACTTAGCAAGGTCCGGCGGGCCTTCTGTAATTACGGAGTCCACCCAGCAACCTGCATCGACGACGGGGCCTGCCCCGGGGCGACGGCACGCTGCGCTTCATCGAGCACCAACCGCCGTCTTCTAGTGGAGCGAAACCGCAAAGACATGAAAGCGAACCCAACCAGCCATTTGGCGGCCGCCGCGCCGTTCTAATGGTCAGGCCCGGGTCCGGAAGTGGCCACGGCGCCGGCGGAAACGCCCTCTCCGTGAGTCGATCACGTCCGAAAACCCAACCCAGCACCGAAAACTGCAGGGCCGGGAGCCCACCCGGGTGACGACAAACCACTTCATTAGACTCGTCCGAAGGGACCTTATGGCGGTTCCTAATCACTACATATATATACTATACCTGCCCTGTACGCTGCCGTATCGGTGGAATAGCGCACGCCGTCGCTCTCCGAATACCTTGGCGTGCGTATAATATACGTGTAGTTTCGCGTTCGGTCTCGATTCGCGAGGAGTCAGCGTGACCAGCGTGCTAGATATCGTTCTTTAACTACTCACGCCGCATGTGGGGAACATCGCGAGCAAAAGCGCTCATGTACAGGTTCTTGCACTCGCGTTAAACACTATATATATATATATATATATATATATATGTGACGCTTCACAGGTGAATGGGGGAAAGGAAGAGGAGGAAGACGAAGGTTCAGAATAAACTGGTGTTCTGACTGACGCCATGTCTCGTCCGTTACACTAAGTCGACAGGATGAAGACCTCGCAACCACTTCATCGCCCGGCCATCATCATCGAAGACCTCAGCGAGACGCAGTGACCGAACGCGGACCACCAAGACCACCAAGCATCATGACAACAGCATCAGACGACCTTCCCATCCCCAAGTACACCGGAGCAGCGGACGATCGACCTGTACAGGACTGGTTCGACCTGTTCGAGTTCCACGCTACCGCTGCATCTTGGTCGGAACGGGAGATGGTTACGAACTTCAGCGACTAAGTCACCGGTGAGGCATTTAAATTTTACCTCACTCACATATTCGACAACGACGAGTGTTGGCAAAAAATAAAAGAAGAAATGATCGTCTGGTTTCAAGACTCCAATGAAGATTCGATTAGAACACACGCTCTCAGTGCATTCGATCTCAGTCATCGCAGTCATAAGCAGCCTTCACGCGTTCGAGCACAGAGCAGAAGTTTACGATTCCCGTCAGGCAAAGTCAGTCATCTGCTCATAGAAAGACATCCTAGCCGTCTTTCTACAAGGCAGAACCTTCCACCTGGTTTCCCATGTACACAAATATCACCAACGGTAAACTCTTCCATACAATACACAAATCAAGACAAAATTCAAGCACCGAATGTACTTGACTCTTCATCTTCCTTACGTAAGCCACCACCTGGTTTTGTGCCAAGTAGCTCGTCTGGTGCTTGTCACTCTTATCGCACCCCTCAAGATATCGCCACATACGCAACTCACCACCTGAAATATCGGCCAAATACTTTGTCAAGCCACTGCCATTCCGAAAGCGATTGTACTTCAGGAACGCTTGGCTCAATTCTGCCGCAAAAAAAACGAACCTACGGAATCGGAAACACATCAAGCGATGTTTGCGGCGATGTCATTCTCAGGAACCGGACCAACCGAAAGTGGAAACATTACGGAGTCACCATTCAATGCGAGTCTCGCCGATAAAAACGAAAATGTATCTACTGCTTTTCTTGACAGAAATCATGCTTGCATCCCACTCGTTAAGAATGCTGGCAATACCGACAGCGTCTCCTTATTCCTCCTGTTGACAAGTGGTTGCACCTCTTCGAAACGAAGGCGAGCAACGTCAGCTGGTCCGAACGAGATCGCATCAACTGCATCAGCGAGTACCTGGAAGGTGAGGCATTCCGCTGGTACCTCACCGAGATTTTCGACGCAGAAGATACGTGGGAAGGCATCAAAACAAGCATGATATCACGATTTTCTGCACCTGTTAGCGACCCTTTCCGCCAATTCATACACTGCAGGCTCAAAAGAGAACAGCGCATCAGGCACTACTACGAAGAGAAGACACACCTTGGTCGCCTCGCAGGCTTAAAAGACATTCACATAGTATCAGGATTGACTGATGGTGTACCTGAAGAGATCGAAAGGCGCCTCGCTGGATTGACGCTTACCACCCCAGCCAAGTGGCTTGCTGCTGCGCTTCAAGCGGAAGACTCTGTCCACGGAGATGCTTCCCAACACTCGTCAAAACGGCAGCTCATGCGTCGAGAGCCTCATTCTACGCGACCATGGCTCCCTACAGGATTGATGCGCACCCCTCACAGTGAGTGCCGACATTGTGCATCTACTGCTTTGCCGAATCAGTATAACTGGCACAATGAGTGCCCCCGTCGTGAAATGGTGTCTGCTCTAACTGACAACCAGGGAAACGAAGAGGGCGGCCCAAAGGCTCATTAATACGTTTTGGTGCGTTTGTGAACGGACACATAGTGAACGCAACTCTGGATACAGGAGCGACTATTACCTGTATCAATGAAGTTGTGTTCAAAAAACTCAAGCTGCAGTTGCTCAAGGATTCATGTATTAGTGTCCAACAAGTCACCTCAACCACAAAAACTTTGGGCCGCGTACACATACAGTTGGAAATAGGGAAGTTAAAGCGGGCAGTCCAAGCACACGTTCTACCAGGCATGAAGACTGAATTCTTGCTAGGCTTGGACAACGCCTCCTTTTTCAACCTGTCACTGGATTTAAACACAATGACTTTGTTTCAAGACAACAAAGCTTTGCAGAATTCCTTTCAAACACAAAAGTGTGCCTTCAGCGCCGATACAACCCCTCTCCAAGCCGTTGATGTCACGCACCTTACACCATCGCAACAAGCTGCTTTGAGAGAGGTGCTTCACAATTACGAAGACATTTTCTCAAAGTCTCAGATGGACTTCGGATGTATCGCGGAGGAACGACACTGCATTGCCGTCAGCAGCAACGTGCCTATCCACAGACCACCGTATCGATGCTCCCTGGCAGACAAACAGGAAATTGTCAAGCAAGTGGACTTACTTCTCAAGCAAGGTGTAGTGCGTCCATCTTTTTCCCCATACGCGGCTCCAGTCATTCTTGCAGAGAAAAAAGGTGAAGGACGCACACGTTTATGCATTGATTATCGAAAACTTAACTCTGTCACTGTGCCTGACTACCAACCTATTCCGCGTATAGACGATGTTCTAGACTACCTGGGAAAATCGAAATATTTTTCGACATTGGATATCACGTCAGGCTATTGGCATGTCAAAATGAACCCAGAGGACATCCCAAAAACAGCTTTCGTCACGCCGAATGGCCATTATGAGTGGCTTGTTATGCCTTTCGGTTTGAGAAATGCTCCTGCTACATTCGAAAGAGCTGTGAAATCAGTTATCAGAAAACATAACTTAAAGAATGTCGTTAATTATTTTGATGATATTGTAGTCTTCTCCGACACATTTACTGAGCATCTACACCACCTCCAAGCTCTATTGCATGCCCTAAAAATGGAGAATATAAAACTTAAATTGAAGAAATGCCATTTTGCCCAAGATTCTATTGAACATCTGGGTCACAGAGTGTCGCACGGTACAGTGTCGCCTATACGAAGAAACATAGAAGCTGTATTGCGATTCCCAAGACCGAAATCCCCGAAAGAGCTTCAGCGTTTTTTAGGCACCACCAACGTTTACCGCTAGTTTATACCGCACTTCAGTGACATAGTTTTCCCACTTACGAAGCTGTTGAAGAAGGACACACCATGGGAATGGGATTCCTTATGTGAACAAGCCTTTGAGAACATGAAATACTGTCTGACCAAAGAACCCATTTTACGAATTTTTTCTTGCGAGAAACCATGCATTCTTTATTGCGACGCATCTAACGTAGGCGTAGGTGCAGTTCTGAAGCAAAGAGATCATGATGGTAAAGAACACCCCGTTGCCTATCACTCGCGTAAGCTACTCACGCACGAATTAAATTATGCCATTACAGAGCTCAAATGCCTCGCTATAATTGACGCTGTTGACAAGTGGCACTGCTACCTACATGGACGACCATTCACTGTTGTCACCGATCATGCTGCTTTACAATGGCTCAGAAACATAAAAAACCCACATGGCCGGCTCTTTCGATGGTCTTTGAAGCTGTCGATGTATGACGTTAACATTCGACATCAAAAAGGCGGCGAAAACATCGAGGCGGACGCATTTTCGCGAAGCCCTATGGTTCAACTCCTTTCATTACCAGAACTTCAAACTTACCAGGATGACCGCCCTCGCTGCAAGTACACAACGGAAAACGGGGTCACTATCGTGACACGTAAAGGAATTCGCAAAGTGTACGTTCCTCTCAAGCTTCGACTGGGCCTTCTGCAGAAAGCACACTGTCAGTTCGGACACGTCGGAGTAAAGAAAACACTGGGCTTGTTGTCATCATCCTACTATTGGCCGGAAATCATCACAGACGTTTCATCCTACGTCCGCCACTGTGACATATGTCAGCGTTGCAAGAAGCCGAAAACCAAGAGATTCGGATCTCTCGAGTCACTACCACCTGCAGAACAACCCTTTGATCTTTTAGCAATGGACACTATAGGTGGCTTTTCAGGATATGGCTCGACAAAGAAGTTTATTCACTTGGCGATCGACCACGCTACGCGGTATGTCTGGGCGTTTCCCCACAAGAACGAAACTTGTGACGCATACATTTCGTGCATCACCGCCATCTTTGCAGCAGGAAAACCCAAGAAGTTCCTATCTGATCGTGGACCAGCTTTCACAGCTGGAAAATTCAAGCAGTTTCTAAAACGCAATGGTGTCCACCAATTGTTCACATCCTCCCAACACCCTCAATGTAATGGCATGAACGAACGTACAAATCAGACTATTGTAACCCGGCTAAAGTGCAAAATGAATGAGCAGCCCCAGAAGTCTTGGGTCAAACATCTTTCGGATGTTGTCGATGAATACAACAGAACCCCACATGAAGTAACACGATATCCACCATCGTACCTAATGTATGGAAGTCCTTCATACGACACAATTTTAGACGCACCAATGGAGAGTGTGCAAGAAGCAAGGAAAAGTGCAATCAAGAACACGCTTGCCTATCATGAGAACAACAAGATAATCTACGACAAAAAATTCCTACCACAAGATCTCCAACCTGGTGAATTGGTCCTCTACGAAACACCTTGGCACCCGAACAAAGGAAAGCTCAGTTCAGTCATGGAAGGACCTTACACAATTCTTCGCAGAGTCTCTCCTGTGAACTATGAGATCGACCGATGCGTAGCTCCGTTAAGCAGAACTACTGATATTGTGCACGTCAACAAACTGCGTCGCTACTATTGTCCCAATAAGTTGACGCTCTCTCGGGGGGGGGGGGGGAAACGTGTGACGCTTCACAGGTGAATGGGGGAAAGGAAGAGGAGGAAGACGAAGGTTCAGAATAAACTGGTGTTCTGACTGACGGCATGGCTCATCCGTTACATATATATATATATACGTGGAGTGATGATGTAGAAGCGTCTATTACTTACACTTAAATTAGACGCCGCTAATTTCAAGGGACGAATCGGCGAAACGCTCACTTCGTAAGTACACTTTTCCGTTGCCCCAGTATAAACGTAGTTAAGGACATGCCCGTCATCACTATTGGCTCAATTCTATAATAAACATATGGTGATTTTGGGACGTTAAACTCCACATATCAATCAATCAATATCATAATGATCAACAAATCAAACAAAAGGTATTTATATCAAGCAAGTCACCCTTCACTTCGAATGAAAAGTGTTCCACAAAATGAAAGCAGCTGTCGCAAGCAGAGTAGTATCCTGGAGTAAGAATCACACACTATATAAAAACAGAAGTAATGTTGTCAGACGCTACTCATTACCTAATTTCCTCGCAAGTAGCATGCTAATAAACCTGAGTATACACATGGCTATTCCAAGGAAAACTTTAAACATGCCCAAAATAAAAGCACATTGCGTTTTGCGCAATAACAACATACACTTCGAAGCATTTGTCCTAGTGATCTAATGAACTGAGATGATTCACACCGACTATGTTGGCCTAAACGAAAGTCCTTAAGGTTGCCTGCTGTGTGGAAAATACAGTTTGACAATGAGACTACAACTTGACCTTCGGCACAAAGCGAAAAATGCCAGACATGGACCGGGTTCGACCACACTGGAACAAACTCAAGCCCCCCGGGGCAAGGGTCAGAACACCAGAAGCGATGAGAGGCTGCTCTGAGGAGCTCTAAACTGGGGCTACAGCTCCGGACAGTGAGCTGTGCCAGAGGAGTCACAGAAGTACAAATGTGTCCGCGGCCACCTTCAGCGGCTCGAGGACCCGTCTTCCTCCTGCTTCCACTTGCCCCCCAACACCCCCCCCCTCAAAGGATTTTTCCATGAATCAATAAAGCTGTTTACCTATCTACCTTAGTTCAATGAAGAGCTAGACTCACTAGAACTCACTAAATGAAGAGCTAGACTCACTAGGGTGATTCTCTTGAGGAACACATCTTGCGGTCTGTGCTGTTTTTTCTGCGTTTCACAGCGCAACAGCGGGGTCTCCAGCCCCTACATCGTGGTCATGAATGTACAATCCCCGGAGATCCCGCCCAGTAACAGTTCATCCACGGGCATTGCTTCAAGAAAGCGTGGTAAACCATCTAGTGAGAGCGAGGACACCGAGCTGTACTCTGCATCGGACTACGAGTCCTCGGAAGACGACTTCGAACCTGTGCTCTACCGCAAGGCCAAACGAAGAATCATGAACGCATCATTGGCATCAAGTACAGCCACTGTGAGGACAGCGCCTCAGCGATGGCCTCACTCCATTCTGTTTGTGCCCCAGACTACTACTGCCAATCTACGCTTCCTCAACAGGCAAGCACTGTCCTTGTACCTTGAAAACATTGTGCCTAATGAGATTAAGGACATCAGGATAAACACCAGGAAGAATATTTTGGCAATCGACGTGAGGAACCCGAGTGCACTGAACATGCTACAGCATGTGTCAGAGCTGGGAAAGATCAAAGTCCGATCCATCATACCAGCGACTGGTGACACCATAACAGGAGTTATCTATGACATAGACACTGAAATCGCCAATGAATATCTTCCTGTACTGATAAAACCAGTGAGTGGAAACAACGTCATTGTGCATGCTGGTCACCTAGGCAACTCTTGTTGTGTGCGACTAACATTCAAGGGTGACCGTCTTCCCTCTCACGTGAAGGTGGGCAATTTCCGTCCCCAGGTTCGCCTATTTATTCCGAAGCCTATGCTGTGTTTCAAGTGCCAGAAGATTGGCCACGTAAAGGGCGTTTGCAGAAATTCCGCAGTGTGCCCCCGATGCGCTGAACACCACTCAGAAGACGACTGTAATGCAACTACGTTGAAATGCCCCAACTGCCAAGGAGCTCACAGTGCTTCCTCCAAGGACTGTCCTCAGATTAAGAAAAAGATTTGTATTCTGAGGCAAACGGTGCGAGACAACTCGACTCACAGAGAAGCTGCGCAAAAAGTAAGGCGAAGATGCCGTCATCGTCGAAGGTCCTCACGAAGGACAGTGCAAAATCTGACGAGAAAGTCAGAAACTCAAGTGAAATCGACAGGCGCGGCTCCTAGCACGGCAAACATCTGCGCTGAAAGAGGAGATGCTGGAAGATCTCTCTCTCCAAAGGAATGGCCACCCCTTCAGCCTAGACGATCTGTTGAGCCTCAACAGAAGCCGCCTACACGACCTGTTGAGCCTCAACAGAAGCCACCTCAAGAACAAGCACAAAATGCTGCAACGGTCGGGAAGCCAGATCATTGCGTGATGGTGATGCTAAGATCATCAGTGTACACCATTCGCATGTTGTTAAGCGACATGAATACACCGTCAGCCAAAAGTGCCCTTCAAGTACTGGACGCGCTTAGTCCAGTGCTAGCAGCTCTAGAGTAAACCATGGCTAACCCATCACTGTTTTTCCGGGATGAGGTTCGCAAAGCAGCAATACTGCAGTGGAATGCCAGGGGACGGAGATCGCGCATTGGTGACTTTCGTCGATTTGTGTACGTCAATATGTTTCCCGTAATCGTCATTTCTGAGCCGAACTTATCGAGTGCAATACGACTCTCGGGATACGAACCTTTTATGTCGTCTACTGTTACTGAAAGCAGCAAGGTTCTGGTGTACATTCGCCGAGACCTCACTTACATCCTTCAACCTGTACCACCTCATGACGGAAACCAATACGTATGCTTAAGAGTGAAAAAGAGGAGGCTCAACATCACTGTGGTTGGCGCATACCTATCACCATCAAGCCGTTTCGATCAAAAAAGACTACGAGACATCATAGCGTCAACTCCTGACCCGTGTGTTATCATTGGGGATTTTAACGCTCATCATACATTATGGGGAAGTCAGAATACCAACATGAAGGGCAGAAGCTTGGTGTCTTTTGCTTCCGACAACCAACTTTGGTTACTGAATGATGGCAGTCCTACATTTTTACGTGGCTCTACATACAGTAGCTGTTTCGACTTGGCTTTTGTTTTGCAAAGCCTAGTGAAACATACTGAATGGTTCAGGATATAGAAACGCATAGGAATGATCCCATTCCAACATACGTCAAGATCAGAGGATTGTCGCCTGCTAAAGTGCGCGACATCGTTAAAAGAGTGGACTGGAAAAAATTTCAGTCCCGTATGGAAGACCAATGCCAAGAACACATATCCGATTTACAAGAGGCCATCAAGAGCACTGTAAAAGAGAGTGTGTGTACGATCCCATGCCCTGTAAGAATCATGGACATCGACATAGAGCTGGAGTGGCTTCGAGCCTTGCGACGACGAGCTGAAAGAAGGTACCGGCGCACGAAGGACATAGAAGATTTTCGGACTGCTAGACGTATGCAGAAGAAGATCAAACGTCGGTTGGACAAGCTAGAATTCCAACGCTGGATTACTTTCTGTGAGTCACACTCTCGTAAGCCTTTATCGCAGATATGGAGGACGGTTAGAGGTTTGCGGTCATCGCCCATTCAGAAGTCACCATTCAAGGCCTTAGCCCTTCACCAAAATCGACCAGATGAGGACGTTGCTGAAGAGTTCTGTGCCGGATTATCAGAGCGAACTACAGCAATCACCAGCTCACCACTTTCGAGCAGTTGTCCGCCACCACGTGACTCCTGTATGGACTTCCCGTTCACCATTCAGGAGCTAAAAGCAGCACTCGCTTCATGCAAACAGACCTCCGCACCAGGACCTGACGGAATCTCCTACAGAGCCCTGTGTCATCTGGGTGAGCGCGCGCGAATAGCTCTACTTCAGCCATATAATGATTGTTGGCTAGAGGGCACTGTCCCCTTAAGTTGGAAAACTAGTCGTCTAGTACCATTACTAAAACCTGGCAAATCCCCATTGGAACTCTCCTCCTATCGCCCGATCGCACTGGCTAGTTGCGTGGGTAAAGTGATGGAGAGAATGATTCTCGGCCGACTCGAATGGTACTTGGAGTATCATGAGATCTACCCAAATGCCATGGCTGGCTTTCGGCGTGGTCGATCATCGATCGATAGCGTCATCGACCTAATCACGTACGTTGAACACGAGAAAGGTCATAAGCGTCTTTGCGCCTCTCTGTTCCTTGACGTCAAAGGAGCCTATGATAACGTTACACATGAAGCCATCCTTACCGCACTAGAAGAGATTGGAGTGGGTGGCCGAATGTTTAAGTGAATACGCAGTTATCTCCAAATGCGATCCTATTTTGTGAGCACAAAGACCGGGAACACGTCTACACATTTCAGTTGTCATGGCGTCCCTCAGGGTGGTGTACTGAGCCCCGTGCTATTCAATATAACACTAATCGCTCTCCATACGCACCTACCAAACAATATTTGTCTATCAACATACGCTGATGACATCTGCATCTGGACATTTGCGGTAACTCGCCTGCAGTTACGAGCGAGAATACAGAGAGCTGTTACTGCAACTACTTTGTACATCGCAATCGAGGCCTGGAAATTTCCTCCGGAAAGTGCGCTCTTCTGGCATTTACGCGCAAACCCATGTCGAATTACAGAGTGTCAATTAACGGTCCAAATATACCGTATCGCCGATCTCACAAATTGCTGGGTGTCGTAGTCGACAGAGACATATCATGGAGCCCTCATGTGTCGTATTTGAAAAAGCGATTGACAGGCATATGCCATCTTTTCAAGTTTCTCGTTGGAAAGACTTGGGGAATGCAGCCTAATGCTATGTTACGACTGTACAGGGTGCTTTTCCTTGGCTTTTTACGATACAGTCTGCCTGCATTATCAAACGCCAGCAAAACAAGTCGACGCATGATACAAAGCGTTCAGGCACAGGCGCTTCGAATATATCTAGGTCTGCCTCAGGGTGCCTCAAGAATGGCGACTATAGCTATAGCCAAAGACCACCTCGTGCAGACCCATATCGAATATCAAGCTTTGAGGACACACATAAGGCATGTGGGCCGGACTCCCCATCACCACCTAGCCTCTCTGCCAGTGGATAGACCTCATACTTCCTTTTGTCGAACAATAACTACACATGGTGACTCCCTACCAACTGGTTTTACGCCCGCGGCGAGACCTTCTATTCCTTCATGGTGCCTCAAACAGCCAGTCATCAACTTGACAATGCCAGGCATCCAGAAAAAACGAGATTTCTCAATACCAACCCTCAAGCAGCTCGCCTTACTTCTGCTGTACGAGAAGTACCAAGACTGCACCCACGTCCACACCGACGGCTCCGTCCTGCCAAACAGCTCAACAGCGGCGGTCGTTATTCCAACGCAAGCCACAACCATCAAATTCCCGACAGCTTATGCAACCACAACAACGGCAGCAGAGCTTGCAGCGCTTGGCGCTGTGCTGCGTTTCATTAACGACCAGAGCACGCAACGGTGGACAATTTTCTGCGACTGCAAGGTGGCACTGCAGTCACTTCTGTCAAATCTACGCCGTGGTCCATACGAGCAGTTGGTATTTGAAACAGCAGAAATGCTACACCATATAACAGAGAAAGGGCGCCACGTTATCTTTCAGTGAGTGCCAAGCCACTGTGGAATTATCGGTAACGAACGAGCTGATCAAGCTGCCCATTCAGCCCATACAGAAGACAACGACCAGTCAATACCTCTCTCAAGGACGGACGCTGCTAGAAAGCTCCGCATGCTTGCTCGCCAACGCTTTATGGCTCTTTGGAATGAGCCTCTCTTTACGCATGCAAGATTACGATCCCTTGATCCAACGTTAAGCATGCAGCTTCCAACAAAAATTCGACGAGGCGACGCTACTGCTCTGTGCAGACTATGGTTTGGAGTCGCGTTTACCCGTGCGTACGCGTTCCGCATAGGTATGGCCGACACCGCCGACTGTGCACACTGCGGAGATGAAGAAACAATTCGATATATCTTGTGTGACTGCCCGAAACACAACCTGGAAAGACAACACCTTTCTAATAAACTAAACAGGTTAGATGACCAGCCGCTGTCAAAAAGAAAGTATACTGCGCCATCATCATGAGTCATCGTCACAGAAGAAAGCCGTGCAAGCGCTACTGGGCTTCTTACGATCTACTGGCCTGTCGGAACGCCTCTGAGTGGACTGATTTTGTGTGTGCGTGTGTGTCGGTGTTTTTTCCTTATTTATTTTTTTACTCTCCCTTTCTCTTTCAACCCCCTATTCCCCAACCCCAGTGTAGGGTAGCATACCGGATACTAGCATCTGGTGAACCTCCCTGCCTTCCTTTTTTCTCGTTTCTCTCTCTCTAGACTCACTAGTCTCGTTCACCGGCTAAGTGCAGCATGAACTAATTAAGCGCTTTTGTTATGCAAAAGCATGTAAAAAGAATTCTTGTTTAGCAGCCGTACGGTCGAGAAAGCCGGTCGGATGCGCCGGTGACGAATCGTCATCGACGAGGCGTTCCCAACGGAAACAGCTATGCTATTAACGCAGAAATAAACGGGTCTAGGTATTTTTTACACATGTTTTAGCGTTAGAGCTGGGACACGTCCAACCTCTCACTTCCGCCTCCTACAAAAAGATTGACTAAACTTGCACTACGCCGGGCAAGGCTTGAAACAGTGAAATTGGATCATTTTAAAGACTAATCTGGTTGCTTCTATGGGTTGTTTGTAGGTCTCAGCTATATAGGGGATGAAAGTTATAGCTTGCACTTAAGTTGTGCCTAGACGATGCTAGGTTGTGTCGACCTACGAGTTGAACCGTAGACAGTCGCAGACACGACACGGATGTCCTAACGCCAGAGTGCTCCAGAGACCGGAACAAGCCATGAAACTGAGCGTTCGCGTCTCTCATAGATCAAATGGCACGTCGTCGTTAGAGTGTAGCCCTTCCATCGCATCGGGGCTTTATCGCAGCTGCCGTTGCCTTTCCAGTTCCCTGGTATTCTGTACGTACTCGTGGTTTTAGGCTCGCCGCAGTCGCTTCGCAGCCGTGTGTATACGGCTAACTGTTGCGTTCATAATTTTTAGTAGTCCAGTTGTGAGTGGCATTTACCCAATTTCAGTGAAACACACCCGTACAGTGGCTCGTAACCATTAGAATAATAGTGTTTTTTTACGATCGACTCCCAAAAAACGATTTGCTAAACGGCTTCGTCGTTAAAATGTTTCAATGACATTCCGCGGGCGGGGCAGCACGAACCTCCGTGGGGCTTGACTCCAGGCACTGTTTGAGTATTGCGAGATATAAGTAGTTGATTGATTGATTTGTATGTGGGGTTCAACGTCCCAAAACCACCATATGATTATGCGATACGCCGTAGTGGAGGTCTCCGGAAATTTCGACCACCTCGGGTTCTTTAACATGCGCCCAAATCTGAGCACATGGGCCTACAGCATTTTCTCCTACATGGAAAATGGTATACGTAGTCGAAGAGGTGCGAAACTCTATCGCGTTCTCCAGCTTTCATCTACTGCCTTAAATCTTGTAGGGTTCCGCGTAGCATAATAATAGATGCGTTGAAAAAAAATATCTGAAGAATATGAAATGACAAAATTCTTATGGAACTTGGAGAATATATGTGCATCTTTGATGTGATCCCGTCTATTGTCGTGTGTGAGCGTCAGAAACCAGCGCGCTTTCCAAAAGAATGTATGGCGCTGCGATAACGTGCCCTAAAAGATACATGAATGGTCGCGGTACTACGTGCGGAATGCGTCCAAAACTATTTGTGTTCTGTCATTCAGGCACGACTATACGGACAGCAGCAATAAAAAATAGTGCTCCACGATTCTGCTACACTCCCTCTTCATACAAGTGTTCGGTTTAGTCGATGCACATGAAAACTACCAATAAAACAAACATGCCATTGCAAGTCCTCACGTCGTCTGCAGTATGCCTTTATGACATAGCGCAAGCTAGTCCAGCAACGTGTCCTCCTGCAAACACGACTCAATAATAGCTCATCGTCTGTGACGCAACGAAAGGCGTCGAGAATAATCGACGAAAAGGGTTACGAGAGTTAAAGATGCAGCGAAAAAGGCCTGCAGTGTCCTATTCGCGCGCCACTGTTCTGCTCAACAAAAAGTCGAGGATGACCACTCGGCATTGTAGTGCTTAAGGAAGCTCAGCAAATGGGTCTCGATATCCCGGCAGGCCTCTCTCCTAAGACCGTGCTGGGCGTATAGGATGTACGCAATGCACCTTCTATACTATAAAGTTTCCTGGATGTCGTCGACGCCATTTAGTTTAGGAGCACGCTTACCACCACCGGAGGGGGAAGAATGAAAAGAAGGGGAGAGGGTGGACCGGGCCACGAGCTGTGGACAACGGGCAGCGCACAACAATGGCGACCGAGAAGAATAGCGCCATTATATTTTTTTCGTTCACCATAGTGAACGGCTGCGCGCACTCTATGGGAAAGCGGCGTCCGGCACACGCATGCGTGGTACGCAGCGCTGGGATAGAAAGGCACCATCGTCCACCCATGGCGGTGAACGGAGGAGATAGACATCCTCTGGTAGGGTATCCGGGCCCCACACTTCTGGCAGGCCGCACTCGGAGACCAACTGGGCGGAACAAAGCTGGGGTGGACGTCCTTGACAGCCGCTGCGTTTCTCTCTACTGCACTCGGCCGCCGCACCCTTGAAGACGGCGGTCACGCTTACCCCGGGGTCCGCGAGCTTCTGGTCCACGGCGTCGCTAACCTTTCGGCGGATGGACAACGCCCGCAACGCACCCAGGATAAAAAAATAGCGTAGTCACGGGGGGGGGGGGGGGATCTCTTTTGTGCAGCGCTTCCTCGCAGACACTTCGCTGCACCGTTCTTATAAGTGCGGGTAGCGTAAGCGGCGAAAGAGCTTTCGCGCGGGCGGGCGCTTCGATGAGTGTGACGATGGGTCCCGTTGTTAAACGACATACATTTTTCTGGCTGTAAATGAACAGTAGCCAACAAAAACGTGTCTTTTACAAGGCATTTACACTTCGCCCAACGTCATGAAATATAGTCTGACCTGCAAATAAGTAACGCCTTCGACACGAACGCAGATTCAAGTGACTAGCGTCGGCTTTCGTCTCACTTCATTGGTCATCATGAATTCATGTATCGTCAAATGAAAAAAAAAAACGCCAAGCCAGCGCTGAACGCGCAGCACTGTTACAGCGAAACCTGAAAGAGGGGCATTTTTAGGGCTTTTTTTTTACATTGTTTGGGTAACTGATACAAGCACACTTGCAGGGTACTCACTTTGCTATAAATAATATTTTTGTGTAGTGACAGGCATCCACTATTCATTCTTTGTCACTCTTCGGAGAAGCGTTGCAACCGCTACCGCTGCACACTTGCAAAAAAATTTCGTGCAATTTTTGACGTTGTGGCATATGATGATTTAGAATTACGCCTAACGCTATTGTAGTGTGTTGGATCATTTGTCGACCCACTCATTATGTGGTTCGTATTGTGTGACGCCTGGTTGTTTCTTAGCTGTTCTAAAACGCTTATTACACAAATTAATGAGATTTCATACGTCACCCCTTCTTCAGGGGTGACTGTCTGTATGCGGAAAGTAGCGCAGACTCAAAATTCAGGCTTCCAAAACTTGGCCTATACGCTGCGCCACTTGTTTTGTGCGTTCGTTGATAGATGGCAGCACACCGCAAGTGATTCCTATCTTGCCTGGTATCGGATCGAAATGTTCTCCGCACTCCCAGATAAACATGGTGAGTGACGCCATGTTGGGGTTGTGCAATGACGCGTTCTCGGTGCTATCGAAGTTGTTCGGCGGAGATAATTCCGGAGAATACTTTCAGCAGGGGTGTTCCAAGAAACCGTCTTGATGTTGAGGATATTTCACTGGATGTAGATGGTTGTCAACGCGCTGAGAATGACAGCGATGATGGCCGGTCAGCTGGTATAGCTCACGAGCATCGAGTTGCACTTCCCGTCCCGTAGTGCGTTAATTTCTTTTTTTTTACGCTCGTAAGTCACTTTGATTGTACTTGGGGTATATTATCATTCATCTAGCTAAAAAAACATAGATTTCTTGTGCATTGTGTGCAGTGCAATTACAATGAATATTACAAAACGCCGCATGCCGCCAATACGCCCGAGCTCGACCAGCGAAGCGAAATAGAGCAATTAAATATGCAGTTACGACTACAGTCCACGCTAACTTCTTCTGCAATTCACCGGTGCCGTCCGAAGCAGAATGTTGTTCGACAAATTTTCACAATTTTGATGTTGCGACAAGCGTATGCGTGTATTCATTTCGATATCCTTGTTTCGATCGCACTGATGGAACCTGCAACATCCGAGCGCGGCAAATTGCGAAGTGTTGGAGTCTGATAATGGCTGTGACACAAGCGCTACTTAATGCGAAGTTAAATGCTTGTGTTTTGTTGAAGAAGCAGCTGCACGATGCTTAGAGCGCAAGTAATTACGACCGCGTAATATGTTTGCACACCATCGGTATACGGTAGACATTCGGTTCTGTACAAATCATCTCGAAGTTCCGTTCAGTTCATACGTGATTTCTAGTTTGCGCAGCTTTCTGTAGCACGCACAGGATTACGCAAAGCATCGTTGATGCACGGACGATCAGCTGACACCACCACCCTTCGGACTGCGGCAAGAAATGAGGTAGCGAACATTCAGAAGTTCCTATAGTTTGGGAAAATACTTTGGTCCGATATACATTCATCTGACGATCAAGAGTTCATCCAGTGACAGTGGCAAGGGGAGTACGTCCATGCGTCCTGTCTTTCTCTGTGAGAGTTCACGGGTTAATCATCCCCCCGCAGCCATCTTGGATAGCACAACGCGCCACCTATAGCCCGTGGGCATTGCGAATAGGAATTTTGGCGACGGAAATAGGCGTCCTATAGGGTCAGTTTGCAACAGAGTTTTAAGCACTGACGTAGCTCAGTGGCAGAATACACGGTTGATAAGCAGAGTCACGGGTTCAAATTCCAGTCTCTGCTCGGTGTCCTTTATTCAATCAGTTTTTTTTCTATTTCGCACGGTATAGTGGTTCGAACACCGGCGGTGGCGGCGACAGACAACTATGGCGCAATGACTTTTGTCGTGATCTCACAGCAGCTTTCACTATTATAAACACGTTACAGTTCTTTAGCTTTGGCAGGTTATGGGCTCCCTATCTACTCTACGGAGTCTACGCTGTATAGGGAGAAAGAAGAAAACCTGCAAACATCTCACTTTCACCATAATACGCAAGCAGCAATCGCTGCAAAAGCAACACTCTCGAGCTCGTCTAGTCTCACTCAAAGCACCAACGCATAGTATTACTACACAGGCGCAAACTGCGTCTATAGCTCCTACGGCTTCACGTTTCGTAACCAAAGGTGGGTACGTGGCGGTAAACGGGTGTATACGACAACGTAGATATGTGGCAACGCTGCAGAGCTAACCACCTCCCGTCTCTCTGCGCCCTCCCTCTCTTGTCTAGCACTTGGTTCGCCCACCTGGCCGGGAAGCTCGTGCATCGCGTCACGGAAGACGCAACAATCGTCTTATTGGCCTCGTTTCCGCGCCCCTGTCGCCGATGGTAATATCCGGCACGACGACGTACACATTGCAGATGCCTTCGTGCCCGACGGCCTGTTGCTTTGCATATAGTCTCCAGTTGGGCGCACGTGCCGTTCTGTCAGTATTGGCCCAATCATTTTTAATTTTTTATGGCAGACCGTTAAAGTACCACATTCACTTTTAAAGGCGAAGTTAAAATCGAGGCTTGTCCAATGGCGTGTGCCGTTGTGGTGATGACGATGACATTTACACTGATGACGATAATGATAACGGGCAACGACTGTCTTGTGCAGTATATGACGTCTCGATTTGCTCTAGAATGCATTTCGTGTGACAGGAAACCACTAAACCACCAGGGGAACGTGCACAGACCTCGTATTTGCCAACTTCAGGCTGGATCCGATACCACAGAGCAGTACTAATGAAAGCAAAACGAAGTTGACAACTCAACGCAACATACCATTTATGACCAATAAACCTTGTCTATAACCAACGCCTCCTAGAAAAACTATGCCTGCAACGTCGCCCTCTTTTCAATTGGGAGCCTCCTGCCAGCACGCAATCTCAGAGGCTCCGCATCCTTCTTTGTGTTGCGACTGGCCGCCGCTTAAGACTGCTCGCCTCCGTATCGCTCAGTCACGTGACATTACCGTACCGTTCTGTTACGTGACATCATGGCTGCTTGGAGGCAACTGTAAGAGCATTGCTGTGTTCGAAGGGGGCGGCCGTCAGAGAGGCTTGCCTTCGTACTGAAGGAGGAGAGTAAAATCTGAGAGTAAATCAGCGCGTTCGCGGCTCACGTTCCAGGCATAATTTTTTAGGGGGCGTTGCTATAACTGTACACTGTTTTGTCACTCATTTGTATGCATGAGTGGTTAATGTCGCGGATGATATATAAGGCAACACCGGATGATCCCACATGCACTGCTTCGCCCACTTATCATCATTCACTTCGTGGACATGTTTTTTTTTTCAACACTAATTCGAGTGATTGAGCCTAAAGTTGCAGAGTGTTGCAGAGAGAGACACCGTCTGCAGCGTAAGGCTGCAGATTTACTTTGACCAGTAGGATTTTATTAAGCTGACAGCAAAAGTGCGACAAACAAGCATTTTTTCGACTGAACTGCCGTCAGAATCCAGCAGTGGAATCTCACTCGCCCGCGACTGAGTGATAAATGCCGATTCTTCTGACACATTTCTGGTACATTTCTGCTTCCAACTGAGTGTATTATTACAAAGTGCATGATGAAGCAACGATGCTCCATATATGCACTGTAAGCAAAAATTATCCGAGATGCCAATTTCTCCAGCATATGAGCCCCCCAAACTCTCCTGCCACAATTATTTACTCCTTGGAACCTAGAGAACTCGGCACATGTCGTAAAACTCCCCCTGCTTAATGAGAGAGATTATGAACGGCATGACCTTGTTAAACTTCCTATGGGAGTTTTAAAAAGCCCTTTTGGTTGCGACGTGCGTGCGCGCGCTCGCGTGGTGTGTGTGTGGGGGGGGGGCGTGTGCGTGTTTGTGTGTGTGCGTGCGTGCGTGCATGTGTGTTTGTGTGTGTGTGCGTGCGTGTGTGTGTGTGTGTGCGTGTGTGTGTGCGTGTGTGTGCGTGTATGTGTGTGTGCGTGTGTGCGTGTGTGTGTTCGCGTGTGTGTGCGTGTGTGTGTGCGTGTGTGTGTGCGTGTGTGTGTGTGCGTGTGTGTGTGTATGCGTGTGTGTGTGCGCGTGTGTGTGCGTATGTGTGCGTGCGTGTGTGTGCGTGTGTGCCTGTGTGTGTGTGTGTGTGTACACGCGTGTGTCTGCGTGTGTGTGTGCGTGTGCGTGTGTGCGCGCGCGTATGTGAGTGTGTGTGCGTGTGTGTGCGCATGCTTGTGTGTGTGTGTGCGTGTGTGTGTGCATGCTTGTGTGTGTGTGTGTGTGCGCGTGTGTGTGCGTGTGTGTGTGCGTGTGTGTGAGGTGTGTGTGTGCGTGTGTGTGCGTGTATGTGTGCGTGTGTGTGCGTGTGCGTGCGTGTGTGCGTGCGTGTGTGTGCGTGTGTTTGCGCGTGTGTGTGCGTGTGCGTGTGCGTGTGTGCCTGTGTGTGCGCGCGCGTGTGTGTGTGCATGCGTGTGTGTGTGTGCATGCGTGTGTGTGTGTGTGAGGTGTGTGTGTGCGCGTGTGTGTGTGCATGCATGTGTGTGTGCTTGTGGGTGTGTGCGCGTGTGTGTGCGTGTGCGTGTGTGTGAGGTGTGTGTGTGTGCGTGTGTGTGTGCGTGCGTGTGTGTGTGTGTGCGTGTGTGTGCATGCGTGTTTGCGTGTGTGTGTGTGCGTGTAAGCGTGTGCGTGCGTGCGCGCGTGTGTGTGTGTGTGTGCGTGTGTGTGTGTGTGTGTGTGTGTGTGTGCATCTGTTTGCATGTCGGCGTAAAACACCAATACTTTGTGACCATGTGAGCATCTGTCGACAAGCAACAAACTTATCAGCGCAGCGAAGATTTGTAACGACCTATTGGTGTTACGTGTGACTGGTTCAATGTATTTCACACCGTTGAAACAGGCTGGACATCGCTTCGATTCCTCAACGAAACGCCACGAATGTCTCGCTTCAAAGGGCCAAGTTACAAAACATTTCGAAGAATAATTTAATGGTAACAAAAGTGAGCTAGCTGTAGCGATCGTCAGTGATTTTCCCTGGAGTTTCACTGTCTAAAATTTCGATGCAGTCCGAAGTAGGCTTCACTCGACCACGGCAGGCTGGCCGGTGAACGGTGCGAGAGTTGCGCCGGTGACGCACTCGGCCCGACTCTGCCGACGGTGGCTTTTCGGATTGTCACCGGCATTTCACGGGCTGCAAAATTTAGGCTTCAAGAAGGCCTCGCTTTGCCGTCGGTATCAAGCCGGTGATGTAGCGAGTTCGCACTTCGTGCCGGCCACCGTGGCGAGCTGTACGAGCTATAGCACCGACTACCAGCGAGGTAAATATTATGTTTCACAAAAAATGAAGGCTGCTTGAATGAATGACAGTCTTCTGCGCCTTGCGACCGCAGCTGTCAAATGACCAACTCGAAGGCGGGCGCCGAACGAGGCGGAGACACACAGAAACGGCGTACGGCATGCTTGCATGCCCATGCAATGCGTGCGAGCAACAGAAACCGTGACTGCGAACTGTCGTGTTCGTTTAAGTCCATCGCTATGTAGCTTTGACTTAACGTGGATAGCGGACACCTATTTTTGTTCATGAGAAAAATAACGAGACGAAAACTGCACAGGAGCAAGAATTTTGTGATAGCCAGCTGTCATTCATCGTATAACTGTGCCGTATATACTCCTTAGCGAGGCCTAGTCGTTGAATGCGGTAGCGGCAGTGTATCTCGGTTCATCGCTGGAGCTGCTGAAAGTTCGTCGTTGATGTGTTCATGCAAGGCAGCTATGGCTTTGTGTAAGATTCAGTGCATTTTACGGATTCACACACAGTACTGCTAATGCGAATTCAGCCCGTACGACAGAGCACCGACTGACAATACCATTTCGCTATAGGTAAAAACGTATTGAATATCAGGCAGGCTTAAGACTAAAGGCATGTGTGTTGAAGTGCTTATATCAGGCCACCACAAATCTATACCTACGCCGGGCTTGTTTATTGATTAATTATGAGAAAAAAAAGGGTTCCCCCGAGCTACATGGGAGGTCAGAATATGATGCCGATATATACTTTGTGACTGAAACGTGGGTTTGCAGCTCGAGCGGCAAGCTGTGGTGAGTGTGAATGGTGTAATAATACGTGAACGTGTTTGCATGTTTGTGTACTGTGATCAATATTGTGTGCTTCGATGGTAACTGAATTAAAGTTACGCTTACGCACGGTACAGCTGCTGACGTGATTTTTTTTCTCAGCGGATGGAAAAATTTACTCCCATACTGACCAAAAGAAGTCCCCTGATGAATGCTCATAAAAGCTCCTCTAAATCCACCCAGAAAACCCCTCATGTTGGGGAGTAATTTTTTTGCTCCCTCCGGACGGTGTTTATACAAACCCCATCGGGGCATCCGCTAGAGAACAAGTCGTTTACTCCCGTCCCGGCTTGTTTGTTTACAGAGTGTGGCAAGAGAGTGCGTTATGTAAACTGTTCTCATTACAGTAGCGTGCAAATGATTTTTTTCCGACGGGAAATAAAAAACAAGTTGGCGGACCTTTAGCTTCGCCTTCAAGAGTAGATAACGACCGCGTAATCGGTCCTCGGGCGCTTCGCCTTGTGAACTGCTCACCTGCTTCGGTTCTCGGTGAACACCTTGGCCATGCGGGTAAAGAAGTGAACGAGTGTGCTCGTACAGACTTTTGGTCGTTCAAAAGTATCCTTGAATGTCTGTTGTAAGTACAGTTGTCAAGCGGTCACTACGCCATATTTACTTAATGATTTCTGAATTAGACAATGAGAGCAGAAAGGTAGGTCTCAATAATAATTAGCCTGCAGGAAATGAAAGTAATGTACAACAACCTTGGAAGAGAATAGTTAGCAGTGTACTTGAAGTTGCAAAGGGTTACGTATACTTAGGAGAGGCAGTAACCACGGAGCCGAACCACAAGATTGAAGTAAGTAGAAGAATAAGTCATGTGGTGGAGTACATTCTGTAGGCATTCCCAAATCATTACTGGTAGATTGTCACTATCCCTCAAGAGGAAGGTATATAACATCTGCATCTTACAAGTACTTACGGAGAAAACCTGAATGATTACAAAGAGGGTTCAACTTACGTTGAGGACGACGCAGCGATCAATGGAAAGAAAACTGATACATTTAACCCTAAGGGACAAGAAGAGAGCACGGTGTATTAGGGAACAAACGAGTGTTAAGAGCGTCATAGTGGAAATCAAGAAGAAATGGTCATGGTCAGGGCACGTAGCGGGAACGCAAAATAGCCGCTGGTCATAAAGGATCACAGACTGGATTCCGAGAGAAGGCAAGCGGAGTGAGGAGGAAAAGGAATGTTAGGTGGGCAGATGAGATAAGGAAGTTTGCGGGTATAAAGCGGCAGCAGCAAACACGGGACCGAGTTGACTGGCGGTACATGGGAGAGGCCTTTGTCCCGCAGTGGGCGTGGTCAGGCTGATGATGATGACAATGATGCAACAATGACGTCATATTTATTCCTTTTGCGAATTAGCGAAGGACTCAATCCGCGTCCCTATAATTGTGCAACACATGAACCTACGCAGCTGTTCATTTGTTGACGCTTCTGCTGCTGATGATTGAATATGTCTGAGTGCTTTGTAAAAGGTAGACCTTTGAAACACAACCTCGTTGCGCAATCGAGATGTTTCGATGCCCGATTCTGTTCTACGCTTCTTCCACGCAATATTAAATGTGTTAAACATACTCCTTTCACTAGTTGACATCGATAGTATTCTTAAAGGAAACTTTAAAAATCATTGCAGATTTGTGGTAGAACACCTCCTTGGCAAGCAGTAGGTCTTGGTTTGATCATAACTAGAACCCAAAGTTTTCATAATTTATGTTATTTCCATCTTGAGTGATTACGGTTATTTTCGATTATTTTTCGCTCACAACCAACGACGCCATCACTTACCATGACACCGACGTTGGCGCCGGAATTTCTACGAAATTAGCTATTTAATACTGCCGCGTTAAAATGACAACAATGTGCATAAAAGCGCAAACGGGACTAATCAATATCCTTATTGATATTGAGACGAATAAGTGGGGCTGCAGGCAGAGAAATTTTTATGGCTGCAAATACATGCGTTCTTTAATTATTCTGTGAAAGAAGACTGCAAAAACGACAAACATATATGTACGTACGAATATATACGGTCTAGAAGGCAAGTAAACAACAGCGGAATGCAGTGAAGCGTGTAGAGGGGGGATGAAAATTAGGAAACGTAAGAACCAAGACGCCTGCTGGTGTTGAATTGCTGCATCTTGGTGTCGGTGTGAGCACCCGTCTTCTTCTCTGATTTTGGTGGTGTCTTAGCTTTGCCAGCGCTGGCTTGCCTGGAGCTGGTAATTAGGCGATTTCAAGTCTCATCGCCACACCGTGAAGCGAGCGAGAAGTTTGATGGTGGGACTGTTGTCACCGATGCTGCACCAGAGGCAGCAGGGCTGGAGCAACTGTTCAACAATCACCTGCGGCTTTATCTGCGGTACTTTGAGTGAATGCACACGAGAAACTGTCACAGATTCGATCCGTCATATGTTTGAAGAGTCGGTGGGCACAGTGCGCTGCATCGGCGATGTTACCTTGGTGTGAAAAGCTAGCTCACGCCCCAGGCCTGTAGGCTGGGACGGGGTGAGTGCGTGGCGGTTAATTGTCATCACTAACGACACAGAAGTCATTGAGGTCACCTCGTTGATAGGCCCGCCACACGACTTGGTAGAAGGTAAACCGTGTGGCTGAGAGAAGAGGGACCGCTTCATCGTCGTCATTTTGGAAGTAGCCGACGGGAGGGTGGCTGCGGCATACTTGGCAGTCGAAGGCAGCTCGGCCCAGTCCCGCGGCTTGGTAGAAGCGGAACAGCGTGGCTGAGAGAAGAGGGACTGCTTCATCGTCGTCATCTTTGAAGTGGCCGATGGGAAGGTACGTGCAGCAGGCTTAGTAGTCGAAGACGGCTCGGCCCTGTCCCGCGGCTTCATATAATGGAAACAGCGTGGCTGAGAGAAGAGGCACCACTTCGTTGTCGCCATCGTGGACGTGACCGATGGAATGGTTCCTGAGGCAAACTTGATAGTCGAAGGCGGCCGGGACAATGTTCTCTTCAGCCAGGCTTCCTGTCGGAGATGTGGGGCTCCTGAGTGCAGCCACACAGAATTCCGCCTTGGGCGCTCATCACCGATTCTCCCAGTTTTGTGGCGAAGGTTGGACAACCGCCTGAACGGGATTCCTTCTTCTTCTTCTTCTTAACTTTGCTTGTTTGTTTGATCCTCAACATTTGGCTTATACCCACTACGGGATATTGGCCATAGAGCCGGCGGTTAGTATTGGCATATGATATTAGGGAAAAGATTCTGCAAGACGAGCACTTTAACGCTATCTCGTGAAAATACACCACATTGTATAGATTGATATAAATTATAGGGAATCTTAAGTAGAGAAAGCATACACTTTCCAAAAGTCACGCCAAAATTTCACGCAGTTTCTACTGACTTTGCTTTGTATTTAATGTTGAATGCCGGGAGGGAATTTGGCAAAGGCGACACGGTGTCGACGACATGAGAACCACGAGGCTTCATTGACTGAAAGCTACGGGACTACAAAAAGCGTAACAAAAATCGCCCAGAATGACTCGAGCTGGAGTCATCGTGAATGATTTCGCCTTCTTTCCTACATCCAACGCTTGCTGCTTGACACGTTACGAATATCTATCTATCTATCTATCTATCTATCTATCTATCTATCTATCTATCTATCTATCTATCTATCTATCTATCTATCTATCTATCTATCTATCTATCTATCTATCTATCTATCTATCTATCTATCTATCTATCTGTCTGTCTATCTATCTATCTATCTATCTATCTATCTATCTATCTATCTATCTATCTATCTATCTATAGGTAGGACGGTGTACATAACACAAGGAGTGTATATACGTGCTGACTGTGAGCTAGAGCGAATCGACCTTATTGCTAGCTGTGCAACTTGTGGCCCTAATACCTAATAAATGTTAAATTATAAGCTTGGCCATTCAAGCTTTGTGCCGGCAAGACGCCCCTAGCACTCGCCACCAACTTGGTCATGCAAGCTCGTTGAACGCGCTTGTATTATTATAATAATAATTATAATTATTATTATTATTATTATTATTATTTGCATACACGGATACACAAGGACACAGAGGAAAGAGGGAGAGAGCAAGCTGGCAACTGCCACCTGGGAGGAGGAAATAAACAGAGGAAACAAAGACTAGAGGGGAGGAAGAGGAAACAAGATGAGGAAGGAAAAAAATGACGAGGACTTCGACGAGTATATATGAGTAAAAAACATAAATAAAATAATAAGAAAGAAAAAAAGACCATCTATAAACGAGTGGCCAGGTCCGTTTGGTTCATAAATGTAAGGAAAGCTCGGTGGGCCTGGTGGCGTCGGGAAGCACTATACCACTCGGAAAGAGGTAGTCATCTAGAGTCACGTACTTGAGTCCTTGGAAATTATATTCCTTCAACAGCAAGACCACTGCGTAGCAAATGTGGGACAGTGCACCACGAGATGCTCAAGTGTTTCGCAGGAGCCACAAGCTGCGCAAAAAGGGGCTGTCCACACGCCCTTCACGGTGTAATCGTTCACGCACCAGCTCAGAGACCACTCTTAGTTTGTACAACAGCACTCGGGAACTACGAGGCAAGCCACGGCCACGAACACGGGGAAAGAACGATTCGTTCGCCGCATGCTGGTCTGGGTGCTGTTTCAGGAGGTGTCAGCGTATAAATAGATGAGCGTTGTCCATCGTACATAGAAAGTCCGGACAGTCACAGTCATCATGGTTGCATGACGAAACAAGGCGACCCGCTTCTTCATTGTCCGCGATACCATGCGAAGGTACCCACTGTGACGCTAGGCATACGCCGCGTGACATAATATTGTTAATGGATTCCATGATGCTGCTCAGAATAGGGCTGTGGGTCTCCTTGTTGGTGAGTCTGCTAAGGGCACCACGAGAGTCGGTGAGGATGACAATCTTTGATGCTGGTAACCCTTCGTGTACGTACTAATGGGCGACATCAATCGCTGCTAGCTCGGCCGTCACCGACGATGAGCGGTGCGGTATTCTAAACAACCGCCTGATATCAGTTAAAGGGCAGAAAAAAGCTGCAGAAGTGCTCAGGCCATCGCTGCGCCGTGATAGAATCCACAATTAATGCATGGCATCGCATGCGCGGGCTCATTTGATCGACGCGAGGCCCCCGCAGAATCGTAGCAGCGTGAATTTCGCAGCACTGTTAGTTGAAAGCCTTCGCAGTCGTGTTACTGTTTACGTTGGTATAGCAATAGTGCCCAATTTATTAATGGTTATAAATACATTCACCATAATGCTAGCCTCGTGGCTGCATAGAATTCTGAGGATTTATTTTACAGCGTGCATACCCTACACGCGGTCAAAACTATCAAAATGAACGCCTGTAAGGTACTTTCTGAAAGCATCCCTAAACACAGGTGCTGTCCATAAAACATTCGCTTATAGCAGAAACTTGATTGGGCCGATTATTGATATCCTTTACGCATCAACATAGCATAGTTATAAGAAGATCTGCCATCCAGCAGCTTCCTTTTTTTTAATGCGTAAACATTTCTTTAGTAAGCACTCTGAAAATCAGAGCAAAATCTTGTCTATAACGCAACGTGTTGTAATTAGAAAAGCAATTTATGATTGAAACGTTACGACTTCGTGAATTGATTTAGAAGGGTTCTCAAAAAGCAGGACATACACACACAAAAGGAAGTGTCTTACAAAAATACGTGAAGCTCCGTAGGAATTGCGGAGAAAACACACCAAGAAAATTTTTTCAGAGTTCAAAAATTTATGTGATTGAAAGTTAGACCATTTCAAATGAAGATAACACTAAACTACGAGATGCATGGTACTTCAAAAAAAAAAAGAATCGTACACCAATAAATAAGGTTCCAGAGGAAATACATAAGGAAGATGTATTATACATGATTGGTGTAAATAATGACTATGACGCACCACTTAAGCATTGTGCTGGGACTCAAACCTTTGATCGTTCCGAAGCGTACAGGAATTGGAACCCTGAACCTTCCATGGGCACGGGGCATTGAACCCTGTACCTCCGAAGTTGGTAAGTTATTTGCAAGCGGCCAATAAATTAGGAGAGTGCGAGAGAAGAAAATTTGGCATGTACCGATGAGTACACCACTGCGCTGAGAAGCTTCGCCAGTTGAAGAGAAACGGGAGGTTGCCGAGCACCTTCAATGGCTTTTTCGACAGAAAGTTCACGCTGCACGGGTTGTCTGGCGCCTTTTCTGTAACATTGACCGGTGCGATGTGCATATGTTTTGTGATTGTCATTAAAAAAAAACGGCAGGGGGTAATTACGCATGTGCATGTACGCCCCTTTTTTTTTTTAAAAAAAGAACGGTTGGAAGTCAGCGCTTGCCTTCGTTCGCCGCTCTCTCTTGGTCCTTTGTCTCAGCGCGCACTGTCAAGCGGCACGGACGAATGAGGAGGTTGTCCAGATAGATGGAATCACGTTGTTACAGTGCTCAGAAGAACGTTCAACCGGATTGTCCGCACAAACACCCCCAAAGATCACATCTCACCAGACAAAAGCACAAGAAAAAAAATACGATCGATTTATGGTTTTGCTCGACCAGGGAGAAAAGTCATCGCTGTCAATTTTCATCGCGGACTGCTTCGCATAATACCGATTCTCACAGTGCGTGGTTTAGGGCGGAACCTTTCTGCTTACTTTCCGTAAAATGCGAATAAAGAGGCAACCATACGTATGAATTTGAATATATTCTTTCTATCTTCGTGATAAAGTTTAACCAACGTTAACGTGGTAATTGAGCAGGCAATCGCATTCGAACAGTGCAAAAGACGAAGCACAGAGAAATACAACACGAGGGCTGACATGACGAGTGGCTGCATCGTTTGTGCGCGCATGTTTTATTCTTCTTTCTTCCCTTTTTCTTCTCTGCCTCGCTTGAATTAGGGAACCAGTTGTAAGTCAGTGCTCGTGTTGTCAAGTCTTTTTCCGTGTTTCGACCTTTTGCGCTGTTATAATACGAACGCAAACCCACCATAACCCAACTATCCTTTTTGCTGCAACTTAACAAGCAATTTTTAAAGATTACCGCTCATGTCTGCGCTCAACCGGTAACATCATCCACTCATAAACACGTGTGGTTTCTTCCGAAGGTGTGTAAATTTATGCGAGTACAAATGCGGTATGAATTGAAATATAAAGGAGAGATATCTTAACGCGCTCGGGCAGAACAAGAGCAGTCCCGGTTCTTCTTTAAAGAAACGGCACACAGGCCAGCTGCTCCAGTAACCAGAAAATCCGCGTTCCGAGCCGCGTATGCAAAGCTCCGAACAAGACGGCGTCTATACTGGGAAAGGCGGATAGTTACGTGCGCAGAAGACTATGCCACGACGCCATCCTCGCATCCGTGAATTGAACTGGTCAACCTTCACTTTCATCTTCCCTGTACTGAGCAGACGCTGGGCTCGTTGGGGATTCGGTACAAGCTCTTTCGCTAAAGACGACCCAGAATTTAGAGTTGTGGCCTTTTATTTGCTATCATTATTTGTCATCAGCAATATATCTCGCGAGGAGTAATGACTTAATTTATAAAAGTGATATGGTATGCAATAGATTGTCAAAAAACACACATTTCTAAGCTCTACCCACTGTATATACGGACTGACACATCCCTTCGGATGGTATAGCTACTCGTAAATGTTCATCACAAGCGCTTGTATTTGTGCTGTCTACACTAAGAAGTCTTTTAAGAAGAATTGAACTGCTTCAAACGATTTGTCTATTGACATGGTACTTTAACTTTAACGATTGTTTCTAGTTGTTCGTTATGTGTATGGATACTCTCCCCACTTATAATTTATTACTTTCGTGCAGCAAAAATCATGGAAACGGAGTAGACATAAGAATGTATTCCATAGCCTCTCGAGAGCAAGACATCTAGAACAGAGCAGCTTCACCTGCGAAGGTGAAAGGAAGTGTCGTTGAAGCGCGGATCATTGTGCCCTCGTGAAGGTTCAAAGACCTCACACATGCATCGACAGCGTGAAGCGTAACCTCACGGACCAGCAATGCACACCGGCGCCGTGCCAGCTAGGCAAGTGAACGACGTCCACCGCGTTCCTAAACTGCGTATAGACCCCCGTACAACACTGATCACCACGCAGCACACCGAAGGCTCGAAGAATCCATAAATAATGGGGGCTAAGCATTGTATGCTTCTGGTTATTTTTTTGTGCTCTTGTTATATCTCAGTGGTGCGTTTAGACTTGGAAGCATCAAAGTCATAGCGCACAATACGAGAGACAAGAAAATAAAAGCCACCCCGACAAAGGTGGGGAAAATGATTAAATGAAGAATCACCACTCGTTTCGGAAAGTACAACTTTCAGTCACACCTACATCGAAACACTCTCTTATTTCTGGGCCCCCTATGAAGAAAACAAAGAGCAGAATACGGCGAGAGTAAATTAGCCACTGGGCGAAATGAATGTGCTCACCGCAGGGGGCAACGTGTTTTGGAGGTCGCGAGGTCTCCGGAGCACCTGCGCGTATCCTTTGCGTTCGCCGCAGCCCCAGTGAGTCCCTAGGCTGGGGAGCGAGCGGTCACTGCGAGCGAGCGCCGTCACAGCAACACCACACTTCGCACGGAGGAGTGTCCGTGCACACCCGGTTCCTTCCGGCACGAGGCGCACTTCACGCACCCAAACGGACCAGCGCCGTTCGGAGAGCGCGCGTTGACGACCGACGATGCACGGGCGACAGCTGGGACGATCTCGCTCTTGGAACAACGGAGCACGGGGACCTACCAGGAGCGCAGCGGCTCTACCAAAGCCGACCCGACGAACGGCCCGACTCTTCCGACCCTTCCTTTTTTTTTAAGTGCGAATACACTTTATAAGCGACCCTAAACCATCCACCGCCGTCGGCGGCGTCCGCAGTCTTCTCTCTATCTTTAAAAGAAAGAGGGCTTGCGCGCCGCAGCGCGAAGCTCTACCGAATAAGCCACGGACGCGACGCTGATATCCCCCTTCACTCGCTCCTCCGCTCTCCTCGCTCGCTGCAGCTGCGCGCGCACCCCTCTCTCTCGCGCGCCTGCCTTCTCTCTCAGTCTCCCGTCGAGAGCGGGTTGTGCGATGGATGTCCCGGAGGCAACGCTACCATCAACAACGAATGCAGTACAACCGAATGCCAGCACTGCACCCGTCGTTGGAGGTGACGGTACTGCGGTGGTTTCGCTGACGTTGGAAAACAAGGCGGCGCTGCGAAGGGCTCGTGAGACCGAACGTAAGCGGGTGAAGCGTGCAGCGGATGCCAAACTGCGTGCTCGCGAGGCCGAGTGCAAGCGGGCGAAGCGGGCAGTGGATGCCGAACTGCGTGCTCGCGAGGCCGAGGACAAGCGGGCGAAGCGTGCAGAGGATGCCGAACTTCGCGCTCGCGAGGCCGAGGACAAGCGGGCGAAGCGTGCAGCGGATGGTGAACTGAGCGCTCGCGAGGCCGAGATGAGGCGTCAGCATCGAGCCGCGAACGCGGCCCAAGAAGCGGAACGACAACGCAAGCGTCAGGCGGAGAAGGCGATGAAGGCCGGCGTCAAGACGCCGCTCGCAATCGTCAACGGCGAGTGGACGTTCCCGAAGCCGTTCGAGCCAGTAAACGTGCCGTGCGGAAGAGGGTGCGAGCCCTGGACTTTGCTCGTCCGGGGCTCGCATGCTATGAGGGGGAGTGAAGTTAAAATCCGTTGGCATTCGCCAGTGAGTTAACGTAAACTCCCCCGTGTGATCAAATTGCGATTCCCAGGAACCATTACACCATAAAGGCGCCATAGTGTGATTAATAATTATAATAGTGCGTATTAATAAATACCCCTCATAGCATCACCCCGTGCATTCGCACTTGGCCATGTTCACCCTCGGGGAAATGCTTGGGAGTTTTTTTCGCCAGCCCTCGCCACACCGGGCATCCTTTACTTTGTTCACCCCTCTCGCCACCAACGCTGCCCTCGGTCCAACCATGATTTTTGCTAGCCTCTTCCAATCGAAGGGGAAAAAAAGCGCCGCGACGAGAACCGGTTTGTTGCGCGACCGCTGGCGCAGCGGCAGCATGCCGGCACCGGCGATGAAGCCCCGTGCACCGACCACCGCACACGGCTTGCGCATGGCTGGCTGGCATGGCTGGCCCCCCTCGTGTACGCACGGCAAAGTCCGAGAAGCCCACCGTTCGGACACCCCAAAGGGTGGGCGGCACGGCAGCGGCCCAAGAAACGGCGTTTGTTCCGGCACGACCCGTTGCGGAAGCGTCGGCACGCGCGTGTACGAGTGGCCGTGTATGTACACATGGAGGTGGCTTCCTTGCCCCGAACACACGGGACTGCCGTCACTAAATCGTGCAGCGTGAAGATGTTTAGCGGTACAGGTGTAAACAATGCTCGCTCCGTCAAATGCACATGCACCGTTTTCTTTCTCGGAGGACAGTGTCCTGGAGCAGTCAAGTATAGAGTGGAAACGATTCGACCTGGACGTGGCTGTTTTACGGCTTTCCGAGATTCGCGATAACGGCCTGCATGGCAGATGGAGAGCACGAGGTCAGTGTTACTTGCCCGTCCCTGAGACAAGACCGGTCGATGCTACTTTTCATATCTTACCGTGACTCCTCCTCTTACCATGACTCCAAAGATGAGCTTCTAAGCAGACCTTATTGCCTGCCTTTCCTCTAAGGGGCCAAACGTTTTCAAATCACTCCTTCCAAAGGAAGCAGATAAGGACTTCTTGTCTGTATGTATGTATGTATGTATGTATGTATGTATGTATGTATGTATGTATGTATGTATGTATGTATGTATGTATGTATGTATGTATGTATGTATGTATGTATGTATGTATGTATGTATGTATGTATGTATGTATGTATGTATGTACGTACGAGTATGTGTGTGGTATTAAGGTGTACGTGTGCGCGTATGACAATATTATATAAGTGGTTATAACAGAAGAAAAGAAAAGAAAGGTGCCGACCCGTAACTGTCTCTCTTTACAAGGACACCTCAACAGGTCAGCACAGGAATGGGATATGGGGAATAAAAGATATAGGGAGGGAAAGATTGGAAAAGAGAGAAAAAAAAAGAAAGGCGAGGGTCATTCGTTCTGCTTTCGCAACGGACTCACAAGCCCCCACGCGCCATGCACAGCTGACTAGGAAGGCTCCCAAGGGCCGGAGAGGTATCGTCATCGAGAGGAGGACAACGGTTTGATTGGCGCGTCGTACAAAGCGCGTGAAGCACTCGCCGAAGCGCGCAATCTCTGTACGGAAAACACTGTACGGAAAACCGTAGCACTCACTAATACGAGTCCAGTGGACATCGATGGGGAGGCACTAATGTTCTTTCAGTTCACAAGCGCTCAAATAGCGCAGAAGTCCTCAGGAAGGTGATGAGGGCAGCTTGCGCGCGCTTCACCAGGCATGCGTGCGCACGGGGAAAAAGAATCACATCAACAGTGCTGGTGCAGAGTCCCAGTTTGCTGTAAGCATCGAATAGTGATCTGCGCGCGTCCGAATACTCCTCACACTGGAAGATAATGTGATGGAGTGTTTCGGGCTGTGGGCAATGACGGCAGTTTGGGTCTCCACGTCCCGACTGTCTGTGAACCCGTTCCGCCGTGCGGTAGCAGCCGATGCGCAGGCGGAGAAGGAGGGCACGCTCCTCTCTCGAAAATCCTGTTTTCGGGAGTGGGCGTGGTGGCTGCCCTGCCGCAACTCGTGGGTCCGGGTGGCGAGCGGTGACAGAGCACCGTGTGCGAAGCCTTGCTACGTCGAATGTGCTCACCGCTGTAGTCACAGGGGTTCCCGGAGAGTGTGCTTCTTTGGCCAGCTCGTCGGCCACTTCGTTGCCGGATATTCCAACGTGCGCTGGTATCCATTGCAGCACAAGATCACATCCTAGGTCCTGCACTGCTTCGAGCTTTCGCGCGATGCGCGTGGCAACCGGAGGTCTGCGGGCGTCCTGCGCGAGTAGTTGGAGAGCAGCACGTGAGTCCGAGAGAACGGCAGCCGACGGAACTCTCAGTTGAATGAGGGCATCGGCGGCGAGGTCAAGCGCGGCGAGTTCGGCTATTGTCGACGATGCCTCGCAGGCGAGGCGGCACTGATTGTGAAGCTCCAGCGAAGGCACCACACACGCAGCCGCGGCACACCCGTCGTTCAACACTGAACCGTCAGTAAAGACGAGGAGTCGTCCCGCAAGTTCGTCAAAAGTGGCAGCAGTTTCGTGCCGAAGTGCACACACTGGCGTCGTCCGCTTGCTTGCCACTCCCGGTAACTGTGTCCGAATCTTGAGAGGGCGTTGGTGGCAGGGCGGGGCACTATAGTCATTCACATCCGGTGAGCTCGGGATGAGGGCGTAGAATGCCGCAGCGCATTGCCCCATCCGTGAGTGCGGAAGTGAGGAGAGCCAGAATACCAGCTGCTGTCCGTGGCGCGAGCGTTTCATACGCTCTATGTGATTTAGCGCTCGAAGATTGGCCCGGAGTGACAGTGGCATGTCTCGCGCCTCAGCAAGTGTTGGGCCGATTTGAGATGATCTGGGCAAGCTGAAAAACTGGCGAATCGCGATACGATGCGCTGCGTCCAGTGTCTCCCAGTTGGAACGCGTAAGCGCTGCGAGAGGAAGGCCGTACAAAATGCGCGCCCCAGCCATTCAGTTGTAGATGCGGAGAGCTAGGGACGGTGTGCATCCATTGCCGCGAGCAAGGAGCGCTCGAGCGGCGGAGGCGACCCTTCGCGCGTTTCGAAGCTGGTCGCTGACCGCTGGTGACCAGTTGAGGCGTTGGTCCAGCTGCACTCCGAGGTAGGTAACTCGCCTCTTCCAAGGGATGGGGATCGTTTGGAGAGTGAACTTCGGTGTGTGGCGCTGGGCGCCATAACTGGGGTGCAGCAGCATCGCCTCCGTCTTCGCCGGTGAAAGCGTCATCCCCCTGCCCGTGATGAACGCGTCAATAGAATCCAGGACGGTTTGGACACTGGTGCGAATACACCGGCCACTGGGCACAGGTCCCGTCGCGAACACCGCAATGTCGTCCGCGTAGACCGCCACGCGCACATCACAGGGAAGAGCACGGGGGATGTAATCGTCGATGTCAGCCAGGGCGAGATTGAACAAGAAGGGGCTGAGTACACTGCCCTGCGGAACACCGACACTCACGGGACGCGGCTCACTAAGGACTCCACCGACGCGCACACGCATGGTTCTGCCGCCGAGGAAGGAAGCGATGTACGTGAAGAGGAGACCGGTCACTCCGAGATCGCGCACCGCGTTCAAGATGGTGGGGTGTGGCAGGGAGTCGAATGCCGCCTTGATGTCTAACAGGATGAGGTACCCGGCCTCTCCTTTGTGCTGTGCCTCCTCTAGCGTTGCGATGACTTCCGCAAGGGCGTCGGCAGTAGCACGCGAACGGCGGAAGCCACACTGCGAAGGCGAGAAAACATCCAGTGCCTCGGCAATCCATTCAAGTCTCCTCAGTGCCATGGCCTCGAAGAGCTTGCCCGCTGCGGAGGTAAGGGAAACAGGGCGATAGGACGCTGGCTCCGAGGCGGGTTTGCCCTTCTTGAGCACGGGGATGACGATGGCTTCGCGCCACTCTTGCGGCACTATCCCCGTGCGCCACACGTCGTTGTAGGCGGCCAAGAGCACTGGGAGCTGGGACTGATCGATGTTGCGAAGCATCTGGTATGTCACGCCGTCAGCGCCTGGCGCTGAGCGCCGTTTGCGCGACGCCAAAGCCAGGCGCAACTCCCCGAGAGTGAAATCCTCAGTGCATAAAGCACGTACTTGATTGCGCATGCTGGTGGTGAGGAAAAAGCGGCGAGGTTTGTACCACTCTCGGCGATGGTGCAGCGGGAGTTGGGGAACCTCGGGCAAGCTTTCAGGAGCGCTGAGGCGGAGGGTGTCAGCCAGTAGCTCGGCCAGTTGCTGGTAAGTGATACAATGTGCAACAGCAATGGCGAGAGCTGGGAAACGTAACTCAACGGGGCAGAGGACGGCACTGAATATCCTCCACGCACGCGCGGAGCGTCGCGGGTCGTCCAGCGTGACGCATAGACTGCCCCAGGAGCGGTCGCGTCTTTGCCGTGCGTATCGGCGACACACGGCGTCAAGGCGATTATACAGTGTCCAGTGCTCCTTGCGGTCAGTTTTAGTCGCACGGCGCTGGAGCCTCCGGCGAGCCGCGCGTAAATTAAGAAGTTTTATGTCCGGAGCTGGTGTTCCCACTGGCACTGTGCACTTGCACGAGGCCGCTTCGACGCAGCGGGCGACGTGCGAGAAGTAGGCGACACCGGAAGGTGGGGAGAAAGCCGAAAGTTGCCGAAAACGTGGCCAGTCAGTGACAGTGTATGTGCGCGTGCCCGCGCGGCGCCGATCAAGTGGCTCTAGGTGGAGGGGGTAATGATCTGAGCCCCACGTGTCTGCCTCCCTCTTCCATTCGTACCGGCAATGGTCACTCACAAGTGAGAGGTCTATGGCACTGCTTTTTACGCCGCGACGGACGAAAGTCGGACAGCCCGTATTTATAATAAGCAGGCCTGTCGCAGCAATGGCATCCAACAGGTCTCTGCCTCTGCAGTCTATGTGGTCACTCCCCCAAGCCGTATGGTGCGAGTTGAAGTCTCCACAGATCACACAGTCACCTTGTAGGCGTCGCACCAAACGGGTCACAAATGTCGTGTCCCACCTGTGGACAGGATGGACATAAACACACGCCACTGCCGTGTCGCACTGCCCGAGGCGCACTTTAACCGCCACACATTCAACCTCACTGCACAAGGTGTCGGAAACATCAACAGTGCAATGTGAGAGTCCATTGCGCACGTAGATGGAGGCGTAAGAGCGGGCGGGAGGATGTGTGGGGTCGCAGCATACATCTAAGTCGCAATCGCGCACTTGACACCTCGCTGTACAGTGGTAGCTCGAGTAACCAGTGAGTCTACATTCGCTTCCGCGTACATAAGCCTCCTGTAGTGCGACGATGTCGTACTCGTTGAGCAGCAAGTACTCAGCGAGCTCACTGTGACGGCGGCGCAAAGAACGACAGTTCCACTGAAGGATGCGCGGCCGCCGTGCACAGTTTTTACTCGCCATGCTGTGTCAGAGCTTGTTGCGTAGCCAGCGCTGCTATGCAGAGCGGGCGAACCGGACAGTCGCGAGGGAGGAAGTCCAACGCGGCACGAACTGCGGCCGCGAGCACCGAGATCGCCGAGGAATTCTCTGGAGCGGTGGTGGTGTTCGTTGATGCATCAGCAGTAGAGCCACCAGCGGCCGCCGCATATGAAAACCCTTCTCGAGTGGCAGATTTGTGTGCCATGGGGTTGTTCTTGCGAACAACTGCAAAGGCCTCGCGGCGTGTCATGGGGCGGGCCGATTGCGCGCGGACCTCTAGTAGCTGACGCTCTTGTTGCCAGCGAGGACAGCGGGGTTCTGTGGCCAGATGGGTGGCGCCACAGAATATGCAACGCGGGCGCTGCGCGGTGCAATCGGCACGCGGATGTGGCCCGCCACAACGCACACAACGTTCGTGTGCTGTGCAGGTCCGTTGTGTGCGTTGTGGCGGGCCACATCCGCGTGCCGATAATACCAGGCAACGCTATTGAGTTCCCTCCTTGAATTCTGGCAGAGCAGCTTCAAACCACCAACCCCTCCCGACCCCTCCAACTGAATTTACACACTGCTTGTAACAACGCTTACGATGGCGGGAGAGAGGCACAGCACAAGAACTTTAAGGTTTGTAGCTTTGCGAGGTTCAGCTTGCACAATCTTCAACAGGCTAGAAAACTCAAGTACACCAAGTTGTATGTAAAGACAAGGGAGAACGATAAACTCCACTGCCGCGCTCAGCTAACCGCTGATTGTCGCGCGTGTCGCAGGAGAGATTTCAAAACGAATTTTGTCCCGCAAAGGTCGCTAAAGGTAAGCATACGTATACACCAACAAGGCGACCGTAAGTGCGAATTCAGGCGAAACACATCCCTCGTCACGTACCTTCGGTGTGCGACGGTGTTTCGGCATCCCCATAGTCTGGGCACGAAGTCGACCCGAAACACCTGGAACGGTGTTCTGAAGGCCAGTGTGCGCCAAGTGGACGCAAACAAAATATCAGCGCTTGTTGATCGCGCGCTGAAATTTGGAGACTTCGGGAAGTGGCAGAGCAGCGCCAATCGTAACCGCTGCTGTTCAGTACTATCCAATCAACCCACGCTGATATTGGCCGCCCCTTTAGTGCACTTTTGCTGAATGTCACGCTTACACTGTGGTGCCGAATGGGCTGTTCATTTTTTCGGGAGTGATGTCTCTACCTTCAGATGAAAACTCAACGCAGATGCTCTTCTCGGAGCTATTACAAGTGATGCATATGCCTAGCGTTTGAATGTAGGCTGCGGGATTTCCTGGAATGTTGTCGCGTGGCATCAGCATGACGTCTTTTTGCGTTTACGAACGGGGGAGGGACTAGTGTCACTAGTCCCGTTAATTAGGGAGGCAATCGCTGGGCTAATTCCAAGGGCGGACGTATACATCGGCCCCCCAAAGTGCACCACGAAAGCACGGACAATTTAGATTTGTTCCCTTCGCCAGCGAACGCCAGCTGTGTTTGAAAGAACGAGGCAGAGCCGGGAGTTGATAACAAAACAAAATTATATTCTCAAAAAACAACAGAATAAACAACAAACAAAGATGCACACTCAGCAATAGTCCAGTACAATACGTCACCAATCGCAAGATACTCAAAACAACGGTACACAACACAACAAGATATACTCAGAAAAGCGGGTACAAACAACACGCGCTACAATGCAGTCTCATACGTTAACTGACCAAGTCACTTGTAGACACGTGCGGTATACGGGTAAATCACAATCACAATACGGGTCTGTCAAACGAATGCATTCCAAAGTTCTTGGAACAAAGCTTGAATGCTTTTCTTCAAAGAAACACTCTCTCCAAGTCTAGCACCGGTTGCCGTTCCACTGCTCCCGAAGTTTCTTTTCCAGGAGCCCTCGTGTCGTCAAAAGTCCGCACTTCAATGACAAACTGCTTCACCGGTAACATGTTGGCCACTCACGCGCTGCGACTGCAGAGCACGTCTTCGCCCACGGGCGGTAAAAACACTCTCTTCTCCTGCGTAACATAAGCTTTCCCCCGCAGGTGGAAAACCTCTTCATCTCCTGATCACCACCATCCGCCCTGGAAGTTTCATTGGCGCGCTGCACAGCCAAAGCTGGGGAAGGGGCGAGGCTTTTCTCGAACTCTCTGAGACCCGTGACGCAACCAAGGGATGACTATCGCCTTCATTCTCGACGTTTCTTGAGTTCACTCGGCGATAGGTGTGAGGTGGTTGGTCAGCGTAGTGTTGGCGCCTTTTATTTTATTTATTTATTCTGTTACATGCTGCCGGCCTTCTATGAAGGCCTTAGACAGCAGTGGGGCCTAAATAAGTAACACAACACACACTCGGAAAAATAAAAATAAAAAAAAGTACATGCTTTTTTTCTCCGTTGTGCTGGCTTCTGTCGCGGCCGAACGGCGCCCGCTATTGTCGCCGCCGCTAGAATTCGGAGGCGCGCGCTTTGTTGGGCACTCGTTTGTGACAACTAGTCACCTAAAAGGGGGAGGGGGCGAAATGTCTGCTCTCTACATAGACACAAAGGGGTACTGACGCAAAATTTCTTGGCCGAGATAGCCTGCGAAGTCGATTCTCGCGAACATTTATATATCATCTGCAAGATATCAACAGCGAATACAGCTTGGAAGGCAGTTTAAATTAATTTTGAAGCTTGCGTGAGCGACCTATACTTCATAGCGCTATAGACACCCTCGGAGGTGACCCCGAGGTGACCTCCTACTTCCCGCACGTCACCACGCTGCGGTCAACAAAACAAGTTATGATAACGTCTTAGCCACCATTTTGTTTTGCTGCGTTAGTTCCCGAAGTCTATATTTCTCGGCGGCTGGTTGCGAGTGCGTGGCCGTGGCGCACGCTTAGAAAGTTTTGTGTTTGGCGACATTCCAGTGCCGTTTCCTATTCGAAAGTGATTCTTGATGCAGATCGTGCGGAAGTGCTTCACAGTTCTGTGTGCTAACGTGGTCAAGAGTGGCACACGCTAGGTGGCGACAGTTGCGTCCAGTTTTTGGAACTCTCTCAAACTGAAACTGAAACTGATCGATAATAGGGGGCCTGTCATTTATTATCTATCGCGTGCTACAGCAAACCATGTGTCGTGTCATGACTAACAGCCCTGCATCAGAAAAACGCGAGGCCAAATTTTTTGTGTCATTACCCCTTTAAGAGGAGGGAGGGCTGCAATGAAGCTTCACTTCACCCCCCCTCCCTGAGGGGATCTCTGCGCACGCTCATGACGTCTTTCATCTTCTGTGTATTGTTCCTCAGCATCTGGAATTACCCTACAGCAGTTGCATACCGCGAATACGGAAGCTTGGCAGAAAATTCTCGCGAAGTCAGAATTTTTCAGATGTGCTCAATACTCTATATTGGCTTTATATATAGATGTCAGACTCTGCCCAGGCGGCGCTACGAAAAACGGTTCCACCAGCGTCCCCGTCACCGTGCCGGCCATGAATGGGTAGTGTAAAGAGAGCCATCCACTAGCGAACGCACATAGGCCCTCCTCTTTCGTTCGTCTTGAGGCGCGGTTCTCTGAAAATCAATGACTTGGCAAGCTTCATCCTTCAATTCAACCTCGCTTCATAAAAGTAGGAAGCTCATCAAAATGAAATTCAGGCACAATGCAAAAGATGTTTCAGTTATTTCAGCGTGGTGCAACTGGCAATTTAAGTGCAAGCAAGCACATCGCATGACATCGAGGTCCAGGCAAGCACTCCGACCTGCTTTCTGCAATGCCTAAATGCGTTAAACTTGGGCACACACCTGATGCCAAAGAGATGAAATGCATACACGAGCAATCTACGCGATCAGTGCACAGCTCGCTTTATCCGGCACGAATGGCCCTGGCGATTGTCTCCTTTGAACTTGCGTTCGCCATCGATTTCTCGCTTCCTGTGCATTGAACTGTTTTATTAAGCATGCTCGAATGTTCTGTTGATGCTTCTCTTCCGTTTGTATATATTGCATATGGGGATACATGCATGTCCTCTTTTTCAGTGTACAACAAAAGGCAGAACCGAAGCCCCCGAGATATATCTCCGGCAATCGTGGTGACCTACCACAAGAAAAATCTGATTCTGGCTGCGATCATTTTGCGATTTACCCGTATACCGCACGTGTTCGCATTTCTAGTTAAAGCCGGGACTTGGAGTCTTCAAAGGCTTACGTACGTAATGCTGTGGGGTGGCGACAACTTCAGAATATTGGTGGCCGTGGCATGTGCGATGTTAATCACGCGCGTCACCTTTGCATACTGAAGCACGCGTGCACCGCGGTCAGAGGGTTTGTTAAGCTTCATAGTCAAAGTTTACCACGGTTCTCCGTCAAGGCTACACAAAATAATAACTGGAAACTTACATTATGACATTTTCTCATGCGAATGGCTTTGAGAACGAGAGTAGTTCGCTTACCCAACACGCTCGCAATGCTCTCGCCAGCGCTCTCGCCATTCTGCATCGTGAAATCTGCGGAAATCAGTAAAACTGAAGTCTTTTACGTCCGCGGCAATTCACAACGCAACAGTAGCGTATCCTGGGGTCTTTTTCCCGACTAGCGGAGAGAAATTCGTAGCCCATGTTATGAGTGTTCAATGCGCAAATAGGCATAATATTTAGCTCAATCGTTGTTCCGTATACGCTGTAGTTGCACGTGATTGCTCAGCAAACTGTGCAAGGAAGTCGGGCTCTGCACTGCTCCAAACTGCGTTGACAGGTAGTGCTGTGTGTCCGCAAAACTCCAGAATCTGACGTGTATTGCTAGCGCAACTCTACCAGCAAGAAGTTCAATGAAGCCAAAGAATTCTTTCGAATTTTCGGGTCTGCCACAGTGGTACACAGTGATTACGGTGCTCAGCTGCCGACCCGAAAGTTACGGGCTCGATGGAAGTGAGATTTTATAGATGCCCATGTATACCTAGATATGGGTGCACACCAGCCAAAATTTTATATTGTAATACAAGTCTGCACACCAGCAGACGTGTATTTAAGGTGCTGCATTTTATCATTTACTTATAATGGTTCACATATTACTGTAATCTTGCAAAGAATAATTATTGCTTCCTTTGAGAAGTACCGATCTTTTTAATGCAATACTTTTTCCCTGTAATTGAATACAAAATCACAAAGTGATTGTAAATGAAGAAACGCCTCGATTCGAGGATGACTCGAAGGCATGCATTTAAGCGTTCCGTAATTACTAAGTGGTGCTTAAAGCGTCCACGCTTCCCTTTTGCGTGTCCGTGGAGAGTGTCTTGAGCTACATGCTTCAAGCATATATACGTCGGCGAAAATTCTGGAGCTCACTCAGACTCACTCATGAAATATATTTTGAACTTTCAACTTACTTGGACTCTGACTCGCGTAATTTTTCTGGAGCCGGACTCATCAGGAGTCACACTCACGAAAATCTTGTTCAACCGGACTCACTCGGACTCAAACTCACCGATACATAAGTCACCCAGACTTACTCAGACTCACAGCTCTATCTGAGTCTGACTACGTAAGAGTGAGTCGACTCGTGAGTCCGCAAGTCTAGAATTAGACTTTTCTACCCCAGCGTAATGTACTTTAACACCGATATGTAAATATATCACGTAATCGGTGCTCTCCTTGACGTCTTTTGATATAGTACCCTAGAATACGAAGTTATGAGTGGTTGCAAGTGAGCAAAAACATTCTCATTGAAAGATATGGCAGCATAAAATATTTATCCAGGACTTCCCCTATCCAGGACTTCCCCGGAAGAGTTGGGGGGGGGGGGGGGAAGTAGTACAAGAAATTGCCCTAGGTAATTCATGCTTCTAATTACTTTATATTGAAATGGTGTATGAACAACACTACTTTGGAATACTCGTAAGTATACATGAGCATAAACATAAATCCAGGTAAGACTCATAATAACGCTGAAGATGAGTAGATACCATAGGTCGGCAAACATAAGTGTAACTCACTCAGACTCACTCAAGAAATATATCATGCGCTTTGGACTCACTCGAACTCAGACTCACCAGAAGTATTACTCACCTGGACTCACGAAGACTCACGGCTCGATTTGAGTCTGAGTGAGTCCGAGTGAGTCGACTCACGATTGAGCTCACTTACTTATGGTTGCAACAGACGCTTCTTTACGAGTATAGTGTGTGAAAATGAACGACGTAAACTGAGAGAGACTACTGCTGCTGATACAGATCAGGATTTACAAGACAAATAAAAAAAACATGAACGGCATTGTTCGGAGCGCCTATTTAATATGTAGCGATGCATAAATAGCGAGACATTCGGTAAAACGAGACGGGAAGATCGTTACCTTCGCGTAAGTGCCTCAAATTCTAGTTGGCAGAGAAGGGGCGTTAGATGGCGGGGGGGGGGGGGGGGCGTAGCTGTTAACATGTTTAGCCTGAAAGTTTGAGCTGAAAACTGCTCAGTCTGATAGGGGCGTTTATTGTGGTGTCAATATTATATCTGCCGCGATGAGTTGGTCAATCCAGTCTCTCACAAAAGTATTAGTGGAACTCGTGACAGTTTGTACCACGCCCATGACCATTTCGGTATAACTAAACTGTTGTTCTGCACACACGCCAGGGACCTATCTTCAGATTTTTTTTAACCGAAATGCTTGCAGAACCAGAAAAAAAAACACCTGGCCAGGCGCGGAAGGCGCAGCACAGTCACAGCGAAAGCTAGAATAGTGGCCTTTCAGAGCCTTTTTTAAGCACTCATTGGGTAACTGCTGCAAGCACACTTGCTTCATGCCTACTACGTTGTTATTAATAAAATTTTTAGGGTAGTAGGGTGGTATTCACTATGCAACTTTTCGTCATTCTTCTTGTAAGCGTGGTATCCGCTAAACCAGGAATTTCGTGCAATGGAAATGTCGATGAAGTGTCTGACGACGATGAGGAATTATAGACGCCTGAAGTGGGTGTGCACCACAGGTAATAGCTGAACAAAAGCAAGCTTTTGTAATGGGTTGGAGAATTGGATGACCCTCGCGTTACACTATTCGCATTGTGTGACGACTGGTTGTTCTTTCAATGTTTTATAACACTTTATAAGTCGCATTAACGTGATTGCTTTCCCGACATCAAGCCTGCCTAAGGCAAGTTTGCCAACAAGTCCTAAGCACTGGTGTGGCTGCGTGGTTGAATACTGGGCTAGCACCCAGCGGACCAGGGCTCAAGCCTTACTATGTCATTGGCGCTAGGTTCTTTAGGGGCAAAGCTTCTTAAAGAGGCACCCGTTAGTCCCTCGTCGTAGTACGTAACATGTTTTACGCTTTGACCTGCAAGGTGGTGCCGGTGGGAGATTTCTCCTGTGCGTTGTTGAACAATAAAAGATTCGCAGCGTGCGCGTTAACAAAAAGCCGAATTCTCCTGTCTCTCATTTTTCATTAGCAGCCATTGGCATGTACATTGAGCACTATCTGACAAGAAAGGGTTGCTACGTTATACTCGCTGGGCGTAACCTTCTAGGTTTTAGAAAGGTTTAGCGAGCGTTGGGCGACAGTGCCATGAATACAGTGAACTAGTATATACCATGAACTCGAGGTGGTTAAAGGTGGGAAGTAGACACGAAGCGCCAGCCGTAAGAAAGTGTGCGTCTGCCACCTCTTGTTTAGTCCTTGGAATGTCCGCTGGATGGCGATGTCTATATGCAGAATATATGATGAAAAGATGCGAGATGGTGGTACCTGGAGTGTTGACTAGATAGACGAATCGACACATGTGCACCGACAGATGCATGGACGGATGCATAGATGGCTGCACGGACGGATGTACGCATGGACGGACGCATGAACGGACCGAAGCAAGAACGAATGGACAGACGGATGCTTCGCCCCACTCTCCATCATTCACCCCGTGGATATGCTGCCTTTTTTATTTTTTTCGTGCGATGTGGTTACGGACACCGGCGGGGGCGGACAACTACGGCGTTGCGTGAGACCCAAGTTGTGATCTAATAACATAATTCGCTGTAAAAGGTGAATATATAGCACAAGTGGTTGCATTTCGTGCGGAATGCAGCACAAGCGGCGACCTTAAACATCCATGCTAGATATTGTGTCTTTACTACGTGAATATACGGGGATGGAACTCCATGCGAGTATAAGCCCATGCATTCGCAATACAAGAAGAATGCTGCGGTTTCCAAAGCGAACGAAAGCGGCACGGTATTGTTTGTTCAGTCTGTTCACCGGAGCATGCATTGCTGATGGCACTTGGCAATGTAACATTTTCATGAAGACTGTCTGTTCCGCTTATACGTAAAGATATATACGGTTGAAATGCGAGGAAATTATCGTGGTGCGACGCGCAATTTATTTTAGTTATTAAATTTTTGTTGCTTAATTGTTAGTATCTTATTGGTGAGAGTTTCAAGTTCCGTCACTGACCCTCTCGAGCGAACAGCTCCAATAAATGAGTGCACTCCAATTAATCTCGTAATTTCTTTATATTTTTATTAGGTACTGCACATACTCCAAATATTTTCGAATACAGCTGTCGCAGCAAAAAAAAATCAACAAGCGCGGTGACGTCGAGAATGTTCCGTTAGATTCAAGCGTGGTTAAACCCTGAGCAATAACACATGTAACAACTATATAATCAGTGAAAAGCGCTTTGCATCGAAAAACACAAATAAGTACGCGTTGCATTAAAGTATTTTGGACTGTACAGTTATACACTGCAGGATGTAAGTAAAGTCGCGTTTGTTTGTTTGTTTGTTTGTTTTAAGCTGAGGCTACCCGCCACGGTGGTCTAAAGATGTAGAGCACTCGGCTGCTGACCCGCTGGTCACGGGATTCAATCCTGGCCGCGGCGGCTGCATTTTCGATGGTCGAAAATGCTTGAGGCCCGTGTGTTTATAGATTTAAGTGCACGTTAAAGAACCCAAGGTTGTCGAAATCTCCGGAGCCCTCCTTTACCACGTCTCTATTAATTATGTGGTAGATTAGGGGCGTTTTACCACACGAGTTAATAATAATAATAAGGTGGAAGCTAGAAACCTATACAAGTCGGGATAGGTCATGAGGAGAGCTTCCCATACAGAGTGATTTTGCGTTATTGACGGCAAGGAGTTACGCAGAAGTCGTGTATTGCAATCGCTTGACTGGCGCAGTATGAGGGATTCCTTCGCACGCTGCTCACGAGTCGCAGGTTTACAGTCCAGCGCTCAATGAGGTGCCTCACAGGAAGCCTATCAAAAATTATACACGTGCCTTGAAATTAAAGGGAGTCATTAGGTGACTAGTGCTAGACAAATGACAAATGCAGAGCATCTTATGCACGCCCTATAATTTCAAAAATAGTATAATGCACAGATGGTTTCACATATATAGTCGTTGCGATGCACGCAATTTGTGGAGCCGAAGCTTTATTTTATTTTACTTTCAGGTAACGGCTACGTTCATATATATTTGTTGCTATAAAACAACAGCCACTGTGACCTAATCGCGCGCAGTGGTCGCACTGTTTCAGAACGAGTGTTTCACGTGCGCGTGAGCGCAATCACGCAATATTTCCTCTTCCGTCAGAGCATTACATTATTTGTACCTCTTTTATCTTTCGTGTAAACGAATACCCCCTTCAGGTGTGAATTAGGATGCACTTTCTGCTAATGTGTCCAACTCACATACCATATATCTCTAAGGTACTCAATATTGCATTCAAAGAAAGAAAGTGAGGTAACGTGCTGTTTTGTGTGACTTTCTATAATGAATTGTATTTAGCATTAAATCAAATATTTCATTTCTCTGTAGTCAGTCATGTTCTACTTTGAATTTTGAAGAATAAAAGGATAGACTCTAAATGTGTGTGCGATTTGTTTTAGTAGCATTCACTTCGAGAAAATAAAGGTAAATGCGTCTCACTATGCGTGTGGAACACGGCACACGGCAAAACATTGTAGTGCCTTCGGCAAAGTGATCGACTACAGTCGTACGCAATACACTGCGTTAATATCAAGACCCGCTAAGTACGAAGAACGTTAAGTGCATCAATGAGCAATGCATCTTGCTTTCGTGTGGCCAATAGTTCACTCAACCATCATAAAAAAAGTTGCGTACGCAACGCAGCAACCGCCGCTGAAAAGAATATTTTTATGATCAAATGTAAACTAAAGCACAGATTAGTCAATTACCGTTTAATATATGACATGGACTTGAACATAAACAAACCAAAATAGCCATCTATACAAGTACGGGGTGGCAAATTTCTTCTATTGAATACGTGATGCAAGTGCAAAATTACAGCTATGTTACAACTAAATTCCTGTTTGTCAAGCGGGTCTAAATCTGGAGACTACGCTCTACTTTGGAATATCCGCCACTAAATAATGCTAGAGTGCGCACTGGTGTCGCATTTAACACCGTTTCAATGTAAGTGATATGGTAAACATTTAGAGCAGATAATTTCTGTAATGCCAATGTAGAAGCACCAATATTTTTGCAGCATATCTCAAGGGCGAAAGTATCAGTATATGTACTAGTATGTCCACCTCCTTGAATAATCATCTGAAAAGGCATAACCGAAAAGGCTTAAGCGTGTATGCTGGCAAGGCAATTGTTAAAAAAATGCATTCAGAGCAAATAACAGCGATGAATAATTACGAAACACCGTGTACTGCAAATGCATTTATGTCAGTTTGGTATACAGCTTTACGCGCCGAAAACTAGGACAGTGGCACAAAAGATGTTGCATAGGACAAGGCGATGTTCCCTTGTTCATATACTTGCGTGGAACAATAGGGAGCTTTAGAATACCGTTTTCAAGTGCTGTGGTCGTTGCGGGCGTAGTGCGTGCCATATGAGATTTAGAATAGCGTTTGCCCTGCTGCGAACCGCAACGCACGATCGCAGCGGAACCATAGCCCCAAAACCAGCGCTTGCGGGCTTCATGCGGGCCACGATCACCGCACGCAATTTCGGATTTTCTGCGTGCGGGCCACGAACAGCGACTCGCGTTACGACGCATGCGCAGTGGCAGCGACCGCACCGCAAGGGCGGTCGCTGCCACTGCGCATGCGTCGTCCCTAGTATCTCGTTTTTTGTCATGAGCAGGGTTTTCTTGCATTATACAAACATATTGGTACTGTGCCGTCAGCTTTAGGTCTCCGTATATCACCATTTTACACAGCAAAATCAAACATTAATGCGCGGGAGCTTTGGGAGCTGTTCGAAAATATCCTCGCTATACAGCTAAACATTCCACTGCCCACAGGTGCATGTCATAACCTGTTTCTAAGGAATGAGTCTGTTTTTTTTTCTGAACTCTTTTCAATTCCCCATTATATATATAATAGGTTATATAGCTGAGACATTTAGTGCCGCTGAGCACACCCTGGCGTTGCTCTCACTCATTCCATTCACGCTCCAGGAACTTTGAGTAGACGACTCAGCCATGTGATCCGCAAAACTACGTCACACCGATTGTAGCACCAGCCTTTCCAGTGGGTGAAGCTTACGTGCATGTCCAATTAGAAATATTTGAAATCGGGTAAAACAGGGCCTAGAATAATTTGACTGCGTTGAGAGGAGAATTGAAGCAACTCCGCATGAGAACGTGCGTGCACACACACACACACACACACACACACACACACACACACACACACACACACACACACACACACATATATATATATATATATATATATATATATATATATATATATATATATATATATGTGTGTGTGTGTGTGTGTGTGTACACACACATATATATATGCGGACGGACACATTATGTAGACACACCACGGTGTACGAATATACTGGTGCTGGCACTCTCCCCGCAACGCATTGAAGAGCGCAATCCCACCATGTCCAGATAATGTTCGGGCTGTTATCAGTTATCTAGCAGCTTCATCGCTGCCTTAGATGGCGCTACGGCGAGCAGGGTCAGCCGTCTCGGCAGCGCGCTCGGCACAAACGCGCATGCTGCTGATCTTTTTGTTAGCATATGTACCACGCTGTTTCGAAGCCAGGTTTCTTACTTTTTTTTGTTCGCGTGTGTTTATTGTTATTCTATCGATGAAGGTGACATCAAATTGCTGAGAGGTTCCCGAAATGGGTAGAACCATGACATGGCAGGGCCCATAATCTCGTTCTTGCTGCTCACGCGGGCTCGTGTCTAATCAGTCCCTTGGGCGGGGATGCTCCGGCTTATTCCACCGACGGCAATGCGTGCGGGCTGCATGACACGAAATCCGTTTTGCGGTGGTTACTTCCAGCAGCGACGGATTCACATAAATGCCCGGCACTGACGGAATTTGACTTTTCATCGCTGTTCAGCTGCCAACCATGGACAGTGGGCGGTGCCGGCGTGGCTGGTGTGGCAGCTGCACATTTTCGACGGGGCATGGAACCGGCGACATGGCAGTGCACTTAATCTCGTTCGTTCTGCTCACGCAGGTTGGTTTTTTGCACTACATTTGTGGTTTGTGTCATTTTGTTGCTCTGGTTCCGCCCCAGTGTTCTTTGCCATTGAAGTGCTCACATCGTGAGATGTCACACAGAGTGATTGGAGACGGCAGTTCTTGATGTTCCGGAGCGCTGCCTTTTATTTGTTAATCTTGTTATTCTGCGGGGGTGACGTCGAGCGAAACAAAGGGCCTTCGAAAGGACAGATAGAACGCCTACTTGAAGGACAGGCTGCAATTGTTTCCAAATTTGCCAGCAATTGAGGAAAACCAAAAACAAACCAATGCTGATATAACTGATTTGAAAACACGCCTGGCTTCGTTAAAAAAAAAGTGGCAGCACATCCACGGAGTGAATGATGGAGAGTGGGGCAAAGCATCCGTCCGTCCATACGTCCATCCAACCGTCCGTGCGTGCGTCTGTTCGTGCGTTCGTCCCTGCGTCCGTCCCTGCGTTCGCCGATGCATCCGCCTCTGCGTCGGTTCATGCGTCCATCCGTGCATCTGTCTGTGTGTCCGTCCGTCCACCTATTCAACACTCCAAGTAACACCATCTCGCATCTTTTCATCATATATTCCCCATATAGAAGCACTGCCATCCAGCGGACATTCCAAGGACTAAACGAGAGGTGGCACACGCAAACTTTCTTACGGCTTGCGCTTCGGGTCTACTTCCCACCTTTAACCACCTCGAGTTCATGGTATATACTAGTTCGTTGTATTCATGGCACTGCGGCTCAACGCTCGCTAAACCTTTCTAAAACAAAGGAGGTTACAACCAGCGAGTATAATGTAGCAACCCTTTCTTGTCAGATAGTGTTCGATGTACATGCCAATAGCTGCTAATGGGGATCGCAGCGTGCTAGTTAACTAAAAGCCGAATGCTCCTGTCTCTCATTCCCCATTAGCAGCCATTGGCATGTACATTGAGCACTTTTTTTTTGTTCAACAACACAGAAGAAATCTCTCACCGGCACCACCTTGGAGGTCAAAATGTTATAGTTGTTACACACTACAACGGCTACGAGGGAAGAATAGGTCCCGCTATAAAAAGCTTCGCCCCTAAAAATGTCACGAACCTATATGACTTACGAATAGCAATAGATAACATAAAGTAAAAACAAAGAGGAGCAAGGTGCGATGTCCCTTGTTCTCCGGAAGGTAGAAGACCTTGAAAATTGGCAAAGGCGTGAGAATTTGCTCTTCTACTGCATAAGGGACTCAGTGGCAGGCGAGACTAATGCCCAGGCTGAGGAGCTAATCCACAATCTGTGCCGCACAAAACTTGGACTCACTTCTGTGAACATAGAGCGTGCCCATAGAATAGGGCCATACAATGCCAATAAAGCACGACCAGTAATAGTCAGATTTGCTTCCTTTAAAACGCGTCAGCAAATCCTAATGAAAGCGTATAACTTAAGGGAGACTGCATACGGCATATTGATTTTTCACGCACAGTTCGTGAAGAAAGGAAGTGGCTTTGGGCATACTCGAAAGATAATAGGAAGGAAGACGAGCGAAATGTTTTAAGATTTGATACCCTATATCTGGGTGATAAGCGATATCGGATTGACAGCACTACAAGTGACATAATTCAAATGTGACCACCGTTGGAATCTTCTGTGACGCATCAACTAAGACTACTCATCGTCAATTGCAGAAGTCTGAGAAATAAGGTTGATGACTTTCACTTGCTGTTAAGTTCTGTTCAGCCTGCAGTAGTATTAGGCACTGAATCGTGGCTCGATGACACTATTCTTGACAGAGAATCGTTCCCCGTTGGTTTTCACTGTTTTAGGCGGGGCCGTGAATCCAGGGGAGATGGTATATTTATTCTTGTATGATCAGACTTGCCTTGTGTTCGAGTCAATTGTGCTTTGGAATGTGAATCTGTATTTTGCAAGTTGTGGGCTGATAACGGCCAATGTTTTCTTATTGGTTCTTATTATCAACCAGCTGGTGCCTCTTGTCAGCAGTTTGCTCAATTGACTACTTTTTTTCAGGCGGTTCAGTGTGATAACATTATACTGGGAGGCGATTTTAACCCTACCGGTTTAGATTGGGGGTCGAGTAATTGTCTGGCAGGTGGGACAACAGGTGATTTATACAAAGCCCTCTTTGAATTTATGCACGAAAACAGTCTGCATCAGTTGGTAACAGATCCTTCGCGTAATGATGACACTGGTAACGAGCTTGATTTGTCACTTTGTGATGCGCCGAACATTATTTCAGAAGTAGGTGCTTTGCTCGGCATAAGTGATTATAAGGTTATTGTATCGGACGCTACATTTGGAAATCTGTGTGTATCGAAAAACAGTCCAGTGTATGCATATAACAGGGCTAACTACGCTGCACTAAATCTAGCTCTTGAATCATATTTTTCCACATTGACACATCGGCAAATGAATTAAACGGTGAAGAGTTATGGGGAGTATTTAAAGTTCAGCGAACTGGGAGCGCAGAGAAAACACAAAGGACGAAGCGAGGAACCACACAACACGAGCGAGTATTTAAAGAGAAGCTTTTTGAACTGCGTTCTAAATTTGTTCCCATTCGAACGTTCTCTTCCAAAAGTTCAAAAGATAAACCATGGTTTAACAGGCAACTCAATTCTTTATTGAGAAAAATCAAAAGAATCCATCGGCTTAGCATGACTCAGAAATCAGATAGCCGCTACATACCTTTAGCAGAGTTAAAACGTAGTTTTAGAAAGCTCACTGGATCAGCCAATGAAACATACTTCGTTAACTTAGGTCAGAGGCTGGTAGACAATCCGAAGGAATTTTGGAAATACGTTAAAAGAAACGGTAAGGACACTTCTGTTCTACCATTGCACTGGTCCGATGAAATTATTAATCATGATCCGAGTAAGGTCTAAATTTTTGTTAATTACTTTTCATCGGTATTTCAGTCTGATTTTTGAGATGCTAGTGCAGTTACAACTGTTGATTTTTCTGTCTAAGTCGACAAAATGTCTGAGGTTGCGTTTAGTGCGATGGGAGTCGAGAGATTAATGCAAGGCTTGAAACACACGGAGGCGAATGGTCCGAATGTTATTCCGGCATTGTTTCTTATTAACTGTTCGGGCACTCTGTGTTTATATTTTTGTCATTTGTTTCAAAATTCTTTAAATGACGGCATTGTTCCTATGGACTGGAAGTTGGCCGCGTGGTGCCAATTCATAAAAGTGGACAGAGGGACAGAGTTGAGTATTATAGGCCTGTGCCGTTAACTAGTATTGTATGCAAAGTTATGGAACATGTGATTTATAACAGCATCATGCCTCACCTTGTTGCCAATAACCTTCTTCATCTTAGACAGCATGGGCTCCGGCAGGGCTTTTTTTACACGACGCAATTGGTGGAATTTACTCCTGACCTTGCCTCAGCTGTCGACAAGCAGCAAAGTGTTGACTGTGTATTTCTGGATTTCAGAAAAGCTTTTGACGTCGTTACGCATAGTCTCTTGATCGCTAAACTTCGATATTATAAATTGGATGATAGGGTTATTGCTTGGATAGCTGAGTATCTTCGCTCAAGGCAGATGTCTGTGGCTCTGGACGGTTGTTACTCTACACATGTTGCTGTGACCTCTGGTGTACCAGAAGAATCAGTCTTAGGTCCGCTTTTATTTTTGTTTTTCATAAATGACATCACTTTTGGTATCACGTCATAATTTAGAATCTTTGCAGATGACTGTATAGTATATAGGGCCATCAATAGCGACCTTGACAAACAAGCAGTGCAAAGCAATTTAGATTTAATTGCCGCATGGTGCGATAAATGAAAAATGTCGTTGAATGGGAAAAAAAGCGTCCACGTCAACTTTACCAGGAAACTCTCGCACTGCAGAAATCATTACATGATCAATAACGCTAATCTTCAACATGTCAGAGAATATAAATATCTAGGCGTATTTTTACGGCTGATTTGAGGTGGAATAAACATGTCACTTACGTTAGGAACAAGGCGGTAGGAACATTAAGTTTTCTGAAAGGTAACTTGAGCAGTTTAACACAGAAACTTGGAGAGCATCTCTATTTTACACACGTCCTCAGTATACTGGAGTATGCGCGCGTCCGCTGGGACCCATATACCAAGGAGCTTACAGATAAACTTGAAAAAGTGCAAAATAGAGCAATTCAATTTGTCCTTGGAAATTACGACAGGATGCTTAGTGTGATAGAGAGCAGAAAATCATTAAATTGGGATCTTCTTGAAAACCATCGTCGAAACCTCAGATTGAAATTCTTTCGTAGCATTTATCATTCGAGAACAGGGATAATCGGACAATTGCATTTTCAACCACCCAACTATGTTTCTCAAAGACGTGATCATAACTTGAAAATACGCGAGATTCCTTTTGGGGGTGACGCTTTGGCGCGGCCCGACGGCAACCGGTGCGAAATGCGATATGCTGTTGCGTGCCGATGCGTTCCCCAGACAACACTGCTGTCACAGAACGAGCGCTAAAAATGGGCGCGCCGCCAAATTCTTGCGATAACGCCGGAGTGACGCCGCGAAGTCAACGATAAAAGAAAAAGAAAAAAAGAAAACCAGCTCCCCGGGCACGCTCCCTCTCCCCGCGGAAGCGTGGCTTCGCGGACGAACCTCCTCACCCCACAACGGCGGCCGACCGATGCAGCCAACTATGCAAAGGTGAAAGCTGCTTTGCTGAAGCGATTGAGATTTACTGTAGAAGGATTCCGGGACAGATTTCGGACAGGAAAGCCAGCTGATGGTGAGACGGCTACACAGTACGCCGCCCGACTTAGCCATTATTTCGACAGATGGATTGAACTTTCAGGGACAGCGCAGGAGTACGATGAACTTAGAGAGCTCCTAATTAGAGAACAATTTCTTACTAGTTGCCACCCAAGACTGTCGCTGTACTTAAAAGAGAGGAAGGCTGAGTCACTTGAAGGAATGCTTGAATTGGCTGATCAATTCTTGGAAGCGCAAGGTGGAACTAATTTGGCCAAGGTCAAGAAGGATCGTCCCGATGATTCGAAGAAATTGGCCCCCGAAGAAAAGAAGCGTGCACCAGAGAGCATTCCGCGATGTTTCCTGTGTAACCGACTGGGTCATCGCGCCAAAAACTGTCGAACGATCTTTACGAGCCCTACGGTAGTAAAATGTTTTAAGTGTGGTCAGACTGGGCACAAAGCAGACGCATGTCGAAACGGAGCGAGTCAAACTCACCAGGTGTCCTGTGTGCAAGCGGCACCGAAATCCGGTAATAATGCCGTCACAGATGGATTCGCAAAGTTGAAAAATGGGGAGAAAATTCCTATTGTGGGTGCTGTAATGTCAAAACAGCCAACCGGTGTTGCGAAAGGAATGCCAACGCTGCCTGGAAAAGTTGCGGGCAAGAAGGTTACGGTGTTAAGAGACACCGGTAGCTCCACTGTTATCGTGCGGAGAAATTTGGTACGGGAAGACGAGATAACAGGCAAAACTAAACCAGTTTGCCTAATTGACCGTACGGTTCGGATGCTTCCCGAAGCAGAAATTGAGGTTGAAACCCCGTACTTCAGCGGGAAGGTTACTGCTTTATGCCTGACGACCCCCCTGTACGACCTTGTCATCGGAAACATTGACGGGGCGCGAGGGCCGAATGATCCGGAATGTTTGGGAGAAGATCCTAAGATAGAGCCCTCGCCAACCCAGCGACTGCGAGATACAGTGGCGTAGCAGCCCGTGACGGATCTCACTAGAGCCCAAGGTGAAGCCGCGGCGCAAAAGACAGCGAATGAGAAGATGATCGTATTGAATGAGTTCACGGGCCGGGCAGCTGGACTTACGTCGGCACGACCTCAACTGACCGGCAGTGTAAAGGTGACGGAGTCGGCCAGCCGGGCCAAATGTAGAGACATGAACAAGCTGGTAAATAAACAGACAGGACCCGTCGAACGTCATGACCCGTTAGCAGGGTCGGCAGTGACAACGATGGCTGAGACGCCGCCTCAGATATCGTCGTTGGAAAGGGCTCGCCGAAAAAGAACGTGGAAACACAAGAGATCGAGCGAGCACCGCAAGAAAGGGCGCAAGCGCCGCTCAAAGTACACAGGATAAGTGCTGAAGTCGAATCAGAATGTGTTTGGCATTGCTGAGTGCCATATGTTGTGTTAATGTTGTGTTATCCTGTGTCACAAGTGTCGAAGTGTCTGTGCTGTGATGTGATGTATAGTGTTGTATGATTGTTGTAATGAGAGAACTTTGTACGTTTGTATTGTTTGGAATGTGTGATCAAATGTTGTAGTCATGTACCTGTGGCTATATTTCATGTGTTGTGGAATTGAACTACAATGTACAATTGTATTGAGCGATCTATTGTGAATGTGAAGTGTCATGAGCGACGGTTTGTGTTACAGTCTTTCAGAGTGTGTGGTGACTGTTCGCGCTCGTTTGTGTGGTTTTGAATATTATGAGATAATATTCTGAAAGTGGGGGGCAGTGTCACAGAACGAGCGCTAAAAATGGGCGCGCCGCCAAATTCTTGCGATAACGCCGGAGTGACGCCGCGAAGTCAACGATAAAAGAAAAAGAAAAAAAGAAAACCAGCTCCCCGGGCAAGCTCCCTCTCCCCGCGGAAGCGTGGCTTCGCCGACAAACCTCCTCACCCCACAACGGTGGCCGAGCAAGCACTGGATTTTTCTAGATGGAAGGGGGCGTGGTCATACCGAGTTGAGTCATCGGCCGCGGAGAGCATTCCAACCGTCTCACCCTCTTCTCAGCCTTCGCTGCGTATCGCGCCGACGAAATGACGAGAACCTTCTGGAATGTCGCGCGGAAGGTATTTAACCGAGCAGCGGAGACGAAAAAGGAGGAGAAGATGGAAGTTAGCGCCAGAGTGCGTAGGGATTCCGCCGTGTAGTCGGCGAAGGTTTTGTCCATGGAGACAAAGCGGGAGAAGAAGATGATTTCCACCTGAGGGGTGACGACTCGAGCTACTGGCAAGAGTGTGTGTTTACCGCTATCGAGCGAAGACGCGTGGCAACAGCTGCGTGTTTGAAGCCGACGTGTTCGGGCGAAGAAGTTTGAAGCTTGGAGAGTGGCCTATTGAAGACGTGAGGTTTCCTGGAAGAGAAACTTCGGCGAGGTTTCCTGGAAGAGGAACTTCGACGGCAGCGGAACGACAACAACGCTGGACTTTGAGTGAGTGATTCTCGGAAGAGTATCATCCAGACTTTTGTTCCAAGAACTTTGGACTGGATAGGTTTTCTATCTCTTTAGTCTTTAAGTGTCTTGGTTGTTAAATGCATGCGACTGCATTGTAGTGCGTATCGTTGTCTGTGTCCGTTGTTTTGAGTGTGGCTGATTGTACTGTGTAGTACGCTGTTTGATTGGTGACGTATTGTATGTAACTATTGTGGAGTGTGCATTCTTGTGTACTGTTTTCGATCTGCCATTTTTGAGAATATAATATTTGTTTTGTTTATCAACTCTCGGCTCTGACTTGTTCTTTGGGCCACAGCCGGCGTCCGCTGGCGCGCCAAAAAGGACCACTTCTAAATTGTCCACGCTTTCGTGGTGCGGTTCGGGGGGCCAATACTTCGGCCCTTGGAATTAGCCGGGCGATCGCCTCCCTAATTAACGGGACTGTGTGACAACTGCGTTTTCCTCTTTTCGTGACGGAGAGACGGCGGACACGCTGAAACGCGCATGCGTCAAAGCAACGCAGCGCGGTGCACGCGTGCGAGTACTTGGCAACACGGGCACCTGGCGTGGCAACACCGCTGTGATAAAACGAAATGAACGCCGGCTAGCGCGCGCGCCGCGTCACGTCGAAATGTATTGGCGCCTTCACTGTGGCATGTAGTCATGTTCTCACATGACACGCATTTCATGATAATCATGTTTGCACCAGTCAAATACCTTCGTCATCCATTGGCGTCAAGTAACACCAAATTTGGCATATGTGAAGCTAGCGAAATGTCCGCGAGCGCATCATGACTGCGGCATGTAGTCATGTTGTTACATGACACGCATGTCGTGATGATCATTTTTGGAAGTGTCATTTACCTATGTCGTCCGTTCGCGTCACGTAATACCGAGTTTGGTACATGTAAAGCTAGCGAAACGGCCGTGAGCGCATCATGAGCTTAGCATGTAGTCATGTTTTACATAACAGGCATCTCATTTTATCATGTTTGCACCAGTATCATGCCTTCATCATGCATTCACGTACCGTACTTAGCTAAATTTGGTTTGTGTGACGCTAGCGAAACGGTGGCGAGCGCATCTAGAGCGTGGTATGTAGTCATGTTAAATGACACGAATGTCATAATTATCATGTTAGGGTCTGTCATTTGTGTTCGCTATGCAATCATGTCATACCATACCAGTTTTGCAACATGCCATGTGAACAAAACCACCGCAAGAGCTGCAGGACCATGGAATGCAAAACATGACAATCATGACATACATGCCATGATTTTCATGTAATGACTAGTCAAATGTGTTCTTCGTACAGTCTTGTTACGCATCGGCACAATTATCGAAACAGCCAGGAAAGCTTAAAGTCGTAGGTGGCTAGATTGGTAGATGGATAGCTAGATAGATAGATAGATAGATAGATAGATAGATAGATAGATAGATAGATAGATAGATAGATAGATAGATAGATAGATAGATAGATAGATAGATAGATAGATAGATACGCTCTAAGTCGCCGAAGTTTGCTAAGAAATGCTTCGCATTGAATAACGTGTTTTGTACTGAACTGCCATTGTGGGTATGGGACTTCTGCGGAGCGTGTGCCTCTCATCAATGTGCCGCCTGAAAATTATCGTTGGCATAAATATGTGAATTCTCATAGTAACATCTAGCCATGAACAACCAACCACATGTTTTGTGTGTTGTTTATGAAATACTTTCATTCGGTTAAAAAATATATTTTGCGGAACAACTTCATTGCTCTTGTGTGCTTGATATCGAATAATTGCGTATTTCAAATATTTATTTATATCGCGTTGACATAGAACAAGCGCAACTATGGTTCAACAACCTGTGTAAATTATTGTAGCGATAAGCATGCAATATGTTTCTGGTGCAGTAGCTATCCTTTATTAGATAGAGGATTAATAATTATTACTGGGGGTTTACATGTCAAAACCATGCACGATTTGATTACTAGAGACGCCGTAATCGAGAGTTCCTGACTGCTTTTGACCATCCGGGGCAGCTTAACATGCACCTAAATCTAAGAACGTGGGAGTTCTTTGCATTTTTCCTCACAGGGAAATATTTCGATGTACACTGTAAAAAAAATTACTCCGAGGTCGAAGTAAAACGCTTTTCCTCTAGCGACCCTTCCATTTGGAGTAATTTTTGCTCCGGAGCAAAGTGTTAACTCCGGCTGACCGGAGCAGTTACATGGCACATCCGGAGCATTTCTCACTGATATGTCACTCCGGCCAGCCGGAGTAATTGCGAGGCGCCACCGGAACATTCTTTACTGGCCTTTCGCTCCGGATTACCGGAGTGATTACGTGGAACCTTTTGAGCATTTTTCGCCGGTTTTGCACTCCCGCTTCCGGAGCTTTTGCGGTGCACTTCCAGAGTATTTTACGAATATTTTTACTTCGTCCAAACAAAATTTTAGTGAGATGTATCAGTATTTCTTTTTGACGTGTTTGCTCCTCTGTTTAATTATTCTGTGCTGATCATGTCACGCGTCGGTTATATGGAGAAATTCTCAATTCTCATGTGAGCACTGCAGAGTTAGTGTATTTTTTTTCCACAGAGCTCTTGCAGATTAAATTCAAGAAAACACTTGAGTTTATATTCTTTGATTTATTCAAGTAAGCGACAACTTCTGGTTTATTGCCCATTACTTAGGGAAAAAACGAACATGTAAAAAGCATCCAAAAATAAAACAAAAGAAGGCAGATCGCATGAAATTAACAGCACTCAACTTTGAAGCGCAGCGCTTCGAAATGAAGCCCAGAAGGCTCTAAAACAATGCACGACAAACGAAGAAAGCGTGGCCACCAAGAACAACTGTTCACCGTCCCTGAAGGACCATTCATCAGCTTCATTGGCGACCCAAAAGTTCAGCTGATTGCTTCCTTTATAATTGAGTAAAAAATATTTCAACATGGGAACTGCAAATCATGCGAGTGGCCCGAAATTTGAGGACACTGAAGCCAACGGTGCTCGTTAAATTCTGTACAGTGTGTGAGTACACGAGAATAACTAGCCTCGTAAACCGACCACACAAACACAAGAAAACCGGACCAGCGTTGAATATCAGGAAGTCCATTCTATGTACTCTGGTGCCAGGCAGCCGGTACGCCATAAAAACACACCTCCGTGAAGCGAACAAAATTTGAAATGTACGAAATTTGCCCCTATATTTCTAAATCGATAGCCCTACTCTTGCTAACCATTCGAAAGCATTTTTTGTTCGCTAAAATGAGCGAATTTTGGTACATTCGAAGACAACATCAAGATGCCCCACCCGATCACTTCATAATTTTATCAGATAATATTGCTGATATTACACGCGTATTTTAGTTGGCACTCGTATTTATACTTCAAGAAAATTAGACCCTTACAGTATGTATGTTTGCGGCCTGTCTTTAAAAAAAAGCATACCTTCATTCTTCTTTGCGAAGTAATCTTCGAGAGAAGTTAAAACTGTTTTTGTTTTCTTTTATTTTAATTAGTACTGCCCGCTCTGTTTTGCTACTTGTCACAGTGAACATTTTTCAAAGTATAGGTATTGCATGAGCATTTAGTTGCTTAAAAACGAACACCCTAAATGACAAAATAAAGAAAAGCTTATCGCTACGTAACAAAATAACTTAGCAATAAAAGGTACTAACATCACGCCGCCAATTCCAACGCACTTTCATCATACACTGGCGGAAATGAGGGAAGGTCGACCAGTTTATTTTTACAGGTCCGTGCAAACATAGAGGTCATGGAAGGGGATGCATAGAGGTTCGCGACGACTTCACCAGGATTCGAGGAGCTTTCTTTTCTCCTGTCCTGTTCACAGGCCAGCGTTGTTGCTTCTGGTATTTGAGCTCTGTTAGTAAGAGAGACATATAAACAAGCATTCTTTTTTTTTCAGAGAGAAGGTGAACAGGTCAGCGAACATTTTGACTTTTACCTGTATGGTCGAAAAAACTTGACTCCCCCCCCCCCCCCCCGAAAAAAGCTGCATTCATGGTCATGCAAGCGGGACTGAAAAGAAAAAAAAAACGTTGCAGCGTGCTACTACTTTTTTTTCTCACGATGGTGGTGGTAGGGGTTAGAAGATGAGAAAAAAAACACCTAATTTCTGCAGCCCGGTCGGGAGCACGCCGCAGCGCCTTATGATGAACACAGAAAATATGACTAGTTTCTCGAGATGGTGCCCTCTTTTTTCTCTCTTACTCTCATAACCATGCCCCTCCGTTCTACATTGAGTTGTGCGGTCAAACGGGTTGCAGAAATGAGTCTTTAGAAATGTAGGGCGTCCCACAATCCTTGTGCACGGCGTTTTGCGCAAAATATGGGCAAAAAAAAAAAAAAAAGAGCACAGGCTGTGCCTGTGTGTGCTCTCTTCCTTCTTCTCCCCCTTTATTTTTTGCACGAACTTTCATCTACAATAGAACACCAATTCACCCAATGCTCGGTTCTTCTAAGCTCTAGAACCTGTTATGCCTAACGAGCCGACCATCCCTTCTTTACGCATTACTCGCCACTGGTCTCGTCATCTTTTTTCCTCCCTCTCGTTATTGTTCTAAAAGCAGGACGACCACCGAAGGTTAATATTTGAGATAACACTTATACAATAAAAAAATTTGACCAAAATTAGTGCGTGTATCAGTTCTAAAAGTCTGCACCAGACCAATTGACCTTGCTCAATTCACTATATTTAAAAAGAATTAAGACTGATTTTAATTATTCATGTTTTATTAGTACAGCTTACATGACAGATGAAAACGATTTACAAGCAGTGGTAGACTCTGACCCGGTGTCGCTTATTATGGAAAGCGGGCAAATATTACCGCTTTTGTATGATGACAATACCAAAAAGATATATTGACCTGTTATGTTTACTTATAATTATTATTACCTATTTATATAATGAACCCACAACCATGAAATCTTCCATTATTGCATTTATAATCAGTGTTCCCAATATTAGAGTGGTGTGAATAAAATTACCGAAGTTATGTTAAGAAAAGGGCGCGTAGGCCAAACAATGTTTTATCGGAATTTCCGCTGATGTTTACTGACGTCCTGTGAAATTAGCCTATTATTGATAACCTGTTTCTCCAATATTACCTATCTTAGCACTACGTGACATGTAACTCAAATGACACAGATATATAATTCAAGAAGAGCTCACTCACTGTAGTTTTGCACCGCATGAGCGACCGCCGTCTCTCACCACTTGGGAGATCGCAATGTGTCGTTCGCTGCCAGGAACGATCACACCATTAACGTTCGCACAACTCCCTTCTGTCGATGATACCTTCGTTGCTGCTTGTAGTCGCTTGTGACATCCAGAAGGTACACAGAACGATTTCTTTTTCCCGAACGAGGCCTCACTGCACCGGCTTGGTCTGCGCCATGTTGGTTTGTGGGGTGCGGCCTCCCGGCGGCGCGGCTGCCGACGTCACTCCTCGAACAGCCAATAAATGCCGCTGAGCGATGAGCCACATCAATCGGGGAATATGCAGCAGGGCAAAAGCGATGTGCCGGATAATTTTCGGGGCAACCACGGGAGCATAATCAAGGGATTGGCCCCGTTTTCCCCGGTTTTTTTTTTCGTCCGGTACCCACCGGAGGAAAAAAAGAATTTATTTGCTCGGGTACAAACCGGTTTGAGTGAAGCCACCGGAGCAGAGTTAACGCATCATTCCCTGATTCCGCCCAGCTGGGTATATTTTTGTTTACAGTGTAGAAATAGCACGCTGGCTAACGATGTTTCTTAATAGTTTGTCATTGTATCAAGCAATGCTGTAAACCGACTAAAATGCAAGTGCAGGCTATAGCGGTACTTATACCCGTGTCACACGGCCACCACCGAACTCTGTTAAACTCCGTCAACGTAAAGCTCCGCTAGGTAGTTCGACGGAGATGGAGTTGTACCAGTGTCACACGGCGACGACAAGGTTACAAAAGTTGCCGCGAGGGGGCTCAGCCAGCACTGTTTCAGTTTCACAAAAGTATCCCAATTTCATCTCTAAGTGCCTTTTTGTGAATCTGTTATGCGGTTTTTACGAAAACATAATAAGTACGTTTGAATGCAACAATGTATTAGAAAGTTTTTCAAGTGGAAACACATTTACTAATTGTAGCAATGCTAACAGCGACGCTAATCACCTTGTGCCTAACGCTATGTTTGTTTACAATTGCGCTGTGCTCGGTGACTAGTTGGTTTTCTAGCCCGTGTACTGAAGTTCTTGTGCTTCCTTTCCTCGTGAGCCCATCCCAAGTGGCCTCGAATTAGGTCTGGTCCGATTACCCATTCCTGCAGTCGTCGAAGCAGGTGACAATGATGCAGCGCTGTCAGTCATTCCTCTGGCGGGCACACGCAAACACGGTGACAACAAGAACCGCACGCATGGACGATGCCATCCACACCGCGCCAAAGCAACACACGTTGTGAATGAGTACTGCAACAAAAGAATGTTTAATATAGCCAAAATGTATTGATTGTGGTCACTGCGGCAAGTTAGTGCTCAATTTTTTTTTTGACTTGCCAATACTGGTAACGAGAGTACCTCATTTCACTGCAAAGGGAGATCGTCGAACGTTCTTTGCGAAATGCTCCGTTTACTTTCGTTTGCTTAAGGGTTGCCGTGTGACACGGACCGCATCTCCCTTGTCGTAAGGATGAAGGAGCTAAACGACGTTCACGGGTGCCCGTGTGACAGGGGTATTACCATTGAGTACTCCGTCATCGATCCGTGTTGACGACGTTCACAGCTTTCACAAGGCATTTTCACGTTAATGAGTCCTTATACCTGGTGAAACTTAATATTTTATCTGAAATGGCAAATTTCCTTCGCGCTTTGAGTGTCAGTCGCGCCACTAAGAACGATAACATTGGGCAGGCAGGGGAATTTCAATGCGCGCACCACTTCGTTGGTTACGTTGGCCGCGGTGTCATCTGGCGGCTAACAGCAGAGTGCGCCCGTGAAACCAAACATTATCCGGCCGCTCACGCACGCTCAGTGTCTCTTACATCATGACACGCACACGCACACGCACGCGCACACGCACACACACACGCACACACACACGCACACACACACGCACACGCACACGCACACGCACACGCACACGCACACGCACACGCACACACACGCACGCACGCACGCACGCACGTGCGCGCGTGCGTGGTGGTCTGCGTGGTGGCGTGCGTGATGCGGTGGTCTAGTGGCTACTCGGCTGCTGACCTGCATGTCGCGGGTTCGGATCCCGGCTGCGGCAGCTGCATTTCCGATGGAGGCGGAAGCGTTGTAGGCCCGTGTGCTCAGATTTGGGTGCACGTTAAAGAACCCCAGGTGGTCGAAATTTCCGAAGCCCTCCACTACGGCGTCTCTCATAATCATAAGGTTGTTTTAGGATGTTAAACCCCACATATCAATCAAACACACGCACACGCACGCACGCACGCGCGCACGCACAAACGCACACGCACACACACGTGCACGCGCACACGCACATGCACACTCGCACACACGCACACAGACGCGCGCGCTATATTTAAAAATAAGAAGACACCCGAATTCCTGCGAATGCGAACGCAGTTGCTGTGATAATCTGCGCGAAAAGCAACTATTTTGCCTCTCCGGCCTGTTAGTTGTTTACATACCCTGCAAAATTCATACAGGCGCGTGGCCTGTCACTATATTGTTAAAAAACAGACCGGCAGCTGTACAACCAGCTCCACTTTGTCAATTGCTATCCCAATAATAGTGGCCCGGCTAAGTGTGTTTAGAAAAAGTGTTTTATCATTCAGAGCACTTGGTATGCTACTATGGGAGAGTGTAAGGCCGTCCCAGTCATGCGTTGCTATAGCCGAACTGTTCTTGTTGTAGAGTACTTGGTACGCTACTATGGGAGAGCGTGAAACCGTCCCAGTTGTGCGAAACCAAGTTTAGAAAAAGTGTTTAACGGTTCAGAGTACTTCGTACTCTACTATGGGAGAGCGTAAAGCTGTCCCTGTCGTGCGAAACTACATATAGTCGGCCGGTTATTGTTACTGTATTGGTGGGTCGTTCATGTCCACATGTCCGTGCCTATAGTGTTCGATACAGACCCACGTAGTGCTGCAAGTTTTATATTGAAAACTTGAACGCCCTGCTAAGTTTCTTCAGGTATTCTGACATTGCTGCTCTGCCAAACATATTATGAGCAGCAATGATGAACCTTTAATAGTGCCTCCCAACTCTGGCTAGGGGGCGCTGAGTCGCGCTTGCTTCACCGCCTTTCTAGTAAAGAACCAGCCGCTCGGTACCCCGCTCCCGCCTTTTGCCCGCGCGCTCTCAGCACGCGCTGTTGCCTGGTCGCCCGGCACGTGCAGCCTCACCAGTGACTTGCTCCGAAGGTTTAAAAAGATTGCAACAACGTTTTCATGGTGTGAATCTCACCTTAACCGAGAGCGATTCATTGACAAACTTTGCAGGACCAATCAAGTGGAACAAGATGTCCTTGAGCGAGTGCTATGTGCGTGTCGTTGGGGAACAGCTGCATTTCTATGACATTGAAAGTGAAGCGATGGCGTGAATGCTATATCTATGTTAGCAGTAAAACGCGCATTTGGTGGGGTAGTCGTGTCTTCTCGGAGCTGTCCGCAAAACACCACCACGCTTTCGCATCGATTGCTTGGATGTCAAGTTTGTTGTGTGACATTAAATTTATCAGGAGGTCAGTGTGAAGAGACTAAAGTTACGTCTGTTCTGTTGAGTCCCTGGCACCATGGCAATGCGCATGCAGTCTTCAGTTTCATAAGAGTTTCACTTTTGCCGATGTTTTCATCAGATGGGAACGTCGTCTTGTAAGTTCAATGCCACCTTGTATTTTTTACAGCTCCTTTCAAAGCATATTTATGCGCACACAAAAAAGTATTTTATGCCCACTTCGACCATGAATGTTTCCAGTATAGGGTATGTTTCATTTGGGATTAAATGCATGCAATTGATCACGCAGCGTGTTCACTGATTCGAATGTCTATTCGGTTTTTTTATACAGCTCACTTGGACTTCGTCATATTATACATAATACCCATTAGGATCGAGCACGTTTTTCGTTACCCCGAGATTTGCCCCGATAACCACGTCTTAATTCGCGAAACCATCAATATTTTATTGCCACCTTGGTTCTTTTTTCAACTTGTTTATGTAGTGGCAGTTGTACATTGCCCGCGGCTCAGGCACATGCAAGGATATAATCACATGCCAAAACCATGATATCACTTGTAGACATGCCGCGGTTCGAGACTCCATGCAGCTTAATTCCGGCCGCTAGAGGGTTTTCTTTTTAACGTTCACCAAAACCTGTTCAAGATTAAGGCGGGATGACGACCATGGATAGAGGGTGCACATATACGGAGCGTCACTTCTGTTTACATTGCACATAATCTCATCGTACGCTTGAAATCTGCAATACCAACACGCCCTGTCTGCCATTCTTGCACCTAAATACAAGTACAGTTTGACTATGTACGTTTCGCTCCTATGGAAATGCAGCTGGCGTATGCGGCAACTGAACTCGTGATTTCAATCCTAGCATTGTCACACCTCAGATTGCTAACTTATCGGCGGGTGCAAGAACTGGGCATGGAAACGCTCAGCGCGAACACTCAGCATAAATATGTTGACACTGAGCATCGAAGAGAAATAAATATACAGCTATCAGCTGAATAACAATTGCAGGGATCATGGCACGGTATTTGATATGTGGGGTTTAATGTCCCAAAGGGCACGGGATTTTAACAGTGATGTATTAAGCTAGCAAGTTCCGCCGCTTACGCATTACAAATGGTTGTCTCAGAAAGGCTATGTCCAATCTCAAAATCTACAGCGGTTGTCTATTTACTGTAGCTTCAGTTTACAAACGCACTTCCTTTTGATATGAGTCCAGCCATCACGTTTCTCCCCGTTCATAGTTGGCGATACTGTGCATGACGCAAAACTTCTTCAAAGTGACAAGAACGCGAAAGTCTCGGCGAACTGCCACAATGCACTCTTGAGGCCATTGCTCCAGGCACTGCTTGCTTTGGAAACGGCAAAACTTCGAGGGCAGTTTCCAGCTATGCGATGTTGTTATACTTTTGTAGTAGGTAGGATTGCAGCAGGAGTTGCCTGCTTTCCAGGTTGACGAAGGAGCAGTGTCCATAGCGTGTATAACGCGAGATAAAAACCCCAAGAAACACGTTTTCCGTGTGCGCAATGGGAAAACCAAGCAAACGTAGCCCATCCAAGCGACCGAGGCTTTGCCCTCTCTCCGCTAGTGCGGTGAACGGCACTGCGCTAACTAGAGCCTGCCTTCCCTATATTAAAAACTGTTTGTGGTTTCAGCGGAAACCAGCTAGCGCGACTGTCCTTTACAGAAATACCGGCGTGACAGCAAGCGATTTCACTGCAAGCGGTTCGGAAAAACGCCCTAATAAAAAATATGGACCCCCCCCCCCCCCATACCAACCGCTATTGACCTCGCGATCTTGAAGTGGCACCCTCTCGAGTGTGACGTCAGTTTGTGGACTCCGCTCTCAACTGTGCTGCAGCAGCTGCTGCTACTGTGCGCGGAACGTCTGCTTCGGGCGGGAATTTTCTCGAAAGCAACAGCCTCGCAAGGGTCCACTAAAACCCACAACGAATGTTTTTGAGTGCAATCGAGAATTTGTTTTAGTTGCAGCCCAATTGACAGGACCAAGAGGCCTCCCAGATGGCCGATGAGCACGGCGATGCCGCCGACAGCATAGCTGGTTAGAAAGCGAAACTATGTGTGAGTGTTCTCGCTCATCATTTGCAGTTTCCGCCGTGCGAATCTGATTAGTTCGGGTGTTTCGAAATTTCAATGAGCGTGCCGTTCCCCAGCATCTACAGGCATGTAGATACAGCAAGCGAAACGTCGCGGTGTCTCATCGACGGTGCGGTGCACGGTGTATACGACACCGGCTACGTTGTTGAATGTGCGCAGCCGACGCCGTCAATGCAAATCGCATCACCGTCGTGGCTCTGGTCCTGAAAACACGTAGACTTGCAAACCCGCCACACAACATCTTTGTGGCGATTGAACACTGCGCAATGGTGAAGTACTGCTTTGTGACTTGGAGTGCTTCGTCCGCTCATGAAAAGGGCCTTATCTTTCACAACAATCCTATGAAGAAGGGCACGCCTGCTTTTTCCTCATGATATTTTCTTTTATTCAGTGCAACGACAGTGACAGTGAATGCGATGATGTTTGACAATGGCTGATTTCTGCCACTCTGGCATTCGCAAACAACACACAAGATGATTACTGCAGAGTAGCTGTTTAAATTGCTGCTTTGGCAGTCAATAGACCGTTCATGGCATCTACTAGAAATACAAAGCAACATCTTATTACCAAACTTGAGATAATCATGCTTGCTGCATTTTCGATGGAGGCGGAAATGTTGTAGGCCCGTGTGCTCAGATTTGGGTGCACGTTAAAGAACCTCAGGTGGTCGAAATTTCCGGAGCCCTCCACTACGGCGTCTCTCATAAGCATATGGTGGTTTTGGGACGTTAAACCCCACATAGTGGAGTAGTGAGTGGAGATAATCCTGCTTGGATTACAGTTATGAGTGTCGGCGGGGTGCAAGCCTCGGTTGTATCGCCGTAAGAAAAGTCTTGAGGGGTAGGTGCTGGTGTGACTCGGCAAGGGGCCAAGTTCCATCTTGATGCACCCCCTGGCCGATGCAAAAGACTGCAGTTTGGCTCAGTAAAGTTTGTTCAATGAGAGCGGCATCACGAAGTAGTTCATGTTAATACTACACAAGGCCGTCACTCGTGTGTCAGAATATAACAAATAGTTATCGATGATTGTATTTACCGCGCACAGAGCCACAGTGATTATGTGACAACCTTTAGTCAATGTAAACTCTCCTACGAAACCTACGTCCATAGTAAACTCGAGTATGCCTCTCCAATTTGGAATCCACACCAATCTTGTTTAATAGACGCCCTTGAAGCCATTCAAAATCACGTGGCTCGTTTTATAACCTCGGAATACAAATTCCGCACTAGTGTTACTACTATAAAATTATCACTATCTCTCACCTCTCTTGATCTTAGACAAAAAATAGCAGGCCTTTGTTTATTTCACAAACTGTCAATTATTCTTACTTATACATGGCTCCCTGCTTCTCCTACACGTTCGAACTTGGAGCCATCTCTTCAACTCCTTGAGTGTCCAAAATTTAAAAGGTTCAACGAACGCTTTTCACAAATCTTTCCTCCCGTTAACAATTGAGGATTGGAATGGGCTTCCAAATGCAATAGCCAACGAACGTAATACTCTGAAGTTTAAAACCTTACCGGAAACCTATTTTACAACCACACCGTCGTAATTTTTGGGTAGCCAGTTGCCTTCCATTTTTATGGCACTTTAAATCATGCTATTAGTTGTATAACGAGTTCTGTATTTTTATTATTGCCCTGTAATTCCAATTCTTGAATTGTAACCTGTATACTTTAAGTTCTTGGTCTGTAATTGCCTTTGTGTATCCTTGTTCGACCCCCCCCCCTTTATGCAATACCCCGTCAGGGGCCCTTAAGAAAAAATAAGTGATGATGATGATGTGCACTAAACAGCGACAGCAGGTTTCGCGTGTGAATTTTTGTTAAGCAGTGCGCTAGGTGCGCGCTTGTCTTGATGAGTAAATTACTTATATATGTGGTACACCTACCTGCAAAATAAGTAGAGACGAGCGAGCGACGGCCGCATTGATTAAAATAGAGTGCCTCGATGCGCGCAAAGGAATTCGCTCCGTTTAGAGTAGAAACAAGTGCGTCGTCTGCTACAGCGGTCGCCATTACTTGGCCCGCTCCTCAATGCACGCACTGCAAGCGTGCGGCTTCGCGGCTTTTCGCTTTAGAGTAAAAACACTCAGTGCTAGAATAGCCTTGACAAACGCAAGATCGTTCATGAGTATTGCTAGATATGAGTTTGTAGGTATGCATCTCTACAAGTGAATGAATGTTTCGCGCTTGAAACTGTTGCAGAACGTATCCATCCTGTCTGGCGACGCGGTCACTCGGCTGTTGGCTGTGGCTGAGAGGTGGACAGCTGCCGACATAACTTTTCCCTTGTATACTTCACGGGTGAATAAGTTCGTGTGTGTGCGTGTGTGTGTTTGAAGGCATCGCAGGTTAGCTTTATTGAGGCAAGTTAGAGATGCGGAATGCTTTTCATTAAAAAAAAACAGAAGTGGAAAGATATGATTCCATTGACTGTCGAAACAAAAAGTCGTGCAATAACGCAGCTAACATTAAGGCACATAATATATGCTTTCCTGAACGTCTGACAGTATTCAAGCTTGAATTGTCGAAGTTCGACAAACAGTATTTAGACGCGCACTATAAATGTCCCCGTCTTCTTAATATGAGCGTGCAACACATCTAGTGAAGCGAGTTAATTAGCGAAATATAAAAAAATCATGGCACATCTACCGAGTGAATGATGATGAGCGGGGGGGAAGCGTCTGTCCGCCCATCGTCCGCACGTGCGTGTGTCCATGCGTCCATCTGTCCATATATATATATATATATATATATATATATATATATATATATATATATATATATATATCATCATCAGCTTGACTACGTCCACTGCAGGACAAAGGCCTCTCCCATGTTCCGCCAGTCAACCCGGTCCTGTGCTTGCTGCTGCCAATTTATACCCGCAAACTTCTTCATCTCGTCTGCGCACCTAAACTTCTGTCTCCCCCTAACCCGCTTCCCTTCTCTGGGAATCCGGTTAGTTACCCTTAATGACCAGCGGTTATCCTGTCTACGCGCTACATGCCCGGCCCATGTCCATTTCCTCTTCTTTATTTCAACTATGATATCCTTAACCCCCGTTTGTCCCCTAATCCACTCTGCTCTCTTCTTGTCTCTCAAGGTTACACCTACCATTTTTCTTTCCATTGCTCGCTGCGTCGTTCTCAATTTAAGCTGAACCCTCTTTGTAAGTCTCCAGGTTTCTGCTCCGTAGCTAAGTACCGGCAAGATACAGCTGTTATATACCTCCCTCTTGAGGTATAGTAGTAATCTACCTGTCATAATTTGAGAGTGCTTGCCGAATGTGCTCCACGCCATTCTTATTCTTCTAGTTACTTCAATCTCGTGGCTAGGCTCTGCGGTTATTACCTGCCCTAAGTAGACATAGTCTTTTACAACTTCAAGTGCACTTTTACCTATCTCGAAACGCTGCTCCTTTCCGAGGTTGTTGTACATTACTTTCGTTTTCTGCAGATTAATTTTAGGACCCAACTTTCTGCTCTCCTTGTCTAACTCCGTAATCATGAGTTGCAATTCGTCCCCTGAGTTACTCAGCAATGCAATGTCATCGGCGAAGCACAGGTTACTAAGGTATTCTCCATTAAATCTTAGTCTGCTTGAGACAGTTCGTCTCAAGCAGACTGCATTTATTTAGATTTTTCTAAAGCATTCGATATGGTCTGTCATCAACTTCTACTTCACAAACTAAGTAACCTCAACCTTGATAGAAACGTGCTACAATGGATTGAATCATTCCTTACCCGCCGCACCCAATTTGTTCATGCTAATGGCTTTAACTCTTCTTTCAACGATGTGCGCTCTGGGGTCCCACAAGGATCCGTCCTAGGGCCCCTTCTATTTCTTATCTATATTAATGACCTCCCTTTAAAATTGTGCTCTAATATTCATTTGTTTGCAGACGACTGTGTGATATTTCGTACGATTAATAATAGTGACGACATTAGAATCCTTCAGTCTGATCTAACCGCTGTTTCTAACTAGTGCCAAACTTGGCTGATGGAATTAAACATTAACAAATATAAGGTTATGCACGTATCCCGCAACCCCAAGCATCAGTCAACTTATTACCTAAACAACATAGCTTTAGAACTAGTTACATCATATAAGTACCTTGGAGTGCACATTACAACTAACCTCAGCTGGTCAACACATATTGAACATATCATCAACAACGCTAACAGCATGTTAGGGTACTTACGCCGCAATTTTTCTAGAGCCCCATCGTCACTAAAATTATCGCTTTACAAATCCTTAATACGCCCCAAGTTAGAGTACGCAGTATCAGTATGGGATCCAAGCCAAGAAAATCTAATCGCTTCTCTCGAGCTTGTTCAAAATAATTCCGCTCGCTTTATCCTGTCAAACTATAACCGTACTGCCAGCATATCTTCAATGAAAAGCAGCATTTCCCTTCCCTCTTTATCATCACGCAGGAAACTTTTTCGGTTAACCATGCTGCATAAAATACATTATCATTCCTCCCTGCGCAACGAACTCTTACCCCAACCACTATACATTTCCCATCGCATTGACCACCGTCACAAGGTTGGCATTAACTATTATCATACAAAATCTGCCACTCAGTCATTTTTGCCCCGTTCATCCCATGAATGGAACCACCTTCCCGCTGAAATTGCGGGTATCACCGATAACCAACTGTTCCGTGCTGCCTTAGCCAATATTGTATATGCAGAAATATCTAATGTTTAATCTGTGTTTGTGTGACCACATTGTTGCGATAATACTAATTTGTTTTGTCTTTCCTTTTCCTTTTTATGTACACAACGTTTTGTAACCATGCTACCTCATGTTATACCTTTGTTCTGTACCCCTCCCCTACTCCCCTCTGTAATGCCTCTGGCCCTGAGGGTATAATAAAATAAATAAAATAAAATAAATCCCTAACTGTTCCCCTTCTAGCCTTCTGAAAACCTCCTGTAAGCACGCGGTAAATAGCATTGGGGAGATTGTGTCCCCCTGCCTTACACCCTTCTTGATTGGTATTCTGTTGCTTTCTTTATGAAGCACTATGGTAGCAGTTGATCCCCTGTAGATTTCTTCCAGAATGTTTATATATACTTCATCTACGCCCTGATTCCGCAGTGTCTGCATGACGGCTGATATTTCTACTGAATCAAACGCCTTCTCGTAATCTATGAAGGTTATGTATAGTGGTTGGTTATACTCTGAGCATTTCTCTATCACCTGATTGATAGTATGAATGTGGTCAATTGTTGAGTAGCCTGTTCGAAATCCTGCTTGTTCCTTTGGTTAATTGAATTCTAATGTTTTCTTTACTCTGTTAGCAATTACCTTTGTAATTTGCTTGTATACTACAGAAAGCAAGCTGATCGGCCTGTAATTCTTCAAGTCCTTCTCATCTCCTTTCTTATGTATTAAGATGATGTTAGCGTTCTTCCAAGACTCTGGTACCCTTCCCGTCAGGAGACACCTCGTAAACAGGGTGGCTAGTTTTCCTAACACAATCTGTCCTCCATCTTTCAGCAGATCTGATGTTACCTGATCCTCACCAGCAGCTTTGCCTCTTTGCATGCTCTTCAAAGCTTTTCTGACTTCTTCTATCATTACTGGTGGGGTGTCATCTGGGTTACTGCTAGTTCTTATAGTATTAAGGTCGGGGTTGTCTCGGCTACTGTACAGATCTCTGTAAAACGCCTCCGCTATTTTAACTATCCTATCCATATTGGTAGTAATTTTGCCTTCTTTGTCCCTTAGTGCATACATCCGACTTTTGCTTATCCCAAGTTTCCTCTTCACTGCTTTGACGCTTCCTCCGTTTTTCAGAGCGTGTTCAATTCTCTCCATGTTATACCTTCTTACATCGCATACTTTACGTCTATTAATCAACTTCGAAAGCTCTGTCAGTTCTATTTTGTCTGTTGTACTTGACACTTTCATGCTTTGACGCTTCTTAATTAGGTTCTTCGTTTCCTGGGAAAGCTTGCCAGTGTCCTGTCTAACTACCCTGCCTCCAACTTCCACTGCACACTCCGTAATGATACTCGTCGGATTATCATTTATTGTATCTACACTAAGGTTGGTTTCCTCACTAAGAGCCGAGTACCTGTTCGGCAGCGACACTCTGAATTCCTGTACTTCCCCTCTCAGTGCTAGCTCATTGATTGGCTTCTTGCGTATCAGTTTCTGTCGTTCCTTCTTCAAGTCTAGGATACATATATATATATATATATATATATATATATATATATATATATATATATATATATATATATATATATATACGTGCATGCGTTTGTCCGTCCATCCGAGCGTGCGTCCGTGTGTCTATCCGTCCGTGCGTCTATCCATCCGTGCATCTGTCTGTCTGCCCGTACGCCTGTCTGTGGATATACTGCGCTAGCCACGCCGGCACAGCAAATCTAGAGACAGACGAATGTACATACGGACGGACAATTGTTGCAGTTTATTATAACGGGACAATTTTATAATCACACTTTCATGCATAAAACAAAATAAAAGGAGATATCCACGACAGTGAAAGTACTATTTCCAAGCACACTTAGCAAAGAACGCCAAATCTATTACAACGGTTCAAACGCCATGAAACTATTGGGGTTATCAGTTCGCTCAAGGTACGATCGTGTTAAGGTGCACACGTACGCGCACAAACACAAAGTAAAACAATGCACTTAACTTGTGATAGTGTAATCTGTGATTGTGTTACAAGTAACATACACGCTGTTTAAAAAATCGTCTCCCAAGTTTCCGACGTAGCAAAGGAAATGTGATAGGCAACATCAACAAAGCTTGCAATATTCTCGCTGCATACATGAGAGGCATTCGTCGGCTGCCACTTGTCGCTCTTTATTCTCAGTGTCAATAAAAGTTCTAACGTGATCGTGTTAAAGAGCTCGTGTCGCAGAAAACCCGCCGCCAGTGTCGGCCCCGTTGGATGTGAGCGAGAAATTGTCTGTGCTTCTGTGACCGAAAAATCAAGTTACCAAGATAGCCGCGGGAGGCTGCTACTTGTCCATGCGTCCGCGCACGATCACACTGAAAAAGCCGCGCATTCGAAGAAAAAAAGGTGCTTAAGGTCACAAGGCACGGTAGTTTCTTTGCCCTGCCACCCCTCCCTGCTTAGCTTACAGCGCCTTTGTCGGGACGGGAGAAGAGGTAATGCAATTGCAGCATGCGACAAACCTTTGTAATTTCGCTCACACTGCACGCATTCTTAAAACATTTGTGGCGTTGAATTCGTAAGACAATATGCTCTTCTGGTGAATTCATTCCATGGTTACTTGAAAAAGTGTTTCAGGGTCCCTTTATGCATTTTGTTCTACTGGTGTCACGACGAAAACGAGCCCATTCGGCGATAATCGCGCGCGCTAGTCCAATCTACTGTGTGCGTGTGTGTGTATGTAACAAAACGTTTGAATACGTATGCGCTTAGCGGTTGAAGGGTGCCCTAGGGGCTGGATTTCGCTATCGCGTTCAACTCTTAAAGGCGAAGCTTAAGGGTTCCCCAATTTTTCTTTAAGGTCGGTCGGGAAAGAAAACACTTCCCATTCCTTTCTAGAATAGTTCGTGCACTGTGTTGCACGCAGCATGTAGTCATCTTGCAGGACTTGCTAACTAATGAGACGGCGACAAGGCAGCAGGTGCCGCGTACAAGTTTAACATCGATTTTGTTTTGAAAGAAAGATTCAACCCTTTTGAATTTCGTGACCCAATTTGGAAAGGCAATCCGAAAAATAATAGGGTGCTGAAGCGCAATCGCTGAACATTTGCTGATTTTTGTTTCGTGAGAAAACAGCTTCAAGCCACACGAACACACACGGAGCCAAGAGCAGGCCAGAAGAACGAATTTTAGACAAACGTGTGTACTACCCATCATTCCTATGCTCGCTGAAGCGCTGTGCATTGCAGCTCCCATAGACACTAGCGCCAGAGTTCCCTCTAGTATATATTGGGAAACTCTATGCACGTGATTACATGTAGCGTTTTGCGATATGCGCCTCTTTCGTCTATTCGTGACGCAGTCAATTCAACGCGGGCACGGTGGCGGTTAAGTGTATGCGGCTCGTTACGTCCTGATTAAAGAGATAACATCTCTTGTCTCAGTGGCGAACCAGTGCCACACAAATTATTACTTGTCATCTTTTCTTGGGGCGTGAGGGGAAAAATGTTTGTGCGCGTAACAGGGAACACCTTCGTGTCACGCCCAACGCGCTGCTTTGATCCCCACGGGGACCGATATTCTTTATTAGTTTATTTATTTACATCTACTATTTCTTCTCGCTAGCGGACAATGCTGATATTTTTTCGCTCTACCAAGGACACTTTCGAATACACCGACACTGGAATTTCTGCGAAAGGAGCTTTTAGCACTAGCACTTTAAACGCTGTTCTTGTCTGTGAAGCGAGCTGCGTATGTTTTCCTGCCACCGTGCCCGCGTCGAATTGGGCGCGTCACGGATTGAAGAAAGCGACGCCTAGCGAAAAACGATACATGTAATCACTTGGTCCGATGTAAGCGAGTAATTAAGATATAGATGCGAAAATGAAAGGACTCGCTCGCACACTCACCACATCAGATGGCGTGGCGAAGCAGTTTTATATAGAGTTACTGTATATGCTACGTTTAGGTAGCATATACAGTAACTCAAGTTTTATCTAAAGCCCCTGGATATATATTACATTAAGATTCCGGTCATCACTCGCGTGCCCGACTTATTTTGCAGGTGGGTGTACGTACACCAATCAAATAAAGCTGTAGTCTCAGATGCCCTGCGCTGCTCAGCTGCATGCGCTCACGTGGCGCGCTTATCTGAGACGATTCGGAGGCCGCATCGCCGGCACCCTGTCTTTCGCAGTATGCTTTGGGACGGCACCTCACATGGTGTAAGTCGCTTACGCCTGTACGCTGCGTGCAATTAATGGCTGAAATACTTACTGGCGAGGCGCTGAAACACAGCTGAAACGCCCCGACGCTGTGGTCTAGTGGCTAAGGTATTCGGCTCCTGTCAGACAGGTCGCAGGATTGAATCCCGGCTCCAATGGCTGCATTTTTCATGACGGCGAAAATGCTGTAGGCCTGTCTGCTTAGATTGGGGGGCACGCTAAAGAACCCCATGATGTTCGACATTTCCGGAGCACTTCACTATGGCGTCTCTCATAATTAGATGGTGGTTTTGGAACGTTAAACCCCGCATATCTATCTATCTATCTATCTATCTATCTATCTATCTATCTATCTATCTATCTATCTATCTATCTATCTATCTATCTATCTATCTATCTATCTATCTATCTATCTATCTATCTATCTATCTATCTATCTATCTATTTATCTATATATCTATCTATTTATCTATCTATCTATTTATCTATCTATCTATCTATCTAAACACAGTTGAAAGCTTACCGAAAAGGGAAGGGTAGGGCGGGTATAGCAGAAGCCGCTGTCAGCAAAGTGCTTGCTGAATACGGTCGATGAAGGCGTGGGGCGCTTTCCCTCTCTTAATTATACTATTCACTTCTTCCTCAGCCTCAGGTCTTTATAGTATAGTTGTGAAAGTTAATGCCCTTTTCGCGGGTGGGTGATGATATAGAGGAGCAGTACTCCACCATTGCGCAGACTCGCCGCAGAGACAAGCGGTCGCCGTTATTTATAAACAAAGCGATGTGCTTTTAAAATGAGCGTTAAAAGCGGACACCCACGGTTGTTAGAACAGCGTCCGTAGCCACCATACACTAGATCATCAATTGAACTGCGTCTTTGCCGAGTTTTACCACGATGGTGGTTTCTATACGGCGCCGCGCGAATCCTCAAACTGACGTTATACAAGCACACTTTACCGCGCCGCCATCAGTCACACACACACACACACACACACACACACACACACACACACACACACACACACACACACACACACACACACACACACACACACACACACACACACACACACACACACACACACACACACACACACACACACACACACACACACACAAGCGCGCGCACGCACGCACGCACACACACACACACACACACACACAAGCGCGCGCACGCACGCACGCACACGCACGAAGAAAAAAATTCCATTGCCAAACGAATGGTCACGCCCTTAAGAGATTTTTATGTGGCCCGATGGTGAAGCTGAGGATGAAAAGCTTGCCTTGGGACCACACAACCTATATAAAAAACTAAGTAAGGTAGAAGACTGGGCTTGTCGGTTCAATGTGATTGCGACTACAGCGCAAATAAAACAGGATCAGGAAGAGCTGGGCATGACTAAAGGACCAACGGACCAACGCACACTAAGTTCTGTCGCAATAAGAACAAAAAAATCGATTGAGAAGGTCTGGGTTGTGCTTCTGCCGAATACTTTGGGAAGCACACATGCACATTCAAAGCATTTGTAGATATCGATGGGGCTGCTCGCCGACATCACGATTCACCTGCGCCTTCTCTTACAGGAGCAATTGTAACGTAAAAAATGTAGTCGTGAATATGACTCCTTGATTTGCTTCTTTATTTGTTAAGTATGGAGTCAAAGCATGCCGAGTTGCACCGAGTACTATATTCAGACACTCTCTCGTGTCATTAACTGCGCTCACTGCACTTACAGTGTCACAGGATAACTGCATTTTGCCAATGTGGATCTTAAATGAAATGAAGCGGTGCCGGTAGTTCTTTTCTCGATGTGGCTCGCCTTGAGCGAACATTCCCAGCTGTCGAGAGACGAAAGGGAGCATGCGGCGGCTTGCTTCCTCAACCCAAATACCTCTCGCATGGGCAGAAACGCGTGCCTCAAAGGCGAAATGCGTGATCGATGGGGACTTTCGTAAGTGCCACTTCACCACGTGCACGAGCGGACACACGTTTCCGCATCGGGCGTTTCGACCTCGCTGTGACCGACTTGCAAATCGAAAGCCACGCATTGCCCGAGACGATTGCGTAAGCGCTTCCACCGCGCCGTACCACGAGCAAGAGAGAAGTACAACTCGCGCCCAGCAGTCGTGAGCGCGTTGCGCAAGTTTGGTAGTGCGTGTTCCTGCCGGTAGCAGGAGCGTCTGCTCGGCCGTGCGCACTGTATGCCGTCGCGGGAGGGTGGCCCAAAATAGACGGCGGGCCCACTCGGAACAGCGAGAGCACTTCCGAGATCAAATGACAGCCTCCGTTTTTGATAACGTTTCAGTCAGCGCTGGAAAAGTTGGGCGTTTGTTCCTCGCGATATATCGTTAACCTTGTGATTTAAGCCTTCAAACCTGCCAGAGTCAAGGCCGTCCATTAGGTCAACCTCTTTTTATGGCTGTCAGATAAATAAATAAATCGATCAGACACTTACACAGACTATCAAAAATGAAAGCCCGCTAAGCCAGCGACTTGAAATGAACCTTCTGCAGTAGCGGTTTCACGCCGTTTTCGCGCCCATTCACGCCTCTGTGCGCGTGGGCGCTTCTTCGATTGCCGCTCTTCCTTCGAACGAACGACACGCGTCCTTTACTTAGCGACTCCAAAGGGCGACTTCTAATAACAGTGCTTTAGTGCAGTGTCACGACAAAAGACAATGTGGCACAACGACTAGAGGTGTTAAGATCAGCGGGCCTCCCTTCGCTGCGAAAGCCGGAACGGATGAAGTGAGGCAGCCCCGTGCACTTTGCAGCAAAAAGAAAAGCGCGAAAGGTGCGCTCGGCAGTTTTGCGTGAGGGGTCGAACTCGGCCCAGAACCACACCATTGTCACTGGTTTGGAGCTGAAATGCGACACTTGAAGCCTCCGTGCCCCAATTGCGGCCACCATGCCAAGCGCCCCGAATACGGGGAAGTGGGGCCTCGCACTGTGGCTGTGTGTCTCCGGCTGACAGGACGCCTGCAAACGGATCAGCACCAGCTGCCCAGACCCATGCTCTGCGGTGAGAGGTGAACCGGGCCTGCGGCCACCATTCGACACCACGCAGGGTCATCGAGCTCCTACAAAACGCACTCGCCGCGTCCAGCATTAAGGACGGCACTCTTGCGTGGATTACCGGAAGCTTGACAAGGTGACCAAGAAGGACGTCTACCCTCTTCTACGTATTGACGACTCACTAGACCACCTTCGACGTGCCCACTATTTCTCCACAATGGATTTACGTAGTGGGTATTGGCAGATCGAAGTCCATGAGCATGACCGCAAAAAAAACATCATTCATAACCCCTGATGACCTGTACGAATTCCAAGTGCTGCCATTTTGTCTGTGTTCTGCTCGTGCGATGTTCCAAAGAATGATGGATACTGTGCTGTCGGGCCTTAAGTGGGAATCATGTCTGGTTTATTTGCGCGACGTCGTTGTACTTTGAAGAACCTTCGAACAGCATTTGGAGCGACTTCAGTCAGTCTTTTATGCAATTCGTGCGACAAGCCTGTCATTAAAACCGAAAAAGTGCCATTTTGCTTAGGACGAACTAAAGTTCCTCGGCCATCTCGCCAGCCATGATGGCATTCGGCCGGATCCAGAAAGGACATTGGCTGTTGCTGCATTTCCGCCACCTTCCAACAAACGTGATGTGTGTCGATTTCTGGGTCTCTGCGCATATTACAGGCGTTTTGTGCGAAATGTTTCTAACATAGCCGAACCATTGACCCGTTTGACGAAAGGTGACGTTCCCTTTGTGTGGGGGCCCCGAGCAAAGAGCCGCTTTCTCTGACATTCAGCAGCGCCTGCAAACTCAGCCCATACTCGGACATTTTGATGAAGACGCCTCTACTGAATTGTACACTGACACAAGTAGCATCGGCCTTGGTGCAGTCCTCGTAAGAGGGCGCCGAATGTGCTATTGCTTATGCTAGCCAGATATTATCTCCTGCGGAGGTGATCTACTCGACCACAAAGAAAGAATGTCTAGTTGTTGTCTGGGCGATAGCAAAGTTCCGACCATACCTCTACGGTCGTCCTTTCAAAGTTGTTACAGATCATCACGCCCTCTGCTGGCTTGCGAATCGCAAGGACCCCCCAGGACGTCTGGCCAGGGGGAGCTTATGCTTTCAAGAATTTGACGTACCAATCGTTTATAAGTCTGCCCGGAAGCACACGGATGCAGATTATCTTTCGCGCGCTTCACCTACAACGACCGCGACTGACGACGACATCGACGGTCGCTTCCTTAGCGCTATCCATGCGTCTGACATGGCGCAACAACAGAGAGCTGATGCCGAGCTTCGAAAATTCATTGAATATCTAGAAGGGGGCAATTCGTGCCCTCCATGATCGTTCTCACGTTCGCCATTATCCGTTTATCTGCGCAACAATGTTCTTCATAAGAAGAAATTTAACCAATACGCGGCTGAACACCTCCTCGTCATTCCACCCGCACTACGTGGTGATATTTTATCGGCCTACCATGATGAGCCTTCGTCTGGCCACTTGGGATTCACACGCACCTTAGCTCGTATTCGCCAGCACTACTTCTGGCCAAAACTTGCACAGGACGTCAAGCATTGTGTTCAGACGTGTCATGAATGCCAGCGCCGTAAAGCCCCACCTCAGCACCCAGCTGGCTTTCTGAGGTTTGTTGTCTCGCCAGCACAATCATTCCAACAGATTGGTATGGACCTGCTCGGACCTTCCCGATGTCTCACGATGGTGACCGCTGGATCGTTGTCGCCATTGATTATATGACACGACACTGTGAAACCAAAGCATTACCACGAGGCACCGCCAGAAAGATGCCCACTTCATGAAAAACATCGTTCTCTGCCACGGAGCGCCAGCAGTAGTAATAACTGAACGTGGAACAGCTTTTACCGCCAAGATGATGGAAGCTTTTATGTAGCTAAGTGAAACCGCGCATAGCAAAACAACTGCATGCCACCCGCAGAATAACGTCCTTGCAGAGAGACTAAACAAGACACTTGATGCTTTCCGTGTACGTTCATCGAGACCACAAAAACTGAGATGACATCTTGCCATACATCACGTTCGCCTACGACACTGCTGTTGAAAAAACTACCGGGTTCACACCATTCTGTTTGCTTCACGGCAGGGAGGCAACCACTATGCTGTGTGTCATGCTCTTACCCGACAGGTGTGCCGTTAATGTCAACACGAACGAATTCATCCCACTCGTGGACGCAGCTCGACCTCGAAAGATTTCTTAACCAGCAATGCGTCGACTCCCAGTGGTAAAATGATCGTCATCGCCAGGTTATTTACCAACCCAGCGATCAAGTCCGGCTGTGGACCCCCTTTCACCAACGGGGCCTTTCAGAAAAGCTATTGCACCGCTATTTTGGTCCCTATAGAGCTCTCCGGCGGCTCAACGAAGTGAACTACGAAGTTCTCTCCGAATATAGAGCTCGTCGATCCCGTCGTTCACCGCAGACATCGTCTAAGTTTCCAGGATGAACCCATTCCATGGCACAAGCGTTGACTACTCGTTAAACCTAAACGTGACTTTGCGAACGCTCTGTCACCATCAGATTGTGTGTCTGTGCGTTTTCTCTTGTAATCATGCACCCGCATCGCGACGATGCTCTCGGGGGGGGGGGGGGTACTTACATAGCATTTATTACACGATGTCGTTTCTGGTGAAATTGTATGGGCCGCTATAGAGAAGACGATGAAGAATATAGCGCGCGCAAGAAGTTGATGTCTTCACTATTCCAGTGAGCGGAGGAGCCTGACGTTCAGCCGACTTTAAGTTACGGGTTTCGGCTCATTATAACGTGAAATATAGATGGGTATACTGACCCAACAGGCAAAATGATCATGAATATGTGTGAAAGGCATGATTTGATCATTTGCAACTGTACTGACAAGTGCAAAGGGCAAATAGCATGGGGGTAGGATCCCAGCAGTCGACGATAGATCATTCACGATGTCACATATAATAGGCTCAGGGGAATGCACATAGATGAATGTGGCTCCAGAAGTCTCGGCAGTGATCACAAGCGCATCAAGCTAAGTTTTAGAACAGCAATGAAAGTGGGAAGGAGATAAGATGAGCAACTACAGAGGAATTTTTATTCAGAAAGGCAAATATAATAGCTACTAAACAAGTTGAGAAAGTAGTCAATCGGGATAATAAAACTGTGTGAACGTACACGAACCTAATTAGACTGTTTGAGCTGGAGCTTGCTAAGGTATGTGACAAGTCACTCCAGAAAAGGAGACACAAACCCAAAAGTTGGTGAGATCAGGAAGTTAAAAGAGCCATAGAAAAACGTCAGGAAGCTTCTAGGGAACACAGACATGCTAAGCAGTGGGGTGACCCGAAAGTTGATGTTGAAAGAAAATTGGATATTTTTCTAAGCTGTAGAAGGGAAGCATCCCTTCTGACCAAAGAAAAGATTAGAAGAAAGGAGGCTCAGTGGCTAGCAGAAGTACATAAAAAGGATAGAAAGGCAGCAGCGAAATTTCGAAACCATGTAAATTCCCTAAAAAAGGTGGCAAGCCTAGAGGAGAGGTTTATAACAACAGCTCAAGGTGTTAGGCTAGAAGGGGATGAATCTATTGAATATATAAGAACAAGGATGACAGAAAAGTTTCAACAAGGAAGTCCTTCATGCACCTCAAAGAACAAGGAGGGATCAAGAGGTGCAGTGGCTCTCTTTTCACAGAGATAGCGGGAAAGGGCTGAGAAGAGTGTTCCTGGTAGTACATCAACAGGCCCTGAGGGCATCCTAATTATGCGGATAAAGGAATTAGGTCCCAAGTCTAAGCAGACTTTGAGAGAGGCAGCTAGCAAAACAATAATCAATGGGGAAGTCCCTGATGTATGGAAACTTAGCAGAATGAGCATTATTTATGAGGGAACAAGGGACAAAGCTGACATAAACAACTATCGTCCTATAACAGTAACATCGGTGGTTTGCAGGCTGGTGATGCAGATTTAAGGAAAAATTTCAGGCATGGATAGAGGATAAGGGGGTGCGGGGGGAATTGCAAAATGGGCTTCGGAAACACAGGAGGTTGGAAGACAGTGTGTTCTCATTGACGCAGTGCATCGAAATAGCAGAAAAGAACCACAGGCCCCTGTGGCTAGCACTTTTAGATATCAAGAAAGCAAACGATAGCGCAATTCAAGAGACCTTGTGGGGAATACTAGACACAATAGGTGTGGAGGACGGAGTCACTAAGCTCTTAAAGGATATCTTTAAAAGTAACAAGGTAGTTATAAAATGGGAAGACAGGTCTCCGAGCCCACAGTGATGAAACGGGGGCTTAGGCAGGGGTGTCCTTTGTCACCCTTGTTATTCATGATGTACCTGCAAGGATTAGAGGCCAAGATATAGGAGAATGGACTTGGCTTCAGCCTCTGTTTCATCAAAGAAGGAAAACTCATTGAACAGGCACTACTAGCATTTATGTACGCAGATGTTATAGTGCTAATGGCCGACATCAAGGAAGCATTGCAGAAATCGATGGACATCTGCGGTAATGAGGGAGATAGGTTAGATTTCAGATTCAGTAAGGAAAAATAAGCAGTCATGATTTTAATTACAATGAAGGTAGTGAGCTTAGAATACGAGGTCACGCTAGAGATAACAGATAAATACAAATATCTGGGCGTATGGATAAGCAATGGGGCCGAGTACCTAAGGGAACTCGAAATATACGTGTCGACTAAAGGAAACAGGAATGCAGTGGTGACGAAAAATTGGGCACTGTGGAATTACCATAAAATATGATGTTGTGAGATGAATTTGGAAAGGTGTCATGGTTCCTGGTCTTACTTTCACTAATGCGGTCTTGTGCATGAGACCAAAGGTTCAAGCAGATTAGAAATTAAGCAACGTGGAATGGGTAAGCTTGCTTTAGGAGCTCACAGGTATTCACCAAATCAGGGAGTACAAGGTGATATGGGATGGACATCATTCGAGAGCAGGGAAGCTGGCAGCAAGATAAAATTTGAGGAGCGATTGAGAAGTCATTAAGAGAAATGGGGGAGGAGCGTTGGGCTAGGAAGGTTTTCAGCTATTTGTACATGAGGATTGCTTATATAAAATAGAGGAAGAGAACCAGAAAATTGACGGGTAAATACTTAGATAAGAGCAGGGGCCAAACCAAACAGAACTATCCGTTAAGAAGTCGGTGATGGAAACCGAGACCGACATGTGGAGAATTCGCACAATTAAAAAGGCCCCACAAGTGATCTATTAAAATTTTAAGCAGGAAATTGCAAAGAAAGGATCTATGATAATACTCGGGGTAGTTCTCTAGTGTTTGACGCTAAGACGGAAGTATTGCGAACCAAGACATATCGGACCAAATACGAAGGGGTAGACACAATATGCAGTGCACGTGTAGAGGAGGAGAAAACTTCCAAACACTTGATAATGTTCTTTAAAGGGCTTCACATAGTTCAGGATGACGGCACAGAGTTTTTCAAATCACTGGGTTGTAGAGACAGGGAAGAAAAAGTTGACTTTAAGCGGGTAGAATTAACTTGAAGGAGGTTATCTGAGTGGTGGCTAAAGTCAAGGCACGAGGGAAAATTAAACTCTTCACTGCAAAGTGCCAGTGCTTAACTTCACCATTTAAAAAAAGAAAAGTTTAGTTTTTGTTCACTAACTATTACGGCTTGGTGGCGCTAGCCACCGCCCGATCTAAAGGGTACAGCCATATCAATCCATCTATCCTTTCGACAGCGGCGCTCATGGAGTGCGCAGCGCGGCTACGCGGCAACACAGTCCAGAGTTTCGGGCTCGCAGAGCGGCTGCAGCACGGAAGCGCAGACAAGCGGATCTATGCAGACTTGCAGGCTTGCGAAGCTGCAGCGAAACGGCAGTGCCGGCAAGCCGACCCGGAGCGGAGGGCTCTTGAAGCTGCAGCGGCACGGAAACGTCGGCAAGCTGATCCAGAGGGGGCGAGGGCTCGCGCAGCTGCAGTGAAACGGCAGCGACGTCAATTTAAGGGGAATTCACGGTCAATGATTCCCCAGAGCTTCGCCCGCTCATCATCATTCATTTTGTAGATATGGTGTGGATTTGTGGATATTTTGTGGATATTTTGTGGTATTTTGTGGATATGGCTTCAAACTTTCAGAGTTGGTTTCACGGAGAGTGTAAAACTGTCGAGAAATTTACGTTTGAAAGAATAATCCCAAGTTGGGACACTTGTAAGGGGCATCTCGTCCTCCCTTTCCCTTGATTGAACACAAAGGGGCAGGCCTCCATGGCCCCCATGATGTGGCATCACTGCTGAAAAGCAGAATCGAGCGATAGCGATGTTAGTTTTGTGAGTGAAACTTTTACGTAGATGATATCATATTTCTACTTAACACTGAACCCTCATTCGGTTTAAACCATCAAGTGAAAATGCTAGCACTATTTTGCTCACGCGTGAACGTAAATATTTTCTTCAACTTCAGTTCCGTACCTCATCACGTATACATTTGATAAAAATAGCCTCCCATGACATACCCCTGAAAACTTCACGTAAAACGTGCACGTATATGCTGACTGGCGATTCTTTATTAAATAACGCAGCATAATAGAGGAATTGGATTCATTCTTCATTGTCAGTGGCTTCTATGAAATTGTCAGCAAAGGTAAAGGTGTAGGGAATTGTAGATTACTTATTTACATTTCATTTTAAATCGTCGCATGTAATAAACATGGGCGGCAAGTCAGAAGCAACTCGTAGCATTTCAGACAGATTGTGCTTGTCTGCGCTTTTTCAACCGAAAGGAAGTTTTCACTTCTGCCCTTCGTGCGTGCACTTTTTGGAAAGGCTTCGGGTTGCGACTTTGGTTTTATGAAGAGGGGGAGCCCTATGTACTGGTCAAGCAATACAGATATTATATTAACACTTATAGCGCGCGCGCCCGTGTGTGCGTGTGCGTGTGCGTGTGCGTGTGTGTGTGCGTGTGCGTGTGTGTGTGCGCGCGTGTGTGTGTGTGTTGATCGATATGTGGGGTTTATGTGGGTCGTCGCGCCCTAGGCAAGCGTACTTGCTCGGTCTTGCGGTGTACCCTATACGGCCTGCAAGCCCGTGAGTGCCACACTGTGCTGCATCTTGGGTTAATAAACCCGTTGTGGTTATCCTGCCTCGTGCGTGGTTTCTGCGCCGTGTCGGAGAAAAATTACGATGAACCCGGTCGCAACGTCTTCGCACGCAGTGGTGGTGGTGGACGTCGCATCCCTACACGGTTGCGCATAGTAGGTAAGCCTAGTGCAAACCTATCTCCACATAACTGGCACCCAACTTGGTTTCGGCATGGCTTCAGAGCAGACCCCTTCGAGGCGCTCGTTCCTGTTCGATCCTGTGGTGACGGACTTGATTTCGTTCGAGGCGGACGGCTGCAACAGCACGGGGTACGGCCCTCTCGGCGACCCTCTGCTTTCGTTCACCGGGAGACATCCCTTTTTCGGGTCTCCCTACGGTGATGCGAGTCACTTGAACGAGGACCCCAGTCCTAGGCAAGCCAGTAACGGGCTGTATCAGCTGTTCAACACTCATGCGCGTAGGGGCCCGTCCCCGGCGCAGTCTCCGCTCACTGGCCTTTCCCCGTCAGCAGCACGGTTGACAGCTCAAATTGCCGCATTCAGTCCTTCCTACCGGGAGCACTCAGGGATTCGCGAGAACGCGCTTACTGACCCGTCGTGGTCGCGAGCGCAAAGTTTGACGATGTCGTTCGCGAGCCTGCTCGCTTAACCAACAACGTCGCCGCGTTCACCGACGCTCGCTGGCCTGAGACTCGCGTAGGCGACGCTTTCGACGGACGTGGGCCACCGTGCTCCGCTGTCAACCCGTTTGCCATTCATGTGAGGCCTCAAGCACCAGTCGGAGCGCAAATTCTACCCTCCTCCATGCCGTGTACTGGCGCTTCTCCGTCGGACGCGCACGTTGGGGAACAGGGGCGCGCACTTGTTACGGCCGCACCCGCGTCGGAGCAGTCACCGCTGCACGCAACTGCGCCGCAGCTCCTAAACGTTCTGTTGGAAGCGGTGCGCTCGCAGCCTTGTGCTTTAAAGGAATACCCCGAGTCCTCTCAGCTTAAGGGTACCTCTACCTGAGTATAGCGGTTATTCGGACCACATCAGTGCCACAGAGTACCTCGATGCGCTGCACCGCTATCAGCAGGCTGAGCGACAGCATTATGCTAGGTTCTGTTTTGTCCGTGTCGCTGACAGCCCAAGCGGCGAGGTGGTACCGCTTCGCTCGATGAAGGAGCTTAGGGTGCTCTTCCGTAGTGAATTCCTTCCTCCTGAATACGAGCGCCGCATATGTCGCGAGTTAGAGCTTTCCACACAGCATCCCGACGTATCTATTCTTGAGTACGTTCGGGCTTTGCAGGAGCTCTACCTCCTTGCCGATCCTACGGCATCAGACGCCGAGAAGGTGGAGCGAGCCATACGTCTGGCTCATCCAACCTTCGCCGCTTACCTCCGGAGTGCCCGCTATCTTGACCTAAACGAGCTGGCATCCGATGCGAGGCGTATTCAGGGCGACATTCTGGCGGCGCGAGCCTATCGCCCGCCGCCACCGCCGTCCGCGTCTCTCGAGCCTCGTTGGACGTGGGGTGGTCGTGACTTGTCACATTGGAGTTCCCCGAACCATGAGACGGCCTCTGCCGTGAGAGACCGAGACGCCCTCGACGTGTCAGACCGGGATCTGGACCCGTACTCGTACGCCTGGACGGCCACCGTTGCCCGGCAGCTTGAACAAGAATGGAAACCCCGTGCTCCAGTGCACGAGGGGATATCCGATCGTGGAGCCCCCACTGCGGCTAGCGAACGGACACTTCGTAGCTCTAAAGGATCGCCGAAATTCCCCCCCCCCCCTGTTGGAGAAAAATGCGTTGTCTGCTTCCGTTGCCTCGAGCGTCGTCACACCGCACGTGAGTGCAACGCGCCCCAACCCACACAAGGGCCTGCTCGCCCGTCGGGAAATGGGGTGAGCGGTCGGTGAGCTCCCCCTTGCCGGCGGCTGCAGCAGTAGAGAGCACGGGAGTGTAACACAACCTCTGGCACCGATGGCGTGTCGCGCTGGACATGACATTCCAGCCACGCCGGCGCCATTCATCGCCCTTACGATCGCTGGTCGACAGTTTGCGGCATTGCTGGATCGCGGGGCTTCTATCTCGCTGTTCGGCGAACAGGTTAGGGCTCATTTGCGCGACCGCTCTGTCCGCATTCCAGCTTGCGACACTGGCTTCCACCACACCAGCAGTACCACCACCTCGTGCGGCCCTGCGCGGTTGGTTGTGCGTTGGGGGAATCGCGATCGCCTACAGCGCTTTGTGCATCTCCCTAGTCTTTCCGTGCCTGTGATTCTCGGCCGCGACTTTCTCGCACGCACGGGTATCGTGATTGACGTCGCAAGCGGAGGCTACAGGGACGGCCCTTCCGGTGCCCTACGGCCTTTCGCTGCACCTTCCGTGGTCTCGGTTGCCAGTAAGTCCCCGGACGCCACGAGGAGGAAGGAGGAAAGGAGACCAAGCGTTGCCCCCACGGCCCGCGTCTCCCCCTCCGACGCCAAGCCTGGTCCTTTGGCCGGCGCGGCGGAAAATGGTCCGTGCGTACAGCTTTCCCTCAAGCATAGCGCTGCCGCGGTGAACGAGGTCTCGGCTATGCCAGTGACCCTCCCCCCACCCCCCGCTAAGCAGCAGCTCGGATGGCTCACTGCCGCCTTTGCCGGACAGCTTGTCAAAACGCGAGAAAGCACGCCTGTCGTCGCTGTCGACACGTTTCAGCGATACTTTCACGGAACACCCGGGTTGCACCTCTCTGGTGAGGCACCGGATTGACACAGGCGACGCACAACCGTGGAAATGCAATCCTCGCCCCGTTAGTGCGGCAAAGAGGAAAATAATTGACCAGGCACTGGATGAGTTCACTTCACTTCACTTCGCTTCATTTTCTTAAAGACCCCCAAGGGGGTATTACATAAGGGGTGGGTTAACAAATTAAGTTCTGTTATTTTTTTTATTGACACGGATTTTCATTGCGAAAGACGTGCAGACAGTTGGTCGAAAAATGTTGATGGACAGGAAATGGCCACGACGTCGACGTCGTAGGGAAGATCATTCCAGTCGTTTGCAGTCCGTACAAAAAAGGACATAGAAAAAGTGGTCGTTATAATGCGTGGACGGGCAACTTGAAGTGGATGTCTAGTGCGGTGAGATATGCGGGCTGGTGGAACAATGTAGGGATGACGGAATGGGCTGTGAACAATTTTCTGAAACACGCAGAGGCTGGAAATGCGACGGCGAACGTCAAGGTTTAAGAGAGCAGATTCTTTTTTGAGGGATGATACACTAATATTATACGAATACGAAGTATGAATGAACCTAGTAGCACGGTTTTGAACTGCCTCAAGTGAGTCGATGAGATATGCTTGGTGTGGGTTCCAGATTGCAGAGGCATATTCCAAATTAGAGCGAATAAGGGATTTGTAGGCCTGTAACTTGACGTCCGGTGGGGCGTGCCGAAGGTGACGTTTCAGAAAACCTAGGGATTTGTTTGCAGATGATATAATGTTGGTAACATGAAGGCGCCAGTTAAGATCATTGCACAGGGTGACACCGAGATACTTATATGATCGCACGTGTTCGAGGGCGACGTTAGCGATTGAGTAAGGGAACAAAGAGGGGTTGCTACGGCGGTGGAAAGAGACTGTTTTACATTTGTTAGGTTTAAGTTTCATAAGCCAGCTTTCACACCAGTCCTGCACGTGGTTAAGGTCATCTTGAATAGCGGTTTGATCTGTCGGGTTAGCGATTGAGTGATAGATTACACAGTCGTCAGCAAACAAACAGATATTGGAGGAGACATGCGAAGCTAAATCATTACTATGAATTAAGAAGAAAAGGGGACCAAGAACGGAGCCTTGGGGAACACCTGATGTTACTGGAAGGGGGTTAGAGGGCACGTCATCAATTGAAACAAACTGGGAGCGGTTAGTTAGAAAGTCCTCAATCCAAGCTAAAACATCGGGATATGTATTTAAAGATCTAAGTTTCATTAGCAGTCGCTTATGAGGTACCTTGTCGAACACTTTAGAGAAATCCAGAAATATTACGTCAGTCGGCAGGTTAGTATCTAGACTTGTGTGCAGATCCTGGAAAAAAAGGGCTAATTGCGTTTCGCAAGAGTAACCCTTACGGAACCCGTGCTGGGCAGGATGGAAGAAGTTATTGGCATCAAGAAAGTGATTGATTTGGGTGTAGATGACGTGTTCCATGATTTTACAGGGTACGCTTGTTAGAGAGATTGGGTGATAATTTAGGGGGCTGTCTTTGTTACCTGATTTGAAGACCGGAGTGACCTTCCCCACCTTCCAGTCGTCTGGTAAGATGCCTGTGCGAAGTGACTGTGAGAATAATAATGACAAAATCACTGAAGAAATAGATTTCGTGTTTTTAAGAATTTTAGTATTGATTTCGTCCACACCTGTTGAGGAAGACAGTTTCAATTTTTCGATAGTAGACAAAACACCCGAAGGAATAAATGTGATAGGCAACATAAAAACTGGATACGTTTCGGTAACGCAGGAAACGGTATGTGGGTTTCGTTGGTAAAAACAGATGAAAAGGCAGCATTGAAAAGTTCAACGACGTAAGTGGTACTAATATCATCGCCAGCTTCATTTTTCAATGTAACCGTATAGGATTCCTGGGGGTTAATGATTTTCCAGAATTTCCTGGGATTACTGGTTAGAATCTTCGGCAAATCTGTGTGAAAAAACGAGTGTTTTGCGCTGCGTATGGCGAGGAAATACGCTTTTTCGGCCGCGTAGGATTTATCCAAGTTCTGAGCTATAGGTTTTATCTTGGCAGCCCGAAATAATCGTTTCTTCTTTTTACATAGCTTTTTCAGGGTTTTCGTGAACCATGATTTCTGACAAGATGCGCGAAATGTGGTTTTCGGTATGTACTTTGTTGCCAGTTCCCATATTTTGTTTTTGAAAATCGTCCAGTTGTTCTTTACTGATCTGTTCCAAAAGTCTGCTTCGAAGTCCGGCAAAAAAATTTGAAGTTCGTTATTTATTGCCCCGTAGTTTCCTTTATCATAAAGACTGATAGTTTTAGGATGAGGCTTGCGGGACAAGTGGTCGAAATTCAAGACTGAGCGTATTACCTTGTGATCGCTGATTTCACGAAGGTATGTAAGTGACGAAAAACTGTTGGGGTGCGTTGTTAGAATCAAGCCCAGTATATTGGCTGAGTTGTATGTCACGCGGGTTGGCTCCGATACCAGCTGGGTGAGATTAAAGTTTAAGCAGATGTTTACAAATTCTTTTGTTTCAATACTGCTCCCTGCCAAAGCGACTTGGTCTTTCCCGTCAATATCGGAATAGTTAAAATCGCCAAAAAGTAAGACATGCGCGTTGGGTTGTTTAACAGTGAGGTAGTTCAGTATATTGTTGAATTTCTCAGGAAAGTCTGGACTGCTTTGTGGGGGACGATAGCACACTCTAAGCAGCAGTTACTGGCGTAGAACGATTACGAAGCCATAATATTTCAATGTCAGATGTAATGTCGATAACTGAGCACGATAGCGACTTGCTAGTGGTGATTAAAACACCTCCCCCTCGAGCCCCTTTGCGGTTGTTCCGAAAAACGTCAAAATTCGGGAGATCAGCCAGGATTTCATTGTCCGTAACGTTACTTGACAGTCACGTTTCGGTGAGGACGAGTATATTGCGGTCGGATGACAAAACAAGATTAGATAATTGCTCGCGCTTAGAAAGAAAACTACGGGCGTTAGTGTAGATTACGGAGGTGGAAATATTTGGTCGTAATCGATTGCATGAGCGGTGTGACGGTTGGCATTGCTTTTGGGATTGCTACGCCATTTCTTTGATGGATTGGGACATTTCATCCAAGACGTACCGCTTGGAGCCAAGAAACAACGTTTTGTAGGGGCATGAAAAAGCGATGGATTTGCTCCTAGCGAAGGCAATGAGGTGTTTCCGTGCATTTTAGACGGAACTGGAGAAATCCTGACCTATTGCGTAAGTTGTGCCTTTCAGTTTTTTGCCATTAGAAAGAATCGTTTCTTTAGTTTTGAACGATGTGAATTTTACAATGATCGGGCGGTGCTGGCCAGGCTTGTGACGACCGAGCCGGTGTGCCCTGTCAACTTCCTTCGCGTCAATTTTAACGTTCAAGTGTTCGCTGCAGAGGCTCAAAATTAGTTCTTCGGACTCAGAGAAAGTTTCAGAGTGGTTAGTATCTGGGAGATCATAGAATATTAGGTTGTTCCGTCGCGAGTGGTTTTCCGCATCGTCAAACCTGGTCTCTAAGGTTTGAATTTGACGAGCTGTAGTGCCTGCACTGGTCTCTAGCGCCGTTATTTGTGTTTGAACGGTTCAGAGGCATTGTTAGTGTTCTTCCAGCTGTGTTATTCTATTACTTAGGTCACTTATAGTTTTTTTCTGTAGTATTCAATTGTGTTTTTAGGTCTTGCACCTCGGAAAGAAGCTTAGCCTTCCCAGAAGATATATTTTTTCGTTCAGTGAGAATGACAGCACTATCGTTAGGGGGCCCTGGATTGCTCTCAATGTCCCCAGACAGTAACAGCAATAAACAATGTATGACATCAATGCATTCGAAGGCCATGCATACACAACACTGCGGGGTCAGCAGCTGTACCAGACAGTAATTGCTTGATTTTTTGGAAAATAGCGAGCTTTGTCTACTAACCTGCATGGCGAACAGGAGCGGGTTACAGGACTGTTTCGTGGCGCAGCCACCGAGCCCACAGAGCGGCGCGCCGGGATGCTGCCGCTTTATAGCTGTTGCTGATGTCGATGAAGATGAAATTTGTGATGTCTGAAGGATCCATACTTCCTCGGGTGGGGGCGCCGCTTGACAGGCCAGAATGTTGGGGTTGGAGGCACATTTCGTACTCGTACCCGCGCTGGTGTCGAGCCACAGAGGCTCGCGGGCTGCTGGTCCGTCAGTCGCGGCACTGAGTGAAGCCGAGGAGAGTAGATGGATGACGAGCGTAGCATACACCTGCATGGCGAACAGGAGCGGTTTACAGGACTGTTTGGTGGCGCAGCCACCGAGCCCACAGAGCAGCGCGCCAGGATGCTGCCGCTTTATAGCTGTTGCCAATGTCGATGAAGATGAAATTTGTGGTGTCTGCAGGATCCACACTTCCTCGGGTGGGGGCGCCGCTTGACAGGCCAGAATGTTGGGGTTGGAGGCGCATTGGGTACTCGTACCCGCGCTGGTGTCGAGCCACAGAGGCTCGCGGGCTGCTGGTCCGTCAGTCACAGCACCGAGTGAAGCCGAGGAGAGTAGATGGATGACGAGCGTAGCATACACCTGCATGGCGAACAGGAGCGGGTTACAGGACTGTTTCGTGGCGCAGCCACCGAGCCCAGTTGATTGAGACGGGAGTTGATTAAGACCGGAGGTAATTGTCCAACGCTCGAACAGTCCTTGGGGTTCACCGGTCGTAATGGTCCCCAAAAGAGACGGCTCTCACCGGCTCTTTGTGGACTACCGCCGGCTGAACCAGGTCACGAGGAAGGATGCTTATCCTATGCCTAACGTTGACTCAATCGTGGCTGCTCTAGGCGGTGCTTGCTACTTCAGCACCTTGGATGCTAGCCGTGGTTAACTTCAGGTTCAGATGGAGCAGGCTGACGCGGAGAAAACTGCGTTCACCTCTCACAGAGGTTTGTACGAGTTTACCGCATGCCGTTTGGCTGTTCTGGAGCTGCAGCTACGTTCCAGAGATTGATAGACCGCGTTCTAGGGGACGCTAAATGGCAACACGCCATGGCGTACCTCGACGACTTCGTCATCTTCTCTCGAACGTTCGAGCAACACCTTCACCACTTGGAGAATGTCCTCGGGAGGTTGCGTGCCGCCGGGTTGACTTTGAACCCGGAGAAAGCTCAAATAGCTGAGACTCGCATGTCACTATTAGGCTTTACCATTCAGAGCGGTCATGTTCTGCCGTGCGAGGAGAAGGTACGTGCCATTGTGGAGTACCCGACGCCGGCAAACATTCAGGACATGAGGCGCTTTTTGGGCTACTAACGACCGTTCATCCCAAACTGTGCGGCCCTCCAAGCGCCCTTGACTGCACTCTTCAAATTGAAAAGTCGGCATGATGGAGCTGGGGGCCAGAACAAGAGCGAGCCTTCAAGGCGCTTTTCGAAGCTCTAGTGGCCACAGCCGAGTTAAAGCTGCCCGACCTCAACAGGGAGTTCGTTGTCCAAGCGGACGTGAGTCCCCTGGGTCTCGGCGCGGTACTGCTTCAGGAGCACGACGGCGTCCTCCGGCCAGTCGCCTTTGCGAGCCGGTCACTTAACGCCACCGAGCGTAACTATAGCGTCACAGAAATGGAATGTCTCGCTATAGTTTTTGCTCTCCGGAAGTTCGACTGCTATGTCGACGGCGTGCCATTCGTGGTGGAAACGGACCACACGGCACTCACCTTGCTTAAGCGCTTGTGCGAGCCCTCGGGCCGCCTCGCGCGCTGGGCGTCGACCTTGCAGCGGTACAACTTTGTTGTGTGCTACCGGAAATGGAGTTCGAACGTCGTGGCTGACGCTTTGTCGCGTGCCCCCGTTTCGGCGTCCGACACTTGTGTCCGCCACTCTCGAGAGCAATCGCATCAAGTAGACCCTGAGCCCTCTGGCTCCAAAGGGCCAAAAAGCGCGAACCCCGATGGCTAAGTGACTTTCGAGTCGACAGCCTCGGGTGAGGACGCATACCTGGTAGACCCTGTCACGTCCACCGGTATCATCTTTAGCAGAGAGAACGATTTGTTTTTAGCAGATAGGCACAGCAGGACGATTTGTTTTGTCAACACATCGTTGACGAACTTAAAGAGCTGAGCTCCCAAGCGGAGCGTGGCGGTCAAGCCGCCGGGCGCGAACAGACAGCTGGTATTGCTGCTGGCGCCGAATGCCGTACGCAGGCTGGTACTGCTGCGGGCACGTTGGACTCGTACCTGCTTGATGCCGACGGTGTTCTCCTGCGCTACGTCCCATCTGAAGAAGCTCAACAGGTGTCTTTCAAGGTGGTGATGCCCCGAAGTCTAAGGAAAGCCATCCTAGGTTATTTCCACGACTCGCGGTTGGCCGGACACGCGAGTGGACTTAAGACTTTTCAAAAGTTGTGCCGCTCCGCTACCTGGCCTGACATGAAGCGCGACGCCCTTCACTACGCCCGCTCAGACCGCGTGTGCCAATGCGTGACGCCTCGCGGGGGCAAGCCTCCCGGGCTCATGCAGCCAATCGACATGCAACAACCTTGGCAAGTCGCGGCCTGTGACATTATGGGACCTTTCCCAAGAAGCCGGAGAGGCCATGTTTTTCTTCTGGCTCTCTCAGATCACTTCATGAAGTAGGTCGAACTGTTTCCCCTTCGGAAGTTAACGGCACGCACAATCTGGGACAAGTTGACCGAGCTCTTTACCTGCTTTGGCTTTCTGGCGAAGTTGATCACGGACAATGCGTCCTATTTCACGGCCAAGGTGTTTGTGGATGCGTGTGCTGCCTTTGACATTAAGCACCATAAAATAACCACGTGTCACCCACAGGCCAACCCAACCGAGCGGATCAACCGGAACCTCAAGCCCTTGCTGACAGCCTTTGCGCAGTAACACAGGGATTGGGATGTTTGTCTTAACGAGATCGACTTCTCTTTACGGTCTACGGTCAATCGCTCGACTGGGTACACGCCCGCTTTCCTCAACTTTGGGAAAGAGCTGCCTAATCCCATGGACCGCGTCCTACGGGGCGGCGGCGGGGCAAGCGCCGCGAAGGTCAGCCCGTCTGGTTACGCGGCGGAACTGCGCTAACGGATAAACGCGGCCCTCGACCTGGCACGTTCCAACCTAGCAAAAGCGCGAGCTGGTCAGAAGGCTCAATACGACTGGTCGCATCGGGATGTCCATTACGATGTCGGCGATCTCGTCCTCAGGCACAATCACGTCTTGAGTGACGCCGCCAAAGGCATCTCGGCCTCCCTTTCGGCCAAGTGGTTGGGCCCATACCAAGTGCACACCAAAGTGTCGCCCCTGGTATACAAGCTGGCTGACTCCCAAGGGAGACCAGTCGGCGGTCCAGTTAACGTCTCCGACCTCCAACCTTTCGTTGCCTGCAGCAACGACTTCGGGGAGGGGGAGGCGGTCACCGAACCGCAGGGAAACCGCGATAAGGCTGGTTCCAAACAACGCCACCGGTACAACCTGCGAAAACGCACATTAGGCTGATTTTCGCCTCTGGAATGTAGCGGGACGTTATCCCCTCCATGTAAGGGAGCAGAGATTTATAGCTGCTGTGCGAGAGCCTATCCAGCAGCAACAGTAACGGCTACCTGGCTGCTCGAGAGAGAAAAGCCCTTTCCACCGGTGGCTCACTCTCTCACTCTTCGACTACGCGGTATCTTCGCGTAGTCGGCGGGAGAAGGGAAACGTGCGCCCTACTGGCTCACGCAACCTTCAATTCGACGGAGTAGGCTCTCTTTAGTGGGCCAGCCTGTCGCGCCTCCAGGGCAGCACCTTCAGTTGCGTTTCGGCTTTTCATCGACACCCCAGCTCTCGTTATGTCCTCCTCGATGACCCGTTCCTCCAAGAAAAAGCCCGGGAGACCAGCCGCGTGCTTGGTCGTTCCGCAGGCACCGGCCGCGTCCATGTCGCCTCTGTCGAATGCTCCCCCGGCACTGGCTAACAAGACACCAACACGTCGTGAAGTCGCTACGTGGACGTTGCAACAAGGCACAGAGGCCCCGGTTGCCTTCGTGTCGACTCCTCGCTGGTCCAAGCAACGCATAGTCTGGGTGCGGTTAGACCCCGAGTCCGTCCCGAGTCTTTCTGCGGACGCACCCTTTCGGACCTGCTCGACGCTTCTGGAGGTGCCTCCATGCTGCCTGTTCTCGAGGCCTCCTACTAAGACGCTTTCGATGTCCTGCTGGTGCACGAGGCTACCCACCTCCGTTCGCGGGTTCACCGAACGAAGTCCGGCGGTGCCCCTGCGGTCCTGTCCACTCCGGCGGTGCCGCCTGGCCCGAGCCTGCGACCCGCCCTGTCGACCGACTCCATTCAGGTGGTCGTGGTGGCACTCGTAACGGACTCTTCATTCAATGAAGTCGGCCATCGCTGCTACGGTGTCCGCCGCCCTCCCGCTGCTCCCAGGCTCCTGCTGAGACGCCGCCGAACGAAGACACCGGGGCGCCCGACGATCTCGTGGACGGCACGGAGCTGGAACTCAGTTTTTTTCGGTGTCGGTGGATGCTTTTATTACGGCGTCTTTAGGGCGGCCTCGGTCTTAGGAGGGGGATGTGGGAATCAAGAGCACCCTCCTACCTGGCGCCTCGTTCCCCAGCCGCCGTGCTTGCACCGACAGCGTAGCCCGGGCGCGCATAAGCACCGGCATCCGCCAAGATGGCTGCCAGGGCGCCTCTTGGTCGGGGCGAGTCAACTGTCGGCTCCTTCCCGCGCTGCACGGGCCTACGTCACAATGCAGCGCCATTTCCCTTTGGGCGCGCGTGACATCCTCCTCTCCTACGAGCTTTGTTGCGCCCGATGATTTGCTCGTCGCGGCAGATGCTCTCGGGCCTTCACGAGGGGTTGACGCGCTGCTAAGTAGGCGGCTTCTTGTTCGTGCGTTCGATTCGGCCCTTGTGCGGGTGTCGTCGCGCCCTAGGCAAGCGTACTTGCTTGGTCTTGCGGAGTACCCTATACAGCCTGAAAGCCTGTGAGTGTCCCACTGTACTGCATATTGGGTTAATAAACCCGTTGTTGTTGTTATCCTGCCTCGTGCATGGTTTCTGCGCCGTGCCGGAGAAAACGACGAACCCAGCCGGAACGTCTTCGCACTCAGCGGCAGTGGAGGACGTCGCATCCCTACACGGTTGCGCATAGTAGGTACGTATCTCCACAGTACCTATCTCCGTACTACCTATCTCCACAGTATAGGTACCTATCTTCATAGTACCTATCTCCAAAAGACAGCCAATGAAGTCTCTCTGTCGTCGACAAAATATGGCAACGCAGTGATGTTTTGGGGCCTTAGTTGAGCGTGATTCATAGCATCATAGTGTTTGGCACCGTCACCACCACCGGACTTACCCGAACTACAACGTCGTCTGCTTGAGGGGAGTCGGCTCAAGATCAAGGCAGCGATTGCGGTGACGACGGCGAAGAAACCTGCACCCTGCAAGCACTCGTATCGAGACTGCGTGTCAGAACCTTCGCTTGCGTAAGCCCGGACCACGAGTTTCCACTACGTATACACATACTATTGGGGGACATCGTGGTTGATAGCTCTAAACGATGCTCAGTACTGTGGCTCGCTGAGCAGCTTGTGAGAACGAACGTTGCACATTGATAAGTTGTGCATGCGGCACTGCCTGACAAATACAAGGTTGACGTAGCGAGGAATAAGCGCTGGACACATAGTGCGATTCAGCGTCCGATCCGGCGTGCGACGCCGCACGCGGCGTACGACGATTCACGACACATGGGGTGAACGAGCGATCAGCGCTCATGCTCCGTCCACGTACGGCATCTCAGCTTGCACACTCGGTAGACATCGTATCCTCTTACAAAATAAAAAACCTCACACAGTCATGGTTGGTTGCCTAATAACATTGCTAACAAAGCTACGCCTTTACGAGCGACAAACATTGCCACAGTCCACCTTTATTCTCGACTCCGAGCGTAGGTTTTGGCCGACGTTCTCAGTAGCGCCGCTCGCTTTCCAACGTGAGCTCATTGTCGAGCGCTTGATTGATTGATTGATTGATTGATATGTAGGGTTTAGCGTCCCAAAACCACCGTATGATTATGAGAGACGCCATACTGGAAGGTTCAGGAAATTTCGACCACCTCGGGTTCATTAACGTGCACCCAAATCTGAGCACACGGGCTTGCAACATTTCCGCCTCTATCGGAAATGCAGCCGCCGCAAGTGGGATTCGAGCCCATGACCTGCGGGTCAGCAGCCGAGTACCTTAGCTATTGGATCACCGAGGCGGGGCTTGTCGAGCGCCTCTTTTTGCCAACACGATAAAAGATTGTACACTTATATAAAATGCTTTACCCGTGCAACTAGTTTTGTCGACGGCCTCGATCTAAAGAGCAAAGGTGGGAACAAAGCCGGCCGGTTTGCTGAGACGGCAGGTGCCACTTTTTGTTTACCTGCAGTACGGCCTTCCATCACGGCTCGATATCTCGTTGGTAGTTCGGAAACAAACGTTGCCTTGCAAAAATAGCACACTTCAAGCATAAATTTATTCAATCATCAGTTATTTACCATCAGAAACAGTTTATCCAAAGTTTCCCATGCTGCCGACAACGACGTTATGCACAGGTACCAGTGTGATCGGGGCTATCGGAGCGGCGAAAAAAAAAGCTTGCAACGGGTGCCCACCAGTGGCGCTCCTTGTCACGCTCCCGCTCTGCCATTGGCCGCGGCCGCCAGACCGGTGCAGTTGCCGCCAGGCTGCATTCATGAAGTTGGATGCTTGCTCGGCAGATCACTCATTTTAATTGCACAGCATACAACTCAAAGTGCGAAAGTTTCTCTAATATTTTTTTTATTTTCTAGGTTTCTATAAATTATTACTTTGAAGCAATATAAAGCTAGTGCTGTGTTTCTAACTTTTCTTAATGTGACGTTTTACCGACGTAACATATTAGTGCCTATAACGGCCGATGGTCGCGCGTGGTCGCTAGCGATCCCCAACAAACTGAGATTTCTAACGGTCGTCATTATTTACAGAATGAATATTATGCCGAAATGTTTCGAAATTGGTATGTGTAATTCCAATTAAATCAGGAAAAATTGAAACCGGGTAGTTTCAATTTTCGTTTCGCGACCCCCTTAATGTTTCGCCTTTTGTGTCCCTTTAACGTGGGGGGGGGGGCGCTGCGATGAAACAATCACTACATACGCCAGTAGTATCAGCTCATCTAAGGGGACCTGATATCGCTGGCATATGTCTTCAGTGACAAAGCATTTGAGATGAAGAGGTTTCCCACCTTGGGGTGAAGGCTTGTGCGGCAAGCAGAAGAAAAGTGTATGTCTACCGCAATTGAGCGAAGACGCGTTCTGCAGTCGCGGCGCGTGAGAGCAGACGTGTTACTAGCGAAGAAGTATGGTGATCGGAGTGTGAACATTTGACGACGCGAGGTTTCCTGGAAGAGAAACTTTGGGGGCGGCGGAACGACAGCAGCGCTGGACTTTGAGTGAGTGGTTTCTGGAAGAAAATTATTCAAGTTTCTTTCCAAAAACTTTGGACTGAATTTGACGAAATTTTTAGTCTCTGAGTGTGTTGGCTCAGTGCATAGTATTGCATGGTAGCGCGTGTTGTTTGCGTCTGTTGTTTTGAGTGTATCTGGTTGTATCTCGTACCCCGTTGTTTTATTAGTGGCATATTGTAGCGGACTATCGCCGAGTGTGCAAATTTGTGTATTGTTTGATCTGCCATATTTGAGAATATATTTGTTTGTTATCAACTCTCCGCTCTGACTTTTTCTTTGGACCACCGCCAGCGTTCTCTGGCGCGCCTCATAGGACCAAATCTAAATTGTTCGTGCTTTCATGGTGCAGTTCAGGGGGCTGATACGTCGGCCCTTAGAATTAGCCCGCCGCTTCGCCCCACTCATTATCATTCAGTCCGTAGATATGCTGTGGTTTTGTAGGGGATGTACATGAAACACATCTAGAGTGACGAAATTTTTAATGCTTTAAATGTACGGGATGCGACAGTTGCATATAATGTGCGAACATAACGTCTAGGTATTTTTATGTTGACACTCCGGGAACAGCGCTTTAGTTAAATGATTATGCATATTGCGATGAAGGATGGCTGTACACCGTAAGTAACACCCGTGTGCTCAGATTTGGGTGCACGTTAAAGAACATCAGGTGGTCGAAATTTCCGGGGCCCTCCACTACGGTTTCTCTTATCATCATATGGTGGTTGTGGGACGTTAGACCACACTTATCAATCAAACCGCCATATTTCGGATATGTTCAGGCGAAGTGCCGAAGAACGACACGTGCGTTGAGGGCCTTTTTGCCGACGTTCACGTAAGGCATTGAGGAAGCAAAGTGACGCCCGCCGCAGCAAAAGAACGACACCGAAGCAGGTTTTCTGTTGCTCACATTTGTCCACCATTAGGAATGCACTTTTATGAGAGTTGCCCAAGATAACCAAAAACATGTAGGTAGCAAATTAGATTTACGAGAAAATCTTCGCTGTCCGACTGCTTCGTCGCAGATTCCAACTTTCTGCAAATATCGCTGTGCCGCAATCTCTTCTTTCTTCATTAGAGAAGTCCTGAGTCATACTTTTTCGAGTAATCATCGAATGTCCCTAATATCAGAGCTGAATGAATTGACGAAAAAAATTCGATTTTGTCAACGTACGAACGAAATTTTAAGGGCACTCGTTTTTCTTTTGCTATAGTTGTTCGATACAGGAATATGAGAATCAACAAACAATCAAGTCAAGGAAAGTATAGGGGACGTAATTTTGCCGTAATTATGACATAGAAGTAAAAAAAGAAGTAGTAGAAGTAGAAAAAGTGGACAAAAAGACAACTTGCAGCCAGCATGAGACGAAGCTTCAATTTTCGAATAACGCACCCGATGCCTTTTATACCTATTGAGCTACAGCGGCAGTCGTCCCCTTGTCCGCTTTGTCTAAAAAAAGTGGGCACTTTAATTCCCCTTCTTAAGTTCATTCATTGCGAGGATCTCATTCTGCGGCAGACTTATAAGTGACTAATGAAAGGGGAATAGGAAGAAAATAAGTGCAGTTCCGTTACTGCCTCTCTCAATACAGGGCACCTCCACAGTTCTGCGCAGGAGATGGGGGTAAGGAAGATTAAAAAGGCAGACCTAATTCAGGCAGTATGCGAATGATTATTAGTCAGCAGCCAGCTCATAAAGAAACAACGTGCTATTCGCGGCGAGATCGAGATATAGGTGGCAGAACCGTCCCCACGCATGTGTGGTCCGTGGCGCATATACAAATACACCCAGCGGCGCTTCTTTGCGTGTGGTCTGAGCCAATTTTCGCCGTACAAAATGCGTTGACTACACTTTACTGTTAATATCTACGCTCTTTTCTACTGAATCTGTCCACGACGTCTATGCAACGTTAACGTCAAACGAGAGGAAAGCGCATTCTGCCTTTTATAAAAATGTTTGCCCTGGGTGACTCTCTTCACGCTTTCGCACTAAATCACGCCTTTGCTGTGTTGTTTGTACGTGGGTAGCTTGTGTTCCGCCTCCTACGCACTGCTGTAGCGTGACTGAACTACTTATTTGCATATTTATCATCTGCGTACTACAAGAAGAGAGAAAAAAAGATCGTGGAAAGCCCACATATATGTGCCGTGTTACGAAAGCCGGGTGACGCCAACACGGTCCCAAAGGCGCCACTGCGCCGATCTCTACCGACACGGTCACCAGCCGTGTGGTAGCGTACGCTTCTCAGCTCGCGACTGCTTCTGCGCAGAGCTGATAGACGAGCGGACGAGACGACAGGGAGTTAAGGCAAAGCTTATGTACAGCAAGAAATAGAGGCGTTACAAATTTGGCACTTGGGCCGACATCTTGACGACTCGAAGAGCCGAGATGTCTTCTCTCGCACGCTGTTACGAGGCGCACCGCCGACGAGGTTACGATGGGCGCCACAAAACTTGCCGCTGCCAAAGACACAGGGCGCGCCGACTGCGAAGGGGCTCGAACCGACGAGAGGCTTCTCTCACACATGGGCCAGCTGCTGGCGACGCGCCAAAGGGCTGTTTTTAAAGCACCGGGTGGATACTTTGAGTAACCAAATGTCCAACCAGAAGCGCCGCTGGCTGTGAGGTCAGAATCCTGCAAAGGGGCTCGCCGCTGGGCCGCGTCATTCCCATCAAATCCAGAGCCGCTCCGCGTGGTTGCAGCCAAGGACGAGTGACGTCGCCACGCATTCCGTAAGACTCGCCAGACTGGAAGGCACCGATTGCCTCGACGGGCTCGTGGGCTGAGGGGGCTCGCTGTGTGTTGTGCGACAGACCGGCGCCGCCGCATGATGACGCTGTTGAGTTGTTCGCGTCAGGCGGGCTCGCGTGCTGGCCTTGACACAGATTGCCTTTTTCAGAGGTATAGACGTTCGGTGTGGACTCGCAGACGTAACAGCACCCCCGCCGCCAGACAATGCGCCCGAAAGACGAGCTGTTTCCACGTGGCTCGGATGTCATGTGCACTCATTCGCCAGGTCCCTCCAGGTTCGCCTCCAGGACCATGGGGAGAATGCAGCTCCAGACTCCGTTCCGTGAACATATCCTATTCTTGAGGACGGATCCCAGCTCCACTGGCTTGTCGCCATAACTTGCCCGCCAGCTTCGCTCGTCCCTTCTGACGATTTTTGATCTCAGCACTTGTCGATGGTTCTGCAACTTGTCAAGAACGGTTTGACAACAGACAACACACGACACAAGCAAGTGCACTCGGTCACCCGACAGAACACCCGACAAAGTATAGTACAACATGTGCCTAGCTACGTGTCTATCGGAAATTCCTTCCCTCTACATCAAGAGGCACATGTGGGACACAAGACTCTTAAAATGAGAGCTCAAATTTTTACACGTACAACGACGTAACGAAATAGAATAAAACATAAAGTTGGCCCTTGAGATCACTTTGGATGAGAGCGCTCAGATAAGGCCATGATGAGGGCAAAATTTTGCCCCGAATTGCCCGCTAGAAACCGAAAGGTGGAGAAGGTACTAACTAAACGCACGGCTTAATGCGTCTGCATTAGCGTTTAGCTTTTCTTTTTCGCAGCGAACGTCAAAGCTATGCTGTCGGAGTATCATGCTCCACCTCAGTAACCGTCCACTTTTAAGCGACATGGTATTTAACCAAGTTAAAGGACAGTGGTCCGTTTCGACTACAAACCTCGAACCAGAGATATACAGGCTATCTTTTGAACGGCCCACACGAAGCAAGCGCATTCCTTTTCAGATGTACTGTATGCCTCTTCCCTGCCGCTGAGTTTTCGACTTAAATACTAAACTGGCCTTTCGTTACCAGCACTGTCTTCCTGGTACAATATAGCTCCCATGCCGCAATCACTCGCATCGCATTGAATCACAAATCTCTTAGAGGAATTGGGTGCCATGAGAAGAGGATTTTCGCTTAGGGCCTGTTTCAGCGGGCAAAACGCATTCTCCTTTTCTGAGTCCCATACTACTTCAAACGGCTTGGACTTTCTAAGTGCGTCAGGTAGAGGGCTGGCAATGCTAGAGTAGTTTTGCACGTAATGCTGATAGTATCCAGCTAGGCCCTAGAATGCCCTTATCTCAGATTTTGTGGTTGGTCGTGGATAATTCACGATGGCGGCTACCTTAATTTCTGAAGGTCTACGCCTGCCACGCCCCACAACGTGTCCCAGATAAGACACCTCGCCGCACCCTAGGTGGCACATAGTGGGTTTCACGGTAAGACCAGCTTGTTTCAACCTGTTCAGCACGACGCGTAAATTCTCGACATGTTCTTCCCAGTTGGTCGAGGAGAGGGCAACACCGTCAAGATACGGCAAAGCGAACTCAGACAGGCCTTTAAGAACGCGTTCCATTAAACCTGAAAAACAAAAGGGCGCATTTTCAATCCAAAGCTCAGCTTAAGTAGACGATACGTTCCAAATGAAGAAACGAATGCGGCATAGCGGCTGCCCGCTTCGTATGGGGGACTTGCCAATACCTTCGCACGAGGTCTAACGTGGAAATATAGCTGGACTGTGACACAGTTTCTGCCCTCTCCTCTAGGTTTGTTATCGGGTAAGTTTGGTCTCGAGTTATGGCGTTAAGACGACAGTAATCGATGCATGACCTCGAACTTTTCCTCGCACTTGAACCAATATTAGAGGGTATGTATAGTCACTCTCGCCCGGTACTATGACTCCCAACTCCAGCTTTTTAGCGATCTGCTCTTTCATTATCTGCTTTTGCACAGGGGAACAACTATACAGCTTGCTACGGATTGGCTCTCACAAGTTAGCTCGATATCGTGTTCAATCACCGTCGTGTTTCCGGGATGAACCAAAAACACGTCTTCAAACTTCGAAACAATCCTTCTCAGGTCCTCCGGCTGGACTTCACTTAACCTAGGCTCTAGGTTCAACTGCTCCAAAGTTACCTCCGAACCCCTTTCGATTACATCACTAGAACTCAAAATTTCTGCTCCCTCTTCTTCTGAAGCATTCAACAGAAGATTTACGACCGCTTGACGTTGAACGTATGGTTTCATCAAGTTACTGTGGTAAATTTTGTTCGGCCGCCTTCTTAACTTCACTTCATAATTGGTCTCAGAAAGCTTCAATATTACTTTGGCGGGCCGTTCCCAATGAACCTCAGGCTTGTTCTTTTTGGACGGCCGCAGCGGCATTACCTGACTACCTACTTCAAATGCGCGCTTCTTCGCCGATTCGTCGTAGTACTCCTTCGACTTGTGCAGCCTTCATGTGGCTATCTACAAGATCTTTATACGAGAGGTCCTCACGCTGCTCTCGAATGAGTGTTTCTATTTAAACCCTTGACAGCTCACTCCAACTTTACGCTACAAGCGAGAGCATTGCACCCCTCTCGCTCTGACTCAATGCCGCCATGTTGTCTCCTCCGCCTACGGAGACCGCGCCAGTCGCTTCGGCAACGGGCCGCTCGAGTTCCTGCTCAAATGACTCAAACGGAGAATTTCCGGTCTGAGGTTTCGCCGACTCGCCGCCAAGGTCACACAGACCAGCAGCTTTTTCACTTGGTGCATCGCCAGATTGAACAAGATTAAGTGCCTGCAAAAGCTTGCGCGCTTGCGATCGCATGAGGGCCATGTACGCAAAGTTGGAGAAGAAAGATTTACCCTGCTCTTTGAGAAGCTGCTCTGAGTTATTAGACAATAGATAAGGAACATGATCGGGAAGCGCGGCAAAACAGCCGCTTCGGTGCGAAGCTTACCGAACGGGCCTTCAATGACAACCGTAGCGATTGGTAAGCAAGCACTCTGCTCCTCGGCGATTTGACTGATCCACGCGCATTCTCCTGCAAAGTCATCCAGAGACACCAACGAAGGATGGACAACGTCCATGGTTGCTGCTGAGTCTCGAAGTGCTCGACACGTTTTCCCATTCACACAATTTCTTGGAGATATGGCTCCAACAAACACATGTTCTTCTCCGATTCTCGGACTGTTGCGAAAGCAAACTTTTGCTTACAGTTTATCGTGATGTGCCCTTCCTTTTTGCAGTTGTAGCAGATTAGCGGCTTCCATGATTGAAATGCCCGTGTGGTATCAGTGCGTTGTTTAGGAAACGCACTCGATTTCTCCGCTTCCGTTTGCCCTTCCCCTATAGTGTCCTTCGTAAGAGACAGGTCCTTCTTGATACTACGGTGCGGAGCGGGTTTCCGTTGATCAGGTTTCTTTGAAAAGCCCTCTTTGCTTTCATCCTTTTCAACGCGCACTGCCCTGCTAAGCAACTTTCGGCGAGTATAATACTCCTCATCTAACTCTGCTGCCTTGTTTAGCAGTGTTTCACTAAGTTTGTCCTGCAGCCAAAGCTTGACATCCTCCTCGATGCAGAGGTAGAATTGCTCCAATGTAATGCGTTCCACCACTTTATCGCGATCGTCATAAACACCTTCGCCCTTGAGCCATTCATTAAATCGGCTTTAGGACGAAACGCGAAGTCAACATGTGACTCATTTCCCTGTTTAGCTTACCGAAACCTTTGCCTGAAAGCCTCGTGTGAAACTTATAACGTTTCAAGAGCACTTCCTTAACCTCTTCATTGCTCCCAAACGCTTTCCTCGACAAGCACGTTATCGCGTCGGACACTTCGCCGGGAAAAAGAGCTAACAGGTTCTGCGCCCAAAGAGACCGCTCCAAAGCATTTCTCTCACAGACGTGTTCAAACTGGACGAGATACTTCGCCATGTCCTCGCATACTACGAACGGTGGCAGTTGGTCCCGAATTCTATAACCACTGACCTGAACTGTCGGAGAACCTACGCTAGGCGCCTACGAACACTGTAAGATTGACAACTCTATTCGTTTCAACTCAAGGCGCTCCTGTCTCTCGGCCTTGTCACGCTCGCGACGTTCGCGCCTTTCAGCTTGTTCACGTTCGCGAACTTCTACTTCTCGCCTTTCAGCCTCCTCGCGGCGTGCTTTGATATCCACCCAGGCCTCATCGACTTCCTCAGCCGACACTTTCATCCTTCATGATCTCAAGGATTTCTTGCTTTCATTTCGCACGGCCCAAGGTAATGCTGAGTTCGTCACAAATTTCGATGAGTTCCTTCACTTTACGGTTCTCCATCGTTCACACTAGCCTCTTGCTGTTTGCCCCTGTTAAGATTCTACTTGGCGTACCCACTATAAGTCTACTAGCAAGACGCGCAAGCAATTTTTAACACTCCCGTGTTTACACCCTCCGCATTACCTTGGTTTCAAAGCGCTCCAACTTGGCTTTAAACAATCAAAGCTCACTCACCAAAGCTCCACACAGCCCTTCTAAACTACTATAACCTGAGCTAAAGTAGTCTGGTGAACTGAGGGGAAAACATGAGGCACTCACCGCATCGATGTCGCTGACGCTGGCCGATCCCGCAGCTGCCAACCACTGTTACGAAGACGGGTGACGCCAACACGGTCCCGAAGGCGCCACTGCTCCGAACTCCGCCGACACGGTCACCAGCCGTTTGATAGCGTAGGTTTCTCAGCTCGCGACTGCTTCTACGCAGAGCTGATTGACAAGCGCACGAGACGATGGCGAGTTAAGCCAAGGTTTATGTAGCCAAGGCGTTACTAATGCGGCACTGGGGCCGACTGCTTAACGACTCGAAAAGCCGAGATGTCTTCTCTCGCACGCTGTTAGGAGGCGCACCACCGATGAGGTTCCGATGGGCGCCACGAAACTCGCCGCTGCCAAGGACACCAGGTGCGCCAACTGCGAAGGGGCTCGAATCGACGAGAGGCTTCTCTCACACATAGGTCAGCTGCTGGCGACGCGCCGCAGGGCTCTTTTTAAGGCACCGGGTGAATTCTTTGAGTAACGAAATGTCCAACCGGAAGCGCCGCTGGCCGTGAGGTCAGAATCCTGCAAAGGGGCTCGCCGCTGGGCCGCGTCATTCTCATCAAATCCGGAGCCGCTGCGCGTGGTTGCAGCCAAGGACGAGTGACGTCGCCACGCATTGCGTGAGACTCGCCAGACTGGAAGGCGCCGATTGCTTCGACGGGCTCGCTGGCTGAGGTGACTCACTGTGCGTGCGCGGCAGAGAGGCACCGCCGCGTGTTGACGCCGTTGAGTTGTTCGCCTCCGGCAGGCTCGCGGGCTGGCCTTGACACAGATTGTCTTTTTCAGGGGCATGGACGTTCGGGGTGGACTCGCAGGAGTAAGAGCCGTTAGTTCAGTACCCCCGTTCACACCTTATGCGCATATAATTTTTTTCATTCTGTTCACCATGAAGTCTAGGAGAGCCGATAAATCTAGTCAGGAAAGCTTAGTGGCTGACGGCGGTTTGGGCTGCACTGCGTTTACCACGTGAACGCGCATGATTTTGCACCAGGTAAAATTTATGGAATATAAAAGAAGAGTTTAGCGAGAAGCTTTCGTCGATAAAAACGTGCATGAAAGCGCTATAACGAAGGCCCGGTTAATGGAACAAGCATTTTTTAAATAAAAAACGACCACTTGCTTCTGTCAGTCACTAACAAAGCCACACAAATGCTGAAAAAACGATAAAATTTTCAGTGAAATTATATGACATTACATATAAGGCAAGACGTCTGAATCTATTGTCAACGTTAGGGCTCTTTGAAGCGTTCTTAAATCTAAGCACACAGTGGCGCACCGTAACTTTTTTTAGTACAGCTTAAGTACCGATGTGTCACAGCAATGTGATAGTAATATTTCCATGCAGTTGTACCACGGCCAGATGAACACAACTAAGGCTCCTCGCATGATCCATAAACTACAGTGCCGTAGTTGTGCACCTACCAACAGCGCGCAAGTGCATGGCCTAAAGCCTGTTTTTTGTTTTTTTTAAATCTCGTCGCTATTCAACGCTGCATGCGCACACTATTCAATAGTCCTCACGTGTGGGAGGATGCCGGGAGCATTAGGCGATGTGCTTGAAACAGAAAGCGTCATCCTTCCTGAAAGTATGCTGGTAAATGGAGGGCACCACGTCAATAAACAGCACTCTGGGAAGTTCCACTCGCCAATCTTAGTACAATGCATTAGCAGTCGAGCAAGGCCAAATGCTTTCGTACGTCGTTTCAGGCATACGTAGAAACAGTTACACTCGCACTGACATGACCGGCAAACCGCACTTTAAGAACGTGCATGACGTACGCACACATTAAAACACAGACACACGAATGGAAATAACTTTATTAAAAAAATAAATAAAACAAGAAACCCTGCAGGGTTACCGGCCCGTGCTCAGGCCACCCCGGCGTTTTGTGCGCTGAGGCGTAGCCTTTCCACCGCTGTCCGGGCCCGCTGGATTGCCCACAGTAGCTCGTGTAGATCTGAGCTAGTCAGCGGACTTAGCCTACGCTCCTCGAGAAGGTCCGGTTTTATATTGTCCTCTCTGTATATTACTGTCACCTGTGTGCATTGCCCTAGAATCCTAGAATATGTGTCATATCTGCGTGTTCGTGCTTACAGAGAATAGAGCTTGTTTGTGAATATTGTCTGGAATTTACTCTGTTCAAGTGTACTGGATTTGAAATGGTTTTGGTTTGCAATCTTTGCCAACCTGTTTTTTGACATCTGTCAAGCTATTTGTGTGGTGGCGGATATTCTCTCGTTGTCGCCTATAGTGCGCCAATGTGTCATGCATGATACGTGACCAGTCTATCTCTGTCGTCTTGTATCACATATTCATTATTGTCATCACCTCCATCGTCGCCATCGCCTCCACCGGAGTCGTCCCCCCTTCTGTGGTGGGTGCGGGGGGCCGGGCCGTTGCTGTCCGAGCTGTGGTGGGTTAGTTCTCGCACGGTTTGGTGGGCCTGCTCATTGAGGTTTTGAGGGATGGTTGTGTCATCGATGTTTAGTTCCCCCATGTGCGCAGGGATCCACTTAAGGTATTTGGGTACAATTTTACCGTTCCGGAAGTCTTCTGCTCTTCGGTTCAGCAGTTTGGCTGCTTCGGTTGAGACTCATCCCTTTGTGAAATTCCTAATGACCAACGTGGCTAGCAGACGACGCACGGAGCAATCCACACTACGCCTGGGATAGACCACACCACGGCCGGGCTAGACTAAAGCCCCTATACTTTCATAAAAGTACAGCCTTCTTTCGCGCTTCCCGCTCTCCCCTCTCGTGGTGCGTTACAGGGGGTACCACTGTCGCAAGCGAAATAAAAAAAAACGAGGCGCCGAAGAGGAGGTGGCGACGGGGGAGCAGATCGCAGTACTTTTACGAAGGAAAGGTACAGCATTCTTTCAATCTGCGCCGCTTCCTCCTCTTTCCGTGGAGCGTTACAGGGGCACCGCTGTCGCAAGTGAAAGAAAAAAAAAGCAACGCGCCTGAGAGGGGGTGCAGATGGCGGAACATTTATAGAGTATAGGGGCTTTAGGCTAGAATGCACCTGCGCGAAGCACGTGTAGGTGCAGTCTAAGCCAGCCGTGACCACACTTCCTCTCTTAGGCCAGTTGCCACCAGGTAGCGACTCTGCTCGACCTCACGGCCAATACATGCCGCCACCAGGAAAATAGAAGTGTTTTAAACTCGCTGTGATGGCCACGAGCGGTGCTGACGAACATTCCCAGGTTTGAATGCACCGGCATAAGCCTGTTCGAGAAAACACTGAAAGCAAGGCCTCCACTACTTCAATCGAATTTACCTCTCTCAGTGGTATGGCTTCCGGAAACTTTGTTGCAGGACAGAGCATAGTTAATATATACTTGTAGCCTGAACTAATTGTGAAAGGGGTCCTACTGCATCGACCACCAGGTGCCTGAATGGCTCAGTTATTATAGACACCCATTTCATAGGGGCAGCTTGGGTTTCGTGCAGCTTTCCAATCCTCTGACACACTTCACATGTTTCAACATGATTCTTAACGTCCCGGAAGCACCCCGGCCAGTAAAATTCTCTTAGTAGCCTATCTTTAGTTTTCTTTACTCCCAATTGGCAGGCCCAGCCTTTGCCGTGGGACAAGTTGAGAATTTGGTCTCTGTATTTTGAAGGAAGAACTAGCTGGTCATACTGAACCCCTTTCTTATCTTTGTACTGATGGCACAAAACCCTTCTACGACGTTGGAAGCTAACGTTTTTATTTCCCACCCCTTTCTCAAGTCTTTCACTCAAGCTACGGAGCGAGGAATCACTCCCTTCTTCCGCATCTGTTCTCTATCCACATTTAAGAGATAAGAAACCCCCCGAATGTGGCAATACCACGGCACTTTCTTGTTGCTCTGCAAACATCGTTTTCTGAGACTCTAAGGCCTCGTCACCCTCGCACTGGTCGCGGCCTTCAACTTGCGCATCACTTGAGCTTTCTTTTCCATGAGTCTCCTCGGGCTTTATCTCAGCTGCGATCTCCCGAGCTTTTGAACGCGTCAGTGGCAGTACTGTATGGTCACTAAAACAGAGGCCCTTTTTTTCCTTAAAGCATATCAGACTGGTTCGAAAAATGGCAGGGATATTGCGTCGGTAGGTTCTGTGACAAGGCGGCCTCTGTCACGAGCAGTCTGAAGGGTCTCTCTACCTCGACGCGTGCTATCGGCAGGCATATACTGTTTTCCTCGACTGCTTGCCGGATCCACGCGCACTCACCAGTAAAATTTTCAGGTCTCACGTAGAAGGGATGTACAATGTCCATCGTTTGGGGCACAGTCACGCAGTACCTGACATGGCTTTCCGTTGACTATTAGCTCGTAAAGATAGGGCTTTAGGAGCTCTAAGCTATCATCGTTGCTCTCGGAAAAAGAAAAAAAACATCTTTGGGCTTTTGGCAGCCTCTTGAGACATGACCAGGCTCATTCCACCTGTAACAAACGATTGTCTTTTTTGCCTCAAAAGCCTTCTCTTTTTTTCTTGTTTTCTAAGCCACTTGTGGAAGTTTCAGTCTCGGCAGCTTCACCTTTATGTGGTTCCCAGTTCATGGTTTTGGTACCCCTACTTAGAAAGAGTTGCATCCTGTCGTGTCTGCGAAATTGTGAAAAAGGCTTACTGCGTGCTATTTCAGATTCCCGACGTGCCGTGAATTCATCCGCTAACTCTGCAGCGCGTCCCATGTCCCCTTCGCCCATTCTGTCATGTACCCACAGGTGCATTTCTGGGCTTAGTGAACTGTAAAACAGTTCCAGGCATATAACCTCAACTACCCTGTCGTGGTTTGCAAACGCGTTCTCCCTCTTTCGCCACTGAACAAAGTCAGCATTGAGTTTGTAGCTGAATTCCTGAAACGACTCATTCGATCTCTTAGCTGCTTCCCGAAAACGGTGGCGGAAGGCGTCGGCGGAAAGACGGTATTTCTTCAACAAGACGGTTTTTGCTTTAGCGTAGTCACCGGCATCCTCTTTAGCCTCGCGATTATTTCAGCCGCTTCAAAAGGGAGAACACTCAGAAGACTCTGCGGCTAACATTCACATAGAAATGCATGGCCTTCACAGAGCCTTTCAAAATTTACAAGAAACAGGCCCATGTCGTCATTGAACTTATAAGATTCCATGAGATCTTTCATTATTTCGGCTGCAGGTCTCCCGTTATTCGAGTTATTGGTTGCCTGTGACTCTTGCAAAGCCAAACGCCTTGATTCGTTTTTCCTGTACTCCTCTGCGTCTTTTGGCCTTTTTTTCACAACTTCCCAACACCCCTCAATCTCATCATCCTCTGCACCCCACTGCTGAATTGCCCTGATCAGCTGCGGCTTTCTCCTCTCTCCACCTCAATTCCCAGCTTTTCACACAGTAGCAAGAGGTCTAGCTTCTTTAGCTTCTTTACCAGTTCCATGGTCTCCACGAGTTAAGACTTTCTTTCTTCGTAATGTTAGGTTGCGAATCAGCGAAGCCTACTCATACGTTAAAGTTACTGCCGGTTTAGAATATGAAAGCTAAACATTTGGTGAATAGCTGTGACTTATGGTAGCGGTACAACGAAGCCTATACGCAAAGAAGGTTACACACTCTTTTAGAGAAGCTAAAACCTGGCAAAACTCGGAGAACGTCAAGCACTCACCATCTCATTGAGGCCTGAGTCAAGCATGGGACATCCGACCGCTGCCACCAGTTGATGTAGGGGGGGGGGGGGGGTCTGCCCATAAGACCGCAGCCAGCCCAAGTCCCGGTGAGATGTCGAAGAGAGAGCCGGTGCGGTTAACAGGAGCGTTTATTTACATTATATACAGGTGAAAGGTAGCGTGATACTACAATATCTTTAGTAGCATGTCTTGAGCGTCTCTGCGTTCATGATTTTAAAGTCCATGTCTTCCCAGGATTCCTTGCAGGGAAAACAGTGCAACCCAGGATGGTCCAATAAATTGTCCTCTTCACCTCCGCCCTCGAAAGGGGAGGTTGAAACACGCCTCTTTCCTAATGCAGGGAAAGAGGGGAGAGGCACGACCAGTTCGCACCATGGTGAGGGAGAAAACACTGCACGAAGACTGCACCAGGCGCACGACCCAGCACAGCGCGAAGATATTGGGTTCTATGTAGAAATCAAATCTGTAATCCGTTACAGTTAGGATTCAACGGCGCCAGGCAAGCCGCGGTTTGCAGAAACTTTGGCATGACGGCAGCACAGAGAACTTGAGAATGCACTCGAACATGAGGCCCGTTTACATTGAGCCGACGAGGGCGCATTGAGTCGAAATAAACAGGTTTTCTGGACTCGCCCTCCCCATGTATAAGCGGACGCGTCGGGGCGGAGAGTCGTCGCGGCGAGTCCCGTCGACCCGGAGACAGGGGGTAGGTTCACCGAACTCGCTGCGCTCAGAAAGGGCATGTATAACCGGTCGCACTGAGTTGACGGCTCGTGACTTCTCCCGCCCGTCGCGGTCTCCGCTTCCCCTGTCCCCATCACTCCGACGTTGCTCTTTCTCTGTCGGCCGGTACGCGCGCTCTAGGCACGATGACATCCTCGCGGGCTCCACGCACTATGTGTACAGATGATGAAATAACGACGTTGCTAGCTTTAGTCAACGACAAAAAACTGAGTGATTTGCTCGATAGCAAGCGGCAAAAAAAAATAAGGACATATTCATGGACCTGGAAAGATGTTTGAAGGAACAGGGCCTGACGTGGACGTGGGAGCAAATAAGGACCTGTTGGAAGAATTTGAAGAAACGCTTCACGACTGTAAGTACCTCCCTCTTCGCTTTGGTTCGAAAAGTTTTCAGGCGCTTTAATTTCTAATGACTTTTTTGGCATTCGCAGAAACGCCTGCTCCTATGCAAAAGTGGCGGGGAGCCGTCAAAGTTAAAGTGGTTTGACAAATTGAGCCTTCTGCTTGGCGACCGCCCGATGGTGCAAGCAAGAGATTACGGCGTTGACACCGCCGCCGAAGACGAGGACATCGTTCTGTTATGTGGTAAATGCAGATCACTTTTACGTTTAAATCTTGCTTGGCACGTCCTACGAGAGCTTGGTGGTTATCGTTCTCACGATCGGCTATTTTGCTCTGCCCGTAGCAGGAAATCAGCTTGTGCGCCAGAAATCTCAAATACGTGCACATGAACGCTTTAATAAAGTTTCTGGTCACCTCGCCATCAGAATACATTTGCGTAAATTCACAGAATTGTCTACTAATGCGCAGCATTCCAACTCCGCTTGCATTCATTTTGCGTTCTTCACAGCCAGGTTCGACTATGAAAAGGCAAATACTTTCTGGTATTTTATTCTTTGTAAGTTTTGTTTTGGGTTTTTTCGCAAGTGGTGTAAATTGACTTTATCGCAAAAATTAAGTGCTTTTACCAATACATGTAATTTCCCCCAGAGGAAAAGTGTAGTCCAGGGTTGGTTTCGCTCTTTTTAATTCGTGTTTTGTGAATCCCTGAATGGACTTAGGCATTTCGAACGTTTTTTCAGGTTTTGGAGGAGATGAGGGTCGTTCCACGCCAAATATCTCCAACAGTACGCTAGACCATCTACGATTACACTATAAAAAGTAATAGTTGGTCACTTTACTACACTATTCATTTTTGGAACCAATTTTCTAAAAAAAATTTTAATTTCTTAAATATGGTGGCAGTTAGGTTGCGACGAAACTTCGAAAAAGTGAAATATTATACGCAGCACGGTAAAACGATTCCAGTCGGTAGGAAAAGAACCGCATTTCCTTGTTAAAACGCATTCACCACTAGTGTATGTTATGTGCTTTGCGGGGAAGCAATGCAGTGTTCTTGACCAAAGTCAGAAATTTTTACAGCTTTTCAACTTTTCCAGAGACAACGCAGCTGCATAGCTTGCTTGCATTGTTGACGGTAAGTGGGGGAAAAACACGAGTCGCGAAGACAGTAGTTTGGAAGCGCTGGCACAAGAACTTTGAAAAATTTGCAATATTGCTCATGTTCAGGCACTTATTGGTCTGTGTGGCGCTCCATATAAAAATATACACTTTGGATCATTTCAAAGGGTGCAGAAACGATATTTATTTCTGTAAGTTTAATACGAATCTTTGTTTTACGCGAGAAAATATTATTTATATTGAGCTGCCCCCAAGGCTGTCAACGGCGCACCGTAAGCGCACTTCACTGCACCGAGGGTTCCTCGGCAGCCTCCTAAATGCACCAAAGCCGGCTTGTTGTTTCGTGCTCCATTTTCCTGCGCTTACCGCCAGTAATAGAAACAAATTATGCAGCTGCATTATCTCATAAAAAGTTGTAAGAGCTGTAAAAAATGTTTAAATATCGCCCAAGAACAACGCATTGCTTCCCTTCAAAGAACATCTTGAGACAACCTAGTAGCTGTGAACGTGTTGTTCCAAGGAAACGCTGTGTTCTTCCTAAACGCTGTGTTCTTCCATAAAGTACAGCTGGTGCAAACTGAGAAAAAATATCAAGACAGCCATCGCGGTGGCGGAGCGACAACTGCGTAAACAACCGCAGCCCACAGCGGCGAGAGGTGAGAGCGCAGGCTTGGAGGAGCGGAAACCGGTACCGGAAGACGGGCTTTCGGCTCGCCTCTACGCAAAGCTCGACGCAAAGCGTCGCTGCGATCACCGCTCACCTAGAGTGCCTAAGGCCCCTGTATTTTTGAAAGGTAGCGCAAACCATTGTCCAAAAAGCGGAGGAGAATTTCCTCCCCGCCCTCTACGTCTCTCCTCACTCCGGCACGCGTTTCCGCTACCCTATTGAACCAGGCGCGACACGTGACCAATGAACCCCTCGTCAGGTTCGGCTCCGCTGGGCAGCGACGCCATGAGTGAGCGCACTGCATCTCGCTCCCACGTGTGTTGCCTTTAGCAAGGCGGCCTCGGATGCAGCGCAATGCCGACCTGCTGTGCCGTTGGCTGCGCCAGCAGCATTGCAAAAGGCGACAAGCTTTTTGTGGTTCCACGAGGAAAAAATAATGAGGAGCGGAGAGCGGTATGGCTGCATCGCATCGGCAGGAAAAACTTCGATTGTCACCGAGGGAGGCTTTGCGAGGTAAGCACTCACTACAGAACTTCTTCGCGTAGACATGCCTCCGGAAGGCTTTCAGATAAAGCTCATCCTTGGTTCAGGTTCATGTTAAACAAAAGCAGCTTGAACTTTCCGTCGACGCTTTCTCGCACGATTTCAACCACGATGACAGCTCGATCGTTTTTAGCTTGCTCGAATATTCGAATACGGCCACAACATAATTACTGTTGAATGTTTGGCGTACGCGATTTGCTTTCTAAATGGGACCATTTGCAGCGAAAGCAATTATGCTTCTCCAGAGATCAACCACGTCTTTGATCGTTTTTCCTTTTTTTTTCGCTTGATTTTTGATTACCTGTAGGCAAAATTTCGGCGTTTATTGTTTTATTGTGTTCTCAGTTTGTATTCTTTTATATTTATCTCACTTTTGCGCACTTCCATGACCGAATTTTGTGCATGCGTGTACAGCTAATATAAGAGAGTGTATGGTAAATATAATGTTGTATAGTTGTTTATTTGTGAAATGCATAGATACTTTCGTTCAAATTTCGAACATACTTGCGAAGTTGTACACTTTCGATTAACAAAGAGAAAGGCACCTACTAAATGCAAGAAAATCATCTGGCTTTTCTGGCTGTTTGCATTTTTAACGTAAGAAGCAAAATATTTTGCTTCGGCAATATTTTGCTTCGGCAATATCACATCAGCCAAACTGCAAAAATGCGATAGAGGATGTCGGTATTTTTCAGAAACACTTCACGATGGATCAGTTTGAGCCAGCAATTCTGGCACAAACTGGGATCAAGAAACTCAAGCCAAATGCGGTTCCTTCTATATTTGCGCATCGGCCTCTTCCGAAAGAGCGCAAGCCACCCCGCAAAAGGGGGAATGAAACGGTTCCTGGTGAGGCCCCATTGTAGTTTCTATTCCTCTCTTGTGTTGTGAATGCGATCATGTTTTGGGGTTTATATGACAATACAGTGTGTTTGGATCGCTGGCAGATAGCATAGTTGCTGCATTTATCTTTATGACCTGTGAACCTGATTAATTCGGCATCCAATTCTGTCTTACTGTGGCAGCAAACATCACCACCCCTACACGGTACTTGCTCAACTCTTGCTTACAGAGTTGAGCAACTCTTGCTTACAACTCTTGCTTACAGAGTTGCTTACAGTTTCTGGCTCATCCTTGGATGAGCCAGAAACGTCAGTGGGGAGGGCCCCGGACGCTGAACCAGTGGGCAGTTTATTTTGTGAGTTGACTGCGCTGTGATGACAAATGTTCGCGCCTTTAGACTGTGTACTTACGCAATTCATGCTTACAGCTGCCTCCTCGGACAACAAAGCAACGTCAATAGACCGCGACCCTGAACCAGTGGGCAGCCCATTTTGTGAGTTATTTTGTGAGTTTAAAGGTATGCTTTATTTCTCGCAATCCCCAATCTTCTTATTTGTTGGCACTTTTAATTTGCGCTAGTTTGAAGCTGTTTTTGGTTAACACCTGCTTTTTTGTAGGTTGGGCAAATGGATCCAAAGGAACGGCATGCAACCTTAATGATAGATGAGATACAGCTGAAACCTGGCCTGGCATATAACGCGTCCTCTGGAACAGTATTTGGAGCACCAACGGTACCTTTAGCCGACGGTACATTGCCTGATGGATGCCTTGCAACACATACACGATGCAACGATGTGTATGTCTGTGATTGAAAAGGTTCCTCTACTTATAAGTGCGCAATGATTGTTTCAATATTTTATCGTGTATTTGTATACGTCTGCGAACGACACCTCTTGTATTGTTTGCGTTTGACCACGCCCGGCTGTGTCACCTACGTTCAAAGCGGGTGTTTTCTTCTCTGATTCAGTGAGTGCAAGGTTTAACGAGCCGACGCAAAGCAGGGCGATGAGGCGCGCCGTAGTGGAGGGCTCCGGATTAAGTTTTTTTTTCTCTTTCCTTCGCATGCTGTAGAGGCTATCTGATTTGATAGCGAAATTGTTTCGCCCTGTCGTCGCTCTACTGGAATGTTTTGCAGCGTTCGTGGTCATTCGATGCTTCCCGCATTTTATTTGCGCACTCAATAAAATCTACCTTCATCCCACTAAACGTTTGTGGTATTTTATGGATGAATCGTTTACACATGTCCCATTATAGAAGCAGGCATGCATGTCCCAAATTTCAGTAGGGCTCTGTTGTTCCTGTACAAACTCGAGCTCTAAGAGCACTCATATTAACTTTTCAACGTAAGGCCCCTAGGGGCCTTACTTCAACGCGCTGCGCGACAAAACGAAACCGTCCGGCGGCGCGCTCCGCGTGAGTCGCTCCTTCATGGCGGCTGAGAGTGGCGGGCGAGGAGGAGACGGCGCGGGGAAGGGAGTTTGCGCTACCTTTGAAAAATACAGGGGCCTTAAGAGTGCCTCGATGCGCGCGCCCCCGCTTAGAGTGGTGTCAGCCTTTGTAAGGGCAGGTGCCGCCTCCTCGGCCTTAGCGGCGGCATGGCCGCCATTTTGACTCCACTCAGTCACTTCTGCGTGTTCGCTGCACCCGAATAACTGTGCTGGCGCTCGCTTTTCTCCGGTTTATTGCGCTCGCTACCGTCACCGTAGCGGGTATTGCGTGCCGCAGGGCACTAATCATTGCAAAAACTCTGGAAGCTGTATAGTTTCCTAAGAGACCCGAAATGAAGGTCTTTTCAACAGTGAAAATCAAACATGACAAGTGGCATCCGACAAACAGATCATCCATTCACAGCGTAAGTTTCCAGCCGGTATTCCGCATGCATAATTTGTACCGGCACCAATTTCGTGTAAGCAACAGACACGCTGACGGCTGTATGCTTGATTCTCGTGTGCATGAATCGCGTATTTCACTTCGTAAACATTGCTTGCTGCTCTTGGTTGGCACTGTATCTGCCCTTCATTCTTGGTTTCACTATGTGCGATGAGAACTTTATTATTAAATATACATTACACGTGTTTCTTTGCAGATGATATCCTTGTTTTTTTTTCGTAATATTCATTTGTGGGAATAAAGCTTTGCGCAGCGGCGGTGTCGTACCCACTGAAGTTTAAAGAGTGTGTGTACGTTCCGGAATCACCATATGATCACGAGAGACGCGGTATACATTGGAGGACTTCGGAAATTTTGAACAGGTGTTTTTATGTAACTTGCACCTAAGTTTAAGAACTCCGGCATTTCATCTCCATCAAAGTGAGGCCACTGCGGCCGGAATTCGATTACCGACCGTTCGAGCGCCCAAACCATTACAAAGCCACACAGGTTCTTTCTTTCTACGATCTTTTCCTCGGTTTAGGTACGCCTTCTATGCTGGTGTGATGACCCTTGTAAGAATGTGTGCAGTTCAAATTTTTTTCATTGTTCCTGTACTTCAAGTTTTCTTTTCGTCCTGTCTCGAATCATTACGCAATTGATGTTGTTTTTTTAATCATTTACGACCACTGCGAAGCAACTAGTGACAGAACTCAGTGAATTCTGCCATGGAGCGTATAATTTGAATTGCTTCTGGCAGCGCTGCATTAATGCACAAAAATAAATTATTTCTACACTGGATGATAATAGGGGAAACGGCAGGCGTGTACACACGCACACACACACACCGTCAGTATTTAAACTCTTTCAGCATGCATTATTATTTAAGTAAATAATTTATTTATTAATACTGTGAGCTATCAGGGATCATACGCAAGTGCTTATGCAAACTGTACTCACGAAGCGTCCTTACAAAGAAGATGCATAAAGACAAGACGGGGCACCGCTGTGTAGAATGAACACGCTATGTCGCAAAAAAACAAAAAAAAACAAGTCAAGTTGTGCGATGAGAAGATCGTGGAGAAATAGTTAATGCAATAAGAAAGGCGTCCGCCTCAGTGGTACCGTGGGCACAGGGCTCGGTTGCTGACGCGAGGCTTACGCTTTCGATCTAGGCCACGGCGGTCTCATTTTGAATAACGTAAAACACCAGAGGACACCCATGTACTGTTTCAGTGCAGGCAAAAAAAACTGATTGTCAAAATTGCTGCAGTCCTGCAATCAGGCGTCATTTTAGAACGTAAAAGCCTCAGATAATAATTAACACTAACAAAGAAAGCATATAAACGACACCACCGATATAGATTTAGAATCCCCTCTGTGGTAACCGGCGTAGGGATTTGTTTTCAACATGAAAGAGTCAGCGTCTGCCTCTAGCCCATAAATCATGCGCAAGCCGTCAGCTTACATGAAATATGCGCTCCCTGCATGCATTCAGGCAAAATTAACTCTAAAAGATGTCCAAGCTTCAATAAGAAGAAAAGCTCGCTAGCTTGCACATGTTTCCGGGCGTATCAGGGCACCACACGAGCGTTGCGTAGCGGGCTTCGCATACGGTCGAGTTGTGGTGGGGAGGCGCAATGGCGGTGGTCGTAGCAGACGACGCGGCTGTCCTCACCCTCAGCGGAGCGCGCGGGCATCAAGGCACCCTACGCTCACCTCAACTCGTCCGTGCGAGTTCATATAAACTCGGGCGCGTCGAGGTAAGCTGAACCCGCCACTAAACTCAGCCCGCCCCCGTCGCGCCCATGTACACGGGCCTATGGACCTCAGTCGCTTGGTCATTGTCCGCGGCACTCCAACGAGCAAAGACTTACACAGATAAAAACACTTTTTAAGCCGCTTTGACTGTAAACAACCCTTCATAGGCTGTCAGTCGGGCGGGTAAGTTCAAGGAATTCTACGAGGGGAGACGTCGGCCCCACGAAATTCCAAGTATGGTTAGCGTGTCGTTGTCGCTTTTAGTTCACCTTGTAGTGACACGCATCCCGAAGGAGTATGGCCACTAGCGTGGGTCCGGTCTTAGCGAACCGCAGGGCATGCGTTAACCGTCGCCATGGCGAGAACACAGAGCTGCTCAAAGTCGCAACACTTTATTGTCTGTGGCAACACAGAAACGCAGTACAGCCCGTCACAAAGGTGCGGCGGGAAAGCAAATGGGCTTACCCATGCCACAGGCGCAAAGTACCACACAGGGTGCAACGAGCACGTCTCCATGGTAAAAGTGATTCACGGAGATACCGGGACCAAGGCCCGGCTGCTTGAGCGAGGGCAAAGGTGCTCGCGTTGGCTTCGGAGAGATACGGGTCGGCGTAGCCTGGCCACGCACTAGGAACCCGCACCACTCTTCGGCCTAGCGTTCAGAAGGGGGGGGGGGTGACATAAGGTAAGCGTTCACCGCGGGCGCAAGGCGCTGTTGGAGAAGTCGGAACGAACCCCACAGGGAGCTGACGGACGGAGAAGAAAAGCGTGCTTACCCCCATGTCGTCCCCGGAGAGTCCTCTCTCTCGCTCCTGATACACGCGTGCAAAACCTCTCGGGAGACTCCGCGCGCGGCGCCACAGTCAACATCCGCTAACGGGTGAGGGGGCTAAACGTCACTTCACTCCCCCAGCGCGGCAGACAGTGGGAAGAGGAGACATGTCGGGACATGAGAACGGAGAAAAAGGCTGCAAAGCCCGCGCAAACGCAGCGTGCCGGCCTCAATTCCCACATCCCCCTCTCCTAAATTTGCCCTTTACGGGTCTGCAAAGGCAGGCGGACGTCAACCATGCAGTTAAAATGGCACTGCTATAAGCGACAGCTAACCTCCGCCCAGCCCTGTAAGTGCTGCTAAAAATGATGGCAATGAAGAAACAAAAACATAAATAACAAAATAAACAGATGACACTATAAACATAATTGCGGAAGAGAGCACTAGAAAGTAGTAGTGTTCGTGGTGCTGAAGCGGAATAGCGTCCACCGCGCGGAGGGACGGAAGGGCGTGACAACGTCCAGTGGTTGGGATGCCCGAGTGCGAGGTAGAGGCACGGAAGGGGGCTCTCTGATGGCTCGTTGCTGCTCTTGATTAGCCGCGAGTCCGACAAACGCCGCTTCGTTTGTGGTTCGGAGGCCCCGCATTTCTGGCTCGATGAAAGAGCTGGGACGTTGCGGGAAGCCGGGCCTCTCCAGTGATTAGGGAGGCCGAACCAGAATTGGCTGCGAGGCGCCCTGGCGTTGGCGGCAGCATATAGCTGCTTTCAGCTGGCCTCGCGCAGGAGCCATGGTGGTAAAGGCAGCAGGGCTTCTTCGTCGACGGCCGAGAGCAGAGCACAACGTCTGGTGTCAGTGCCCCGAGCACCTCTAGTGTCCGCGTCGATGGGGGAAGCCATGACGAACTCTTCACGGGCACGCACTGAAGCGTCACGCACTTACACACGCACGGAAGCACGGACCCACACACACTGCCGACCGAGACTCAAGGTCACAACTTCCTTCGCGGTCGACAAAATAAACACGAAAAAGTAAACAGAGCAAAATGACACTCAATCTCCTGCCAAAAGAAAATAAAAACATACAATACAAATAACACTTAATATTAGACCAAGGAAACATAAAATAAACATGAACACTTACGAAAAGAAATACTGGCAGCAGACTGGGCGGGGTCGACTTCTTTACAAGAAAAGGCCGTAAAGAAGCTAACCTATACTGAGGCTAGACAGTAATCTGAGGGCCTTTGGTTGCGGAGAAGTCCGCCATCCGGAGAGAAATCACAAAGGTGACCACTTCCTCAGATTATACCGGTGCGGGGTACGAATGCGGTCCGCCGCTCCGGGTGTGCCCTGTTACGAAGCGTGCCTCCAACGACGTTACGAAGGGCACCACGAATCTCACCGCTGCAACCACTGTTTCGAAAGACAGCGATGCCAACACGGTCCCGAAGGCGCCACTGCTTCGAACTCCACCGAGAAGGTCCGGCCATGGGTTCGTCGTGAGAGGATCGCAACAGTGTGGCTTTCAGAATTTTGGGCATAACCACCTTAGACGGGTCGATGGATTCGTCGTCAGTGGCTATATAGTTCAGCAGAAGCCCGTCATGGTCCAGCAAAATGAATCCGCCGGGGACTCAGCGACACGCGCTGTTTCAGCCCCCTAATCGTGCCCGTCCCAGAACAAGCAGCGTAACGACGCTCCGCGCCTCTTCAAGATGGTTTATCGGCGCCTGCCGCAGAGCAAGCAGCGCATACGGCGCTCCGTTCCTCCGAGACTCAAAACGAATCACTTTGCTGAGCCTTCAGTACCTCTGCGCTGCCGAAAGCGATTCCCTATCTCCCAAATGGGGGAGTCTGGTATCGCACCCACTCAGGACCACAGCAACCCCCGCGTGCACAGCATCACGGTTTCACCCTCGGCACGGTGGCCTTCGGAAAATTCCCCCACTCGGCCGCCACGCAGTGCGCCGCCCTGGACAGCAGCGGAGGTCATCCTCATGGGGACTCCCCCTTTTCCCCACTGTTTCACTCCCGACACTTGCATTTGCTGTGGCACTTCGAGCGGCCGCCGCACCGAAATCCAGGTTCCGGCAGACAACAGGGGGCACGAGATAGCGCGTCAGCTACCACGTAGGTTGTGTATTCACGACAAAAGGGGGTGACAACACAGACGAGCGCCGAAAGGCGCCCGTCGATAGAGGCGGTGGCCTTTTTGTGCAACGCAGCATGCCACGAAGCCGGCATGTTGCGACGAGCGCGAATCGCGCGGGCGAACTAACTCGCTAAGAGCAGTCAAAAGCTAGAGCTTTTGATACCGCGTCGGGCGCCAGTGTAGTGACACGCATCCCGAAGGAGTACGGCCATTAGCGTGGGTCCGGTCTTAGCGAGCCGCAGGGCACGCGTTAACCGTCGCCATGGCGAGAACACGATACTGCTCAGTCACAACACTTTGTCTGTGGCCACACCAAAACGCAGTAGAGCCCGTTGCAAAAGCGCGGCGGGAAAGCAAATGAGCTTACCCACGCCACAGGTGCAAAGTACCACACAGGATGCCACGAGCACGTCTCCATGGTAAAAGTGATTCACGGAGACACCGGGACCAAGGCCCGGTTGCTCGACCGAGGGCAAAGGCGCTCGCGTTGGCTTCGGAGAGATACGGGTCGGCGTAGCCTGGCCACGCACTAGGAACCCGCACCACTCTTCGGCCTAGCGTTCGGAAGGGGGGGGGGGGGGGCTCGACATAAGGTAAGCGTTCGCCGCGGGCGCAAGGTGCTGTTGGCGAAGTCCGAACGAGTCCCCCAGGGAGCTGACGGACGGGAAAAAAAAGCGTGCTTACCCCCATATTGTCCCCAGAGAGGCCTCTCTCTTGCTTCCGACCCACCCGCGCAAAACCTCTTGGGAGACTCCGCGCGCGGCGCCACAGTCAAGATCCACTACCGGGTGAGGGGTCTAAACGTCACTCCGCTCCCCCAGCGCGGCAGACAGCGGAGGAGAGAAACACGTCGGGTCATGAGAACGGAGAAAGAGGCGGCAAAGCCTGCGCAAAGGCAGAGGGCCGGCCTCAATTCCAACAACCTCTGGGAGCGCTGTCTAGCAATCATCTCACGTAAGCGGCGCCATTCCAGGGTGGCCGATCACAACAATGGGATTATGGCCTTGAAGATGTGTTTAGCGTGTCAGAAGATGTGTTTAGCGTGCCTCCTGTGCACATTCACCCTGTATGCAATAACTGCGTGATAAAGCTCTGACTGCAGTAAAGCGTGCGAATATTTGATAGTGAGCATGTGCAGCAACTTATGTGATAATTGCACTACTGGCAGATTTAGGCTACACACTTTGAGGTGTTCTTAGGTTGACTATGCGGTAGATTTGGACGAGCTTGTTCTGCGTTGTGATAACCAGCACGTGACATACCATGGAAAAGAGAAAAACATGTGTAAATGCACTCGATTTGCATCTAAATCTACTATTTAAAAATAACTGCAGCTTACGCGTGCCTGAAGATGTTCACACGCTCCAGATGGTGCCATTTGAGGCGAAAAACGTATAGACGACTCGCCATATGTGCCTCTCTTCAATGAGGGCACAATCTACTGAAGTGTAACCTGACAACGTGCTGAACCAGTACATTTAGATTTCCCATCATAATTCCACACACGATGAAATAAATTCAAAGTAACCTGTCATAAATAAACTCAAGAAAGCAAACGTAGCGGAAACAAAATCAAGGTGAATTATAGCTAAGCCTATACCATTTCACTTTTGTGTGTGTGGTCCGATTTCTTACGCTGTACATTGTCGATGCTAAGTAATTTTTTGATGAAAGGCGGAGGAGCTGAAATGGATGTATTGCATTTATGAAAATGAAGTCGCTAAAAGAAACATGCTGTTTAGTAAGGTCTGTGATTAAGATATGTAGTGTGTGCACGTAGGTACACTCTTAAAAAAGTTTGTAGAAAGGTTTCAACGGCAAGCACATAGGTAGTAACTGCAGCGGTTACTACCTTTCTTGGACCGTTACTACCCTTTTGCTACCTCTTTACAACCTACGTTTGTAAACAGTTACTAGCTGCAACCGTTACTAACTTTTTGCGACCTGTTTATTACCTACGTCGTAAACAGTTAGTAACTGGAAATTAAAAGGTAGTAACTGCCGCCGTTACTACCTTTCCTGCCCCATTACTACGTTTTTGCTACCAGGCTGTTGACCATCTAATCCAAAATAGTGTGTCGTACTGATTCTGATAACTTATGAGAGGAGTCATCATAAGCTATCATTATTAAACGGGAAAACGACGCAGAAGTTATCCATGGACCAAGAAAATAGGTTTTGTTTTAAATTGTGCAACCGAGATATGTAGCCATCATTCTGATATTGTCGAAACAGAGAATTACAAGTTAACGAACCATAAGCAAGTGCTACACGCGTTGCAATATAAAATTGCAATAAACTTGGTAAATACAGCAAATTAACAAGACTGGTGGAACCAAATATTCAGACGGTCACAATCAGCCACGAGCACGGTCAAAATTAATCCACTGTGGAGTGTCTCCAAATATTGTCATTGTTACGGCGCGTCAAACTCCAAAAACGATTATTACATTTTAACCGCTGATATATTAGCCGTGTGAAGCATTCACATGCACCGAGAATGCATTCGGTACATTGTTTAGGTCACCGTACATAATGCCTTTTTGTGCACTGTTTATAAAAAATGAATAATGCACAAAATTTTTAATCTGCAAGGCTGCTTACAAGTCTTGTGCTGCGTCCCCAAACAAATGCAACCGGGTAGTAAAATATAGTGTCATAGGTTCACATTTGTTATAATTCATTCTGAAACACAAGTGCTCCCTTGTGCAGGACATGCACCTGTAAAGTAGAGGCTATGTATACCCCACATCTACTTTGACTGTAAGCGTTAAAATAGTGAACCTATAGGTTTGTGTATTCTTTTGTATTCTTCACACTCATGGCACACCACGCTTCATTACCTGAAGTTGTATAGTAATGAGACATTGATTGACCAACACTAGCAGCGGAAAAATGATGTGCCAAAATGAATAAACAAGGTAGCATCGGCTACCACTTTTCTTTTCTTTAAAAGTTAGTTACTTTAAAAGTTACCCATGGGTGGTAACGGCTAGGGTAGAAACAGTTACTAACTGCTGGTAGTAACAGCAAAGGTAGTAACTGTTACTACCCTCGCCGTCGCTAACTGCGCTTACTACCAGGATTGTAACATGTGTGAGAAACCATTACTACCCCAAAGCCAGCTAGTACTACCACCTTTTTTCTAATAGTGTAGAAGCGTTTTGCTTCTGTTATTGGATACTATTCAACTCATGGCAATCAGATGTTCCAAAGGACAAGAAAGCTGAGCAACGATCACACTGCAACCGCGATCTAACTATCATAAATCACATATGGTGTTTATATAAACAAAAAAGTTATTTTGAGGACCAACCGCGCTTGCTTGATATTGAAAGATACTAACAAGAGCAAAGGACGAGGACAAATAAAGCAACTGAGCCAGTCATTTTATTTATCCTATTGTTTGTGCTGTCAGTTTGTTTAATGAGGCAGCTGTTAAAATTCACACTTTTGAAGCATTCACATATTTTTTTATATTGTTGCACTCAGGACTCACGCTACGAATAGTATCACAATGGATTAACAGTGCAAAACTATCGAATAATTGGAAGAACTCCTTATTTTCTGCATCTCCTGGCTTGAAACTTTTCAGGGCATTAGAATACAGTTTCAATAAGTCTCCTGCTGACAATAAGGATTTAATCAGTGTTTGAAAGGTGTATAAATTTTGCATTGGCTACACAAAAGCTTAAGGGCTGTCAGAAAGCATGGAACAGACCTTGTGCAATCAAAAGTAACCAACGTCCCTGCCTTCCATGCTTTTGGGACGGGGGGGGGGGCGTTGACGATAGAATATACGCAGCAAGATAGCAAGATTCAGCAGCAATGTCGTTGTGCCAACCAGCCCGGCATGCAATTTCAAGAAATCGATAACCGCTCAACGATGTTAACCGTAACATAAAGCCAGCTGTGAACCATAGCGTATCCTAATTGGAGATGATCACACATGAATTTGGCCAAATCGACGCGTATTCGTAGTAATAGGTCGGCGAGGTCACTCATGAGTCGACTCACCCGGGCTCGCTCAGACTCAGATCGAACGGTGAGTCCGAGTCTGAGTGAGTTTGGGTGAGTAATGTTTTGGCGAGTTCGTGTCTGAGTGAGTCCAGCTGAAGAAAATGTTCGTGAGTGTGAGTCCGTATGAGTCCGGCTCGGGAAACTTTTTGTGAGTCTGAGTCTGAGTGATTTGAAAGCTCAAAATATATTTCATGAGTGAGTCTGCGGGAGCTCCACAAGTTTTGCCAACCTGTGCATAGCTCGCTCAGGAACATTGTACGAACCTTCCAACCTGCACATACTGTGTCCCAACTCACCGATTAACCCGGTTTACTTCGTGTCCTAAAGGCGTTTTTCGGGAGGAGATGTGTCGCGTAATTTTCTTTTACCGCATTAATACAGCTTCCGCTGTAAAGATATGGCTCCGTGTTGGTCAGTTCGTATAGGGAGCTTTCATGTGTGCGCGGCCCCTCCGTTTTTTAGGGTGGTGACAAGTTCGATCATAGTTGCTTATTACGGGCTTTGGCGGCCGCTATACATGGCGGGCCGCCATGTTGGTTCTCAGCGGTCGCTAGTTTACATTGAAGGTAGCATGGTTTTTTACTAGAGCAGGTTGGTTTCTTTACGTGGCAAGTTCTGAAAGTGGGAGGGTTGTTCCCTGAGGTTATTCGCCATTTTCTAGAATAGGAAGACTGTGTTCGTTGACTCGAGTTCATGTAATATACTTTGAAAACAGTTCGTTTCTCGCAGTGCACCCGCCGCATTTGGCGAGTGGTGGCGATTTTATAGAGGCCTATGTTTGCGATGCGGCGAACCTTGATATCACGGTGAACGTAACTAAAAGTCTGCGCGGCATTCTTGAAGCAAAAGTCACCTTGTCACTGCAGGCAGTTCAAAGGTGTTCTGGTGCCGGGCAGGAGTCCATGATATATTTTTTGATGGTGCCTGTGACCACGGGAGAGGCGGATGAAACGATCGCGTAGTTCACGATGTTCTCTCCACGCCAAATAACTTCGGCACCTTGTTTGTCACGCCCTATATATTGCTTCTATGCGTAATAAAATTCCTGCAGAAAGTTTACTTCCTGCGTGCAAATCTATACAATGCACTGCTTAGATACCTTACAGCTATTTAGCACTGGCGAAAATGAGAAAACTCGGTAATATCGTACCTACCCCTCTCCCCCCTCCCCCTTCAGCCAACAAGCCAGTAAATTAGGCTTGACAGAAGACAAAGACACGGGAGCAACAAGGAACGTTTTATTAGTAATGATAACAACATAACAACGTTAGCGATTGAAACAAGCAGCAATGTGCACGATTACAGATCAGAGCAAAGAAAAACATTACATAAAAAGAGGCACACAAAAATTGTAAAATGTCATATTGTGGTTTCAACTTTTCCCCCTTTATTTCGACATATGCCTTCACGTTTTGATACGTAAGGTAAGTTGCTTGTTTCAGTGAATATATATTTACATCGAAAATCCAAGGTTGTATACACATAAAACACATAACAATTGGTGCGTGCATACGTTATCACGTACTAAGCTTAGCACATTTTCTGCACAAGGACAGTGTTATGTTTTGCCGCTCATAAGTTGATCGTGCGGATGGGACAGCACCAGAAGCTTCGTTATTCAAAGTTTCTTTCTCGGATCTCTCTCGGTAACTATACACCACTTATCCTCTGGAATGCAAACTACGTCCGTCTCCTCCGCTGCTGGGGACAAATACACAATGTGAAACGAACCCGCTCTGCTAACCGGCTTGGAATGTTTGTGGTTTAGAGACAAGTCGCCGCGGCCGGGGGCAAACGCACAATGGCATTAAGCGACCCCGTCCTGCCTCCCCTGCCGGGCGCGAGCTCAGTGGAAGTAGGCGACACGCTCTGCCCGGGCGATCGGCCCAAAGTCGCAGCGATGCACGACCCGAGCACAGGGAAAGCAGAGAAAGTCAAAGGCCGCTTGCTATCTGCGGGGGCAATTACGTTCCGCGCGCAATCATTCAATTTCCGGCTTTGGAGGTTCGTCTCGGCTCGCTGGGTGTGGGAAAGGGCATGAATGGTGGTGGTGGTAGTGGTTAGAATATGAGAAAAGGCACCTAATTTCTGCAACCCGGTCGGCAGCACGGCGCAGTGCCTAGGCATGAATGTACCGGGTCTACAATGCCGATATCTCCCGAGCGTTAGAATTCCTGAGCGCGGGGGAGGTGGAGAGAGAGAGAGACATGATGGGAAAGAGTATCAAAACGCCTGTTTATACTGTAGAAGCGCTGCTGTCGAGAGTAAGGTCAGCCCAGTAGGGAGTGACTTAATCTTAGTGGAAACAGATTGGATGAGAGAATGTTGAGGCGGACCAGCAGTGGCCCCCTCCCCTTTTTCTTTGTTACCGCAAGATGCTTAAGACTGGAGGGAATCCGTTTCTCTTCAGTCGAGGCTGCAATCACTTAACTGATAGATCAGTACGACTCCGTACGATGCAACTTTTGTCTGGGCCGTAACCACTTGGTGGTCGAACAGTGAGACAAAGTACGTTGTATGTAGTAACAGTGTTCTAGGCTCTAACTTAAGAAAAGTTAAGTAGAAGAGTAAGGCGCTGTTGATGTCTGTGTTATCATGAGTGTGCTTCGGCAAGATGTACATATGACTGTAAATATTTCGCCGTAATATACCTTCAAGTTTTCATTACCTCCAACCTGCCTCCTTCTTCATCGACGCCGATCATCTCCTTGACGGGACTTCAATCCACATCAAGGAGATCAACGAACAAAAAGGAAAACTTAACTGGCGCAGTCGACATGGATCGGCGAGCTCTGCTGCACCATACACTGGACCAGCGCTGAGAGGACTGAGGGGCAAGGCATCCAACAGCCACCAGCGGCAAAGTCGAGACACTCCCACAGCAGCTAACGCCGGCACCGTGGAGGAGATCCGGGAACGACAGTGCATACAGCAAAGGGTGAGCAGGATTTCTTGCGTTCTTCTCTAGTTGGCATGGCAGTTTATGTGTAGAGCACATGGTGAGAACACGCGGGGGTGCTAAAACAATGGAGTCTAATGAAGATGAGGGTACGAGTGCGGCAGATGTGAATCGGAGTCGAGAATCATCCAATGATGGTATTCAAAATTCTGATCAGTCAAATGAGGCGACAGTGCTTACTCAGAGGCAAGAATCGATGCAGCAGGCATCTCAGGTTTTGCCGAAATCAAGCGAAGCGAGAACGCTCGAGCTTGAAATTCAAAAACTCAATCTTCAGATTCAGTACGAAAATTTATTGCAGGCTAGAATGAACGCGGAACGTCTCAATGGCACGTTCTTCAACTCTGGGTCGGAGACGGGTGATCAGAGGCGCCGGGGTTTCGATTCTGTTCAGCAATGTGCAAAAGTGCTAAAAGGGTTCCGCCTGCCGAGTGACGCGGATGTCCCATTATGGTTTGAGGAAGTAGAAAAACTTTTTGCTACTTACCAGGTACCGCACGAGAGCCGCGTGCATTTGGTTATGCCAGCGCTAACTGAGCGAGTCCGTTACCTACTGCGTAACCTCAACCCTGAAGAGAGTGCAGATTATGAGTCAGTTAAAGCAGCAGTGCTGACGGAACTGAAGCTTTCTCCTGCAGAGTACCTGCTGAGGTTCGAAAGAGCCGTAAAGCGTAAGGAAGAGACGTGGGCGCAGTTCGCGTCCCGCGTGAAAACTTATTTCTCATACTACCTCCAAGTGAGAGAAGCCGACACGGTAGAAGTGATGGCAGAACTCATGGTTGCTGACCGCATAAAATCGGGCCTTAGTACGGAGGGTCTTGAGTATGTGAGATTAAGGGAAGGCGAGGGATGGCTTAGGCCAACTGAGATCGCGAAAGTGCTCCAAACTTTCGAACAAGCGAAAGGGAAAGGGCGTGCTTCAAAGCAACCAACTGTAGAAATGGGGCAGAAGCCGGCGACACGAGTTGAGAAAGGGGCTCTGAAATGCCACTTATGTCACGGCTCAGGCCATTTCGCTAAAGAGTGCCCGAAGGCTAGTGATAAGGAGAACAACCCCAAGAAGACTACCGAGCCAAAGCGGAAGGTTCAAAAGGTAACGTTATCCCACGAGACGGATACTGAAATACCTACTGGAGTACTTAGCGCAAAGGTGAAGTCTCTGAAACACGAGGGTGAAGGCACAGATAAACTGCAGTTAATTCCTGTATCATGTGCAGGCATATCCGCAGATGCAATTTTGGATACGGGGAGTGAGATAACCATCATCCGGGAGAGTCTGCTTCCGCGAAGTGTTGTAGAGCCGTCTGGCACGGTAAGATTGGTGTCCGCTTTTGGTAGAACTATCGAGGCAAGGCTAGCTACGTTACCGGTCAAATTAAATAGCCCGCGAGAGGTTACGGAGCCTCAGAACGTCGACCTACTCTGCGCGTTAACTGATGAGCTCGTCGAGGGCACAGATTGTTTGTTGACCAAGCATGATTGGAAACTTTTGTTGAAGGCCAGCAGCCCTTTGGCACCCTGTCGAGCACCGGCCGAGCCTGCTCACGAGGCGGAACAAGCAGTAGAGAAACAAAAGGTAGTTGCCTGCAATCTTACTTTGGAGGAGAAAGATGATTCCGGGGAAGGGGCGCAAACTGATGGAGAAAGGGAGGCGTCATTAGGCCAAAGAGTAGAGTTCCGCAATGTGCAGTTGGGTGACACTACGCTAAAGAAATGTTGGGAAGATGCGCGTAGTGGGAAATCCGGCATGTTTATTTCAGACGGACTATTATACCACTGCGACTCAATAGCAGGCACTCGAGTGAGTCAGCTAGTTGTCCCCAAAGATAAGCGCACAGAGGTGATGCACTTAGCACACGAGTCACTATGCGGGGGGCACCTAGGGTCAAAGAAAACAAGAGCTCGCATTAGGTATAATTTTTTTTGGCCGGGTATGGCGAAGGAGATATTAGAGCATTGTCGTTCGTGCCATGAATGTCAAATTCGTTCAGACAAGCGTCGCACGGATAAAGTGCCTATAACTCCGCTCACTAGACCCGAGCACCCTTTCCAAGTTGTCAATGTAGATGTGATCGGACCCCTAGACACACCGTCAGCGAGAGGGCATAAGTACGCACTGTGCTTAGTGGATCTTTGCACGAGGTGGCCAGAGGTGATCCCACTGCGCTCTTTAACAGCTAAGGCGACTTGTGATGCACTGATTGAGATATTCAGTCGCACAGGCGTTCCGGAGATGATCTGCTCCGATCAGGGCACTAATTTCAAATCGCAGCTCACACAAACGATGCTGGAGAAATTAGGTTGCATGCCAAGATTTTCAACCCCAGAACACCCAGAGAGTAATGGAGTTGTAGAAAGGTAGAACCGAGTACTCAAAAACATGTTGTATCATGTCATTCAAAGAGACTCCAAGAATTGGGACAAATTGATCCCAATGGTTTTATGGGCTTATCGGGAAGTCCCCCATGAGGTAACCGGAGTAGCTCCGTTTCGTCTATTGTATGGAAGGAATCCCACGGGACCGCTTCTAATACTGCAGAAGACTTGGACGGGAGAAATGCCGGTGCCCGCAACATTGAGAGAAAACCCCGCCAAGTATTTACAACAGCTTAAAGAGCAGCTCGAGACGGCCGCTAATATAGCTGAGCTAACTAGTGCAACTCATCAGGAGAGTTACGCCGGTGCTTATAATCGCAGCAGCAGGCTCAAAGCTTTTAATGTTGGCGACCAAGTTGTGGTTTTCGACAATGATCGGAGTGGTAAAATGTCGCCTAAATGGCTAGGCCCATTCACAGTGGTTGGACGTGAGCGCGAACATTCTTACCGCGTTGAAACATCTGAGGGAAAGGTGAAAAGTGTCCACGCCAACAACATTCGACCTTACTATGCAAGAGTCAGTCATATTGGGGTCGTCTTCGATGAGGACCATGATTTTGGGGAGGTGGAATATGCCCCACAGCCAACCACTGTGAAGCGGGAAGAGCTAGTGGTAACGAGCGAGAAGGTTGCTCACCTTGATGCTGATGCGCAGGCGGAAATACAGGCGGTGTTCCAAAAACATTGCACACTCTTTGACGGCACTCCGGGTATAGCAAAGGTAGATGAACATAAGATAGAAGTAGAACCGGGTCACCAGCCAAAAAGGGCGTTTCCGTATCGGGTACCGGAACTATTAAAGAAAGAAGTCAGCCGGCAAGTTGACGAACTTTTGACTTGGAAGTTGATCTACACGGAGAGTGAGTTTGCACACCCGGTAGTATGCGTCGGAAAAAAAGATGGGACTATCCGCATGTGTGTGGACTACAGAGCGCTAAATGCCGTCACCAAAGCGGATGCGTTCCCGATGATGAATCCCCAGGAATTAATTTTCCGAGTAGGCAGAGCGCAGTTCATTACGGTAGTGGACCTTAGGCGCGGGTACTGGCAGGTACCGATGGAAGAAAAGAGTCAGAAATTCACCGCATTTGTAACGCATGAAGGTCAGTACGCATGGAAAGTAATGCCTTTCGGGCTGAAAAATTCCGCGGCAACCTTTCAAAGAATGGTAAACAAACTCTTGTCGCAACATCAAGTGTATGCTACGGCATACCTAGATGACATTGCTATTTTTTCTAGCACTTGGGAGGAGCACTTAAGGCATCTCGACATTATTCTTAAGGTCTTAGAGAAGGCGGGACTGAAAGCCAGCCCGGAGAAGTGTCAGATTGCGCAATCCCACATACATTACCTGGGGCATATTGTCGGTTCAGGGACACACGCACCAGACCGAGAAAAGATAGGAGCAGTTAAGAACTTGGTACCACCGCGCACGAAAAAGGAACTACGCAGCCTGTTAGGACTTTGCGGCTACTATCGAGAGTACGTCCGAGGATATGCAGAGGTGACGAGCCCGCTCACGCTGTTAACAAAGAAAGCTGTACCTAATAAGATACCCTGGCCGGAGGAAGCTCAGGCGGCATTTGAGACTCTCAAACGATCTTTGTGCGAGGCTGTGGCGCTAAACACCCCTGAGCCATCTCAGCCCTACTGGCTTTTCACAGACGCATCAGCTACGGCGGCGGGAGCATGTTTGGCACAAATGTCAGCCGAGGGAGAAGAGAAGCCCATTGCCTTTGCAAGCCACCGCTTCTCACCGACCCAGATGCGTTGGTCGACAATTGAGAGGGAAGCGTTCGCAATAATATGGGCCTTAAAGAAGTTCGACTACTGGCTTTTCGGTGCCATAGTAAACGTCGTTTCCGACCACAATCCGCTGTCGTACCTTACAACTTCGACTCCGCACGGGGCGAAATTAACAAGATGGGCGCTGGCTTTACAGCGATATCATGTGTCGGTACAACATCGGAAGGGAGTATGTAACGGTAATGCGGATGCGTTATCTAGGCTTCAGAATAGTTCATGGAAGCCATCAGAATAACAGTGCCATGCCAACTGGGGGGGACGTGAATGTTCCTGCCCACGTGCTGCTGTATATTGTGGACTGTGTGATTGACAATTCAAGAAACAGACACTAGTGATCTCACTGCTTGAAGCAGCAATGCTGTACTTGATTGTTTAGCATGTATTTGTTTTCGTTTAGTGTATTCTTCTGTAGTGTTGACTTGCAATTGTGTTTAATGCTTGTGTACAACTGTGTGTGGTTAGAAAATCCAGTGACTTAATCGCGGCAGTGCTTTATCGTATCACTGAGCGTAAGACAGCCCAGTATACTCTTTAGGGGGGACGTGTTATGTTTTGCCGCTCATAAGTTGATCGTGCGGATGGGACAGCACCAGAAGCTTCGTTATTCAAAGTTTCTTTCTCGGATCTCTCTCGGTAACTATACACCACTTATCCTCTGGAATGCAAACTACGTCCGTCTCCTCCGCTGCTGGGGACAAATACACAATGTGAAACGAACCCGCTCTGCTAACCGGCTTGGAATGTTTGTGGTTTAGAGACAAGTCGCCGCGGCCGGGGGCAAACGCACAATGGGATTAAGCGACCCCGTCCTGCCTCCCCTGCCGGGCGCGAGCTCAGTGGAAGTAGGCGACACGCTCTGCCCTGGCGATCGGCCCAAAGTCGCAGCGATGCACGACCCGAGCACAGGGAAAGCAGAGAAAGTCAAAGGCCGCTTGCTATCTGCGGGGGCAATTACGTTCCGCGCGCAATCATTCAATTTCCGGCTTTGGAGGTTCGTCTCGGCTCGCTGGGTGTGGGAAAGGGCATGAATGTACCGGGTCTACAATGCCGATATCTCCCGAGCGTTAGAATTCCTGAGCGCGGGGGAGGTGGAGAGAGAGAGAGACATGATGGGAAAGAGTATCAAAACGCCTGTTTAAACTGTAGAAGCGCTGCTGTCGAGAGTAAGGTCAGCCCAGTAGGGAGTGACTTAATCTTAGTGGAAACAGATTGGATGAGAGAATGTTGAGGCGGACCAGCAGTGGCCCCCTCCCCTTTTTCTTTGTTACCGCAAGATGCTTAAGACTGGAGGGAATCCGTTTCTCTTCAGTCGAGGCTGCAATCACTTAACTGATAGATCAGTACGACTCCGTACGATGCAACTTTTGTCTGGGCCGTAACCACTTGGTGGTCGAACAGTGAGACTAAGTACGTTGTATGTAGTAACAGTGTTCTAGGCTCTAACTTAAGAAAAGTTAAGTAGAAGAGTAAGACGCTGTTGATGTCTGTGTTATCATGAGTGTGCTTCGGCAAGATGTACATATGACTGTAAATATTTCGCCGTAATATACCTTCAAGTTTTCATTACCTCCAACCTGCCTCCTGCTTCATCGACGCCGATCATCTCCTTGACGGGACTTCAATCCACATCAAGGAGATCAACGAACAAAAAGGAAAACTTAACTGACAGCTCATCAAAAAGAACAAATGAAGTCAGCTACACGAATGTTCATTTTCATAGTAACAGACAGATGTCAACACAGTATGCTCACAGAAATGCGTTCTTTTTATAAGCAGTAACGTTTAAATTGGATTGGGGCCTTTTAAAAAGCTGTTACTCAAGGTTCACTGCAGCACACCTCTTACTTGACTGACCATTCACCCTTTGTGCCTGTTTTTGCCTAAGATGAATCGTTAGCCTTGTCCTAACATACTTTTCCAGCAGCAACTTTTCTACCTGTGCACGATGGATTTTGCAGGGCTCCAGTCGCATAGTTGCTGATCTGCGCAATGCACTCAAAATGCTCGCGAATGGGGTTTTTAGCGCCAAAATTCTGTCTTTGTCGGCAAAGGCCTTGAAGCGTTCTACGCATTCAGTGAGCACTTCCATAACAGCTCGGCTAGGCTGAATGAGCTTTCCAGCGCCCTGAGCGTATTCTTTAAGCTTAACGAGAGTGCTGTATTTATCTTCATTTCCTACCAGTGCCGCTTTGCAGTCCTTGCACTCGTAAATAAATTTCAAAATGGACTTCAGTAGAAAACTTCCTACATATGTAAGAATGCCACGTTCCACTACAGTGGTTGCTTACTGAAGAACGTTTTCGAGCTCTTCTGCTTCCTCGTTCTCCTCACTTTCTTGCGCAACTTGTGCCTTGAAACTGGGGTCCAGGAGGTCAGTTAAGTGCGAGCTGTCATCCTCGTTATAACTAGATGACGTTTGCATGTTCAAGTATTGGCTGGCACATATCATCTTTAGAGCACACTTCACATCATACGCACTTCGGATGGGCTTCCTGAGTCTTACAACAGAGAAAACATTTTCAAGACAATACTGTATCAGTCTACCTGTAAGCAGGTACCAGTAGCCACGTTTCTTCAGCAGTTCGTCGAACAGGCACAGCACAACTGTCGTTGATATCAAGAGACCGGCTTGGAAAGGTTTCCAGTGAGCAGTTTTGCCCATGTTGATGCGGCAGAAAGTTGTACAAGCCAGTTGAAGGATTTTAACCGCATCTTCATGTTTTGAGGGATCAAAATAGCTCAAAGCAACCACTGGGTGCCGTGATGACATGAGTGTGTACCATTTGCTCACTAATTCAAGAAACCAAGCTGTTGCCTCTGCTTCAGGCATTAGCTCTCCTTGTTTGACCAGGTATCTGATAGCAGGAGGGGCTTCGCGAAACATTTGAACGGCTACATTCACCTTCATCTTAGGGAAGTGCCCACTGTCAATGTGCATGTCAGACAACTTGCTCGCAGTCTTCAGGTCATCGTCAGAGTCAAATTCTAGGTCTGCTTTAATATGATCAAAGCTTACAATTTCTCCAGGAAGATCTTGCTCTTTAACGGTTTCTTGTCCTAGTGAAAATGTTTTTGAACGAAGCAGCTGGACGCGAATGTTTTTCAAAACATGCGCTGGGTCAGCCATAAAGAACAACATCTGGTCTGAAAGGTGCGGATGTGATACAGAACACACGGTCTCTGATTGTCTGTTGCTCAAGAATCTCAGTAGGCGCCATACTGCCCGAATAGCTTATCCCATGTCATTGGTTACCACAAGCACTCACAACGAGATATTAAAGCAGAGCTCAATTAAATGAAACACAAGATCTTTAAGAGTGCCCCGTCGACTGATCGCCCAGTGAAGTGGTAGGCTATCACCTGCTTCCACCTCGTGTTTAGCCCACCGATCATGAACACAGGGGCATGGTTGGCAACTTGCACATTTGACTGTGGTAGCGTGGTACCCCCGAAAAGGCAGTCTAGAGAGCGGTCGTGATCGAAACCCTAGCTGATTTCCATCTCATCCAAGAGTAACACGCAGTCCTTTTCTATGTCGTGCATTGTCTCACTTTTGAGCTTTAAAACATATAGTACCTCATGAAGAATGCCTGGCAAAAAAGTGGATGTTCTGAAGTCTTCTAATGGGGGTCCTGTTCGAAGGTAATGGATACGACAACGACCTCAGTAGTTCATATCCTGTTGTGCCACATGCATGTTTAATCTGAAGTGCTACTCTTATAGTCTTTTCAGATCATTTTGATCCCTTCGTAGTCTTTCTCGCCAGAGCAGCTGTTTGGTCATTGTTCAGAAAGCTTGCAGTAGTTAATTCGCGTATTTCTTTTTCAGCAGATGCCAGTTTTTTTCTTGCACTTTTGAGCTGTGATTTTGCTTTCTCATGCAGTCTTTGTAAGCTCTTGTACTTGCGCATCAGGTCAACGTTTTTTTTTCGAAGTTCCGCATTCTCTCGATGAATCAGGATCGTACCTCAGCTGCACTTTTTGCAGTTGTGAAGAGGTGTGAAGATAGCGCTTCTACTTCTCCACACTCAGGCTGATTTTTGAGTGTTGAAGTACCATTTTCAATTGAGGGTGACCCACTTGGTACAAAGCTATGAGAAGATTCAAGACAAGACATCTGGGTTAAATTCTGGACATATGTGTCACTGAAATGAAAATACTGATGCGCAGAGGCTAACGATTCTCGTGTGCAGCAGGATTGATCAGCACTGCCACTCTTAACGTTATCAAGAGGGACAGATGGCACAAGAAATTTCTGAGATGCGCTTTGGCAATTTTTGGGAACATTTCCTGTAGTAGGAACAGACGCTGCTGCGCTCACAAGTACAACTGGCAATGATGCGCAATGAATACGTAAGTCACGAGCATCGCCCATGTCAGCTGGAATACCAACTCAGTTGGCAGCCAAAAATTCACAAGCAGAACTAGCACTACCAGAACTGTCAGCGGTGTTGCTTGGGGTGTCACCAGAATGTAGACTTAGCTGAACAGTGTCTACATCTGCGGAGGCACAGTTTGGCTCCACAGCACTGGTTGCTGCAGAAATCACATTCGGCACTGGAGCCACCTGTGATACCTGAGCACTGGATGTCCTGTGTTGTACGCCGGCGACTCTGTCACTTGAGAGATCTGGATGCCGAGGCGGTACGTTTGATACAGCAGTCTGATTTGTTGGGGGCAATCTGTGCTTTGGAAGAGCTGAAAGAGTTAACAAAGCCACTTTAGTATAACAAAGCTGCTTTAGTATTATTGCTGACAAGTACAAAGGTGACATTTCAGATTTCCCACTCACTATTGGAAGAAGTAAGCCATTATTGAGTTTGTAAAAAAATCACACTCAAACTCTGGCCTTTAGGTAAGTCTTTTTGACAAAGCTCGAACAAAGTCACAAGCGTAGTTTACAAGCATTTACGCATGCGCGAGCAATGAATTGTCAAAACAATTAAAAAGCACATTCAACTGAGCTCACTTACGGCGAAAAGAAACAGCGTCGGGATAGCATCTAGCCTTAGTTTCTTCAAACCGTCCTGCCTCCTTTGCTCGAAGCTTGTGTCCTCGAAGTGGGCCTTCAACAAAGCAATAATGCGAAAAGTCATTGAAGACACGAAAGACACGAACGTCTACAAATGTAGTCCATATAGAGCTATAAATAAAACTGATATCACGACATAAAATCATCGTTGTGGCAGTTTATGAAAAACAGGACAAAAAATTCCGATGCTGCACCACTCTCCCACGCAGCATATTTGAGTTATGAGCAAACAACCGGAATCCTTGGTGCTGCACAGAAACAGACGTGTTTAGGACAGACAGACAGACAGAGAGACAGACAGACAGACAGACAGGCGGACGGACGGACGGACGGACGGACACACAAGCAGACAGACGGACGGACGGACGAACGGACACACAAGCAGACAGACGGACGGACGGACGAACGGACACACAAGCAGACAGACAGGCGGACGGACGGACGGACGGACACACAAGCAGACAGACAGGCGGACGGACGGACGGACACACAAGCAGACAGACAGGCGGACGGACGGACGGACACACAAGCAGACAGACAGGCGGACAGACGGACGAACGGACGGACACACAAGCAGACAGACAGGCGGACAGACGGACGAACGGACGGACACACAAGCAGACAGACAGGCGGACAGACGGACGAACGGACGGACACACAAGCAGACAGACAGGCGGACAGACGGACGAACGGACGGACGGATGGACGGACACACAAGCAGACAGACAGGCGGACAGACAGACGGACGGACGGACGGACGGACGGACAGACACACAAGCAGACAGACAGGCGGACAGACAGACGGACGGACGGACGGACGGACGGACGGACCGACAGACAAGCAGACAGACAGGTGGACAGACGGACGGACGGACACAAGCAGACAGACAGACGGACGGACGGACGGACGGACGGACGGACGGACGGACACACCAGCAGACAGACAGGCGGACAGACAGGCGGGCGTACGACGGACGGACGCGAACAGTAAATCAGTCGCATTCTATATCATTAAAACAAAAACTTTACTGGCACAGTTGAGCAAGTTAGGGTGTTATTTTCGCCTGGCCTTGAAGCGAAGATCAAATACCCCGTGGCAAGACGCGCAAAATTTAGTTGTTGCGTTGCAGTTGTGCAAGGCTCTACCACGGCCGGACTGGACAGGCACGCGAGCCGTGACTCTACAGGGAACGCGTTCGTCGGCTCGTTTATCCACATCTTCAATTGCACTTTAAGCGTCCGGGGTGAAAGTTGCAGGAGCGCACACATCTGCCAGCAAAGCAACACGCGAACGCTAGCGTCTGTCGGTGGTATACGGGCACGGCGTTTTTCGCGTCGAATGCGGCGACGGCTTTGGAAACTCAAGAAAAGAAGACAGCGAGTGCACGCAGTACGGCCCGTATAACTAGCCATTTCGTTCGGTTAGCAAACTGCGCTTCGGCGACGATAATAAACAAGCGTAACCATTAAACACGCTTTCGTTGGCATAACCAGGCCTAGCTGAGCTAAGCTGCAGCCAGGATTCGTCACACGACAAAGCAAATCATTTCACGAAATTTGCGGTGATAAACTCAATCCGCTCGCGAGTCGCAATGCAACAGGTACTCACCTCACAAACACGAGAGGAAGCAGTCGGCTCCCAGCAGTCTCGCTTAACTTGCGCAATCCAGCGTGGCCGCTCTGACTGCTCCACGTTACTGCTCCACGCAATCAGCGTGGAGCAGTGGCCGGGAGAACCAACATGGCGCTTGCGTCGTCCCGTTGCCATTGAAACCTGGACTGGCAACATTGTGTTTTGGTGGGCGGCAGCAACTGGTGGGTCAAAGGCTAGCACCACCCTAAAAAACGGAGGGGCCGCGAACACATGAAGGCTCCCTAAGTTCGTAAGGTATAAGCCGCAACCAGTCGTCGACGCGAAGATTAACTTTGTGAATTACATTTGATTCCAGCAACAATTAATTCAAACTTTTCACTTTTATGCTGCACTTTTTATAGTTTGACAATAAAAGGTGCAAGGATAGAGCATCCTAACATCTTTCTGTACAATATCTAAGCCTTTAAATTACAGGTAATAGCGCAAAATTTGTTCCGTATGAAGCCCTAAAGCGGAGCAATGTTGCAGGCTCTAGTTAGTGAGGAGTTGTTTTCAAAACTGGCTCCCACGAAACCTAAGTGCCGGGATTACCGTGATCAAGAAGGTGGTATCCCCAGGGAGAGGCTCGAGCGTTGTTTTGCGCTCGTGCTGACCCCGGCCTCTACTTGGTCAGAGGGGCACATAATTTTTGGTAGTGGGGAATAGCGTTCGCGCTATCCTCTAACAATCTAAGGAGAAATCAGAATTGTGACACGGTGTTATTCGTACCACGCGGGGTGGCTTTTTCTTCTTGTTTAAGGACAAATGGACTTTCAAACAGTTCAGAAAAGAAGGCGAGGTGAGCTACGAGTCAGGTGCAGTTGGGAGTTGATAGGCGGTCAGGTGGTATTCTACAGAGCTAATAAAGGGCAACAAAACCTCCTACTTAGAGATAGCGCATCAGCCTAGCATGCCATGACAAAATTCGGTTCCAATACGCATGCCGGACCATTCTCAATCGTATATTTACATAAAACGCGTGATGAAGGGATCGCTAAAGAACAAGAGCTCTGAGGCGTGGCCTCACTGGCGACCAGCTGCTGGTAATGCACTCCTCACCAGAGCAGGATTGACCACCCTGGTGCAGTACCTGGTCCCAACCTCCTATAAATAACGCAATTAACCCTTGGCCGTCAGTCCCCAGCGGCTGCGAAGCAACTGTCTAAAGCGGTGGCCCGACCTGCGACGCAGCGAAGGGTGCTGTTATGCCTGCGAGTCCACATCGAACGTGTATGCCTATGAAAAAGGCAATCTGTGTCAAGGCCAGCACGCGAGCCCGCCTGACGCGAACAACTCAACGGCGTCATCACGCGGCGGCGCCTTCCTGTCTGGCGAGTCTCACGCAATACGTGGCGACGTCACTCGTCCTTGGGTGCAGCCACGTGCAGTGGCTCCGTATTTGATGAGAATGACGCGGCCCAGCGGTGACCCCATTGGAGGATTCTGACCTCACGACCAGCGGCGCTTCTGGTTGGACATTTGGTTACCCAAAAAATCCATCCAGTGCATATAAAAAAAGCGCTGCGGCGCGTCGCGAGTAGATCTATGTGTCAGAGAAAAGAGCTCGGCTCTTCGAGTCTCCAAGCTGTCGGCCCCAGTGCCGAATTTTTAATGCCTCTGTATATATGCTGTACATAAACCTTGTTTAACTCACCGTCGTCTCGTCTGCTCGTCTATCAGCTCTGCGCAGAAGCAGTTGCGAGCTGAGAAACCTACGCTACCAAACGGCTGGTGACCTTCCCGGCGGAGTTCGAAGCAGTGGCGCCTTCGGGAGCGTGTTGGCGTCGCCGTCTTTCGTAGTAGTGGTTGCAGCCGTGAGATTCGTGGCGCCCTTCGTAACGTCGTCGGAGGCGCGCTTCGCAACAGTGCTAAGAATCTCTGAGTCGAGACAGGCCGCCATTGTAATCTGAACTTGGCTGCTTTCAACGCTAGAACACTATCTGCTAGCCTAGATGTGCTTTTGCTGGAATTATAAGGTGCTAAATGGGATGTAATATGGCTCAGCTAAGTTATGAGTAAAGACAAATGAGGCTTATACAGTGCTGAAGAACTAACACGTCCTATGCTACCGTGGATTAGTTGAAAGGAAAGGACTAGAGGTGGGATATTTTATACGAGTATCCCTGTCCTCATAGAATCACTATAGCATCAGTGAGAAGGTGGCAAGTATCACAATTAAGTTTATAAAAGGTACACATTTCGACAGACGCAATCTGCTAGAAGCCCATGTTCTGATATTTAGAAGCCCCTTAACCCCACGTCGTCGAACTTTCGGGGCCTCCACCACGGCATCTTTCACATTCGTACCGGGTATTTTTGGACGCATAACCACCAACATTTATCATGAGAAGTATAACCGCTTTCTGTGCAGCAAGGGAAGGCCAAGTAGTAGAAAAAAGTCACAGCATATCTTTGGAGTGAATGATGATGAGTGGGGCGAAGCGTCCGTCCGCCTGTGCGTCACTCAATTCGTCTATGCGTCCGTCCGTCCGTATGTCTGTCTGTATGTATGTATGTCCATCCATATAGTGAACACTTCAAGTACCACCATCTCAAATCTTTTCATCATATACTAGTACAACCATTCAGCGGAAATTTCACGAACTGAACGAGAGGTGGCTACTACGACCACGACACGGGACATTAGATCCACGGCGTAAGGAGCTTCACCCCTAAAAGCCCGGAAAATACAGGGACGACAAGTCAACTTTCGCTACAACCCTACAGCAAAAACCAGCGTCACTGGGTACCAGCGTCCAGCGCCATGCCTGACTATGGGCCCAGTACGGTGCTGGTACCAGCGCCTCCCAGCGCAGGTACTGGGACGCTGGAGCGGCAGCATCCCAGTACAATGCGCAAAATGGCTTCACATGGTTAAAATGTGGGGGCTTATTCGCCATAAATAAATAAATATATAAGGGAAATAGCCCGCATTCACATTAAAAAAAAATTGGCTTGAACTCGCCACCTTGAGATTACGAACTAAGTATCTACCCACTACACCACGCCAGAACGTACATGGTGGGTTGTGAAATGACTATCCGAAGAACACGCCGTTCGACTTCATGTTTACAAGTCGCACAGCCAAGATTGACGCTATATTTCATTCCCAATAACAATGGCGTCTTAATTCGACAGTGACGAACGGCTTCCGGGCACCGAATGACGCGCGGATATCAGCAAGAGTGCAAAGTTTTTTGAAGCATTCACGTGTTAACTCAGAAAAATCTCAAATTTACTGGAGGAGCAGCCACAGATTGGCGTCTGTTGCTGCCGATAGTCTTTTTTTTCCCTTTGATAGTCGGTTCTCGCACTTGCTACTGGTCAACATGTACAGATTATTTGAAATGTCTTGTTCGGTAGATATCAGCGCACATGAGTGAATATTGAGTAGTTTTTTTTTCGCGCAAGCGACGATGTAGCAGTACACATCCAGCGTGCCAGATTACATATTTGCAGTTATATCGATACCTGCAACTAAGAAACCGCCGAAGAAATTACTAATCCAATCTCCTAAAAAAGTGTGCTAGTGTTTTAGTTTACTAACGTGTACCAAATTACCAACTCAAAATTGCGTGTTCTTACACACGAGTCAGAGAAGTACCGGCTCCTGCGCTCAGAAGGAAGCTTTCGGTGACAGCCTGCGTTGCTGAAAGCACGACACATTGATCGTCGCCGCTCCTTGTGTGGGCACCGCACACGCAAAGAAATGGTTGATTTAGGCTCAGGGATGTCTAAACTGTACTTTACAGTCATTCTTACACTTTCGAACTGTGCCTACTTGAAGTAAAAAGCACTGGCAGCATGTACACCGACGTGGCCTGCGCGGCCTCGCTGGGACGGGGCACTGCAGGGCCGCTCTCGAAGCAGCAGAGTTGCTATGCTTGAAGTTTCTGCACTCGAGCTTTGTAACATTTCTAACTGTTACCTAAACTGTACCTGAAGTAAGTAGAAGGTCAATCATTGCCAGAAATGCATTTACGGAGTGGCGATACCGAGTGACAGCCGTTTTTCTGGCCTCCGCTGGCAGTATATACAGCGGGCGTGCCAGTGTACAGATATATGCAGTTATATGAATACATACAATTAAAAAACACCAGTAGAAATACTAATGGAATCCGCTGAAAACGTATGCCAGGGAGTCAGTTCCCGAAGGCGTACCAAATTACCAACTGGAAATTGCGTGTTCTTACATATTAGTCAAAGAAGTACCCGCTAAGTGTGGCCGGCATGCAGCTTTCGGTGGCAGCCTGCGTAGCTGAAAGCGTGACGCATCGATCATCAGCGCTCCTTGTGCGAACATCAACACAAAGTAAAATAGTTCATTTAGGTTCATGGATGTCTAAACTATACTTTACAGTTATTCTCACACTTTAAAATTGTGTGTAAACGAACCAAGAAGCGCCGGTAACATATACACCGACGCGGCCGGCACGACAGGCTTAATTTAATGCTCACTGGGCCATGCGTGAGACCACTCTCGACGCGGTGAGTTGGGATGGTTGAACATTCTCCATTTGAGCTTCGGAACATTTCTAACTCTTACCTGAAGTAAGTAGAAGGATAAGCATGGCCAGACATCCATTTATGCGGTGTGGGGGAATCGAACGACAGCTTTTTTTTCTCGCCTCCGCTGGGAAACCTTGCGAAGCGATCGAGAGAGCTCATTTACGTTTCGTCAACCCTGCGGCAAAAACAGTTTCCTGTATCTGTTAGGAGTGGCGTGCAGCTGCTGTCTTACAAAAACTGACACTTGGAATCGTTACAGCAATACACAGCTGATGCGAGTATGGCCGGTATACGCGGGGGCATATGCGAAAAAGGTGCATTTAAATTGCTGCGATACGCACGTGTGCCGCAAAAGGTACGTATGCTCGGTATCTGTTAGGGTAGCATCTCTCCGTGCCATCGAATCAAGCGCTTTATATTCAATGACACCCAAACATAACACCGCACACGCTACAATAACGTGCACGCTGCGCTGGTAGAAACAGTGCGGCTCCAGTACTCACCAGCGCATGCTAGTGAAAATTCCAGCGCGTCCAGCGCATCGCAGTGTGCCTCAGCATCACAGTGATAAAGCCAGCGCTCCTACCAGTGTGACACACCTTTTTCACAGTGCGCCCAGCGAAGTGCCAGTGAATACAAGCGTGTACCAGTGTCTCCAGCGAGTACCAGGCCAAAAAAATGTACTGGCATCACGTCGGGGACGCTGTTTTTTGCAATAGGGAAATTAAAAAACCTAGCACTCAACATTGCCAAACGCTACCATTCGACAGTGAAATCATTAAATGCAAGCCAACCCCTTCAAGATCTGCCATCGGTGGAATCTTTCGCCACGGTGAAAAAGTTTCTCAGTTTTCACCAGTCGTGCAGCAGAGCAAGACTAATTGGCACTGGCTTGTCCAGGTTTGGCTATAGGCACACGTTGATTCACACGCTCATACAAAAAAATGTTCCCGCGATCAGATTGCGGTTCACGAGTATTAGCTAGGTATCGATAGCGTTCCATTGAAAATCACTTCGCAATCGTAGCACCAAGTAGCTTGTTTCTCTAAATAAGCAATTGGCCTAATTTGCATATTCGAAGCTGATCTCGAGTATGTTGCATATTGTGTTCACCTAAGCCTAAATAGGTATTTAACAGAATTAGCACTATAGTTAGGCTCAGTCTACTAGTATTAGACTAAACTCCGCACACCCTACCTTGCGTGGCATGACTATAGGTTCAAGAATCTCAGCTATAGGCTTAAATAGTGTTTATCGCAGTGTGATTGGATTAGCTTGGTTATGCGTGGCTAATTAGGTTTTACAATGTTCAACATAGCTTTAGAAGACTTGCCTATGGTTACATTGCCTTAGCTAGGCACAGCTCCTCTTAATTTTGCTTGACGCCGCCGCCGTGCCAACATGATCAGTGCTTCTATACGCCACGAACCGGGCAAACGGTGATCTTGTCAGCCACTGATGGTAAAGAAAAAAAAACGTTTGACTGCCTTTACGATTTTTTGCCGTTGAATCGGGGTACCGTACTAGCCTCTTTAAGGGGGTGGTCTCACTCCGGGCGCAACCACTCCGCCTTTTACGCATTGTTTGCGGATGCACTGGGCTCGCTGCGCTTCACAAAGAAAACTGAATTGGGCTACTTCAGATAGCTAATTATCCCCTCTTTGAAATGACTTTTTATTTTATTGCCTGGTCGGAAGTGTTGCCTAGTAGCAATGAAAATAGTGTGAGCAACAAAAGCATTTTCGCTGCACAAGCCTCCGTTGTACTGCGAGTACGGCGAAACTATTCAATGGAACAAAGCGGAATTTACTGTACCTCTAGACCAAGTGCGACTCAAGGTTTCTGTTATGAGATATTGGACATAAACTTATTAGTAATTTCTTACGTTCCAGTAAAAATGGGTGAAATAGTGAGGGTTTGTGTAGGAATATCTTTTTTTCTTTAGATAGCAGAACCATATTATTTAGTGGCTATGTAGACTACATTAGACTTATTTTCCATACGAAGTCGCTTAGTGTTTTGAGAAAACTAGATGAATTATTATTCTGTATTCTGTCAATTGGGCAGTTTATGGCTGTACTTGGTCACGCATTACCGACGAAGCGACAAAACTATACTAGGGTGATTCCATGAGAGATCGACACGGCTCCAAAAGTTGATATTTTAGATTTCATTGAGTATTTTATATTTCGTGCACCTCTCAGCAGGTAGCCCGAAAGTCAACTTCGTTTTATGATTAACGGCATAACTTACGAGAAAAAAAATACCAAAATTCACCAACACGGAGGCACCAATTTCGTCACCTGTCATTTTCGAAAATTGCAGATGCTATAAAAAGACAAAAATTTTTGGTTTCAAGGAAGAGATTTTTTACCAATAATGCAAATCTAATGAAGAATGAATTCGTACGGTTTCAAGTTTGCAGACCTTAAGAAAATAGCTTTTATAAATGTCTAATTTTGCAATAGTTTTAAATAAGTTACGTATTCCGCATTTTGTTTCCTCCGAAAGTAATGCAAGCAGCGTTTTCAAACTTGACAAGTTTTAAGGATATAGTGTGTTCATTAGGTACATAAATTATTGCTGCCGTAGGGCAAATGTAAATTTTTATTTATTGCCTCAAAATTCTCATATTGGCAGAAGTGTACTCCACTGAAATTTGAATAATAAAAAAACCCCATCTTCGATTTTTCTTAAAATCTCGTAAACAGACAACCGAAGGCTGGCATACAGTAATATAGAAAAACATATTACAATATTTTGTTTTAGCGACAATATTCATGGTACAAATCAGAGCTTTTCGAGAATGCGCTGATAAGTTGAGAAATCTAGAAATCGGAACGGAAAAGCGGCAATAAGCTTCAAACGCGAGTAAACGTGACCGCATTTGGTGAAGAAAGGCTGTTTTAGCAGATAGGAGTAACTATTTTGAACACGGTATTCTACAGTATCTGAATTCACTCTTATACGTAGAGCACTGAGACTTCTAATATGTGGTGCCTTTCCATTACTGACCCACAGATGGAGCTGCTGTGACGGCCATGTGTTTGCAACACATTGTGTAAGAGAATTGAATGTTGAATGAGTTCATAAACGATTCATAACAAATTTTTATCATTTGGGGCACGAAGACTGTCGCATTAAACTGAAGAACACGCTTTAGGGCAAGTTGTCATCCGTCGTCTGCTCTACAAATGAATTGCTGTGCGCCGCATCTCGGAGGCAATGCTTTAGATTATATGGTTCAAAGTAGGGACAAAGATTACGCCTCCCGTAATTTTATGGACAAAAACATTGTGAAATTCATTTTAACGCACTATACTTCCGTTTTGCATTCGCACTGTGGATACTTGCGCACAAGTATGTATGTTGCGGTATGTACGCACTCACCGGGACTGAAACAAAGGAAGAACACTTGAGAAGATCCTTTACACATTGCTGATCTGGTGTTCGACATACGATGCCACCGGGACCAAACTGCCGCACGTCGGTTATGCTCTGGTAGCTTGGGGTTCTTGTGTTGTTTTTGTGATGTTCTTGTGTCGGCTTATTGGGTTATTCAGTTTAATGAAATTTGCGCCCAAAGGTACCAGAGCGACGGGAATACTGCTCACGCCACTGCGGAGAAACAAGTCAAGAGGTAAGTTATCATTGTGTAGAGACCGTCCACAGGGAACGATCCTGACCCGGAGAATTTCTCGACATCAGTACAGCCTCAAGACTAGATCACGAAAACAAAAATGATCCTGCATGAAATAATGAAAAACACACCAAACAGTAGGCGAAAAATAAAAACTATCCGGTACATAGCCACTCAACCAGCACCGAGAACCACCTAACCAGATTGAGCACCACTTGCAGACCAGTCGTGGCCAAGCCTCGTTGTCGCCGATCCATCAAAGGCCGATGATAATGATGATGATGAGCCTTCAGCTTTGCTGACACTCGCCCACAAAGAGGGATCGGCCAAGAACCGGGTGGCAGGATCATCAAGTGTGCTAAGTCAGGCATTCAGGTAGTCTCGTAGCCGTAAATATTAATAACAATAAACTAACAAGGTAATCTTTTTATTGCCATTATGTACGCACACACGGCAGAGTAAACCTCCTTGTGGCTATAACCTAATGTAATCCCTCTGAAGGATAAAATCACTTCCACGTTTATTTATAAACCTAGCTTCTCAATTGGTTTGACCAGGTATCTTTTCCTATGATAAGAATATCGTTGACAGGATAAAAAGAAATGATCTATTGATTCTGATTCCATGCAAAAGTGACATAACGGAGATGCGGTTAGTCCAGCTTTATGTAGGTAGTAATTCAGGTGCGGAATTCTGCATCGTAATCTGGTGATTGTAATTTCTAACTGCCGAGATACACACCACTGTTTGTTCCAGCAAAATATTGTATGTACGAAGTCTCTGACTTTATCCAATGATAATTTTTCTATTTCCTTGTGCGAACAAGCATTTTTATATCTGAGTGCTGTTACATAGGCGAAATCAGGTAAAAAAGGTAGGAATGGTCCGCTTGAAGATGCTTTGGCTAATGAGTCTGCCATCTCATTTGGATAAATTCCCCAGTGGCCAGGTATTCATAGAAAGTGAAATTTTTTCAGGTTTAATTGCTGGTAATAAACTGCTAATCATACTCAATAATGTCAAATTTTTTGCTGTAGATAGTGCAGTGCATACTGAGAGAGAATCGGTAAGTACGACTGCTTCTGATTCGCTTGCAGGAAGTTTACGAAGCGCTAGAATAATAGCAAATATTTTAGCGATGAATATAGGCGTGTAATCTGGTAATCAAACTGAAAAAGACCAGTCGAGAGAAGTATAGAATTAGATGCCTACTCCAGCCTTTTCGTTCACAATGGATGCATCCGTCGCCATAATGTTGTTTATGGACAGATGAGTGAAGTAATATTGTAACCGATTATTTAAATATCGAAGGGCAGTTGTTTCGCATTAGAGAGGAAAATATCATCAAATTTAATTTCAAGTTTTGAATGAGGCATCTCCATCAAGGCAATTAGATAAATATTTACATTTAGAGGCTCTAGCAGCGCTTAGACGAACCTAATCTGAGGTGAGTGTGGTCTAGATCATTGTGTTCCGAAGAATGCAGTTGGTTCTTGAATAAAAACGTAAGACGATTTACTCAGAGACGAATTGTATATTTTTAAAAAAAGTTTGAACTGTAAGTATTATAAACCGAGTTAACAAAGGTGTAAGACGCGCTTCCACATATTAAACATTATTTGCCACAAATTTGGGGAGTCCAAGACACAAGCGCAAAGCTTCTATTTCTAATATTATTAACTGTCTCATCTTGTAAGCCGCGCTGCCGGAAAATAACACGCACCCGAATTCCATAAAAGGCAGCACATACATCTTTTAAATCATTATCAATGAAATCCTTCGCAATCCTATTTTTCTGTTTCCCAATTTGCGTAACCACCCCAAGGCACGTGACGCTGTACAGCCAACCTCGTCTATATGGCTTTTTCAATTTAGCGCCCTATTATATACGATGCCTAGGTATTTCAGCAAATCGACCTGGGGAATGAGCTCGGTACGATACATCAGGGAAATGTTGACACGATCCTTAAAAGAGAATGGCAGAAGTGCACTTTTTTTGACGTTCAATGACATATAGATATTGTCAAGCCATCCTTCTAGCATGTCCATGTAATTCTGTGAAGCCTGATACAATGAGTGCAGATCACTGTTTGCTCCAAAGAAAGCAATATCATCCGCATACACGTAAATTTGGATATCCTGATCAGTTGGTATGGAACTTAGTAATATGTCGAATAACACAGGGGATAATACTGAGCCCTGAGGTACACTTCGTGTCTGCTTATATCTTTTAGAAGAGCATCCATCCAAGAAGCAATAAAAATCTCTGTCTTTCACAAACTCTGTAATCCATGCTGTTATATATTTTGGAAAGCGATAGTCTTGCATCTGCTGGATTAGGATAGGATACTCCACTTTGTCGTCGACTTTAGCTAAGTCTAGAGTGACTAGTGCACAGCGTTCGCGGCGATGCCGAGCCAGCTGTATGCGACTTTCTAAATCCACATGTGCACACCAAATGGAGTGTTCCGATCTAAAGCCAATTTTTCTGGGGTTTATTATTGTATGTTCATTGGTATAGTTCATTTTGCGGGCATTCAAGACTCCCTCTAGAAGCTTGACTAGGGTAAACATCAATGAAATAGGCCTAACGTTGTCCAGAGTAAACTCCATTCCCTGTTTCTTATTTATCGGAATTATTTGGAAAGCTGCCAATCTGCCGGAATCCAAGAATTTTTCAGTGAATAATTGACTATATTACGGATTTCATGCGGGGATATTTCGTATAGCACTTTTATCATTGTAGAGGTCACCCCATCAGTTCCAGGAGCAACGGGCGGTAAGCTCTTCATCACATCCGCCAGTTCAGCTTAAGATACCTCCTGGAAATCACAACCCACCCTTAATTTCATCATGGATTTTGGAATAATTGTCGTAAACCTGGTTTGCAAGCCTTTAGCAATATTTTCCAAAAAATTAGAGAGTTCGCGAGGAGACCTAATGGTGAAGCGGATGCTTTCTGCCTGTGGAATCATTTTTCTCGCACGCAAAAACCTGAAAAGCACTTTCTTATTTTTAGACTTAGACAGATAAATAAATTTATTCATAGCATAGTCTTTTTTTGGTTTGCGCACTATACGCTTAAAATCAGCGGCCATGAATTTATAATCACGGAAACTTTTGGGGCATTGGTTAATTAACAGCTTTTTCCAAGCCGCTTTTCGCTTTGTATACCCCCTGACACATTTTAGATTCCACCACGGGTTAAAAGATCCCGCTGTGTTCGAGTTTACAGTAAACGTTGAATTTTTTAATGATCATTTCAATACCGCACATAGACTCATAGCCCTAAGGTCGCATCCCGGTCGCATTTCAATGGAGGCGAAATGAGAGATGCCCTTGTTTTACTGTGCGATGTCAATGCACGTTAAGGAATTCCAGATGGTAAATATTTCCGGAGCCCGCCACTACATGGCGTGCCCAAATCATCAGATGGGAATGCTTCCGAAATCATCACTGGGTACCTACCGAACTTTTAGGCAGGAAATAGCGAGGGAAAAGATCTACGATAATTCTCGGGGTAACTATAGTTCTCTGCTCTTCAAGGCTGCAACGGGAGTATTGCGGACCAAGACGTACCGAGCCAAATACAAAGGCACAGACACGGTATGTAGTGTGTGTTGAGAGGAGTAGGAAACGGCTGAACGTTTGATAATGCTCTGTAAAGAGCTCCACCCTATCGTCGAAGATAATGGCGCCGAATTTTTCAAAGCATTGGGGTACAGGGACAGTTCAGGCAAAATAGACTTTAAATGGGTAGAAATAACCAGGAGGAGGCTAACTAATATCTGGCTACAATCGAGGCGCGAGTGAAATTAAATTCCTAAACATAGTGATAGTACTTAACTTTATGGCTAGGTGGCGTGAGCCACCGCCCGACCAAAAGGGCACAGCCGTATACATTCATCATCCATCCATCCATCCATCCATCCATCCATCCATCCATCCATCCATCCATCCATCCATCCATTCAACCCCAGCCATTATAACCTTTAACGTGCAGTGACATATAGCACAGTACACCAGCCCCTAGCGTTTCGCCTACGTCGAAATTCAACCGCTGGGGCCAGGATAGAAGCGTAGCCTTCGGGTCAGTATCCGAGTACCGTATACTCACTGTATACCACCTTGAAGCGGAGTCACCTCCTGTAAGTTCTAACCGAGTCGGGCTGCCTTTGGCTGCTCAAGTTCGTTTTGTTTTTATTTAAAAGCGTGGTTTTCATTTTTATATAAGTAAAAAGAAATCATATTTATTAAAAAAAACAAAATGGCCGACCATGCAAGATGCGTGTCCCCCCTTGTGGTTGTTCTGAATGTATAAATACCCCCCCCCCCCTGTACGTACGTTTCAGGGACTCGCTCGCTGGATTTCGTGCCAACCGGTTGTGCCCCCGCCATCTCCGTCGACCGTGCATGCAGCTCTGGTCGGCTGGCTCATCCTACGCCATATCCTGACGCCGACAAGAGGTCTCGCCGAGTGGTGCCCCGTCCTCGGACTTCTGCGACCGTGTTCATCTTTCCTATCTTCTCCTTACTTCCGTATGTGGCTGTCCCTGCGCCTCTCTCTCTTTCTGCTCCTCTTTCTTTCTCTGTACCTTTTAGTCCTCCCTATCTTTTTAATCCCTCCTTGCTGCCATTCGCTGCGCAGAACTGTGGAGTTGCCTTCCATTGAGAGAGAGGCAGTAACAGAACTGCGCTTATTTCTTCCTTTTTCCCTTTCAAAAGTCACTTATGGCACAGTCGGTTTGTAAGCGTAACTCGTTGGTAGGGTTCAGCCCTTTTCCAGCTATGGCATTCGAACTAAATCATGAACTATAATGCTAAAACCTTCTTGTAATAATGCGTAACGCTATACACCAGAACACAGCGAGCTCAATGCTTGCTGCCATCTTGAAAAGCGTGTGACGCCGTCTGTTGCAACTGCGGCGAAGCAACACTGTCAACTGCCAGGCGAGCAGACGCTCTGCAAATCAAACGCGAAACTTCACAACTTGAGTCCGGTTGTAAGCATGTTTCGCGCTGTTCTTGTGCTGGGAGATTATGCTGATTTCGTGTGAAACGTCGAGGAGACCTTCATCGACAGCCCGAAATGTCTGCAGCACGTGCATTGCAGACTACGAAAGCAGCTTCATCAGGTAAGTATTATTTCGATTGAAAGGAACGCGAACAGCGGAACACGTTGCTTTCGACTGAGTCGAACTGCGGCGTGCCTTGGCTGTGACAAGGCAGAATTTGTTCTGTAAGCCGGCGTCAGCGTAGTGCTAGAATCTGGTTCCAACTTACTCTTATGCACCGCATGCATGTGTATCAGTTGCCAGTCCTGCCGGGCTCTCGGGACATACACGCGCTGCAAAAGTGCCAGCCAGAACAAGATATTAAAATGCTACGGTGACGCCGGCCGAAGGCACGTGTAGATTTGCCTATGGTGACAGTCAAGGCATGTCGCAGTTCGACCGAGTCGAAAATCATGCTTTCCGCGCCGTTCACGCATTGCGATAGTAGGCATGCAGTTGTACTAAACATGCGCGGTGCGTGCATCCACGCGTGAGTAGTAATACGAATATCCTATTATTGACATGCGGACTGCGATCTAGTACGGCAATAGTTTTGTGCCACATACTATACAGACATACTACACGCAAATCGCTGCTGTAAAGTGAAACAGCTGGAGTCGCGCTTGAATAAACTCAATAAGTATACTTGTAATTCCCTGGGCTCGTACTTTTTTCCTGCTGATTGTAATTATATCCTAAGGCGGCGGAGCTCAGCGTTTTTCGTTGTGGACGAAAATCTGTGCAATTGCAAAACACCGCACTAGCACGACTCCCGCAATACGCTGTGAACTTCATAGGCACAGGCACTGCTCAGCAATCTCTTATACCGCCGAAGGCGGTATAAGAGATTGCTGAGCAAGGTATACCGCCGAGGGTATACCGCCGAAGGCGCCTGGAGGCGAGATAGGCGTGCTCTGGTGTATACAGGTTTTCTTTTACTTAACCTCCATTCTCTATCGTGTAGGTATACTTGTTAGAAATAACATCCCATGATTCACCTCCGGAATCTTTCTTGTAAAGTATATTTATGTTCACCCGTGATCTGATAAAAGTAACAACAATCATAGCCAAGCCTGTTCATATCATAGCCAAGCCTGTTAATGTTCTGTTAGCATTTGCAAATAATTGTAAATGGCTAACAGAACATTAACAGAAGATTGCTGGAGGTTCTTTCCTTACTTTTTGCATATTTCAAATTTCAGAATAACAAACGTTTTGCGGCACGTAGAATGAAAAAATTAAAAGAGTTGGTAGCGATTCATTTTCAACGTAAAGCGTGAATAGACAAAGACGGAGCGATTAATCGGGAGCAGCATTTTCAGAAAGTTCGTGCCCTGCAATGAAATGGCTTCAAACTTTCAGAGTTGGTTTCACGGAGAGTGTAAAACTGTCGAGAAATTTACGTTTGAATAAATAATCCCAAGATGGGACACTTGTAAGGGGCATCTCGTCCTCCCTTTCCCTTGATTGAACACAAGGGGGCAGGCCTCCATGACCCCCATGATGTGGCATCACTGCTGAAGAGCAGAATCGAGCGATAGCGATGTTAGTTTTGTGAGTGAAACTTTTACGTAGAATATATCATATTTCTACTTAACACTGAACCCTCATTCGGTTTAAACCATCAAGTGAAAATGCTAGCACTATTTTGCTCACGCGTGAACGTACATATTTTCTTCAACTTCAGTTCCGTACCTCATCACGTATACATTTGATAAAAATAGCCTCCCATTACATACCCCTGAAAACTTCACGTAAAACGTGCACGTATATGCTGACTGGCGATTCTTTATTAAATAACGCAGCATAATAGAGGAATTGGATTCATTCTTCATTGTCAGTGGCTTCCATGAAATCGTCAGCAAAGGTGAAGGTATAGGGAATTGCAGACTACTTATTTACATTTCATATTAAATCGTCGCATGTAATAAACATTGGTGGCACATCAGAAGCAACTCGTAGCATTTCAGGCAGATTGTGCTTTACTGTGCCTTTTCAACCGAAAGGAAGTTTTCACTTCTGCCCTTCGTGCGTGCACTCTTTGGAAAGGCTTCGGGTTGCGACATTGGTTTTATGAAGAGGTGGAGCACTATGTAACAGTCAAGCAATACAGATATTAACACTTATAGCGCGCGCGCTTGTGTGTGTGAGTTGATTGATAAGTGGGGTTTAACGTCCCAAAACCACCATATGATTAAGAGAGACGCCGTAGTGGAGCGCTCCGGAAATTTTGACCACCTCGGGTTTTTTAACGTGCACTTAAATCTGAGCACACGGGCCTACAACATTTCCGCCTCAATCGTAAAGGCAGCCGCCAAAGCCGGCATTTGAACCCGCGACCTGCGGATCGTGTGTGTGTGTGTGTGTCGCGCGGGCGCTGTAGGTGGTAAAATGGAGTGCCAACGTGCCCAAGATCACGTCAAGTTTGATCTATGAACGACAGATGTTAAGGTGGGGACGCTTGCGGTGGGTTCCCTCCTAAGTCAGCATGACAGCTTAATGTATGACAATGTCTAAAACGACAATATTTGTAACAATAGTGCCCTACTTATCGAGACGTTGATGCAAATTCATGAGAGCACATACGCCACGAGTAACACATTCGCAAAATGATCCGCATGACGTCAGAATTACCGCGTACAGTTAATCACTGGTAATCGATCTAGCTGCACTAGATAAACAACCATGCGTGCATCAAGAGACGTAATAAAGCTTTGCTTGTTCGTTTCTGTTTGGTTCATGGAAAAAAGAACCGCGAGACGTTACCATAGAGAATGGTGCGAGTGGTTCAAAAGTTCGATTTTGACCTGGATGATGCTGAAGATGATTATGGGGATTTATGGCTTTGCCCTTTGCAACGGGTGAAAACATGTATGTTGTACTCCGGCCTAGGTATATAAAAAACTGGAGAGGTCGTACCATCTAGAGGGACCCAGTTGAACCAAGCAAGCCTGCCATCTCGGAGGACATGGCCGGAAAGTGTTCAATGGCCGTTATATGCTGCTGTTGCTCCCGCTACTTTAGTTCTGCTGCTACTAGTGTCGGCGGCCGTGCAGTAAAGTCGGGCAACGTTGTACACGGCAACAGTAAGGTGAAAAGTTCCACTTGAGGCGGGTGATTTAAAGCATGCTTACGCAATGCGAACTACTAAAACATTATTTTTTTTTCAAAATAAGCACTTCCTTGGCACAAAATTAGCCCTACGAGGTTACCAGACCGCCATTTCAGCAATAAACGTAGAATAAGAGGTGTCATGAAACTTTCTCCAAAAATGTTAAAATACGTGTGTTTTCAGAATCCTGGCTGTCCATTCAATATACACCTCGACTTGTTTGATCCTCTGGGCTCAATGAATGCACAAAAAAGCGCAATTTCGGTTTCCCAGCTCACGCTCCCGTAAACTGTGCAGCTGATGTCATTTAAAGACAGCCAATGAAGTCTCTCTGTCGTCGACAAAACATGGCGACGCAGTGATGTTTTTGAACCTTAGTTGACCATGATTCGTAGTATCATAATGTTTGGCGCCGTCACCACCATCGGACTTTCCCGAACTACAGCGTCGTCTGCTTGAGGGGAGTCGGCTTAAGAACAAGGCAGCGATTGCGGTGACGACGGTGAAGAAACCCTTCACCCTGCAAGCACTCGTATCGAGACTGCGTATCAGAACCTTCGCTTGCGTAAGCCCCGACCACGAGTTACCACTCTGTATACCCATACTATCGGGGGTCATCGTGGTTGATTGCTCAAAACGATGCTCAGGACTGTGGCTCCCTGAGCAGCTTGTGAGAACGAACGTTGTTTGCACTTTGATAAGTTTTGCATGCGGCGCTGTCTAACAATGCACAGGGTTGACGTAGCGAGGAATAAGCGCTAGACACATAGTTCGATTCAGCGTCCGATCCGGCGTGCGACGCCGCACGCAGCGTACGACGATTCACGACACATGGTGTGAACGAGTCATCAGCGCTCATGCTCCGTCCACGTACGGCATTTCAGCTTGCACACTCGGTAAACATCGTGTTCTCTTACAAAATAAAGAACCTCACGCAGTCTTGGTTCGTTGCCAAATAGCATTGCTAACAAAGGTACGCCTTTACAAGCGACAAACATCGCCACAACCCACCTTTATTCTCGACTCCGAGCGTAGGTCTAGGCCGACATTCTCAGTAGCGCCGCTCGCTTTCCAACGTGAGCTCATTGTCGAGCGCTTGATTGATTGATTGATTGATTGATATGCAGGGTTTACCGTCCCAAAACCACCGTATGATTATGAGAGACGCTATAGTGGAAGGTTCCGGAAATTTCGACCACCTCGGGTTCTTTAACGTGCACCCAAATCTGAGCACACGGGCCTGCAACATTTCCGCCTCCATCGGAAATTCAGCCGCCGCAAGTGGGATTCGAGCCCGTGACCTGCGGGTCAGCAGCCGAGTACCTTAGCTACTGGACCACCGAGGCGGGGCTTGTCGAGCGCCTCTTTTTGCCAACACGATAAAAGATTGTACACTTATATAAAATGCTTTACCCGTGCAACTAGTTTTGTCGACGGCCTCGATCTAAAGAGCAAAGGTGGGAACAAAGCCGGCTGGTTAGCCGAGACGGCAGGTGCCACTTTTTGTTTACCGGCAGTACGGCCTTCCATCACGGCTCGATATCTCGTTGGTAGTTCGGAAACAAACGTTGCCTTGCAAAAATAGCACACTTCAAGCATCAATTTATTCAATCATCAGTTATTTACCATCAGAAACAGTTTATCCAAAGTTTTCCATGCTGCCGACAACGACATTATGCACAGGTACCAGTGTGATCGGGGCTATCGGAGCGGCGAAAAAAAAAGCTTGCAACGGGTGCCCACCAGTGGCGCTCCTTGTCACGCTCCCGCTCTGCCATTGGCCGCGGCCGCCAGACCGGGGCAGTTGCCGCCAGGCTGCATTCATGAAGTTGGATGCTTGCTCGGCAGATCACTCATTTTAATTGCACAGCATACAACTCAAAGTGCGAAAGTTACTCTAATATTTTTTTTATTTTCTAGGTTTCTATAAATTATTACTTTGAAGCAATATAAAGCTAGTGCTGTATTTTTAACTTTTTTTAATGTGACGTTTTACCGACGTCACATATTAGTGCCTATAACGGCCGATGGTTGCGCGTGGTCGCTAGCGATCCCCAACAAATTGAGATTTTTAACGGTCGTCATTAATTACAGAATGAATATTATGCCGAAATGTTTCGAAATTGGTATGTGTAATTCCAATTAAATCAGGAAAAATTGAAACCGGGTAGTATAAGTTTTCGTTTCGCGACCTTTAATGTTTCGCTTTTTGTGTCCCTTTAACGTGGGGAGGGGCGCTGCGATGAAACAATCACTACATATGCCAGTAGTATCAGCTCATCTAAGGGGACCTGATATCGCTGGCGTATGTCTTCAGTGACAAAGCATTTGAGATGAAGAGGTTTCCCACCTTGGGGTGAAGGCTTGTGCTGCAAGCAGAAGAAAAGTGTGTGTCTACCGCATTTGAGCGAAGACGCGTTCTGCAGTCGCGGCGCGTGATAGGCAGACGTGTCACTAGCGAAGAAGTATGGTGATCGGAGTGTGAACATTTGACGACGCGAGGTTTCCTGGAAGAGAAACTTCGGGGGCGGCGGAACGACAGCAGCGCTGGAGTTTGAGTGAGTGGTTTCTGGAAGATAATTATTCAAGTTTCATTCCAAAAACTTTGGACTGAATAAGTTTGACGAAATTTTTAGTCTCTGAGTGTGTTGGCTCAGTGCATAGTATTACATGGTAGCGCGTGTTGTTTGCGTCTGTTGTTTTGAGTGCATCTGGTTGTATCTTGTACCCCGTTGTTTTATTAGTAGCATATTGTAGCGGACTATCGCCGAGTGTGCAAATTTGTGTATTGTTTGATCTGCCATATTTAAGAATATATTTGTTTGTTATCAACTCTCCGCTCTGACTTGTTCTTTGGACCACCGCCGGCGTTTTCTGGCGCGCCTAATAGGACCAAATCTAAATTGTTCGTGCTTTCATGGTGCAGTTCAGGGGGCTGATACGTCGGCCCTTAGAATTAGCCCGCCGCTTCGCCCCACTCATTATCATTCACTCCGTAGATATGCTGTGGTTTTGTAGGGGATGTACATAAAACACATCTAGAGTGAGGAAATTTTTAATTCTTTAAATGTACGGGATGCGACAATTGCATATAATCTGCGAACATAACGTCTAGGTATTTTTAAGTTGACACTCCGGGAACTGCGCTTTAGTTAAATGATTATGCATATTGCGATGAAGGATGGCTGTACACCATAAGTAACACTCGTGTGCTCAGATTTGGGTGCACGTCAAAGAACATCAGGTGGTCGAAATTTCCGGGGCCCTCCACTACGGTTTCTCTTATCATCATATGGTGGTTGTGGGACGTTAGACCACACTTCATTTCATTTCATCTATTTATACTGTTAGCTTAGAAGTGGGCCGTTACAGGGTGGAAGTACAAACAATTATTTGCGAAAAAGAAGTACCGTACAGGTTTTGAGATAATTTCTCGGTATTATTGTGAGCAGCAACTCGAAGTTATACATAACAAGAAATGGAACACACATGCAATGCAATACATACGCGCAGAACAGCACATGACGCATTTGAGGCGGCACTTTTGCACCGCGCTGAAGATTTGAAAGACAACTACTACAGTCTCATGCAACCAACAAAAAGTACACACGCACACCACTGTTATTCAGAAAATAAACGTTTTAGATTCTGTTCAAATGATGTAAGCGAGGAACAACCAATTATAGACTCTGGCAGCATATTCCAATCTTCAATAGCACGTGGAAAATAACTAAACTTAAAGCAATCGTTACGTGGGACTAGGGGTGGTATGTACATATTATGACGATGTCTGGAGTGTTCTTGTGTGTTGACCTGGAAGCAATCTGAATAGTTTAGTTTAAAATTATTATGAATTAACTGGAAGAGGAATTTCAGACACTCAATCCTCGTCCTAAGTTCAAGACTATCCAGTCCAGCTTTTTTACAAAGTTCAGTAGGTGAATGATGTCGGCGATATTTATTAAAAATAAATCTCGCACCAAGTCGCTGTATTTTTGCTATTTTATTGCAGTTTGTCTTTGTGTAAGGGTCCCAGACAATTTTAGAATATTCGATTATAGGTCTGACAAGGGTTTTGCAAACAAGACACTTTATATCAGATGGGGCGGTATAAAGGTTACGTCTAAGGCTATACAGTGCCTTGGTAGCCCTGGAGCATACATTATCAATATGAGTGTTCCACCGGAGGTCGGGCGTGAACCATAACTCAAGATATTTATAGTTTTGTACACGCTTAAGGAAAGCATTGCCAATCTGGTAGTTGTAATCTAGAGGTGCTTTCTTTCTAGCTATAGTCATGAAGACTGTTTTTTCTGTGATCAAACTCATTTGCCATTCTTCGCACCAATCCTTTATTCTTTGAAGATTGTTGTTTAGATTAACTTGGTCATGTTCAGTCTCGATTCTGCTATAAACAACACAGTCGTCGGCAAACAACCTTATCGGGACCGTAACCCGGTTTGGTAGGTCATTTATATATAACAGAAATAAGAGGGGACCCAGCACGCTCCCCTGGGGAACTCCGGAAATAACTGCAACTGCTCTAGACTGTTTATTTTTTATTTGAACAAACTGCTGACGGCAGCTCAGATAGGATGAAAACCATTTTGTCAAGTTGTTATTTTGAAACGTTTTGTCATTTTTAAACAAGAGCTTTGAGTGCGACACTTTATCAAATGCCTTTGCGAAATCCAAATATACCACATCAGTTTGACCACGCAAATTGATAGTTTTTGAAAGATCATGAACAAATTCGATTAACTGTGTAGTTGTAGATAAGCCTTGGCGGAAGCCATGCTGCTTCGAAAATAATAGATTGTGCGTATCAAGATAGGACATCAGGTGTTTGTTAATAATGTGCTCGAGTATCTTTGAACATGTACTGATAAGCGAAATAGGACGGTAGTTGCGCTCGTCCCGTGAGGAGCCACTTTTGTGAACAGGGGTAATTTTAGCCCGCTTCCACGCTAGTGGAAAAGAGCCACTGCCCAGGGACGACTGAAATATTTTTGTAAGGAAGCGAGCCGCCCATTCAGCGTATCTGTACAGAAATTCGTTTGGTATACCATCAGGGCCGGGGATTTTTCTTGTATTTATATTAAGTAAAAGATTTAGGACACCCTCTTCGCTAATTACCACATCATCGATCGGCCGCTGCAATGATGACGTAGAAAACTCGGACAAAATGCCATTATCATGAGTAAACACCGAAGCAAAAAAAAGAATTGAAATCATCAACACGTTGTTGAGTAATTTCAGGTGGCCTCAGGGAGCTTGCTGGGGTAGTTATAAAGCGCCAAAACCTTGAGGGGGCTTCCTTCAAGTATTTCGTCAATGTCACATTGAAAAACCGATCCCTGGATTGTTTGATCAGTCGTTTCAGTTCTTGTCTCATTGAAGAAATGCAAGCTGTTCCTTCAGGGGTACAATTTTTTGCACAAGATTTTTGTTTCCATTTTAGTTTTCTTTTTGTGTGAATGCTTTCTCTGGTAATCCAGGGATTGGTTTTACAAATGCGTTTTCTAATCCTGGGTACATAGCTGTCTATGCACTTCCCTACAACAATTGAAAAGAAATGCCATAGCCTATCAGTGCTGCAGTCAGTGTTGTAAAGGACCTGAAATTCATCAAAGGACCTTTCAAGAAAGTCCAAAATAGACACATCATCAGCCGCCATAAAATTCAATACAGTGCTAAGTGTGGGTTTACCCAAGGTGTCTGGGGACAAAGCTAGGTGCGTTACTACCATTCTGTGGTGGGACAGGCCTTCTACAACTTCACAACGGCTGAGTAACGGCAACAGCTTTGGGGACACAAAAACAAAATCAAGGATAGATGACCTTGTAGTCCCTATCCGAGTAAATTCAGTGACACTTTGCGTTAGCCCGTAGCAGAATGCCAACTCCGGTAGTTGCTCAGCACTTGCAACCTATTCCGATCCAGGAGACTGGGATAGCCAATTAATATCCGGAAGATTGAAGTCCCCTAATAATAATTCGTTATCTTGGAGGCTAAAATTAGAATCCATAAAATTTCTTAGCTTTGCGATTATATCCAGGGAGGAATTGGGCGCTCTATAAATCCCTCCAATATACACAGTTCGCTTGCTGAACTCACACCTAACCCACAACATTTCTATGTCACAATTATCATCCAACACTGAAAACCTAATGTTGTCTTTAATAAGAAACGCAACACCCCCCCCCCCCTCTTCCTCGCCGGTCTTTTCTAACAATTATGTAACCTGTAGGTGTTACTTCGAAATCTGCTACATCCGTATGTAACCAAGTCTCTGTTACGACCATTATATCCGGTTCATGCTCCAGGATTGCGGCTTCAACTGCATCAGCTTTATTCAGCAAACTTCTGGCGTTTACATTAATAACCTTAACAGATGCTGTTGGTCTCAATTTGCGTCAGTCAGAGCTGGTGAGACCTGGGCTAGCATACCTGAATCGCTCTTTGGTAGCCTCATTCCAGCCATAGAGAACGTTGTTTACTTTCAGTTTATCGATGATTAGCTTAACCTTTGCTCCCTTTGCTCTTTCATCCGCTGATGAAATCCATAGTTGTTTTCTGATTTCAACTACTCGTTTAGAGTAATCTTCGCTGATACTGAATTGTGTCCCCTTGAGGTTGCGGCAGTTTTTCAGTATTTTGGTTTTGTCCCTGAAGTCTCCTAATTTCAAGATGACCGGACGGCTTCTTTCAGGTATTTTCTTTCCTAGACGGTGAATTCTCTCAATGGAGCTACACTTTGAGCCAAGTAATTTGTCAAAGATATCGTCATTCACCTTACTTAAGGGTACTGCCTCATCCTCAGATTCTTCTTCTTCCACTCCGCGTACAATAAGGTTGTTGCGTCTAGAACGATTATCTAAGTCATCGATCTGCCTGGCAAGAGCCGTCAATTCACTGTCATGGCGATCAACACTTGATTCTATCATAGTAAGCAGGTTCTGTGTTTCACCCAACCCTTCAAGTTGTTTTTCAATAGTCTGGAGCCTAACATGCATGTCGGAAATGCTGGCATCCGTAGATGACTGCTTGGCCTGAATTTCATTAACTTTAGCTAGTAGTTTACTCTGGTTACTTAATATTTCCTCCAGCATTTTTTCAACCTCGGGCCCAGGATTTTCCTCTACGTCACCGGACAACTTCAGTAACAGGCTTACAACTGAAACACAGTCGTTTAAGCAACCAAGAACAGTGTGTGGACTCGGCAGCACAATCAGGCAGGTACAGTTACTACGAAAACCATACTTTCGATCACCAACCTGCACAAGTAGAGGCACGTGAGGCGACATCGTCACGGCGGTGCTGCCGTGTCCACTGAAGGTCAAGACCATGGCCCTTGCTTTTATATGCTCCGGGCAGCTTGCAATCGGGGAGGCGGAGGACGTCATCGTGCTCCACGGGGGTGCGCAGTCGACGAAGTCCACGTGGAACAGCATCGTTGACGCCACTGGCGGTGGCGTCAACGATGCTGTGTATCATCAAACCGCCATATTTCGGATATGTTCAGGCAAAGTGCCGAAGAACGACACGTGCTTTGAGGGCCTTTTTGCCGACGTTCACGTAACGCATTGAGAAAGCAAAGTGACGCCCGGCGCAGCAGAAGAACGACACCGAAGCAGGTTTTCTGTTGCTCACATTTGTTCACCATTAAGAATGCACTTTTATGAGAGTTGCCCAAGATAACCAAAAAAATTTAGGTAGCAAATTAGATTAACGAGAAAATGTTCACTGTCCGACTGCTTCGTCACAGATTCCAACTTTCTGCAAATATCGCTGTGCCGCAATCTCTTCTTTCTTCATTAAAGAAGTCCTGAGTCATACTTTTCCGAGTAATCATCGAATGTCCTTAATATCAGAGCTGAATGAATTGAAGAAAAAAATTCGAATTCGTCAACGTACGAACTGAGTTTTGAGGGCGCTCGTTTTTCTTTTGCCATAGTTGTTCGTTACAGGAATATGAGAATCAACAAACAATCAAGTCAAGGAAAGTATAGGGGACGTTTTTTTGCCGTAATTATGACATAGAAATAGAAAAAGTAAAAGTGGACAAAAAGACAACTTGCTGCCGGCATGAGACGAAGCTGCAAATTTCGAATAACGCACCCGATGCTTTATATACCTATTGAGCTACGGTGGTGGTCGTTCCCTTGTCCGCTTTATGTCTAAAAAAAGTGAGCACTTAAATTCCCCTTTTTAAGTTCATTCATTGCGAGGGTCTCATTTTTCGGCACACTTATAAGTGACTATTGAAAGGGGAATAGGAAGAAAATAAGTGCAGTTCCGTTACTGCCTCTCTCAATGGAGGGCACCTCCATAGTTCTGCGCAGGAGATGGTGGTAAGGAGAGATTAAAAAGGCAGACCTAATTCAGGCAGTATGCAAGGGATTATTAGTCAGCGGCCAGCTCGTACAGAAACAGCGTGCTATTCGCGGCGAGATCGGGATATAGCTGGCAGAACCGTCCCCGCGCATGTGTGGTCGGTGGCCCATATACAAATACACCCAGCGGCGCTTCTTTGCGTGTGGTCTGAGCCAATTTTCACCGTATAAAATGCGTTGACTACACTTTACTGTTAATCTCTACGCTCTTCTCTACTGAATCTGTGCACGACGTCTATGCAACGTTAACGTCACACGCGAGTAAAGCGCATTGTGCCTTTCATAAAAATTTTCGCCCTGGGTGACTCTCTTCACGCTTTTGCACTAAATTACGCCTTTGCTGTGTTGTTTGTACGTAGTTAGCTCGTGTTCCGCCTCCTACGCACTGTTGTAGCGTGACTGAGCTACTTATTTGCGTATTTATCATCTGAATACTACAAAAAAGAGAGAAAGAAAGATCGTAGAAAGACCGCATATATGTGCCGTGTTACGAAAGCCGGGTGACGCCAACACGGTCCCGAAGGCGCCACTGCTCCGATCTCCACCGACATGGTCAGCATTCGGCTTGTCGTAGTATCTAGGGTTTATATTTGCAAACTCGAGTTTATACACAAAATACGGCTTCATGCTTTTTACTGAATCCGAGAACTCAACTTACGTGTATATATATATATATATATATATATATATATATATATATATATATATATATATATGTATATATATATATATATATATATATATATATATATATATATATATATATATATATATATATATATATATATATATATAATAACAGAACTTCATCGACGCGCTCGCTCTTTAATGTGCTTTTTCACGCATATATGCGTGTCATGCATGTATTAGTCTTACGCACGACGCTTCTTTATGCATTAACTCACGACTTTCCGCCTGAATAGAAGTATGCTGATCACAGCCTCCCCAACAGTCCATATTTCTATCACCCAAATAAATGTTGAAGGACTCAAAGCAGCTCACCAAGAATTGAGGTTTTATCTGCGAAGCAATCCTTAGAGAACCTTAGCTACTTCGAGCCTTTCTATCGATTTGTCTACCTGTCTGGCTACCTACGTCTTTGTGTTCGCTTAGTTGCCCCATCACTCTAGTATAGGCCAAAATCGGCATATGAGGGCGCGAGCGCGTCAAAACATGTGCGTGGTCATAAAATATATGACGTGAAAATCATGATGTGTACGTCACGAACTTTCAGTTATGTGTGTCACATGGCCGTATATCGTAGGCTTCGGTATGCGGGTATGCACAATAAAGTTTCAATCCACCTAAAAGCAGGAGAAACAGACGTCGGTGATTTAAACGCCACAACCTTTTAAAAGTGTGGCTTCATCAGTCTTGATCTAACGACGGCAAAGAAGAACAATCAAGGTCTCAGCCAGAATCGAATGCAAGCAATTCGCGTGGGAGTCATGTATTATACAACACACGGCACGAAAGCTCTGTATAGACGACCCGCACCGCAAATAGCCTATAACAAAAATCGTCACAGCAAAAATCTTGGTGAAACTTCCCCATATTGTAACATTACCTCATAACAACATACTTGAGTGATTACTGTACCGAAGGAACACTTCGTGTTAATTGTAAGTTTCCCCCGCGTGCTGCCAACAGGGACGTCGCAAATAGAGGGGGGGGGGGGGGGCTCAGACCACCTAATTTTTCTCAGGGAGGCGGGGGGCTCGAGCCCGGTCTGCCTCTCCCCCTGGGCTGGTACGCCTATGTCCAGGTCACATTGCGGATAATGGATTCGCCGAATAAAATTTGGAGCTTTATGGAGCACGAATGTTTACCATACAGGAAAAAAATTGAGACTCTAGTATGAGACCAGCGCCCTCTGTTTTTTTCTTGTTCAAACAATTATTGCCAATATTCAGGCTAAACCTGTAGTGCACATGGTATTCATATTGTTCTAATGTTCCTGGCAATAAGCAGTGCTCCATCTACGGTCCTCCGTCGATTCCGACTTACCTATCACACTCTGCTCCCAGCGAGATCCCGCGCAGCGCTAGCCAGTAAGCCGAAGTTACTTCGAGTTGTGTCCCAGACTGCAAATGAGGCTTTCATCTTGTAGTCAGAAAGTTGGTTGCTCAGCAGACTGTAGTTATTGTGAATGCCTCCAGACGAGTGACGAAAAAGCTCTGTACCGAGCCAAGCGCATCGGACCCAAAGTATGAAGCTTCGTATGTTGTCGCAGCCTATGACGTATTCAAACAAGCGCTCCGAATGGGTCTTCGTCATGAAGGTCAACCTCACACATAGTTCCGACGAGCTACTGCTTGTCCAAGTTGAGTCAGATTGATTGTACGGGTACTCGAAAGACAGCGATATCAGTAGACACTTCTTGGGTGGGTTGGTGGTACCGACATAGCCGGAAAGCACGGACGACACGCTGTGTTTGCAAGTAGTGGGGTCAATGTGCACCTTGAAAGATGTCATGTTTTTCAGCGAGCACATTTCAAGCAGGTGCTTTTCAAGAACTGAAGAATCGGCAACGCCGGGAGCATTTGAGACGAGAACGCTGCGGAAAGACTTGCAATTCACAAGGTTGAAAGCGTACTGATAGCAGGATGCCCCCAAGTGTGGTCTAAATACAACTTCTGCTTCGGCATCGCTCACTCGAATAGGATCGCACACTTCCCGCATAACGACGGTGACCCCCGTATCTCTGATCACGAGCAACGTACGTACACTGTGTTTCGTTGAGAGTGCGTGGAAGAACACCGTCCTCTGTGGCGACGTGCCGATAAAGAAACGCAGCGCAGGTTCTCGCAGCATCTCGTTTCGGATCAAAGCCGTCCACCAGGCGTCCGAGGCATGAATAGCCATGTCGTAATAAAGACTGCTAGGAACAATGCGAGTGCTGCGCTGAAGGCCATAGTTCAACTTGAAGGTGTCTCACAGCTTGATTGTTTCCACGGACTCCTTGCCGTGGAGGGTGACGCACGAAAGTTGCTAGTACAGGTTGAGCCTTCCCATCGCAATGCCAACGTATGTCACGCAGGTCTGCGTTTGGGAGAGTAGGTGAAACAGCCTGGCCACATGGTGCAACGTAAACAGCGAATGGTCAATGACGTAAGGGTTCTTCACAATGATTAACGTCCTACCGGTACGCGTTCGCGGGCTTGGGCTGAGCTTATCTTGGCCTGGCAAAGCTCCTTGTTCCACACTGAAGACAGCTGCTGAATGATGTGGCATGCTCGTGGTGTGGTCGCAGTGTAAAGCCAGGCGTGATGTATTGTTTGGCGCAAGTAGTTGTCCGTGATTTTCTTCATGTCAGCCAAGCTGAAGACTCGTAATCTCGACGACTCTTTAAGACTAGCCTTCGTCGAAAGCGCCATTTCCTTATCACTCTTCGCTCAAATATCTGCAAATAAAGACAAGGTGAATAGTTCATAACATAACACAGCGTAACATGACATAAGAAAAGATACCAAAACGTTACAATTGCTTCGAATGTGACTTGGAACAAGCATACGGAAAATTCTCGTGGTTGGGCTGAACGTAAGCTTTGTCTTCTGTGGCAAAAGATGATAGATGCTCTGCTTGAGTGAAAGCTGAGAGCTTACAAAACAGTAGGAAGTCCAACTCTAGAATATGCTAGTAATACAGTATTTTCGCATTTTCGCACATTTCGCACATTGTCGATGAGCTAGTTGATGAACATCACACATAATTTCAACTTTACACTTGCACGCACTCCGCCTGAGGGCCACCACGAATGATTCAGCTGTACGTGATTTGCCTTATGACATGAGAATTGATACCTTCAAATTTTACTTTGTACCTTGATCAATTACCACTGGAACTAGCTCGATGCCACTATATTTGTTAACTCTGCTTCAGGGGAAAATTTCCGACGTTGTCTGAAGTGACATATGTATAGAGTCAAGTATTTTTATTGTATTTTCTGTTCAACCGCCCCTGAAACAGCTCGGGGGGGGGAGATTGTAGGATTGCAAATAATAAAGAAATACATACGGCTTCGAAAAGAGAGTAATATTTTGGAACACAGTGTGTATCTCGGTGACGCGCTGTGCGGCACACATATACGACATACAGTATTGCCCCTCTCCCCATAATAAAGGAGGCCTTGCAGGAGGCGAAGGAAGGTTCGGCCTCGTATGGCACTAAGCGAAAAATGCAGCCAACTTTAACGAATAAGAAAGCGGCATACTTCAAGATGGAGGGCACTACACAATAAAAACAAAACAGATATCTTTGAGGAAATTGTCAGCGAGCTATCAGAAAAAATAAATATAAAGTGCTTCGGCTCCTCTCAATAAGCATGAACTAAATGGAAAAGGTAGTACAAGCCCAACTCTATGAAAGCCTCACGCCAAGCTTTAATGAAATACGATGTGATTAAAAACAAAAAGCGGCTACCAAATGTCTCCTGCTCCACAAGCAAATGAACTAAACACATTAGGCCTAGCCCTTTAGGCCCCGGTCTCGTTAATTGACGACACCGCACTAAATTTCTCCTTGAATCTCTAACATGAAACCAAACCTGATAATTCTTGGAGAAATATTTTTTCAACTATCCATATTGCGTTCGCCACCACCGTTGTTTCATTTTTGTGGCGCTTTTTCAGCCGTAAAGAACAAGCTTGACCAATGTGATGAATGACGCTTAGGTGAGCAAGCAGAGGCAGGAAAGCGGCGTTTCTAGGATGAATGCTCGAAGTTTTTATAAGAGCTTTCACACAGTCAAACATTACGCTGGTTCAGATTTTGTGTTCTTTAGCGCATAGCAGGAATAAGCTTGCCCCATTTGTCATTTCATGACTACAGAGACATGATGACATAACTAATGTGTAAATGCATAAATACCTACACCCCTAAATAATTTTTTCTCGTCTTCTGAGGTGATAACTATTGGTAAGACACGTACTAAAACGTATATGACAAACATTCATATTCCATAGCTGATGGAGCTTGGTGACACACGACCTATTTTATAAAGCCCGTCAACCGAGGACGCAATTTCCATTTCTCCTCTTCTTGCATGATGTCTAGAAACAAAAAAAAATCTGAAAAGTCTGAAACTGTGAAAGTGTTTCTACCGCAGCTTCTGGTAGAAAACACCGTTAATGAGGCAACATAGAAAAGAAAATCTAAAAAAGTTACACATTATCATTTTTCTAGAGACCTTATGCTACTCCATACTGACAGGCTACTGAACCCACCGATCATGACTCGCAGGCAGAGATTGAGATATTATCGCGTCCGAGCAGGTCAGAAAGCGCCTAATCGCCTGTCAACATGGGACGAAGGTTGTGGACATTACTCCAACTATTGGCGAAATCACCCACGCAACCACGATAAAACAACACAAACGTGTATGTAATGAAAAAGCCGCAAAATACAGCCGAAAACAAAGTTTCGACAGGACAAGCGATATGGCAGGCAAAGGTAGGCGTGTCATAGGAGGTGACAATTACGCAACCAACCAGCAATGGGCCTACTATTACTCCTCAAAAAATAGGAGAGACCTCATTCAGATCACAGAAACGGTGGAACTGGTGAAGCTGGATGAACCGTCATCGAAAACGATGGTTTGCGCGGTTTTCAACTGAGACACCTGACCAGACCTCAACCTCAGCGAAAATGTGGGGCAGGTTACATAGAAGATTATATTCGTGGATCTAAGTAGTGACCACATATTCGTCAGCTTGAAAAACAGGGTTCTGCTGCCAAAGGTAGCACAGACGAGTTCGCAAGAAAACAGAGACACTGAAGAAGGAAAACCTATCGCGAACACAGAGAAACTGAATGAAGAACTACCATAAGACGTCGGAAAGGCCATTAGTTATGTAAGATGGGGCAGCTGAGGTAGACAGGAGACAGGGGTAGACAGGAGATTGGTGCGCTTGAAGCAACTCGAAAAATCAATTTCATTGCGGCTACGAGAACAACAAGAGGATGTAACGCTGAGAAAAAAATTCCCATGGCTAAGGGAGCGAACTTAAGACTACTACATGGAGCTTTGAAACCAGGAATGGTACAAGCTGTGTGGCCCCACTGACAACAACATTACCACAAGCAAAATATGGATGATGCTCTGACACCTACATGATCTAGGCAAAAAGTAGGCGGCATTGTGAGAAGAGATGATGACCTTACTGAAGCAGAAAAAAAGGGGTTGAATAATGTCCAAGCTATCAAAAGTACAGAGGGCGGGAGCTCCACTTTCAGAAATTCTGGGGAGGGGCGTACTGTGCAGTGTGCGCCTGATACTTCCAGAGTAAAATTGTTGGTATAGATCATTGAGAGGCAGAAGATGAAAGAGCAGAAGAAGATGAACGTAAAAAATTGTCAAGTCCTTTTTTGTGGCATTTTTTTCAGTGAATCACTTTCAGTGAATCACTACAAGCCGCAAACCAGGCTTGTAGTGAAGCGTGGTGCAGCTCAACCAACGTCTTTGGAAAAGCGTGCCGCATCGCAGAGTACCCTATTCCTCTTATTATTATTATTATTATTATTATTATTATTATTATTATTGTTATTGTTATTATTATACAAGGTTGTTCTAATTTTCTTACGGCATGTAGAGAAGAGTGTCTCAGGTCGACTAACGTTGTCTGCAATTGGATGACGAGGATGATGGCCTAAAAGCATGGGTTAACTGTTGCTTTCTTTTTAGTGGAACAGTGCAGATTAAAGGAATATCACCTCGCAGTTGTTTTCTAAGTGTTAGTTAATGATCTGATCCAGGCACGTAGGAAGTTCAGCGTTTCGCGCTACTTGGGATTCCGCTTACTGATCGTTTGCAGACACCTTGAATAAAGAGAGGTGAATTTCTAAACTCCCTATCCTATTACAAAAGGTTCCCAACATCCAGCATGCCATCTATGCAGATGACATTACAATGTGGGCAACCAAAGGAGCAGACGGAACCATTCAGGACGCCCTACAAGAAGCTGTGCCTGTGGTACAAGGCTATGCTGCTGCCGGCAGCCTTGCGTGCTCAGTGGAAAAGTCGGAGTTGTTATTAGTATACAAGCGGCGCCGCAAAAACCGCTGATTCTCCTGACATTTCACTGTTTATTGATGGCCGTCCTATTCCTCTGGTACCTCGAATTTGCATTTTAGGCCTCTACCTTCAGTCCGATGGCGAGGCCTCGTACACTACACATCTTTTGGCTCAGCAGATAAAACAAATTACACACATGATCCAACGCTTCACCAATCGCAGGAGAGGCCTCTGTGAGAAGAATGTCCCCTGCTTAGTGCAAGCACACAGTTAGTCGGCTCACCTATCATCTTCCCTTTCACAATCTCACGCTAGCTCAAATAAAAAAGATGGACATCCTTCTACGGACAGCTGCGAAGACGGCTCTCGGCTTGCCTCCACACGCATCTACACAACGCCTCCTTCAACTAGGTGTTCACAACACCGTAACCGACCAACTCATCAAGGCCCAACACAACAGTCAGCTACAACAGCTCACAAAGACACGTCAGAGCTGCGCCATCCTGTCTCGTCTTGGCTACCCAATTCCCAAAAACCTCGCACAGGTACCGCGACATAAACTTGCTTCTACTGTCCGCGCAATCATCAAAGTGCCTCCGATTTCACGCAATATGAATTCCTCCTGCCACACCAGTCGTCGACGTGCCCGAGTTCCGTCCATGACACGCGTCTTTGGTGATGGTACCATACTTACAAGTCCCTTACACTGATGCAGCATGCTACCCAGAGAAATGAGCCATGTGTTTAGCCGTGATAGACACAGACGCCCTTGTGGCGTCTGCCACACTTCGCAGTACAGACAGTGGTTTGGCAGAGGAGGGAGCTGTCGCTCTGGCAATTGTTCACGCTACGACACTGTCACATGACTCCCCTGTCACTATTGTAACAGATTCACAAGCTGCTTGCCGTGCTTTCGCTCAAGGACTTGTGGCTGCACATATACAAAATATCCTCTGTTCTGTCTGACTGTCCGCATTACTGGACTTCAGTAACCGCATTACTGGACTCCTTCATTACTGAACTCCAGTTACAGTCTGGACTCCTGGACACGCCTCCCTCCATGCTAATGAACGCGTTCATGCGGTTGCCCTAGAGCTGAGCGGCCAGGCACCATTGGAAGAGCTGTCCAATCCAGACGACGCATCGACAGAGCCACTGAAATACAACGCTACGCTGGAGTACTACCAACAGAGCCGTTATACGTATCCTCCCCTCATCCTTCACTTAGCAGAGCTGTCGCTTGGCGGCAACTACAGACCAATTCATTTCCTTGCCTCTATATTGCTTTCATCCGACTCTCTACCCGCCTACTACCCCTTCTGGGGATCCGTACCGACAGTGTACCACTCCACGTGGGAATGCTCTGCCCCACAGGGCGTTCCTCCTATTCCCAACCCCACCCCTTCCTCATGGGAGTCTGCATTGCTCAGCTCTTGCCAGCAAAAACAGCAGCAGCTGGTATAGTGGGCTCGCAGGGTCACGCAAGGCAATAGAGCCCTGAACTGAGCCCCACCTAAGGAAGGCTCAGTGTGCATTTGTTATTAATAAAACTTTAGTCTCTCTCTCTCTCTCTCCTCAACAAAACAGTTTTTCAAAAGCAAAAGTTGAAGTTGCATTGAGGTCAGGTCAAAACAGAATATTGCCAGTGGTGACTGATTTTCGGCTTGCACTTCCCCCGCTCACACATGCGCATCGTCTTAAAAGGTCGTGATACATCAAGTTAACTGGCCCTTCGCCCCAGGCAAAGTCAGACTGAGATCTCTCCTCGCTGGTGTCATTTTGAAGTCACAGGTTCGCGCCACCAAGGGGTCTCTTAGTCGGCGATCAGGATTCCTATTATAAAGCGATGCCACGTGGCACTTCAACGCCTGTCCACCTTCGGCGAAACAAGCATTCTCACCTCGTTCAACACTTCACATGAAACTGGGCCGGTGCGGCGAAATTCCTCGCAAAACCGTGCATTGCCTCAAAGGGTCGCTCCTAATATTTGCCTTTTGCACCACGTAAGCTGTGGCCTACGTCTCTATTATCACCCCGAAGTCGCAAACGATGCGCGCCTCCAGATAGGCTTTTTGTACATAGCCAGATCCCTGCCGATGTACACACATGACGGCACGACCGTACATCCTCAAAAATATCGTTCTTCTGCGCCAACCAAGTGAAATTGATGCAGCAGCGTGGTAATGGGTACGATGAAACCAACAAGCAATTAAAGCACATCTTCTACGTGCTTCACACTGACTTATTCGCGTGAGAGTTCGGCTCAGGGAAGTTAATTGTGTGCTTTAAAACGAACGACTTTAGTGTATAGATCGGCGTCTTTGTCTGTGGTTTTGGATAAGAAACTACAGTGCCTTCGTCAATTTTGTGGAGAATTCTGACACCGCTGCTAACCCAAACATAATGTTTTAAGGAATAACGATCAACCTTTCCCAACTATGATGCATAGTATAGACCCGTCGCGAGTAGTAGAAATCGCCACATCCTTCGGGCGTACCCGTTTACGATCGACCGTCATGACCATACACAGCAACAAGCCATAATTGTAAGGTCGAAAACATAGAAGGCAATCGTTTTTCGTCTTCGACATTAGAATGCAACAGACCTTGAAGACATCGCATGGTGGCACCTACGCCATGACGTCACTGATGGGTTGCGGGGGTATGTCGTCTGCTAGAACACAACGTTTCCTGCGCTTTTGTTACCACACGTTTTTGTTGTGTGATCTGCTCATGCTTACCACTTTGTTATCAAGCTCATTTTACGACCTAATAATCCGGGCAAGAAAACCTCAAGTACGTGTTCCCTGTGGCACCCAGTTGTAGCAGGCTACAATTGTTACCCTAAGCCGGTGCAGCTCGCGTCACAGAGGACGATGCACGTGCAGTCGAAAAGCTAAGCAGCTCACGTTATGGCATACTTTCCCAACGAGAACTTTTACGGTTTGTTAAAATGAGCAAGTGTGCTTGTAACGAGGGGAGAAACGTGCCAAGCCACTGAACCGTAATACCTCCTCCGCGCCTAGTGCTGATGCACAACTGCAACGAACACATGGAAATGGTGAGTGGAGTTGATCGCCACGCACGAATGCAAGTGCTGCGGGCATCTGAAAAAGAAAGGGCCAATTTCGCCTCGACTGCTCAACACGATGTTCTCGTTTTCATTGACGATTGCAACCGTTTGATTTTTTTAATGCTAGTAATTCACTTTCTGCCTTGGCTTACACTTATCGGCAACACGTTTATGTTGCTTTTCAACGCTTTTGACAATATTGTAAGCATGTGACAAAATGTTTCGAAAGAACTCACCCGTAAAGATAATTTAGACGCAGGTGCTCTTGTTTCTACTAATTTCATTATTTACAGGACCTTCACTTTCCGAGGATCAATAAATTTATTTACAAACGCGCACCACAAGCTCCCGGTAGCGCCCGTGAGCGTACGTCCGTTTTTACCGCATATCTTATCTTTTAAGTGTGAATACCCTTTATAAGCGACCCCAAACCATCCACCGCCGTCGGCGGCGTCCGCAGTCTTCTTTCTATCTTTAAAAGAAAGAGGACTTGGCGGGCCGCAGCGCGACGCTCTACCGAATAAGCCACGGACGCGACGCTGATATCGGTGTCAGAAACGCGCCTTATACCCCCTCCCCCTTCGCTCGCTCCTCCGCTCTCCTCGCTCGCTGCAGCTGCGCGCGCACCCCTCTCTCTCGTGCGCCCGCCATCTCTCTCAGTCTCCCGTCGAGAGCGGGTCGTGCGATGGATGTCCCAGAGGCAACGCTACCATCAACAACGAATGTAGTACAACCGAATGCCAGCACTGCACCCGTCGTTGGAGGTGACGGTACCGCGGTGGTTTCGCCGACGTTGGAAGACAAGGCGGCGCTGCGAAGGGCTCGTGAGACCGAACGTAAGCGGGCGAAGCGTGCAGCGGATGCCGAACTGCGTGCTCGCGAGGCCGAGTGCAAGCGGGCGAAGCGTGCAGCGGATGCTGAACTGCGCGCTCGCGAGGCCGAGGACAAGCGGGCGAAGCATGCAGAGGATGCCGAACTTCTTGCTCGCGAGGCCGAGGACAAGCGGGCGAAGCGTGCAGCGGATGGTGAACTGCGCGCTTGCGAGGCCGAGATGAGGCGTCAGCATCGAGCCGCGAACGCGGCCCAAGAAGCGGAACGACAACGCAAGCGTCAGGCGGAGAAGGGCGATGAAGGCCGGCGTCAAGACGCCGCTCGCAATCGTCAACGGCGAGTGGACGTTCCCGAAGCCGTTCGAGCAGGTGAACGTGCCGCGCGGGAGAGGGTGCGAGCCCTGGACTTTGCTCGTCCGGACGCGTCGTGAAGTGTAAATAAATAATACTTCGTATATAATGTAACTGTGTACAGATGCTTCATGACAAACAACACTTAAATTCATTAATTAAACTTTGATCATCATCATCAGTAATAAAACTCCCAAGCATTTCCCTGAGGGTGAACATGGTTAAGTGCGAATGCACGGGGTGATGCTATGAGGGGGAGTAAAGTTAAAATCCGCTGGCATTCGCCAGTGAGTTAACGTAAACTCCCCCGTGTGATCAAATTGCGATTCCCAGGAACCATTACACCATAAAGGCACCATAGTGTGATTAATAAATATAATAGTCCGAATTAATAAATACCCCTCATAGCATCACCCCGTGCATTCGCACTTAACCATGTTCACCCTCGGGGAAATACTTGAGAATTTTTTTTCTGTCACGGCGTTCACAATACCACTTTAGAGAACGGAAACTGTGCATTTAGTTTGTTGTATCCAAATAACACGTAAACAAGTAGCGGCGGCGTACGGAAGTGCAGTACTGTAAACACGGCGGCCTGGATCAAAAGCGCGTGGCAGTGTTCCTCCGGATGTCTCATTCGTACGAAGGAGGCGTAATTACAAAAGGGGGCGTGGCTGCTCCGTTCGCCACATGGCGGCGCGTGCCTACTACCTCTCCTTTCCTTTGCTATCTATGTAGGATGGTTTGTGGTGCTTGAGGCTGTCATTTTATCGAAAGTGTGGACCACTGGTCAGCTGTACACCTTATCTTTCCTCGCCCCCAACCACCTCAAATAAAACAAACAGAAGAATTGATGGTGGTTGGCGCTATAGTATTTCTTTCTCTTCATTCCCCAGCTGCTGTCGTTATGATAGTGACCAAAGCGAACACATTCGTGAGCCAGGTTTCAAGAAACTTTTGGTGCCCTCCTGGGCAGCACACGAGTAGACAGTACACAGGAGAGCAAACTCAACCCACCGATTTATTAAAAGTTTTTGTTGAGCACTTCCAGAAGAGGAAAATCATTCGAATGATAGCTGAGCTGCATCATGGATGTTGACAGAGATACCTTGAGGTACTGAGACCTTCAATGCGCAAGCTTACCTGCTTTACTCGCAGACAATATTTTTCGGCAATGAAGGGAAAGCTACGGGAGTGGAGCTTTCTGCAAATGTGCTCCTACGCGAAGCAGTCTGGTTTGACACGCCTCTCATAAATCTGCGGAAAGTGATGGCGGAGCGCAACCAGCGTTACTTTGCATGCAGACACAGACGTCACTAAGAGTTTGAGTACACGTAGAAAGCAGGTTTTTTTCATGCGTGGAAAAACGCAGTGACGCAAAACATGGACAAAAAAACGCACAAACGTACACACGCGCACACAGAAAGACGAGCGCGCTCAGATACACACACATTCGCACACACTCATTCCCGAAAAAGTGCACACAGATACACGTTCGCACGCACAAAAGAACAAACACGCGTGAGCGTGTGCACTCGCCCACACACACAAGCACGCGCACACAGACCGACGAGCATGCGCGCACATGCATGCACAATCGCACACACAAACGTAAGAGCACACACACACATCCGCACACACTCGTGCACAAAAGAACGCACACACATGCGCACACTCGACCACTCACACATGTGCGCCCACAGAGGCAGACGAGGGCACGCTCTCACATACGCACACATTCGCACACGCTCATGCACGGAAGAACACACACACAATGGCATCCCCAATCGTCAGCACGAATCCTTCGCTTCTCGACGGAGAGCTACACTTTACCATAAGGAAGGTCGAAGTGCAAACACCATCTTCATTGCATCTACCTCGAATTTTCGCTCATGGCAAACGCAGCTTTTCCGCTCACACTCAAATGCCAACGACATAATTTCTGCGACACAAGATCTTTAATAATGTCCCAGTTCAAAACAGGATTCACCTAAGCGAAAGAAAGTACTTTAGTAATGGAGTGACCGATCCTTGCCACCCTATAATTTGCAGGCGACTGGCATCACCCATCATTTGCACGTTCATAGCGTGCAACATGCGGCCTGCGCTCAATCACATTCGCAACACTGTCGTACCATAGGAACTTAGATATTCCAAGTGCCGTGCCCACAACAAAGTTTTGCCGATCATCGTGCTGGTGAAAACGACTGTAGTATTACCAGCACTACGTTTTAGTTTTCCAGCAATGTGATGCTGTGACGACAGAGCTGGACTGCGTAGCTTAGATATATATGCCAGGTCGACAACGACAAAATGCATTTCTTGCAGAACAAGGCCGCCTAAATTGACACGCACCGATTCAGATGGCAGTGGGAGAAACGATCGCTAAAACAAAGAATGAAGAACGCGACAGGTCACATAGTAAGTCAGCTTAATACACGTGTCTTGGAGGCGAAATTTGCGAACAAGTTGCGCCACACGCAGTCGCCTCCCGTTGCTTGGCTCTGTCTCGATCATAACACGCTACAGAGACACTCACTGTGTCAAGCGCAATTAAGAAAACATATTAGCGTTTTTTATTCCAGTCACCACGTGAACGACGCATTCTTTGCTGCAGGTACGGTGGCTCACTGCTGGTTTGCGTAGTTGGATGCCTGTGGTAATTTGTTTTTTTTTCGCTTTTCTCGTTGCTGAATCGCCGTTTGCGTGTATAATTATGCCCAGGAAATCTAACTGGCCTCGGCTGGCAAAAAAAAAATGTCAATCAAGTAAGGTTTGCATCGTTTCTTGCGAGTGCTCAAGCCAGTGCAGTCAATGTATACAGTCAAGGCCAAAGATAACAAGTCACTCATACACATCGAAAGTTTTCAACTCATGTGTAAACACTTTTGAAAGCTAAGAAGCATATTCATATAACTGAACATCGAGATCACTGAATAAACGTCACTCTCTTTGTGCTGCGGCATTCCACTGTATAACCCGGCTTCAGGACAAGAGTCTGATTCTGCCGTCAGATGCAGCGCTTGCCAAGTAGCGTATTAAAGCGAAGTGAATGCATGATGTGGAATCGGGAAAGAAACTTGCACATTGCCGTCAGATAGCTCGCACGGTGAGAGCAATGTAGTTATGCTAAATTTGTTACCTAAAGAATCGCGGATGCACACAGTTCTGAATATATATCGCTCTCCAATGCTACGTTGAGTACTTTATAATTGCCATGTCTATTCGACAAGGTAGGCAAGAGTTTATCATTATCAGCCATTAGACCATATCATAGGTAGTATGTATTTAGGTGATGGGCATAAAATATGTCGAGTTTGTTACTTTTATCATTAGAGTTAAGTTACACAGTTGTTACAGCTACAATCTTTTGTCGCAACTAATCACCGATCTGTTGAGTACGCAGCGAGCATGTATGATGAAGGAACAGTGTCGTGAGGTGGTTGCTTGCAGATTGAAGGCCCAATACTAAGAAAATACACATTAGGCATGCATTGTACATTTTGTTGTTTGTACATTTTTGTTGGTGCTCATACAGTACACTAAACAAGTATAGTCACCTCTGAGCACAGTCTATTTATTAGCATACACATATCGATAGAAATTGAGCACTCTCTTGGAAGCAAGCACTCCTGAAACCAATGGGGGGCGCATGATCTGAACCTGTCCAAGTGCTAGATGAATATAGGACAGATATAATACACACTTGTTGTGTTCACTTTTTCAGTATACCTATGCTGGAAAGCTGAAGCTGTTTTCTCTCTGATACGTTTAGAGTGACTACAAATACGCACTACCTTGCTGTGTAGCTGTGGATAAGTCAAGATCATGTACGTTTTAACTACCTCTATGAATTCTTAGATTTGTTTCACGACGGTTGTTCACAGAATTTCACTTTGTAGTGGTAGACACTACAGCTATGACAAGTTATTTTAAACATAAGGAGATGTGCTTGAAGAAATCTGGGGCGTTTCTTTGCTATATGAAAAAACACGCTGCCACATCCAATGCGCACACAATTGCTCGTCAGGACAGCATTCACGTGCTTGATGATGCTGTGCTGCCAATGCTCTTCACTATTATGATTTATTATATTAAAGAGCCTCGCCACGGTGGTTTGGAGGTGGAAATGTTGTAGGCGCATGTGCTCAGATCTGGGTGCACGTTAAAGAACTTCAGGTGTTCGATATCTGTGGAGCCCTCCACTACAGCGTTTCTCATAATCATATGGTGGTTTTGAGATGTTAAAACCCACATATCAATCAATCATCAATTATTTCGAAGAGCTCATAAAACCTATGTACAAGGCTAATGCAATTGAGTCCAGCCTAATTATCTCGGACGCATATTTTTGTACACTTGTATGAGCTAAACACAGGTAATTCAGACAAGATAGTTCTAGGTGTAGTGTGTAAATTATCTTACAAGGCCCAACTATATTTGGGAAAGCTTGTTAATGCCCCTCCCTTGGGGTGCTCACTTTGTAATGCAATTAATAATTTATGATGATTCAGATGCCAACCATGATATTAATAGTTTCATTTCGAGTCATAGAGTAGTGGGCAAAGTTAGATTGATTCTGGCTTCGAGGGGTTAAAACAAATGACATTGTAGCCTCGCCAGAGGCAAGACTGCTTGTCAAAGCATTTGCTCCAACACCTAGTGTTCACATAATTTTCATAGTTTCAAGCTCTCATCTTTTAAGGGTCTGTTTGATTCATATGTACCAATGGTAACTGCTTCATGGCTGTGCTAGAAAAGTTCAGATTTTGTGCAGCATGAGTTCAGCATTGTGACATCACAAGCAAATGACAAGGTGCCGACAAGGTGAAATCCTTATTTGTGTTCACTTAATTTAATGAATCACCAACATCATGGCAAACATGCCACGTTTTGTAGAGTCCGGTACGGCATTTACGTCCAATCTTATGTCGTCTATTAAGCTGTGTATGCGGGTTCATCAAACAAACGGCTTCAGTAGAAGACGTACAGGAAAATCTTCGTCTCCAGGTTTCCCCAAACACTTCAATCCAAGTGCCAGCTTAAGTAATCCACACGCCATTAAATAGGTCTGAGCACCAAGCCATTTAATTCGTGCGGCAGACATTTAGGCCAAGTGCCAACATATTTATTCCAAGTGGCGACTCAGTTAGGTTGCATGCCAATGTGTGTTTAATGCAAAGGCCACAATATTTTATCCAATTACCAACAGATTTAATTAATCAGAAACCACTTAGTTCAATCCACGCACCAGAAAAGCATGGTTTGCCACTTTATACAGTCTAAATGTCGGAATAAAAGTAAACATGAAGCGTCAAGAAAACTTTTCGCTCGCTTATATATGCTAGAGCTTATGAAATGAGGTGCAGTGTGATTCCCTCTAACCTTTTTGTGTCATAGCTTGAAATTCAGAAAACAGTGCATATTAATTGCATTTACAGGTACTGAATGTCTTTTTCCATAGAGGCCATGTAGTCTGCGCTTCATCGATACTGCATTATTCCGGCAAATTTTCTACACCACCGCATATGCAGAGACTCATGTCGCCTGCTTAGTAGACACCATTTGGCTAGTTATTCACTGAGGCGTTCGAAGTCGACTGCTCAGCCCAGTAAAAACGATGGTGACCAACAGATGATATTCACCTAGTGTCGAAATAAAAAATAAGCATTTAAAAAACTAAACTTGAGTTTGTTTGGGTTCGTGTGTAATTTGGTTTTATATAAAAGCATCAAAGAAGATACTCCTGTTTTCATGTAACAGATGATGCTGGTTTTGCTAAAGCCTGCTTGCTTGAAACACGCGCGTTTCATAAGATGCACGTAATATAAGAATCATGATTTTATGTGCGCTGCAAGACAAAACCTCTTCGAATTTTCTTCAATTCGCTCTGCCCTGTGAGGGCCTCCTAATTTTTTCATTATGCACCTGCTTTTGACCAATCGCTGCCTACGGCCAGGTTTTCCATTTCTTGGTATGCATTCCATCGCTCCAATAACGAAAGTGTGTCTTTAGCATTATATGACCTGTCGTGGTCATCTAATGATATACTAATCAATTTATGAGCTAGTGACAACAACAAAATATTTGTTAACATGTTGCTGCCTTGTCTTTCGTTGCCCTTAAAATGATTTCTCTCGGGTGAAGCACTCATCTACAAGCTTGTACATAGCAATGTAAAAACACGGCTCAAGCGAACAACGGCAGTATTTTTCTAACAAAAACTAGCAGTGAATACAAATAATAATGATTTATTATACTTCTTTGCGAGCGTTATCCTATATATTAGGAACTGCATTTCAATTGTACTGTCGTTTTTAAGCCCCATATTGTGCTTTTTGTGCATGAAATAAACTGAGTGGCTCCTGACTTAAAGCTGCTGGTAATAGGAAAACAGGAACAAACTTAGTGGAACTTGGAATAAACTCAGTGCCACGCGTCTTTGGTGAAATAGAGTTTTGATTAAATGTGTTGGCGCTTGAAATAAATGTTTGGAACAAAAATTAAATAGCTTGGTGCTCAGAAAAGTTCCATGATATGTGGATTGCTTAGGCTGGTATTTGGATTAAAGTGAGAGAGAAAACTTTAGGTTTAGTGCGGTACCTCTCCTGCACTTTTTGGAAGGAATGGCATGGTTAAGAGGCCGCCATTGTTGCACCGCTAAAACGAATGGTGAAGTGTAGCACCTCGTAAATTGGATCATGTGGTGCAGGCGAATCAAACAAACTCTTAACCACAGGAGCGTCTTTGCATTTCAGCCCCATCATCCTATAAAAGTGAGAACTCTGTGGCTAGGATCAAACCTGTATTGTTGAGCTCAGCAGTGCGACATTATAAAACTAATGTATGTAGAGGTAGTGTTTCAGTTTCAACGCTATCGAAGCGTAGATTCTGTAGAGATGAAGAAAATTATTGGCAAAGTAGATCACTACTTTAGCGAGAGGAGCCGAGCGCAAGCTGGTGACCCTAGCACTGTGATTGCTGTGTCGGTTGCTGCCACCCTTTTTCCGTATCAATAGACCTGCTGTGCAAGTACTACTTACGCCAATAAACCCCGAACAAGTCGTGGAAGATTGGCTGTCGACGTTTGAAATGGTAGGCACAAGCAACAAGTGAGAGGACGCTTCGACGCTGCAATAGGTACCCTTCTACCTAAAACAGGTAGCGAGTCTCTGGTTCAAGACCACCACTCGGAATTGGGGTGCTTTCAAGGTACGCATTATCAATAGGTTCGGTCACCTCGAGTTACGCAAGGTACGTGCTGAGCAGTGACCACAAGGACGCCCACAGCTTCAAGGGGAAGCCTTCACAAGCTACATCGACGATATGCTCAACTTGTGCAAACGCTTTGACTCTTCAATGACAGAAGCGGACAAGATCAAACACATCTTGAAGGGGACAGATGACGATGCCTTCCAGATGCTGTGTACCAGGGGCCCACGGCCCGTGTCCCAACTCGCCACTTTTTGCCAGAGATTTGAGTAGTTTTGTAAACAACAAGTCATGAGACGAAGGCCAGCGGCCACCGACAAAATTCTCGCAGCGTCGATCCTCGGTGGAGACCACAACACGATAATGTCGGAAATCAAACGACATGTGCGAGATGAGGTGGCCCGATAACTTTCATGCCTGTCGTATCTACCGGAAACAGAACCCTCTTCTGAGTGTCTCGCGCCCACCATCAGGCAGGTAATAACGACGCAAGTCACGGAGGCACTGCCACCTGCCTCTCTGACAAGACCTGTCACCGTGCCATTCACTTACGCTGCTGTTGCTGCTACTCCACCACGACCTCCACTACGCGCAAACTCCCCAGCCTCACGAGTACCAGCGACATCATTTCCAGCAACACCGCACCGCAATAAAAGAAACACTTGGCACACAGTTGACAATCACCCGATTTTCTACGCATGCCGATATGCAGGTCACGTTGTGGGCTTTTGCCACGGGCTCTTCGCAGCGGGCCCTGTTGCATCGAGGTACTCTGACTACTTTTTCTGAAACTGACCCACCACCAACCGAAATAGCCCACCACTCCTCTACCGACTACCGACTATTCGATCCCTCTCGCTTATCTTCACCACGCCGCTACCGCTCTCCATCCCCTCGTCGTCACCGACCAAACCCCGTGGAGACGGAAAACAGACTGCCGCAGCTCCGAAGGTACGAGCTGCAAAATCGTCACATTGTAGAAGTCCTCGCTCGTCCCCTGCTAACGTTCTGGAAGTGTTGTTGCAGGTCGACAGGCTCTTGCGCTTGTTTACACTGGACCATTGTATCTGTGAAGAGTCTAAAACTCTGCCGTTGGATAGCGTCTCTCATAATCATATAGTGGTTTTGGGACGTTAAACCCCACATATCAATCATCAATCTGCCGTTGGATACGAAAGGTAACGACACTGCACTTCGACGTTTTGCTGAATGCCGCCAGCGTGCAACAAATTTGACCACTCAGAACATGTACGGCGAAAATAATTATTCAGGACGTCTTGTACCACATAGAGTTTCTTTTGTTGACCATTTGCTGCTCCCACGACGTGATACTTATGTAGAATTCTTCGCCGCACCACCACGCCGTATTTCACTGCGCTCACGCTTAGGTGAAATTTTTCGTGTTTTCTGATGCGGCATCGACGGACAATGAGCGCACTCACCTCGGAAAGCTTCCTGTTGCTTCCGATATTGATGTTCTTCATCTTACTGCCATGACTGTCCCTGTCGATCACCGCCACGGTACGTCTCTGCCATGCGCCCTTCTGCCACCTCACAAAGATACTTCCGTAATTGCCGTTTGCAATCCCAGCTTGTGCCCTCTCACCTTATGCGCTCCCAAAACACTTGGATATGTTCTTCCTGTTGATGACAACGTGATTTTGCTTATCGAGTTGAACGACCCTGGCCAGCAACGTCAAGTGAACGCTGTTACTCCTCTTTTCACGCCGGATGACAACTTTTTGGATATATTCGATCACTCCATCGAGAGCAAGCTTACTCCGGATCAACGGGAGCAGCTAATAACCCTTCTGCATGAATTCCGAGATTCATTTCACTTTCCCCGAAAGGCACTGAGTCAAACCCACACCTTCGCTCACACAATCTACACTTGAACGCATCCTCCTTTGCGGCAATGCCCCTACCACGTATCACCCAAGGAATGACGTGTAATCGCAGAGCAGATGGGCAATATGCTTCAGCGCAGTGTCATCAAGCTACCTTCTAGCCCCTTGTCTTCAACAGTTGGGCTAGTGAAAAATAAACTGTTCGATTATATTTTATGTGGACTACCGGACACTGAAGAAACTTACATCTAAAAATGTATACCTGCTTCCCGCATCGACGACGCTACGGATTTCCTACAAGGGCCGAACTCTTTTCTTCACTGCACTTATGTTCAGGTTACTGGCAGGTTCAGATGACAGAGTGTGACCGTCTTAAAACAGCGTTCATTACACCGGGTGGCCTATACGTATTCACGATTACGTCATTATGTGTGTGCAATGCACCTGCAATGTTTGAACGAATGATGGACAGCATACTAAGCTGCCTTAGATGGCAGATATGTTTATGTTACCTTGATGACGTTATCGTCTTTTCTCGTGATTTCCCTAAGCAATTCGACCATCTGCGAAACACCCTTCAACGCCTTACTAAGGCAAACCTGTAGCTTAATCTGAAGAAGTGCCAATTCGGGGCTTATCAACTTACTATACTTGGTCATGTTGAGTCAAAGGGTGGAATTCGCCCCAACCGGCTTTCCGAAGAAGACTTCACTCAATCAACTTAGGAGCTTCATCGCCTTGTGCTCGTACTTTCGCCGTTTCGTCCACAACTTTGCATCAATAATAGTTCCACTTACACAACTACTGAACGGTCCAGCTAATCTTTGTAACTGGACCCCAGCATGTGGCAAAGCCTCCCTTACACTGCGCCGCCTGCTTACGTCACCACCCATTCTGTGTCATTACGATCCAAGTGCCCCCTTTGAAGTTCAAACCGACGCCAGTGGCGTTGGTCTGGACGCAGTACTCGCGCGTCGAATGCCCGGTATTACAGAGTACGTCATCGCATATTCTAGCCGCGTACTCAGGAAGCGGAAATGAGCTTCTCAGTAATTGAGAGAGGCTGCGTCTGAATCGTTCAGGCCTTAAGAAAGTTACGTCCTTACTTGTACGGACCGAGTTTCGACGTTTTGACAGACCACCAAGCAGTTTGTTAGTGGGCGTCCCTAAAAGATCCTTCAGGTTGCATAGGACGTTGCTCTTCACCAACAAGAATTGAAAATTCATGTCGTCTACCACTCAGGACGAAAACACTCTGATGTGGATGCCCTCTCACGATCATCAGTGAGATACAGCACACCTGTATTCAGACGCCATCTTTCCCATAGCTTCCATTTTCGTCGCAAACATGCATGTTTGAACAGCGCAAGGACCCATGGATAACGCCTCTCCTTACCATTCTTTCTGACTTCTCAACGTCTGCGTACCCACGCGCTCTTCGCCTCCAAGCCACACATTTCGAAATACGGGAGGGGAAAATATACCGCAGAAATTACCAAGTGGATGGTAGTAAATTGATCTTGGTTATACCACACCACATGCGATCTGATGTTTGTGCGTATTTTCATGCCGAACCACAACATGCTCACGCTGGTGTGTTAAAAATTTGACACCGGATCTCCCAGCGTTACTACTGGCATGGTATGCACATCTTTGTGCAAAACTACTTTCGATCCTCTTCATTACGCCAACAACGAAAGACATCGGCCCATTCACCATGATTATTACAGCCTCTACCGTGGCCGGTGCACTCTTCCCACTATGTTGGAATTGATTTATAGGGTCCCCTTCCATACAATGCCGCTAGAAATTGATAAATCATTGTCACCGTCAATCACCTCACGAGGTACGCTGAAACAGCTCCACTACCTATGGCTGATGCAGGTGACGTAGCCAATTTTGTCTTGCGACGCTTCGTACTGCGTCACGGGGCACCACGCGAACTACTGAGTGATCGAGGGCGTCTTTTTATCCGAAGTTGTTCACGAACTCCATCGGTCATGCGACATGGTTCACCGCACCTCTACAGCCTATTGCTCGCAGACAAATGTCTCACTGAGCGCTTCAACCGAAAGCTAGGAAACATGCTCGAGATGTATGTCGATTCCGACAAATTGAGCTGGAATGATAATCTCCCATTTGTGACCTATATGTACAACACCGCGGTGCTGTCAACCACAGGCTTCTCGGCTTTCTTTCTTCTATATGGGCGTGGACCATGCTCTACCCTTGACACGATTTTGCATTACCATCCTGACGTCTCGGAGTTCAAAACTGTTCTGAAATTGCATACCACGCTGAAGAGTGTCGTTCGCATCGGACCAGCAAGTCGAGACTTTCACCGTAGGCTCACTTGGCTGGATCCAACTGCACTTCCACTTCACAGGTCTCTCCTTTAGGTTTGCCCCCAAGTTTCACGGTCCTTATCGCGTCGTCAAACGTCGATCTCATGTCACATACGTGATTGAGCCGGTGACGCCATCTACAAATAGGTGCCGCCTTTGTCGTTAGACTGTCAACGTGAATCGCCACAAGCCCTATCATGACCCACTCCTACTCTCGTCACCACGACTTGCCAGGATGGCCCGTCTTCGTCGCCGGGGTAGTGTAGAGAGGAAGAAGACTATGTGCCGCAGTAGGTCACGACTTTAGCGAGAGGAGCCGAGTGCAAGCTGTTGGCCCTTGCGCAGCGATTCCTGGGTCGTTAGCTGCCGCCTGCTGTTTGGATCAATAGACCTGCTGTGCAAGTACTACTTATGCAAACAAAACCTCGTTTCGATTCTATACCACGGTAGATTGACAATACTAGTGGCATATCTAAAGCACCACTCCACGATTTGCGTGGTAGAACATTCAGAAATACAGCATTGCAAGTGTGAGGTTCGAGATGACCTTTTGTAGTGGACGTGCAGATATTTGAACGTGCTTGTAGAGCGGGAGGTAGTCATCCTGTCATTGCATAGCAGTCTGGAAAAACAAGTAACATCACCAGGCATTGATAATCATAATCAATACAAATTCTCCAAAGAAATAAACTCGGTTAACTTGTGAACAGCAGTATGTTATACATATATGTTATGGTACCGTATAACTTATGTGTCACTTGTGGCTGCTTCTTCACAAGGCATTTAATGTAGCAGGTATCTTGCCCATTGTACAGAGCTGCCTCCATGTCAGGTAGGCCAGGAGGCTGTGGCAGAGGAAGGAGTATTTCTGATTTAAGTGATGGTTCCCTTGTCCCACTATAGCGACTCATACCGATAATAATGTAACACTTCTCAAGCGCGACTGCGGTAAACTATTACCTCGTACGTTTTTCGCACTAATATATGGTCAAGCTACGGAGATACATGGCGAGGCGACAGTGATGTATTTGCCTTTTTTCATCGCAATGGCCTTGTGGTGGTACCTGTTGATAACATTTCAGAATTCACTATTGAGTCAGTGACTCAGTTCCACGTGAAGCCACGTGGCAAGTAACACACGCTTTTGCCGTGACTGATTATGAAACGTTAAAAAATTATTAATTTAGTATTGCAATTTCTGGACGCCGCGTGTTGCCTACGCATTGCTTGGAAAAACAACCAGAAATGTTGAAATGAATCATTTTGCCCAGCAAGCAACCATCTTAATTGGTTTTTACTCATCGGTTCGTTATTTTCTGTCTTGGAACGCTTGTTATTCCGATGTCAATGGCCGCTTCAATCCCCCAAAGTCACTTCAATGCGCTTCGCGGAACCATTTGAACGAGTCAAAATAAACAGACCGAAAAAAGCGTGTTGGCCATCAGTGGTTCGAAATATTTACAGTGGAACGAAACAGTGCGACATCCATCCGAATGCACTGTAGTGTACTATGCACCTTGAGCCGTTACCTGCCGTCGCTACCTTTAGCCACCGTATATTTTGAAATTAGAATAATGATGTCGATAGGCTGCTGATGATTATGAGTCAGCTGGAGCAAAAACTACTGCAAAAGTATGATGACGCAGCACCTGTTCAAGCACAGCTACTTTGTACAAGAGCAAATTGGTTTTTATTTGTAGTGGCACGCAAAGATTAGTATTTGATCATTTTAAAATATAAGTTTAGCAGTGACGAAGGCACCCCTACAAGAAAGTGCAATGCCGCGAAGGCCTCGCCTCGATGACGTTGGCACCACTTTATTTTTTTTTCTTTTGCGGTACGGTGGTCACCTTTCTCGCTTCTTTTTTTTTCTCCCTCTCTCAGGCGGTGGGAGCACCAATCATGCGCGGTGTGCGTTGTGCTGTTTTCTTTGTGGTTGAATTCGCTGCCGTGAACGAGAGGTATACTGTGCGGACCTCAAGAGACCTGACCAAGTCGTCTAAATGGAAGGATATATCGATTGCTTTTTGATGTGTCACGATGCGCTTCAATTTTGCATTAAAAAGTGCAGTAGTAACTCCAAACCGGCAAAACAAGTCTTTAGTCAAGCTTAGTGCAACTTTAGAGAAAGGATTTGGCGTGTTGGAAGATTGGGTCATCATTGTTTTGGTTACCGGTTCAGAGTTGTTCTGGCACCTATTTATTTCGGTTTGAGTGGAGCGTTGTTCGGGTCACCGGGCTATAATCCGAAGTTAAAAAATAATTATACACGTGATTGGAACTCGACTCTCATTTTCCGGTTTCAGTCATGACTAGATATAAGCATGCATGCTAATCGGCATTCAAAAAAGCTAACGAGTCTACTCTGTGATGTTTATATAAATGATTTGAATTATAGAATTTGCTGCACGCAGTCGTTTGTTTTGTATGCACCTGTGATTTTTTCGCACATTCAAAATCCTTCTTGCGTAACAGAAAGCACCATGTGCAGTTGGGCTGAACTCCATTTTGGGACATGGCAGTGTGTTTTATCTGTCGTCCTGCTAGAAGTGTGAATTAGACGTCGAGAGCGAGGCCTGATGTTGAACTCTGTATATGACATGCTGATGCACGTGTTACCGGCAGTATTTTTGTCGTAATATTATAAAGTACCAAGGCCAAGCCAAACTGAAGCATGTTCGTGCTGCTTTCAAGATGTTTCCTTCTAAAATCACACAGAAATGTCTGCATGAATTGTAAGTAAAATAATAAACATTTTCGTTTATAAAAGCCGTAATTTCTTGGTGGTGCGCATTTTAAAGTTTCTTTGCTGCCATTCCATGAAAACTAATTTTCACATTGCCCTCTGCCATGCATAAAAATAGCTGCAGTCCTTAAAGTGTAATTATTGTTTTTATTTCCGAGAAATTTGTCTTCTCCATGGTTCATTTCTGGTGCAGAACCTCTCGGGACAATGTGCCATTTCGAGTTGTCAAAGAAACGGTCAAGGTGTGCATATTTCTAACAGAATGTTATAAGGAGACTGCAGTGAAGAAAAATTGATCTGATATGCCATATGGTTCCAATGGCGGCCTGTCCGGATCCAGAGATTCTTAGCACCCTCTGCTGCGTTGCAGATCTGACCGCCGCCGTGGTCAGTTGCTTCGCAGCTGCTGGGGACTGAGGGCCGTGAGTTATTTGACGTAAGCATGTGGGAGGTAGTGGCCAGATACTGCACCAGGGTGGCCAATCCTTCTCTGGTGAGGGAGTGTGTTTTCGGCGGTGTTTGCCGGTGAGGCCGCACCCCAGGCCTCTTAATGCAGTTCCATCAACACGCGGATTTTTTTTTTTTAATCCGGTTGGGAACTGCGCGGTACCGGGATTTGAACCACGTACCTCTTGCATGCGAGGCGGATGCTCTAACCACTACGCCATCGCCATTGCTGAGTAACTTGGGGGACGAATTGCAACTCATGATTACGGAGTTAGACAAGGAGAGCAGAAAGGTGGGTCTTAAAATTAATCTGCAGAAAACGAAAGTAATGTACAACAACCTCGGCAAGGAGCAGCGCTTCGAGATAGGTAATAGTGCACTTGAAGTTGTGAAAGACTATGTCTACTTAGGGCAGGTAATAACCGCAGAGCCGAACCACGAGATTGAAGTAACTAGAAGAATAAGAATGGGGTGGAGCACATTCGGCAAGCACTCTCAAATTATGACAGGTAGTTTGCCACTATCCCTCAAGAGGAAGGTATATAACAGCTGTATCTTGCCGGTACTTAGCTACGGAGCAGAAACCTGGAGACTTACAAAGAGGGTTCAGCTTAAATTGAGGACGACGCAGCGAGCAATGGAAAGAAAAATGGTAGGTGTAACCTTAAGAGACAAGAAGAGAGCAGATTGGATTAGGGAACAAACGGGGGTTAAGGATATTATAGCTGAAATCAAGAAGAAGAAATGGACATGGGCAGGGCATGTAGCGCGTAGACAGGATAACCGCTGGTCATTAAGGGTAACTGACTGGGTTCCCAGAGAAGGGAAGCGGGTTAGGGGGAGACAGAAGGTTAGGTGGGCAGATGAGATCAAGAAGTTTGCGGGTATAAATTGGCAGCAGCAAGCACAGGACCGGGTTAACTGGCGGAACATGGGAGAGGCCTTTGTCCTGCAGTGGACGTAGTCAGGCTGATGATGATGATGTTGATGATGCCATATGATTATGTGCTAGCAAACGATGCAGTCTCGTACAGATATCCAGCACCCTTGCAATTCAAGGATTGTCTATGAAAAACTGTGACTTCTTTTGATCCGTGCTGAAGTCGCATTGTGTTGCAGTTTACCTGTTGACCTCAAGTGCCACTGACTGGCCGAAAGATGCATATGACAATACAAGCTTCAAATGCCACTGTCTGGCCGAAGGATGACCACAAGAAAACAAAAAGTGAATGAACCTCCAAGACATAAAAAATAGGGTTCACAAGACTCGCTTTTAATATGGAACGGCTAGCAGTTTGCAGCATACTCACGACTGATACCACCATACATTGGATTGGATGTTTCCATAACCCGGCGGGCAAAAACTAGGCAGCTCAGCATCGCTGCTCCACAATACTAAAAGTTTCAGTTTCAGTTTCAGTTTTATTGAGCATTTTCTTCACAGAGTTGCGAAAAAGAAAACGCAATGATAAGAGCAAAAAGCTGCTATGTTAGCAGCTTGACGAGGCTCCTACCCCTTTTCACTTGGCATTACAAAAACTACACGGTCTCTGACGTGTACAAAAGTACACGTCAGAGACCTTCATTTAAAAATATTAGCTAATGAATGACATGTTGAGACAATCGCCTTTTTTGCTTATGCATACCTGTAACTTATACAACCTCGTTTAATATCCCACTACCCATGAGGTGCCATTGAAAACGAAAAGGCTTTCATTCTGAATAATTAACCAGCTTCGCAAAGTCAGTAGCATCGGTATTATACCTAAAGCATTTCACTAAAAATAGTTGTTCACGAAACTGTCCTAGAAAATGGCCAGTTTGCTCAGTCTCTAATACTCGTCACAGCTGTTCAAGTTGTCTTGACAAAATTGCTGTACTGTGTAGCCAACCATACTTTGCAAATTCAAAGTAAGTTCTTTGAAGTAGTCTTGACAAAATTTCTGTACTGTGTAGGTAAGCATGCTTGACATATTCAAAGTAAGCTTTGTGAAGTAGTCTTGGTAGTGTAGGTAACCACACCTCACATATTCAAAGTAAGCTCTTAGTGCACCCTACACATTTTTTCAATGCGTGTTCGAAACGCACAACTAAATAAATCTTGAAGTAACCACAAGACAAAAATGTAGCAGCATATTTTCAAGAGCTTCTATATTAAATTGCTAAAAAGAAAGTATAAAACAAACACTTTCACAAAAGTACTGACATGATGCAAGTATCCATACAGTTTTATACACATATCCTTAAAACACAACCCTATAACATGTTTTTATATAGTCCAAAAATTGAAAATGCAACGAACACGATACATTAGGGTAGTATCTCTACACACGCAGCTGTTTTCAATGTTGTAAATACATGATCCTAATGACGGCTAGTACAAAACATACGACGATGAACGGGACATTGATTTTCAGAAAAAGAATGCTCTTTGGAGAGCATGGTCAAAGGTTCCAAATTGCTCAAATTTAAAGCATCCTATCAACACTTGATATTATTGTCTATTATTAACATAAAGCATGTGCAACACCTGCTTACAATTGCAAGAGCGAAATAGTTGAACAGATGGATGGCGATTGAGCACAAATATGATCAACATATATTTAAAATAGTCTAACCTATGGCAGACATAATAAAAAAACAATTAGGCTGAGTAAATTGCAAAGTAGGCACAATCCCTTTTACCTATTGCCAAAGCAGCAATTTATATCTGGCACATATTCATTAGGTTTTTATATTTTGTCAACACATTCGACAATAAAAATTTCAACAAAATTCAGCTAATTGAACTATAAATTTAAAATGCGAGTTTTTGCAGCATGAATGAATTCAAAGATGATAAGTGTTAAATGTATTCAGTCGGACATCAAATTCGTCACAGCGGTAATTCGCAAATATTATGATGCTTACATAAAATCACAAATATTTCATCAAGATAGCTTTTCAGGTTCATATATGTAGTGATATCACATATAAAAAGAATGCCAGTACTAAATGTAGAATTGTCGTTACGCTAGTAGTATACAACACGTACAAAGTCATATGTTAGGCGATAGTGTGCAGTTTTTTTTTACTCGATGTATAGTCATATGAGTAAAGTTCCTTTGTTTTTTAATTCCCAACGCCATTTTGGAGCAGGCTCAGAGCAGTTACTACGAAATATTGTACTTTGAAGCAGCATGAAGCACCATTTCTCGTTTGTAGAAATTCGAGCAGCACTCCATTGAACGTAGCATAATAATGTAAAATATCTACACATTCTTAAAAGTAATATACGAATGGTAAAACTTGAGTTTTAAAGTCAGCGATTTTTTTAAAAATTGTAAAATATCACTGAGTCGTCATCTTTTGAAACTTTGCATTTATCTTTTCCTAGCAGTCCGAGACAAAGCTCATGCGAAAAGTCAACCAATCAATGACAAAGTCAAAGCACACTATAGGCACTTTCTCTTCAGAAAGGCTGCATAGACGAGCGTACCTTTGTCGGAGAGCCCCGACTTTGACGGCCTGAAGTCTGTGGCACAGATTCAGCCAACTTACGGGACGTGACTTGAAATAAGCTTTTAGCCTCCAACATTGCCTGATCATCACGGCAGCGGTAAAGGAGGTAACTGCACTTTTCTGATTCCTTGGTTATGATTCTGCGCAACTTTGATAGTTAGGAGGCTACTGTACCAAGAACCAAAGCAATTCCAGGCTGTGAGGACATTTCAGTTCATCATTCAAGGGAATGCCCGCCTCTGATACGGCTGTGCCAAGAGGCCGTGAAGACACTTCAGAAGAGCTTAGCTCATTGACAAGAGGAATCCCAGAACCTGTACCTGCTTCTAGACACCAAGTGTAAATTGCTGTCGATTCAGGTAATTCTGCGGAAGGGAAGACAAGCCCCACCTGTCACTGTACTTCAATACAACACAAAAGTGCTTGTACGGATATTGTGCTTCCTAAAGTCGGGGCAAGTACACGATGGCTTTGTGAAGTCGACTGCGTACACATTGTCTTCGCTTCTTTCAGAACGAACAGGGAGCATGCCTTCAGTGAACAGCTCTTTCATGTCTGTATGAGTGTATGTCTCTGCACTAACAAACTATCTCAACAGATCTTTAACAAAGACGTGAGGCCGGTTCTGCAGGTATTCAGGAACATTTTCACTGTACTGTCTGTACACTGATGACTTCCTCCTTGCTGCCTCATGGAATTTCACTTCTTTGTCAGGAAGGTAGTTATGAATGACAGCTGTGATTAAGGGGTGTCAATGACCGTTCCCACTGCCCATATTTCGGCTAAAAGCTTCTATGTCCTCGAAACCATAGTTACGATGGGAACTGCAGTCGGCAATTCCAAGGTATACTCACGTCTTTTTAGTTACAGTTTGCAGCTTTGCGTCAAGAGTCCCCTGCAGCAGCTTGGCTTTGGCTGCTTTCAGGTGACCCTCTTTTGTTTGGCCATAAGACTCAGGTACGTCCACTTAGATAGTAGGCATTGTTACGTATATGGAGTACGCTTGACGTTTTAAACAAAGATGAGGATACAGTAAAGATGAGACAAAATACAGCACTGAGAGAAGAATAACAAAAATAATTTCTACCTTTCTAGTATATGAACACGTGGGGAGAGCAAAATAAGCAGAATATGAAACATTGAAAGAGTACAAGACATATAGTCTCAGCTTGGAAACCGAGACTGTAGATTTTGTTATGGTACGCGGTTTTTGCTATTTCCCACGTGCATAATATATATGTGTATTATACTGTAAATAGGTGCAATAAACTTTCAATTGCTAAGTGCTTATCTTCTGTCGAGTCATAACTTTGTCCTCATCTTGCAGTGCTGGTTGACAAGCATAAGGATTATCAACCAACTATCCCAAACAATCCTGTTTTAAGCAAACATTATGAAATTGTTATGTGCTTCATCTTATGGCAGACAAATGTGCCTGCACCGTACACTAGGGTCAACAGGAAAAGCTGGTATTAGGGAGTTTTAGCAGACCGTTATAATTCCTGATGGCGATATTGTAACGATACACAACATGTGTTCAAGGCTGCTAGGGGAAAGAGAAGACATTGTTATCCGATCCCTTCATTATAACTACCTACTATTAGCAGAAGTAGAAGCAATGATAATGGACATCTGCTACAAACTTTTCACAAGAAATTGTGAGTACAATGTATAGTATTTGAAAAGCGCTTGTTTTCTTTTGGTTTCACAAACCTAAGTGCCATGTTAAAGGCCCCCCTCCCAAAAATCCCAGATATTTTAAGTGGCGGGTGCAGTACTTTATATTCTGAACAATTAAATCCATTTCAAGGTCCTTGTTGTTGTACAGCCCTTCTTTGTTCCTTGCAGGTTTGTTCTCCTCTTTTCGTACACCTCTTTTAGGCAGTCAATGATGTTTGAACCCTGTGAATGAAATCAAGAGTATTTATTTCTGGAGCAAACTGAAGTAACCTAACCTATAGTATCATAATACTGTGTGATATGCTACCTTTATGCCCCTCTACTCCTTTCAATCTCGCTTATCCCGTTCCTTTGCGTAGGATAGCAAACCAGTTTATCTCACTGCTTTTCCGACTTTATCGTTCTATATCTCTCTCTTTTACCTTGCCTGCACACAATGTTTGAATAGGATGGCTTCTGAATACCTGCACGACACTGACACGTTTGCGACAGGCTCGTAAACAGGATTTTTATTCAGGAGTGGAGGCGGGTAGTTATTTATGGGCATAGGAAAACCCTATTTTCAATATTTATGCTCGGCAAAACACACCACTTCATTTGAATTTCGGGGGGTGGGAGGAAGGGGGCAAGGCTTCTAGTTCTTCTCACATCTGGCTGACTGGCTATGAGCCTGGTTTGCACACGCATAGTCATAAGCATACCGAATCCTTTTATTTCTCTAAAGCCTTTTTATAGTATTCTGTTCGAAACATGCAGACTTTGATGGTTTTCTTGACAATTCAAAACGGCGCATTGTTTAGAGAGATTCTACACTCGGAGTGGATCATGGGGAAGATGACATTGGGTGCAAAAAACAAAAAAATACAACTTATTGACTGTGATTAGCTTTATACATGATAGAGGGCAATGTCAAGTTTAATTTTTGTTTAATTGAAGCAAAGAAATTTAAAAATGCACTGCCTTCCACAAGAAATTATGGCTCTCCTCAACGAAAATATTTGTGTATATATTCACAATTGATGCAGGCTTTCTTGTGTGGTTTTAAGACGGAACTAACTGAAAACAGAACCAGTATGCTGCAGTTTGGCCAGGCCTTAGGAATATATAATAATATGACAAAAAACTTACAGGTGACACGTACCAGAATCTAATATACAGAGGTCAACATCAGGCCTCACTCTCGACGCCTAATTCACACATTTAGCAGTACGATGGATGGCACACACGGTCATGTTTCGGTATGGAGTTTAGCTCAAACGCACATATTGTCTCCTCTTGCTCACAACTGCTTTTTCAATGTGCTAAGAAAAACAAATGCTTAGGTGCATACAAAACAAACGACCACGCTCAGCTATTTCTGGAATCCAAAGCGTTTATGTAAATATCACAAGGGTAGACTCGTTAGCTTTATTAAAGTGCCGAATAGCATGCATGCGCGCATTTCGTTATGACTGAAACCAAAACAAAACAGTCAAGTTCGAATTACATGTACGATATTTTTTAACTTCTTTCAATAACTTTGCATAATTCTGAACAAACCAAACAAACTGCGTTCGAAAGTGAGCGAGAGAGAAAAAAAGAAGAAAATTTCTCACCACCACGCCACCTGCATGCTGCACCCACGCGGTGATCCTGTCGTTGGTTCCTACATCATTGAGGCGATGCCCTGCTCAAAATGGATTTGTTGTGAAAACAGTTTCACCCGTCTGATGCATAACGCAGAGGTCAGTAGAGCCACACTGAGAGTTTGAAGGTGGAACGCGCTGCACTTGCTTTTTGTGCCCCCTCTAGGTCACTTGAGCTTGAAAGTCTCTGAGACCGGGGGCAGCTCCGAATAGGGGAGTACGTTTGGACTCATCAATTTTATAAAGAAGAATATATTCAATTGTATTTTAAGGCTCTTGTTCGTAAAAAAAAAGTATGGCGAAAGTCCAGTAGTAGCTTCTGTGCCAGTAATGCACTCCCAGGTGACAAAGCAGAGAATGAGGCTCGCCCCGCCACGGTGATCTAGTGGCTAAGGTCTAGTGGCTGCCTACTCACAGGCTGCAAGATCGAATCCCGGCTGCGGCGGTTGCATTTTCCATGGACGCGAAAATGCTGTAGGGCCGTGTGCTCAGATTTTGGTGCACGTTAACCCCCTAACTGCTTTCGACGAGCAGAGCTCGTCCCGCTTAAACTGTCACCAAAATGCTTTAGACGAGTAGAACTCGACCTGGCGAAACAAGCGCCCATTTACGGGTTACATTGTGCATCATTCACTAGATGGCAGCATAAGCTGGTAGATTTAGTTTTCTTCTGGGGTAGGAAGGTAGTTTTTTATGAAAAGACGGTGTGCGGTGGCGGCGACCAATGCATAGCTGGCCCATGAACACGAAATAGAAGATATTAAATTTTGTCGACATCTAGGAGTGATGATTATTCGAATACAGATATTTATCTTGTGTTCGGAAGTACAGGGATGATAGTGAAGGAGCAGCTCCTCCAGTCATGATGAAGACAGCTCGAACGAAAAAATCGCGAGTGCCCACTTGTGAAGCCGCTTCGCATTATTTCGTGTATTCATGTTTTCTGCACAGCTCCGAAGCTTCCTGACTGAAATTCCCCAAGGGTGCTTAGCCTACACAAGTGAAGAAAGGTGTGGCGTCTGTAACTGTTTGATTTATGAGATCATCAATTTTATTATCAGGAGGTAGCTGATTTGCTATGTAATGTTCAGAAATAATCTTTAGTCCGTTCGTTTGATTAACTGTGTGGTGAAATATTTTTCTGAAAATCGACCGGCTGGTATTTATTACGATCATAATCAAAATCAGCAATAAAAAATAGGCACTCTATGACCCGACACTTTCGAAGTGAAGGAGCAGTTAAGGGAAATAAAAAGCACCAGGTGACAGAAATGTCCGAAGCATCCACTACGGCGTCAGTCGTAAGCATATGGTGGTTTAGAGACAATATGCCCCACACATAAATTAAATCAATCGGGAGAACTTGGTCACATTTCTATTATCAGAGGCGATGTACAATGACAGCATATTGCCAAGAGTACGGTTGGAGTGCTCCGTCATACCATTCGCTTGAAGGTGGTATGCTGTTCTTGTGCAGCGCACAATTAGGCATTCGTTAAGTAATACGTTTGAAGCGTCAGAAAGGAGGGCACGGGAACTGTCCTTTAAAAGCTAGCGAGGGGCACCTATACGCAGAACGAAATGTCCCAACTGAAACGTTCCAGCGTCATTGGCTGTGGCAGTTGGTGGTGCAGCTAATTCGACATAGCGTGTCAGATGGTCTATTGGAACGATATTCCTGCGGTTACTAGCTAGAATTGATGTTACCGCTCCGTAAAAGTGAATGCCAGTGTGATCAAAGGGTTAACTAGGTCAGTGAAGACGTCGTGACGGATAGACTTGCCTAGGAGGGAATTTTCATTGTTGGCACTGAGCACACGAACGAATGAATTCCCGTACAATCTTGTACATGCCACGCCAAGCATATTGAAGTCGAAGCCAAGCAGATGTCCTAAAGAGACCCACGTAGGCGCACCAGAAGTCAGCGTGAAAAGCGTCCCATATAACAGCTCGAATGAGGTGGGATATCACAAGGAGTCACTTGTGACCGTCGGAAAGGTAGTTGCGTCGATAAAGAAGTTCGTCCCTCAGGCAAAAGTTGCTAGCCTGGCGGCGGAGAGCACTCGACGGCATAAAAGTGAAAAGATCAGGAAGAATCGCGGAGATGCCAAGAACGACCGTTGACGCCTAGGGACTGTTGGTGGGCTGCACAATACACCACTGCAACAAGTTAGCAACTTGGTCGTCGATAACACGGCGCTCCGACGCTGAGCCTAGATAGGGACATTGCCGTAGAAGCACAGGGCTTCCTGTGCCAATCTTCTGACAGATGGTCGATATGTCACTGAGACAACAAGTGTGGCTTTAAAGGAGTACAAAACTTCTGGAGTAGGTTGACCAACTGGATTTATTGGGAAGAAGTTGCGACACCACTGGAGCAGTGAAAAGCGTCAAGGAGTGACTGGTCAATAGCAGGATCAGAAGTGAGTGCGCTTCGGTGCTTAGAAGGTGAAGTAGCTGTACCGTCAAAAATGCAACAGGGGTCGATCGGCTGCACGTGATCGAGGCCTTCATAATAGAATAAAGGTAAAGGTCGTTCCAGAGTGTTGTGAATGAGCATCTTCGTGGTGTCATGATGGAGACTAAGGAGAGCGACGGGCAATGGAGAATACTTGAGGTGATAGAATAGTTCAGAGGGCGTAGAGACAAAATTGCGGCATCGAAAAAAGTGGCACACGTTGCAGTCGCAGCGCCACAGTGGCGTTGTTGGATACAGACTTTATAAAACGCCATGAGGGCTTCGACAGCGAAAACGTCAGGAAACACGGAAAAATCAAGTTCGACGCGACAGCAGTCAATGAAGGCATCATCATTTGCAAGAAAGTCCCACCCTAATATTTTAGAATGGGAGAAAAAGGGGAGCTCGATGAAGTTGTCTATATACATAAGCCATTGGATGACGACTCGTGTAGTCCAGGCCGATAGACGCGTTACGCTTCACCCGTTTGCCGCCCCATGAGAGAGCCCGGATAATGGCATCAGAACTTTGCGGAGTTCGTGGCAGAGCTGGGCGAAATGATGCATACAGCAGCTCCGGTGTCAAAAAGTGCCATGATTGTAATGCACTTACACTTCAATGACATTGGCTGAACAGCGGCAAGAACTTGTGCATGGCGACATCACACCTTCATAAGTCGTTAAGGGGTTCATTCGCCGAGGACACCACAGCAGCCTTGAGCTCATGCCGATGGCGATGCCGCTAATGCAATGCTCCTTCACTACTATATATATATATATATATATATATATATATATATATATATATATATATATATATATATATATATATATATATATATATACATATATACATATATATATATATATATATATATATATAGAGAGAGAGAGAGAGAGAGAGAGAGAGAGAGAGAGAGATAGTGAAGTAGATACTTCGTGAGCGATCACAACCAGGTTTATTTCGACGTTTCGGCCTAGAGTCTAGCCTACATCAGGATTGAGGGTACAGTTTGTTGGTGCTCAGCTTTATACAATCTTGAACCAGAGGGGGAGAGAGAGAAAGAGGAAAAGCGAAAAAAAAATAAATAAAGAAGAAAAGAAAAAAGAAGAACAGAAGGAGAATGTAAGGTATACTCCCCCGGGCACCACCTTTCACTCTTCCTTCCGCTTCCCATCCGTCTCTCTCCCTTTTCTCTTTTTCACCTTTAGGATGTCTGTGGTCTGTGTACCTTTCCTTTAACTAACGCCTTGTTCCCGACCAGACGGCGCCCTCTGGTTCTGGTGGTTCGGTGTGGGGGGAAAAGAGCTTTTTTAAGAAGTTTGGGCCTGTCACTACTCGGCGTCCCGTCGACAACTCGTCGTAGAAAGAGGAGCGCCGCGTATTGCCGCAGAGGCTGGCAAGCGGGTGCAATGCCAATTCTTGCCCGCTTCTGGATTACGCGTGCAGTAGGGGCCTCCCGACGGTGCACAGGGTTGCTGTTGGGCATGCCATGTTTGGCACAATTGATTGAATAGTGAGTTAAAAACAGAAACAGACGACAGCTGTACTTAGGAAAGGTAGTTACACTTTGAATTATTTTGAGTTTTCCAGTGCTCTTCGCAGCTGCAGTGCCATGCGCTCAGTTATTTTTTCAATATTGCCGTTGTTGTTTTCTAATGCTTTAATTCCTGCAAGTGTACCTGGATTCTCGTTTATTCCCCTTTCGAGGGTGTTAAATCGGTGGATAAGGTATGACTCTGGTTGTTCACGTTCTCGGTTTGATTTAAATCCCGTCTCTAAGAGCGTGACTGATAGTTTGTCGAATGCATGGCGGGGAAGAATGCGATCTTTTGATAGGGGTAGATTTGGGGCTGATTTCGCATGGGCTCTGTGATTATTGAAGCGAATCCTAACTGGTGTTTCTGTTTGTTTGATATACTGCATACTGCACACGTTTCATTCGAGTAGGTATACCACATTAGAGAAATCGCATGTTAGGTTTCCTCATATAATAATAGAAAACTAGGATTGTGTGCTGGTTGCTTTGTGTGTTTCTCGCATCGCTTTACATACAAGACATCGTGACTTTATACAGGGTCGGCATGAATTATTAGGTGGTGAGGTATTGATATGAGAGTGGACAAGTGTGTCTTTGAGGTTGCGTGGTCGTCGGTAAGCGACGCCAGGAGCGGATGGGAATGCGCGTTTAGGACGTTTACTTTGTTCCAGAATGTTGTAATGTCGTTTAAGTATTTTGTTTACAATTAAAACTTGTGCTGTAAGTTAAGCAGATGTTTCTTCCTTGTGGGTCTTCTTGCGGTGGTCGCTTCATAAGTAAGTAATCACGCTTTAGTTTTCTCGCTTTTTGAATGACGTCATCAATTACATGTGGGGGGTATTTTTGTTGATCGAGCATTAGATTTAGCCTCTGTGAGCTCGTGTCAGAATCAGCGTCTCTTGAGCAGATTTGCTTAAACCGGTGAGCCTGGCTGTATGAAATACTGTTTATAGAGTGGCGTGGGTGATCGCTTCGGAAATGAAGGTGTCGATCCGTTGGTTTGCAATACAGGATTGTAGAAAGCTTCTCTTCTTCTATCGTTATGGTAACAACAAGAAAATTTACGGTTGCTTGCGAGTAGGTGTGTGTGAAGTGTATGTTCTGATGTACAGCATTGCAAGTGTCGATAAAGCTGAGAAGCTCATCCTCTGTGTGGGTCCAAATTGAGTGGTCGTAGCGTTGCAAGTAGTCAAGTAGATCCTGTGTCAGCGGTCACAACGTGGTTTATTTCGACGTTTCGGCCTTGAGTCTGGCCTTCATCAGGATTGAGGGTACAGTTTTCTGGTGCTCAGATATATACAATCTTCAATCAAAGGGAGAAGAGAGAAAGAGGAAAAAAAACGAAAGAAAATAGGAAGAAAAAAGAAGAAAAGAAAAAAAGAAAAATGAAAAAAGAAGAAAACAAGATTATAAGGTGGACTCCTCTAGGTGCCCCTTTCACTCTTCCTTCCCCTTCCCCTCCACCTTTCTCCCTTTTCTCCTTTTCACCTTTAAGTTGTCTGTGGTCTGTGTATCTTTCTTTTTATTACTAACGCATTGTTCCCGACCAAACGGCGCCTCCTGGCTCTGGCGGTTCGCTGGGGGGGAAAAAGAGCTGTTTTAAGAAGTTTAAGGCTTTAACTACTCAGCGCCCTGTCGACATCTCGTCGTAGATAGAGGGGCGCCGCGTATTGCCACAGAGGCTGGCAAGCGGGTGCAATAGCAATTCTTGCCCACTTCTGGATTACGCGTGCAGTCTTCGTTGCTCTCGTCTTCTCAGTGCGTCCAGTCCGCCCCGTCTGCTTTTTCTGCGGTATCCCAGGCAAAATTTCTTGGTACTTTCTTCGCCGCAAGCAAGAGAAACGACGTGGCTATGGGGAGTTCGAGCGAAACTGGAGCCGTAGTCACAATGCTTTCACTTGGCTACGCATTTTATTAGCCAAGAATTCTCTTATCTTCTGGGATTACGATAGCTCGGGTACGATTTTAACTTATTCGGCACTTACGAGGGCGAGGAGGACACGCGATAGCCGATGAAACGAGGAGGAAAAAAGTGTGTGTCGATAATAGCAAGGTGTTCCATGTAGAGGAGCTATGCTTTAAAATAATCTTTGCTGGTTGGGTCCATTTTACCCAATTTCTCGTTCATCGCTGTACATTGGCAGATGAAACAACTTCCTATGTAACTATTTTGTGAAAGGTTACATTTATTTTATTGCAGCAAAAAACAAATTAAAAGGTATAATTAGTGTGAAGAAAAAGAACGAAAAATTTAGCCAAATCATTACCAAACTTACTCATCAATGATAAACGGCTTCTCATTTAAAATACACATACATACATACATACATACATACATACATACATTCGTACATACATACCTAAATACATGCATACATACATGCACTTAGGTGTAAATATTAGGATGAACGGCTCTAAATCAACAATTCTAATATACTTATTGTTAATTTACAAGAAATAACGTACGAGAGGAATCCCCCAGAACTATTATATATGAGCTCGGTGTTTGTCGAACCATCTTGAACAAGCTTGATGCGTAGTTTTAGCTGCTGCCCAGTGACAAGCAGTTTTTATACGAAACACAAGAAGAAAGCCCTTGACAATGTCATGCTAAAGAAAAGGACTGTGCACAACAATTCGGTACATGTCTGTAATATTACCCTGTTTATTTACATAGCTCGTTTCATTCACAACACAGTAACAAAGCATGTTGAGGCACTTGGGCTGAAAAGTCAGCACAGCACAAAGAAATTCTAGACCGTACATGAATAATACACATTTAGGCTTCTAAGCTCTTCGGTGCAAACATTGTTTATATCGACAGCTGTAGACCGTTTTTCGTTTCCCAGAAACACTCCTCAAAAACGCTTCAAAGTTTGCAGATCAGCACAGTTCTCATACAGGTCTCTGTTGGTCTGCTTGAAAAATATTCAGTTCTCTGGTGGGCAAAGACTGTACTTTAAGTATGTTAGGTGTTTCTCCACTGCACTGCATGTATGTCTTGCTACTGGCCTCCATTGCAATGATGCTCATTACGTACGTGTAAACTCAGAACTAATACTATTCCACTACAAAGTAACTATATTTTAATAGCACGAAACAGGGACCAAAATAAAAAAATACTAATGACATTTACCTTCACACAGTTCCAAAACTTGTAAATACATTTCCACAGAACTTTCACAACTCATCTGAGAATAGTATTAATGGTTCTAAATACATTGTTACTTCCACTGAACATAGTTTTACTATGTCAGCTTCATGATTAGAGTATACCGTTACCCTTGTAGGGCTAAACAATGGTACAGGCACCAAGAAAATGATAGTTAGGTGGAAGCTATAGCTACAAATATATTAAAATAGATACTTTTAATTCTAATATGAGGAAAGCTTCATAGATGTTAAGTCATATTTGAATAGTAGACAATTACATTAAGAACAAACCTACCCGAGCAAATACTAGACTTAAAAAGTTACACAGTAGAAATAGAGAAGTAGACTGTTGAAGGACAGACAGGCAGTGGGATAACATTACACAAGGGCTAAAATCTCGTGTTAGATAAATCAGGAGTAGTGATGACCCTCTTCCTTCCAAAGAAAATAATACACATAGAAGCACTTCCCAGAGCTTATACACCCATCACATCATTGGTGCTATACAAATGAGTGTATACTGAAGGGCTATATAGACGAAGTACAAGATTACCACATAGAAAGCTTTACTTTGTAGCGCCACACTAGATTTGGCCAGCTGGCCGCACGAAAAAGAAGTGAGCCGCGTGGCTCGTGTGGCGCAAGCCACGAGAGAGTTCAGAACGGCCTAGCTCCTGACCTGGCTGGACGCTGCAGGTGTGACTTTGCCTAAGCCTGTGTCTCAAATAAAAGCTGCGACCTTGACCGGGCTCGTCGCTGCCGTCTCGCCTCTCCTTCTTCAACATCTTCTTGCCCTACAAAGAATGCAAACACAGTTACCATTGCTGAGTATAGATGCTGTGAGTCATGGCAGTGAAATGCAGATTCCCGCAGGCGCTTTGATTAACATGCATGTTAAAAACTTCAGCTCAAATTTATTTGCCCAATAGCACTACAACAGCCTTTAAATTATTGTCATAGTTTGGTATCTTCAATGCAGAATTTAAATATTTTCGATTGCTCGAGCGCAAAAGGAACTGCTGAATAATGAACTGCTAAGAAATTAAACTACAGCTGCACAGAATGTTACTATGTATACAATTCAATCTGCTCCAAACATCACAATGTGCTTTTTCTGCTGGTGTGATCTTTGAGCAGGACAACACAGTCACTGGCAGTCCCTTTTTACTTGTTGGTCGTCTGTTCTCTGTTTGTGATACACTGTACGTGACCGGGAAGCACCTGATCTCTTGTTACTTCTGGAGCTTAGAAAAATACAGATCATAGTTACAACCATGCTACATGCAAAAGTGTACAGTTGGTAAATATGTGCTCGTATTTATAGATACCGTATTTTAGAAGGCGATGAGAAGTATGCAAAAATAATAAAAAAGGAAAGTCTCAACACACACACACAAACAGTGAAGACTGAAAATATATTTTATTATGACACAAGAGGAAAAACTACAATGGCATAAATGAAGGCATGAAACTACTGCCAGGAATAATAGGCCAATAAAGTATTTTCTATTTCGACTTTACACTAGGTGCGAGAAGCTGACCACAAATACGTTCACTGGGAAACACATGTAAGACTGCGTTATAAGACAGCAGCTAATGTTCACAACTTTAAAGCTATCCAACATAGCCAGATCACCATACAGGGTATAGGCGAAATTTGGCAGTCTAGAAGACGCAAAGCACTTGTGGATTATGAGTGTGCTTGTTGTTCGCATTCATTATTCCCAACGAAAAAAACCTTTCATGGACTTTATTTGGGGAAATAATAATACGCAAAAACACAGCGGGCATCTACAGGTGACCCCACCACACACCATTGTTATTGATGTCAGTTTCTTGCCACACGGATATGCTCTGTCCTGCACAGAGCGCCAAAGGAGCGCCCAGTGCCCCATGACTTGGATTGCATGGGTGGTGGCTGCATTTCACTGCTTCTCAAGACAGTTAGATGAGGAGCCGATGATTTTAGGCACACCGAGTGCCACCTTTAGATATCAACAATTCTCACTCTGGTTGGCACTATTTGTAGAAAAATATATCACTATGCATTCAAGGTAAACATGTTTGGCTGAAACACAACATGCCAGAGCACTGAGAGATAAAACGCTACACCAAGTAAAAGATGCGGTTACCGGCCGTATGTCGTCTGAGGCTTGTACAATAGGTCCGTCTCATAGCAAGTTGTAAGCAGCCAGGCAATTTTCACCAAATTGCTCTTTCCTTCCAGAGCAACTGATCCACAGAGTGAGTCATAAACTCGAGAGCTCAATATGAATTAAAGTATTTGTGCTCGTTTAAAAGAATGACATTTTCAAAATCAGGTGATTGGAGTTTCATTCTTAAGCTGCAGGCTTTCTACTTTGAACATTCTCAATTATCTCACAATTTACTTCTAATAATGTTCCATAAGCATAATATCGAAGAGGTATATATCATTTAAATACAGCATACTAAGACGTAATGTCGGCGTCACTGGTTAAGCCCATCAACAAAATCATCAGCCTGACTACGCCCACTGCAGGCCAACGCATCTCCGATGTTTTGCCAATCAAGCAGATCTTGTGCTGTCGGCTGCCGCGTCATACGTGCATACTTCTCTATCTCATCTAGCCACCTAATATACTGTTTCCCGTTCACGCGTCATCTTCTCTTGGAAGACCATCAGTTACCCTTAATTGCCAGCGATTATCCTTCTTATACGCTACAGTTCTCAGCCAATGCCCATTGCTTTTTTATTTTAACTAGGCATTCTTTGCCCCAGTTTCTTCCCTGACTCACGCTGACATCTCTTCCTGTCCCATAAGGTTATAGATGTCATGTTCTTTTCCTTCGCTCACTGCACTGTCCTCAATCTGAGTGGAACCCTCTTTGTAAGGCACCAAGTTTCTGGTCTATAGATAAGTACCGTAAGGTGCAGCTGCTATATGCCTTTACGAGGATGGATCGTGGTAGACTAACGTTCGTGATTTCAGCATGCTAGCTAAATGTACTCCCCCCACCTCTATTGGTATAGGTATTCCACGCTGAAGGTTTGGCTCTGCTTCCAATATGTGCCCCCACCTATCAGAAAAATTTCTTTTTGTGGATACTTTTGCACATTAGTTTAGCCTGATCGATAAGAATTTTCTTATGCTTCTGCTTTTTTGAGAAGTCCAGTCCAGTTAAGAGCGAAACACAATATTCAGGAAAATTTCATAGAGTTTGGTACATTGTTAATTATTCTGGTCAGTTTTCAATGCGCCATCAATGTAGGAGTGCACATGAACCTTCAATTTGTAAAAATCTTGGGAGGCTAATACTTGTTTTATAAGCCACACGCTAGGGACACCTCGTGAATAAGGGTGACTTATTTATTCACGTTTTTCTCTGCAGCAGCCGGCTCTAGTTGATCCGAGTCCTGTGTCTGTTTCTTCAACTCAGCTGACATCAACCCAGCACTGTTTTCGAGCTCAGAGCTGGTCGTGTTCCTGTTAGTAGGCTCCAAGATGAGAGGCTGTAATTGTTGGGAGATGCTGGGGGCCACAACTAACAGTTCCTGGTCCTGGACATCCTTGGGGGCATCATCCGAGGAGCGAGACCTGTGGAGTATAGGCTGCTGCTCTTCTTCTGGCAGCAAGTCGTAGGCAGCCAGTGCACCTTCAAGAGCATTTGTGGTGGCCAGAACCGCTGTAATTACAAGACCAGCAAACAGAATGGCGACGAGGAAGTATTTTAGTGTGCTTGCCTTCATAATCTCGGGTTCATGCGCAAGAGTGGCTCCAGCTTCCTGTGTCAGCAGTGGCTCCTGGCCGCGGCTGCAATGCAGTGCAGTTGGCGGTGCATTGTTGGATGTAGCGGTGAAATCTGGAGCCATAAGCACTGCAGGCACGTGAGCCAGCAGCTCTGGAGGACACGCAATGACAATACTGGTAGAGTCGTCGTTATTTGGGTTATTGCCCGTGTTGCGACTGGATTCACATGATTCGAGTGTCGATGTAGTTGGGCTTCTTGTTCTTGGGTCCGTGACTGCAATTCTAGACAACGAAGCGTAGAGGTCGGGTACAGTTGTTAACAGCAGTGTCGAACGTGGCTGAGGGACAAGCGGAATGCTCACGTCGATGCAGCTCTCGTTCGCCATGGCGGTGATTTGCTTTGATTCGCTATCCTAAATACATGGCACGTACCCACTTTGGTGTATTTGCCAAGAATACTTGCAATTCCTCTTTGTTTTCACCACAAGGGCACGTACGCAATCAATGCACGAGGAAGGTGAATTAGTTGTTTTATGACATGCAAAATTCTTCCAGAAAATATTTCTGATATCTTCAAAACATTCATATTACATAGTGCAGGACCACCAGGCCGGATGAAATGTCTCGAAACAATATTCGCAATTTTGAAAGTGCGACAATCGTTGTAGCGCTGTCGGTACGCTACGCTGAATCACTTTCAACCCTGACCTACAAATAATAAAACCTTGGGGAGATGACTTTGCACCTACCTGCCTAATGATGTCAATTTCTTTTTGAAGTATGAAAAGTAGTTTTTGCAGTTCCTTTTTCATACATTCCAAATACTTTGAAGTCCGGGGTTCCTTTGTGTAATATCCTGATGGCACCGAAATCTTAGACAAAATCGTATCCGAATAATGAAATGACAGAACACATGAAACGCATTTTAGATATCCATCACGTTTGATCGATTATTTACAAACAGCCAAAATAAGACAACACAGAACTCCCAAGGTAGTGTCTAATACAAACTGAATCCTTTCAATCCTAAATTGTTTAACCTGCACAAAATTATGTTTTTTGTTGATTTGGAGTTACTGAACCCTCAAGAACAGGAAAAAGTTTTGTTGCCAGCATTTTATAAGTTTACAAGAAAATAGCTTCATGTCCCTTATATAGAAAACCAGGTTAGCACTGGTTATAAAGTAAACTTTGGTGAATTTAAATACATCAATTTATATTTATACTTTGTTAGTGGAAGTCAAATTAACATACAAAAAGCTTGTATTAGAGCGCCTAAACTGTCCATTAGCAAGTTCCTGCGGTTGTGATGCACCGCTCCTCATTGCATTTGAAAGGCCACTGTCCAATTATCAACACTTTGTTTCCTCCAACATTATAAAATATTGCCGAATCTCGCTTTGCGACGCCAGAATTAATTCCGCGCATCGTTGTAAGGGCAAGTTGATTAAACTGCACTTCATCGTCGTCATCTTTTTGCTCGATCAAGCTATAATATTCTATTTATTAAAACAAATTTAAAATATTACAAACTATCTCGCTTTTAGACACCTATTAAGTATATCTAAGTAATTTAGGCATGTTTCTCGACTATATTAACAAGAAATCGGGAGCTTTTACAATAGCTGCACTTCTTGATTAGTCTCAATGCATTAAAAGGTCTGACAGACACTGAACCTATTATTTGGTTGCAGTGACTGTCATTGTGATGTCAATGTGTCATTTTATTTTCAAGTTTGGTGAGTTCCAAAGAAGATGACGAGGTAAAAAATATTGCTCTGCTGGTGTCCAATATTTAGAACATGAAGGTTGTCCACTGCTCTGGGCGACACGTTATTGATAGCGAAGAACCACTTTGTAACTACAAGATTAAGCATCTTAGGAACAACCTGAAAACACACGACAGCTGCTAATAGAATAGTTAATTAGTAAGGCGTCACCTATTATTTGGTTGCGGCGACTGTCATTGTGATCGCAATGCGTCATTTCATTTTCCACTTTGCAGAGTTCCAAAGAAGACGACGAGGCAAAAATATTACTTTATTGGCCAGAGCGCTGTATTATCCACGAATTCGACAGTGGCACAGTGTACAAATGAGGGAAGACATCGGATGCCCAACCCCGAGTGTGAAATTGTGTCAACGAGGTCATTGCCTACGCCTGTTTTTGAAAACCAGCCCATCCACTATAATCAAATGAGAGACACAGAACATACTGCTAGGGCTCAAAAAGAGCAATGTCATCCGCTAGAAAAAACTTATGCCCCCTTCCTCACTCTAAATAAAAACAGTAAAAAATCACAGCATATTCAAAGAGGGAGTGATGAGGAGTGTGGCGAAGCGTTTGTCCGTCCATATAACCGTGCGTCCGTTCATTCGTGCATGCCTCTATTCATACGATTGTGTTCGAGAATGCAGACGGTGCGCGTGTAACACCAACGAGACGGGAGCCAAAAACTCTGAGCACAAGCGCCTTCGTCGCACCCGCCTCTCTGCTTCGTCCATGCCCCATAAACAATCCTCCTCGTATGGCGTCTAATCAGAAAACTTATAGAGGCACTCGTTCTCCGCGCACTCAGGAAAAGCGCGAGCAGCAGCTAATCGTAGAGTAGCGGTACTTCGGAGAGTAGCGGCAGAGCAAAGCCATCTAGGACGTGAGACGAAAAATGTTCATTCATTTATTTCACCTTCTTTTCTTCCTCGTATCTTTTTCTTTTGGCTATGCTGGACTAGTGAGAATAATAGACTAAGAAGAGCTTCGCCCTTGAAACTATTCTGAAAGGAAGTATACTACAGAAGGCAATTTTTACTGCTGTACTTTCTTCACCATAAGGTCGTTTAAAGTGCCACAGTGGAATGGTGGTTCCACATTTTCAGCTTCCGTAGGGTGATTTTTGCTTGTAAATTAATCTACACAGGACACAATTTTGCTTCAAGCATTTTGCTAAACTAGGAAAAAATATTTTAATTCAAAGTCTTTATTTAACCGAGCTACTATATGTGGAGTTCTGATCTCATTTATTTCGAGTAAAATATGTCATAAGGCAAAAATAATTTTTCAAGTTATGGATCCAGATAGTGATTTTCAACCACAGAGCAAGTCCTTCACGGATGTTTTCTGATATATAAACATTTACTTTCTCTGCGATGTGCAATGTACTAGCCACATTGACAGGGCTCTAAATCTTTGCGGGCATGAAATATCAATTTCTGGGGACTTTAATTCGCATCATATTTCTTGGCCTTCAAAGACAGACTCTTGTGGTAAGCGGCTGTGAAACTGTTCATTAGATAAAAACTTCTTCTGCAGGAACTCAGGGTCTCATACATTTGCGGCAGGTCTAACATGCTCTACAATCGATCTCACATTCTCTAGCAGTAGTCTCTCTGTATCTTCGTGGTCGACCATTGATAATGCGATATTGTTCTTCACGAGACATTTAAGTTCGAAGATAGAATACTTTAAAAATCATGTATTCAAAAATTACTAGATGTCAACAACTTATTGAATATCTTATTGACTAACAACTTATTGACTAACAAAGATCATATCGAATTTGTGGTGTTTTAGAAACCCGTGGAAAATTTTTGAAATTTATATTTCAATAAAACAAAGATCATTCGTTAAATTCTTGGTGGAACGCTGATTGTTCACGAGATTATTGGAGAAGGAAAGGAAATCAGCCTGAAAATGCTTACTTTAGTCGGGTACAACTTTAGAAAGCAGCGGCATTTTCTCCTCAAAGGCGGATTCATATGAGCCTCTACCAATAAGCTACACGTCAAGTGAAGTCTTGACCCTGACGGCCGGTAGTGACCGTGTCGGCAAACAACATGCTGCCTTGGATGTTTCCAGTTCAACACAAAACGACCGATCGTTTGCAGCAGCTTGACAAAATAGTCCAGTGTAGCTGCCCGAATGAACATTTCTAGCTCTCCAAATGTATTGGGAATCAATAGCGTTTGATTTCAGATATGGCAGAATTGAATTATGTCTCTATGTGACTCTCAATGTAAGCAAGATGTGTGAGGGACGTTCGTTATTGGAACACTGGTTTTAGAAGCTGTCACAATTACCCTGCCGAGACTCTTTCTTTAGTCGCGGAACGAATCAGCAGCTGCTATTCGGTCATCTGGGCAGGACCTCTCCTGCGTTTTAAAGTTGTACCGGACTGTACATAACCTGTGTCCGAAAACTGGGAGTGACTATAAATTCTACCAAACCCTATTAAAACACACATCAACTAAAGCAAAAGGTTTGTACGACACTAAGAATTGTGGTTTTCTATCGAAAGCCAAAACTATGAGCTCGCTTTTCAAATGTCTTCGTAGTATAAAATCCTTCTTAGTCCAAACTTATATACATCAGTTTTCACAGAGGGAGAATTCAAACAAATGCTAGACAATATGGCGAATGGTCTAAAAACAGATTCTGATCTCTCCTATCACCTTACACCAATGTAAAACACAGAGTGTTGATTTCAGTGATATTTCAATGACTGAGCAGGCCACGGTTATCTAAGGACTTCCAAATCCTGCACCATGCGGTGACGGAATAACTTCAGAATTGTTAAAACACCCTTCAATGAGGCTACTGCTATTGTTATAGCTATAACTAACCATTTTGTAAAATCACCTAGGATTTATTACGGTTGAAAAACTGCAAAAATAATTCCAGTGCTTCAAGTAACTGCGGAATATACACAGTGGACAATATTAGTCCCATGGCAATAACTTATAATCTAGGTAAATATATAGAAAAAATTGTTTATGCTCGTCTCACTAAATTATTAGGACACAAAGAAATTCTGGGCTGTTTCCAAATTGGTTTCAGACTCGGATTCTCTATTTGGCATGCCCATGTGAACTTCGAGAGCCGAATCAATCTAGCATGCCGTCGCAGACAAATAGGAGCTCTGGTAACATATAATATCTCAAAAGCCTTCGATAGCGTTGAACATACAGTATTTTTGATCAATTGGATTACCATGACATTTTTAACTACATTGTGAGGTGGTTCAATGAGTTTCTAAGAGGAAGGGTGTTTTATTCATCACTAAAAGGTAATTCCAGAAATATATGATCACAGTGACAAGAAGCTCCTCAGGGCACAGTTACTTCGCCTAATCTTTTTCTTATACCACTAAGGACCATTCCCAGCCTTGACGGAGTATACACAAATGTATATGCGGACAACTTAGCATTTTTCGCTTCAGATACTGATACACATTCTTTATATACTCGCTTACAATGGTATATGTGTGGCAATGAAAATGAATAAAGGCTATTTATTGATGTATTTTTGGTAAAAAAGCACAATTATAGTGTTCCCTTTGGGTAACCCAGTTACTACCAGATTAAGTGCCCCGCCGCGGTGGTCTAGTGACTAAGGTACTCGGCTGCTGACCCGCAGGTCGCGGGTTCGAATCCCGGATGCGGTGGCTGCATTTCCGATGGAGGCGGAAATGTTGTAGGCCCGTGTGCTCAGATTTGGGTGCACGTTAAAGAACCCCAGGTGGTCGAAATTTCCGGAGCCCTCCACTACGGCGTCTCTCATAATCAAATGGTGATTTTGGGACGTTAAACCACACATATCAATCATATCAACCAGATTACTTTGCAACCTGCAGAATATACCACAAGAAGACTTGGTAAAGTTTGTGGGAGTTTTTTATGATAACAAGTTCCTTTGGCATACACACAATAAATACATAGTCAATATAGGAGTACTGGCGCTGGGAGTCCTACAAAGGCAATGCAACAGTAGATCGGGCATGCGGAGAGATCCATTAGATATGATATACAAAATACTTACGGCCCGTTTTATAACTTAAGCGTGTTTCATATTCAGGTGCACCAGCTTGTAAATTGCGTCCTCTGGTATTTCTGGAAAGAGAGGCCCAAAGGTTGTGTCTCGGATTATTGAAAATCGTCGCCAATAATGTTGTTTACTTAGAGGCAAGTTTGACCTCTTTCGTGCAAATTTAATATACTAACGGCAGAAACACTTCTGAAGCTTTATCATCATCATTAGCTTGACTACGCCTACTGCAAGGCAAAAGCCTTTCCCATGATCCACCAAATAACCCGGACTAGTGCTTTCCATGCTCACGTTATACCCGCAATTTTTTTAATATCATCGGCCCACTTAACTCTCTGTCTCCCCTTTGTGCGCTTGCCTTCTCTGGGAATCCAGTCAGTTACTCTTAACGACCACTGAGTATCCTGCTGTCGTGCTGTGTGTCCAGCACAAGTTTATTTATTTCTCTTGAATTCATCTATGATATCCTTAAGCCCTGTTTGTTCCCTGACCCATTTTGCTATCTTCTTGTCTTTAAGGTTACACCTATCATTTTATTTTCCATCACTCGCTGCTGCGTCCTCAATTTAGGCTTAACCCTCTTTGTAAGCCTCCAGGTTTATGCTCCGTAGGTTAGTACTGGCAAAATGCAACTGTTATATACCTTCCTCAAGAGTTGCAGTGGAAATCTACCAGTCATGATTTCAGAATGCTTGCCAAATGTGCTCCAGCCCGTTGCCATTCTTCTAGTTACTTCAATCTTGTTGTTCGGCTCCGCTGTTATTGCCTGTCCTAAGTAGACATCTTCCTTAACGACTTCCTGCACCTCTCCAAGTATCAGAGTGCTGTTTTCTGCCGGGATTGTTGAACAATACTTTAGTTTTGTGCATAATCATTTTCAGACCTACTTCTCTGCTTGGCGTGTCCAGTTAAGTAATCATGAACTTTAATTCGTCGCCGGAGTTACTCATCAAGGCAATGTCATCAGCGAATCGCAGGTTACTAACGTACTCTCCATTAACTCCTATCCATAACTCTTCCCAGTCTAGGGTCCTGCCTTACACCATTCCGTGTTAGGATTCTTGCGCTTTCTTTATGGTGAACTATGGTGGCTGTGGGTCCTCTGTAGATTTCTTCCAGTATATTTATGTAAGTTTTTTTGATGCCCTGATTACACAGTGCCTGCATTACTGCTGATATCTCGATCGAGTACACGTGTTCTTGTAATAAAAAACCTATGTATACTGGCTGCTTGTATTCTGCGCATTTCTCTATTACCTGATCGATAATATTATAACATCTATTGTTGAGTAACTTGTACGAAATTCTTGATCGTTTGGTTAATTGAACTCGAATATCATCTTAATTCTATTAAGTATTATTTTATAAATATTTCGTAGAGAGTGGAGAGTAAGCTGATTGGCCTGTAATTTTTCAAGTCCTTGACATCTCCTTTCTTATGAATTAAGTTGATGTTGGCATTCTTCCAAGATTCTCATACCCTCCACGTCAAGAGACAATTTGAAGATAAAGTGGCTAATTTTTCCAACACAGTTTCTCTAGCATCTTTCAAGAGGTTCATTATTACTTTATCATCACCAGCGGCTTTCCCTCTTTGTATTCCTTCTAGGGCTTTTCTTACTTCCCCAGTTCTTACTGGTAGGATGTTGAATATTCTTGGACTAATATAGTTTCTCCCAATACCATCCTGGTTCTTTTAGCTTCTGCACAGCTCTCTGTAGAACTTCTCGGTCATCTTGACTATCCTATCCTTATTAGTTATAACACTGCCTTCCTTGTTTCTCAATGCATACACTTGATTTTAGATATGCACAAGTCTTCCTTCGCAGTTTTTAGACTTCTGTCACTTTTTACAGCCTGCTCAATTATTTCCATGTTATATCTCCTGATATCGGCTACTTTACTCCTATTGATTAGCCTCGAAAGCTTCACTAGCACCATTTTGTCGGTTGCATTTAGGCTTTCATCGTTTCTCGTCTCTTGATAAAATTTTTTTTCTCCTGAGATAGCGCGCAAGTTTCACGTCTAGTGACTGAACCTCAAACTTCAATGACACACTCTTTGATGGTACAAGTAATATTATCGTTCATTGTGTCAACGCTAAGGCCTGTTATCTCATGTAGTGCCTCGAATTGATTCTGAAGCAAAACTCTGAATTCCTCTAATTTACCTCTCACCGCCCGTTGATTAATCTCCTTCTTGCGTATGAGTGTTTGTCTTTGCTTTTTTTATTTCCTGATGTATACAAGCTCTTAACATTCTATGGTAACTGCATCTAATCTTGCCAACACGTTCTACATCCTGTACAATTCCTGAGTGTGCGCACAGAATGAAGTCACTTTCATTTTTGGTTTAGCCATTAGTACTTCGCCACGTCCACTTACGGTTAACCCGTTTTCTGAAGAAGTTATTTATAATCCGCAACGTTTGCGTTCTGCGAACTCTACTAAAAACTTTCTCTGGCATTTCTAGAGCCGATGCCATATTCCGCCACTGCATGGTCTCCAGCCAATTTTTTGCCTACTTTGGCATTCAAGTCACCCATTAGAATAGTGTACCGTGTCTTTACTTAATAATGGCTGACTCTACGTCTTCAATAAAGCGTTTAACCAAATGATAATTATGGCTCGATGTAGGCGCGTAGGCCTGTACCACCTTCATCAGGTACGTTTTGTTAAACTTAATTTGCATGCTTGCCACCCTCTCACTGATGCTATTGTATTCTTCTATGTTTCCAGCGATATTCTTGAGTATAAGAAACCCAACTCTTAGTTGTTTTCTGTCATTTAATCTATGGTAGCATAGGACTTGTACATTCTTCAGCAATGTATAAGTCTCACGTGTCCTCCTAACTTTGTTGAGCCCTATTACATCTCATATAACACCTTCTAATTCCTCGAATAGCACAGCTAGACTAGCCTCACTAGACAGCATTGTAGTGTTGAAAGTAGCCATGTTCAGATTTCAATGGTGGCTTGTCCGCACCCAGGAATTCTTTGCACCCTCCGCTGCGTCACAGGTCTGACGCCGCCTTGGACAGTTGTTTCACAGCTGCTGGGGAGTGAGGGCCAAGGGGTGATTGGTGTGTTCATGGGAGGTTGTGGCCAGGTACTGCACCAGGGTGGCTAATACTGCTTTCATGACGGAGCGCATTACCAGCTGGTGGTCGCCAAAGAGGCCGCACCTCACACCTTTTTTAACAATTGCTTGCTCACACACATAGATAAATATACCATTGGGAATGGTTCGACATCTCTATTCGAACCAAATTTTGTTATGGCATGCTTGGCTCCAGCGCTATCACTAAGTAGATGGTCTGTTGCACTTTATTAGCAATGTAGGAAGCCACCTGACCACCTGTGAGCTCCCAACTTCACCTGGCTTGTAGTTCGCCTCACCTTTTTTTCCTTGTTGTCTGAAAATAGAATTTCCCTACTTAAAAAAGCACCCTGTGTGGTTTCGATCTTCTGACCTTGCAAGCGTGCTCCGGATTAGTGCCTCGAATGACCCTTCTTTCCACGCGTTTGTTCTTTCCTAACTTCACGCTTGATATTGACATTGTGGTTTTTAAGTACCTGCAATGTCGGAGTTTTGCTGATTTCGAGTGGTCGCACACCTACTTTGATAATTCCTATAAACAGACGAGTTGTGCACGCCTGTTTTCCGTCTAATCGACTACATCCACGATATTCTTAAGTTGAGCGTATACGTCACAGGCAGTTGAAGTGCATGAATACTATTCGCGAATAGTATTAGGGGCGAAGGTCCTTATGGCGTAGGTCTGTCCATCCCTTGTATGTATATAGTATGACCTAGCCACCTGTGGCACATACCCACTCAAGTGCGGGTATGTCCCACAGGGGATGCGAGATTGGAGGTGGCGGTACTTGGAGTATTCACTAGAAGGACGCACGGACAGATGTACAGGCAGACTAGCAGATGGACGGACGGAATGATAGATGCGTGGACGTACGCACGGGTGAACGCAGGAACAGACGGACGGACAGACAGACAGACAGACAGACAGACAGACAGACAGACAGACAGACAGACAGACAGACAGACAGACAGACAGACAGACAGACTGGCAGGCAGACAGACAGACAGACAGACAGACAGACAGACAGACAGACAGACAGACAGACAGACAGACAGACAGATGGATAGACAGACTCACGGACGGACGCACGGACAGACGGACGGCTGCATAGATGGCTTCATGAATGGTCGCGCAGACGGACTGAATGAAGCAAGAACGAACAGACGGACGGAAGCACGGACGGGCTGATGGACGCTTCGCCCCACTCATCGTTATTCACTCTGGAGATATGCCTTGTTTTTTTAGCTGCTAAACAATAGACAGGCACTGACTTAAGGCTGTATTCTATATTGCTGATCTTTGTGGTAGTAAATAAAAAACACTCTGGTTAATAGACATAGAAGAAGACAGTGGCGCTCAGATGGAAGTCAGCTATACTTATTAGTATTTACATGAACGGTTAGCTTAATAATGTAAAATAAAAGAGGGAAGGTAAGGAGCAGAATATTTGTAGTTCTAGAAAGCCGCGAAAAGAAAGTAAAAAAAGCAATGTCGTGTTCTCGTCACTAACCACAACGCGTCATCTTGAATTCCTAGACTCCGACGACTCTTGGCACCCACTCTCGCACACAACGAGAAGTCCACGCGACACGTTCACCTCGCACGTGCTTCTAGCTGTTGTTTCACTTTTAGGAAGTTGGTTTTTATTTATTTATTTATTTATTGTACCTTCAGGGCATACAGCATTATAGAGGGGAGTGGGTTTAGAAGACAAAAAATACAATTGAAACGTGAAAAACAAATCACATTCAGTACATGCGTACAACACTCGAGAACAACGTGTAAATGACAACGCTTACACAATATCTAAAAAAAAAGGGAAGCACCGCGACAAATAGAACAAGGAATCAAAAAATCAAACAAGGAAGCACCGCGACAAAAAAAAAATATTACAACATGGCACAACGAATCTGCGATACACAAATGAACGGTAACCGAACAGCAGCAAACAAAACCAGGGAAAAAAATGCGTTGAGCACATCAATGCATAAAATTTTCGAGTGCCGCCCGAAAGCGTTCCTGATTAGTAATCGTGACTAGTGACGCAGGCAGGTTGTTCCAATCATGGCATGTTTTTGGTAAAAAAGAATGGGAGTATGTTACTGTGTTTTGGCGCGGAATATGAACCTTGTAATGATGGTCGAGGCGTTCAGATAGGAAAAAAGGAGGGTTTAGCCAACGTGATTTAAGTATGGGGTTATGGTGATACGCTTTATGCAGCACACAAAGGCGAGCAAGTTTCCGGCGAGTAGCAAGAGTAGCAAGGTCAAGGCTGGATTTCATTCTGGTGGGCACCAATGCTTTACGATAAATATTTTACGTTTGCCTGTTTGTTTAGTGCAGTGTACAATTGTATTAGGTGCCGGAGGTAACGTAACAAAGGAAATTAATCAAGTATTAGCGCAAATATAGTTACGGTAATTATGCTCTTTACACGGTTCAAGGCAAAAACTTGCAACAGTGCACAAAAGAACCTTTCCGCGTTCTACTGTCTGCAAAATTACGTGGTAAATGGGTTACCGAAGATAATGTTTTCCCAAGAAAAATAGCAACAACTTCATTAACTAGATGTGCGCTTGTTGCTTAAAGCTCTCTACCATTTCTTTTTTTTCTTTTTAGAGTGCTAACATAAAGTAGAGTAATTGGGGCGTGAAGAGACATGGACTTTTTTGAATATAGTTAGAGTTTAACGAACTCCACAAAATGCAAGAGTGGGGCCACATCAAACAACTAATGTTGTGGGTGAATAAAACAGAAAAAAAAAGTAGCCAGAGATTCAAGCAACGGGCAGAATGACTACTTTGACGTAAATTCAAACCTTGCCAGCCTTACGCAATACAAAGCGACAAAGTGCAACACGCAAAACCTCCAGTATAAAGATATGTTCAGTAATATGTGCCCACGCGGATGCATACACCGACACACGTTAGCTCCTCCTCAAGAAAAAAAAAAGTTTTATGAGTGCCCTATATAACAAAGCATTATTTTTATGCACCAGTCAGGGCTTTGTTTATCTCTTATTAGCCTCAGTTTCGGACTTCACAGGTGGGATACGATAAATTCCTTCTATTAGCAATGCAAGACAGAATGACAAAATCTTTTTTCCCGATATATATTGAAGTCACGCTAAAAATGTGTCTTCACAATTAATAAATGACCGTCTGCAACAAAATTTAGTTGAGATAAGTATAATGAATACCATAGCTACAGATGCCTCACAATCTAAAGAAAAATCTGGCCTTGGTGTTTTCCTTGATACCTTCAAGTGGTCTTTCTCAATAAGGCTTCCTGATTTCAAGTCAGTATTTTTCGTAGAACTTATGGCGGTGATTGTGGCATTAGAAATTCTGAGCCCACCACCCTCAAGTGTGGTAACAGTTACCGATTCGTTATCTTTATATTCAGCGCTCGCCTCCAATAGTGATTCGTATTTATCACGCACGTTTAATTTTCTGGTCCCAACTAATAAAACTTATTTCAGATTGGTCTTGGTTTCAAGACATACGCGAATAAAAAAGTATGAATTGAATAACACTCTGGCAAAAGCCGCCCTCTGTGGTCGGGTGCTTTCAATTGTTCTCTCATAAGCACTAATTATACGTGACATACGTCGAAGACCTGATATAATTCAAAACTTTGAGAAAATATACACTCACCTGAAAGTAAACATTTCACAGAAGTCTGTCTGGTTGGGAATGAAACTGGGAGATGATTGAGACTGCAACCAAAATTTTAGAAAAAACCCGACGTTTCGGAACCGACCTAGTTCCTTCCTCAGGGGTGACTGCGGAGGCTACGTAGCAGCGTCCTTTTCAAAGCACTCGCGGGGTGGCTCATGACCCCCCCCCCCCACCCCCATCTCTCTTTCTCGTTTTGCCGTGGAGCGCAGTCCGTGTGAATACACAGGGGGAAGCATTCCGAGGGAGCGGTTGATATTATGGGCTGTCCTCTCTATGTGCCACGACTCGAGTAACTACCTTCTCCTCCAGTTCGGCTCGCTTTCAAGGATGGTCGTCGCTTCAAAATTCATCTTGTGATCTAACGTCTCAGCATGTTCGGCGACTGCGCTGTGCTGTTTGTAGAACTTTCGCACATCGTTGGCGTTGTGCTTCAGTCGTTCCGGTAGGTTTTTCGCCTCGCCGACATACAACGAGGGGCACTCGGCACACCGAATTTTGTAAACGACACTGGGGCGGCGGTCCATTGTTGGCTGGTCTTTCGGGCGGGGAAGGAGGCAGCCCAGCGTATACGAAGGCACGCGCGCGATCCGAACCCCTTCGTTTCTGAAGATCCGCGCTAACATCTCGTTGGTTCCCTGGACGTATGAAACCGGTACGCGTTTCGGGGGGCTGCCAGTTAAGGTTGATTGGTGTTTTCGTATCCTCTGTTGCTCTGCGCGGCGGCTGTTGGCTTCAATGAAGTTTTTTGGGTATCCGTTTTTTCTGAGGTCAGCAATTACGCGGGCCTCCTTTTTCTTTCGCTCGGTGTCATTAGAGTATAAGTTCCTAGCTCTCTCGAGTAGCGTGGTGACAACCGAGGCCTTGTGGCAAGCAGGGTGGGAAGATTTGAATTGAACGTAGCGGCCAGTGTGCGTTGGCTTCCTATGGACGGAGAACTCCAGGCCGTCACGCTTTCTTGCCACCTGGACGTCGAGAAAGGGCAGGCAGTGGTCGCTTTCACACACTGTCGTGAATTGTATGGCTGGGTGCACAGAATTTAGGTGTAGTCTGAAGTTTTTAACTTCAGCCGTCTTGAAGACGGAAAATCAATCGTCCATATGACGCAGAAAAAGCTTGGGTTGAGGCGAGAAGGAGCTGAGTGCTTTCTCTTCTATGTACTCCATGGTCAGGTTTGCCATCGTGACGGAGATGAAAGCTCCTATCGCGGTTCCACTGTTCTGCCTGAAAATAGTTCCCTTGTAGGAGAAATACGTACTGGAGAGGCAGAACTCCAGTAGACGACAGAGCTTGTCAACCGCCAAAGGATTCCTTTCACTCAGGCTTGTGTCCTCCTCAAGTGCAGCACGGGCAGCGGAAACAGCTAAGGGAACTGGCACATTGGTGAACAATGAAATGACGTCAAATGAGACCATGCTCTCGTCATCTCCGATGCTCACATTTGACGCTAGCTGCACGAAGTGGCTGGCTTCACGAACATGAGTTGGTGTCTTCCGGGTTAGTGGGGCCAAGATTTGGTGTAGAAAATTTGAAAGGGCTCGGCATGGGGAGGAAGTGAAGTGTACATTTGGTCGGAGGGAGACGTCAGGCTTGTTAATTTTTGGTAGTCCGTGAAAACGCAGTGCGGATCCGTTACGGCAGATTAGTCTGGGGTAAAGTGTTCTGAGATCCGGGTAATGCCTGAAAATTTCCACGAGTAGCTTGTTTAGCTGGGTCTAGGTTTGCTTCATTCTGGGTTTACACCTAGTAGGAAGTGTACTCAAGACATGTCGTCGTAAAACACCCCTGCTTAATGAGAGAGTTCATGAATGACGTGACCTTGTTAAACTCTCTGGGGAGTTACAGGTCATGTGGGTACAAACTCCCTATGAGAGGTTTAAAACACCTTTTTGGACGTGACGTGCGTGCATTTTTGTGTATTTACGGGCATATGTTTGCACGTCGGTGTGAAACACCAGTGCTTTGTGTGGCTGACTGTGTGAGCATCTGTCGACAAGCAACGAAATTATAAGTGCAGTGAAGAATAGCAATGACCGGTTGGTGTTTGATGTGAACATTTCAATATATTTTGCTTTGTTGAACCACACTAAACATCGGTACGATTCCTTAATGAAACGCCGCGAATGCCGCGCTTGAAAGGGCCGAGTTAAAAACAAATTTGAAGAATAATTTATTGGTAGCAAAAGGGAGCTGTTACAATCGTCAGCGATTGATCCTGCAATTTTACCGTCTAAAACTTCAGAGCGGTCTGAAGTAGGCTTTGCTCGACCACGACAGACTAGCTGGAAAGCGGTGTGAGAGTTGCACCGGCGACGCGCTCACCCCGTCTACGTCAAGCTACTCCGAGTTTCACCGGTATTTCACCGGCTGCAAAATTTAGGCAATAAAAAGGCCTCGCAATGCCGTTGGTATCAAGCCGGTATCAAGCCGCAGTGCGGTGGCCGGCTCGCACTGCGCGCCGGCCACCATGGCGAGCCATGCGGGCTAGCACCGACTACCGGCGGGGCAAAGAACGTGTTTTACAAACAATAACGGCTGTTGGGATGAATAACAGTCTTCTGCGCCTTGCGACCGCAGCTTTCAAATGACTAACTCGTAGGAGGGTGCCCAACGAGGCGGAGACACACAGAAACGGCGTATATACGGCATGCATGCCCATGCAATGCGTGCGAGCAACAGGAACCATGACTGCCAACCGTCTCGTTCGTTGAAGTCTATCGCTCCGTAGCTTTAACTGCGTGAATAGCGGACACCTATTTCTGTGCATGGGAAAAATGATGAGGCGTAAACTGCACATCAGCAAGCATTTTGCGATCGCAAGCTGTCATTCAGTGAATCACCGTGCCGTACTGGTGAGTGAGGCCTAGTCGTCCAATGCGGTAGCGGCGGTCTACCTCGCTCCATCGCTGGAGCTGCTGAATGTGCCTCGTTGATGTGTTCATCCAAAGCCACTCAGGCTTTGTGTATTATTCAGTGCATTTTACGGATTCACAAACAGTACTGCTAATGCAAATTCAGCCCGTACGACAGAGCGCCAACTGAAAAAGCCCTTTGGCTATAGGTAAAAAACTATTGAATATTAGGCAGGCTTAGGATACAAGGCATGTGTGTTGAAGTGCTTAAATCAGGCCACCGCAACTTCACAGCTATGCCGCGCGTGTTCATTGTTTATATATTAGCGAAAAAGGGCCACTTCATAGCTACATGGGAGGTCAGAGTACAGTACCTATATATACCCGGTGACTGAATCTTAGGTGTGCATCGCGGGTGGCAAGGTGTGCTGAGTGTGAGTGTTGTAACATTACGTGGATGCTATGTGCATGTTTGTGTACTGTAATCATTATTGTGTGGTTCGATGGTAATGCAATTAAAGTTATGCTTCCGCATGGTACGGTAGCTGAAGTATTTTCTTCTCGGTTGATATAAAAATTTACTCCGATACTGACATGAAAAAGTTCCCCAATGAATGTAAATATAGCCCCCCACCTGGCACCATGCATAAACCCCCTACTTATGGAGAGTAAATTTTTACTCCCTCCGGACGATGCTTACAAAATCCCCATCGGGGCGAGCGCTAGAGGACAAGTATTTAGTCCGATCTCGGCCCATTTCTGTTTACAGTGTATAGTGGCAAACATAAAGGTGTTTTGTAGCTGGATGCAAAAGGTTGCCCTTGTTGAAATATTTTTATTACAAGACACAGGAACTGCTTTTCTGCCTACGAACGAATTTTGCGGAAATATTTACCAGAACTAATTAAATGAAATAGTGAGCGCGAATTCACAGGTTCAATGCCCTGCAGCATTTTGATAAAGCCGGGATGCGAGAACGTGCAATGCAAAAAAGTTCAAACCTATAAGGGTGTATTTTTGTCCTATGGGCAATACCCTTCTAGCGTGTGTATGAACACCCTAAACAATAAGGTCTTTAGAAATACTCTGAAAACGTAGGGTGTGAAGAAACGTCACACCCTACTTTATTAAGTGTTTATGAACACCCATAAACTATGGGTGTTGGAAGGAGCTACACCCATTCGAGTGGGGTGTAACACTAAAACTCCCTTGAAACGATGGCAGTTATAAGGATAAGCACACTAGATGAAATGAAGCGCAATTAACGGGACAACAAAAGCAGAGACACAGGAGGTGACGCTTAGTGTTGTGTGTTGAGGAGAGCCGTTCATAGCATTTCATTTCATCAAATATGCATCACCAACTGGCCCAAGCTTCAACTAATCCCAGGAAGAAGCATATATGAACCTTCTGTGCGGCTGACAGGGAAGAAGATTTGGGTGTCACCCACTGCACTTATACCTGCATGCATGCAGCTGATCAAATAAGGTGCCGTGGTCTTGAATGAACTGCATAACACCAGTGTATATATGTGTAGGTAGACTGGGCCAAAAACGACAAAGGAGGACGCGGCTGGCACTTACACACAGATACACACGCAACCACTCACACACACGCATCACACTACAGTAGTGCAAGCAGTAACCTGTAGCGTAAGGTTCAACCGAACATAACACCAAAACAAAAAACAAATAAGCCCATATGTTCACATCTGCCTTTATTATAGAAAAACTGCAAGTCTGACAAACAGGACTGTGACGTCATTCTGCAAAGTTTTGAAATATCTCACGTGACCAAGTTTTTTCTCTCTATACTAGAAATTCATTGTTTTCAATACAATAAATTCCCCCAACTTTCAAAAGCATTAGCGCTAGTCGGGCAAACGACTGAGAGGTATGGCGTTGAATGACACCTATACAATATTAAAAAACGCGTAAAAAGAGTAAGCGACTTTCAGGAGTCATATTTACAACCCATTATATCGCACAGTATAAATTTCAACAAAATAAATTGAGAACATTTGACGAGGTAGTGTAATTGGGGTTGTATTATTGTAATGTCAGTGTTGCTATACTTCTAACTGCAAAACCACAGCTCGTCACTGCTGCTTGCACAATCATCTTCAGCTGCTGAGATGACTGGTGCTTTCGAGATAAGTGTGGCGAAGCTGTTCTTTCTTTACAGGAAATTCAATCCCTGAAACCTAAATGAAATGCACAAGAAATAATGACCAAAATTTCACAAAGAGTGCAACATACACATTGCACCTTGCATAACTAACTGCTTTCTTATGTGTCAGTATAAATTGAGTGCATAGCAAGCATATTCAGTGGCACCAGGCTCCACTGCTGTGAGAAATGCAAGAAAAAATATGCTGAGCAACAAACGCCATAAAAAGCGTACTGTGGCAGAATCATGATATCTTTCGAGCGGTAGATATGAAACTTACTTTACCTTTTCAGCTTGCTTGGGCAGCCAAATAAAATTATGCTGCTCCAAGTTTATGATGCTGTGATAGCTGCATGCATCGACCAATCTATTTGAATGTCAAGCTACGTGCTTAAGTATGCCTCAACACAGCTACTTGTGTACTTTCTGCAGATCTACCATGGTACTCATTCGATTATTTTATTGAAAGAAATACAGTACGACGCGCAACGACATATACAAATTTTATCTGCATTGCAAAAAAGCGCAATGCCACTGAGCACACGTGACGGTATGCGCATTGAGAAGGTATTCAGTGTTGGTAACTTGTAAAATTAGGTACTGTATAGTTATGTGTTAAAATGTGAATAATACTAGTGTTCTTGAACTGGCTCACATTGACCCGGTTATATAACGGAAGAATTGGCTATTGGGTCATTCCACGTCAGACGTCCCAGCCATTTGGCGACCATCTCTAATGTATTCGAAAAAAATCGCGCCTGTTTACTGCATTAAAAAAGGTAACTGCTAGAATATTTCGCAGACAATTTTTTTTGTCATGTAGCTGCCTCCAGAACTTCGCGGAATCTCTTCTGGGTGTTTGTGAAAAAATTATTTCATAAGTACTTCTTCTTCTTCCGTGCCAAATTTGGTCTACAATTTAAGTGAAGGGCTTGCGTAAAGTGTTTGAAGCTCAGTAATATCATTACCATTTTTCGACCACATACGCTTCAAATAAGTTAGCCAAAATGTGTTATATCGCATTTTTCCATGTCAATACTGCACTTTGAATGAATATCTGAGGAGTTAATACTCAATCCACACAAGGTATATTTGGAGGAAAAATATCTTAGACCTCTCAAGCTCTCAAACTTTACGAGGAAAAATTGCGAATTTCACAAAATAGTTGTTTTGTCTATAATGAGACGCAACTTGCACCATGTGGTGGTTGAATTAACACAGCCTTTGTACCTGAATCGAAAGCAAATAAAAAGTTCTTTTCATGTGCCAAATTTTGTCATAGCAATTCGTGTTTTGAGAAAAAAAAACACAGCATATCCACGGAGTGATTGATGATGAGTGGGGCAAAGTGTCAGTCCGTCCGGACGCACAAACAGATGAGCAGACAGTCTGACGCAAGTATGGACGGACAGAAAGATGGATGGACTAACGGACAAACCGACACACGGAAGCCCAAGCGGACGAAAGCAAAAATGTACGGACGAACGGTTCGCACCACGAATCATCATTTTGTCCGTGTATATGCTGTGAAAACCACTAACGCTATCTATTGTGCAACTCATAAAGTGGCTGCATAATACTAGTACGACTACAGAGGAGGGAACAACCCATGGCCTCAAGTTGCCCCTAAATGATTTTTGAAGTTCCAAGTTCCTCATTTGCCATTTGGTCCTATGGCAGCCAACGCCTCGAAGTTCCTCATTGTTGTTGATAGAAAAATTCAAAAGTTATTTTATTCCTTGATATAGAAATTGTAATGATGAAACTTGTCACATACAAAGAAATGTTTATTTGCTTTCAATTTAGGTAAAAGGTTATTTTTAATTGGACCAACACATGGTGCAAATTGCGTCTCAATATGGACAAATTTTGCGATTCTGTGAAGTGAGTGATCTTTTTTCGTAGAGGTTAACAACTTAAGATGTCTAAACATATTTTTTCATCAAAATAACTTTTCTGAGAAGTAAGTAGTCACAACTGAGATATTCATACAAGGTGCCGTATCGCAATAAGAAAATACGAACATAACACATTTGGGCTAAATTCTTGCAGACGCATGGAGCCGAAAAATTGTATTATTATTACTGAGTTTCAAACACCTCACATAAGCCCTTTTACTTAACATGTACCAAACTTCGTATAAAAAGAAGAAACGGTACTTGTAAAATATTTTTATTTCACAAACAACACTCAGACAACATTCTGGGAAGTTTAAGAGGCAACCATGTGACTAAAAAAACTTCTTTCTCTCCGAAATATTCAAGCAGTTCACTGTTTACAGTGCATTAAATCAGGCCAATTTTTTTTAAAGACATTTGCCATTGCCGCCAAATTGGCTGGGAAATTTGGAATAAAGTGGCCCTGTTGCTTTCCCTCAATGACCATTGCATACTGCTAAATTAGAGCCAATTGTTTCAATCATTCTGGCAGGCTGAGAAAGCAGAACTCCTTCCTGATGCAGCGTAGGCTGTTCAGTAGCAGTGCGTGTTGTGTTCCCAGATAAATATGCTGCCCAGTCTTACATTTTTGCTGCAACACATACTTAGGCACCGTGCAGTATGTATAACATTAAAGTGTTTTTTTTTGCAACAAAAACTAATAATACGCTTCACATAGCGAAAATACCTTTAACATCTGAAGTACTTGGCAAAGTTAAACGCCAAAGAGAGGCGAGGGCAATATAACGCCGAATAAAAAGAATAATATGAAAGTTACGCAGGATGGAAACAAGCGAAATAAAATGTACTCGAACGTTAGCAGTTATGTTCAAATAAACGTTTGCACTGTTGAAGTAGGTAATTCGGCCACACACACAGACGAAAGGTCTGTTGAAACAAAAGTCTAGCTTCAGTGCTCATTCCGCTACACAGGCACGGCTGTCGGCAGTGTCACGCTACGCTGCGGGTGAACGAAAATACCGGTGAAGACAAATATAACGAAATTGAACGTATTAGCAAGTAGACAAACTTCGCGAGGTGAACCTAACGTGAAACAATATGCTGTGTTGTGACCCGATGCATAACCCGAGTTATCACGGTACCATTAGCGCACAAAACAAAAAAGGGCCGAAAAGAATTACATGGACACCACGCCCTTGTTTTCTGTTCTCGGTCTTTTTGTGCCATAAGACAAAAAGAGAGCAAATGAACTCTCAACATGCCCAAGCTATGCGTCTTAAATACGGTTGATGCTTAGAGCTAACAGGTGCCATCCCCACACATGTAATAGTTAGTGAACTAAAATTGATGTGCATCACAAGCGGGCCCTGATAAACATGGCTGCCAAGAAAGGGCACCGTAAAAATCTGTTGAAAGTTTTCGCTGAAACTCAGCGGCGCACGCTCAGTCTACTTTCCACACCAAACAATCTAAACAAACAAAAAAACTCGCCCACAATCACACTTCGTCATCATCCCCGTAAAAAAGTTCAGACAAATATTCTCGCTAAGTATACAATTACTGATTTTTCATCAACTAGTTGAACACAAAATTGTTTTAAGGCGTTATTCTCAAGTTCATGCAGTTAAAAAAGCGCTGAACGGAACAACGTGAAAGCGGTACTCACTATTAGATGCGGAAGCATCTTATACTCGCGCCTTGTAGTGCGCCGTCCGCACCGCTTCTCGAACATTCGACAGCTGACGCGCGCGCATGCGCCGTCGCGCCGTCGCCCACTCTTCCACCATCTGTGCATCCCTTCCTCCTCTACACACCGCGCGTGCTTCACTCCTCCACCATCTGTGCACCCTTCCTCCTCTACACACCGCGTTCGACATCTACAATTCTCCTGATTCTCCAGTGGACGCGCATGTGGCGTCGCACTTCGAGAACATTCAACAGCTGACAGTGCATGCGCCGTCGAGCTGTATATATACTCGGTCGGCGCTCGCTCGCTCAGTTGCCGCTCGTCGGTTGGTTTGTACGGCGCGTCGACGTCCAAGGTCGCGGTGAAATGAATTCCAACGAATCCACAAACACAATGATCGACGTCCCTTCGACCAGCGCCGCCCTTTCGCATACGTGTGTACGTGTTCATTCATTTAACACCCCCTCCTACAACCACGTTAACCAATTTAGCCATCGACCCAAGTAAGTCGCACTTTAACACCCCGTTAACCAATTATATGCTCCGCATCCTCCTCAGTGTTCCCCCGAGGGAAGCTGCGGGCAATTTTTTTCACTTCTATTCTCCACAATATGAATCCGCAGGTCCAGTCTTCAGGATGGTGCACCTTCGCAATAAACAGCACTGACAGAATACACAGGTCGAGAACAGAGCGCAGGTACATTTCAAACTAAACACCGACTAATAAACTCTACCATAGAGAAGCCACGTGCACCACACGCACACACACAGGAGGGTTTTTCGCCAGCGCACGCAGTGACATGTAAGACGATGCCGGTCCCTTTCCCGCGCTCTGTGACCGCGCGCGCAGCAATCCCGGGCAGCCAAGGCTGTTTAGGCGACGAGACTTCATGGCGCCGGTGTGCTCTCAGACCGCCTAGACGTGGTTTAACGCTGGCTCCGGCCCTCTAGAAATAGTGCGGGCGCTGCTTTTTTTCTTTTTTTTGAGGCAGTGATCTGTTGCGTTATACTCGTTCTTTAACAGTGCATCTGAATCGCAGTGAACATTGTGACGGTGCAGTGCGGCTAGCACGAGCTACTCGTGAGAACGCGCATTTGTAATATTCAGGAGCAATATTTAGCGCACCTTCACCAACCTAATGTAGTGAATACTGGTAAAAAAGCTAAGCTGGTGCTTTTTGCTTACCTCTATGGGTCTTTAGTGACTGCACATGCAGGGTCACGCAGGCGATATTTTATCAGCGCTTTCATTATGGTAAAGACACTGCAACATTGCATGCATCTGCCGTCACACTTTTCGATGTAAACATAGTGCCACGTGCGTGCTTCTAGGAAGACGAAGACGACAACGCATCTGCATGCTTTTGTGCAGCAAGCAATAACAAGAAAGAAGAGGAACGTTCTGGCGCGCAGTAAATAAAAATATTGACCTGCTGCTACTTTCTCAACCTGTTAGATAATACTTCTGTCTTCACATTGCAACAATACATTTGTACTTAGCTTGCAGTCCTTGGAACAGGACCGCGGCTGAAAATATTTCATCAATGTTGTTTTGTCACTACCTACAAAGTCAAGGTTTTGGCCGAAGCACGTCTGATAGGGAAGTTACATAAGTTAAATGAAGGGAATCCACAAAAAACAGAGAAAGAGAGAAAGAGAGAACTGGAGAATGCGTTTCGGCTCCCCTGAGGAGAGCTTTGTTCGCAATTTAGTCAACATGGGTCCCATCATTGTGAGCAAGGCTTCGTCAAGGTGACCGAAATGTCCTTATTTTGCATTTTTCTTTATGGTCGGTGTCTTCTTCCTAATTTCAAAGACGCACTTTTAAGGACACATGAGCAGGAACATTCGCTACAGTAATTGAACGAAACGTGCCTGCTAAAAATACATCACGTCAATCTTTGTTTTTAAGGGACCTGATGGCCTGTTGACGTGATGGTTATGGCTAAACACATGTGCAGTTGTTTTTTCGCAGGTGGCGGGCGTTTTACCTCCAGCTTTAAAAACTTCAATCTTATGGGGGATGGGGGAGGAGGGGAGTGTTCCATGCATGGCTACACCAATGTGTGCCACATTACCTTGTTAAGGCAAATCAGTGCACTTTGTGAGTGTTGACTAATAATGCAAACGATGCAGATGAAAGGAACAGATACAGGAGAATTGGCCCTTACTCTATTGGACAAGCGGTGCACCTATTGTATCTTCCGTCTTATAGTAGTTTGCGTGCTTTATCGATGAAAACTGCGTTTCGGTCACATTACTTCCTCCTTCGATTCATTACTAGACCTGCAAGCAGCTAGTAGTAGGAGCCTTGCTGGTATCAAGATGGTTATTGTATACTAACAGTATAAGCAAAACTACCCGACATTGTCGTGTATTTGTAGCCTTGTAGGCCCGTGTGCTCAGATTTGGGTGCTCGTTAAGGAACCCCAGATGGTCTGAATTTCCAGAGCCCTCCCCTACAGCCTCTCTCATAATCATATGATGGTTTTGCGACATTAAACCCCACATATCGATCAATCATTTGTAGCCTTGTTCATTAGACCCCAAATATAAATGTGTAAAGGGGTGTTTTTTTTTTAAATCGAGTGTAAAAACAGTGTTCATATGGGTGTTTTAATGCATACACCCGTTTCACACCTTTTAGGATGTAAAAAATTTCTCAGTGTGCATACGCTTACGCTTAGATGTTGCCTACGTAAAATGAGGAAGAGTCGTCGGGAGGTGTTTCAGTGCTAATGCTTCTCACAGAATGCGGTGCAGTTATTTCGTCCAGCGGCGTTTGAGTGAGCAATAAACCAAGGGACGTGTATACGAGTCTTGGAGTTAAAGAACGTTACCACACGTACGAAAAGAACAAAAAAAGAGAAAGAGGCTCTCGTTTCGTCTCCGCGAATCGCTGAAATCGAAGTGATAGATAATAAAGCCGATTTTATGGCCCAGCAGACGTCAGGAAAGGTTTTTGCAAAGCAGCAACGGATGCTTGGAAAGCATAAAAAAGTGGAGTACGCGTTTCATGGGAGTGACAGTCACACAGAAAGCGAGATGAAGTTTGAGTGTCTTCAGATGTAAGAATATGCAAATAGGACCCCGCAGGAGCGCCTGCGCAAGTAGGCGTTTGGTGTGTGGCGACACCATGGACCCGAGCTAACGGGGGGTTTCAACTTCCTCCTATGCCTTGCCGTGCGTGGCTTTGCCGGTTCCGGGGAAAAGAGAATCCTTGGGGTTGAGCCAACGTTGGGTGACTGGACCTTTATGGCCCCCCGGCAGAGGCAACACACCCCTTTGGCCCCGGCTTCACGTAGACGGCGCCCCTGGGCTGACCCACCCAAGGTAAATCGGCAGTCGCATTTTCCTGTCTCTCTCTCCCTACATCTTCGTCTTAATCTCCCACTTTTAATCTCTCCTGTCATCTTCTCTTTTCCATCTACGTTCAAACTTTCTGGTGGCAAGGGTTAACCTTGTGTGCTTATCCAACCTAGAATAAACCATATTAGGTTATAGTGATGGCGTACTGCTGGCATTGCGCAGACGTGTTCACATGCTCTGCCACGTCCCCTAGTTAGGCTCCGTGGTGGGAGATAGGTGCCGCTGCCGAACAAACGCTTTCTTTCATGGGATCACGAAACCCCTTCCAAAGTGATTGCCCCCAGAAAAAGGGGCGCACCGAAGCAGCCTCACAGTTATCATTTGGTCCTTGTGCTACAAGACATCGCTCATCATCATCATCATCACAGTGTGTAATGAAGAATCAAGACTTGTTCCCAAAATATCATGTCATATATTGTGAAACCACAGGAAAAAAAGCAACAAACATATCACCGTTTCTAGTTTCCAGATGCCTCACTGATACCATCGGCACTGGCTACAAAGCCACCAAGATGGCCAGTGGGGACCTGCTAATAGAAGTCAAAGACAAAATCTAGTATCAGAAACTAAGCAACCCTGTTGCATTTGGGGACAAACCTCTCACCGTTACCGCTCACCGGACGTTAAACGCAATGAAAGGTGTCGTATCAGATGAAGCTCTTGTAGACCTTACCGACGAAGAACTTTTGAACGGCTGGAAAGACGAGAATGTCATACACGTGCAGCGCAATAAAATTAGGCGAAATAATTCAGAACTCCCCACAACACACATTGTACTGACGTTTGGAACAAACAAATTCCCAGAACAGTCGCTACAGGCCATCTCATGCTCCGTGTGCGACCAGATATACCAAACCCGAGACATTGTTTCAAGTGCCAACGGGGAAGCTCATGTGCGTAAGGTGCACCACCACAGGGCACTCTGCTGATGACTGTAAGTCTGAGGCGGAGGCCCATTGCGCGAACCGTGATGGTGACCATCCCGCTTATTCTCGCTCATGCCCAGCCTGGAAAAAAGAAAAAGAAATTCTCACAATTAAATTTCAAGAAAATGTTAGTTTCAGGGAAGCCCGACAGCGCGCATTGCGCACTTTTTTTACAGAAGTCATTCGCCGAAGTGGTGCAAGGGGGGTCAGCACCACTACGGTTTTCGGTAAAGCCCCGGACGACGCTTGGCGTGCCGAGGCAACCGCCAGCAGACCCCACTGGAGAAGCAGCCCGAGGCAACCGCCAGCAGACCCCACTGGAGAAGCAGCCCTGGCTGCTCCATCATCTTTGAACACGGCCTTACCGAAGGCCCCTGTGAACCCTGGCAGCAGCCAGGGCAACACACAAACTATAGAGGTCCCCTTGACCTCTGGCCTGGTAGTGGCGAAGGCTTTGTCTGCCAAGACAAAGCCTACCCCACGTACACGACTGTCTGGCGCCTCTCCAGAGGCGATGGACAGCACTGACCCACCGGCGCCGACTGCGCCGAAGGAGCGGCGAGAGCCACTTGACCGCTCCAAGAAAGAAAAAACACCAATTACAGGGCCCCCTAAAGGCTCTGTAAGGTAAGGACCCCCAATCTATACACACAGCACTACTTTACACTCAATATGAAAACACAAACTATACAATGAAACGTCAGAGGACTGCTTAAAAACCCCGACGATGTCCAAGAACTTCTACACAAACACTCGCCAAAAGTGCTGTGTGTACAAGAAATACATTTGAAACCAAAACATACGAATTTCCTTAGAGACCACATTATGTTCCGCAAAGATCAAGATGATGCAATCGCATCATCAGGGGGCGTTGCTATTATATTAGACAAATGCATAGCGTGTCAAGATTCGCAAATACAAACGGCCCTCGATGCAGTGGGAATTCGTGCTGTTATCTTAGAGAAACTTGTTACCATTTGCTCAGTGTACATTTATCCTCATTATCAGCTGCCGAAACAAGAATTTGAGTCTTTTATGGATCAACTACCTGAACAATATATCGTCCTTGGCGATTTTAATGCCCACAGCCCTTTGTGGGGTGACTTGAGGAGTGATGCACGAGGCCGCTTGATTGAGAACTTTATTCTTTACACAGATGCATGCATCTTATATAAGAAAGAACAAACTTTTTTAGCCTGGCAAACAAAACGTATTCGTGCATATATCTTAGCATTGTTTCTCCTACATTTTTACCTGATTTTAATTGGGATGTTAATAAAAACCCCTAGGGGAGTGATCACTTTCCCATATTACTGAAGACGCCAAAAGAAAATGAATCTCTACCTTAGGCTCTACCTTGGAAGGTAGACAGGGCAGATTGGGAGATGTACCAGAGTCTTACTACTATATCGTGGGCCGAGATTTGCTCTTTAGGAATCGATTCTGCCGGAAGGTTTTTCACTCCTTTGATTATTGACGCTGCTTCAAAATGTATCTCCCAGACAAGTTGTGGTCCCTGCAGACGTCGTGTCCTGTGGTGGAACGATGACTGCAGGAATGCTCGCAAAAAGCAGAATAAAGCGTGGTGTCTATTGCGTGACTACCCAACGGCGAAAAATTTGATCAATTTCAAACAAGTAAAATCTCGAGGGCGAAGGACGCGCCGGTAGGCTAGGAGAGAAAGCTGGCAGAAGTTTTTGTCAGGCATTAATTCCTATACTGATGAAGTTAAGGTCTGGAACAGAGTGAATACGATAAGAGGCCGACAGACACAATCCTTCCCTCTAGTAGACACAGAGGGTAACAGCCTTGTGGATGAAGCAGACTCCCTGGGAGCATACTTTGAACACGCGTCCAGCTCATCACATTATTCTGGTACGTTCAAACGATACAAAGAGAAAGTAGAAAGGCAAAAACTTGAACAAAAATGTGGAAAAAATGAGCCATACAACAGACTTTTCTGCTTGGCTGAGTTGCAGGCAGCGCTAAACTGCTGCAACAAATCAGCTCCAGGCTCTGACTTTGTTTTATATCAGATGCTTAAACACTTACCTCAAGAAACGCAAAAAAACTCTCCTCTGTCTGTATAACTCCATATGGGCTTCTGGCGAGATTCCTTCTGCGTGGAAAGAGGCCATAGTAATACCTATTCTTAAACAGGCCAAAGATTCATCTTCCGTATCGAGTTACAGGCCTATTGCTCTGACTAGCTGCCTCTTTAAATTATTTGAAAAGATGACAAACTGCCGATTATTATATTTTTGGAATCAAACGAACTCCTCGACCAATATCAGTGCGGATTCCAAGAGGGTCGGTCCACCACAGACCATCTCATCCGCATAGAGGCACAAATACGCGAAGCTTTCATTCATAAGCAGTTTTTCCTATCGCTCTTCCTTGACATGGACAATGCATACGATGAAACGTGGCGTTTTAGAATATTGAGAGACCTCACACATTTAGGTATACGAGGTAGTATGCTAAGTGTGATGGAAAATTATCTGTCCATTCATACATTTCGTGTTCGAGTGGGCAATGTGTTGTCACGACCGTTCGTGCAAGAAACGGGAGTACCGCAGGGCGGTGTCCTCAGCTGTACTCTCTTTGTAATTAAAATGAACTCCCTGCGATCATGCATCCCACGTAACATCTTTTATTCAGCATACTTTTATGATCTACAGATAGGTTTTAAGTCCTGTAATCTCTTGGCATGCGAGCGACAGGTTCAGCTTTGTGTTAACAAGGTCTGTGAATGGGCAGATGAGAACGGTTTCAGTCTGAATACACTTAAGAGCTCCTGTGTTCTGTTTTCTAGGAAGAGAGGACTCTACCCTGATCCTCATATAGAGTGGCAGGGTGAGCGCGTAGCTGTCAAGAGTAAACAGAAATTTTTAGGCATAATTCTAGACACGAAGTTTAAGTTTATACCACACATTAAGCACATTAAGGAGAAATGCATGAAAACAATGAACACCCTTAAGGTGCTGTACCGCACAAGTTGGGGCAGCGACAGAAAATGTCTGATGAGCCTTTACAATAGCGTCATCCACACACGTCTAGACTATGGGGCGATAGTGTACCAGTCCGCACCACCAACGGCATTGAAAAATGCTGGACTCTGTCCCCCATCTGGACATTCGTCTTTCTACGGGAGCTTTTCGTACAAGCCCCGTGGAAAGCCTCTGCGCAGACTCAGATGAATGGTTGCTACATATACAGAGACTGTACCTGTAGTTTACATATTTTTGACGATAACCGCAAAGACCGAGCACCCTACATACCCTGCTGTAAACGACACATCCAGCTCCCAGCTCTTTCAAAACCGACCCACATTGAAACAGCCCTTCTCGTTGCATGTTCGAGCACTAGCTTTGGACACAGGCGTCGCATTGCTCGAACACCGCGTAATGGCTTCTACTACATGCGCCCCGCTTTGGCACTGGCAGGTTATAAATTGTGACACATCTTTCATGATTGTGACAAAGCATGCCCCACCCCTACACATTCAGATGTACTTCTGGGAATTGGCACACAAATATACCTATCGTGAATTTTTCACTGATGCGTCAAAGACTCGCGCGGGCGTATTGTATGCAGCGGTGGGCCCATCTTTTCCGGATGTCGGTATTCTCCACCCTCACACAAGCATTTTTACAGCTGAAGGTTATGCAATGCTGGCGGCAGCAAAACACAATAAAGAAATGAAAATAAGTAATGCAGTCATATACATGGATTCATTAAGCGTTGTAAAAACATTAAAAGCCATCAGAAAGTACAAAAAACCTGTCATTGCTTCGCTATACTCTCTCCTTTGTGCCATTTACTCATCGAAACAGCATGTAGTAGTATGTTGGGTACCAGGACACCGTGAAATTGAGGGAAATGCACTAGCGGATAAGCTCGCAACATCAGTCCATGCGAACACTCCGCAATCATCTGTAACTGTTCCCATAATGGACTTGAAACCCTTTTTGAGAAAAAGCTCAGGGATTAATGGCAGCGTACATGGGACGGACAAATACATAACAAATTACATTTAATCAAGCCTTACCTTGGTGACTGATATACATACATACATACATACATACATACATACATACATACATACATACATACATACATACATACATACATACATACATACATACATACATACACATACATACATACATACATACATACATACATACATACATACATACATACATACATACATACACACATACATACATACACAGAGTTGTAATTATTAGGATGAATAGCTATACCACAACAATCTCAATACAGTCATTTTGAATGTACAAAATTTAACTTACGAGAGAAACTCCCAGCACTGTCATGTCTGAACTCTGTTCTGTTCTGTTCTGTTTTTACTGTTTTGCTGTGGAGAGGTTGAGGAGCCTATTGCCTCGGCTACTCCATATCACAAAGTTCTGCAGCGAAAAATGAAATAATAATACAGAACGGTACCCAAAAATTAACAATACGTAAAAGGAAAAAAAAACACATAATAGCACACTGAAACCAGTTCAAATAACATGCCAATACACAGTTTTCTTCACGCAGTTCACACAGTCATAAACTACTTACACGCACACCTTACTACTCTAATGCCAGTATATACATGACCACATTTTACATAATACCCATCTCTGGCTGTCAGTCATAGGCACTTGTCCAGTCCGGTCTCCACTAAAAAGTCTGTCAGGAATATTATTGCCTTTTTCTGAAGATGCATCTCAGGCCATGGTCCAAGTAGTTTCTTTATTGTGAGGGGCCGTCTGTCCAAACTTGCTAATTTGTTCTTTAATTTTTCTCTTTCCTTCGCGTATTTAACGCACTCCAAAAGAATATGGCGAACATTTTCTTCTGCATGACCACAATGGCATTCCGGTGAGTTGGATCGATGTATCTTGTGCAGGAAGCTGTTTGTGTATGCTACTTCCAATCTAAGTCGGTGGATCAATGTCTCTAGGGGTCGTGGGAGGTCTGTCGCTATGGAAAATTTTCTGTGTGGATCAACTTCATAAAGTACCGTTTTCTTTGATTTAGGGCTCTCAAACTACTTTACATCGAACAATGGTTAGCTCCTTGCGATATAAAATGTCGAATATCCGTCCCAGATATAGGGATTGTGCAATCCCGTCTTTCCTTCAATGCTTTCTTCGCGAGGCTATCACATCTTCATTTCCCTTTATGCCAATGTGGCTGGGTATCCATTGGAATACGATGTTGTGACCCTGTGATGAGGCATATTCCACAGTTTCTGCGATACATTGTGTTATTTCACCATTTCTGTAAGGTGATCTCACATTTCTGATTAGCTGAAGAGCAGGTTTGCTATCAGTGCATATCACCCATTTTCGTGGCTCGGGATTCTCGCAGATAAGCTTAACTGCCTCAAAGATAGCCACCAATTCTGCTGTAGTTGATGAAGATTTGTGCGATAGTTTGTACATCTTCTTTTTCTGAATTTCGGGTATAAAGACCGCACAGGCTGACGCTTCTTCTGTGCATAATCCATCTGTATATATCTTCGTTTTTTCATTATGCATTACATGAAGCTGATGAAGTACCAACTGTGCCGCTACTAGAGGTGCCATGTCTGCTTTCTTCTCTATGCCATCTATTTCACGGATAACGTTGAGAAGTGGCAGCGTCCAAGGTGGTTTTGAAGGTATCCATTGTTTAAATTCTGGTACTACTGCTTGAAATGATGATATAGTATCCAGTAGTCTCGTTGCCGTTCTTTGTGTTAGTGCACCAGATAAAAAATGACTTTCATGTTGCGTGAAAATTCTAAATAAATTTCGAGATGTTTTTTTAGTTCGGAGTACTGCCAAAGGTGGCTCTCGAGCCTCCGCATACAATAAAGCACTGGAAGTTGACCGTGGTAAACCCAGACATACCCTCAAGCTCCTTGCCAATAACAAGTGAAGTCTCCTTTCGGTGGAGGCTGGGAGTTCGTGCAGCAGGGGCAGTGAGTAAGTTCGATGGGGCGTATCCAGGCAACATGTAGGGCTAATAACGACTCTGTAGTACCACCCCATTTGGCCCCGCAGAGATGCCGGAGGATTCGAATGGCCTGATTCACTTTTTGTTCCAGGGACTGGACATGAGGCGACCATGTTAGTGTCTGGTCTAAAATTACTCCCAAGAATTTATGAGTTTTAACCATTTTAATAGACTGATTTTGCAGAATAATCTGGAAATTTCCAGGTCTTTTTAATGTAAACGGAAGTATGGCTGTTTTGGCCAGACTCAGTGCCATACCTCTTTTTTTTTAGAAAATGGTCTACATAATCCAATCCTTCTTGTAGAGTTTGTTGTATATCCAAAAACGATAGACCAGACGTCCATATACTTATATCATCAGCATATACTGAACAACTGATGTTGGGTGGAAGATTATACGGGAGCGGCGCCATGACTGCATTAAAAAGAGTAGGGCTTAGTACGCTGCCCTGTGGCACTCCTTGGTTGACGACATGTTCTGACGTTGGGCCCTCCTGCGTAACTACAAAAATTTTCCGGTGCTTCAGGAAGTCAGCAATCCAACGCAGTATCTTGCCCTTGAATCGCTGTAATGCCAGGCCTTCCAGAACGTGAACGTGACTCACTGTGTCGTATGCTCGGTGGACATCAAGGAATACAGCGACAGTGATGTTTCCTTGCGTTCGTTGGTTTTCCACATCTGTCACCAAATCCAGAATGCAGTCCATTGTTCATCTACCTCTTCTGAAGCCGGCTATGCTTTCTGGTAGTAGTTTTTTCATGTCTTGCCACCATAAAATTCGTTCATTGATCATTTTTACCATCACTTTTGAAAAACAACTTGTCAAACTAACCGGCCTAAACGAGTCCAACTGCATAGGGCTCTTCCCTGGCTTTAGCAACGGTACTACTTTTGATATCTTCCAACTTTCCGGAACTTTTTCTTCTTGCCAACTTTTATTATAGATGTCCAACAGGTGCAATTTTCCTTTTTTGCACAAATTCGCAAGAGCAGCGTATGTAACTCCATCTGTTCCTGGTGAACTTGTTCGTTTTACTGAAGACAACACATATTGGAGCTCCTCTGGTGTGAAGCTGTCATCCAGATCTGATGAACTGATCGCAGAGGACTTTGTTACAACCGCCGAAGCTGATTCTGCTGAGGATTTATATTCGCTAGTTTGGGCGGTCTCTCCATTTCTCAGTATAAGATCACAAAATTCTTCGGCAATCACACGTTCGCTAACTCCTCGAGACTTATATTCGCTAGTTTGGGCGGTCTCTCCATTTCTCAGTATAAGATTGCAAAGTGGACTACTGGCTATCGGAGGGCGCGTACCATGTTCCACAGTTGAGGCGCCGAGGTAAATGGAGAAAGTGAGGCACATAAATCTTGCCACCTTTTGGTTGAAAGCTTCTGCAGTTGGTTACGCATTGCAGTGTGTACTTTCTGTGACACCTTGAAATCTTCTAAATTACCCGACCTGCGATATCTTCTTTCAGATCGGCGTCGTATTGCCCGAAGCCTCTCATACTCAGCGTCAACACCCGAATACCTATCTGGAATGGGTACTGTCTGAACTCGGTGTTTCTCGAATTGGCTTGGAAAAGCTTGATGCGTAGTTTCTGCTGCTGCGAAGTGGCAAGTGGTTTTTATCAGAAACACAAAAAGAGAGAATATCATGCTAAAGAAAAGGGCTGTGAATCACAATTTCGTACATGCCTGCAATATTACTTGGTTTATTTACATAGATCGGCTCATTCACAACACAGTAAAAAAGCATGTTAGGACACTTGGGCTGAAAAGTCGGCACAACGCAAAGAAATTCTACTCAATACATGAATAATACAGTTCTAAGCTAGTGAGCTCTTCAGTTCAGTGTTTATATTGACAGCTATAGACCACATTTTGTTTCCCGAAAACACTCCTTAAAAAGGCTTGAAAGTTTGCAGATCAGCACAGTTCCCATACAGCTGTCTACTAGTCTGCTTGAAAACAATTCAGTTTACTGGTGAGCAAAGACTGTACACTAAGTATGTGAGGTTATGCTCCAGTGCACTGCATGTATGTCTTGCTGCTGGCCTCAGCTAGAATGTTGTTCAGCACATATGTGTAAAATCACAACTAATACTGTGCCACTACAAAGTAATTCTGTGTCATTTGCATGAAACAGGGACCACAATACAAGAACATAAGAACATTTATCATCACACAGTTCAAAAAATGTAAAGAAATTTCTATAGAGTTTTCACATCTCTTCTGAAAATCGTAACAATAGTTATAAACGCACCGTTACTTCCCACTAGAAAATACTTTAAGATACCAGCTTCAATAATAGAGTATACCATTACCTTTGAAGGGCTCCTTGACAGGCACTTAGAAAAAGTTAAGTAAATGCATGATATAGTTACATCTAAAAATGAATACATTTATTCTAATATTAAGAAAGCTGCATAGATCATAAGTCATTTGCTTACACGCAATTACATTGTGAACAAACCGATCCTTGAAAAGACTACAATAAAAAAGTTACACTTACACAGTAAAGCAAGAAAGTGAAATGTTGAAGGACGGAGAGGCAGTGGGATAACTTCTCCAAAAAACTAAAAACTAGTGTTATATATACTAGGAGAAGTGGTGATCCTCTTCCTTCTCAATAAAACAATCCACATAGAAGCACTTCCGAGAGATTATACACACGTGACATCATTGGTGCTATACAAATGAGTGTATACTGAATAACAATATCAAATAAGTACGAGATTACTGCATCTATTTCTTTACTTCTTTTACTACAAAGAATGAAAACACAGTTCCCGCTGCTGAGTATGGAAGTTGTGATTTATGGCAGTGAAATGCAGAAACATGCACTCACTTTGTTTAACAAGTATGTTAAAAACTTCAGCTCAAATTTATTTGCCCACTTGCACTACAGCAGCCTTTAAATTAGTGTCATAGTTTGTCAACTTTCAAGCAAAATTTAGTTGTTTAGAATGTTCTAGTGCAAAGGAACTGCAGAATAATGAACTGCTAAGAAGCTAAACTGCAGCTGCGCAGAATGGTACTACGTATACAACTCAAGCCGCTACAGACATCAAAATGTGCTCTTTCTACTGTCCTTAGCTTTGAGCAGGAGAACAGAGTCACTGGGAGTCCCTTTCTACTTGTTTGGCTTTTTTGCTTTGTTCTTCATACACTGTACATGACCACAGAGCAACTAATTCTCTGTTACTGCTGGAACTTGTAAAAATACAGATCTTTGTTAAAACCAAGCTACATGCAAAAGTGTGCAGTTGTTAAATATGTACTCATATTTATAGATGCCCTATTTTCAAAAGCCGATGACAAGCATGCAGAAATAAGAAAAAAGAAAGTCACAACACACATGCGCATAAAGTGAACACTGAAAATATATTTTATTATGATACAAGAGCAAAACTACAATGGTATAGATGAAAGCATGAAACTACTGCCAGGAATAATCAGCCAATAAAGTATTTTCTATTTCGACTTTACACTAGGTGCGAGAAGCTGAACACGAATAAATTCACTAGGAAACACAAGTTGGACTGCGCTACAAGACAACAGCTAATGTTCATAACTTTAAAGTTATATAACATACCCAGCTCACCATACAGCGTATGTTAGCAAATGAGCAGTCTGAAAGACACAAAGCACTTGTGGATTATGAGTGTGCTTGTTGCTCACATCTATTATTCCAAACGAAGAAAACCTTTGAAAAATGCACTTCGATAGGTGAAATAATCATACGCAGCCAACACAACGGGCTCCTACAGGTACCACCAACACTGATCAGTATTATTGAGGCCAGTGTCTTGCTGGATGAATATGCTGTGTCCTTCACAGAACACCAAAAGAGCACTTGCATGGTTGCTGGCGGCATCGTACTGCTGCGGAAGTTGGCTAGACACAGACTGGGATTGATTGATTGATTTATTTATTGATCGATTTAAATGTGGGGTTTAATTTCCCAAAACCACCATATGAATATGACAGACTCAGTTGTGAAAGGCTCGGAAATTTCGACCACCTAGGGTTCTTTAACAGGCAACTAAATCTGAGCACACGGGTCTACAACATTTCCGCCTCCATCGGAAATGCAGCTGCCGCAACCGGGATTCATTCCCATGACATGCGGGTCAGCAGCCGAGTACCTTAGCCACTAGATCACCGTGGCGGGGCCTAAGATGGGGAGATGAGGAGCCATGGCTTTGAGGCGCACCGAGCGTCACATTTAGAGATAGAAATAATACTTAGGTACGGTACAATTTTCAGAAAAAATTATCAGTATGCAATAGTGGTGAACATGCTCGGGTTAAACAGAACATGCCACAGCAATGAAAGAGATTAAGCTACATCAAGTAAAAAAGGCAGTTACCGGCCCTATCTCGTCTGCGGCTTGCACGATAGCTCTTTCTCCTTGCAAGTTGTGAACAGCCAGGCGATTTTCACTGACTTGCTATTTCCTTCCGGAGCACTTCATAAAGTCAATCACTAGCTCGAGAGCTCAATAAGAAAGCAAAGTATTTATGCTCGTTCGAAAGTGCGAGCTTTTCTACCTCAGATGATTGAAGCTTCATTCAGAAACTGCAGGTTTCCCACTTTCAACATCCTCAATTATCTCGCAGTTTACTTCTAATCTAGTTAAATAGACATTGGGTGTGAGAATATTGTAGGTATCAACTGCAAGCAACCACGCTTGGGTTTTCAATTTGTGCATAGTAATAATAAACTATCTACCGGTTAGTAACAATATAAACTATTTTACCAATTCGATCGGTTTGATAGTAAAAAAATCACTTGTGAGCTGGCTCATGTTTTCGTTTTTATGAAACCCTAAAAATTCAGTGCATCAGTTTGAACAAGCATAGTGTATAGCTCGCGTTTCAAATTTAGATACACAAATTTAGCTCAGCACCGAAATGATTGGCTCGTGGTAAATCTTTTTATCAACTGCATATCAATGCGAATTCTCCTTTGGAAAACTCAGCTCAATCAGCAGGTCATGCACAACCTAAGGCGTTGCAACAAAATTCTTTAGCTTCCCCCATTGCCTTCACGTCACCCGCTTTCAAGAATGAGAAAATGATGCACCAATAGTCTAGATCTTCCCTTGAAGCATCATAAGTAAAGAATCATCTAGATGGATGTACACCCTTAAACAACTTGAAAATCATTCATTTGGCCGCACACTTGATACCATATTTACGGTGGCGCTCCGAGGTACCCCATATAATCAATGTCTCCTGGCGCACCCAAGCGCTACCAAGGACAGCATATTAGGATGTCTCCTACCGCGCGCGGGGCACCCTCGTGCGTTGAAATCTCTCACTCTGTGCGTGACGAGCCCTTTGGTAAATGTGAGATGAACGCGGTCTAGTAGATACTGCTAATGTAAAGTGATGTTTGTATCGGCCAAACCGGTCGGTGCATAAGTAACCACTTAGAGCACGCCTTTTTAATGTAGTATGATACAGCTCCATATTGCCTGTAAAAAGTGGAGTCTATCGCTTAAATCTGACTTGTCAAATAATTTACCAGTAATTGTTTATTGAATGTTTCGCATTTATTCAAAAACATGCCCCCGATACACTGCTTATTTTGTGCAGCATGATACATAGATTGATACTTGTGGGAGAAACCGTTTGTTACGGTAAATTCTAGGATGTTCTGTATTTTGGCCCTTAGGACATGGCCCAGCAGCAAACACAGAAGACAAACCAAGATGATATTAGTATATCAGTCATGGTTTAATGGTTGTCAACTACCCCAGCTTGGTTGTTCGATTGCGAAATACGGAAAATTATCTCTTCAATTTTTTGACAAGCGCCGCGGTGGTATTCTAGTGGCTAAGATACTCGGCTGCTGACCAGCAGGTCGCGGAATCGAATGTAGGCTATGGTCGTTGCATTTTCGGTGGATGCGAAAATGCTGTAGGGCCGATGGCTCACTTTTTCGTGAAGGTTAAAGAACCACGGGAGGGTTAAATTTTAGAGCCTTCCACTACAGCGTCTCTAATAAGGTTATGGTAGTTTTGAGACTATAAAATCCCACATATCAATTTTTGCACGCCCCTTTATGGGCCGTACTCATTGCCTAACGGTGATAAAAACAGCGAAATAACTGGTGATGATGTAAAGCGGGGGTAACTAAAGATATTACACCATCTGTCACTAAACGGAACTTTATGTAGATGCGAAGCAGGGGATAAGCGCTGGTGGCAGCGTTGACGCCAGCGCATGTCACGGCGTTGCGCAGGAGAGAAACCTAGAGAAGAGCAAAAAGTGGTGTTAGACCGGTGTTTCCTGCTGAAAGATGCGAATCGCTGCAAATGGGCAATGAAAGACACAAGACTACGATGAGGCCCACAGACCCGCAGTCCGCTTTTAGTGAACACGCACGCTGTGAATTCTTATTGCTGAACAATGCACCGGAGAAATCTCCCACCAGTACTACAATGTAGGCCAAGATCCAGCGTCTATATTTACAGGGGCTCCGAGGCGAGAGACGGTGGGAGGAGCTAGGAGAGGTAAGAGAGAGGGGACAGGGCACTCATGCGCAGTAAGGGTGGTCACGCCGCACACCAGAATAAGCTCTATCGTAAGAAACTTTGCATCTAAAATGACGAAGGGTGGAAAGTGATAGTGTTACATCGGATAAAACTGAAGAATTGGTTAGATGAAGAAGGAGGCAAAACAACAACAAAAAATATACGCTCATATAAATGATAGATATGGGAGATTTACCGTACCAGAACAATCATATAAATATTAGAGATTCCCTAATAAAAGGCTCCGGAAGTTTGGACCACCTGGGGTTCTTTTACGTGCACCCTATTCTGAGCGCGGTGGCCTACAACATTTTCGCCTCCAGCAAAAATGCAGCCACCGGCAGCTGGGTTTTAATCTCTCAACCTGTGCGTCAGTAGCCGAGTACTTTAGCCACTAGAACAGCGTGGCAAGGCAAAGCATACGGTGGGAAACTCAATTAGACATACTGCAAATGGGTTATTTTCAAAAGGCACTTAAGCCTTCAGTGGCGATCGCTACCTTTGTGTATTCAAATTGCAAACACTTCCCAGCGCAAACAGAAACTTCAGCTGTAATGGATAGTTTTATAGGCGCTTCGCAAATGTCTTGCTACCGTCATCTGTATTCATTAGTGAGAATCTCGAGCAAAAACTAATAAATGTGAAAGCCAGTTCGCTTTCCGGGTCAGCAGGTGAGAAATATTGAAAACTCTTTAAATTTCCCAATCTTGTTTTTTTTTGTCAACCACTTGTTTGAGTGTAAGACGCTAATTCATGCGTCAAACATTTTCCCATATTATTTATTGTACGTTAGAGAGAGTGCACCTTGTGCTACGAAGAGAATAATTTATTCTTACACACACGTGCACCAGTCGCTTTCACGACCTCAACCTAGTCAATGTGCGGAGATTTAGTACACAACGTCTGCACGTTGTCTTGCTTTTCAGCGTGCAGTTTGTGCTTTGTAGGTATCGAAGATAACTCCTGCTCTTGAATAAAGGTAGAAACACCTACGATTGAGCAATATTTATGAAAACTAGCCAAAGGAATTGTCTGAATTGGCAACTGTGGGTAGATAAGATCGTAGAATTAACAGTTAGTGTAATTTTCTATAACATCAACCTAGCGCCAGAAGAAAGCAGAAGTAGTGTAGATTGGCATATAGCTTGCACCCTCAAGTAGCGATTTCGCATATGCAGTGACCACGAAGCTTCTGCTATGTTCATGCCACTTGTGCTTTCTGAAGTAAACTACAGAATAAGTTTTCAGGGAGCAGCGAGGTTGATCCCATTTTCGCAATGCTACTAGATGATGTTGCGATGCGGGCAACATTGAATGAAATGAAGGTAATTTTCGGAATGATGATGCGATTGCCTGTACTGATGTTTTTAAGAATACAGACGTACTGGCAATGGGGTCACAAGGTTTTTAGAATTGCTGATACGATGTCATGCAATCATTTTTGAACTCAGGGCTATGCTTCTAGTGACCGATGTTAGTGACAGCCGGAGGCACCCTACTGTACTTCAAATTTCTGAAAGCAGGTAGAATGACCTCTGCAATAGAAGCCCGCTGTTTTATACTTGTCCCGTCGCCAGTTCAAAGGATTGACGAACAATCAGTTCCGTTTATGGTAACGTTACGTGGAAAGCAATTCGTCAAACGGCAACTTAACGTGGAAACAATAATAAGTTTTCCTTCACTGTGGTGCTGACGGCTTGGCGGAAGACGTAATAGCTTCATCGAGACACGGCCACTGGTGTAACTGAGAACCACTCAAACAAAGGCCTTCAGCATTCTGTTGTGATGCAGTCAGTACAGCATGCTGCACATTGCCATATTATGACAGTTGACGAAAATACCTACTTTTACTTTGCGCCCCATTAAATTCCGCTTAAAAATACAAAGAACTAGTAAAGATAGGGCGTTGTAGCTCTAATAACAAGGTAACTAAAGAAGGAGGTAATAGGAGTCCTAATAAATGGTATGAACATGGTCCGGCGAATTTAGTGTCGACAAGTGTTGATATTGGAAAGTATTCCAACGTGAACAGCGACTCACAGATGGTGCAGGTAGAAAACGACTGCCTAAATGTCATTTTACAAAGGAACACCATCATGGGGTAGGGAGCAATGTAATTTTCAATGTATTTGGATTCACCGAAAGCCAAGACAACGAGGTCACATTCACGCGTGATCTTACACTAATATATCTAATATTTGAAAGAGTGTGCTCAAGTTATGAATGAGTTCAATCTTGTTCAAGCAAATTTAATGCAAATAGTCCCTATTGTATTGTAATAACCTAATGCTACTACTTTAAGCTAGCTGTAATTGGTATGGTGATTATCACAATTTTACAAAATCTAGAAGAGTATTAACCAATCAATATTTTAACAATATTTTCTTTCACGAACTGATGCAATGGTTAATTCATTTATTTTTAATGACATTTCTTTTGGGTTGGCCAAATGGTCGGTGGGTCAAATTTAGTGCAAAATCCTGATAGTTACGAATAGTGCAAACACGGTCAAATAACCATTCATTTACAAAAGCAAGACGGCTTTGGTGTATTTGTTGTAATAAAAAAGTCTAAATCTACTGTAGGAAAGTCGCTCACCAAAAACTATGCAAATTTTAAATACAGCGCAGCATCTGCCAATAGAGCACTTAAAACCAGGCCTTAAATATGTGCAAGTTCCAACAACACAGCATTGGACAGTTTTAAAACATTCCAAACATGTGGCTTTTAAGGAAACACTGTGGTTGAACTGCACTAGTTATTGCGAATGAAAGCAGAAAGACGTATTGGATTCTGAGTGATCCTATTTAGCAAAACCTTTTACTGCACGGAAGACTTTCAGCTGTAAAAGGCAACAAAACTGCGCATACCTAAACAAACAATAAAAACTTTTTTCGGGTTCCTTAATTACAATTCACTAATTCTTGCTGAAAGTGTGCGTCGACCTGTCTTTGTGTATATGTGGGCTGCCGAGAGTCGTCGGTGTCTATCAATTCAAGGTGACACTATGTGGTAGGGGTGCAAACAAATCCTTACTTTCGTACGAAGTTTCTTGCCTTTCACCGCTCTCTAGAATTCGAAATAATACGCTTCTTACCTTTCCATCTACTATTCTACGTAATTGGGCGAGGCGCATATGCCTTTACTATTACGTATATCTGACGCCTATCACAAATATCTATTTACCATAGTTTTAAAACCACTCGAAAACGCCAACAAAAGAGGACACATTCATAACGGCAGCGCTAGTCTATTCTTTAGCGGTTGGAAACTTTTCGCGTTTACTTTTCATGCACTCCAACCTTCCACCGCGAATACACTCAACGTAGCTGATTGGTTCGCAAAACAAGGGCACGTCACTCCCCTATTGAAAAAACGTCCACCATAGGTACGGTGGATTCCGCCATCCACCCTTTTGGTGGATTATGGTACTGGAAACGTTGGTGACACATGATGTATGGTGGCGTATGGTGGAGCGGATGGTGGATGGCGCGCTCCAGCCGGCAATGCTGAAGCACGAAGCCGCGTCAGAACCACCATGACGAGCTGACACTTAAGTAATAACAAAATATAAGTATAAAACAATGTAAAAAGCATCCGTAAAAAAAAGGTGCGATAGCGCGGAATCGAACCTGCCACCTCCGGATTCCCAACTGAGCACACCAACCACTACGCCACGCCGATTTTTTTCTTTATTACCTGTTTTTCTTTACAGGTGTTCACACAGAAACATAAATGATAAAATACACTTGGACCAATATTTGATCCGAAGTGCTCACAAGAAAACTTTTTCAGGTTGCACGATTCTTCTAACATTGTTAGCCAGCTGGGAGGTTCTTGTTGTTTATACACCTGAGTGATATACCGCATATTTGCAATGTTCTACCGGAGAGGACGTATGTTCTGCTCAAGATGTCTGTAAGCCATTGTTGATTGATTGATCGATATGTGGGGTTTAACGTCCCAAAACCACCATATGATTATGAGAGACGCCGTAGTGGAGGGCTCCGGAAATTTCGACCACCAGGGGTTCTTTAACGTGCACCCAAATCTGAGCACACGGGCCTACACCATTTCCGCCTCCATCGGAAATGCAGCCGCCGTAGCCGGGATTCGAACCCACGACCTGCGGGTCAGCAGCCGAGTACCTTAGCCACTAGACCACCGCGGCGGGTGTGTAAGCCATTGTGGTCTGCCAGATGCTGTGAAGGCTAATTAACATAACCATGTCGTATGGTATGCCGTCGTCATCATCCACACAGAGAAAACGAATGCCATGGCTTGTATAAGGGAGATCTTTTTTCAATGTTCTTTGAAGGATGTCTCAATGAAAGACAGCGTCCCAGCAATGAATAAACACATGGTCTATTGTCTCAAGTGTTTTACAAATTAAACAATTGGTTGTCTATGGTACATCGATTCCCTTGTCCGCTAGCCACTGCTTTAGGGGAAGAGTCCCGGAATGCAATTTAAAAAAGAAAGCTTTTGCCCCTGCTTTTACTTTCATCGTTTTGACCCTTTTCAAAATGTCCTGTCCGGGTCCTCCATTGAACATAGATCTGTTCAAAGGTGTTGGGAACAAGACATCACAGAGATCCCTGTACAGATTTTTTCGCTTAAAAGTGGCAAGATATTCCTGCGGAAAACGCACTTTCAAAAACTCAAAAGTCTGTATAACTTCTCTTAAAAAACCAGTCACATATCGGCACTTATCACTGTTTGTAGACACAACAAAATCTGGGATGCGTGATTACAGCCTTACTTTTATCACTGTTTGCAGAAATTTGTTTCTTTGATCGCGAAGGAAAATAAACCGAGAGACAACTTGTATAATAAATGAAGGACATAAACCGACTCCGCATTGCTAACGGACTGGAATAAATTAGACCGGCTTGTACGTTCCCACGCCGATTTCCACACAAATACAGCAAAAATCCTGTGAAGCTTCTGTACATTGACGCGTGACATACAAATAACTTGTACGAAATACCAGAATTTCGATATCAAAAACATGTTGCATACAGTCGCACGTGCGAATATAGACAGATCCCGACCACCCCAGGCATTAGTTTTTTGCCTGAGGTTTTCTGCTTCACCTTTCCAGTAATCCGCGTTGTCGCGATAGCTGTCCAAGGGTACACTGAGGTACTTTAGGGGTTTGCTCTCCCATTTTACGTTAAGGTATACCTCGGGCCTCATGTTCCAATTGCCATACCAAAATGCAGTTGTTTTATGCCAGTTAATTACACTGCCCGTCATGTCACAAAACTTATTCGCCATGTAAACGACTTCACATATACTTTGTATATCTTGGCAGAGTACTGCCACATCGTCAGCATATGCGAGTAATTTTATCTCCCTACAATTCCTACAATCTTTTCAATGTTGTTCTTAATTCTCCTGGCTAAAACCTTCATGAGTATTTTATAATCAGTGTTAACAAGACTGATAGGTCAATATGACGTTACAGATTGAACTTTGCTGCTATCATCTGTCTTCGGAATCAAGGCAGTATGCGCCTGCGTGTAAGAGCGTGGCAGTTTTTTTCTTTTTGTATGCTTCTACGATAACTTCGTATAGCACCAACTGCTACGTCTTCTTTATAAACATTATAAAACTCCACCTAGATTCCATCTGGGCCGGGCGTCTTGCCTGTACTTAGGTCATCAATAGCTTTTTTTTTATTTCCTGTACGCTGATAGGAGCCCCTAATATTTCTCGTGTATCGGCGTCAAGCTTGGGCATCATACCAAGAAAGACATCACTAAAACCAGTGGCCATCGGTATTCGTTTTCCGAGCAGATCGCGATAATGTTCCACAAACGCCTCCATTATCCCACCTTTTTCATTCGCCAGTCTGTCATTGCGTACTATTTCTCTGATTTCACTTCTTTGTACGTATTTTCTTTTCGTCACCCAAAGCTCGTTTTGAGGGTGTCTCACCTATCCATAGTTTTTTACTTCTAGCTCTTATTATAGCACCTTGATACTTCTCTTTATCTAAAATCTCAAGTTGTTTTTAGTATCTGTTATTTTATTGGTAAAGGAACCGGGTTTCACAATTTCTTCCTTCAAGAGCACTTGTAATTTCCTTCACAGGTTCCTTTCTGCCTGTTTCTTCTCGAATTTATTTCTTGTAGGTCATTCTATCGCATTCATTTTAACCTCTTGTTTGAAAAATTCCCACTTTGTTTCCCAGTCATCTTTTTGATTACCGTAGAGTTTCGTGAGGGCTTCGGTTCCATCTTTACCATAAGATTCATCTTTCAAGATATGGTTGTTTAGTTTCCACAAGTGCCAGTTAAATTTCGGAGTCCTGTCTTTAGCGCCAAGTGTGAAACTAATCATACAGTGGTCGCTGAAAGACGCTGGTGTAACAACATATTCATCACAGCACATAATAAGGTCCAGTGATATGTACGCTCTGTCTAAACGTGCGTGGCTTAGACCCTGGAAGTGCGTAAACTGAACACTGCAATTAGACATACATAAACCAACATCTTCCAGGCCATTTTCTGCGATCATCTCATTTAAGAACACTGCGCTTCTATCAAATGACTGGGCCGAGTTGGCACTGTCCTTCTTTCTACCAACACAGTTAAAATCACCAAAAAGGACTACATATTTGTCACATTCCAGTAAGTTACTTATTTCTTCAAAGAAAACTTTCTTTTCACTGTCTCGGTTCGGAGCATAAACGCATATGACACGCCATTAGAAATTCAAGAAAGAAAAATCACACACTACGTAGCGTCCTTTATCGCTGCTTGCTACACTTTCAACAACGCCTCTCGATCGTCATATGAAGAGCGCACACACTCCTGATAAGCCATCAGCATGGGATACACAGATGTTATACATTGAGCGAAAAGGTAACGTCATATGATCGCTATCTTTCTCTGTCGCTATTTTAGTTTCCTGCACAGCAATCACATCCAAGTCATGCTCCGAAAACAGCCTACTGAACTGGTACTGCCGCCTTCTTGAAGCTAATCCACGTACATTTAGGCTGGCAAAACGCATTGCTGTTAAGTTTCAGGCTCATTTTTTTTAAATAGATGTAGCTGCTCACCATACCGTCTTAGCCGAACTCCGCCTATTTAGTCGTCCGGAGCACCTTCTTGGTAGAAGGTGACACATAATGTGTTGTCAAGAGGCCGGTTTTCCCGCTCTCTTTTCCCCTTCTGTTATATTATGTTTGACCGCCAGTCGTTGCCTCCGGAGGAGAGCTGCTTTCGGTGGTGGTTCTTGATTGCTCATATCACTTGATTCTGTTAAGGCTGCGTCTCGTGGTCGTTTTTCTCCCGTACCTGGTTCCTCGACGTCGTGTCACTCCATGGCACCACCCTCGGCAGGTTCCTAGACAGTTTGAGTAGATGACTCGCTCTCACCTGTTGCAACGGTTGCGTCGTTTAAAACATCGGTCTCCCTCACGCTCGTCAATGATTCTGCGGCCGCTTGCATACACGCAGGTTCACTTGTTTTTCCTGCTTCTTTCACATCCATCACGCCACCTGTACTGAATGTTTTTTCCGCAGAAGTCACCTGTGATTTTGCCGATGCATCCGCGATAGGTTGCACTCCCCCACTGTCAGTTGACCTTGGCGGTTCTTTCTGCAATCACGTCATGCCTGCTGCACTAGGTGTTTTTCCTTCACAATCCGTTTTTGATTTCACTGATCTTTCTGCTTCGGCCTCATCCATAGTGAGCCCGGATTCATCCATGCTACCGGTGTTCAGTGTAGCTGCTGCATACGTCTTCGTGCAGTTCCCAGGGGCGTGTCCAAAACACCTGCAAGTGTCACACCGCGGGACTCGACAGTCCCTCCTAATGTGGCCAATCTGCTGTCAGCGCAAACACCGCGGCGCTCTTCCGATTGCCACAATAAGTGCGAGCTCTCCTCCAACTCGTAACTGGTGAGGTATATCGTCCAGAGTAACGTTAGCCTTTAGCCGGAGCGTAACGGTTCTCGTCATGGTATTCTGCTGGGTGTAGCCGTCAATTCGCCACTTATCCATTCCTACGTCAAGCACCGTCCCGTAGGGGGTCAGTGCATTTCGTACGTCCTCTTCTCGTAAATGGTAGAGCAACCATTGCAGCTTCAGACGGACGTCGCGGTGGCTTGTGTCGGTTATCATGCATTTGAGGCCTTTCACAGTCAATTGCGGATCAGTTAAAAGTTTTTAGGGGCGATGTTGGGGCGTGGGCTGTGCGTCCCCTGTATGTAGCCACCTCTAGTTTAGTTATTGCAGTGTTCACTAGATGGCGGTACCGTCTCCTGTATGTAGCCACCTCTCGTTTAGTTCTTGTAGTGTTTACTAGATGGTGGTACTTGTAGCTGATGATGAAAAGATGCAAGATGTTATAAACTAGAAAGCAGTACTTGTAGTTGATGAAAGACGCGAGATCTTATAAAATAGGAATGATGTCACATATGGCGCGTGTCATTGGTTGAAGGCAATCGTTCGATTTAGTGCGGCGACGTACGCTAGGGGGAGCGATGTAATAAAATTGAGTGGGCAAAATGTACAGAAGATTCATGGTTTACCAGGTTTACCTCCGGAACTTCGCCCACTCACCATCATTCACTTCGTGAATATGGCGGCACTTTTTTAACACCGTCAGTGCTTCTTCACGTCACTTCCCACACGTGGTTCATTTGATAAGCGCCGAGCGCAAGAACCTCGGTGGGCTAAACACGTCGAAAAAGTGGCTACTGAAAGTCTTCCGCGTGATAAGGTCTTTCTTTTACATCCGCATGCAGAAAAACAGTGTTCTGAACCACATACCCATTTGGCAGAGGGGGCAAAATAACAGCATTTTCCTGGGGCATTTCAATCCTGGAACCGCGGCTAAGCTGAGCCGCTCCTACGGAGCTCATGATACACACGTCCAAACGCGTTCGCAACCGGAAGTGTAATCACTACGCCACGTCGACATAATGCATCTTCAGTGTTAAAGAAGTAGTCAACTCACAAAGTCACTGTTTAACTCCGGTATGTCGCTTACTCGAGATTTACGGGATCTGCACCTGCTACTAAAATTTGCACATTTCATAAACACTAACACCTGCTGCCTGTAACGATTCCCACTGCGATAATGGCAACAGCGCTATGTTTTTGTTACAATTTAAAACCGCAAGAAAAAAAAACTTAGTGGAATGAGGAGCGGGTAGGGTCTATTGGTGGTTACTGCCAAGTTTAATATTCATTTTTCGCTCCTTCCCAAGGGCGATATCTGTTCAGGCTTAATGACGCTTCTGTCCTCATTAAATAGATACGCCCACACAATTGATTGTGATGTTTTTCGCGCAATGCACAGCGCAGTCATGCCAGCACACCACTGTTGCTTTGTCGATAAACACAACTACATAACGGCTTGGTCGAACCAATTGCAGTGCGCCCGAAACATTGTGCTATCATATTAGTTCGGTAAGCATACGAATTGACGAGTCTGTGTTCTCGTATAAGAGCCAGTGAAGTGCCGGCGAGTGCGACCGGTGGCTATCGGTGAGGGGAGGCGTACATTTGGTGGAAGTGCTAAAAGCGCGTCGCATCGATGTTTGTCGCTTCTTGCGCGGACAACCTACACGATAAAAAAGGCTTTTTTTAGGTTAAATGATGACATAGCTGTGCTGCATTGTCATTTTCACTCGTCACAATTGTGTACTATAAAACTTAGAATCGCCGATAACACTTGTACGGGCTTGGTCGGTAGGACTAACCTTTAGTGGAAATCGTGGTGGTAGAACAAAATAGTGAAAGTCGAATTCGATGGGGCTCGTCTCGACGCATGTGGAAAGTGAAACTTTATGCATATTCACACGCACTTTAACTTAAAAGTACGGCTCAAGCAATAGAGTATGCAAGAATTGCCAGAGTTGTGTTTCTAGCATGGCGACATCAAGTGACCGGTGCGGTCTGCTCTAACATTGAGAAGAGCAATTGCGAACTGGAGCTCATTTATTTCTCGACAACTGCGCGATGATGTAAAACATTTACTGTCGCTGTTCACAGCGACGCCTCTTGTCTTCTAAACATCACAGCAAAAAACACATCGCGGACGTCAAGCTGATGTAAGTACGTGCGCGAAATGTAAACCTATTCACAGCCGCATATTCTACGCTTGACAAAAATTAAAGCGCTGTTGACACCACAGGAATAAAAAAATAAACGTGCTAGAAAGCATATTGAGCCGCGTTGGTTTCTTTTGACCGTAAACATATATCGCTGCGCATTCATCCATAAAACACTACAAATAAGTGATTTCACATACTGTCATGTGCTTTTCCATCTTGCCACTATCATCCACCAAGCTTCCTTCACGCCACCGTCATCCACCTTGCTCACCAATCCTGCTAGCAAACACGTTTTGCCTCGCCACCTTCAGCCGGCATTTTCCACCGTCACCACTATTGGTACCCCACTACTACCACCATCTGCCACCAGTTTTTTTCCCTCTAGCCGTCATCAGCCGACATTTTCCACCGTCCCCATCATTGGCTCGCCGCCACCACCACATTCTGCCGTCATTTTTTTCCGCTCTTGCCTTCATCATCCATTATGCCCACTTCAGTTTCCCTCATATCTGCTGATATTTCCACAATATCCACTACTCTTTCCAACATATCGACCAATGATTTCAGCATCCGCCAACCCAGGATTTTCAATAGGGTCGTGAGCTAACAGGAAACGTCGAAGTAGGAGTGTGACCACTGTGCCTCTTTGGTGGACGTGACCATTTCAGCCATTACTATTACAGGTAGGCATAATATGTTTATCTGCATGTCACACTAAAAGTAAAAAGGGTCTTTTCAGTTTGACAGGCCTCTAGGAAACATGTTCATATACCACATGAATATGAAAACCAATGAGAACTTTATGTGTGTAGAGCAGTGTAAGTCACAAAGATATAAAATAGGAGAAGAGCGATATGCACCAGCTACTTTGGCCAACTGAGCCATTCAATTACACTTGTTTTAGTTCTGTTTGACTCTCCCACTTAATAGAGGACGTCCTGAAGACACATACACCACCAAATTGCACACTGAGCATTTGATAATTAAGACAAATGGACTACCTAGTTATTCGCTGATCAGAACAATCCTGTTTATTCTTCTTCACTGTGTCTGGAGAAAATAAACTATAAAATATGACTGAGGCAGATTGAGAAACACTGTAACAAAGAAATTTAACAATCTCACTTGCCAAATATAAAGAAAAAATTCTCAGCTGCTGATAGCACAGGTGACAGTCTTCAGTACTACAAACAGTCAATCACTCGTAGCTTCAGATTTATTCATAGATATTGCCTTTCAGTTTTGAGGACCAGTCCTGACACTAGCTGTCAAATGATCCTCTTCATGTTGTGAAAATTACAGTGATTTTTGACGCATGTCCCAGCTTGTAAAGTGTACGTCCATTGATTTCTCGAAAGACAGCCAGCTGGCCTTAGCCACCCCACTAAGCAGAAAAATAATAAAGGAATGTGAGTGTGAAATAAAACTCTCTACTTTACAGGAACCAGATTGCCAAATCTGCGCAAAGCACATCCTTCTTTCCACAGACTTTAAAAAAAGCTAGAAGGAGGGGGTGGGGAGGGGTCCGTAATTCTGTATTTGATAAAAAAACACGACACCATAGGCATCAATTTAGCCTACGTGTTATATATATATATATATATATATATATATATATATATATATATATATATATATATATATATCAGAATAATATATCAGAATAATGAATAAAAAAAACGTTCCACAACAAAATTCTAACTCGCGACTACCCGCGGAGACAAGGTGCCTGACGTCCACGCACTCCTCCAGACTTTACCAACCGTTCGCTACAATGTTGTAGGTGATTCATGTGGTCGTTGCGATAGAGGATGCGAGCGTCGGTGCATGTGTCAGGTTACGGCAATTGCATGTGTTGTACGATTCAATCACCACAACGCAACTGATAACCCCCAGTTTCCACACATCAAACACTTGTGTGCCGTTAACATGTACAGCGCTGTGAGCGTGAAAAAAACCAAATCGGTCACGGCGATAGCATAGCAGGACACACGATGCGATACTCTTTGCGTCCGATATCCGCGAAGTCCAAAGCGCTTTGCGTGGCCACGCCGGCGAGATGCGACGTAACGAAGGCCCACGCGCGCGTGCGCTGGGTCACGTCAAGTGGGTCGCGTACTACAGTGTCTAGAAAAATACTGCCTAGTATGCTGAGCGTGCGCATTTTGAACGAGGTAGGGTGGTCCCTCACGTGATGACTTCGTGCAGTTGCCGAAGGCGGCACTGCGAGTCGAGTGGGTGCCTGAACGTGCGAAGAAGTTTTCGCGTCCATTTGCTGCTGGAGCCTCGCTACGAGTAAGATGAATGTTTGACAGCTGTTATCGGTGGTATTATGAAGTTTGATGATACCAGATGTGAGCAGCAACACACTGAGATGTTAAAGGCTAAGCAGCAATTCAAAGAAAGGACATGTTTTGTGCCGCTGTGTCGAAGTGGTTATTGGTCGAACGAGGAAAGGGTGTCTTTGTTCACCGCATCGATGGACCGAGCACAGCTTGCAGATTGGGAAAGCAGGATCAAGAGGGCAGACAGAAGGCTAACGCCGAAGGCTGTCGTTTGCGAACGACATTTTGAGAGCGACATCATCGAACAATCTTTTCACATTACGGTGAACGGTGTCACGAACCAAATCGCCCGAGAGAAGCCGCGCCTGAAGCCCGATGTTGTCCCTACAGTTTTCGCAAATTACCCAACACATCTTGTACCTAAGAAGACAGTCAAAAGAAAAGTTCGAAACCTCTGTGACCAAGGACCGGCACCTAAATACAGAATTGAAATATCGAGTTGACGTCCTCCGAGTCGTGATCTGCAGTCGACGATGGCGATACGGGGGTTGACTCTCATTGCGTCGCGCATGGGGGTGCATTGGAAGAACTCCAGCGTGTCCATGCCGAGCAGACATACCTTGCTGCAGGACCAGTTCGTAACGGTGAAGAAACACCGCTATCGCCATGCCCAAGTTAAATTCGACACCCGTTTGATGGACTTTTGATTCCGGTGACTTGGATGAAGTTACCTGCGGCGTCAAGTGACACTGTAACTTTTGTCTGTTGCGAGACCGAAGCTGGTGACTACTCAAAACTTTTCATTGAAAAATGGTGACTTTTAGAAAACCCTTGCGAGAGCGCGGCACTGTAGTTGCCACTGTTTACTTCCGAGGAAAAGAAAAAGAAAACCACGTGCTCACAGCCCGCCATGAGGCAGAAGCACTGATCAAAGAAGTTGCTTTGCCTCACCTCTGCAATGGATGTGGCATGATACCTGTTGCCGGCGGGTAAACTTCATACAAAGGTATGTACTTTGCAGAGAAATGCTTGCTGACTACTGATGTAAGAGCAAAGTCGTGCTTCCTTTGCAAATATTTACGAAGGCTATCACAGAACAACATGTATAGGAGAAAAAAGACGACAGATCTGTGCCCTGACAAAACTAAATGCAAGAATCTTTCTCGTGTTTGAGAAAGACACAAAGGAGCCTGGCCCATGTTCAGCAAGTGACTCAAATGAAGGAGCAAAACAATGCACTGAAAAAAGAAGCTCTAGAGGCAAAGATACAGTCACTGCCTGAGAAACAACAGCTAGCTGTGAAAACTTGTTTTCTGGCTGCAAGACGAAAGACCTTCAAAGGCATGACCTATGATGATGAATGGGTTGTTTAATGCTTGCTAATGAGAATGCGAAGCCCAAAGCTTTAAGAGCATATTCAGAAGCAAAGTATTATGGTTCTGCCTGGAAGAAGTTGCTTGCAGAAGTATCTGCAACGATTTAAGGGTGGCTTTGGTCTGAACGCTAGAGCATTTGAGGCTTTAAGCGAAAAGACCAAAAGCATGGACGCCTTCAGACGTCATAGGGGCCTGTTTGCGGACGAGAATAAACCCTCGAAACATCTCAACGTGAAGGCAGCTGATAAGTTCCGCACCATTAATACCGTTAGATTGTCCTAACTTCACATTATTCCTATATTGAACGTTGTAAAGCAAGATTGTATTTTATTTGCTACATTTTCACAGCCTACCTGCTGCGTGAGGTATATAGTGCATTTTTAACTTTTTACTGAACCACACAACCAGTAACCACAAATGTGTGCTTGCTGACCATGAGATCGTTGTGCTGTTTCAACCCTAAACTGGTACGTTGTTTCAAAAAGTTTACTGTCAGAAACATAACACCATCAACATTGTAATCCCACGTAATCAATGATCTCGCCCATTTCTTTAGGGAATTGGACACAAATACTTGGCGTATTTGCCCCAAGAGGCAATGTGAAGGCAACCACACTTGCAAAAAGCATAGTCGAATGCACCATCTTCGCTGAACAAGCGGGCTTGTATGTCGAATCCGTGACTTTTGATGACGCCAGATGGAAGAGAAGCATGTGGCAGATCTTTGGCATACATGATGAGCAAACTATTAACATCATTCTCTTATTAGTAATGTCAGCCAGGCAGTGTACAGCTTAAAAGAAATGGTTTAGTTACTCAAATTCGGCGTGTAGTCATCCAACAAGCTCTCTTGATTTTAAGCGCCTCTAAATATAGAGGCGCCTAAAATGTGTATGAATTTTAGGTCGAAATGAATTATTAGCAAAGAATTTGTAATTTTTGTTGTCTTACCAATATATTTAAAATATAAGATGTCATGCACTCCTGCTGCAGGAATTAAATGTGCTCCTATATTTTATTAAGTTAAAATTCTTAAGTTTAGCATATGTATTGTCAATCTGACGCTGGCTATTTGAAAGCTCTGTTTTCGCATCGTTTTGTACTTAACTATTGTACAAAAAAATATTTTATTAGGTTGAGCTAGTTATCTGAGGAGCAGCACGAAGCACCCTATGGACCCCAAAAGACAGCTTTTCTTTGTCTCAGACTTTCCGCATCTTCTGAAAAATTTGCGCAATAGTTTTTTTTTAAATTCAAGGGTTACCTGATTCCGTCTGGCCACGTTCACTGTGGCATTATCAAACAGCTTGGAAATCGGACCGTGAAATTGTTACACTGAAAGCTATGCCAAACATAACCAATGCACACCTGAACCCAAATGCTTTCGAAAAATTGAGAGTAGATTTAGCGTTCCAACTTTTCAGACATCAAGTGATCAAATGGCTCTATGTGCATAGGAAGCGTATTGATTCCGTGTACACGAATGTGCAACCAACAGCTGAATTCATCAAGCGAATGAATCGGCTTATTCGAATAAAGACCTCAAGGACTAGTACAAAAGCACTGAAGCCTGGTAAGGTGGATGAAAAGTTTCTAGAAGATTTTCTAGATTATCTAGATGCATGTGAGAAACACGCCAAACCAGCTTGGGGAGGATCTCTTACCGACAACACAGCTTGTGGACTCAGGGTTACGATCAGAAGTACGTTAGACCTGCTATCTTACATTACTTTTACTGTCGGTTACAACTACCTTTTCACGTCACGTCTAAGTCAAGACAAACTAGAAAATATTTTTGGCATCATAAGGCAGTAATCAGGTTGAAATGATCATCCTATCCTCTCACAGTTTCTTGTTACTGTTAACTTAGTCATTCTATAACCTGGCACAACCAGCGAGACGAAAAAACTGCTCACCAGATGTTATCAAAGCACTGTTAAGTGAAGCCCCTGTATCACAGTCTGGTACTAAGGCAGCACCACTTTTGAGATTTATTGATCACTTATTTGACCACGGAAAGTTTGATAAGGTTGAAGAGGCTATTGACAGTGTTTTATTTAAAAATGATCAAGCCACGTATGTAGAAAAGAAAAGCAATGCTGCCTGTAATATGCAGCCAGCTATGTGGCGAGAAAGACAACTGCGAAAAACGCATGCCCACAAGGTACACCTGCCTTTCTGGGACCCCAAGTGACGCAAGCGTGGTTGAGAGCTCGCACTTCACGGCTCACGGCTCACTTCACGGCCACAACTACAGGAGAAAATTTTTCAGCCAATAAATGCACTGCGGATAGCACTATACTTATACGGAGAAGCCACAACTACAGGGGGAAAATTTTCAGCCAAGAAATGCATCGCGGATAGCACCGAACTCTTACGGAGAAGCCACAACTACTTAATAAAACTTTTCAGCCAACTTTAGCGGCAGTCTGGCAACAACCACTCTTCCAGTCTGGCAACCACTTAGGCAACGCCAAAAGGAACCTTGCCGGAGGCGGAAATGTTGTAGGCCCGTGTGCTCAGTTTTGGGTGCACGTTAAAGAACCCCAGGTGGTCGAAATTTCCGGAGCCCTCCACTACAGCGTCTCGTAATCATATAGTGGTTTTGGGACCTTAAACCGCACATATCAATCAATGAAAAGTCATTGTAACCGAAATTTGTCGCTGTATGCTAGGGTGCCACCCTATCTTTTATTATGGGGCTCTGTTGCACTTTTTTAGCACTGCAAATTACGAGCTGACCACCTATCAGTTCTCAAAATCACATTACGCGTAGCTCACCTAGCCTTTTCTTAACTGTTTTAAACTTCATATTTGTTTTATAAAGAGCGTGGCTTCAAACTTGTGACCTTGCGAGCTTAGGCTGGCTTAGTTTTCTGGGAGACGTTACTTTTCAAGCGTTTATTCTCTCGTCATTTCTTCCTGTTTCGCACAAGTGTAACATTGTTGGCTTCAAGTGTCCGCAATGTCAAAATTTTGCTAATTCCGAAAGGTAACATTCCTACTTTGGGGTTTCCTGTCCAATAACGAGTTGCGCTCTCCTGTTTGGCGAACTAATCGCCTACTTCTATATAATTGTTAGGTCAAGTGTATAACGGGTGGGTGGTTAGAGTGCATGGAAGGCAATCGCAAAAATTTCTATCATATAGATGAGACTGGCACTGCCTTTAAGACGGTATCGTATTTTGTTGGAGTTTTGAAGCAGTAATTATAATTCTGGTAAATAGATATAGTAGTAGACAGTGGTCCTCACTCGAGAGTCGGACATAGGTACAATTATTTAGGTGTATGGCTAGCCTAATAACGTGCATTAGTGAATGAAAAAGGTACGGATAACTTATTTCTAGTTCTACAGAACAGCGAAAGGCAAATAACTTTTTACGAATCTAATGACGTATTTGCACCACTCTTAGCTTGCGCCTGCTTGAATTGATAGACCCCAACGGTAAGTGAACTCGACACATTGAGGCGCCATATTTTTTTTATTTTTTGTGTTTTCTTGACTGTCCTCTTGTTCTTTGAACCTTCAGTGGCAGAAACTTTGGCCACCTGCGGTTGATTAACGTGCATCTGAATACGAATACACGGGTCTTTAGAATATTCGTCTCCATTGAAACTTCGATTGCTATGGTCAGTAGCTGACAGGTGACCTTTGGATCAGCCACCGAGCCCTATAACCACTGGGCTCTCGTGGCTGCGTAATGACTGCAAAGCTCGAGCATTGACAAATTGACAGCACCTCCAAGTTATAGGCAGCAGCAATGTACTTCTAAGGAATACGTCTTCGGGTTGTACATTTATGTTGTTGAGGCAGAAATGGTTCCCCGAATAACTGATCAGGCTGGATACCCAAGCAGTGTACAGGTGTTTGCAAAGCGTGTTTCTTTATTAGCTAAAGGCATAACGGTAAAGTTTTTAGTTCCGCTAATAATAATGCAAAGTGAGAAAGATGAATGTCATTTTTATATAAACAAAGACAATGGTAAATGGTCACATGGTACGACTTTGTGTCTCACGAGGAGCTGACTGCCGTGATGTAGCAGTGGCTATGGCCCTCGGCTGCTGCGGCCCCAAGTTTAAGTGTTCTATCCTGCCCGCGGCGGTCACGTTCCCGTGGAGGCAAAATGGTAGAAGCCCATGTGCTCTGCGATGCCAGCGCACGTTAAAAAACACCATGTGGTCAAATTTTTAACGAGCCTCCCATTACGGTTTCTCTCATATTGAAATCGTGGTTTTGGGACTTAAAACCGCAGGTGTTATTGTCTCACGAAAAGCTGGTTTCCCAAGGTTACATGGTAGTAAAAAAATTACAACCCCCTGGGCTCTTCAAGAAGAGCACTGGGGAATGGGTATGCTCTCAGATATATGTTTCACTGTTTACTCACATTTGTTTGGCATCGCTGGGGACAGCACGAGTGACGCAAAAAAGTTGCGACATGTTTTCAGAGATAACTCAAATTTGTGATGTCAGTAGCAGGTCGTCATAAACGTAACGTCAAATGATGACGTCATTTCCGTTCAAACGTTCAAAGGTGGACAGTTCACAGAGGCCACGCAAAACGGCCTTAGGTACAAAAACGTTTCGAAGCATGGCGCCACAGGATGGATACATCGACTGAAAAGAAGATTCATTACGCCCTTGAGTCGTCCTAAGTGAGTGTGTAAATACCTGAGAATTTCGTTTAACCTTACACCAAATGTGAATCGCATTTATTTCACAATAGCTAACCACCGGTTCGAGCAGCTCACCTTAATTCACATGCATTTCCTTTATACACTCGCTCATCACTTCCGTTTCCTTGTTATTTTAATTTACTTTACAAAAGTTTGGCTTACCTTCATAAACTTTTCCCCCTTTGGAAACTGCGGGTATGCTTTACTTGTGATCTTTGGAACCGTTTAGGTTAACACCTTCGCACAAGTCGGATTTTCACAGTGAAGCTATGTGTGACTTAATTAAGCGTTCCATTTGTTAGTGAACAAAAATGTATGCATCGCAGAAACAGGGCAAACGCCCCTGTACTCCCCGCTGTTTCACTAAAAATGAAGAAGCGAACCCACCAGGAGTCATGATGGGGGGGGGGGGGGACTAGAGGTTTTATTGCGACAACGTGAAAGCGCATGCCCGAAGAAATGAAAAGCCAGCGTTTGTCAGCATTATAACAGTATTGGTGCATGTTTACAGATTTATTTCCAGAAAAAACAACATAAGAAGGTACGTTGATTCCATTGGCCGCGTGCCGTTCGATAAAAAATTATCCGGTTTGATCGGGAGACGTGCACAAGCGGCTTTCGTTTCTTTTTGCCTTAAAACCTAGTAGTAGGCCATAAAAAAGTGTAAACGCTTCACTACATATTCTGATAAATCATAAAACGAAATGATATTGAAAGTATCGATGCGTCTTGCCCATGTTCACCATTGACACTGCCATAATAAGTGTGATCGCGTAATGTCAAGTGTTGAAAAAACATCAAGTAAGCTAGTTGCATCCTGAAAAGTCTTGTGTGTAAAACGGAAAACTTTTTTGATTATTTCACTACAATAAAACGTATATCGTGAACAAATATTTCTTTTTTGTGAGCATTTTTAACCATTGTGAAAGGTCATATGGGACCAGTAAACGAAACAAATGAAACAGCCAATTCGAAAACGTGGTGCAATTGACCATTGTCTGAAATAGCACCCCTGACCTCTACCATACGTATATCACCTGTTCTATTCATTCAGCCTCAATGACTACAAAACAGCTTCACAAACTCAGCAATCACGCTTACTACTATACACTCTTCAAAAAGTCGTAAACTTAGATCTGATAAGCCCACCAGAACACGTTTGAGGACGAAACTTAGGTATAAGTTGTCACCTATTTTTGTGACATTTCCAGGGCAAAGAAACAGTGAACACAGTAGTCCGTTTCGCCCATGAGTGAACTTAGCGCATAGCGGTCATCTGTGTAGGTTAAGGCTGAAGTGAAGGGAATGACAGTTATATTTTGGGAATTAGATTTTATGCGCAGTAATTGTGAACTTCTGAACAATTTGTTCGACAGCTCTGCAGGCCATGGTTTAATTTTCTACTGCTCAGTCATTTATTGCAGCTAAGCGTCCACACACACACACAAAGAAAAATACAGTGCCAAAATAGCTCTTCATTCTGTGACGCTTTTTGTGGCTTTTGTCGGAATTGTACGCTACCTCACTTCTCAGAGGCGCTATGAAGGATGGCTCCCCGTTCTTCTTAAGACTTCTTGTAGAGGCGTTGCGTGGAGTTCCTAAGCGAACTTGCACTTTCCGCATGAAATTTGATTCCCATGAAGGAGATTCTCGTCTTGCGTACCTGGGTTTCACCAACAAAAAGAAGATGGAGGTGCGGCTGGATTAGTAACAACTGTTCGAAATTTACAGTTACTTCATATAGATGTGCAGCTTCAAAGAGTTTGTGGCACACTAACAAAAATGGTCGATAAAATGGGGGTTAGCTAAATTTTGATGGTGTTGAGCCCGCATTCTATCAATCTTTTTCCCGTACATTATAAAACATCTTTCTGCTGGCCTCGTTATTTTCAAGGTTTTATTGATGCCGCAACTGTTCGTTAAAAGTGCACTCTGTCTCACATTTAATTAGGTGTCATGGAACATTTTCAACAATTCAGTGTCTACTTGACACTACTTATTCAAATCAACTTCACGTTGTGAAGAACAAAACTTTATTGCGGAAACGACTTCGTTGCCGCCAAAACAAGGCAACGCCGGGTGGTCGGGCCCCTAACACAAGGTAACGCTGGCTCTCGCCATCCTCTCAACCCACTTGACTAATCTCAAGTGGTCCCCAAGGACAGGAATGGACAGCATGGCCTCCCACCTCTCTGCTGTTATATTCTTCCTGTTCTTCGGTGTTTGCCGTAGATTCCCGCGTGATGTGCTACAGCTTCGGTGTGCTTCCACACCATGGGCATATGTCTTAATGCTGTGGGGTAGTACGTGTGCCAAGTAAGGATGTTTATATATGTGTTAGATTGAAGCCGGCGTAACATGGCAGAATTCATGGCAGAAATGTTCTTGTGTGCTGCAGGGTAATGTATCCTCAAATCTCTGTAATATTGCAGGATTGCTTTGTAACAAAGATAGATGGGGGTCAGGTCATCCACAGTGCTGTCATTGGCAGCTCGAAAATCAGTGAAACTTCGATCCATCTCTTCTGCATACATGTTTCCAGTAGCACCCTCGTAGCGCAGGGTCCAAGTGATTGTCTGCGTAGAGCTTATGTTCATCTCTCTGCTACGTTGGGTAGGTATCCAGTGTGCCCTGTTGCCGATTTTCAATCTATTTTGATAATATACACATGCAGCCCCACAATAAGTGATAAAAACAGAGGTTTGAGCTGCATGAATTCCCTTATAGCAAAAGCAATGGTAATTTCTTCTGCCTCTTTGATGGTTGCCTTGGAAACTGAACTATATATAAAACGCGTGAAACAGCTTGCTTCTACATAGATATCGGCGCATTTACAATGGTGACGCCAGTTGGCCGAATCGTCTGTCTTTCTTTTTTTTTTCATCTGTGTGCTTTAGGACTTGCGTCTTGCAAACTGAATTCTTATTCCATTATTGTATTAACAAAGCCATACAGCGGGTTTACTTCGATGCCATGCGTGACCACGTATCAGGATGTAATCCAGAGAGCGCTTGATAATGATGAATTGAGAGACTGAGACACGACAGGCAGCACAAGCAAACTTTATGCTGGCACGGGGTCGTGCGTGGCTGAAGACAGGAGAATCTATGTTGGGATCAAACTGTTTATTTGGGCGAACCTGCACCAGGTGAACGGAAAAATCAGATTCCAGTAGCAGTCTTGCACTGATAACGGCGAACGGAGCGTCGGTCGTCGATCTACTGACAAACGGCGAAGCGGATCGGCATTTACACCCTTGCCATCGAATATTCAAGCGTTATCGCTAGCGGTGACGTAAGTTCCCGAATAATCATTGTTTTGAGTGAATCCTAACAAAATGATCTACTGAAGCCTCGACGCTTCTTTAACATTGTAGGCGCAGTTTGCGCTGAATGCAGTGTAACAAAACTTGAAGAAAGGAGCGTGGCATTGCCCGCCCTCTGAAAAAGGCGTCGTCCTGATGCTTCAACAAAAGTTGAAGGTACAATAATAAAGACAATAAACAATAAGTACAGAAACGACTACCAAATTCAGTCCTCAGATGCGCGCTTTAAATGGCTTGAGGCGCATGACCTGGACGACTACAGGGCGAGCACGGCGCCGTTTAGAGTTCGTCATGTCATCGGGAATAACATTGTAGTCGGGTGGGCTGAGACGTCGAACTACTCTGTACCGCCCGAAGTACCATCGCAGAAATGTTTCGCCGAGCCCACGTCGGCGTATTGGCGTACATACCCAGACATGGTTCCCGGGGTGATGCTCCACGAAGCTTTGTCGAAGATTGCAATGGCGGCTGTCGGCCGCCTGCTTATTCTTGACGCGTAGGCGGGCGTGTTGGTGAGCTTCTTCGGCGCGCTGAAGTTAAGTGGTGACGTCGAGGTTCTGTTCGTCAGCGACGTTTGAAGGCATAGCGTCGACTGTCATTGGCGGGCTCCTTCCCTAGACCAAATTGTACGGCGTCATCTGCATCGTTTCTTGGACGGCCGTGTTGTACACGAAGGTCACGTACGGAATGATTTCACCTCACGTCTTGTGCTCGACGTCAACGTACATAGCCAGCACATCAACGATGGTCTTATGAAGACGTTCGCTCAGGCCATTGATCTGTGGATGGTTGGTGGTGGTGTGGCGGTACCTCAGGATCGCCGGAGTTAGGTCAGCCACGAAGGCTATACCTCTATAAATAATGAGAACATGTGGAGCTCCGTGACTCAGAACAATGTTCTCGACGAAGAACCTTGTTACTACGGTGGCACTGCCCTTGGTGGAGTCTTTGTTTCGGCATAGCATGTAAGGTAATCAGTAGCTACGACGATCCACTTGTTCCGCGAATTTGACGTCGGGAACAGCCCCAGTAAATCGATGCCGTAAGAACGGCCCCAGTAAGTCGGCGGTGTCTTTTGTCGTTGACAGTCGCGGCAGGTTCTGACGTAGCGAGTGACGTTGGCTGAAAGTCGTGGCGAGTAGTACTTTTCTTGTACTCTTGCGAGCGTAAGGGAAACACCAAGGTGTCCAGCCGTAGGGTCATCGTGTAGGGCTTCTAGTACTTCTGGTCTCACTGCTGAAGAAATCAAATAAAGTGGTCGGCTCGAAGGGGTGAGAAGTTGTTCTTTAAGAGAACTCAGTTTCGCAAGAAGAACGACTTCAGTCCTCACCTGAAAACATTCGGAACAGTCGTGCTGCTACACTCAAAGTACTCCACAATGTTTCTGAGTGCCGCGTCAGCTCACTAATGCTCGGTAAAATTGTCGGCAGTTATTGTTCCTAAGAAGCTGTCTTGATCAAGGCAGTCGGGCAGCATTGCTTCGGCGGGGGCGCGTGACAAGCAGTCGGCGTCAGGATGTGTTCTTCCAGGCGTGTTAACGACGGTCACGTGTAATTCTTGAAGTTTGGGGCTCCATCGTACAAGGTGACCTGAAGGTATTTTAAGATAGTTAGCCAACAGAAGGCGTGGTGGTCACTCACTATTTTGAAAGACCTGCTGTAGAGGTCGATTGATTGATTGATATGTGGGGTTTAACGTCCCGAAATCACCATACGATTATGAGAGACGCCATGATGGAGGGCTCCGGAAATTTCGACCACCTGGGGTTCTTTAACGTGCACCCAAATCTGAGCACACGGGCCTGCAACATTTCCGCCTCCATCAAAAATGCAGCCGCCGCAGCCGCATTTGATCCCGCGACCTGCGGGTCAGCAGCCGAGTACCTTAGCCACTAGAGCACCGCGGTGGGGCTGCTTTAGAGGTAGGGGCGAAACTTTGACGCTGCCTAGATGATGGAAAGGCACCCCTTTTCTTTTGTGGAATAGTTGGCCACGACCTTGGATATAAATACGTCATCTTTTGCCGCTTCCCACCTGAATTCGACGTTGCCTTTGTAAGGTGAGTTAGCGGTTTGGCAATATGTGACAAACGTTTCACAAAACTTCTGTAATATGCACACAATCTGAGGAATCGGCGTATAGCCTTCTTGTCAGTGGGCTGCGGGAAATCAGCAATGGCTGTTTTTCGCGGGTCGGGACGGACTATAGACTTGATAATGACGTGTCCCAGGAACAACAGCTCCTCGTAAGCGAAGCGGCACTTGCTTCAGATTTAGTCCAAAGGTGTTGATTGCTTGAAGCACCGCATCAAGACACCAGAGATGCTCGTCGAAGCTGTAGGAAAACAAGACGACGTCATCCAAGTACACGAGGCAAGTGTGCCATTTCAATCCAGCCAGCACGGTGTCCATGGCGCGCTGGTACGTCGCAGTCGCCGAGGAAAAACCAAATGGCACGACCTTAGACTCTAAGAGGCTGTTTGGTGTGCTAAAGGCTGTCTTCTTTCAATCTCTCTCGTCAACCTCAATTTGACAACAGCCCGTTTTGAGGCCCATCGAAGAAAAGCACTTCGCGCTGGGCAGTCGGTCGAAGGCGTCGCCTATACGTGAGGCAGGGTACACGTCCTTTTTTGTTATTTTCTTCAGGTGTCGGTAATCCACAAAAAACGCAAGGTCCCGTCTTTCTTCTTCACTAATACCACAGGTGACGCCCACGGACTCTCGGACGGCTGAATAACGTCGTCGCGTAGCATTTCATCGACTTGTTTCTTGGCGGCATTCCGTTCGTACGTCGAGACTTGGTAAAGGCTTTGTTGAACTGGTCGGGCACTTTCTTCTGTTCTGATGTGATGTTTTGCGACTGGGGTTTGTCGGAATCACGATGATTACGAGAAGCAGTCCTCGAATTTCAAGAGCAGCGACTTCAGCTGGTTTTGCTTGCACTTCAGAAGGCTTGGGTTGGCATCAAATTCTGGTTGGACGCTTCGATTTGTCGAAGCAGCATCAGCGGCATCGAAGAGGGCGAACGACTTGCTGGCCTCCATGAATTCGTTGATGTGGGCGAATGCCACACCATAGTTGACGTGCCTATACTCGTGACTGAAGTTTGTCAGCACCACCTTACCTTGGCTTTGCCGTCATGTTGCTCAGCTATGTTTTTTTTTCGACGCAAATCTGATGGTTCACAATAAGGTGCTGATTGCACTCGACGACGCCTTCGAAGTTTTCGGCATTTTCGGTGCCAATGAAAACGACGACGTTGAAGAAAGGCGGCACGCTAACCTGCTCTTCTAGCACATGCAATGCGTAATCGGTTGGCGTCGTAGGGGTCGGCAGCGTGTCTTGTGAGGTTAGTGTGATTGACTCAGACCTCAGGTCGATAAGAGCGCCATGTTGACTTAGAAAGTCCATTCTAAGTATCAGATCGCTGGAGCAATTTTGTAAGATTTTAAAGCTAGCAAGATAAATCTGCTAATTGATGGTGATTCCTGCTGTGCAGACTCCAGTCGGCGTATAAGAGACCATCAGTGTTCTGGTTTTTGGTGACTTGCCATGCAGTCCTTACTTTCTTCAACTTGTCGCGAGAGAACAACTTACGACAGAATAGTCGCCTCCAGTATCGACGAGAGCATTGACGAGGTGGCCGTAACTTATTACGTCAAGGTCGCTGATTCGTCTTCGTGAACGCGGTTGGGTCGTGGCGTCGGGTCGCGGCTATGTGTATTTGTTCGCTGCTTCCACGTTGTGTAGGGACTTCTGCAGGCTGTGAAGGTTCGACGTCAAGACCCTTTTTGTCTGGTGGTAAGTGCTTTCGATTTCGTGGTGGTGTCGTGGTCGTCGGCGGCGGCGGAGGATTTTCGGTAGGTCGTCGCACAGCAACCACACCTTCATCGGTTGCTGCCCTTAGTTTTCTGAGTAAGGGCTCGGAGATCGGCACCGAACAAAGCCGGTGTACTGCCCGCGGTGCAGTGAGGCGTAATGGCCTAGCGACGGAGAACGATAAAGTAATTGGGGTGTTGACTGCGCTCCCGCGAAGTAGATAGCGATGTAATGCGGTCGTTCACCCCGTTGTGGGCATGGCGCGTCGATTTCGAAGCCTCGTAGACCCATCTGTCGGTACTGGCAACGGTGGTAGGTGTGCCCGGCCTCGCTGCAGTGGTAGCAGAGCATGCAGTTGTCAGGTGCCCGCCAAACGTAGGTTTTCCTCGGCGCGCTACGGTGGTCTGCTGACGAACGGTAGGACGTCGGTGGTGGTGGTGGTGGTAGTGGCAGCGGTGGTGGCGTCTGTTTACGGAAGTGCGACGGGGACACGTTTTGGCGTGGGCTTGGAGGAGTGGCGTGACAGTGGGCTGCAGCAGCATAGCTCATGGCTTGAGGCTTAGGCTGCGGTTGTTCTGGTGTCCAGAAAAATTGCTTGACTTTCTGGCCTAAAACATCGGCGATCGAGTCGACGGGATGCTGTGAGGCCGGCAACAATTTACGCAGTTGTTCCCGTACAATCGCTGGTATCACTTCGCGAAGGTCGTCAGAGCCGAGAGCATGAAGAGATTGGTTGTCTTCGATCGTTAGCCAATTCTACTGGCGGGTTCGCATTTCCAGTGTCTTCTCGATTAATTTTGCTTCCAACAGTAATATCTCGATGGTATTCAGGGGGTTTAGGTTCAGTCCAGTGAAGAGTTCTCGATTGACCCCTCGCATGAGAAAACGAAACTTCTTTTTTCTCGAGCATGTCGGGGTCAGAGTGGCGGAAAAGTTGCCTCATTTCTTCCACGAAGATCGTTACATTTTCATTCGGAAGTTGCACCCTCCTTTTCAGCAGCGTCGCGGCTCTTTACATGCGGGCGATGCTCCTGAACGTATCCAAGAGATTGCCGGGGAAGAAATCCCAAGAAATCTCTTGTTTGAAGGGAAGATATCTGATTTCCGAACCAGGTCCTAGCAGCGTCTTCCAAATAAAAATACAAACGGCGTACCTTCTCTTCTGTTTCACAATGGCTCAGGGTGGCAACTCGGTCGTAGGTTTCAAGCCAGGTCTCCGGAACTTCAACCAATGACCCTAGAAAAATGGATGGTTCCCTTGAGTGCTGCATCACGATCGTGGTCTGTGGCTCAGAATTTGTCATCGTTGCCATAGTCGATGTCATTGTCTTGGTCTTCCAGGCCTTGTCTTCTAGACCACCGTACTTCGGTGGTAAGCCCTGCTGCCTGCGGTTTGTTCGGTGCTCTTGGCTGGCGTCGGTGTCTTCGTGACGTGGGCTGGACTCACGGCTTGACGGGGGCGTGCGGTACATAAACGAAGCACCACCTCCACCATGCTTCACGTAGTCATGACATGGCCGAAGACAGGAAAGTGCATATTGAGATCAAACTGTTCATTTCGGTTAACCTGTGTCTGGTGAACGGAAAGTTGGATTCCAGTAGCAGTCTTGCACTGATAGCGGTGAACGAAGCATTGGCCATCGATCAGCTGACAAGTGGCGAAGCGTGTCGGAATGTATACCCTTGCCATCGAATATTCTAGCGTTATCGCTTGTGGCGATGTAGGTTTCAGAATAACCTCTCTGTTTTGGGCGTAATCTTAAGAAAACGATCTACTTAAACCTTGAAGCTTCTGAACATAGTGGGCGCGGTTTGTGCTGAACGTAGTGTAATGGGGTGATAACAAAACTTGAGGAAAGGAACGTGGCAATGCACAGGATGGACCAAAAAAATACACTAAATTCGAGGTAAATCACTGAAAATAATGCAATAGGGTACATGAAAAAAACCTAGGCTAAACCGCACAGAAAAACTCAAACTAACAATAATCCACGCTAGTCTCACCTTTACAGTGTAAACACTGTAAACAAAAATATAGCCAATTGGGAGGAATAGGGGATGGTGCTCCCGCTCAGCTGCGGTGACGTCACTCAAACCGGAATGTATCGGAGCATACACAATCGTTCTACCTTTTTTCTCCTGTGGGAGACGAATAAAGGAAACCCGAAGAAAACGGGGGCCAATTTCTGAATATGCTCTGGTCGTTGCCCCTTAATCGCTCCGGCGAACGCTGCGCCATTGCTCCGGAGCATCACTCAGTGGATTTCATTGGCTCTTGAAAGAATGGCATAGTCAGTCTTTCGTCAGGGCACCCGTCTTTCCCTACAAACCAACTTCGCGCATACCAAGCTGGTGCAGTCAGACTCATGTGAAGCGTTTGGCCACGTTCGAAACAAGAAAATCGTTCTGTGCACCTTCTGGATATCAGAAGTGACTACAAGCAGCAACAAAAATTAAAGGAGTTGTGCGAACGGTAATCGTGTGATGGTTCCCGGCAGCGAACGACACATTGTGATCTCGCGAGTGTTGACACCCGGCGGTAGCTGGTGTGGTGAAAATATTGTGTGTGTGTTTTTGATTTACTTGTGTTATTCTTGTCAGGTAGTGCTTTGATTGGATAATGTTGAGTCGATAAACTAACATATGATCAATGTAGACTAATTTTACAAGACCTCAGTGAAAAGTCAGCGAAATTCTAATAATGCGTTCTTTGGACTACGTTTTTTTTCTCAACTTAACTTCGGTAGAGATGTGAGCGAGTTGGTACAGATTCATTATGACGTAATTGTAGCGCAAAAAAAAAACGTGACATAAAGAAAGTGACCACCACAAGTTATCGTGGTTGTTTACTTTCTTGTGCTCGTCCTATTTCGCGCTACATTTACGTCATAATAACTTCAGAAAATTTAGTCAAGTCACTGTTATACTTGGAGCGGTGGTCAACTATGCAACACTACAAAAGTGTGTAGTTCCAGGTTGATTCAAACAAACGTTAATATATGTTATAGGCAAACCTAACTGGTTAGAAGATATTTCTGGTCACGTCGGTACACACAAATGGTAACATTTGTCCACTATCCATATCAATAGACACCAGGTCAATGTCTACCACAGCGTAAAAATTATTTTGATAGAATATGTAAGTTGTACTAAGAAACCTTGAATAACTGAAATCTGTGTTAATTCTTTTTAAATGTAGTGAATTGACCTATAGCAATATGTATGGTACAGATGTTTAGAACGCATACACGCACTCATACGGGTGAAAAAGTTATTTCGGTTGCATAAGTGGTATCTGAGATACTATTCTAGACGTATACTGGACTCTTCGAGGGACGTCGTACTTTCAGGAAAAGAAAGAAAGGGGCGAAAGAAACTGACGATACAGGGTATGACGTATGCAAAAAAAAAAAAAGAAGTTATTTGGCAGGACAAGTCGTGCGGAACTCGACGTTCTGCGGAAGGGGGAGGGGGCTAGTGAAGTACACCTGTATGACAGCCCAGCTCAACATTGAGACAGGGGATACATTGTAGTGAAAGGTAGAGAGAAAATCCAAGGTGCCTTTTCGAAATAAACTAGTTATATTTTCTGTGTGGACGACGGGAGAGATTATTATCCTGCTGCTGAATTTTTTTCAGTCGTGCTGGCGTTGCTGTGACTGCAGGTTTTTTTCTTGGCAAAAGACGGGAGTGCAATCAGTGCTGACACGTAGTTTTGACCGGGGAAAAAGAACGACGTTGGTCTGAGAGCAACGTCGTTCAGATCTGAAGCAAATTATACTGGAAGCAGTCAGCTCAACCCTTGCGTCGTCAATGAATTTGATGGATGGTCCTTCGGGGATGATAAGAGTTGTTCTTGGTGACCGTGCTTTTTTGGTTTATCGTGTATCGTTTTGTAGCATTATGTGTTTCATTTTGAAGCGCTGCGCTTCAAACTTGAGTGCTGTTAATTTTATGGCATCTGTCTTATTGTGTTTTGCTTTTGGTGGCTTTTTTCATGTTTGTTCTTGTCTGCTTTTTTCAAATGCCGTGTAATCATCTGAAAATGGTGGCTCATTTTTAATAAATGAAAGAAGAATAACTCAATTGTTTTCTTGAATTTCATCTGCTAGAACTCTGTGGAAAAGAATACACGGCAATTATGCAGTGCTTACATGAGAATCGGAACTTCTTTTACCTAACTAATGCGTGAAACGATCAGCATACGATAAATAAACGGAGAAGCAAGCACTTTAAAAATTACTGATTCACCTTACTGAAATTCTGTCCGGGCGAAGTAAGTAAAATCGTCATAAACTCCGTAGGTACCGCGAAAAACCTCCGTATAGCCAGAGTGAAAAACCTGCGAAAAAATGCTCTGGGGTGCAACGTAATCACTCTGGCCAGCCGGAAGAAATGCCAGTAAAAAATACTCCGATGGTGTGACACACTTACTCCGGTCGACCGTAATGAAATCTGTTAAAAGTACTCCGGGTGTGTCACACTTTCTCCGGCGCGCCGGCACGCAAATTTTTCTCAGGATATCCGGAGTGAAAATTGCTCTGAGTTGGGGGGACGCTAGAGGACAGGTGTTTTCCTCCGACCTCGCAGTAATTTTTTACAGTGTAGCCCTAGCCGATATTCAACCAAGTAGCGTGATGATTGATTTGTGGGGTTTGACGTCCCAAAACCCCCATAAGATTATGAGAGACGCCGTAGTGGAGGGCTCCGGAAATTTCGACCACCTGGGGTTCTTTAACGTGCACCCAAATATGAGCACACGGGCCTACAACATTTCCGCCTCCATCGGAAATGCAGCCGCCGCAGCCGGGATTCAATCCCGCGACCCGCTGGAACCAAGTAGCGTTTCGGTAGTGAAACGTTCTTACGGTTTGTCACATTATCACGTCAACTCCGTGTCCTTGCGGTGTATACGGCTCGTCGAGTTGGTCGTCGACATCCTCCGCAAGTTCCTAAAGTCGCCGTCTGTTTCCGCTGAACGAGCTCCTTGTTCTCATTGCCAGTATTTCGGTCTTCGTCGTAATCGGCTGAGTTATACCCAACTTGTCAATGGCGTCCTGATTGTGTCGCGGGCTAAAACCATTCTGGCACAAATTAGAAGAGCTTTAGTGCCCCCAGGAACCGACGTATAAGAGAGCGGAAAGTCCAGGCAGCCAAGCTCGGGTCTTCCGAGATCAACAGCCATTCCACGGGCTTCTTCCCCAACAGTTTTCTGTACCGGGTGGCTACTGCTTTCATCGCTGTAGTGACGCTAACCTTTCCGATCTTCGCAGCTCAAAGCCCTACAGCAGAGTGCCACCTCATCAAAAATGCTGTAGGCCTGTGTGCTCAAATTTGGGTGCACGTTAGAGAACTACAGGTGGTCGAAAGTTCCAGAGCCTTTCGCTACGGCGTCTCTCTTATTCATATTGTAGTTTCGTGACGCTACACACTACATATCAATCAGAGTTCTAAATCCACCTCTTGGTTTTTCCCAACACGGCTCGGGCCACGTGCGGTTCGTACGTGAATTTGGCGCGCACGCGCACAATCAGGGCCTTGCCCACCGGCGCCGCAATCCAGTTTTTGGCACGCACCTCGTACCTTTTTCAGATGACACTGCGTTACGTAAGATTGTCTGAAATTAAAAAAAGTAACGATGGTGGCAGGAGGTTATATCTCCATATGATAGCGACGCAGCAACAGGCAGCCTTTCATGTATTTCAGCTACCCGTGGTTCTTACACATGGGCCGCAATCTAAATACACCATTGTCAGTGCAACTCATGTAGAGCCAAAGGCGGCAGCCATGGCCGAAAATCAAACCCCCTGAGTTTAAGATTATGTGTGTTCGCTTCTTTCTTTTCAAGTTTGCTGCGCACCACTGATAACGCGCGTTTCATTCGAGGCTTGTAGGTAACTGGGCGTGCAACGTTAAATGAAACAGGCAAAATATTTTCGGGCGTCTCACGTTTAAAAGCTACAAAACTAATACGAGGTGTGCGTAGTCGGATGACTCTCTTTGTTGACTACTGCGATTCGAAAATTGGAACGTGAGCCTAAACTGCACGGATGTTTGAGACCTAAAGCCCTTCGATGAGAGTGCTTTGATCAAAGGGCTGCACTTTAGCCGGGATAACCTGCACAGTATGGCAAAAACTAGCAATTTACAGTTTCAATCCCAGCGCCATTTTGATAATGGTAGACTGCAAGAACACTTATGTACCAAAAAAATTGAAAGCACGGTAATGAACCCTACGTGCAAGGACAAAATATATCCGCAGTCCCCTTCCCCCACCCTCTGGCACGGTTTACTCGAAAACGCCGTTTCGCTTCAGGATATGCTAAACAAATTTGTCTAAGGACGCACTATCGAAGGAAGATAGGAGCTAGTAGCTATAGCTCACCACAAACTAACATTTAGGGTCACTACGTCCGCGTATTCGGCGTATGGTAAAACTTTGCATACCACTCGCACACGCTCATTGAATTGCTATATACACAAGCTCTAAATCTACTAGTTATTGTGCTGCGAAGAATATAGTGCACTCTAGCCGAGTGGCAGAAAAAAATGTACGTTGCTGTTTGACTTAAGTCCTCTGAAATGGCAAATTATAGTTGTCTCAGAAATGGCTAATAATACCTCACAATTCTACAAGGACTAAAGCTTCGTTCGAGAGGAATCCAACTTTTAACGCGGGTACTTTGTTGCAATAGCTGTATTACTTGCGGCTTATAACAGCGCGATTAAGCCGTGAATGCCCATTAAAACAATACACAGGCGTTCTAAATTCTCTCTATTATATATTGCGTCGCTACTAACCTTTAGAATCTTCCCGTCAAGCCAAGAATATCCGTGAAGAAAACATCCAGAACTGCGTCAGCCACGAAGCGGAAAATCTGCGCGCAGAACTCTTTCAGGCTGGGAGTCCGGCGTTGCTGGACGCACGACGGCTGCAGTGGTGGCGGCATTGTGGTCGATTCTGTGTTTTGCGCGGGCTCATCTTCGTCTGTGTGAGTGGGCTGGCCAGTTGGTCGCTGTCTCGAGGAGTTGCTGCCATTCCCTCCTTCACACTGCATTAGCAACAACGCTACCGCTACGGCGGATACAAACAGCCATGGCGACGACCACACGGCGTGGGCATTCATGTCAAGGTCTGGCTGGAATCAGTGTGTTACTGTATTCTTCCTAGTGGTCAAAATCGTTGCAGTGAACGAAACACCGGTTAGATTCATCCGCTACTCTCAAAGTGCATTGATAGGGTTTAGTCCGATAAGCAGCATCAAATGCAGCCGCTTGTCACGGTGCCTGGGTGCCTCTGTTTTACGAGTTTACTTGCAAATCGGTAGAATAAGCTGAACGAAGCAAATTGCTAACACGTGCTGCTGCTTCAGCCGTAAAGGGAAGTGTCTTGCGAGCTGTGAAAGACGTCTATACCCACAGAAAATCATAATGCATATTCATCACACACACTGAACAATATCAAGTTTTTTTTAGACATAAAGCAGAAGGGCGTTTGTTGGTCACAATTTGCTGTATCTTCAACTTGTGCAAAGCCTACTCTCATACAATTGACGTTACTTTACAGTTATTACCACTCCTTTGCTATTGTTATATGTTCAAGCAGTGCTTCGTTCACAACCGATGCCAAAATCTGAACAAAATTATGTGGATGCACAATGTACAAGCAACAATGGTCTGGAAAACGATCAAAGGCAATGTTTTTACTTGTTGATGATGAATAACTTCAAAGTTGTGTGCTGCAAAATAAGCAAACTACACCTAAAGAGAACTAAGCATTGCGCGTTTCTTTTGTGCACAAAGGCACATAATTCAAAGTTGTATGCAGCAAAATTAGCAAACCGCCCCTAAAGAGAACTAAGTATTGTGCTTCTTTTTTGTGCTAAGAGGCACATAACCACTCCGGAAGATGTCTTGAAATAACACCTGAAAGCGAAATGACTGTTTGTGAGCTTGGTACTGTATTTGTTGCTTTGAGTCTGACAATGTAGAGGCTGAATCGTCAACATTATAACGTATAGCATAATGAATTTTAGTGTCGTGAAAACTTGCCAGTATTTGACCAGCCACGGTGGTGCAGTGGCTAAGGTACTCGGCCACTAACCCTCAGTTCAAGGGATCGAATCCCAGTGGCGGCGACTGCATTTTCAATGGAGGCGGAAAAGCTGTAAGCCCAAGGGCTCAGATCTGGGAGCACATTAAAGAACCCGAAGTGGTCAAAATATCCGGATCCCTCTACTAAAGTGTCTCTCATAATCATGTGGTGGTTTTGGGACGTTAAACTTCACGTATAAATAAAAAATCAAAAGTGGCCAATTTTAGCATCACTTAAAAACGCTCGCCCAAAACCATTAGGAACTAGCACCCGACTGCAAAGAACGGCTAAGAACACGTGCACTAAAGCATTGGTGACGCTTTAAGCACAGATTTCAGAACAGAGCCTTGCGCAAACACAATGTAGGTTTTTTTAGGTAGGTTTGTTTTAATCCCCTTTGGTGCTTCCGTATGACTGAAAAGCCAACTACAATGAAATCAGCCAACACAAAGAAATTGTATTCCTAAGACGCCGATATACAAGCTGATAATGCTACCAAACATAATTCACCTTCGAAGAAGAAGTGGTTACTTGAAAGAACATAAATTCATATACAGAAACTAGAAAAAATGAGGTTAGTACACCTGACCCAAAGTGACGCAGGTCATCAGACCAATGGGTGCAGTGTAATTGTCTGATGTGTGCTCCAAAGTACTCTCTTCATTTTTGTTAATGATACCAAAAGAAAAAAAACCTATCGATATCCTCCATGAGAGACACATGGATACATGCCCATAAAGCGTTTCTCTATGCAACGGCTGCCCGCTTCGCACCTAGTATTCTGTCCTGCTGTCGTTCAGGGCTAGCTAGTTCACAATTAATGATCCAGCTAATTTACGCTTCGTGTGATTTCGCTTCGTTTATTGACTACCTACGGGAATAAGCCAGCTTTATTTCCTATATTGATTTTATGTAGGGCGCACTTCCGTATCTAAATTGATTTGTGGGGTTTAACGTCCCAAAACCACTATATGATTATGAGGGACACCGTAGTGCAGGGCTCCGGAAATGTCGACCACCCTTCTGTATCTACCGAAAGTATCCTTGCACTTTTTAATAACTTGTCTGACGGCTACCCAAACTTATACATTTCTTACAAAAAAAGGTTTTATTCCAATACCTGGCTGACGATCGGGTTCTATATAGACCTGTGCACTAGCGCCAAGATCACCGGTGTCGGCACGTCAACGGCACGTGGTTCACCGGATGGGCGGCAGCGTGGAGCGGGGTGGAGTTGGTGTAGATTTGTTGGTTCGTCAGGATAAAAATTTTTTTCCTAGAATTGCAACACAAATCTGCTTCTCTAGAAGGGCAAAGCAGGTAACAGTATAGCATCATGCTTTTATGTTTTTCTATTTGCAAACACTGCTGCCTCAGTTTTCGAGACTTAGCAGGTGTAAATACAAAGGTTTAGCACCTTAAAAACTACAGTTTAATTGAATGCATGTTCACGCATTTCTTTTTAAATTATTCCTAACCGCGTCTGCGCAAAGAATTAACAAGCTCATTCCACAAATACACGTTTTGTGGGGAAAAATGAAAACAGTTTAGAATATATCTAACGGGCATAATATTTAGGGGGTCAAATTGCTGGGTACGGTTTACAGAAGATGCAATGAAGTATATGAGTGCTAGAATACTCTAACGGGTTGGAAATATTCTATGCAGGAAGATGACATGATTTTAAGTGCGCCGGAGTTTAAGAGAGGCTGCGGGGATAAGACATGCGCAGGCGAAGTAGGCGAGAAATGCGGCATTCTCCTAGTGACAAAATATAAACCTTCGCATGCAGCACACCGGCGTTGGACCCATCTTGGACCCAATTCGGCTTACGTGGGCCCTGATATCGGCCCGAGGGCGGTTTTTCCCTCAAGTGCAACTTTTTCCGAAGTCAGATCAATGTTCAAATCAACCTAGGTCCGACCTTCTGCTCTTGCATTTGCCAATATTCAGCCAACGCGAGCCAACTCTACACATGCTGACAAAGACTCGTCCTTTCAGAGACGTAGTTGCCGACATACATCCAGCATAGGGCTAATCTCGGGCCACATTGTTGCCGTAAAATGCCATTATTGCGCCAACATTTTGCTTTATGACGAAAATTGGCTACCACTGGCTTGCCAATATTCCACCGTTAATAATACGGGCTTTTTACTACTGGTATTCTTGAGCCAGTAGACTTTACATTACGCCTCCAGAAATTTGTCTAGCAGCATATAGCAGCCGTGTACGAACATCGTGGTGTAGTATACTTGAAGGCGACTGACCACTGGATGACTTAATGTAGGAACACTACACGATTTTGGGCCATTGTCCAATTATCTCTTTCGTTCTTGCGTCTTGCACCCTCCCCCAATGTAGAGCGTCAGACTGCACCAGTATTGTTACTGTCTAGTTTTCTCCACACATTCCTTCTAAGTCTATGCGAGAAATTGTCCCCTAGGCTGTTCCATCAAGTATTAGCTGTAAAAACATTACCTAAAATAACTGCTCAGTGCAAATATCCCGCACAAAAGAAATCTATGAATAAGACTACCAGAACACAGTATTTATAACTTTATTTCTAAATTTACCAAGTCAAACCATTTACTTTTGGTTCAGTTTTATAAGTTACTGCTGTTCAGTAATACAGCCCACACTAGGGGGTGAGCTCAGCAAGGCTCTATGGGCATACGGCTTGCCAGGCTAGCAGGGATGGGGTGATGATTTAGAGGTTGTAGCAGGAGATGAGGCAACACGGTATGTTGCCCAGGGTCCTGAAAGCAGTGATTTGGTTTGAAGCAAACTATCACAGGCTGCCGCAGATTCCTGCTCTGAGGGGCAGCCGCGATCAGGCTGCAAATCTATGAACACACCTGAGAATGCCTTTCCTAACCTCCATTGAAGCCAACAAACTTTAACAGCCAGGTCTTGATAAAATGCTGAGCTTTTTTAGACACCTGCATACGTCAATAGAAATAAACACTACAGAATAAGTTTTAAGCACTGCAGCATAACATATATGCAAGCTAAACCAATGAAAATCAATGACTGTAGACGTTATGTAGTAACATAGAGATCAAATACCATATGGACATTACGAAAAGAAATGAACAAATACTTCAACAGTCACTGTGCAAAGAAAATCTGCCACAGACCAAAGTATCCAGCAATGGGTTTCAATGAAAGTGAATTGAATCAAGCTTGTTTGACTAATTTACAAATACACAAAAGGTCTTTCATGATTACCAAACATGGCTTACAGGGTTGCCAGCCAGGTGAACTTGTCTGCAGCTATAGCCTATGGCTGTATAAATTTGTAACAGGCCAACAAGACACACGAAAGCACTTTCAACTCTGCATCATTCTTGGGCACACGTCAACTAATACTACACAAGAAGATGACTGACCACCAGATAGACAACACAAGATGAAATAATCTATGCAAAATCAATTTCTCCACTGACACTTGTGGATAATTACAAGGCTCCTGTATTATTTTAAAATGGTATCTCCACATGCTATGAAAGATGTGCTGACGCGGTTCTCTATGTTGTTCTTTTCGCAATAATCGATCCTCCAAAGTTTCACGCGTCTTGAGGACCTACATCAATCCGAAGTCTTGGTTTCATCGGAGACCAGAACTCGATAGGTGGATTGCCGAAAAACAGCTTCTGCAGAGAGTCACGACACAACTCGGCCGCTGTCGCCCAGATGATCGGCCGCAGGGAGAGCAAGCATGTGTGCCATTGCCGTGCTTAATTACGGAACGAACAGCTCTGAAAGCCATTGCACCAGTAATACTGCACTTTTGTTTGAAAACATCATCCGAATTGTACTCTCACATAAATGGCACTAGAAAACGGAGAAAAGCTCTACAAAACGGACTGCGTCTATGCATATAGATTCGAAGGGACAGTGATTTGTCGTGATGGTGACACTCTCGTCATCAATTCTGGTTGCTCACTATATTTTGTGATAAAGTGGTACCGGCTGATATTCCCGTGCGGCGATGATACTACACTGCACACTTCTGTAGTAAAAAAAGAAAAACAGACGAACTAGTACCTACTGCATCACTTTCTTTTTCTGGCACTATATGTACGCCCTGTCTGCGGAATGTATGTACGTGCACGTTGATGAAGCTAGCCACCGTAACAGCATAGCACCGGTGGTGTCACGCTCCTCTGCCTGATAGTGGGGGAATCTCCTACCATGGTGGCTGTATTTAGATGGAGGAGAAATACAAAGAACACCCGTGAAAATATATGAGCGCATTGAAGAACTTCAAGTGATCACAATTATTCATCGTACCCACGGTACAGCGTGCCTTCTCTAGCAATGCAAAAACTCGATATTACTTAGCCACGGCAGCCAGTGCGAAAAACACTTACTGCATTGGCTGGCTCCATAAAGCTGAGCTTCGAGTAGTCCACTGCTTTGCTCGTGACAAGAACTCTGTATTTTGCACAAATAGAGTTTACGAGAAGCACCTCGGCACGAAGTGTCCGTCGCGAAAGTGTGTTTTATAATTGCTCAGAGGCGTATAAACCTGGCCCCACGCAAGTCTTGTGGACAAGGCAGCTTCCCTTTACATGCAGCTGTTTACAAAAAAAGGCTACCTCCCTATCGTATCGTTCGCTTCACGCGGTGGCATCAGATAAAGTTTGGTGGTGGTGGTATAGACGCAAAGAAACTTTGTTAGTCTTGAAGTGCACAACTCAACGCTCAGTGGGCCAGATAAAAAAAAGTTTACATATGCCTTATGTTGCATAATATGCTCGTTTTACTTCCGGCAAAAAACACCATTTCAACTCGACTGTTGGGCGCTGATTTCCACTTGTGGCTGTCTTCCCTCTCGAATAAACAAAGCAGACACGGGCCATCCGGTGTCGAAACGAGCCCGACAGCACTAGACAGAAGAGAGAGAGAGAGCAAAATTTTGCACGGCTGACCGCTTGGACGCAATGCCCCCTCCTCTTTTTGCGTCCAACTTTTCCTCTATACGTCCTCCCTGTTTTATTATATTGTTGCACTTGAATACGCAGCAGTACCACCAGTGCCCTTCGGTTTAGTTACGGCGATGTACGCACGCAGCGCCTCTACGAGCTGCCATTTTCGTCTGCGGGAGTAGGTGAGAAGTGCGCGCTCTCACCGCCCGGGTGGCCGTGGAAACTTTAGCGCTTGTTTCCTATACTAGCAACTTTTCTGATTTGATGATGTGGGTTCCAGAAAAAAAATTCGAGAAGGATTACATCGACGTAGTAAACTTTAAACGACCACTTTACCCGGGAAAAGCGACAATAGTCAAAACTGACAGGCACATCGTCAGCAGTAACGGGAGAACCCAAAAGTACTGGAGATGGCCGGACTGCGAAGACGTAAGTTTGTACTCGAAAGAAATAAATCTGTATTCAATTGAACTCACTAGGCCACTAGCCAAACGGGACATTTTTGAGGTAAAATATCTTGATTGAGGAGGTACAACTATGAATGAATTTTCATACAATTGTGATGTTGCAAGAGCGGAAACCAGTTATATATAACTCCAATAAACTTTTGATAGTGCAGCTTTGTGCTAGCCTTTTTTCCCGATCATATTGAGCCAAAAAGAACGTTGTCACAGAGCTGCCCCACACGATGAAGCAACATTGTGCCAGTTTTAAACCTCAATAGAGCCATGTGTATTGAAAATGCGGATTATTAGAAGATTATGTCGTGCGAGGGAAGGTTTCAAAAACGCCATGCAATTAATCGTTTACCTTTATATTGATAATTATCCTGCAAGGGAAAAAAAACGTGCGAATGTATCACAAATTTACCCCATTTTTGGGTAGTGCAGGTGTTCGACATCTACGCTAAATTCATTGCATGCCTTGAAATTATTCTGCAGCAGAAATATCACGATAGCCCCTGAATTGGGCACAAAAAATTGATCATAAAAACGCTACGCCATGCCTTAAGAAGAGCTCACGACCACTGTTAGGTCACGTATAACAGAGGTCAATGACGAGGCCAAGTTCAATAAAGTGGTAGGACTAAACTCTCAGTGAACAGCTTCATAGAACGTCTGATTTTTTACTTGAAATCCACTTTTGTAGGCATTTGCAATCAAATATTGCTTCAAAGCAGTGTTGTCAGTGACTCTTGTGTTGCAACAGCAGTTGGCAATATTTTTTAAAGGTACACGAAAGAGAATCAATGTCTAAGTTTAGACTGACACGCTGCACACGAAGACCTCTCATGCCACAAGTTCATTATCAGCGGAGAAAATTAGGGTTGAAGTTTATTTTTATATTTTGTGACGTTCACATTTTGAAAATATATTGTATTTCGGCAACATTGGCTTGATGAATATTTCTGAGACTTCTTGTCTTAGGTTCATCACTTCGACAGATGACAGTGTACTTAACTTTTATGGATTATTATTTACGTAAGGCCCAGTACACGTGTTTGAATTCGATGACGTCACGCGGTTTTGTGCGAGAAGCTGAAGGCGGCAGCTCCACCCACATTCTCTTTTCGCACGTATTCTCACTTACCAAGCGTAGTGTCGCGTTAGAAGTGGTATCCCCGGGATTGTGAAATTGTACTTTACTAATACACGAAAACTGTTTTCCGCTGTAGTGTCTTTTAAATGTGTACCGAGACAATTTCGAGACATCGCAAAAAGGACACTTTTCGTTTCCTTGGTATGCAAGCAATATTACCACTTACCATACAATAGTCAGTCAGCATGCATAAAATAGTTACTTTGAGTTTAAAGTTTTAGTTGCAGAGTATTGGTAAGTAATGGAGTGGATATTATCGAGATGAGCCAACAAGGTTCCTCCGAGTTAACAAACGGAGTCTTCCATGCAACCTAAATCACACACATCACTGTCATGTTCAACAGGGACTATGTACTCATCGTTTATATGTACCACGAGCAGATCAGCTATCTGGCATTAGTACGTGGCGAATTGGTGAGTTTTCGCAATGTCACACTGCCTTGTCATGTCACGGAGAAGCCACCCACATGATATCGAAAACGAAATCGTCTTTCAAAGGTACAGGTATTAAAAATATATGCAATGATTTCTCAGGCAACACAGCACTCTCTCCTTGAAAGCAATCACCTTTTGAAGAGCACCGATCCCTAAATATGTAAAATTCGTCTCTGTACTCCTTTAAGTGATGCCGACAAGGTGTATCAAGACAGTAATATTGGATGGTTTGGCAGTATGTATTTCGGTACATGCACGAATACCTAATCAGATCTTAAGAACAATATAAACGTATGGATGGTGGATCATGGTAGGTCTAGAGGCGCTCACTCGCTTCCTCCTTTTATGGCCTAAGCAGCCGCCACGAGTACAAAATAGCTGTTTCTATACAGTGACAGCGCACTCCACGTGAAGGCGTTGAGAGCCAACTCTTTAAACGCCTTTGGCCGCATATGCTTTGCATTGTATATCAGCTGTCCCTGGCCACTTTGTCGTGCTAATTACGTCTTCCTCTGGAAGGAAGCGGTAAGGGTAGTAGAGGTGCGTGTGGGCACAGCCTGCATTTCTCGGCACTTATGCATTAGTAATGCATATGCACACGCAACGGTACAAAAACCTTTTACAACAAAAGCTGTTGTTAGATCACTTTTCGGGTCACGCGCAGTTGTTGTACGCCGCCGCCACCGCCGGTGTGCGTAAACACATCCCACGAAATAGGAAAAAAAAAAAAAAACTTGCACCAATGACACAGTGGGGCTTGAACTTGGTTCCTTTGGGTGCCAGCCCAATATTCTACCACTGAGCTACACCGGCAATTCTTGCGCGTCACATTTCCCTTAGTCAGGCTTGATGTCGGGGAAGCAATCGCGTTCATACGAATCATACAGCGTTTGACAACAGCGAAAAAACAACCATTCGTCGTACAATGCGAATAGCATAACGAGTGGTCTGTCCAACGCTCTAAACCGTCACAATAACTTGTTCTTGTTCCCCCATTAACTGCGGTGCATACCGACTTCAGCCATAATTCGTCATCGTCGTCAAGCACTGCATGGGCATTTGGCACAAAACTTTTAGCAAGTGTTTAGCGGATACCACGCTTCTCAGGAGAATGACAAAAAATAGCATAGTGAATGCCGGCGTACAGCCCAAAAGTTTAGTATTAATACCCTAGTGGGTACCAAACAAGTGTGCTTGCAGTAGTTGCCCAATGTGAGTGTTTCGAGAGGCTCTCAAACGTCGCTCTTCTAGCTTTCACTGTGACTGTGTGGCGCCTACCGCTGAGGCCTGCCGTTTTTTAAAAAGCTCGAACACATTATATTCACCGAATTCGAAATTTCTTGAGGCTCGTTTGTTTAGATTTATGATTTAGGTGCACGTTAAACAACTCCACACGATTGAAATTTCAAAAGTATTCCAATATGACGTCCTCCCCTATTGCAAAAACAGCGTGATGCCAGTAAGTTTTTTGGCACTGGTACACGCTGGAGACACTGGTACACGCTTGTAATCACTGGCACTTCACTGGGCGCACTGGGAAAAAGCTGTGTCGCACTGGTAGGGGCGCTGGCTCAACCACTGTGATGCTGGTGCGCACTTAAGCGCTGGAAGCGCTGGAATTTTCACTGGCAAGCGCTGGTGAATACTGAAGCACGCACTGTTTCTACCAGCGCAGCTGCAGCGTGCATACTATTGTAGCATGTGCAGTGGTTTGTTCCGGTGTCGTTGAATATATTATGCTTAATTCGACGGCACGGAGAGTTGCTACCCTAACAGATACCGAGCATACGTAATTTCTTCGGTGCACGTACGTATCGCAGCAATTTTAATGCACCTTTTTCGCATATGCCCCCGCGTTGGCTCTCTACCGTAGTTGTAAATAGTGTAAATAAACATCTCGTATATTATAAGAACCAGATGTCAGCAAACTGTTGAATCAAACCCTTTTGAAACATACTTTGTCCTGTCTTGCAAATTTCGGTTCATGTCAAACATCAGTTGGCAAAAAGTTAGAGCTCACTCAAACTCAACCAAACATATTTTGTCTGGGGCTCATTCCGACCCCACCAAAATTTTCTTAACCCACACTCCCTTGTGCTCAAGCTCGCTAAAATATTACTCACCCTTACTCACTCAGGCAGACGGCTTAATTTGAGTATGAGCAGGTCTCAACTAAGTTGACTTATAAGTGAGTTGCTTTCCTACGGTGTCACGTTAAGGAGACGACCACAGAGTGCCTTAACTTAAAAGGCTAGATTGCATTAATCAATCAGAGAGACACGTGCACAGAGCAACAGACAGGCAGATACGGTTAAGGTGCGTTTCATTCACAAAAAATGCTCTGCTCTAAAGAGCCAATGATGGCCAGAAGATCGATCCTTAAGGGAAGCATCACTTTGACACTTCAGCTTTTCTTGTTTTTATTCGTAAAAACCACTTACGATACAAAATGAAACTATTCACGCTGTACAAGCACTGGTGTCTAAGCGATGGCCGAAACACTGCCCTAAACAAGCCTTGGAAAGCGAACCCCAAGTCAACAGCCCGAGAAAATAGGAATTCCTAGTTATCACAGGACGACAGCACTTCCTGGGCTAAAAAAAGAAACTATTGGAAAACTGATGTGTTTTTGAAACACCCACCAGCGCTGATAGGTCTCGTGTAGGATCTGCTGCCATCTAGCAGACGACGAGTGCATCTCTGCCACGTTGAAGGCTAGGCGGGCTCCACCTGAGCAGACACGGAGCGTCTACATCAATGTGTGGTGGCTGATAGCAGCGGCAGTATCAACATATTTTTGTGTGCCATGTTGAGCAGACTGAGGAAACTGGGATGCTAAAAAAGTACCTCAAGGAAATTAACCTTCATGTTATTTGATTTCCTCGTGGCTGACGGGAATGACCAGACCTGTCGCTCGCTTAGCTGCTTACAATTAAATGCGTGTTTATATTTACCGTTCTATACAGATGCCGTGGGACAGAATAGGTGCTAATCACAGCATGCTCTTTCATGCCATGCCAGAATGAAACAGTTTTTGCACCATGTGGTTTCAGGTACAGATAAACCGGCCTTGTGCATGAGCTTCAAAGCTCGCCCCTCCACGGTGGCTCTCAATGGCTAAGATACTCGGCTGCTGCCCCGCAGATCGCGGGATCGAATCCCAACCGCGGCGGCTGCATTTCCAATGGAGGCGGAAATGTTGTAGCCCCATATGCTCAGATTAGGGTGCACGTTAAAGAACCCCAGGTGGTCAAAATTTCCGGAGGCCTCCACTACGGCGTCTACGTTATCATATGGTGGTTTTGGGACGTTAAACCTCACATATCAATCCATATAAATCAATCAGCTTCAAAGCTGCTTCGCGGCTACTCATGCTTGCCCCTGCTGCTGTTGACAGCATTACTTTGTCGACTACATTGCGATCACAATTACCTGTTAGTCACATATCCTGCATTTCATCGATTCTCAGCGAATGGACCGGTTCTGCTCAAACATGTTGCTTATAGTTACTCTTTTATTGTAGAGTTTAATATGGTAACGTTTGGTGGTGTGGTTTGCATACGTATTCCTTAACTATACGTACTTTTCAAACATTCCATATGTGCTCTTTCAGAGCGGTGGCCGATTACAGTAAGGTGACCTGAACGCCGTGACCCTCCTCCCTCTTATTATTTTTTATACTCAAGAAGAGCACATTGTTATCCCAATTATTGATCCTCCTTCATAAAAAGTATTGTATTCACCTTTGTGTGCCGTGAAATGTTAATAGGTGTCTCAAGTGTGTCAACACTCTTTCAAACTGAAACAAAATGCTGTACTGGAAAATCTGTTACACTTGACTCTGAGTGCGCTCCCGCTGTTTACGCACAAAGGTGGTTTCGCAAATGTTCAGTAGGCGATACACCACTGTCCTGCTGCAAACGGCGTGAAATCGTAAGGTGCATTAAAGCCCGGAAAATGATGATGTGAACACAAATATTTTAGGCTTACTGTGCTGTTTACGAGCACATGCCCACTCCCCCCAAAAAAGGGGATTCAATAAAATACCAGCGATTATGAATATGCTTTTGATTTTCCTTTTCACTCACAAAATACTGAAATTACAGAAAACTATTTGTGTGTTACTGCTATATATATATATATATATATATATATATATATATATATATATATATATATATATAAGGGAAAGAAGTGTATACTCAAGGGCTCGTTTTCTCGTGTTTTGGCACAATAATAATGAGAACTAACATACAATAGTGCTAATGTATGTATAGGAGAAGTTATTAGAACAAATGTAATGTAAACAAGAAGAAAGAAAAGTGGGTGAAAAAATAACCTGCTGTGAGCAGGTTAATTTTTCACCCACTTTTCTTTCTTCCTATTAACATTACATTTGTTTTAATAACTTCCCGTATACATTCCTTGACATTATTGTCTGTTGCATCTCATATATATATATATATATATATATATATATATATATATATATATATATATATATATATATATATATAGCATACAATGATACAGTAGCAAAGAATTCTTTATTTTAAACATAAAGAAACAGTAAAAAGTTTCATTTCAAGATATATGTGTAATAATTCAGAGGGGCTATTTAGTAATGGTTCTATTTAGAACGGGGTAGAGATCAAACAGAAGAATGAAAGGAAGCCACACTACTTTGGTCGAGGCTATTGTCATGTTCAAGACATGAGAATAGCCATGAATTGCGAATAGAATGACTGGACGCCACATTGTGTCAATTAAATAGAGACAAAACGGCATCCGAACATGAATTCTATTGAAATGAAGCGCTTGAGGCCAACGAGCCGCATTACCCTGTTGTGCACCTGGCCCACTATAATCTTGCTGCAAAAATCACAATAAAACGACTCCCTGAATTACGACACCACCTAAGGTCTCCTCAAGACACAAATAAATGGCTGAAGTCGTCCCACTCTGACATCTCAAGCTTTGAAAAACAATGCATGCCAATATTGACATTGAGCTGTAATATTTCATATTTCTTCGTGTGTTGAAAGCATTTATAATTTCTCTCAGCTTATATACGGACTGTTCGCGCTCTCTTGTTCTTCCATTTTATGTTCTCCCCATTCTAAATAGAACGCTTAAAAATTAGTCCCACACGTTGACATAGGATGTATCAAGTAAGTTACGCTTTGCAGTGGTGTAACAGAGCTTCCTTAACCCAGCTATGTCACGCTAAAAAAGCCTCTTTTCAACTACCCTGCATTTTTTCTCAAGAGTAGAAAATAACTAAAGCGATTCTTATTTTAAATTACAGTGACAGCTCAGGTCCACTTAAAGAGCCCCTAAACCACCCCTTATATTTTTCAAACGTTTCAAGTAAGCACGTGCATCGTATGCAGAATTCTGCTTGATCCACGATTCTCCTCCCCAGGTAGCGTAGAACGTTTGAGTCAAGGTAGTTTGAATGTAACGAATGTGACGCAACGTTAGATGGTAAAATATAACATTGCACCGACGCCTATAGTATTATGTTGCTATAACACAGTGTTTTCAGTGTTGCAGCAACATTCCAATAATGACGTTGTCCTAAAAAGTTATTTCTAACGAGACAACAACATTCAAATTATCACGTTGCCCTAACATGATGGTATTAATGTGGCAACAACAATCAAATAATCTCATTGCATCAACGTTGTATATAGACATCAAGCCCATGTTTAACAGCGAACATAGAAACAACATGAAGAACATAATCGCTGAAACATCCAATAGCACACATAGCAACTTTTTCAACTTCGTGTACCCATTTGATTACTGGCTGACAGTGGCTAGTTAATGTGGTTGAGTAAGCAATAGCAGAAGCATGAACAATACAGACAACAGTTCAGCCTATGTTCTTCACACACTATTCCTTCTATGAATCTGATTTGTTTACACAGCTACACTCTGTGTTTTTATTTATTTATTTGTTTGACAATACACGATTGCCGTCGTGAAGGAGAAAAAAAACACCACCAAGAGTCACCTGACTAGGCCTGTATAGCTCCGCACCATACGTTCTTCACACAGAGTGACTGCATTGGCAAAAAAAAGAAACACAAGAACACAATCACAGGGTGGAGACCATTGCGTTGTCTTCTTACGTCTGCAGCTAGACACACTAAACACAGTGAATTCATATGTGAGAAAAAGTGCAAGAGCAATCTATTTAAGACCCCAAATTTCTAGGCTACAAAAAGTCTGCTGTAGGCAGGCTTCATCTTAACATGTAAGCATGCAGACTTGAAGAATAAATTACCTGTCTATATTATTATTACTGTGTAGTTGTAAAAATAGCATGGAAACCATTACATTAGGAAGTTAGGAAGCAGTAGTTACATCAAACTGTGCCTCTATTACGATGCATCACCGCAATCATGTTTTAAAAAGTGCTTTCAGATTAAACACACAAAAAACAGATCTACTAAAACGGGACCTACCTGCTTGCATGATGCAAGGCAACAGCAACAACAAACCCTACGATTGGCAAGAATTGTGCAAGCGGAACTAATAAGAACCATGGAGCTAGAAAAACAGCTGTTTCACAGAGCCTTTACTCTTGGGGAACATAAAAAGCAAAGCAATTATTTGAGAAAAAAAATGCAAACAGAAAAGGCAGTAACTGGTTATAGTAATAAATTAAAATCACGGTCGGGAAAGAGAGAAAAATATGGTTTGAAAAAAGGCAGGAAATTTCACCGGAAAGCAAGTATCTGGTTTGCTACCCTACACTTGGGAAGGGAGACAGAAAGGTAAGGAAAACGGAATGAGATAGAAAAAGAAAGCGGGAGCGCTAGTAGAAACAGTGCGTGCTCCAGTATTCACCAGCGCTTGCCAGTGAAAATTACAGCGCTTCCAGAGCTTCGCAGTGCGCACCAGCATCACAGCGGTTGAGCCAGCGCCCCTACGAGTACGACACAGCTATTCCCAGTGCTCCCAGCAAAGGGCCAGTGATTACAAGCGTGTACCAGCGTCTCCAGCGTATACCAGTGCCAAAAAACGCACTGGAATCACGTTGTTTTTACAATAGAAAACTGTTTTGTCAAAGTTGATGGCCATCTGGCAATCATTACACCATTTAACTATTCTGATAAATGCTTCATTTAGTCGTATCTGGGAGCTGATAGTATCAATTTCTGAATGCATTACGCAGACATTCGCACACAGTTTGTTTTCACAAGAATACAAATAACAGCATCATTCATAAAAATAAGAAACCAAAGTGGCCCGAGTACGGAAACCTGAGGAACGCCAGAGTCAACGGGAAGCATCTTAGAGGCCTGGATTTTGAAGGAAACATACTGTTGTCGGTTTGAAAGATACGCAGTAAGCCAAGAAAAAATTTGAGTATTACCCAGAGTGCCATAGAGTTTGTGGAGTAGCTTTTTGTGGGAAAATTTGAAAAAAGCTTTTGCGAAATTCGTGAAGATTGCATCCACTTGCTTACCTGAATTGATCGCAAGGGAGAAATGCTGTACGGTAGTTACTATCCGAATGCATGTCCGAGAACCTTTTTCGGAAACGATGTTGAATGCACGACAATATTTCATTTTTGAAAAAAATTGGCTAATGTGGTTATGTATATGCTCAAGAACTTTACATAATGTTGAAATGAGCGAGATAGGACGATAGTTCACGATAAGCTGTTCATTGTCATTTTTAAAATGGGTTTCATTGCTGCGGTTCTCCGGTTGGTCGGTATCTGACCTTCAGTTTGTGATTTAAAGAATAGAAACACACAAATATCTAGATACTCATGGCGCATATTGCTTAATAAATTCATTTGGTAGACCATCAGGACCAGGTGATTTAGTAATATCAATCTTGATTGATTAAAAATGTGGGGTTTAACGTCCCTCAACCACCATATGATTATGAGAGATACCGTACTAAAGGGGTCGGGGAATTTCGACCAGCTGGGGTTCTTTAACGTGCACCCAAATATGAGAACACGTGTCCACAACATTTCCGCCTTCATCAGGAATGCAGCCGCTGCAGCCAGTATTCGATCCCGCGACCTGTAGGTCAGAAGCCGAGTACCTTAGCCACTAGACCACGGCGGCGGGGCTTAATATCAATCCTAAGAAGTATGTTAAGTATTCCGTTTCCATCAATATCAACGTCAGAAATAGGAAGGTACGAAGCATTAACGTATGACAATGAACCGTTGTCATGAGTAAACACAGATATAAAGTGTGTGTTAAATGCTTCTGCTATTACCACACTATAATCACTCAATACCCCATTTACGATGAACGCATCAATAATTTGTTTACTTGGAGAAAGGAGCTTCCAGGCTTTTTCAGGCAATGAAGAGATAAATTCTTGTTTTTCCACAAAGTAGCGTTGCTTGTCTGATGAGGATTTTGTTTCTAGCTTCGAATGAAGCCCGGAAATTTCAGCAAGTAAAACGTCTAAATCTCTTGCTGTAACTATTTTCACCTTCAGACGTTTCAATCGTATTTTTATTTGGGAAGTGTCATAAGATATCCATGGAAATTCGCCTTTTCCTTTCTTTAACATCGAAGGAACAATGTGATTTATGTAATCATTAACAACGTCTTTAATTTCCTTTCAAAGAATATAAATCTGTGCTAATACTTTGAAACTAGCCTAACTAAACAAAAGCATATTCAATATGGCAACATGATCGTGCGCGAGAAGTTCAGCACAGTGGTGATACCAACAGATTTATTCACAGAGATGCCCGAAAGGGTTAACAATACAGCGGAGTAATCGGAGATTCCAGGCAGTACTTCGAATATGGCTTGCCCCGCACTAAATTTATTAAGGAACAAGAGATCGAGAATGGAGCAGCAGTTGCCATGTATTCTTGTGAAACCCTTGACCACTTTCCACAGATCATAATAAATAAATATGTCAAACTGCCCTTCCTGTAGCTCATCTTAGAAGTGTGGCAGCATGTGCTAGTTGGTACGACACCATGATAGCTATAGCGCGAGAACAGAGCGAACAAACAGAGACAAGAAACGTGTCTTTCATGTCCTTATTGTCTTTGTTTGTTCGTTCTGTTCTCGCGCTATAACTATCACCATGTAGCTTATCATTAAAAACATTCAATGTGAAGGTTGGCCAATCCACATTTGGCATATTGAAGTCTCCGCCTAGAATTAGTCGATGACCTGGCTTCACATAATCAGTCAGGTAACTTTGCAAATGTGCGAAGAAATCGGGAGAGGAATCGTGTGGTCGGTAAAGTGCCCCCAATACATATCTAATAGATCCATGATAAGCTTTACAAAATAACCCCTCATTATTAGCTATGTCTGGCATCATCAAAATTTTCAGACGCTTTTTGTATAGTAAAGCCACACCCTCACCTTTGCTTCCTCTATCTTTCCTGTGTACGCTCCATCCACGAGGAACAAACTCTCTTTTATGGAATTATTTAACCATACGTCTCTGTAAGAACAACTATTTCTGGGTTATGGGTCATCAGCATTCCATCTACTTCAGCGACTTTGTTTACAACACTTCGGAAGTTCGCGTTAAGTATACTAAGCTCTTGCAGCTTTGGCGTACAGCATCAATTTTGATGTCTCCTCACTTAAACACGTGCACCTTTGCTCTCATCCCAGCAGAAGAAAACGAAATCTACACTCAGTTTATTGTGCAGAAGTTTTACTTTTGAGCCATTACTTCTTTCTTGAGTAGTGAGACATCTTCCGATATTGAAACAGCTACCGATATTGAAACTTGAAGGAAGACCTCAAAATGGCCATTTTTTCGCAGTAGCGAGTAACCTAAGCTTGATACGTCTGGCCTGGTTAACATTCCGTTTTCAAATTCGATGACATCTTTTTGTATTCACCGCAAAAACTGATAGTTTACTGTGGAACAAATTTTTACTCTTTCTTCAAGATCATGAGAAGTTTCATTGCTTGGCTGATCAAGCCCTTGAATGACTAAACAATTTCTTCGACAACGATTTTATAGGTCATCCACTTTGTCAGCAATAAAGGCAAGATCTGCTCTTACCATAGATATTGCAGTCTCCATTTCCTGAACCTGCCCAGTAATCACACCCAATTCGCTCAGTTGTCGCTCTGAATCATCTACACGGTGAGTTGACGAGCTGACTTGCTTACTATTTTCTTTCTGAGATACCTGTACATCTTGAATAGCTGTTTTTAAAGAAGTTTGATCATCAAGAAGTTCCCTCAATAATTCCCTTTTGGAAGGGCCAGGGTTGGCCTCGACGTCACTACAAAGCAAGATATTCCCATGGATAGACTTGAGTTGATCAACAAAGCATTCTAGACACAGTAGACAGAGCAGCAGCAGTAAAAACTGATCATCGCCACGATAACAGACCGTCGGCAATTATCTTCTGACCTGGACGACGCACACACCTGGGTTCCTCAGCATGCTGCCCATTTCGCTGCTGCACTGCCCACTGGAGTAAAGCGGTGTTGGTTTCACTTTTAAGTCCTCCAGCAGTGTCACGTGAGCTGACGTCATGCATGGGTGATCCCTTGGATTCGCTGTGGTTCCAGGGCTTGATATCTTGTCCCCGAGGCACATGTCGCCAGGATACAATAATCGGATGCGAAGCACTCTGATATCATGTTTCAACGAGGCAGTTGATGAGCGGTAGCCCAACAAAAGCTCGCACCTTGTCAGCACAGCCGCAACCTGGAAGAAGTACAAAAAAAGGTTCTTTAGCATGCTGCCCATTTCGCTGCTGCACTGCCCACTCTTTACAAGTTGTATATGGCGGTTTAAGCGAACCGTCGTCCACTCACCACTGCTCATAAATGAAGCGTTCCACGCCAGTGCAGGGTATTGCATCGAATTCATCTTTTTTCATTATCGCTTTTTGCCAAAACTAGCTTAGTTCAGCTTCGAAATGAACGAGAAGTGAAGTAAACTCACTGTCACGCTCATTTGGCTCAAATGCACAACGAAAGAAGAGGTGCGCTGGGCGCAGACCACTTGAACAGATTCACCTCTCATCGCCGCAGACAATGCGTTAACTGTTTCTCACTTCATACTGAACTGTCATTTTCATAAAGACATAATGCCTACTTTTTAGAGAAAAACAAGCATGTTCGTTTTCAACTTTTGTAACAAGTATTTCATTACATCTTGATGACAAATATGGAACACAATGGCAGAGTTATGCATACCCTTGGAGTTCAAATTGCCCAGGTTTCACTTCTACCGCCTATTCACGAAAATTTCTTTGAATAAATTGTGCGCACAAAAGAAAAAAAGCAAGCTTCAATGGAACGCAATTTCAAATTACTTTGTTTTACACTTGGCAAACAAGCGTTGCGAATCTTAAGAACGTAATGCATGCGAAGCAGATTCGAAGCCGGTACTTCTCATAATTTTCATTGGGTTACAAGCGCTGCTCAAGGAGGCTGCGTAGACACCAGTGCCTTATTTCCCTCTAGGTAATATTGTAGGAAACTCTATGCGTTTGGGCGTGTCCAGCCCACGTTTCATCTGTAGCAGTTTGCCGCCGACGCTGCCGCGTGCATTGTGGAGCGGAGGCAGCGCTCATGCTACCACCTCTTTCCACCTCCTCGCGCTCACGCGATAGGGGGAGAGCTGGCGCGTGTGCAGTTAAGAGTTGTCACTTTGCAAGCACACTGCACTAAACTCCACTTATATGCTGCTGTGTATCAAATCATAAGGTGTGTCAAGCCATACATAACCATCTGCATATGTAGCCGAACGCATGTTTGGCGTGAACTACAAAGGACAGTTCCCCGATATTATCAATCATGCATGACGGCAAAATCATAGAACTAAGTCGTAGATAACGTGGCTTCTTATATCTAGGCACCAACTTCTCAGCATACTAGTGAAGCAAAAGTGTTTTTGAGTGTTGGTGGAATAATAAAATGCATGGAAAGTTTACTGATATATAGGGCATACGGGATCGCGCTTTAGCAAGAAGATTTTGTGCCGTGACCATAGAAAACGCTTTCGTTATTGCATTCTGCATGTGCGCAAACTTTTCACGCAACGCTTCTGGGTAGAAGTTAAGCGTTGTGCAAAGAAAAAAAGTCAGCTTCCAAGCAAAATTTTCATTGTCATACAAATGTGCCGAATCAACTATCAACATCGGCAACAACGCTGACTTCACCACGCGTGGTCTGTTACTGAAATAAAATGAGCCGAAACGTGATCGAGCAGCACCTTTCGTTTTTGGTGAGTCAGTTGTGAGTGGCAGCAGGACGACAACATGAAATATGTGAGGGTGACCACCAGTATGTTGTGCATGCGCCGAAATCGTATAATTAGTGTCGGCATGCTACGTAAAAGTCTTCCACTGTCCTCTGCAACCGCGCTGTCTCGCTAAACCACCAAGGGTTTAGCCATAGTTTCATTTCGATGGGGGTCTGACTCTCGAGTGGGTGTTGCGAGTGTGTTTTCGTATGTGAACGCGTCTATGAACATGTTCACAAGCAGCAATAATTTTGCAAGAAGGGGTGAAGTGAAAATCAAGCTAACTCTACTTCCCCCTTTGCCACCCCTGTTGCCAATGTTTATATTTAGGCCGCAACACCTTTAGGTGTAACGTAACGAGACCCTTTGTCACTCTCTAAGAAGGTTGAAGAGATAATGTTTTCACTGAATAAATGAAATAAACGAATAAAACGTTTGACTTGAATTGATGCAGTAAATCCCGTCAGATAAGGTGGGTTAGGTGACTATTTGTTGCCGGCCTATTTCAAAGGGTGCCCATACAAAAACCATGTTGGCGAATTCAATAAAACTGTCTGTAGCTGCAAAGTATACAGGACAATACTAGTTCGCTGGGTGTGATTGAGGGAGCGCTTCGTTAAACAAAAAATTACGTGTCGACTCGGAGAGCTCTGTAAATTGACGCAGATGTAGGTTGACTCATGTCACGAACAGAGTCGGGCAGGTGCGTCTGACTGAACACCATGACGATGTGGCATTGGAGAGCGCTCTCTATAAGACAGCTTACTTCAAGCCAAAATGGCTCCCAATGTACTGTAAAAGGGCACCGTTTATGCTAATATTGCTTAATGTAATCCAAAGAACGAGCATTGCACTTGCGTGAACATAGCAATGGTGGTAGCTTTAGCATTTGCCCAATTGTGCAAGCGCACATAGACACCACTAACAGTAAATGAATTTATGCGCACAACAAAGAAGCAAGAAAAAATATGCTTGAGCTTTGGATCCTTGTTCCGATTTTCGAGCGGCACGAGCATTATATAAACAAGTGTTGGCATCCTCTGCAGCCTAGGTGTTTTACGATTGCGAAGTTTTCACTTAGCGACCATCCGTTCAATTCAGGCGTCGTTTAATTACGACGCCTGATTTATCGAATGACCATTTGTTGCTTGATTTCGTCATGTAGTGTTGCAACGCCGGTTTTAGGGTGCAGATTCTTGCAGTACTGCTGCACAGACTATGAGAAAATGGTGGCACATTAATTAGGCTGGCGCAACGCGAAGTTACGCAAACGCTGAGTGACTGACCACGGTTTACAATCCACCCAAGGGAACGTAAATATCGGGTGCATGTTTTGCAAAGAGTCAGTCGACTCTTTTTTGTGGGTAATCACTTGTAAAGTGTCTGACTTCCTTTATACGAACGCATGAACTCTTTGGCGCTCGTTATATTCTTCTTGGAGAGACGTGTGACTGAAAGGGAGTTGGTTTGTTTTGAACCCGGGTCTGCTGCACCCAGGGTGCCCAGGTTCAAGCCCCACGGTGTCATTGATACTAAGTTTTTTCTCTTTAATGTCGCGCGATTTGGTTACGGACACCGGTGGAGGCGGCGGCGGCCAACTACGGTGCTGCACGAGACCCGAGTTGTGACCTCATAACAGTTTTCGCAGTAAAAAAAAACCGAAAGATTCGACCTAATTTTATCTTCATTGTAGAAGGACCCCAGCATCTGTATTAACCGAACCAGACAGGGGTTGGCAACTTCTGTCACTTGCTCCACTAGCAATGCAATTATAAAATGTGATTCTTGGCCTATCAAACTTGATAAAAACAACTAACAATTATAATATCAGGTGTTTTAAGTCCCCAAGCCTTGATATAATTCTGAAACACGCCATATTATAGGACGCCGGATATTTTGAGCATCCGGTGTTCTTTAACGTGCCCCGACATTATACAGTACACCTCATATTAACAAAAGGAGCACATGAAATTCACGGGTGCCTTATAGCGTCAGTGAAATCGAAGACAAGAACCACCTGCTTCATTCCCTTTTAAGACCAAGCGTTGACCGTTCCACTCAACCCGAAACCGTACGACAACTTGCTGCAACTAACATTCTTTTGCAATGGCACGAGGTTCAAAAAACTGTAATGTTTCTGCATTTCACATAACTTAGCACTCACTCCCGGATCGGCCCATCTTGTACCAGGTAATCACGTCAGGTAATGGCATCATCATATGACGTTCCGCTAGAAGACACCAACCTACCTTCAGTTGCCACAAATTTTCGGCAATCTGTTCAGTGATGACGGCGTTATATGGTGACATCATTGCGTACTGAATATTTTCAACACCTGGTGTCGACGTAATCGTCGAGGAATGCTGACGTAACGTGTCAGTGCCCCACTCGGCTCGTGAAATGTTCCCCTTGCATTAGACATCAAGGCTTTTGCCGCACGAAAACACTACGCTTCAGTGCCTTAGTGCATGCAGACGGAAAGCCATCGTGATTACGTAGTCAAGAAGTAAAGAGCTGAATTACATTCATTCTCGTTCTGAAAGCTCCGGATCCGCCAAAAAAAAAAAAAAATAGGCGAATGCTGTGACAGTGTGCCGACTTCACCACCGGTAAGTGCAACGGCCTGTTCTGCGAGATCAGTGGCGGCTTCCGAACGATAGAAATATGCGCATATTCTAGCATTCCAGTCGTCCACAAAACAAAACAAGAAAGCGATTGAGGGAAGCTTTTTTTGTGTGTGTGTGTTTGTGCGTGCGTGCGTGTGTGTGTGATTCCGCTAAAGCTGTAAATTCACTCAATATTTTTGTATTCTTTATATTAGATGCGGAGCATCTTATACTCGCGCCTTGTAGTGCGCCGTCCGCGCCGTCCGCACCGCTTCTCAAACATTCGACAGCTGACGCGCGCGCATGCGCCGTCGCGCCGTCGCCCACTCTTCCACCATCTGTGCATCTCTTCCTCCTCTACACACCGCGCGCGCTTCACTCCTCCACCATCTGTGCACCCTTCCTCCTCTACCCACCGCGTTCGACATCTACAATTCTCCTGATTCTCCAGTGGACGCGCATGTGGCGTCGCGCTTCGAGAACATTCAACAGCTGACAGTGCATGCGCCGTCGTGCTGTATATATGCTCAAGGTCGGCGCTCGCTCGCTCAGTTGCCGCTCGTCGGTTGGTTTGTGCGGCGCGTCGACGTCCAAGGTCGCGGTGAAATGAATTCCAACGAATCCACAAACACAATGATCGACGTCCCTTCGACCAGCGCCGCCCTTTCGCATACGTGTGTACGTGTTCACTCATTTAACACCCCCTCCTACAACCACGTTAACCAATTTAGCCATCGACCCAAGTAAGTCGCAATTTAACACCCCAATTCACAACCACGTTAACTAATTTAGCCATCGACCCAAGTAAGTCGCACTTTAACACCCCGTTAACCAATTATATGGTCCGCATCCTCCTCAGTGTTCCCCCGAGGGAAGCTGCGGGCAATTTTTTTTTCTACGTGGGTTTATAAAAATTGTGCTACGTGGGCGTATACGCCCAAAAGTTTTTAGTTGTAAAAAGCGATTTCATAGCGCCAAAATATTTAACAGTGACAGAACAATTTACCTGCAATTGCTTACAGTAATATTGCTTACAGTAATCAATGCGAAGACTAAACGTCGTGCCAAAGATTCTTACTGCTTATTTTATTATCTCTCTCTGTTAATTTTATTGTTATGCGGGCCAAAAAAAACAAAAATATATGACAGACCACAAACTTGGCCCAAATAACGAAATGGGCGACGATTACATTGAGCCGAGCAAGGGTTTCAGTAGGCAGACTAGACAATTCTGAAGGTTAATCTACTTGTTTATAGGCCTTAGCTAGGGAATGTATATTTTACGTTGCGTCTATAGGTCGTTGATAGGCTTTGGCTAGCGGATGCTAGGGTATTCCTCCGTTAAATCTCAGTGCAGAAAGATTCCAGTTAAACCACGCACCGACATAGACACGAGAAGTTTGCCCAAACTTCAATGAAAAAATTGGCCCCGTATCTGCATGTTCAAATGCAGATGTCGTTGAAAGACGATTGTCTTGCGTCTAGAGAAAGTCAACAAAACGTTTATTTGATGTTCTGCGCATTACAATTGGTAAATGGTATTCCGGAGGCGCTTCGTTAGATTGCTTCGAGCATGCAGTGGAGGCGAAAGAGCGCATGAAGTCACGTCGCACGTGAGACATGAGCGCTATCTGGCAGTTATCTTGGAAAACGATGCGCGCGCGCCCTGCGCGCCTGTCTCGGAGGGGATGAGGTGTAGAACGCAAGGCTACGGGTAGGTGCCACCACCATGTAGTCTTAGCAAAGCGTTGGAAACACTTGCCTTTTCGTGAAAGCGTTGTCTGGTCAGCGCGACGTGATAAACGCTTTGGTCCTTATAATTACTTATGTATGCCGTTTATAGTAAGAGAGATGCATACAGAATATTGACGTGTTGTTATGGTGCCTCAGATATGCGCAGTTTGCTTTTTAATTGACATACGCACGAGTATGAACGCTAAATATTGAGCAATAGTGGTGGGCGCTACGGATGGGGTCAGCCGTTTGGAGTATCGTTTGGCCACTTTGATGCCGTTAAGGGTACCGCTAGGAGTGGACAAACAGACAAACGTACAGACAGACATACCAAAATTTTTTTCGTTGAAGGTGCCCAAAGAAGACTATCATCTTGAAAAAACGCACTCTGAAACCAAGCTGTCACATCTCCCAAATATCTATATGCACGATGTCGTTGGCTTAGGCCTTTCATCACATCCGAGTCTTCCCGCAGTCGCCGTTGCCTTTCGCCTTCTCTAGTATTCTCTCGTTGTAAGCATTCGTGGGCTACGCCTCGCCGCCATAGCTTCGGAGCCATTTGCAGTGCTAATTATCACTTTCTTCATAATTAGTGGACCAGTTGTGAGCACCGGCATATATGCCCTTTATGTGGCACATACCCACTTACCATCATGACAGTTTCTATAATCAACATTTTCATCAGAATTACCCACTTATGATCGTTTATTTCTGCGATTGACTCACAAAAAATTATTCGCTGAAACGCTTCGCGGTTAACTAAGTACGAACTTAGATCAATTCTGGTGTGTTTCCAGTTTTACAAAGAAACTTTGGAAGGTGAGAAATATAGAAAAAGCATTTAAACTATGGTGGTTATTATAATTATCACCGTTTTGGTTTTGTGTTCGAAAATTACGATCGGATAATGCGGATGCCATAGGGGAAAACTACAAAAGTTTTCACCTCCTACGGCTCCTTAACGCGCAAATGGACAAGTAGGCACGCGATCGTCAATGGCATTTCACCTGTATCTAAATGGGCTCGCCACGACGGGGAATCGATCCGGTGTCGTTCCCGTCAGCAGTCGAGCACAATATACACTAGGTCACTGTGGCAGCTTACAATGCTTGCTGCGAGAAAGTGTCTTGTGACAGACAGTTAGGAGAAGACAAAGATTCTAAACATGTTTGTTGTTTCAAGAAAACCTATTTTGAAAATAAAAAATGAGACTTCGGCTATGGTTTTAAGCAAGATTTTGTTTCTTAGACCAGTTATGTCGGTCAAAGCTTAGTTTCAATATTATGTGCCCTCAATCATTTTGTTCGCAACGAATAATTCAGAAGATATATACCACGGCCCAAAGTAAGCTTGGCTGTGTTGTTGAATTCAGTACCTTGCTGGTTGTTATCTGCCAGGAGTGCGCGGAAGTCTGTAGTTTTAATTTTTGAGATGCAGCAAATGTTCGCTCTGGTGGCTTTCTTTCAACAAAAATGTATCTTCAGACATTTTTAATCTACAATGTGTGTGGTTAGGCTGTTGCCGTCCTATAAAAAGCTAACGGGCACGTAGTTTTGAGCCTACAACCTAAGATTACAGCTCTATCATTTTTTTAATTAAGAGCAGGCGAGGCTCTGTGAGCCTGTGTTTTACCTCAATTTGGCTGACGACCTCTTCTAGGTACAGGGCAGGATACATTTTTCTTTTTTGTCGCCACTTCACCAAACAACAAATCATACATATTCTCGTCAAGAAGTGAAAGTGAGAGTTTCTCTTCATGGGCAGTCCTAGCATTCATCTAACAAAGCAAGGGTTTTCGGGAAGCCACCAAGGCGTAAGGCTGTGTATTCCACCCAACAAATTTCTACAATGGCGAAACTGCATTAAGCGCAAGCGCAAGACTTCTGGGGTGTAATCATCGAAGATCTAGCAAATGGGCTTTGAGACTTCCAAAGAGTTATGGCGGTTCTAGGGTGAGCTGTTCTTTCCACTAGAACTTCCCCGGGAGAAGGTGCACATGTTGATTAGAATAAAAGACGTGGATGAACGCATTGAGACCCCCTTAAAGACGTAAATACTCCTTCTGGCCTTTCATATGACTGACAAAACGTACTGCTTAATTGGGCGCCCTACCAAGAGCGTCCAGTTACAAGTTCGTCATTGGAGATGTAGTTTATCCCAACTTGTACTCCTGATAAGTTCAAGTTTCACCTTCGGTACAGCATAGGATATCTTGTAAATGCTTTAGGGAGAAGTCTTGTGCTAGTGTTTATGGGAGCCGACGCATGCATGGCGCTTCAGGCACCATCGAATTGATTGGTAGTAGTAGAAGATGAATTTGTCTAAGCTTCGTTCTTGCGACTCTGGCTCTGATTGGCCTGAATTGGCATTGCCGTCAGGTGAATTTCAGCAAAGTTGTAGTAGTTACGCATCACCACCTTGGCTTTTCAGGCTCACCAATTTCAATTGGCTCACAAAGTTCACGAGGAACCATTTTTTTATTTGAAACAAAATGAAAACACGACAATAAACAAAGCCACAAGTTCTCTCGAAACCCGCAATCACGAAGAGAAATCTATGTAGCTACTGTAAAAAAATATTCTGTGGTGGAAGGGAAATTCTCGCCTTCTAGCGTCTCCCATATTCGTAGCAAGTTTAACTCCGGACCTCTGGAGCAAAGTTTTTCTCCGGCTAGCTGGGGGATTCGCATGGCGCCTCCGGAGTAATTTTTGCTGCCATTTCATTTCCCCTGGCCGTAAGGACTGCGTGGAACTTCCGGATTATTTTTAACGAGTTTTTCACTGCGGCTTTATGTAGCTTTTGGGTGGCAGCTCTGGAATATTTTACCAATGTACTTACTTCTTCCGTACAAAATTTCATTGAAGGAGATGAGTATATTTTAAGTGTTCACTCCGCTGCCTATTTATTTTCTGCCGATCATTTCAGCATTGTTTAGAGAATGAATTCCCAATTCTCATGCAAGCACCACAAAGATACCGCGCATTTTTTACATAGCTCTAGCAGATGAAATTCAAGAAAACACTTGAGTTCTTATTGTTTGACTTATCCGAAATAAATTACAGTGTCTGGTTGATGACCCAGCCTTTTGGAAAGGAAGGCAAGAAACAAACATGTCAAAAGTCCCCCTAAAACATAAAAAAACAAGACAGATTCGATGAAATCAACGGCACACTTGTTTTAGGCGCAACGCTTAGAGATGAAGTCAAGAATACTGCAGAAAGATGACCGACAAACGAAGAAAGCGCGGTCACCGGGAACAACTCTTCATAATCTCCCAAAGACCATGCGTCAGATTTATTGACTGCGCAAGGGTTCATCTGAAAGCTTCCTGTATAACTTAACAAAAAAACTTGAAATACTTGAGAACTGCCAATCATGCAAATTTGGCAGAATATGGGAACGTAGGCTACGCTAGAGCCGGCTATCCTAATATCATGACAGTAGTGTGCAAGATAAACACACAAACAAGAAAAACTAGGAATAGGAAAAAAAATTGCTCAAGAACAGTCTCCTCTTTCTAGATTACGGGAAGGAAGGAAATAAGATAAAAATGCTCAACAACGGTCCTCTCTTTGTAGCTTACGGGAAGGAAGCGCTATTATTAGCAGTAGGTGAAGAATAATATCAATACTATTCAGCACAAAACTTCATTGCGTCTGAAGGCACGGGCCGCTAGCGTAAAGCTGCGTGGGCCGCCTTTTTGACAACCCTGTAGTGGGCACACAAGGGGCAGATTTCTCACAGCTTTTTCTATGTATAGGCTGGGTACACGTCCACAGAAATCCATCTTGTTTTCTTCGCACCCTCTACATGCGTTCTTGAACAAGCGACATTCGTAACATTGGACGCTGTCGGCTGATGCATATGGAACGTGATTACGTTCAGTGGCTCGAAAAAGCATCAGTGCGTATGTTGTTGTGGCTTTGTGTGGTTTTAACAGTCTGGAATGCGCCACGCTCAAAAATACCGCCCTGTGCGAGTTTCGGCATAACTTCGAATGACGCGGCGAAACTCGTCGTGTGATGTCACTTGCGTGAAAGCAACCTTTAAGAGAGGGGTGAGCTTCGCCCGCCGACCTACTGTGCGAGCGCCTTCGTATTGTTGCACTCTGCTGTGCTTCAAGAGGACGCACCACCAGGATGAAAATGGGCAAAGCTACGTTGTTTTTCTTTGTAACTACTTACATGGGTAAGTGGGGCACCACTTATTGTTTCACGTCGCTACAATACGCTCACTTACTATTCTGTGCATAATATACCATATACGCACTTGGTTTTTCTCGCATTAACATCTATTACAACTAGCTGCTGGCATTAGTGCAAGACAAAGTGATAAAATCTGCACCCAGAGCACTCTTTCTGCCGGACCACGAGCCCCGTAAACATACGCTCTACGTACACTTTTCAGAAGTTTTGTCAATTCAACGCGTAAACTTTTCGTTACGTTTTGCAACAACATATAAAACAACCTTCAGGCCTGCATGCAACGTGCAGCCCAGTCACAGCGAACGCTGGGAATGTCGATTTTCTAGAGCCATTTTTTCAATATTCTTGTGGTAACTACAATATACTCCTGCCGTATTTCAATACATGCGGAGCACTTTATGAGCCCAGGCTGTTGTACGCTATTGTATGCTGTCATCGCTTGGCGTAACATAGACAAAATCACGTTTAGCACAGCCATTTGTATAGTATAATAAGCACGTGCTAACGCCAAGGACATAATCTTGTACTTCGAATGCCTCGATGGAGAAATAAAGGGCGGAACACTCTAAGGCTCAAGCTGTCGTGTCCTGTCTTGTGTCGTCGTCGCTTGGCGCAACGCAGGCCCCACCACGAATAAAATAGAGAAGAAATCAAAGGACAAACATAAAAAAGGAAAAAGAAAAAGAAAGAAAACGTGCAAAAAGTTGACAGAAAAAAATGAAGAAAAAATTAGAAAAACCAGAAGTGAAAAAAAAAACTAGGTACGAGAGCATAGGAAAGAACGTTAAAACCACAAAGAGAGAAAAAAAAAGGGCTTCCCAGCTCCGAAGTTTCTGAACCCTCGCCACCAGTGCGGAACTGCCGTTATTTTTTTTTCCGGGCTGCTTCTCTGCATGCGCAACGACCGCGATCGGCGTTTCCTGCGCAATGGCTGATAATTAAGGTATAACATGGAGCAAAGTAATCGTTAAATGGCTGGACAATATAAGCAGCTAAATCCTTCTTCCATTCCCATCAACTGATTTGTCGTGGTGTATGGCTCGAGCCGATGGCAGGTAAGTATAGTGTTGCGCGGCTATGTAACAAAAAATATCAGTTGCTTTGCTCAGCTATGTCATGATATAATTGATTGATACATATGTGGGGTTTAACGTCCCAAAACCACCATATGATTATGAGAGACGCCGTAGTGGAGGGCTCCGGGAATTTTGACCACCTGGGGTTCTTTAACGTGCACCCAAATCTGAGCACTTGGGCCTACAACATTTCCGCCTCCATCGGAAATGCAGCCGCCGCAGCCGGGATTTGATCCCGTGACCTGCAGGTCAGCAGCCGAGTACCTTAGCCACTAGGCCACCGTGGCGGGGCAATATGTCAGGATATATGTAGCGTGAACTACATACGGACAGAAGGATAGTCGCCTGGACGTACAGATGGACAGACGAATGTACGGACAGAGTAGCGAGTGAAATCACACGAGTCAAGTGCCAGCCCAATAGTGCCATACCACTCCGAGAGCTTCTGGGCCTTCTTTGACGCGCCAGCTTTGCGCCGTGTGACGTCACTGCCCCTCAGCATGCGGAGCCCACCTCTCAACAAGCCACGCGAAACTGCTCAACCACGGCCAGTATTGTCTATGCTAAAAGAAAATAAAATGGTTGGTTGCAATGTACGACCTAAACGTCGCGCTTTGCAGTAGGCATTATGATTTATCATTTTTACTTACACTGAATAAATGCTCTAAGGAAAGATTCATTCTCTTCTGATACATCTAAGTGTACTGTTTAGTGGCATTGTATTTTATACAACGTTTAAATAAATGAAATGGCTCACAAAGATCAGTCGTGATGCACTAAAAAGTTGCCAACTGATGTATTTTTAGGAATGTTTATGTGTAATTGTGCGACATTTTGTTTGCTTTTTTCAAAATTTTATATATATCCTAGCCTGTTTAATTAGGTTTTTTTACACGGCAGGCTGATTTCTATGCTTATGAACAGCTAATAGTGTTTTGTATTGGCGGCAAGACAGTTCGTACGAACAAAATAAGAGGATGTAATAAAAAAAGAGTTGCTATTGCTAACCGTGGCTGTTCAATGTCAGATTCATTTAAATTTCTCGATTGTTGTTGCGTACTATTATTCCGTTATTTACGACATTTCATTCACGTTTTAGACAACAGGACTCATGTATGTTGAATTTGTTCGGGAATGCAATCTTTCGAAAATGCGAGCGTTTCGGCGAACACCAATGGTGCTCCTCCTACGCCAGCCTTGGATAAAGCAGTACATGCTCCGAAATACCCGTAAAGAGGCGGTGAATACCGGTGCAGCAGTGAATCTAACATGGCAGTTTGTGTCATTTGGAATCGTCTTATAAGGCACAAGCGGACGCCGGACTTGCCGTATTATTACATCCTTTAGGCTCAACAGATGCTAGTAACTGCCCGTGTCCCTTTTAAAGATACTTGGAGTTATCTCTAAAGAAATAAATTCAGCTGTTTCGATCTTGTATACTATTTAGCGAAAACAGATCGTCACTAATAAATACCACAAAAATAAAAATAATTTTAACTGTAGTCTTATGTCTGTTGATGGGCTCTTCATTACTTTTAGCAGCCCCAATATTATGTCATATCCGCCCAAAAATATAGTCAATGAAACCATCTCCTGTATCAGCGTCTGATTTATAACCTTGTTTGAAAGTTAAACTATTTCTAGTCACGAAACGAGGTACGCAAAGGTTTACTGAGCTGAACCATTGTGACAGCAAAAAAAAAAAAGAATCTGCCTATACGGGACGCGAGGAAAGAACAGCACACACACTACGAAAGTAAATAGCTTGTTCCTTATTTTCTTGAACCTTATTATAATTACATATAAGACCAAATCATGAGGATTGTAAAGGGGAAGACAAAAACGCAAACGAAAAAGAGAAATGCAATCATTGCGCCGAGCGTAATATTGTAACAGTGCTCTGTCAAGATAATCAATTTCTTTAATGAACATCTTTTTTTTAAATTTTTATTGAACATAATTATGAAACAGTTATTTTGTCAAAATCACAAGAACATTACAGTCTAGTTAGGAACAAAACTGGTGGCAATGACTCTTCAAGAAGGAACAGTGCACGTATTTTGGTCAGCCAGACGGCAATACGGTCTAGTGCCTAAGAGAGAAAAAAAAAAGAGAAAAGAATAGAAACGGGTGGCGCAAACTATGTGCTGCGCTCGCTTTGCTGACCTTCAACCCGGGAGCGGCGGCAGCGAATCAACCGGACATCAGCGACGGTGAAGAAGTGGAAAACAGAAGGCCATTATATCACGTGTTCCAACGTGTCAGCGCCCATTTGCCGCTGCGGAAAAACGTCTATAGTGATGCTGACAATATTCTGTACATTTCGGGCGAATTGAGAGAGAGTGACATTGTTCTATTAACATTTATTTTACTGTTTACGGATTTGTGCAACGTGTTCGTGTAACCTTTTGCGGGGAATCTCATGTGTCCCTTCTCGGCAATATTCCTGCAGTCCCGCAGACGAGAACGCAAAACATCTACTTCTTTAGTTTCTGCAATACGACACTGTGAGCCGCAACCTAGAAGCAGTCGTAGTATTAGACCATCGGTCATTTAGGGGACCCCTTTTCTTCCATGTTTGTAAAAATAAGTAATAAAGTATCACCCATTAGCTATACTAAAGATGCATAGAAGAACGCAACCATAATTTGAAGAAATTGCGAAAACACAAATATATTGGGCTGATAAACATTCTAGGTGTTAAAAATACTGTCTGAATGCCGTATCTTTTGAAGCCTCGAATTACTGATGAGCGTATCTCATGTTCATCCTATTGTTTGTTTGTTGGCTTTGTTATGGTGGTATGTTAAGCAGTTGTGTACATATTCCTCGACATTTCAGTGCGATTTCACTTATTTCCAAGCCTGCATGAGTTTTTCAGCGTCGGTTTACGCTCTTGAGTGTCATTTACTCTGGTGTATGGTAGTAACATAATATTTTCCTCTAAAATAGGACAGTATCATCCGCTTCCTGATATTATTTTGAAAATATAACTGGGAAACAATGACGCTAATCAAGCAAAATCACAAGGGGCGAAACAAATCAGGTCGAGACGGCCATTTTGTTTTTATATGGTTTCTGTCTTGTTTTACATAAAAAGTAAATTATGCTTTCAAATAGGACTTTAATATATGAGCATGGGCTCCGAGCTTGAGAAATCGCTCTGTCTAGTCTTCTTCAAACTGGTTGAGAGGCTTTTGTGATTTTCATTGCATCACACAGCTGAGGGGTACTGAACACAGGCACAACCTAAAAAACCACAAGTTTTTGTTTAATAGAGTGTGCTTGACTTACCCATGGAGAATTTGAGTGTATTATATTCCTAAGCTAAACACGACAAAGTGAGGAGAGCTGGGATTACAGAAAAAATCAACCAGTCCTGAAGAACATACAAATGAAAATATAGTAAGGACACCTAACAACATATAGTTTTCGCATGTATTATTTTCACTTGTTTTCCTTTGCATCCCAGGAATGTGCCATTCCCAGCTGAAGCCCGGCTGCGAAAAGGCTGAGCTTCACGCCTGCGGTGAGGACTACATGGTGTACAGCAACAGCACAACAATGCCAGAGCCTGACGAGCCTGAGTTTGAGGCGATGTGCGAGTAAGTTTTTTTTTTGTTTTGTTTTTCGCATGACACTTAATTCAACAATGAGCTTCACGTTCGTTGAGCCCGCGATAACCAAGATAATCAAATCTGCAGGACATGATGCTAATATTGTTCATATACTAATTGCGCTGTCACGAATAAAGATAAGTTTTGACTATATAGTGGCCCTAATTATCATGTGGTGATCCTTAAACATAAGCAGTAGCTTTTTTTAATTGTATTCTATTCTTCAATTCATTCATGTTCAGTAACTTAACATCGCGTGCCGCTTAGTGACTAGGGGACTTATTTATATTGCTCCATATTTATTTTATTTTTTTCTTCTGAGTGGGTTAGGACAATCTGGTAACTCCGGAGGAAAACAAATAAAACCCACTTATGTCACTCGAAACACGGTAACCATGTTACATTAGCGCAAGTTTTCAACATTTGCATATATACAAACTCAGAGAGCATTAACAGTTAATTAGGCGCGGCTTATAGGGGTTGTATTTTCTTTTTCAGAATATGCGGATATTTTATAATTTTTTTGTAATCAAAAGGTCCTGCCATTTTCGCATATAACTCCATGAGGACGCGGAAATGTTTTGCTGCCACTGAAATAACATTGTTGCGACTAAATATAATAAAAACTAGTTATTTATCTTCTAAATTACTAACTAGATGGCAGTTCTTTATATTAGTGTCTTTGCATGACAATCAACGTCATAGATAATTTTCAAGTGCGGAGCACTTGAGAGGACAAGCTGTCATATGCTGTCGTCGTCCCTTGGTGTAGTGCAGGCAAAACCACACGTAACGTAGCCATCTATAGCGCTCACTCGGGCCAAAAGAGAAGTATTCTGCCTATTTTTGGTGAAGTTGTTGATGATGATTTTAACGCATAATTATAACGCATTATAGCCATTAGAAGCATGTTACACGTGCGCTCACTCCAAAGGTAAGCCCGTCTTCCCCTTCTTCTCAAAGTGTCTTGATATTGATGTTAGGAGCGGAGCACTTATTGTAACGAAAGCCTATAAAAAAAGCTAGGATAAACATGGAAGTCAGTGCGAAATTTAAAATTGAGAGAAAGAGGAAAAAATAGATAGTAAAATTTAAAATAGAAAACGAAAAGATAGAGAAAAATTTGGAAGTACAAATACGGGATACAAAAAAGAAAATTAGGAGAAAACCGAACAGGAACAATGAAGGGAGCGCCGCTCAGCGCTTTCTTCAGACTTTACATCCCTAGTAGGAAGCTTCGCATCTGCGCATACCTTTGCGAATTACTAAAGCTGCACCTATTTTTGGAAATTCAGAAGGTAATTTTTATGGCGTCATGGAAACAGATCTCTGTCTGCACACAGGAAACATAACCACACGCTATTACGTCCCATTGGATATTTTTTTTTGACAAGGAAGCGATGAAATATGAGTGAGGACGCGCCTGCTGTCTTCCTAATAGCCCTTTCCGAATAGTCCACCCACTGCCATTTGAAATGTGAAGCGAGTGCTGCAAGCAACGACAGGGTCATCACACATCCCCATTGTGAACAAGTCTGCCTGGCCCTCTTTGAGCGAAGAGGTCTTAGTGCCAATGAAAATTGTTCACTGTGATCAGTGCGAACAAATGGCAGAATAAATGTCCACGCGACTGCCCACACATCCTCTTTTTTTTTTCCTCTCTCAAACAACGCCATACACAAGAGGTGAAGTGGAAGGAGAAAGAAACCCGATGTTGTATAGTAAACAAAAGGTATATAAAAAAGGTGGAGAAAACGCGCCTCTGAGCACTTATAATATTTTAGAGAAGCTAATTTCCCAGCGTGTGAGCGACGACGCTTTTTAGGCGTATTTTGAGGAAGGTTTTCATTTCCTTGTGGAAATAAAGCAGGCTGTTGAAAGCTTGTGTTAGCAATGAAATCTTCGGGGGCTTGGGTGCAGGTTTCACGCGTTTCATTGTCAAATTATCACCAAATGAATAAAAATGTATGGCAAAGTTTTCAAGTATTAATATGTTCCATGTCAGATGTATAGCCCCCTACTCCCCCCTCCCCTCCAAAAAATAAACAAACCGGCAAGCGTACTTTCGTTCCACGCAGACGTGTTCTTCAACCAGACTTTTGGTTAGGGAAGAACAAGCTGAGTACTTCATTTGACAGCAAAGCTCTGGACAGCTTAAGTTCCGTGCATTGTTTGCGGCCGTGGGTTGACGCGAAATGTGCAACAGAAAACATGGCCGCTGCTGGAATCAGCGCATACTTTGATGGGGCATTTCACAATAGACAGTTTTCCGCAGCGACAAATGGGCGCTGCTACGTTTTAACACGTGATCTAATGGCCTTCTTTTCACTTCGCCTTCACCGTCATCGACGGCCAGCCGACAGTCCGCGCCCACGTAGTACACGCCGCCTATTTCTCGCCGTAGGCTTCAGGTCAACGTCCGCCACACGCCACATCACTGCCGCGCCGCCGAGAGGGCCGTGGTGCTTCTGTACGGTGGCACTATCTCTTTTTCCTTAGAAAAAGTAGCTGCGGAAATTCGTGTATAGGTCACGCAGTTGCCGTGTCTCAATAGTGTGATTTGATAGTTAGCGTGTGAGCGTCAATGGCCCTAGTGTTGCAGGAACATAGTGGAACGTTTTGGAACGACGAAAAGTCGACATTTTGAAATTCTTCTTTCCCTTTTCGGCTGTTCCGCTCTACAAAAATCACGCTGTGGCAAACTGTGTGCTTTTTGTCTCGATATTGATCTTATCAGTCGTTGCAATCAAACGTATAATACGTTGGCTTTTATCACCGCTGGTGAAAACGAAATTTATGGGAAAAATATGGTGATGCTGGTGACTTGTACGTCTTCATTAGAATCTCTTGCTAACCTGCACAAAATATATCATGTTGAAATAAAATTTGAAAATGCACCTTGTGTACACAGAGGTTATAGCAGCTTATAAACAGCAAAGAGGGGGAATGAACCTTGATTCCTTCCTCCCGCTCCCCGAAAGAAGATTCTAGGCCGTGGTGCTGTTGTGGTTTTCAGTCAATGCTCGTGCGATAACACTAGCTCAAAATGTGGTTTACAGTACAGCACCGGCCTCTCGAGGTGTCTTTTTCCCCATCAACAAGGGCCATTCGCTAAGGCAGTGCTTCCAACCTTATTTTTTCTCTCCATATAGCGCGCCAATTTTTGAGAACTTTTCTGATTGTTACAGATATTTCGTTCTGTATCTAGTCATGTTTATTCTGGGCCTTATGCGAGCACCAGCAATTACGTTGAAAGGTTAGATCACTGCTGTCTTAAGACGATAGGTTCTACCGGTAATCAGATTAGTGCCGGCCGACGACTACGATTGCCGCTAAAAAAAGGCGGAAAGGTAAAACTTGTGGTGTGGAGTGCACGATAACTGTCTCTGGTGTGAGGACACCTGAAGCGATACGCTCACGAGGGAACTGGGACTGAACGGACAGTGAGAGTGAGGAAAGGAAAGTAAGGTAAAAAACGGGGGGGGGGGGGGGTTACAACAAGAAGGAGGAAAAACACTCGCGTGATGAAAAGAAAACACGATACAATGTGGCGAGCGACTTATAAAAGTCGGTCGGTCAGCTGTTGTCCCCAAGAAAGTCGAGTAAGGCCGCAAGGGCAGAGCGGCGATGGTCTTCGCAGCCGGTGGGATGTAGGATGTCCTGTAGGACCGCACATGGCAGTCCGACGAGGTGGTATTTCTTGACGATCTGCTGGCGCGCATTGCCGAGAGCAGGACACTCACACAAGAGGTGGAACAATGTTTCCACCGCGCCACAATCAGTGCAGTTCAGTGAGATCGCGCCACGCCGATGATCCGCGCAGAGACACAGTTAACAGGACCCAGGGGCGACAGCCTCGTGGAGAACGTTGGGTTCCCGGGCGTAACCGTCGAGATGCAACTTGATCACTACATATAGTCGGGTAGCAAGAGGGCCCTGCTTGGCACCCTGCTACCTCCACCGGTGCTTAATTAAAGTTCACTTCTCTCTCTCTTTCCTTTCGTTCTGCTGGCCTCACGGAGCCGATCTTCAGGGGGCAGGTGAGCACCGGGCGAATGTAAGCTGCCGGGGGAGGGAGTGTCACGGGTGGCCAGTGAGGATCGCCGGAGTGCCGTTGCGTGTGCTAGTGTAACGATAGAAGAAGGCGTTGTCCGGGCAAGTTCGGACACACGTCTCCGTGCAGGAAAAAAGACGCACGGGTCGCACCAGCCGAAAGGCCTGGCAGTGAGAACACGGTGGCCATATTCCCCGCGCTCTAGCCGCACGCAATCAGCACTCGCATGAGCTGGGGAATGAGATGCCAAAAGTGAGGAGGTACTCTCAATTCTTGCAATCTTTAGAACTATTTAAACGTACAAAGTGAAATGTTCCCATGAGTAAACGCAGTCTACTTCAGAACGCCCGTTGTTCATCCCGTAACCGATAATTTCATGTGAATGAGGACCATGATGCGTGTGTATTGTATTAAGATTAAACACGAACTACCCATCTTCTACTGTTTTTATTTTATACAGCATAAATGTTTAGTAAAGGGCAATTTCAGTGACTAGCTTTTAAAACTAGACATTGTGCTATCTGGCTTTACTGTTTTTTTTTGTTCTTTTCCAGGTTGTTCCGTGAACAAATTGCCTGCACACTCAACTTTGCACGGCGATGCCTGCAAGATGGAATCCCACGCGTCGTGGCTTTGGTAGGCATGGAGGCAGCTGGGGATGACTTCGAAGCGGCTTGCACGGAAGGCAGTCACGAACACGAAAGTAAACCTGCAGTTTACTCTCTAGTGACAAAAATAATATGTCTAAACTTTTTGTTATAAGTGAACTCAAGCGTGTTGTGTAATCAACAGGATGTGTTAATTACAGATTCACCTAAAGAGAGAGGGTGAACAATTTAGAAAAAAAGCTTTACATCAAGCAGAATCAGAATAACCTAATTCATGTCAATATGCGGTGATAATTACACGATATGTGTACACGGAAGGAGGACCCGCAGTTAGCACCTGAAATGAAAACTTCTTTGCACGACGATAAGTTGGTTTACATTTATTTAGCTTCAATTCACATGTCATTTACCTTTAAGTCACGTTATGCTTATCATTTGTTATTCGTTTACATCACCTTAATCCACATTTGTTTCACCTAATGCCCATATTGCATATTTCCAAACAGGCTGGCATATCCTTATTACATGAAGTGCTCTCTCCCAACCTCCCCTTCAAGTTTCCAGCATCAGAACATTTAATGCACTAGCCCTGAGTTCGTGCCACCAGACTTTGGCTCTATTCGTGTTCACCTCACCGGATGCCGGATTTTTAAAATACGAAGCATTTTAGCTAACTTCGGTGACTTTGAGCATATCTATCTATCTATCTATCTATCTATCTATCTATCTATCTATCTATCTATCTATCTATCTATCTATCTATCTATCTATCTATCTATCTATCTATCTATCTATCTATCTATCTATCTATCTATCTATCTATCTATCTATCTATCTATCTATCTATCTATCTATCTATCTATCTATATGTAGCTTCCTACGTCTCAGTGCTCTTACGATCACGCCTTTAACTTGAGGTGAACCAAAATTAGTATGGGAGGATAAAATGGTGTGACGAAGACGACTCACTAGTCGTGATAGGAAGAATGTAACAATTGTGTCGCCTACGTCGTCAACCCCCCCCCCCCCCCCTCCAAAAAAAAAAAAAGACCAGTCTTGTGGAACGCGCAGCACAGTGGCAGCGAAAGCTTGAAGAGCGGGACCAATAACTACGTTGGTAGAACATAAGCTCCATGGTTTGTTCACATCAAATAATTCAGGAAATTAAAACCCATTCATAGATATCTCTCTACTCATGGTTTAGGAGGAGGTAGGTTACTATATTTCATGCTTTTTCGTTTAGCAGTAAAGCAACTTTCTGCAAATTTTATTTAGCAAGGTTTAAAATAGTTATCTGCACTTTGTTCATCTTGCTAAATAAAATACCTTCTTATGAACCGGTATTACTCACACTTTAACGCTGCTTACATGAGAATGTATAACTGGACTTCATAACAATCGGTGATTATCCTTATACTCGGAGGTATTCAAAAGCAATAAAGAACTCTATTCACCACTGACCAAAATATGTAGGACTGAGCTATGACAAACTGAACCTCAGGAGCGATAATGCTTGCATTTTGTATCAAAATATATCTCTACTTATACAAAGCACGTGCGCTGGGTAACGTATGCTATTTACGTGGTGTAAAAAATGATAAGAGTGCCCATGTATAGTTATTTTTTTCTGATAGAGTGTAAACTTTTGACATAATACAGCGTCCCAGAGGAAATACGTGTGTTGTTAGCAGCACTTCACGTTATAAACTGTATTTATCTTGTTGCGATGAATGGAGTAAAAAAATAAAGAAGCCTAAAACACGCGGAAGGCAAAATACTTCTCAGCGTCCGGTAAAATACTTATTTTTATATTTGGAGCCTTCAGATGAGGCACTTTACCGTTTAATGAAGTTGCAAATAAAAAAGGAACAAACGTAAATAAAATCGCCACTGTAAGCAAAATACAGCGCTGGCAATGCTTTTTTCCTGGTGTATTAAGAGCCTATCTGGATAGATAGGTGTATAACACAAATATATGTTCATTGCCACTCTTTTGTCACATACGTTGTTCTGTGCATCCGCAGTGTTGAGGAACAGCGTTCAGTGCATGAACGCCGTCGGAACCAGGCTGAACCGCTGCTTTGATGGCCTTCGCGATGGCTTGGGAGAAAGCCTTGCTTCCACAGAAGGAATAAGGACCATCCACTACACGTGCTGGTAGGTTGCTTAATGGGGCTTATCCCTCACCTCAAGCGCTTTGTTGGGTTCTTTCTAAGTGACTTGGTTGCTTTGCTAAGGCGCTGTCATATTCAATACGTTGAGTCATTGGGCATGGTTGCATGACTTTTTATGAGGTTGTGTGCTTTTTTAATATGGAATGAAACAATAGTGTTGTGGTGGTTGATTCTGTCTGCAATAAGACCATTTTTTTCTTGTTTTACATCAAATTATAGCAATGCGTTGGGCCCCGCAATAAAATTGTGTATCAATTAAACCAACTTTGCTTGAGGCAAATGATCATTTTCGTGTCATAGCTTAAAAAACATCGAACATATTCGTCAGCAATTCTAATCGTCAACGGCCTCTGACAAAATAAGTTTACTCAAAAACAGAAACGCATTACGAGCTTTTTTTTTTACTTCTGTACTCCTCCGAGGTAATTGTAAAGTTTAATCTAAGAAAATTACACTCATGTGCGCACTTTTTGACAAATATCTAGGGAATAAAATTAGATTTACGCGTCAACAACATAATAATGTGATGGATTTCAAAACGGTCTGCATACCGTAAGAGCATGTTTATGCTTTTTTGATAGTAGCATTTCACTGCTCGTGGGTTCTCTGATAGCTGATGGGTTCTCTAATAAGACACGAAGACTTTTCATAAGCCTCTGTGATTTTTTCCTTTGGAAGTGCTTATCTATGGCATATTCTATGTATTACCGAAACAAATAAGAACGTATGGTTGAATTTTTCTAATAATCTACAAAGTAACGAGCGGACAAAGTGCTACATTCCAGAGGAATCTGCCTGCTTTCAAGTGAAGCTTTGTTTCAGTAATAGAAGAAGAAGTCGCAGCTTTCCCGCAAAGGTGAAGCAATGAACGCGATAGCAACAAATTGGAAGGTCACACGAAGAATGGGAAGCAGATTGAAACGTGCCCCACGTTTCTCACGCACAAATGACGCACGAAACATACTCAGAGGTACAGATGAACTCGAATACGCGTCTCAATTGTTACTTCGCTGTATCTGAAAACCGCTCCCTTTTCGCAAAAGGAGACAATAGCGCGTCCAGCTATTTCTGCCTTCTGCGTCGTGTGACAGCGGCGTAAATAGGGGAAACTGAAGTCCTTTACATTCGTGGCAATTTACAAAGCAACACTAGCGTCCACTGAGGCCTTTTTCGTAGCGCGCGAACTCTTTCTTCTGCTCTTCTTTTCATCGTCACTCTGGCTGGTTATCCAACAAGCACTTCGTAGCCGTTTGGTTACGCATCCAACTAGCAGAGAGCGATTCGTAGCCATTTTTCTGAGTTTTCAATACGCAAACAAACCTAATATTTAGCTCATATCTGTGATTCGCCCTCGTTAGTTGCACCTGGTTGCACAGCAAAGGGAGTCGCATTTTGCACTCAGCAAAATGCTCCGTCAGGTGACAATACATGTCTACAAAACCTAGATCGTGACGTCATATTGTGGCGTTTGTGACGTCTGCGCACTCGTGTGTGCAGTTTTTTTACTATTGCTGCCCAGATAAAATTTTATGCTTTATAGAGTTGATGTAGAGGACACCGAATTCTAGTCGTGTACACCACGCGTAGCGACGAGAGATTAGGCCGTCGAACGTGAGTTGGAGGCTTCTAAGCTTCGTTTCAACGTGCATGATTGATGCTAAGGTGATATCACTGTCTCCTTTTGCATCTGGGCGACTCCTGGCTTGTGTAAGGTATAACGCAAGTCGAACATTTATGATGTATCTGCCTACCCATTGGGCAACACTTTACCAAAACAGAATTGTCTCAAGGAAGCCGGGTTAAAGCAGATGGCTGTTGTAATATTATAAGGGTGTTGCTTCCATGCTGATGATTTTCATGACTGCATACATCTGTGTGAAAGAAGCACATGCTAGTACATGCCGTTGATTTCTTGATCATTGTTTCTTAAATATTGGCGTTGTTGTTTGCGGTCTTCTGCTTTTCACCTTCTTGATTACCACATCTCAACAGAAGGAAACGGCGAGAGAAATGGCATTTGTGGAGGTAATTATTAAAATAATCTGAAAGCACTAAGGAGAATATACCGGGTACTGCATAACGTTAATTAATTTGGCTGGAAGCTCTGAAGGGCGTTCGACCCATTAAAAATATGCATATTTTGGGTTAAAGCATCAGCTTCCATTCCCAAAGACATTCATGGGAAAACTTCTTAACAACATTCAGCAGGTGTACACTCATGCAATACAAGAAAGAGAAAGCCTCGATGGACTCAGAAAAAATAATTGAGCCTCAACAAGCAAGCATATGAGCCTTTCAATAAATAAACACTATGTCTGCCTCAAGCAAGCGCTTTTGCCATTGTATGCATATTTAAAAGGCCTGCCGACTTTCGTAGGGCAGCCACTACGCCTCTATACGCGCACTTCCTTGATGAGGTGTCCGATAATAATGATGATAGTGTCCGATAATAAATGATGTCACAGCTCTTTGTAATGAGCTAGAAGCTTTACGACGCCCACTGGTTCGGTAATTCTTATAGTGTGACACTTGGGGTGTCTCTCAGCTTCATCCAAGCAATTCTGCGTCTGCTAAACCCAACCCACACCTATGCCTTAGAACGCACCAGCGTATGGCGTCCAGACTATAATGCCACCTAGATCGCTAGAGTAAGATTTCTACTAGACCCTTATTTTTCAGCACAACGCTTTAGAAGTTCGTGCTATGTTTTCCAAGGTAAGAATCTTATGAGGCACTTCACCCTTCTCATTATGAGCAATTTGTAGCGCCACTACTTATTTGGCGGTGCATATTAATGCCGTAAGAGCCCATTCTATACTCCGAATATAATATGTTTTTCTATTAATATGTTTTTAGCACGTACAACAAGTTTTTGGACTGCATAGAGCGCTCTGTTGATGGGTGCGAACCAGGCTCCAAGGCAAAAGAATACCTGAATACCATCATGGATCGTATTTATGGACAAATGTTGGGCCTAGTGTGTGGACAATATACCCGTGGTTCAACACACTGCCTGGACTTACCGAAGCTTCCACCGTATATGGGCCCAAAACAGAACCTCATCGATTTGCTCATTGAAATATCGAATGCTTTCAGGAACGTTAACAACTAGAGAGTATGTCCATGGGCATTAAAGTGTTGCTCTAAAATTTGTGCCACTTCTGTGTGTCTCATTGAATTATTTTATTGTACATTTTTTAAGCAATAAATGAGAAGGAGTCCACGTGGACACCCAGTGACACAAAATTTTCTCGATCTTTCTTCTTTTGGTCTTTTAGAGTTAAGGCAAACTAAACGTTTTCTGCTTAGGGATCCTACTTGTTACTTCGGCATTTTCTAACTAGGTGTGTAGATAACATTTGCATCCTAAATTTTTGAGAACGTCCGCTGCAGTTATTTATTTTAGATAAAAATTGAACCACACTGCACGACCAAATATTTGCACCCTGAATAGTGTGAGGTGTGACAACAACTTGGGTATTCGTAAACAGGCAGCTTATAATAAGTTTTTCTTACCGTTTTAGCTTCAGCAAGCAAGTACATCAGTCTATCACTAAGTTGGTCCTATGTCTGCCTCTTGCGAGCGCTTCTGCAATCGTTTGTATTTTTCAAAGGCCTGGAGACAAACCCTTTTTGTGAAATAAGGAGGATTTACAGATTGATAAATTTATCCGCGGGTTTTTTTTTTCTCGGTATCACAACATTATCCTACAGACACGCTCTATATCCGAAGCTTTGCCCTATTCAGCCATCAGCTGTGCAGTTGCAACAGGTCGTTCATATACAGGAACAAAAATGCAAATTATATGGAAACTATCATTAGTGTATGTGCTGTCATTTTTATGGAAGTCAAACGAGAATGCTTTCTGGCAGCCTAAAACCATGTTTGACAGCGCTAGCGTGAACTCTGGCTCAAAAAGGTGGTAGACACACGCGCTGTGCGCTCCTAATCTTGTATACTGATATGCTCTTGCTTTTAGTTTGCCTAAGACACAGGTAGACGACTATTACAAGTGAGGCCCGAATGAACACGCTCGTGACAATCGAGCAATTTAACCCGCTTTCCGTGTGGCATCACCATGACGGTGAGTACGCGAGAGAGAAAAGTTTCATGAATGAACCTCGCGGACATTTTGATGTTGTCCTTCGTTTGTGTTGCCCCACCGCTCTTTCAGCTCATTATGGTCTTTCAGCCTGAGTATGACTGGAAGTTGCACGCGAACAAACCGTAGCGACGCGTAGCACGCGCTAGAGATAAATGAACCCACCGTCAGTACGGATGAGAAAATGTGTTTATCAAAGCGGGTGCCTCGACCTTTGGTTAGAGTTGCGTGATGCAAGCATCCCGATGGCTGATTTGATGCAGTGCAATAATATAATTTTAAGACTTCCCAATATCGCTGCTTCGCATCTGTGTAAGAAAACAAAGTGTTGACAGAAATAGTAGTGCCTAAATGCGACTGCTCATTGGGTTCAGTTTTGTATTGACAGGGGTGAAATGCGGCAAAACTATTTGGCACACGTGCCATCCGCCACATGGGTTAAATTGTTGCCGCAGGAAGTCCTTACAAATCATGTGCGATCTTCAAACTTGCTGACCGTTGAAGCGCACCTCTTGTGGTTTTCAGACGCGAGTTTATGCCTTATATAACAAGGAACAGCATCTTGTATTCCGAGCATGATTCCCAATTCCACACATGCATAATTTCCACACACTCTGTGAGACATTGAAAGTCCACGAGTCAAAGTTTATTGCATAATTATTGCGAGGTGTTTCCCTTGCTCAACATGATCTTGTGTTACATGTCGCGCGACTCATCCGGCATTCTTGTCTGGCGAGTTAAGGCTCGCGAGTACTCTTCGTTTGTAAACGGCTTCTTAAAAGACAGAAACCTTAGGCAGCCTAATTTTCCGTTACGTAAAGCAAAATGAAATTTGTCCTGCTATGGTTTCCCTAAAATCTCCAACAAATGTTTATATGTTCACCGGACATGAAGTAGACGTGATATAATTGCCAGCCAGCTTATAAAGTGTTTTAACATGACTGCACTTCAGAGAAAAGTCGAGCTGAGGCTGCGTGTTTATAGTGTGCAGCGGTACCACAAAAAAGAAAGCCCTTAAAAGAAGCCGCAATATGCACAATTCTGAGCTGTGAGATTGCAATCGTTATCGAAGTGGAAGAGTAGTAGTTCAAATGCACGCTTTCTTAAGATAGGGTTCGTTGGTATTGTCTGTGATTGCTAATGACCTCTAACCTCATGGTGAAGTTGACTGATGTCGGGTAATGGTGGATATCAGCTACTATAACCGTAACACAGCTTTCATTCAATCTCCGTACAAAGTTTGAGTTCTATACCGCTCGTACCAGCAGCGATTCGTCGTCAGAACTCGCATGGCCAGTGTTGCCTCAACTAACGACGCCATTATCAACGATGGCCCTCGTGGGAGCGTTTCGCTAGACGGGTCCTAAACCAAACTTTTACACGCCTGACAGATTGAGCGACCGCCATTATTCACGATTGGAGGGATATAACAACGCGCAGTGTTGAGGCATCGATAACACAGCCCGTGTTTGGCCGATGCACGCCCCGCGAACTTTACGACCATTAGAACTCATTTATTGAACAGGTTTCGCAAAATAACTCCTTATAGTATTTTTTCTAGCGCTAACGTTTTTATAAGTTTCATATTTTATTGTACCAGTGCCTGCACAAGTAGACAAAGCAAGTAAAGGCCACAGTTTCTCTTATCTGGTTGAGGTGGTCATTTTCGCGAGAGCCTACACTGCAAACACGTTTTAGCCTTTTAGAGAGTTTTTGGATTGTGTTCCAGCCTGAATCCGAAAGGTAATAAGTGAAACGCCCTTTAAAATGAGATTTTGATTTTCAATAAAACCATTGTTTGTGGTGTTTTTGTAGGGTCTCTGGGGAGTTTTGTTTTAATCGTTTGGACACCAGCACTGCGAGGTGACTCTTAGTGTTTTTGTAAAGCTTCTGGTGAGTTTCTTTTTCCCCTTTTGAACAACACGCTGAAGCGAAAGCCGTCTATTTCGAATCTTTTTAGTGGTGAGCCTGCTTTATTACACTCATTCGTTGACAAATATGGCTAGTATTTGATTTAGAATTCAGTAGTGAAGCTTCGCTAATTGTTGATTTTATTGTTAAGTGGGATTTAACGTCCAAAAACCACCACATGATTATGAGAGACACTGTAGTGAAGGACTCCGGAAATTTCGACCACCTGGGGTTCTTTACCGTGCACTGCAATTTGAGCATACGGGCCTACAACAATTCTGCCTCCATCAGAAATGCAGCCGCTGCAGCTGTGATTCAATCTCGCGTCATGCGGGTCAGCAGCCAAGTACCTTAGCCACTAGACCACCACTCCGGGGCTTCGCTAATTGTTTATTGCCGATAAAAATAGCTTCGTTTTTTAGATACATAGCCGGTTTGTGTTTGTAGAAGGATTAACAAGGTTTGTTTACGAAGTAAATGGGATCAAACGAGGGCATTTCAGAGGTAACAGTGTTTTCATTTAACTCAACACAGGGGCTTGATTGGAGCACAGCGGATGTTTTTCTGCTTTTTTGAGAGCCTTAAAAACACTATTTTAGACGCAGCCGAGAACCAAAAGTATTCCAGGCGTGAAATTATTGTTTCGGAGACATTTATTGTTATTGTTCATCGCACGGGCATAATGAAAGATAATAATAATAATAATAATAATAATAATAATAATAATAATAATAATAATAATAATAATAATAATAATAATAATAATAATAATAATAATAATGTTTATTTTTCATCAAGTTTGGTGAAGAACAGCTGCAGGTAAAAGCTGCTCTCAAAAGAGGCAGCTTGACAAAGGCCCACAGCTACCTTTTAGCACGACAGCAGTGGCAAACAATTAGCAATGTGAAGTAAAAAACAATAACCAAAACACCAAATAGATGCATAAATAAAAAATAAATAAACATATAAAAATCAAGTTCCAAATCCAAAAATAAAAATAGCAACCATAATACTACAGCAACTGCAAAGAAATCTTAAAAACTAAACATGTGTATATCGCGCAATTGAATCTGTGTACAATGCAAAAATTCTATGCCAGCTTTCACATATTTATTAGGTAACGTAGGAACTATGTAGGATAACTTATCTGTGGACTAGTTTGTTCTCGAAGTTTTTATTTGCCATGTTTCTTTATTTCATGTTTCAAACAATGTACTATTTGGCTGCAGTTTTGAGAGGTCATACAAAAACGTCGACTTTCTTTCTATTCACGCCTGATTGCCAATGCTAACTTAAAATTGTAGAGACGATGTACGGGTAGTATTCCAGCCTGTTGAAACAATTTGCTTGTGTGAACATCATACGGCAAGTTAAAAATGATTCTAATATACTTCTTTTGCTTCAGATACAGTTTTTGCAAGTTCGCCTAAGTTGTAGTCCCCACCGCATTCACGCACATCCACGCATTCACGCACAAAGATGCCATTTGCATACAAGTTCTCAAAGGACAGGAATCGAACTTGGGACCACACGCACTCAATGCAAACACGATAACCACTACACCGCAGCACCACCACTACCTTGCCTGGTTTACCACGGGAATTTATATGTACAAAGCGGCTACTAAAGCGTCGGCCACACTTCAAACTTTTGTTCTCATAGCAGCGGCATGTGTCAGCAATCGTACAAGGCCACTGCATAAACTGAAGGGTGTCATGTAGGCCACGGTGAACACCTTCGACTTCGAACTATTTGGCCCATCGTGTCAATCGTGTCATGCCGCTAGACAAATGGTAAACGTGTGCCCACTTGAGCACTTCTCCATACATCCACAGTGCTTCAATCGCGTGAAATTCGTAGATACCAGCGTGACAATCGGTATCTTCAGATGGCCGAACATATGTGCTTTCCATGCGCGTATGCTGTGGAGCTATTTTCCGCATTTCAGCCTCGACCTGCACGCGTCCCATGGCAGCAGCGTGTTCTGAGATATTCGAGCCTGCCTGCGCTTGGATATTAGATATATGTCTGAGACGGCCGCTGCACAGAATCCTCGGAGACGAGGACGAAACACTGAGCGACACATCTTTTATCATTTCAAGACTTTGCCGCGACTATGAGAAGCCAGCGCGAGCGTGCCATCCTCCATCATACGCGTCTGACACAGGCGTGTTCACTACTACCACCGTTTCCCATACCATATAAGAAATAAAAATAGACGCTACACACGGAGATGCTCATAAGCGTGTGCAGGATTCCTATTCAGCCATACAGGGGAGGGGCGAAAATTTGTCGCAGCGCCCACGCTCCCTAATGAGTCAATGTACGGAGCAGACTCCGCAGCCCCTCTCCCTAGGCGATACAAGGAAACTAACGCGCCTACACCAAATGCATTTACTGCGCGCGTACTGTTGCGAGCCAAACGCATGGGCAGCAGTGCTTGCCTTCTGAGCCGCTGAAGCATAATCTGTATCCGCAATAAGCACTTATTTGCAACTCGTATTTTAGAGCGGCACTCAGGGGCTCTCTAACGCAAACTCAATATTTAGTTGATTTAGCACTCGTTGACCCTACACAATCTTACTCATCAACTTTTATTCCTAAATATTACACAATTAGATTGAAGGAAATGCCTGAGGCATGCCCCAATGTCAAGCATAACCACCACAAATTAGCAGTTGACAGGTCTACCGCTAAATAATGAAGCTAATTCACAAGCACTTTTCCTTATGAACGACTATGTGTTCTTGGCAATCCTGTTGCACAGATGATGTAGCACGAATCAAAAACAAGTGCAGAGTTAGTATTCCTCTATTTAAGCAGCTGTTCTTTCTTAAACATTGTTTTCATCGCGAGTATACAATATGCACAGAATAAGACAGGTTGGCTTCTTTGTCATTCATAATTTTGTTAACACAACACAGAAACCCCGAGGAGCTCAGCAAATAGACACAAAAGTGAAAAATCCTACATATTGTAGCACTGTGTCGTCACCTGAATATCATGTTAAACTTTATTTGTGTAACACGTCACTTCAGATATGATACCATCGATGAAGCACCCACTAATGTGTGCATGAACAGAGCGAAAACTTTCTGCCTGTTGCCTATCACCTATATGTCTTCCTCAATAATTCTGAAGAGTAAAACATGTGCTCTACTTGCTTGGTAATAAAAGCACAAGCCATAACATTCAGCCTGAAGCATTTCAGCAATTCTAATTGCATATATCAAATGAATAAATATAGAGCATTTGAAATATTTTTGGAACCATAACAACATCAGTTGTCATGTCAGTGTAAGCATATGTATATTTACATATTTGCACATATTACCTATACTGATACAAAAGACTACAAACATACACAGCACGGCCAAAGAACCTTTTAATATTTAGCGCAGTGAAGCAAGATGAAACTACAGCAAAAAATATCATCATAACACAAATTAACATGGGCACTTCATAGTGCACAATCCAAACATTATAAACACAATCCAAAGAAATGGGATGGAGAAGAAACTTGGTGTCAGTCTACACATAGTTAGCAAATTAGTAAAATAGGGTTGCCATTACTTTCACGAAATATTCAACCGTCCACGTAGGCATGCTGTAGCCTTATTGCATTAGTTAGGCCTATGGCATCAAAACTTGTGTGATATGATCATAAGTTCCGTTTTTTGCTTAAAGTCTAAATGAGACCTGTTGAGTTCGGTGTACATCCACTTACCAAAACTTGTAAAAGTGTTCAGTCGTGACAACAATATAACAAAATTACATTCATATATGGCTTCACATGTTTACTCACACATATCTAAAAAATAACATAATTTTCCGGAATTACCTATGCTTGGAAACTTGTCAACATTGTCACACAGCTGTAATACACCGATGATTTATTTGTACATAGTTAGTACAGATACCTTTAAAATATTTCTATTTCAGCCAATGTCTTCTGCAACCTAAGAAGTTCGTCATTTTTAATTCCGCACTTCTAGGCTAATGCATAATTACCATATTAATATAATCGAGGTACCTGGGCTGCATAGTCAACTTGAACTTAAGCAATCACAGACCTAAAATATAAAACGTTCTATATATAGCAAATAGTGGTCAGCATATTGTGTTCTAGAGCTTGGTATGCCATGAGGTTTAAACTAATTTGACCACAAATGTATACAGACCATAAAGCAGTTAAGACTTCAGTTGATAGCTAAAATATGCGATAACAAACCAACATAAAAATAGATATGAAGGAAACAGTGCAACGCAGTACTATGAGATGACTTTTACCGCATATATGGGTATTTTAGTCACGTTTGCACTCATTCAGTGACTGCATTATACTTTCCTCTTGTAATTTTTTCGTACTATGTGTGTGTATCTTTTTGTGGTTGGCATGTCACTTCCCTTTATAAAAGCGCATTGTCCTGTACGTTTTATTCTCATTTCACTATGATATAGACCTGTTTTCCGCTTTTTCTTTAAGTCTTATTGCGCATCAACTTGCCCAAATGTCCATCTTAAAAATAAGTGTACTGTATAAAGCCGGTTTGAGCTAGTGTCATTTCTAACAGTGTGAACTTTTCAAGTATGAGAACGCTATTGGACAGTTTCCATGCAGTACTACGCATAACACTCTGCGTGCATAACAAAACACAGTGAGAGTATTATCCAAAATGTTGTAAGATGCACGAGATGTTTGAGTTAGTGTACAGTGACGCATAGGGGAGTGTTCCTACAATAATCTGTCTAGTACACGAACAGGTGGGTGAGCAACTTGCCGCTTTCCCATAACTGTCTTCCCGAAAAGGATACAAAATAGTCAACCAAGCTTTTTGTATGTGTAGCGCCCTCGTTCGGGCGGCGCGCAAACCGGAGAGCGCGCGATGGCGACAGAAGAAAATAAAGAAGGCGCTAGGCCGTGGCACGTGAAGCCACGGCTCGCGTTCCTGGCTGGCATCGGTTATCGTTCAGGCGTGTCTTTCTTTCGCTCCTGTGGCATAAGCCTACAAGTGGTGACCTCGGACGAAGACAATGAGTGACTCGAATGCACCCTCAACCGAACAAGCCTCACGTCCGCAGGACGTCTCGGCCGTGCAACTGCGTCTCCCATCTTTCTGGCCACAGGACCCGCAAGTTTGGTTTCATCAGGTCGAGGCGCAATTCTCCCTGTACCGCATCGCCTCGGAAACGACACGCTACTACCACGTAGCCTCCGTCCTTCCTCTTGACGTTGCCAGCGAGCTCTCCGACGTCCTCTCCAACCCCTCGGACACTACGCCATATCAGCACCTTAAAACCAAGGTGCTGGAACGATTCATGCCTTCGGAACGCATCCGCCTACAGCAGCTCTTTGCAGAGGGGGACCTTGGCGACAGGCGCCCCTCCCAACTACTGCGCCGAATGCGACAGCTTCTTGGGAAACACGACGTCTCTGCCCACTCGGCGTTGCTTCGCGAGCTCTTCCTCCAACGCCTTTCTCAGCCAATCCGCCTCGTCCTCGCGGCGGCCGGCGACGTCAATCTCGACCGCCTGGCGGAGCTCGCCGATCAGGTTCATGAAGCGACCTCCCCATCTGTCAACGCTGTCTTACCACCAGCAGACACAGCGATTTCGCGCCTTGAGGCCCGCATCGACGAACTCGCCGCCTCCATTGCCGCACTCCGGAGCCCCCTGCAGGCGACTCGTTCGCCTCGTTCCGGTCGTCGAGCTCTTCCACGCACACGAGATGCTCGGAGTCCCAGCCCTCCACCCCTCTGCTGGTACCATCGGCGTTTCCGACACCGAGCCACGAAGTGTACACCCCCATGTTCGTGGCAGGGAAACGCCTGCCGGGATCACTGACGGCGGCGTGTGATCTCCCTTCTCGTCCCAGCCGCCTTTTCATGGTCACGGACCAGCTATCGGGCACCAGGTTCCTTATAGATACGGGCGCGGAAATTAGCGTTGTGCCCCCGACTGAGGCTGATCGTTCAAAGTCACAGGGGCAAGTGCTTCGTGCTGCCAACGCCTCGTCTATAGCAACGTATGGGCTCCGATCTCTCACCCTCGACTTCGGCCTTCGCTGCATTTTCCGGTGGGTTTTCGTCATCGCAGACGTGGTTCAACCGATCATCGGCTCGGACTTCCTCTCATACTTCGATTTGGACGTCAGCATGCGGCGGCGCCGCCTCATAGATGGTAAGACTCGTCTCTCCATCTCGGGAGTCCTGTCCGACATCGCTCCAATGGCCATCCGCATGCTGATACCTTCCTCACCGTTCGAAAAAATCTTGGCGAGTTTCCCGGAGTTAACTAAACCGTGCAACCTCACTCAGCCGCCTAAACATACGGTGACACACCACATCGTCACCCGGGGTCCACCGGCAGCCGCTCGACCACGCCGCCTGTGCGGAGACCGCCTAGCTATTGCTAAACGGGAGTTTGACCACATGCTGCAGCTCGGCATTATCCGCCCGTCGTCAAGCGCTTGGGCTTCCCCGCTGCATTTGGTGCCAAAGCGTGATCCTGGTGACTGGCGTCCTTGTGGGGACTATCGAGCGTTGAACGCCAAGACTGTCCACGACAGCTATCCTCTACCTCACATCCAGGATTTTACATCGCGCCTCGACGGCTGCACAATTTTCAGCAAAGTGGACCTTGTTAAGGCGTACCACCAGATTCCTGTCGAGCCCGCCGACATACCTAAGACCGCCATCACGACGCCCTTTAGGTTGTTTGAATACGTGCGGATGCCTTTTGGACTCCGCAATTCGTCTCAAACTTTCCAGCGGTTCATTTCTGAGGTCACACGGGGTCTTCCTACTGTGTTTGCGTACCTTGACGATGTCCTCATCGCCAGCCGCACACCTGAAGATCATGAGCACCATCTACGCACTCTGTTCCAACGTCTTCAGCAGTACGGCCTCGTTGTGAACGCCTCTAAGTGTACTTTCGGCGCATCTGAGCTCGAGTTCTTGGGCCATCACATATCATCCAAAGGAATACGCCCTCTCCGGTCCCACGTTAAAACAATTCAGGATTATCCTCAGCCTACAACACTGCGCCAATTACGCCAATTCCTGGGGCTTGTGAATTTTTCCAGGCGCTTCATACCACACTGTGCCGAACTGCTACGACCGCTCACCGACCTCCTTCGGTCGACCGCCGGCCCGTCCTCCGCCATTCCTTGGTCGTCAGAGGCCCAGGCCGCCTTTGCTGCTGCTAAGCAAGCGGTCGCTAACGCCGCGCTTCTTATTCATCCACGCAGCAACGCCCCTACTCGGTTGATGGTGGACGCATCCAGCGTGGCCGTCGGAGCCGTCTTACAGCAGTGCATTAACTCCGAGTGGAGACCCTTGTCGTTTTACTCTCGGAAGCTACTTCCTGCTGAGACCCGCTACAGCGTCTTTGGCCGGGAACTACTAGCCATCTACGCTGCAATACAGCACTTTCGGCATTTCCTGGAAGGATGCTCGTTTTACGTGCTGACTGACCATAAGCCACTGGCGTATGTTTTCCGCACTAACTCATCCAAGTACGTGCCCCGTGAACTTCGCCATCTGGCTTATATATCGGAATTCACGACTGACATCCGCCACGTGAAAGGAGCTGACAACACCGCCGCAGATGCCCTTTCTTGTATAGCCGCGGTTGACTCTCCACCGCCAACCATGGACTGGGCCTCATTCTCCTCGGCACAGCAGGATGATAGAGAGCTTGCCGCTTTTCGGAAGAACCCCCGTTCTCTCCGACTACGCCTGGTGCCTCATCCATTATCATCTGAGCGCTTGTGGTGCGATGTCTCAGCTGACCTTCCCCGCCCTTTCGTTCCCGCTTCATTACGACGCACCGTTTTCCACTCCTTACACGACATATGTCACCCTGGCATTCGGGCTACTCAGCGTCTTCTCACCCAGCGCTATGTCTGGCCCGGAATCAACGGTGATGTGCGTGCTTGGACGCGCATGTGCCTGCCCTGCCAGATGACAAAGGTCTCCCGTCATACTAAGACGCCGCCCCAACCTTTCCTTCCACCCGGCCGTCGTTTCGACCATGTTCATCTAGACATTGTGGGCCCTCTACCAGTGTCTCAGGGGTACCGTTATATATTGACCATGGTCGATCGCTTCACACGCTGGCCAGAGGCTGTTCCAATTCAAGATATCACAGCCGAGACAGTTGCCCGCGTTTTCATTTCTACGTGGGTATCCCGTTTTGGCTGTCCTGGCACCGTGACAACAGACCGTGGACGTCAGTTTGAGTCCTCGCTGTTTACTTGCCTTAATCGCATCCTCGGAGCCAGACATTGCCGTACCACGGCTTATCATCCCTGCGCCAACGGCATGGTGGAACGCCTTCACCGACAACTGAAGACCGCCTTGACTACCCGCCTCAATAGAGCCACCTGGGTTGATGCCTTGCCACTGGTGCTCTTAGGTTTACGAACTGTCATCCGGGCAGACCTGCAGTGCTCAACAGCAGAGCTGGTGTATGGCACTTCTCTACGGCTTCCGGGAGACTTCTTCACGTCAACGAAGCTACCAGACCAGCCACAGCAATTCCTACAACGCCTCCTCGACTGCGTTCAAGACCTCCGGCCCACTCCACCCAGACCTTCCGAACACAAGACCATATTCGTCCACCCTGATCTGGCCACTGCAACACATGTTTTCGTGCGCCACGACGCGGTCAGACCACCTTTGACACCAGCCTACGACGGACCATTCCGCGTCCTTCACCGCACCCCCAAAACTGCCACTCTACTTCAGAACGGCCGTGAAGAGACAGTCAGCTTAGACCGACTCAAGCCGGCGTACCTGGAGACCGCCCTAGAAAGCCTCTCATCTACGACTGATCTTCCGTTGGAACACCACAAACGGCATGTCACATTCCGACTTCCAGTCTACATGGGGGGCCCTGTAGCGCCCTCGTTCGGGCGGCGCGCAAACCGGAGAGCGCGCGATGGCGACAGAAGAAAATAAAGAAGGCGCTAGGCCGTGGCACGTGAAGCCACGGCTCGCGTTCCTGGCTGGCATCGGTTATCGTTCAGGCGTGTCTTTCTTTCGCTCCTGTGGCATAAGCCTACATATGCATAAAAATTAATGTCTTACCACTGACTCAAACTTGACAGTACCATTGCAGACTTTCTAACAAAACATGAAACAGGCGCAAAATTGAGATGCTCCTAAGTAGTTCCTTGTGAACTTTTAACTTTCAACTACAGAGGGTGAAGAATATATGATGGTGAATAAATTCAAAACAACATAAAAAGTGAACACTTGTCCTGTGTGCTACTACTTCGACAGTTTTTATTCTCAGTGTAGTTAGCATTGTAGTATAAATGGATGCAAATGTTAGTAAGATTCACTTTGTTAAACCCATTCCCAGTGAAGAAGAAATGCTTGAGGCCCTTGTCCTTAGATTTATGTGCACATTATTCAGCTTCAGCTGGACAAAATTTCTGTACCTCCCCAGTACAGTGTCCTGAAGATCATATATATGGTGTTTCGACGGTAAACATCAACAATTATACCCCTTTGTAATGAAACACGTGGAATACTAGCTTACTTAAGAACTCCAGCTGCTCTCTTTAGGTCTCCAAATGGGTAAGTTTTTATTGATTCATGGCTAAAATAAAGAGCACAGTTGTAATGATAACAAAAGAAGAGCCAGACACAATACCGGCAGTTTCTACCTTGCCAAAGATTGTATCAATAGTCAAAATACTCTGTACTGATCACAAGCACTATGCCAACATAATGTCAAACAAAATAACCAGAAGGAATAAAGGTGGCTCAATACCAAGGTTCAACAATTTCAACTCAGTGATAATAATGCAATTAAATTAGACTTGTGTAAATGACACAACTCCTAAAGGCTATAAAATTATTGTCTAACTGTGGCAAGCTCCAGTGCTGATATATGACTAATGAAGTGACAATACCTTAAAATGCACGTGCTTCCTCAAAAACACAGTGTCACTAATCACATGTCTGTGACATCATATGGCCGTGATTATGTGTCTTTAACATAGTTTATCTTTTAAGCTAAATCGATTCAATTTTATGATGCTACTATCTTGATATGAAATGTAATTTCCTTCTCTACAACGAATCTCAAGTGAACAATGCAAAATTGTCATCGTAAAGTCTTCTTACTAGCTCACATTCTGGGCATAAGGAGAGAATAAATAGAAAACAAATTTGGCCTTAATGCACACTTCATCTCATTGCAGCGTGATTACAGCGGTTGTTTTTGTTTGTCATATCCAGATTTTCTGGATGGATGGATGGATGGATGGATGGATGGATGGATGGATGGATGGATGGATGGATGAATGGATGAATGGATATGGCTGTACCCTTTAGATCAGGCGGTGGCTAGCGCCACCAAGCCGTAATACCTAATGAACCAAAAACTAGATTCATTTTTTTTCCTTTTACAAAGTGAGGTTGGGGACTCGTACTTTGCAGTGAAGAGTTTAATTTTCACTTGTGCCTTGACTTAAGCCACCAGTCAGATAACCTCCTTCTAGTTAATTCTACCCTCTTAAAGTCTATTTTGCCCTCCCTGTCCCTAAACCGAACTGCTTTGAAAAACTCTGCGCCATCATCCTGAACTATAGGGCGAAGCCCTTTACAGAACATTATCAAGTGTTCAGCTGGATGGATGTATGGATGGATGGATGGATGGATGGATGGATGGATGGATGGATGGATGGATGGATGGATGGATGGATGGATGGATGGATGGATGGATGTATGGATGGATGGATGGATGGATGGATGGATATGGCTGTACCCTTTAGATCGGGCGGTGGCTAGCGCCACCAAGCCGTAATACTTAATGAACTCAAAACTTCATTTATTTATTTTTTCCGAAAAAGTGAGTTTGAGGATTCGTACTTTGCAGTTAAGAGTTTAATTTTCACTCGTGCCTTGACTTTAGCCACCAATCAGATAACCTGCTTCTAGTTAAGTCTACTTGCTTCAAGTCTATTTTGCCCTCCCTGTCCCTAAACCGAACTGATTTGAAAAACTCTGCGCCATCATCCTGAACTATAGGGCGAAGCCCTTTACAGAACATTATCAAGTGTTCAGCTGGAAGGATGGATGGATGGATGGGTGGATGGATGGATATGGCTGTACCCTTTAGATCGGGCGGTGGCTAGCGCCACCAAGCCGTAATACTTAATGAACTCAAAACTTTATTTATTTATTTTTTCCGAAAAAGTGAGTTTGAGGATTCGTACTTTGCAGTTAAGAGTTTAATTTTCACTCGTGCCTTGACTTTAGCCACCAATCAGATAACCTCCTTCTAGTTAAGTCTACTTGCTTCAAGTCTATTTTGCCCTCCCGGTCCCTAAACCCCAGTGCTTTGAAAAACTCTGCGCCATCACTCTGAACTATGGGGTGAAGCCCTTTACAGAACATTATCAAGTGTTCGGCAGTTTCTTCTTCCTCTCCACACGCACTGCATACTGTGTCTACCCCTTCGTATTTGGCTTGATATGTCTTGGTTCGCAGTACTCCCGTCCTTGCCTCAAACAGTAGAGAACTACCCCGAGTATTATCATAGATCCATTCCTTGGCAATCTCCTGCTTAAAAGTTCGATAGATCTCTAGTGCGGACTTCTTAATCATGCCAATTTTCCACATGTCAGTCTCCGTTTCCTTCACTTTCTTCTTAACCAATAGTTCTTTTTGGTTTGGCCACCTGCCATTTTCTAAGTATTTACCAGTCAACTTTCTGGTTCGCTTCCTCCAATTTGTATCGACATTCTTCATGTACAAGTAGCTGAATACCTTCCTAGCCCAACGCTCCTCCTTCATTTCTCTCAATCGCTTCTCAAATTTTATCTTGCTGCTAGCTTCCGTGCCCTCAAATAATGTCCATCCCATATCACCTTGCACTCCCTGATTTGGTGCATTCCCGTGAGCTCCTAAAGCAAGCCTACCTATTCCACGTTGCTTAATTTCTAATCTTGCTTGAACTTCTGATCTCATGCACAAGACCGCATTGCCGAATGTCAGCCCAGGAACCATGACCCCTTTTCATATTCCTCTCACAACATCATACCTATTGTAATTCCACAGTGCCCTATTTTTCATCACTGCTGCATTCCTGTTACCTTTAGTCGTCACGTATATTTCGTGTTCCCTCAGGTACTCGGTCCCATTGCTTATCCATACGCCCAGATATTTGTATTCATCTGTTATCTCTAGCGTGACGTCCTGTATCTTAAGCTCACTACCTTCGTTGTCATTGAAAATCATGACTGCTGATTTTTCCTTACTGAATCTAAAATCTAACCTATCTCCCTCATTACCGCAGATGTCCATCAATCTCTGCAAATCTTCCTTGTTGTTGGCCATTAGCACCATATCATCTGCGTACAGTGATGCTGGTAGTGCCTGATCAATAAGTTTTCCTTGTTTGACTAAAGAGAGGTTGAAGCCCAGCCCACTTCCCTCTAAGTTTGCCTCTAATCCTTGTAGGTACATCATGAATAATAAGGGTGGCAGGGGGCACCCCTGCCTAAGCCCCCGTTTTACCTCTGCAGGCTTGGATACCTGTTTTTCCCACTTTATAACACCTTGTTACCTTTATAGATACCCTTTAAAATATTAGTGACTACATGTTCCACGCCTAGTGTGTCCAGTATTCCCCACAATTCCTCTTGAACCACGCTATTGTACGCTCCCTTGATATCCAAGAATGCTAGCCACAGGGGCCTGTGTTCCTTTTCTGCTATTTCGATGCACTGCGTCAGTGAGAACAGATTGTCTTCCAACCTCCTGTGTTTCCGAAACCCATTCTGCAGTTCCCCCAGCACCCCCTCATCTTCTATCTATGTCTGCAGTCTTTCCTTTATAATCTGCATCGCCAGCCTGTAGACCACTGATGTCACTGTTATAGGACGGTAGTTGTTTATGTCAGCTTTGTCCCCCTTTCCTTTATAGATCATGCTCATCCTGCTAAGTTTCCATCCATCGGGAACTTCACCATCAATTATTATTTTGCTCACTGCCTCTCTCAAAGCCTGCTTAGACTTCGGACCTAATGTCTTTATCAGCCTAATTGGAATGCCATCTGGGCCTGTTGATGTACTACTAGGAACCCTTTTCTCAGCCCTTTCCCACTCTCGTTGTGAAAATGGAGCCATTGCACCACTTGATTCGTCCTTGTCTATTGTGGTGCATAAAGTACTTCTTTGTTGAAATTTTTCTGTCACCCTTGCTCTTATATATTCAATAGCTTCGTCCCCTTCTAGCCTGGCACTTCGGGCTTTAGTTATAAAACTCTGCTCTAGGCTCGTCTCATTTCTTAGGGAGTTTAGATGGTTCCAAAATTTCGCAGCTGCTTTTCTATCTACTTCTGCCAGCCACTGAGCTCCCTTTCTTCTAATCTTTTCATTGATCAGATGGAATGCAGCCCTTCTACAGCTTACAAAGGTTTCCCATTTTCTTTCAACATCATCTATCGGTTCACCCCGCTGCTTAGCATGTCTGTGTTCCCTAGAAGCTTCCTGAAGTTTTGCTATAGCTCTCTTAACTTCCTCATCCCACCAACTTTTGGGTTTGTGTTTTCTTTTCCGGGGTGACTTTTTACGCGTCTTAGCGAGCTCTAGCTCAAAGAGTCTAATTAGATTTATGTATGTCCACACTGTCTTATTATTCTCCGTGATTACTTTCTTAATTTGTGTAGTGGCTATTTCAATTTGCCTTTCTGAATAAAAATTTTCCTGTAGCTGCTCATCTTGTCTCCTTCACACTTTCACTGCTCGTCCAAAACTTAGCTTGATACGTTTGTGATCTTTACCCAGACTTCTGGAGCCACCTTCATCTATGTGCATTCCCCTGAGCTTATCATACATCCCTTGTGACATCAGTGCATAATCTATTGTGGACTGCAGCCTTCCTATCTCCCATGTTATGTGCCCTTCACACTTCTCGGTACTGTTGCAAATGATCAAATCAAGCCTTTCAAACATATCCATGATCATTTTGCCTGTCGGGTCGGTATATCCATCTATATCTTTTATGTGCGCATTCATGTCTCCTAGTATAATTGTCTTGCATTCTCTACCTAACTCCTGAATGTCCTTTGATATACACTCTACCATTGCCTGGTTTACCTCTCTGGCCTTTGCTCCCGTCCACAAGTACACGAAACCAAGGAGTGTCATTTGACCTGCCACTTTCCCTTTTAGCCATAAATGTTCCTTGCACTCCTGCTTGACCCTTTGCCAGTCTGTACTTTTATGAATGAATGCCCCGATTCCACCCCGCTTTCTGCTGCCTTCTGTTCTATTACAATATTCCCACGCGTAGTCCGGATTGTTCGGAGGTTGTTCCATGTCTCTGAGATGTGTTACTACAAAACCGTATACCATCGGCCTCTCTTTCCTTAGCTGTTCTTCTATCTTTTCCCTTTTCAGCCTGTTCCTATGAACCTGCATGTTAATATACCCTATGTCTGAATGGGCTCGGCGCTCGTGGCTACGTCTATTTATGCCCCGGACTCTACCTATCCTAGACATTGGTGCCACTTTGCAATCGTATCTGTCCATAACACCTGTCGAAGAGTCTCCCTGGTTGTTTTCCTCGTTACAAGCTATCCTGCACCCCGAAGGGCTCGCTTGCCCCCCAAAAAAGCTACTGCGCGTCCTGCAAGTCGCCAACCCACCTCATGACCTAGCCGCCCATCGAAGTGAATTCTGTTTCGTTGAAAACCACCCCACCTTTGCACCTCTCTGTTTATTTATTTGTTTATTTATTTATTTATTTATTTATTTCAGGTACCCTCATGGCCCAGAGGGCATTGTTGAGGGGAGTGGTACAGGATCAGGATGTTGAAAGGTGTTTGAATAGTACAAACATTGCACACATATGAGCAAATATACAAAAGCACTGAACAAACAAGTATCCAGCGGTGCGTAGAAGTATACAAAAGTTTAACACAAATCTACACAGGTATTGCCTCTAGCATAAAAAGATAACAAAACTAACATTGACAACTCCATGCATTTGACACATTATAAGGTAAATAAACACTGTGGAAAAAAAAGTTCAAGCTACACAGAAGTGAAGTAATCAGACACTTTTTTGCTAAACTGGTCAATATTGTTAGTAAGCACTAGGGATGGTGGCAGGTGATTCTACTCTGATGTAGTTCTAGGAATAAACGAATTTCAATATGCTACAGTGCGACATTTTGGGATACCAACTTTGCAAGAATGATCTATGCGCAATGAAACATGAGCAGGGGGTAAGATAAGAGCAGTTTTAAGGGTGGCGTTCAATTTATAGATTTTAAAGAAAAGGCACATGCGCAATATCTTCCTGCGCAATGTGAGTGGTTCAAGAGATAGAGTTGCTTTTATTGCATTACGCTTGATAAACGGCCGTAATCGTGAAGGATGAAACACGATGCTCTGTTTTGGGTTGCTTCAAATGCATTTATTAGTGAAAAATTGCATGGGTCCCATACTGAAGACGCGTATTCGAGTTTAGATCGAACAAGTGACTTGTACAATAACAGTTTAACAGAAGCGGGGGCTAGAGAAAAATGTCGCCGAATAAAACCAAGCGTCCGGTTAGCATTTAAGATAATATAGGAGACATGCATATTCCAACTCAGGTCTGCTGTTAAAATATTATAGGATGACATTGGTAGCAATGGGGAGCTGCTTATACTGTAAGAGGAAGGGTTTAGTTTACGTTGGCGTGAGAACCGCATTACTTTACATTTATTAATATTAGGTGTCATATGCCAAGTCGAGCACCTATTATCGATAGCGTCAAGGTCCTGTTGAAGCAAAGAAACGTCAGTAGCATTTTTTATTTCGCGGTAAATAACACATTCATCAGCAAAAAGTTTCACAGAAGAAGTCAGATTGCTAGGCAGATCATTATTATATATAAGAAAAAGCAGTGGACCTAAAACTGAGCCTTGTGGGACGCCTGAAGTGACAGGTAGAGTTGAAGAGTTAAAACCATTACCATGAACAAATTGAGAGCGATCTGTTAGAAAACATTTAATCCACTTAAGAACGTTAGGGTCGATATTCAGTTGGCTTAGTTTGTGAAGAAGCAGGCTGTGGGGAACTTTGTCGAATGCCTTACAAAAGTCTATGAATATGCAATCAGCCGCGGAACCATTATCAAGTACAGAATGAAGGTCGTTTGTGAAGGCTACCAACTGCGTTTCACACGAAAATAATTTTCTAAAGCCATGTTGCTCAGGTGAAGAAAATGAGAATGCTTCAAGAAATTTTTCCAAGTGGGAAGCGATGACGTGTTCAGATATTTTACAAGAAATACTCGTTAACGAAATGGTGCGATAGTTCGAAGCAGAATGTTTGTCACCAGATTTATGGAGTGGAATCACTTTACCTATTTTCCAGTCATCTGGAATCTCCCCTGACTGAAGAGACTGATTAAATATTTTGGACAATATTATAGCAGAATAAACCGAGGTGTTTTTGAGCACTTTTGTATTAATGTCATCGGGACCACAACTAGAAGATAATTTTAGGCTCTCAATAATGCGTACAATGCCATCAAAATCAAAATGAACAGGGTCCATGGGGAAATCATAATCAGTGTGACAGGCAGGGAGTGACGAGTTAGTACAACTGGAAAATGCTTTTGCAAACGTGTCATTCAGAGCGGCGGCGCAATCAGCGTTGCTAATTCGGTTTGACTGCAAATCAACAAGAGAAATTGTCGAATCATCTGTATCCTTAATCAGACTCCAGAATTTTTTAGGGTTTGCGGAAAGAAGTTCAGGTAATGTAACATTCATAAACGTATGTTTTGCTTGCTTTAAAGCTTTCTTATATGTACATACGACATCCTGAAGTGCTGACCAGTGTTCCGATTTTCGAGACCGCTTTGCTCTGATGAAGAAACGCCTTTTTTTTTGTTAGCAGGGCGTTTTAATGCACGGCTGAACCATGGAAACTGACGGTTAGTGGTAATGACCTTTTGGGGAATATGATGTTTAATTAAATTGTGAATTGTACTTTTAAACAGGTGCCAGTTTTCAGTGACCGATCTCTCGTCGAAACCAATAAGAAACTCATCCAGAAAAATCTTCAACCCATCATTAATGGCCGAAAAGTTAGCCTTTCCGTAATCGTAAATAACCTTAGGGTTATTATGGGACAAACGAGTTGGGACATTCAACATTACTTGTATTACGGAGTGATCGCTAATTTTCGGTAAATAGCTGATGTCGGTGACAAGATCGGGAGCTGTTGTTAACAATAGGTCAAGTGTGTTAGACGTGAAATCAGTTATTCTTGTTGGCTCAGTGATAACCTGAGTCAAAGAAAACGTTGAACAGAGTTCCACAGAATTTGATGATTCGCATGTTTCTTCACTTGAGATAGCGGGTGACTGCCAGTTAACATCGGGAAACTTGAAGTCACCGAAAAGTAATATCTGCTGATTAGAAAACTTTATGTGAATGGTGTTAAGAGTGTCGTGAAGATCATTACAAAAGCCTAGTGGCGTTGACGGCGGACGATAACATACACAGAGTAGAAACTTCGTGAAGTTAACAGATATTTGGACGCAAGTGAACTCAAGATTTGTAGTTACATTGACTTGCGAGCATTCAAAATTTGGGTAACAGCGACTAAGACACCACCGCCACGCTTTGAGGAGCGATCGCATCGGAAAATATTGTAGCACATTTGAGCAGAAAAAATTTCACTGTCCCGTACAGATTCGTTCAACTAAGTCTCAGTTAATACAATAATGTCAGCGGCAGTAGTGTCAGCAGCACAAGAAATAGAATCGTGGTTACGGACTACACTTCGTAAGTTAGGGAAAAGAACTGAAATGTTACTTTGCGCCCGCGGCATGTTATGTGGACGGACGGTGAGCTATTCTGTGGATGCATGTGGAACGAGAGTTCAATGCGGAGCTTTAGAGGCGCTGGGGTTTCTGCATTTTTCCTTTACTTCACCGCTTACCTCGCAATACTCGTAACACTTATTGTTTAAAGTGAGTTTGTTATAGCGGAGTTTGAATTTTTCATCTGGCGCTGAGCGTTTCACAAAGTCTACTAGAATTTTACGGGCATGTCGGGTAGCTGGTGAGAAGTCTTCACTAATTGTGATGTCTCATCCTTTAAGTTTGGTTTTTGCGCTGAGCACTTTTTCTTTTGTTTTGTAATTTGCAAACTTTACTATTATTGGTCGAGCTTTGTCGCGATGCAATGTGCCAACTCTATGCGCACGCGCGATATCGCTATCGACAAGATTAATTGACATTTGGTCAAGTACAATCTTCTTGACCTCCTTTTCCGAGTCCGCCCATGTTTCCGAGGGGTTATCAGGCACATTAAAAAATAAAAGGTTGTCCCTTCTCACTCTATCTTCCAAGTCTGACAAACGTACTTTTAACAAAGTATTTTCGTTTTGAAGTGTGCCAATAGATTCTTTTACTGTAGTTATGTCTTCAGCATGCTCTTCCAGAACTTCAAACCTGTTTTCCATGGAGCTTAACTTTTCAGATATGTTTGTGACCGCCGCGTTCAGTTCAGCGTGTTTTGACGTTAAGCTTCCGATGGAATTGAGTATGCGCGCCTGACCATCCTCGATCAGCTTTGAACGGGCTGTGAGGTCCTTCAGCATTGTTATAACAACATCGGTCGTAGGCTCCGGTGGTACTTCGGACACCTGCGTGCCACCCTGTCGAGGTTTAGTAGGCCCCGGGTTAAGCTCCACATCCCCCGACAGTAATAGTTTCAACACATCAAAGCACTCATTTGCATGTTGTAAGAGCACTTGTGGGCATGGGAATACAACAAGAAAAGCGTTATTGGAGCGCTTAGAAGGAGCTTCACTAACCCGTAACAGGCAGAGACGAAAAATATTCGTGAGCCGCATCGTAGCGTTGCTCCCATGCCCACTAAAGTGGCAGGGCTGGCCCGATGCGCTTATATCAGGCGGCGTTGCTGACGTAATCGAAGATGTCCAGGTTGATCCAGGGGGAGCCACAGGGACTTGCGTCAGGGTGGTCTCCCACGGCATGTCGGAGCGTGCGTCATGTAGCGCTGGTTCGGAGACGATCGGCGTTGAACGATAAGCGTCACCGGGAAGCCACTCGGGCAAACCGACAGCGCATGCGTCGACAACGAACGGCAGCTGTAACAGGCAGAGACGAAAAATATTCGTGAGCCGCATCGTAGCGTTGCTCCCATTTCCACCACCTCAAAGCCTTTGTCTCGACTCATCCGCCATATCTCTTGGTTTGCGTTGACAACCGCTCTTTGCAGGTTGCTATCACGCACCGGTACCTCCGGTATCGTGAATATCACTACCTGTACCTTAGGAGAAGTGGCGCGCATGTCATCGACGCCTTTCGCCAGTGTGGCTGCTAGTCCTGCTGTATCTTAATTTAAGACATCGTTTAAACCACCTGAAATTATCACGAGGTTTCGTCTATCAGCTGTAGTTTTGAGTTTTGCGCTCGCTTGCCTCATGACTGCTTCAAGCTTGCGTCCTGGGAACGCCCCTACTGCAACCCTCTTGTCGCCTCTTACCCTCTCTTTGATGGCTTCTGTGCATCGATTTAAATTCGAGTCCCCTGCGATTATCACATGCTGTGACTTTTCTGCTGGAGCATCCTGCACCTGGGGGCTTCTTGCACCTGTGACGCCGGCTGCTTTGTCCCCTCCCAGCCCCACCACTACCTCGCTGAAGCTGGGCCTTGCGACAGTTGAACCGGCTAAACCTGTTTTTTCCAAACTTGCTTGTTCTTCCTTCTCCACCGTTCTGGTTGCCGGTTCTCTACTGTTCTCTCCATAGGCCGCTTCTTTGTTCAGCTTCGCTAGCGCTTCCTTGGTGGAGGAAGCACTAGCGAAGACATAACAACTAGTGGACACATAACAACCAGCGCCCCTAGCGGTCCCGGCTCGAAGCTAGCATGTTTTCAATGGAATCAGTGAGTTTTAGTCAAATAATTAATTGTAGAGGGTCAATGTTGAAGAACGCAGAAAACAGAGCGCGTCTGTGAACCTAAACGAACGAGAAGGCTGCAGCGATCATGTTGGGGTAAGCTTTATTTTGTTTCCAGAGCAGTTAAAGATCGTACAATGGGAGTCTATGGAAACGGCTGAAAAAAAGCGGCCAGTTTGTTTAGACAGAAACGTTCACTGCATTAAAACTAAGCAGGTTCTAACAATGGTCAGTTCACTGTATGCAGTCTTGACACTCAGCTTTCGATTGCAGCTTTTCTCAACGTGCCGCGATCGGCATACCATTGTTCCATAACGCGGTTGTGACGCAGTCCTTCAAATGCTCGTGGCATATTGATAAACTCTTGCTCTTGAATACTCTGGCTCTTGATACTCTTGAACATACTTTTCTGTCGAGCATGTACACATAGGAATCTTTGCATCTAAGTTTAGTTTTTCCTGTTCTGCGAGGACGCCAAAACAACGTCTTTTTTCATTGTCATGGAAATGACAACTCCCTTACATTGCTGCTGTTTTTGCACCGCGAACACTGGGCATCATTGCTATTTTTTGTACTTACCCGTAAGAGCCATTCTGTGCAACTGATATGCCTATAGCTTCACAACGGATAAAAATAAGAAAGTTCACCACGCTTTATTATGCTGATATTGGTAGATTAAGATTGGCAGAATAAGTTAGACAGCTGGACGGACAGTGACACGGCGGAAAACTAACAAGTGGTTGTACGAAGCACGTCAATTAATTTTCACATGGTAGAATAAAAATTGCTGCACGTGATTTCAGCGTTGTATCTTCGGTGTTTTGATGACCAATAATAAAACTGATGGCTCTATTTAGTATGATATATGTACGAAACGAGAATTTTCTAAGTAACGATGAAACTTTGACTCATTTTAATATTACCGTGATTTAAAAAAATGAATTTCTTTTCGAATGGACGCACTGGTGTCGCAATTATTGCGTGGGATGCTTTGAGCCTCCAAGAGCTTATATTTCTTCCAGCGAAATCACCGATATGCAGCTGACCTAATGATCACTATACGCAGCAAGTAACGCTTCAGAGAGGCAGTACGAGGTAGGCCCACAATTGACAGCTTCACCGAGCATCTGTGCCAAAAAGTGTTGGTAGTAAAGCGTAAAAAATGATGCCGTTACCGGTAACGTGTTACTTTTTTGGAACTTCAGTAACAAGCTCGTTACAATTTTAAAGGTGTAGCGGGCATCGTACTTACCTTACAATTTTTCGGTAACGTGTGGTGTCACGTTACTCGTCACTTTTTCATTGTGTACGGCCATTTTCCCGAACCTAACCCTGATAAATTCTTTTGTCGAAGAATCGGACATCTGTCCGCCTGCACGTTATGACAATGAAATTGTTGGTGGAATCGCTTTCTTCAAGAAATCGCGGACAAAAATTTCTGAAACGCCGCAACCCTATGTGGGGAGTTTATAGCCATCGCAACGCAAAACATGAAGAAAACTGCGGAATCCACCATGACAATCAGTAGGAACATGTTTTTAAAGAATTAGATTGTATCAGGTGGATTGTTGGCCCCTGCGCCTTTCTGTGCTCAAAAGATAGACTGACCAAAGGAAAGCCCATGATTTACTCCAAAAAACCTGCTGATTATCACGCTTCGTACGTGGAGACAGCAAATAACTTCTTCGAGAGCATGCGGTAATTTAAAAGCGACGTCTGCAAGTTTGATTGACAAAAGAGCATCCTCTCTGAGCACAGCATGCTTAAAGACCACCGCCTGGAATTGGCCAAGTTTGCCATCGTTGACTTGGAAACCAATTAATCACAGGTTTTTGGTAGGATTCAGGTCCATCCGCGACGCAGCCGGCAACTTAACTGGTCTACAGTTGCACTACCAATTGAATCTGCCTAAACGAAGTTCTGCACATCGTGCTTGACATAAGGCGTGACCCCGTGGCAGAAATAAAACATCTAAGAGGAATGTAAGCGAGGCGTGAAAGGTCAAAATTTTTTGTGATAAAAAAATGCCTTTTTATTTTTTTCTTTCTCGCTACATTGGTCGGCTCGGTTACTCGCTGCTAGTGTTGCGGGACTGACACTTCTATTCTATTCCGATTCCATACCGGGAATTGCAACTTGCCGTAATTTCATTCGTTCTGACTCCTCGGAAAGAAAAAAAACAGTATATTCCCACTCAGGGAATGGCCAGGCAAGTCAATTTCATTCCCCCAATTCTTCAACTTAGGAAAGGTATATTTTGATAGCATTATTGAGCTAAAAATTATTGTAACAACATATACCTTACGTCAACGGATGCATAAGAACACCGTAACTAAGCTACGGCGCTATGCAGGATCAGCTGAGTTTCGCGAAACACGGGATGTTCCCGAGCTTTGGCAACAACCACTTATGAACGAGCCAACAGTACGAAAAAGTAAAATCCCCCCTCAGTGCGCTGGAACCGATTGAACCAGTTATCGCGTCAAAGACGGTCAACTAAGTTGGGTGATGTTTTCGAACCAGAGGCACCTGCTTTTATTTCTTTGTCATTACATTGAGTGCAACGAAAGTGTCGGTAACTTTTCGTGACGATAATGTTTGATGCATGGTGTGCTTGAATTTATTTTGAAGCCTTTCATCCCTGCAAGAAGTATGTTTTAGACTAATAATCAGCACGGTGGCCCCTGCGATCAGCACCGGCCGAACGCCTTGACACATCGCGGCGGCCGCTAAACCCGAGACACGTGTTAATTGTGATGGTCAGCCTGTATATTTTAACGCGCTGCTCGACCTGTGCGCGTCGTCTTTGTTGTCGTCGCCCGCTAGCACCCGAACTTGTGCGGCCGCCTAACTAGCTATTAGGGGCGAAGCTCCTAAAGCCGTAAGTGTGTTCCTCCTAGCTCGTGGTACGTGATCGCCTAGTCCAGCGACTCACTCAGGAGAAGTGGATGGGTGAAAACAATGACATCCGAACGGATAGGCGGGCGTGTGGGTGGACAGACACACAGACAGACGCACGATTGACGGTTTACCAATAAAACTCTCTGCATCTTCGCCGCACTCATCATCATTCACTCCGTCGATATGCTGTGATTTTTTTTTTGGCGGCACGGTACCCCTGGCTAGTTTAGACAGGACATGCTATGACTAGGCTAATTACGCCAAGTCATGGTAATGCCGAGGTAATTACGCAACAATTTAGGATGACCGTACTAATGAAGCCATGTAAAGCTAAAACCGGAATAACTAAAGCATGCTAGTTGATGCGCTAAATAACTTATGCTAATTAACACGACGTACATCATGAGCACGCTAAGTAAAAGTATACTAATTAGCCCCTTACAAACATGATGACAATTGGTATGCTACTAATCAGTATTACGCCTATTAGCTCCGTACTTATCATGGTCTTGCTAATTGTGCCCAAACCCCGAAGCGGTGGTCTAGTGGCTAAGGTACTCGGCTGCTGTCCCGCAGGTCGCGGGATCAAATCCCGGCTGCGGCGGCTGCATTTCCTATGGAGGCGGAAATGTTGTAGGCCCGTGTGCTCAGCTTTGGGCGCATGTTAAAGAACCCCACGTGGTCAGAATTTCCGGAGCCATTCACTACGGCATCTGTCATAATCATATGGTGATTTTGTGACGTTCAACCACACATATCAATCAATTATTCAATTGTGCCCGAGATAACTGCCTTTTAATTGAAGCCGTATCAATGAAGACAAGGCAGCTCAGTGTAATGGTTGTTAAGCCTTAGCCAATTAATACAACAAAATTAAGACAGAGCTGATGCATTCTTTATTTCGAAGCCGAGCACGCACATGAGTAGAAGACCAACCTAAAAAAAGTGCCGCCGTATCCACGAAGTGAATGATAATGAGTGGGCGAAGCTCCGGAGGTAAACCTGATTAACCATGAATCATCCGTACATTTCGCCCACTCGATTTCATTACAACGCTCCCCGTAGCTTACGTCGCCACACAAAATCGAACGATAGCCTTCCACCAATGACTATTTATGACATCTCTTTTATAACATCTATTTATAACATCATTCCTATTTTATAACATCTCGCATCTTTCATCATCTAATACAAGTACCGCCGTAAAGTTTATAACATCTTGCATCATTTCTTCATCAGCTACATGTACAGCCATCTAGTGGCTACTGCAAGAACTAAACGAGAGGTGGCTACATACAGGGGATGCACAGCCCACGCCTTAAGAAGCTTCGCCCTTAAAAGCTACAAGAAGCTTGGTTATCACAAGCTCCTCTATGGCTCCAGCCTTGCGCAAGTAGTGTGAGCTTACCAAGTTACTTTATAAGCAAAGAAGCTGCCGCGTAGCGCTCACCGCATCCAACGCTGACAGTCATGCCAGCACCATCACAGTCATGAGGTGAACTTGGGCCATCTTAAAATCTATCAGGTTGTATCCGGGTTCACGCATTAATCAGTTTGAGAAACGCCCACCACGTTTGCTCTTGCCGATGAGTAATACTCACGTCAAGCAGCATAATTAATTTATCAGCTTTATCGCGCAGGCTATGCACACACACACACGTGCGCAGAAGTAAAATCACGTGGTTAAATGTCTCGCATTGAATTTCACCACGCTCATGACATATCAAAAAGTTTACCTTGCTTTACGCAGGTACGTGAACGACTTGTACTTTGGCTTCTTAGTTCCTGGACTGCTCAGTGAATGACGGGTGTTATGGGTGATAAGCCGCCTACTACTGTGAAGGAACTAGCTAAGGCCTTGTCAGATTTTTCTGCTAGAATTGATGCCAAACATGATGAGCTAAAGAAAGACATCACAAAGGTTATTGAAGGCGAACTACAAACTCTTGGACAGTCAATCAACTTCATGAATGAGCACTTTGAGCAATTCAGGGTGGAACTTGGTGAAACAAAGAAAGAGCTTGCTGCGGTGCGAGCAGAAAACCATGCGATTAAAAGCGAAAACAGTCGCCTCGCCAAGGATATTAAGGAAATAAAACAGGAACTCGCTGCTCCGCAACAATACAGTAGACAGAATAACCTAGAAATAAAGGGAGTTCCTGTGATGGAGGGAGAAAACTTGCGGTCTTCACAATGCAACAGCTTGCCAGCTACCTGAAAGTTGAATTCAAAGAAACAGATATAGACGTCGTGCACCGAGTGCCATCAAGGAACGCGTCCACACCTAACATCATAGTTAGGTTTCTTTCGAGAGCTGTGAAAGATAATGTTCTGAGGAATGCTAAGAAGCAACGACTTAACACGACAGCTTTAGGTTTTCAGGGCATCGCATCTCCAGTATACATAAATGAGCACTTGTGTCCGGCAAACAAGGAATTGCTAACAGCCGCTCTAAAGACAAAGCGGGAAAAAAACTGGAAGTACACCTGGGTAACTGGTGGAAAGATTTTGATGCGGAAGGCGGATAATTCACGTGTGCTTCACGTCACATGTGCTGAGGATCTTTCCAAAGTTGTTTGAGGATTGCCTGCTTGTTTCTGTAAACCTGGAGTTCCCTAATTTTTAAATGGCGTTTTCTTTTTCTGAGGTTGAAAACATATGGCTGCAGCAGGATCATTTCGCAGTCTTACATTGTAATATTCGCAGCATAAAGAAGAATTTCGATCATCTGCCTTCGTACTTATCACAGCACTCGTTTAAATATGATATCATCGCTATAACTGAAACTTGGCTTCGAGAAAGCGAATCAGTTCATCTACCCGGCTACGTCATGCTTTCGCGTCCTAGAAACAGTGCTACACGAGGAGGGGGCGTGGCGCTATTTATCGAAGACTGTTTTAGTTTCGTTCACCTTAGCAATAGCTCATGCTGTAGTTCATCGGCAGAGATTCTTTTTATTCATCTTCAAAATGGTGTTATCATCGGTGTAATATATCGTCCACCAAATTCCAGTGTGGCTGATTTCATTACTGTGATGGAAAGTACCATGATACCCATTGTGGCCTCTAAAGCACCTGTTATTGTCTGCGGTGATATTAACATAGACGTGTCTGGAGATACATGTGATGATTACGTGTTTTTGCTACAATCAGTTAATCTGAGACATGTAATTTCATCACCCACTCGCATAACAGACCACAAGGAGTCGATTATTGATCACGTATTGTGTAACGCTGACCTGGATGTATCGGCAGGCGTATACGCTGTTGCTATTGTGGATCACAATCCCACCTTTCTATTTTTACCCCAGAAACACATTTGTGCTCCTGACGTACCTGCCATTAAGCGTACAACACGTGTCTACTATAATTCCGTGAAAAAACTACTACAAGGTACGAATTTTGATGTCCTCTGTGATGAAGACGTGGACGTCGAGTGTGATAACATTGTAAAATGCATTGTGGATGTCATTGAACGATCAACGCGTAGCTGTTCGCGCCGAAATTATAACCATGCCATTTGTCCATGGATGAATAGAAATATACTTGAGGTTTTGAAGCTGAAAGATTTTTACTACGACAAATGGAAAAATAACAGGAGCAATGAATACTAACATCAAAATTTTAAGCTTTACAGAAATAAGTCAGTAGCAATGATAAGAAAATCCAAGTGCTACTATACCAACCTAGTGAAAGAAAATGATGGTAACACGAAGAAGATATGGCAGATTGTTAAAGACGTCACTGGCATGGGTAGCAAAGAACGCATTATACCTGATAATCCAACTCGTGAAGTAGCTGACAACTTTAACGATTACTTTACTAATATTGGTCTCAGCCTTGCGAGGAATTTCCCTGCTCATATGCCGAATTTAAATGCACCCTGTACTGTTATCAATAATTTCGATCTATGTGATGTAACTGAGGATGACATCCGACAAGTAATTAATAAGTTACCAGGGAACAAGGCAGCTGGTCATGACGCCATATCATCAAGGATGTTAAAGGAGAATATTGATGTTTTGTGTGGTCCCTTATGCCATATATTTAATCATGCATTTTCCTCTAAAACATATCCTAGTATACTTAAGACCGCCAAAGTAATACCAGTGTACAAATCTGGTGATCGGAATCTTCCCGACAGCTACAGACCAATATCTGTCCTGAGTAGTATTAACACTACGCTTGAAAAACTAATTTCGTCGCAATTAAGGCGCTTCCTGGGTGAACAGAATGTACTTTGTCCCCAGCAACACGGCTTTGTTGCAAACAGGTCCACTTCAACTGCTGTTTCGATGCTTACGCAATATATTAATTCCGCGCTACATGAAAACAACATAGCAATAGCAGTATTTTTAGACATACGAAAGGCATTTGATGCTATTAGTCATTCCATTTTACTGGAAAAAATGCATTCCTATGGGATAAAAGGTAACTTGCTTGATTTTTTTCTAGTTATTTATCGGCACGCAAACAAAAGGTAGTCATTGGTGACATCAAGTCATCTTACGGTTATATTAAATGCGGGGTGCCACAGGGTTCAGTTTTGGGCCCTATATTGTTCTCTCTTTATATTAATGATGTCCCGTGATCCCTACAGAGGTCAAGGGCACTGATGTACGCAGACGACACTGTTTTAGTTTTCACAGGACACTCCTTAGCAGATTTACAAAATGACGCGATGATCGATTTATCGAACATTTTGGAAAGGTTTGCCAGGAATCAGCTGGCTGTTAACTGCACTAAAACAAAGTACATGGTGTTTCACTCTCGTAGGAAACATATTGACACTGAATCTTTTAACCTAACAATAAACAACGCTCCTATTCAACAAGTTCCTTGTTTTAAATATTTAGGCGTCACTTTTGATGAACATTTACACTGGCATGAGCAAGTACAGAGTGTGTGCGCAAAAGTAGCCTATGGCTGCTATTCTCTAATAAAAGCTCGCCAATATTTTCCACAAGCTATACTTCGCACACTCTACTTTTCATTGTGTCATTGTCACATAGGTTACTGTCTGGAATTGTGGGGTGTGACGTACAACAGTTATCTAAAAATTCTTGAACGACTTCAAAAGCGTACACTGAAAATCATAAGCCAAGGTGAATCAGTAAGGAATATTTTCCAATCACAACGCATTCTCTCGGTTCCGATGTTGCGTGACTACAAAATTGCCGTTTTAGTAAATAACATAATTAATAGAAATTCACCTTTGCCTGCTGATCTTTTTTCAGTTCCTAAACGCAATACGCGACATGCTTCGAATGGTAATTTCAATCTGCCCAAATGTTTTAATGTTTACGGAGAAAGACTGATACAGTTTAATGGAACAAAAATATGCAACACGGTTCCCCTAGAGATTAAAACGGCACGTATTTCAGCATGGCATGTAAATCATTTTTTCTGTGGAGTCAAGACATGTAAACATGTGTGTGTTTGATTCGATTTTCATTGTATTTTTTTCTGCAGGAAAAAATGTATTACTGTGTTATCTGTATTATATGATTGTTTTTTTGTTTTTTTTATGTTTTACCTCAGAGCTGACCTGTACACTTTTTTATGTTGCACATTGTATTGGACCGTCCACTAGCCACTTTAGGCTATCGGTCCAAATAATCCCTGTAATTACATATATCTATTTATGAAAATAAAGTTTCATTGATTGATTGAAAAAAAAAATCACAGCCGCGTTAACGACATGATACGAGTGCCCTTCCTGACCACCGGTTTAGATATTTCTCTGCAATATTTTTTTTTATCGAAGCGAAACGACCTGCACTAGAGTGCTGCGTGTGCACCCTTGTTGCCTTCGAGAGTGGAAACTTCCATGATGCAGGTGAACCCAAAGAACCTGTCCAAAAGAGGACATACGTCCACGAACACGCCTCTGGGAGGCGCGTGTTGAGTTCGCAAAAAGATAGCGCGACAATCACGCTGACGTCGCTGCACTGTTAAAATGTTGACTGAGTGACGGCGTTGACGTGTCCGCAAGCGGTATTTATTTGATAACCGTCGTAAATGTCCCACATGCTTATTCAAGCCCCGCGCGCTCCTGTAGCCATTTTTATCAACGCTGCTATCACGTGATCCACACTGTCTTCATGTGATGGCTTTCGCAGGGCGAGCTCAAAGCTAACTCGTCTGCCCGATAACCTCGGGTCATGCTGCAGGGCACTCCTAAACAAGTTACCACGTTGAAGGGATGGTAACTTGGTGACTTATCTTGTGCACTAAAACCAAACTACTAGTTCCCATAGGGGCAGTTTTCCTATGAAATTCGAATGGTCAGCTTAATCTTAAAAGAAGTCAGTAAACAGTTGGCTAGGCACGCATTTAATTCATGACTTCTTTGCGCAAACACGTACACGGACACAAAGAAGTCATGAATGAGTACCAACTCGCCCAACTTTCAGTACTGTTGTTACGCATTTAATTGTTTCGATCCTGTATTTTACTACTCTCGCAGCATCGCTTTACGATAGCCAGGGGCTATAAAGCTTGAACCTCCCTGCCTTTCCTTGCATCTTTATCTCTCTCTTTCTTCCCGTTACTAACCACGAATGATTTCTTGGTCTTTCTAACTAGGTAACTACTAAGCCACATACGTTGCCAAATCTCTCGTAAACACCACCGTATATGTTGCAGCGAACAGCCACAATGGTTTAGTGGCTAAGGCACGCGGCAGCTGACCTGCAGGTCGCAGGATCGAATCACGTTCGCGAAGGCAACATTTTTTTTGCAAGTGAAAATTATTTAGGCCCGTGTGCTTAGATTTACGTACATGTTAAAAAAACCCTTGGTGGTCAAAATTTCTGGAGCCCTCCACTATGGCGTCTATAATAATCATATGGCAATTTCTGGTCGTTCAACCCCAATAAATAATATTAGTAATATATCTTGCAGTAAACTTGACACTCTCAAGAAAAATTTAGACGAATCTTACTTTTTTCGATTACTTTAGAATAAAAATTTTGTGCTATGTGATGGCACACATATATAAAACAGAGGAATATGTGTACAAACCGTCCATTATTTATCTAAATTCTACGGCTACTAACGAGTACAAAGTTTGCTATTCGAACGTAGGCGCATAATTATCCTCTAAACGGCTGCTACTGTATAGAATAAACAAGTCTTGTTATTCTATTTGCGCGTTTGCGTGTATGTCCTAGTCAGTGAATTTTTTCATACCTCTTTCTTGCTGTGATGCGTAGTATTCATGGTAATTGCATGAAGTAATTTGTGACCACTAATCAATCTACGTGAACAATTGCACTATGCGTATTTTCCTATATACTCTTTTGTAATTGAAATGTATCTTGATGGGGCGATTCACATGTACAAGTGAACACCCATTAACTAAAAATTGAGTAATGCATTAATTATTCAAATCAGCACTACTCGAGAACATTAGCAAGTTTCCCTAATCAGCATTCTACTACCATAACTTACTAAAATGTTAGTGCTTTTTGTGAGAAGTGAACGATTAGTATTTATTCAGTGAATAAGCAGGCCTTTTTTCTAAGAGTGCATGTTTAAAATAATGATATTTTAATAACGCTTAAGCTTGAGGGCACACTCACACTAGAGAAGTGAAGCGAAAAAGAAAACGCCAGAGTGGCCGGAAAACAACGACCACGTGCGTTGAAGATGTTTACGGTCGTTCTGCCCCATCCCCCTGCGTCTGCCATCACTACATTGATAATGTAGTGATGGAATAATTCGAGTTCGCCTGCTTTCTCAGAATAAAATTCTTGTACCGAATTTTCGTCATTTACGCAAATCAATGAAAAAAAACAGCTCGCACCTTCTCAGACGTTGTTTCAGTAGATACACCAGCAGAAACGACACAAGTGAACGCAATGGCAGCGGCAGTTGATTCCACTGGCTGTACACAAAAGCAAGACACGTTCGAGCATGCCGACTTGCTGCTGCTGCGCTGTCTAATTTCATAGTTTTCGCTTTCGTAAGCCAAACCAAGCTCTCGATGTTTCTCAAATTAACTAGAGGACACTCTAACTAGAGTTTCTCAAAATTAACTAGAGGGCACTCTGGCGCTGCGATCGTTCAGCGACCATGGGAATGATGGGTAGTACAGACATTTGCCTAGTCTTCGTACTTGCGGGTGGTGAATTGTACTTGCGGCTTCGTTTATTGCTGGGTTTATATTTTGTTTTGAAAGAAAGATTCAGCCCTTTTGAACTTCATGACCCAATTTGGAAAGGTAATTCGAAAAAAATAGGGTGGTGAAGCGCAATCGCTGAAAATTTGCTGAATTTTGTTTCGTGAGAAAACAGCTTCAAGCCACATGAACACACATGGAGCCAAAAGCAGGCCAGAAGTACGAAGTTTAGACAAATGTGTGTACTATCCATCATTCCCATGCTTGCTGAAGCGCTGTGCTTTGCAGGTCCCATAGACACTAGCGCCAGAGTTCCCTCTAGTGTATATTGGGAAACTCTATGGTTCGTTCCGGCTGCACAGCGTAGTTTTCCGGCCGCTTAGGTGGCGAAACGAGTCAGTTTCCGGAAAGTTTTGCCGCTTTCGCTCTCTTCGAGGCCAAATTTGAGTAATTTTATTTGTTTTAATTTGTTTTATATGTAACGTTTAATGTCTCAGAACCACCATATAATTATGAGAGACGCCATAGTGAAGGGCTCAGGAAATTTCAATCACCTGGGGTTGTTTAACATGCACCAAATCTGAGTACACGAGCCTACAGCATTTTCGCCTCCATCAAAAATGCATCTGCCGCAGCTGGAATTTGATCCCACGACCTGCGGGTCAGCAGACGAGTACCTTAGCCACTAGACCACAGCGGCGGGGTCAGAGGCCAACTGTAAACGTCCCTTAAAAGCGTCAATGCTAAAATTACGACTTAACGAAAAGTCGTATAAGGATTCGGTGAGGTGGCACCTTATCGCCTGCTTTCGCGGACTATCCGAACAAAGCTTTCAAAAGTCTGTTCTATATCTACCTGTTGGTTTATCTTGTACAACAGTTCATCTCACACAGTTCCCACGTTCATCGTGTATGAACGTGTGCTATGCTGACCTAAAGACCTTTGCGATAGAATTTCAGGCAAAGGTGTAAAGGCAGGGGTGGGGGCAGTATTGCGAAAAAAAAAGGGGGGGGGGGGAATGAAGGTAATATGTGGCGGGACTGTGCGCAAGTTGGTATAGGGAAGTTTGCAGTGAGTACAAGCATCACATCAGAGTCAATGTGCATCACAACTTAGAGAAGCACTTTTTCTAATATGCGTCCGAGTCGGCGACGGTGGCAGAAGCAAAAGCAAAGTAAAGTAAAGGGAGACCGCAGGTGGCTGAGGCGTCACTGTGGGGCTAAAAAATCGCAAGGTATAAGGTGGTTATGCCGCCACCTTATAGTTCCGCAAATTGGACACCATGGCATAGAGCCGTGGTTACGCGAAAAATAGAGAAAAACTTCGAAGCAATACAGCCGATATCAGAAGAGGATATATATAGCAGGTAAGTTGCTTATACATGTTCTTGTTATCTGCCAAGCCTTTTTGAATTACTAGGTTATTGTTGAGTTTGACGGTCGGTCTTACTAATGCTTGAGTTTTAAAAAAAAGCACGTCAATAAAAACGTCCTCTATTTTTAGAAAAATTGTAATTCGATTCCCGTTCCTGTCTGTGGAAAAAAAAACACTTTATTTTATTCCAATTCCACTCCGCCAGCTTTGTCGCTATTGAATTTTCATTACAATCCGGGGTCACGTAAATGTGAAATTATTCTAGATTCATTCTGATTTCGAAGTTGCAAATCCGCAACACTGTTCGCTACGCTCTGTTTCATCTAAAGGCCATCAATACCGCTAGCACAGGAACGCTACGGCTAACAACAGTTACTGGCAGCTACAGGGCAGACATAACCACTTTTTGTATCCTAACTGCGGTTATCACAAAGCAAAAGCTTAGGCAGAAGCTTTTTTTCGGGGTGGGGATGGGGGCACATATTTGAGATGAATCGGGGCCCATGCAGGCAAGTATGCCATGGCGCAGAAAACCTTCAGAGGGGAGAGGAGGCCATGGTCCTGATTTGCCACCTTATGGCTACGCCACTGTACCAAACTAATAATTCCACGAGAGATCGACACAAATCTGAGACATATTATTTTGTATTTGATTGTGTATTTTGTTTTTCATGCACATAGTGGCCTGTAGCCCGAAAAGAAACGCAGTTTTCTTTTAACTGCAAGATTTACCACGCGGAAAATATCAAAAATATATAAACCAGGAGAAACTGATTTCATCACCAGTCATCCTTAAAAGTTCATAATAATGCAACACACAAATATTGCCGGTACAAAAAGACATATTGTGTATGCAATATATGCACAACCAAGAGTCAAGAAACATTGCTTGAAACTTGTATAGTGAAGGAAAATATTTTTTAAAATGTCTATATATGGCTAGTTTTATTATACTCGCTAAAAAATAGTTGCTTATATTTGCTACAAAATAGTTGCTCATACTTGCTACAAAATAGTCGTTTAAAACAATTTTTACTTCTTTCTTTCTGCAGCTGCAGCTGCGTTTTTGGTTATTGAACTCGTTAGCCAGTGAGGCTGTTCTTAAACATACTCTCTTAAACGCTCGCAAATTTTAGCGGTTATTATACAGGCTAAAATGAACAAGAAATGTTTATGCACAAATATTGCTTTTCCTGATCAGCCATGAAGTCCCTCTTCTGCATGCCGTCAGAATAGGCCTTTTCTGTTTAGGTCGACCACTCATGCACACCGGCATCGATGAGGCATGCGCCATAAGTTTTGGTGGCCCAAACGAGACGACGGGAGTGGACCAAAGCAAATCTTGTTTGTCAACCACGTAGCCTTCCTCCCCTCCTCTCACAAAAAAAAAGTATCCGCGATGTCCAACTGGTGTGGGGCGGGAAATTTCAGAGGCCAAGGATCACCACTTTGATTTCAAAGATCTCCTCTGGAGGGGCTGTTTGGACTTGGAAGAAGCCGATTACTTCAAATTTCTTGACTGATTGAAGATGCCTTCTTTGTAACTATCCTGGATGATTTATTTTGATTTTGTCTATCACGTCGCATTGCGAGAAATTGCTTTACCATGTGCCACAGCGTCACAAACCATCACAGTTAACAAGCAGCTTTAAGCCATTATACCTTGCTAAAGTGCGCAACCTTTGTTCAAATAGTGATTGATAAATGAGCATATTGAAAATAACACTTTCTTTGGTTAGAAGCTTTATGTGAAACATAAAGTTTAGATATACAAATTCTTACAGCGAGTTCCTGTACCAAAGACACATTGAATGAAGTTTATGATTGCGTAGTAACGGCAGAGTGAACGTCGGTTACTTTTTCTCAGGTAATGGTAGCGGTAACGCGTTACCTTTTATTGGAGCAACTATTCACGCTTTAGTTACTTTTTCGGTAACGGATACAACACTTGTTCTAACTATGCCCGGGTTCCGCCACGTATTTCGACATGTCGATGTAGCTAAGCAAAAATTTTTATTTATATATACGAGAACCAGTGAAGGGAGGTGTGGTTGCATATAATTGAACCATTGATCTCCCAAGCACTGTTCTACTGAGAAAATCACAATAAAGTTAGTAGATAAACAGTGGTATGATTAGTTTGATAGGAGATCTCAAATTGGCCTCACAGTTCAAAACACATGTCGATTGTCTGGGTTTTTAAATAAACAAGGACAATAGAAGGAGAGGTGCTAACATCATTACAACACCACCTAGAATTTAAAACAAATCATCAAGAAAACATTTGAATATTTCATGTTTGCTGACATTCTCCAAGAATAGTTGGCGCATTTTTTTGGAGTTTGAAATTTATGTGTTTGACATTACTTTCAAGAGCAAGATGTAGAAAGATCATTCGTATGTGACGAACGTAAATCGAGCGCATATTAGCTAACAACATGGCTTTTGCTTGACTTATGCTGCTTGTTGCGCAGAAGAAAACATCTGTGATGTTGTGTGCATGCCTCACATACAACAGCTGCTTGAACGCTCATTGTGTGAAGAATGTGTTAGCCAAGCTTTCGTCACCTTGTCCGATAAAGAATTTGAATATTTGAAAGGCACGTGCAACAATCCGTCTGCAGATGCATGAGCTCTTCAATTTTTGTCGTTTTGTAGTTCTTATCATGACGTAGCGCTGAATAAGCTTTCTTTAGGTTATCTCGTTTCCTCTTGGCTTTCTTTAGCTTATCTCGTTTCCTCCTGGATCCACCGATGGGGGGCCGTGTGGGCTACGTGAAGATATAAGTACAGTTCGTTGTTCAAAATAAACCAGTTGTGAGTTTGCGCCCGTGTTGTTTGCCTCTTTTCCTTGTGTCCGTGTACGTGTTTGCGCAAAGAAGGCATGAACGCTCCTTATTACACATTTTGATTTGCAGCCGGAGGCTTCACGGGGGAGTACAAGAATGATGCAAATATTTACAGCGAGAAGAGACAATCTTTTTTTTTTTCTTTAAAAGTGGAGTTGCTAGGGTTACCTTTAGGCCACGCGGAGTGAACAGAGAACTATCGTAATCATGATCAGGTTTCTACCTTGTTCTTGTTGTTGTTCACTTTTTGTGACTTATACCCACTATTCTAGCGCATTGCTGAGCGTGCACGCTCTCTCCTCATCATCTTTATCTCGAATTTCGGTCCCAGAACACGTGTGGTGATTTGTCTCCCATGGGATGCGATGACTCTTAAGGCTGAGAGAAAAGCACAGGTATAAAGTAGGAATGACACACAAAGAAGTCGAGAAATTATTGGCGAAAAATTCTTTGCGACGTGTATTGGAACCAGAGCACCCTGATTCGAAGGTGAGCTATTAACGACTCGGCCATCCAGGCATGCTTGTAGAGCGTAGTGTGGTATAGTATAGCGAAGAGGCGGTAAATGGCAGCTACGATTAGGAGAAGAAATTTGGCGAGGGGCAAGTAGAATAGAAAAAAAGGAGGGAAGATATTAAAACGTTGATGATTTGATTGATTGATATGTGGGGTTTAACGTCCCAAAACCACCATATGATTATGAGAGACGCCGTAGTGGAGGGTTCCGGAAATTTCAACCACCTGGGGATCTTTAACGTGCACCTAAATCTGAGCACACGGGCCTACAACATTTCCGCCTCCATCGGAAATGCAGCCGCCGCAGCCGGGATTCGAACCCGCGACCTGCGGGTTAGCAGCCGAGTACCTTAGCCACTAGACCACCGCGGCGGGGCGATATTAAAACGTTGCATAGAAAGAAAGTAAATCAATGAAAGGAAAACAGAAACAAAAAGATAAAATGCGAAAAAGAAGAAACAAGAAATAAAGAAAGATAAATAACACAAATATAATTGAAAGGAGAGTCTTAAAGTAGAGTGAATTTTGTTTGAATAGTTTTCATTGCGTATATCTCAGTATACTTCACTAAAAGTTTCCGCCCATGTCTTTGCCGATGAAAAAATTTTGCGGTGAAATTGCTGAAAGTACTTTTTTGTGTCACAGTGAAGTCCTAATATATTTATAATAAAATCACAAACTGTCAGGTGATTCTAGGCGGGGATTCTCGGTCGGAAAAGTTGACGCGGGATGACACGCGTATAGTTTAATATTAGACGATTGAGATATGAACAAATGGCGGCTAACAAAAACCTACGCAAAGTTCTCATTTTTTGTTCACCATGGCGTCTAACATTACAGAGAAGTCGTTGAGTCTACTATATACGATGCATATGATGAAATTCACTGCAGTAATGGAAGCTATGGCCTCAAACAAGCGCGATTTCGCAACCATTCGTCTGTCGGTTTCGAAACGGTACACGAAGGGCGTGCATGATGCTTGCCAGTGGTTGCGTGGAGTGGCAGTAGTTTTATTAACGCAACACTACGCATGTGACTAACGTCTCCTTGGCGAGATGCCGGGTGACTCAAAGCCAAAATACAACTGCACTGCCTTGGGTTGGAAGTATGGCTCACGGATTCCCTCGCGTATTCACCTAAGACGGCACGAAGGTGAAAGCCTTGTTCCTTTTTGTTTAAGTTGCTCATAAGACAAGGCGTGATGTCATTTGAAGACGTCATTGTGTGACATGACGCCACATGGTGTCACAGGGCCCCATCGGGATGACACCCTGTGGAATTCGCAAATTTCGGCGATCTGTGATGGCGTGACGACCTGAGATGAAGACTTTATTAGGTTATCATAACTTTTGCCACACTCCCGCTGTGTCTGACGCCACTATAATTCGACGGCAGCATCGATACTCATTTTTGACGTTTAATGAGGCATATAACGCTTCCAAGCAGTCTTCTTTTATAGTAACCGTCTACTATTAGAGGCGGTTACTTTGGCTGGACTGCACAGGCTGGACATTGCAGTGCCAGCATGAAAGCAATGCCTCAACTTCATTGTTTTTTCTCACATTTTTTGACTTCTTCTTAGAATTTTTTAAAAATTATTCACTGTTCACTAAACGTCAGAGGACAACAAAGATATGTACCCGCTCATTATTCTGAACAGCTGTTGGGAGCGACGTACTGCGGTTGCGCTCAGTATACATGTAGTCAGGCTGATCTCCGCAGGCTGTCGGAAACGATGAAATCAGCTGGTAATAAATAGAAGATACACTCAGCCACGGGTTCAGGTCTCGTCGTAACTAAACTTTGTGTTGAAAAACCGCAGTGTCAAGCGACGAAACCACAGTCGAATATTTCAGTGAAAATTTTATAGCCCATCGTTCTCAAAAGTTCACGGCTATGCAACACATGAGTATCATCAGTACAAATAAACAATTTGGTGAATGAAATGTTTGCGCAACAAAAAGTAAGTTAACATTCTCTGAAAGTTGTACATTGGAGAAATGTACTTCCTAATGTATAATAACGCGACATTTTATTACAGTTTGTTACGAATAAAATATTTTCTCCAGCAACTTAGCTGAGTTGGCTCCTGGAGAACTGATTTTATTTGTAAGTTTTTCCACGTAGCCAGGCGAATTCCTGTCAAATATGTTGACACCTATAGCTTCTCCATAATAGTTGCAACACAGTTGAGAAGTGACTCATCAACTTTGTTATGAAAATAAATTTTGGCCTTTTCTCTCTGCAATGGCAGCTACTCTTTTCCTTGATAAAAACTCCTGAGTGAGCGATGTTGATCTTGAACACCGTGACATAAACGCTAGCAAATTTTTGCTGAGCAAAATTAAAGTGAACAAAAAAAAATGTTGATGTTGATTTTTTCGTGACTAGGCCGTTAAAGCACTTTCGAATTACTACACATCTGAAAATTTATTTTCCTAGTACAAGCCCACCGTCAAAATGAATCATTGTCACGTCTATAGGTATGGTGTGCCCATCTGCACGGTTTTCAGTGGCGAAAACATGATGGCAGGTGCAGACGAAGGAATATATGGTGTCACAATCGTACAAATGTTCCCTTTCCCCCTTAAAAAAACCAACAATGCACGCCTCCGCGATTGCCTGCTGGCGCGCAGCGGTTAATTCAGAGGCCAGTGACCACAAGTTTTGATATTGACGATCTCCACTTTTTGTACGGCTAAAGGCTGATTGCTGTGAATTTCTTGAAAGCTCAGTGATGCTTTCTTGGCATACAGAGTGCACATGATTGAATTTCTGTTGTGTATAATGTCACGTGGAGAAAAATGGCTTCATCATATGCCACAGAGTCCGAATCCATCGCATGTGACTCTATAGCATTGATAAAGTCTGACACAATATAATTTGCATAAATAATTCTATTCTTTTGCGCATTTTGGGTATAATCATTGTTTGAGGAACAGTTTGAAGTGAAGCTTAACTTTGACATCTACAAAAGCTTATGTGTCTTCCTGCTACGAAAACACATTGATTGAAACTTATCATTTAGGAGTAACGGCAGAGGTAACGGTAACGCATTACCTCATTTTGGAGGTAACGTATGGCAGTATTGCGTACTTGTTTGTTTGAATAATGAGTAACATATTCAGTTACATTTTTTTGGTAACATGTACAACACTGGGTAGTACACAGTTTGACGTAGTCTTCGTGCTTGTTGAATTCAAATGCACTTGTGGCTTTTTTTTTCATTCTTGTGCTTTGGTTTTGTTTTGAGTAAAAGGATGAACCATTCTGAACTTTGTGTGCCGATTTGAATTAACGAGCCTAACTGTTTAAGCGAAAGTAGGTTTAAGGTGGTTAAGTGGGACTGCTGAACTTTTGCTGCTTGTCTTCTTGTGACAAAGCGGCTTCAGGCCATTCGAAGCCAAACAGAACCAAAATAACGGACAAATTTGTGTGCTATTCATTATTCCCATGCTGGCTGAAGCGCCGTGCGTTGCAGGCCCAATTGACAGAAGCGCCAGAGTTCCTTCTTGTGTATTTATAGGAAACTGTATTACTATAGTATTGGTGAGACTAAACCAGCGTGAACCTTGAGTGCAATATATATTTCTTGAGTCAGACTGACTTAGCTCCAGTTTTGATTGCTAGTATGTATATATCAGCTCTATTATCAGCTGTTACTTAGCTTATGTGTGTACTCAAGTCTTTTCATACATATAAAACGCACTTATTTTCATGCGCCATATCAGTGTTCATTCATCAAAAGTATGTTTGAGGGCAGAGAACGTGCCAAGACCTCCCGCCCCACGAACTCCCTCATGGGACATTCTTGTTATACATAACTCATGTAAGCCGCATATATTATAAAAACGTCCTTACTTTATTGCAAGCATTGATAACTTGTATTTGAAGAAACAAGATGAAAAGGCATGTCGTAGATTGCCGCTTACGTCGAATATTAGCGTTAAAAAGCATATGCACCATGTGTTCGAAAGTTGACTTTACGCGAGCGCTTTCATGAATTAACTTATTAGCCTCACTAAGACTTAGCTAAGCAATTTGTTTGAGTCTCAGTGAATCCAGCTGAAGAATATGTTACCAAGTTACAGTTACAGTTACAGTTACAGAGTCCGGTTAAGAAGTTTTGTGAGCTTGAGTGGGAGTGAGTTCTGTTGAGGAAAACTAAGTCTGTCGGAAGTCGTTGTAAAAATGCATGTCTGGAATGATTCTCAGAAAGTTCTAGATTTTCGCCGCTGTATTAGTGTGCAAGAGAGCTCGTGACACATGTTTGTGAACAGTGGGCAACAATTTCTTTTCACGTGTTTTTGAAGCTTTCTGCAAAATTTGTTTTACGCTACGCTTTTCTGATTGAGCAAATAGATATTATTTGCAATTACATGCCTTCCACGCTACAAAAACATCCTTCCTACCGCCAATTCACACGCACAGTCAGGCACAAAATAATACAGACCATGCGAGCACGTGCCGATATAGCCTTCAGCGCCGTTCACTGGACAGCTGTCTGGTGTTAAAAATGTAGTTCGGGTTATACATTCGCCAGAGCATTGCTCTCGGCAGCAAACAGCCAGTCACTGGACGTGGCAGACGGCATTTCGGCCCGCGCTTGCATTGTCCGTATTATTTTGAGCCAATTCATACATTTGGCTGTAGATAGGTGCATTTTCTTGTTTGTTATCTAAGCAAGAGTCAGTTGCAAGTGTGGACAGCTGCAGAATTTTCAAACATTGTGGGCATGACTGCAGATTGATTGAAACGAAACACGAGGAAAATGTATTAAAACTCGGCTGGTTTTCTTAGCGCAACTCTTTTTTTTTTGCGCCGTTAATCATATATTGAACCTACATTAGCGTCAAGTAGTCTATGTCTGCACGGTACGCGCTGCAACAAAGCACTAGCTACGTCCGGTTTTCTATTTCGGGCTTTTGCAAGTTCATTAAATGTTTTACAGCACTGTCTCGAGTCTCCAAAAGCTTCTGCTTGTTCAGATTAGGTTTTTCCTTTGGGTGACCAGATCATCTCCTTTCAGCTAAATATTAAGCTTAATACTTCGGGACAATAAACGAGTTTTAGGACTCTACTTCTCTCATCTGAACTCTAAACAAGCTCGTGCACCCACGTGTAAACATACGTAATTACGAACAAGAAAGTCTTGTTCGTTTCATGTGATTACCGATGGTTTTTTACTCTTTGAACTAATAATAAGAGTGAAGTTGTAGACGATATGTGAATGGCGTGTTTTTTGTATATGTTGGAGGCTGTCGATGGTACCGAAAATCTCAGCCCATTTTATCTACCTCACCTTTTTATCCTCTTTTCGCACTACGGCAGCCTATCGCACATTCAGCCTATAGCACATGTTTCCCATGAACATCTCTGCCTACTTCTTTTTTTTTTCACAGCCTTCTTTCTTCACTATTCCAACCTAGAACTCTTAGCTTTTGATGTAGCCGCCGGCATTTTGGATACCATAAGAACACAATTTTTATTGTAGAAAACGGTATCAGTACGAAATAAGGCATAGAAGATGAAGGTTCGTCAGCAGGATGTTTTAAGTCTGAATAGGAGCGCGGAGCGAGGAGAGTTTTCTTACCACTTTTTAGGTCACCTGCAGCTCCGCGCCTTCAAAGTAAGTTATTGTTCGCGTAACCAACAGGTCAAAATCTGGAAAGGTGAGACGTGAATATTCCCCTTTTGCCTGTTAAAATACTTTTGATGTTGATATTGATAGCCTATAAATAACCTGTGCATTGTACACGTTATCATCATGACCAAATTAGCGGCAAAAAAAGAGCCTAGCTCTGGATTCGTTGCTCTGAGGTACGCAAGCAGCCGTAACATGGTGTCAATTCAGTGTTAACCACTGCCCCTTCACAAAGTTCGTCCTAAAGAAAGAAATTTTCATATAAATTACATAATAATAACCATAACTTCAGTTACGAAATCAGCAAGGTCCAGTTGCATGCTTTGGAGGCGATTCATTATTAACACTGAATTTTTCGCAATGCCTGTTTAAGTCATGAAAGTAAGAATGGACCCATAAGCAAACGCTAGAATACTTAGAGGACGCAAAATATCGCTTAGCTGACGTAAGTATACAATGAGCATCGAACAGTACGTGTAGACCATCAAGTTAAACAGACACATACAGGCGAAGCATTATGCCAGCTTCACTTTTTAGGGGAGCAGCGTTTGACTTCACCTAAAACAATAAAATGAGAGATAGTGCCATGTGGTCCTTTTTCTGCTGGTATGTCATGCCAAAATAACCTGTTTAGGAGATAGATTTCGGATCGCGCGACGGATGATGAGACAAGGAGGGTACAGGGAGGAAGTACGGGACAGGTGGTGCTCAAACTCGCAACTCTGTAAGAAGGCATTGGCGTTACTCTATGCTGTTAGTTGGTCCCTAAAAGGGGGAATAGGTCGCTGTATGGACGGATATGGATGGTAAGCGCAGGTCACGCTGCACTCGGTACGTACGAAATTTTATTCAGTGCAAATAATTAGACCTATGTTATTCCCATTTATCCGCTAGTATAACGGATATAGGTAATGAAACCTTTATGAAACTTACTGTATGCTTCATATTACAGGACCTTAGTAATCCTGTGCTCACGTCTTCAGAGAAGCACTATACACTGACCACTCTCTGCCTACGGCATCGAGAGTTATTTTATTGAAAGGCTGTCGGAATACAAAAGATTGCTGCACTATCGGCCGTATTAAAAAATTAACCTCAACCTAACGTTGAGTTTTCCTTATCGGATTTAGGCCAATTATTGCGCCTGATGAGCAAAGTAGACCAATATACATGAAACAATATTGTCGTTATTTTTTAGCCTGCTACCAATTCAATGCCAGTATGCCACACATAGAGAACACAGGAACATGAGAAAAACGTGAGGTAAGGCCAAAGTTCGGTTATGAATACAGGCTTATGATTTCCTGTAGTTATAACAAGTGTCGACTATTTAATAAACTTGCAATAAACTGCGAAGCTTCAATCATCTCCTATTCAACGAATGCTTTATGCTGTTTGTTTCTTGTTGGCTCGCAAAAAAAATTTCGGTTGTCTTTTTCGACGGTGATATATTTTAAGGTATCTAGGAATAGTTTTGTACAGATTGCGATAGTGAACTGACAAAAGTATCACTTTCAAAAAAGCTATACAGCTTACGAAGCTATATCCAGCTCTATGTAACAAGGAAGAACCGCGTGCTCCGTTACGACATTTTCTTTTTTTTTTTGTTCTTCATGCTGTGCAACCTTTGCTCAGCGTCGCAATTTTTTTCCTGCCCAAACGTTTATTTATTGTTAGGTTATTGATCACCTAATTTAGCTATCATATACTACCCTTTTAGCGAGTGAGGTTTCCTTCATATTTTCCCTCCTTCTCCCGTTTAAAACGTTTAAAAGTTGGCTCGGGAAGTAGCCGTAATGAATCAGGGCTGAAAAGAATCACGTTCATCATAGCAGCCACTGCATTGCATACTATTATTCTTGGAATGTGCTTTTTGAAGTTTATCAAAGCGAAATTTAAACTTTTGCTGCGTCCAATCCAAACTGTAAAAGAACACAAACCATTTAAAGAAGTTGTAACAGAAAATTTGTAAACCTCCGCTTTTTGCTCCTAATCACTAGTTGCTGACTCATTAGCAGCACCAACAATACTTATTATCTCCGGCCGGTGCAAGAACAATTTAGTAATATACGTGTATGATCTGTAACGAAGAAAATGTACAACCTGCAGAGCTTCATAATTTACCTTAAAATCGCCAATCCCCTTCTTTGGGTACGAGCCATATCTTGAGGAAAACAACAACAATCGTCAGCGCTACATAGGACTGGCTCGTGCTGAACGTTGTTTCTGTTCGCACTAGCTAGACCTGCGACCGTATCCTGTCTGGTATTACAGTATCTGCTACTAAGAACGTGTCTCAGCTCTCCATTGTAGCTTCTATGTAACGACCGGAGGCAGTTTTGATTTCAAAAGGCACTCGGGCGTACCATGACGTACTCGATCTATCTGTGAGCCCCGCCGTGGTGGTCTAGGGGCTGAGGTACTCGGCTGCTGACCCGCCGGTCGCGGGATCAAATTTCGGCTGCGGCGGTTGCATTTCTGATGGAGGCGGAAATGTTGTAGGCCCGTATGCTCAGATTTGGGCATACGTTAAAGAACCCCAGGTGGTCGAAATTTCCGGAGCCCTCCACTACGGCGTCTCTTATAATGATATGGTGGTTTTGGGACGTTAAATCCCACAAATCAATCAATCAATCGATCGATCTATTTGTGAACAAATGCTATGAGGTGACAGCGACTAGCAGTGACGTAACTCACCACCTTCTGCTATGTTTTCAATGCTGTTTCGTCTGCTCTGTATAGCGCTATGAGTGCTTGTTTCCCTGATTGTAAACCTACGTTGCTTATCTAGAACTGTGGGTCGAAATTGCCGGAGCCCTCCATTACGGCATCTCTTATAATCATATAGTGGTTTGAGGATGTTAAACCTCACACAGCAATGAATATCTGGTACTGTCATTGATGAAGGTGCCGGCAGAATGATAAAAGTCAGCGAGAAAACTTCGATTTACATCACGAAGCTCTCCGGTATTTGCTGCGATTTCGTCCTTGTATTCGTCCGAGATTTCCGTGAAGCTTGGAACAGCCTTACTATTACGCGTGCTCAAACCTTTATGGTCATATCATTTCAGAAAATAAAAACAGGCTGAGAAGTGGTGAAGTAAGCAATGAAATCACAACATTGATGGTCTGCACCAGTCTTTCCAGATGACCCCAAAAAATTTAAACGCGTGAGCTCTGACCGCACAAGGCAAAACTACACGCAACTCCCCACTATCAGAAGTTGAGATATAGATAGCGACAGTGCATTAGCTCTTCCGGCTGCCCCATCCTGACGTTCCAATGCCTGATCACCGGCTCTAATGAAGCTGTGCTGCTACCAGCTCTGCTCGTCAGGGGCATTTTCAATGTTTACGCGTTCATTTGCCCGAGTCGTGAAGTAAAATTCAGAGGTGTGCGCTTTGTGCTTCGCCCCGAATGCCACCACTTTTGCCTCTGGCGAGGAGTGATAGAAACAGAGGGGCTTCGCTCGAGCCGGTGGAAAGGTGAGCATCAGAACATCACGCAGGGTCAGCCGGATAGGCCAACGCACTCTTGCCGTCAGCGATGCATCTGCTGATAGAGTAGTGCTGGCATGTAGTTTTGGCCAGTTTCGCCACAGCTCGCGTGTTAGTTGGAGGGCACATGTACTTGTAACATGTAAGTTGTGTGATTTATGCTTTACTGATTCGTTGGGCAGCGCTGCTTAAGAAGGCATACCAAACTCTTGAACGACGTCGGAGCGCCTAAGTTTTATCTCCCACTGCACAGAAAAATTCTGGCAATCGAGAGCTGTAGTTAGTATGCAGAAGTCCTAAATTTTGCGTGTACGTGGCTATAAGAGTCGTTGACAGCATCTCAGCAGTGTACAGCAGTGCAGTCACTATGCACTTTGGGATGCTTTGTCCAGCTACAGCTATTTTCATGTCTTGCTTTTACATGCACAGGGACATCATAATATATATATATATATATATATATATATATATATGTATATATATATATATATATATATATATATATATATATATATATATATATATATATATATATATATATATATATATATATATATATATATATATATATGACGTATGAAGGTAGCGATGGTTGGTAGAAGCAGAGGAGGAAGAAGTGACAGTAGAATAAACATGGGGTATGAGCCAGGCCACGTCACCCATTCATCATAGCGTCGCACGAGTCGACAGGATGGAGACCTGCCTGCCCCTTCATCAGTCACTCATCATCGACGCAGTTCCCCAGAAGACGCCCTGACCGTACATTGACTACCGAATCATCGCCTAGGAGGACAACTACCAGCACCATGACAGAACCATCGGCTGACCTCGACATCCCCAAGTACACCGGATCAGCGGACGACGGACCCGTACAGGACTGGTTCAACCAGTTCGAACTCCACGCTACCGCTGCATCTTGGTCGGAACGGGAAATGGTTACGAACTTCAGCGACTACGTCACCGGTGAGGCATTTAAATTTTACCTCACCCACATATTCGACAACGATGAATCATGGCAAAAGATCAGAGAAGAAATGATTGCCCGCTTTAACGACTACGACAAGGACTTCCTCATTACCGGCCATCTGCATACAACCACACGCGGCCGTCACAGTTCACGCTTATTTATACAGGAACGTAGCTTTCCACCAGGTTCCCCTTCACGAAAGCCGGTATTTTCAAAGTCGTCGCTCCAGCACACGGCACGTCACGTTGCTTACCCACCTCATGCACTTCATTTTTCTTCTCGAATACGTGATCCACCACCCGGTTTTCCATCACGCGGCTCTTCAAGCGTTCCTGACGCTCCCCATTTGCCTTGTAAGGACGCCGTATTTATGGTAGATGACCTGGCACATCGGGAAAATACCCTGTCGAGCCATGCTCCTTCCACACGGGTTCATGCATCGCCATCCAGTCCATATACACTCGACAGTGGAAGAATCACCGAAGGCTCCGACGCATCGAACGTCGCGCGCTGCAATGCGCAAGAGCCTCTCGTAGTGAACAGTGCAGAAAAAGCTTCTGAAGAACTTTCTATCAACTCTCAAGTATCATCTTTATTGCCTGAATTGCATGACAACTGCTCAAATACTACCAGCTGCCGACTGGAGACCCCATCAGGTTGTCATGAAAACCAGCGCGATGTTCAAGAAGGGCTTCCACCGCAATATGGTCCACAGCAACGTCAGCAAAGCCAGCAAAAGCAAGTCCGTGAATCGCAGACACTCCAACGGACACACCAACGAGGACGACGACGCAAAGCAAGCCTCTTAAAACAAATTCAAGAAGCGAGGCAACTTCGCATAAAGGATCGGCGCCAGAAACGCATTTGGCATAAAATATCAAGACTGCGCCTAAGATTACAGCTTCGAAACCTCAGGAAACACCGAACAAGACAAGAAGTCACCAGTTCTACCATGCAAAGATTCAGACACCATCCCATCAGTTTACGACAACGGAGCCAACGCCACAGAAAACTACGAAAGAAACTGAACGTTATAATTTGTGCAACGCACGAACATAGACATATTTCCTTGAACTTCAGTTCTTGTACACGCAGGCTGCAAGCACTAATTCTGTCTCAGCCGCGACACAAAATACAGCGCATACGACAGAGGATTCGGCGCCTACGTCATTCGACCATCAAGTGCTCCAAGGACTTCCAACCTTGTTCTTTCTTCGCAGCTGTTCAAGTCATCTCACGGTCAGTGCAGTTTTGCAAGACGCGGTTACCATCTCCAGAATGCCACAGCCAGCCTCGCCCGCCAGATCTCTTATTGATATCACCGGACTGCCACACTCTCCCCTCAAGTCTTAGCGACGAAGAAGACAACACGTGCATTTTAAAATTTGTGAGACTATCTTTTTATTTTGACATTGGTGACTTCCAAGCCACTCCTTGTTTACTTTTTTTTGTTTGTAAGTTGTAACTCATGCCTTCTTTCGGGGGGAGGGGGAATCATGTGACGTATGAAGGTAGCGATGGTTGGTAGAAGCAGAGGAGGAAGAAGTGACAGTAGAATAAACATGGGGTATGAGCCAGGCCACGTCACCCATTCATCATAGCGTCGCACGTATATATATATATATTTATATATATATATATATATATATATATATATATATATATATATATATATATATATATATATATATAGAAGAATAACTTCGGTTGCCGCAAGGTTATAAATATGAAAGTAGATGCGCTTTCACATAACATCTGTTTATTGTGTCGACGTTTCGAAAAAGACAGGGTTCCTGTCGAAACGTCGGCACAATAAACAGTTGTGAAAGCGCATCTACTTTCATATATATATATATATATATATATATATATATATATATATTTATATATACATATATATATATATATATATATATATATATATATATATATATATATATACAACAACAGACAAAGTACAACAGACAAAATAGAACTGGCAGAGCTTTCGAAGTTGATTAATAGACGTAAAGTATGCGATGTAAGAAGGTATAACATGGAGAGAATTGAACACGCTCTGAAAAACGGAGGAAGCGTCAAAGCAGTGAAGAGGAAACTTGGGATAGGCAAAAGTCGGATGTATGCACTAAGGGACAAAGAAGGCAAAATAACTACCAATATGGATAGGACAGTTAAAATAGCGGAGGAGTTTTACAGAGATCTGTACAGTACCCGAGACAACCACGACCTTAATACTATAAGAACTAGCAGTAACCCAGATGACACCCCACCAGTAATGACAGAAGAAGTCATAAAAGCTTTGGAGAGCATGCAAAGAGCCAAAGCTGCTGGTGAGGATCAGGTAACATCAGATCTGCTGAAAGATGGAGGACAGATTGTGTTAGAAAAACTAGCCACCCTGTTTACGAGGTGTCTCCTGATGGGAAGGGTACCAGAGTCTTGGAAGAACGCTAACATCATCTTAATACATAAGAAAGGAGATCACAAGGACTTCAAGAATTACAGGCCGATCAGCTTGCTCTCTGTAGTGTACAAGCTATTTACAAAGGTAATTGCTAACAGAGTAAAGAAAACATTAGAATTCAATCAATCAATGGAACAAGCAGGATTTTGAACAGGCTACTCAACAATTGACCACATTCATACTATCAATCAGGTAATAGAGAAATGCTCAGAGTATAACCAACCACTATACATAGCCTTCATAGATTACGAGAAGGCGTTTGATTCAGTAGAAATATCAGCCGTCATGCAGACACTGCGGAATCAGGGCGTAGACGAAGTATATATAAACATTCTGGAAGAAATCTACAGGGGATCAACTGCTACTATTGTGCTTCATAATGAAAGCAACAGAATACCAATCAAGAAGGGTGTAAGGCAGGGGGACACAATCTCCCCAATGCTATTTACCGCGTGCTTACAGGAGGTTTTCAGAAGCCTAGAATGGGAACAGTTAGGGATAAGAGGTAATGGAGAATACCTTAGTAACCTGCGCTTCGCCGATGACATTACATTGCTGAGTAACTCAGGGGACGAATTGCAACTCATGATTACGGAGTTACACAAGGAGAGCAGAAAGGTGGGTCTTAAAATTAATCTGCAGAAAACGAAAGTAATGTACAACAACCTCGGAAAGGAGCAGCGCTTCGAGATAGGTAATAGTGCACTTGAAGTTGTAAAAGACTATATCTACTTAGGGCAGGTAATAACCGCAGAGACTAACCACGAGATTGAAGTAATTAGAAGAATAAGAATCGGGTGGAGCACATTCGGCAAGCACTCTCAAATTATGACAGGTAGATTGCCATAATCCCTTAAGAAGAAGGTATATAACAGCTGTATCTTGCCGGTACTTAGCTACGGAGCAGAAACCTGGAGACTCACAAAGAGGGTTCAGCCTAAATTGAAAACGATGCAGCGAGCAATGGAAAGAAAAATGGTAGGTGTAACCTTAAGAGACAAGAAGAGAGCAGAGTGGATTAGGGGACAAACGGGGGTTAAGAATCTCATAGTTTAAATAAAGAAGAGGAATTGAACATGGGCCGGGCATGTAGCGTGTAGACAGGATAACCGCTGGTCATTAAGGGTAACTAACTGGATTCCCAGAGAAGGAAAGCGGGTTAGGGGGAGACAGAAGGTTAGGTGGGCAGATGAGATTAAGAAGTTTGCGGGTATAAACTGGCAGCAGCAAGCACAGGACCGGGTTAACTGGCGGAACATGGGAGAGGCCTTTGTCCTGCAGAGGACGTAGCCAGGCTGATGATGATATATATATATATATATATATATATATATATATATATATATATATATATATATATATTTCAGTTGTGTCCCTGTGCATGTCGAAGCAAGTCTTGAAAATGTTGTTAATGCTAATGAGGGCATCTCGTACTGTTAATGGTTTACACACAGCCAGTAAGCGCAAAAGTCGCTGCGTTGTCTCTCTCATTGGGCTCCGCGTCATCAGGGATTGCTATCAGGATGGTCCACCTCGTGCTCGTCACCGGTTTCTCGACCAGGACCCAATCCGAACGTTGCTTACTAAAGTCACCGCATGACGACTTCGTTTTTTTTTTTGCTTCATACCCGATTTCACGTTTTTACGAACCTGAAAACTCTCTTCAAATACTTTTGAGATGGTGTTAGTGGTTTATAATATGCAGCTGGCTTTTGTAAGTTTCCCTCAGTGAAATGTAACAGTCAAATTTTGTTCAAATAATGGGTCAATACTTCATTAGACAAAAAAAAATTGCTTCCTTCTTGAGGTAACCCTAAATAGTCAACGTCTGTCAGAAATAAGCGCTCAAGAAGCGCGCGCCTCCGAACTTTAGCGACGGAGACAATACCGGGCGCCGTTCGGATGCCGCTGAAGCCAGCGTAAAGAAGAAAAGAAGCATCAAAGCTCTCCTGGGGGTGCCATCTCGCCCCATCGAAAGCTTCGCTACGCTGACCAACGTCCTCGCAACTATCACCGAGCGAACACCAGAAGCATCGAGAAGGCATGCGTGAGTCACTCCCTAGTTGCGTCACGTGCCGCGAATAGTTCTAGAAAAAAGGCTCGCCTCTTCCCCAGCTTTGGCTGGGCAGCGCGCCGACGAAACTTCCAGAAGCCTGGGCGAACATATTTAGGCGAGCGGAGGAGGGTGGTGATTGGGAGATGAGTGTATTTTCGCCAGCGTGCGGAGGCTTGTGCTACAAGAAAAAGAGAAGTGTGTGTTTACCGCCAGTGGGCGAAGACGTGTTCTGCAGTCGCACCGCGTGAGTGGCCGTCGTGTTACCCGCGAATAAGGTTTCTTATCGAAGAGTGGACATTTGGCGTGGCTACGTCTCCTGGAAGAGAAACTTCGGGAGCAGCGGAACGACAACCACGCCTGACTTTGAGCTAGCGTATCCTTCAAAAGAAGCTTTCAAGTCTTTTTCAAAGAACTTTCGACTGAATTCGTTTGATTGACATTTTTGACTGCAAGTGTCTTGATCAGTAATTGCATGAGATTGCATTGTAGCACCGGTTGTTGTCTGTCTCACCTGTTTTGAGCGTACCTGATAGCATCGTGTAGCCTGTTGTTTGATTGGTGACTTATCGTATTGGATTATTGCTGCGTATGCATATTTGGGTGTTGTTTGTTCTGCCGTATCTGAGAAGAAGGAGGAGCAATAAACGTTTATTTTTCGAAACGGTGTAGTGGTGTACGTCCCGCATTAACCTTAGGTGGGAAGTCTCCTCATTCTAGGAACCCTCTGGCCTTCGCTGTCTCCTTGGCCCTGGTGACGAGACATTGTTGTTGATCTTCGTCCTCCAAGGCGAGCTTGGCCTCCCACTGCCTAATCTGTGTTACCATCGTGGCCGTCGTGTATCTGAGAATACATTTTCGTTTTGTTATGAAATATTGGCTCTAACTCGTTCTTTGGACCACAGCTGGCCAAGTAAGACCAAATCTAACTTGTTCATGCTTTCGTGGTACAGTTCGGGGGGCTGATACGTCGGTCCTTGAGATTAGCCTGGTGATTGCCTCCCTAAATAACGGGACAAGTCACAACGTCTAAACCATAAAAACTAGCACTTCAATTTTGCATTAACACACTCGTAATACTTCTCCCCTTCCCTCTCACCTCAGCAAATTTCGGCTGTTGCGTAGTATTTTTTCCGTTCTTTGATTTTCCGCAATTCAAAGTCGACGATATCGTAGTCGTCTCTTGAAGCCCCCTTTGTGTAGTGGACGCCATGGCTTCCTACGCCGCCTCCTGACAAAGCACACCAGGTAACCGGTCAGCAATGCCACCAATGTGAATGCGAAGCTGCTCGCCAGCACGATGATGCCAAGCGTCACTGTCCAGCGTCTCCGTTGAAATTTTTGGAAGTCTGCGAACAAGTTTGCTAATTTACATTTAAGGACAAGCATGTTTAACTTCTTACAGAAAACAATGTGGGCTGGCTAATGAAGAGAAACAACGACTTTGTTTAGATGGCCAAAATGCACTCTAAGTACTGTAACTTTATATGTTTCACAATAATAGGTTTATTATTAGCGAAGAAATCAAGATCGACGTTTCATTTTTAACCATCGCGCCAAAACACGTGTGCGTCACTTCAAAAACTTCATAGTGTATTCATTGTATTTTGGCGACATTGGACCTATGAAATTTTCTGAAACTTCGCATGCTAGGCTTAGGGCACCAACAGATCACATTGTACTTTCTTTTTGTCTATTAGAATCTACGTATAACACAGTATACACCTTCTAGCTTTATCACTTCATGGTGTTTGGTGCGGGAATCTCAAGGTGGCACCTCTGTCCGCATTTTATTCTCATGAGTTTTCTTGCTTACAAAACATCGTGTGATAATGATTAGTGAGAGGAGTGAGCATAGACATTCATTACAAAATGAGGAGTGAGAATGCCAAATGATTATCATGTGTTGGAAGTTATGTTGGAAGTTATTTTGTTATTAAAAACAATGTTGGCATGATCATTTGTTTGTAGAAGTGTCACAGATATTTTCTGACGTATTCATTAAATCTATAGTTTTGAATGCACTATATTATGTGTCTTATCCGTGTCAAATGAAAGCTGAACAGCGGCAAGTGTTTGCGAAGGTATAGTGTGTGCACCGTCCAGTTATTACTAATGACAAGCGCGCGCATCTTGTTCGGCAGCTCTGTGCGTATATGCGTGTCTGGTCGTGGTGACAAAAGGACGGCGCGCACTATACCATTGCGAAGACTTGGCGCGGTTAGACTTTCATTTGACGTGGATAGTACATGCTCTATCGAAGTCATCATCGTTACTGGTTGTTGAATTCACCACCATCAACAAGCCACGTCAAGAAAAAAGAATGCAAACCACGGAACTCAGAGTAGCCTACGTTCTGTTTTAAATAATTTTAGTTTTAATTTAACACAAGCTGGTGAATGCGAAAACAGAAACAGACATTGCAGCTTCACTGGTAATTTTGATGCGGTTAACCGACCTTCACACCATAGAGGTGGCTTCACGCCCTATGCTACGCGTATAACACAGTCTCACCTCCTTCACCCATAAGCGTCTGGGCAGCACTGAGCGTGCGAACATATGTGCGGAATGTTGCCTGCGTAGGCGTTCGCACTGTGACCAGGTAGTCGGTGGCAGGGCGAAGTCGAGTGACAAATGTCGAGTCCGTATCATGGGTCCGGAAGCTGCGCTCAGGCGATTGCCACGCCCTGTGTCGAACACCTCTACACATAGTCGCCGCGACGAAGACGTGTCATCCAAAATAACAGCCGAGCATGTGAGCGAGAGCGAGGTGTCTGTGTAGTTACCGACGCTGCAAACGAGGCCGGGCTTCTCGCCTGCAAAGATCCGGTAAGGTGTTTAAATCTCATGGATGGCATACACTTGGCGTTTAGCTGCGGCGCGCTAAACAGTGAAAGTTGAAAAATCGGACATGTTCAAGGATCATTAACTATGTTTACGGAGCAAGGCTATATAGACGTGTGCGAAAAGAGACATTGCTGACTTCTAAGAAAATATCAATTGTCACAGAAAGCATATCAAGATGCTTTTTGCAATCAAACGGTGAACAAAGAATCATATTGCTGCCGTCCAAGTGCGGAAGTTTTTTCTTATCGTACAATCAAAGACGAAGGTTACAGTCATATAGACCAGTGGCAAACTTTGTTAAGGTTGCGAACTTTTGTGCAGTTATATAAGAACAGCACAACTAAGCATTTCAATTACAATTACATTACGGTAATCTTCCTAAAAAAGTGCGTGAAAGTGTTTTTTCAGTAATGAAAAATTCAGCTGGGAGTAGGCAGTGCCCAAGTCATCGTACATGGTTTTTTCGGTCACGCGTACAATTGCGCTGGAACCTTGGTTCAGGAAGACACCCTCAAACTAGTACAAGCTTTCATGTCGATAAATGGTGATTAATATTCAGAGTAACAACCGCTGAGAAAAAAAAAGATCTATGCTTTGAGTAATGAGTTAAATCGCTATATGCAATTATGTACCTGTCAGCAGTATGATGTGAAAGTATTGTTACACTTCTTTCTGCCAGTGAAAAAAGAGACGCAGAGCAGTAAATTAAACGCACATTTAGTAAACTTACTCACATTTATTTCTGAAAAATTTGCGAGTGAGCATCTGAAATAATTACAGTAGCGTACATCACGCAAGGTACGAGCCGAAGCTATTGAATTCGCTCACGGTATATCTAATGAAGAGAATTTTCTTGATTCGGTAATATTCTTGCTTTGGTTCTATCTTTGAAGCCTGATCTCATTCAATTGTTATCGTGCATAAATGGGCTAAGTGACCACAAAACTGTTCTGTTCGACATGCGCATTCCGATTCTTCATCGATTACGCTCGATAAAATATATTCGAGATTAGAAAAAAGCAAACTTTACTTGCATCAGCACCAATCTTGAAAACTTCTATAGCTTTTTTAAGGTTTCCGCCCTCCAGAGGACAGTCGAACAAAATTGGCTACTTTACAAACATAAAATTCCCGAGTTAATTGAAAAGTATGTTCCCCTCATTCGTATTCGCGGCAATTCCAATCAACCTTGATATTCTAATGTCTTAAAAAACTTTCCCAAAGGAAGCAACGTCTTTTTCGAGAGCCAAAACGCCGCACCACTACAGTAAAGTGGTCTAAACATTTCAAGTCTCCTCTTGATTGCACACGTCTTCTGCGAAGCCCTGAAGAAAAGTTTTATCACCATGACATGTTAAGCATTTTGCGCGTGAACCCCTGTAAATTCTGGAATCTCCTAACCCTGAAACACAACCACACACATACAATTTCTTTGAGAAATTCCGACGGTTCGGAGGTACTGCAAAACCAATGGTCTGACATCATGAATACATTTCTTCTGTCCGTTTTTCCCCGTGAAAATAACTTTGATAGCCCCAATTTACCCTTCCCACATTTCTCCCAAATGCTTCCGATGAGCAATATCGCCTTGGGCATCACTAAACTAATATAAAAACAAAAAAATATCTTGTGCTCTGAGACCAGATAAAACCACAGCTAAAATACTTAAAGGTATACATATGCTAACGTGTTCCAGCAAAATATTAGAAATAATATTCACGCACACGATAAAGGACAGTACGCTTCCACATGAATGGAAGCTAAGCAGCATATCTCTAATATTTAGAGCGGGTAATCGGTCCGTTCCTTCAAATTATCGTCCGATTTCTTTAACTTCTATACCTTGTAAGCTGCCTGAGCACATGATATACTCTAGCGTGGTAACCCATCTTGAAAACAACTTCTTCTTTATAAAAATCAGCATGGCTTTCGCTCAGGTTTTTCCCGTAAAACACAAATTTTTGAGTTTACAACGGACCTCCACCTAAACATCAACTCTTCATTTCAAACAGATATCATCTTCCTCGATATTTTTAAGGTGTTGGATGGCGTTCCTCATCAAAGACTTTTGCCTAAACTTTCTTCCCTTAATTTAGACCCGCTCTTACTGTCATGGATACAAGCCTTCCTCACTAATCGTTCCCTATGCACAGTCATCTGAGGTCACCGCTCCTCGACTACAAATGTAATATCTGGCGTACCTCAAGGTTCCGTCCTTGGCCCTCTCCTCTTTCTAATTTTTATTATTGATCTTCCCTCAAGTGTGATATCTTCGATACGTCTCTTTGTCGATGATTGTGTCGTTTAGCGCCGTATGGGTGATGGCTCTGAAAATGATTTAAATATAATTGAAAATTGGTGTTTTTATAGATGATGCAACCTAATATTTCTAAGTAAATATATGCAAGTTTCCCGTAAGCGTTCAAACCTAAATTTTACTTATTTCCTGCAGTCTAACCATCTCGCTCTAGCAGAATCGTACCGATACCTGGGTGTTCTCATCAACAGCAAACTAACATGGACTGAACATATCGCGCAGCTTACTGCCGATGTCTCCAAAACATTAGGTTTCATCAGAAGATCCCTGTCCGGCTCACCGGCTTCAGTTCGTAAACTCGTCGACGAAACCTACGTCCGTAGTAAACTCGAGTATGCCTCTCCAATTTGGAATCCACACCAATCTTACTTAATAGACGCCCTTGAAGCCATTCAAAATCGCGTGGCTCGTTTTATAACCTCCGAATACAATACACTAGTGTTACTACTACAAAATCATCACTGTCTCTCACCTTTTTGGACCTTAGACGGAAAATAGCACGCCTTTGTTTATTTCACAAACTGTATTTCAAATATTCTTGCTTACATGGCTCCCTGCTTCTCCCACCAATTCGAACTTCGCGCCGTCTCTTCGATTCTTTGAGTGTCCAAAATTTAAAAGTTTCAACCAACGCTTTTAAGAAATCTTTCCTTCCGTTAACAACTGAGGATTGGAATCGCCTTCCAAATGCAATATCCAACGAACGAAATACTGTGAAGTTTAAAAGCTTTTTAGAAATTCGTTTTACAACCGCACCGTCGTAATTTATATGTAGCCAGCTGCCTTTCTCTAATTTTATTAAATCCATGCTATTAGTTGTATAACGAGTTCTGTTTTTATTATTGCCCTGTAATGCCAATTCTTGATTTTTAGGCTACTTTATGTTCTTGGTATTAATTGCGTTTTTGTATCCTTCTTCGACCCCCCCCCCCCTTATGTTATACCCCGTCAGGGACCCTTAGGGGAAAATAAATAATGGTGACGAATTTTGAAACGAAAGCCTCAGTTTCGAGATACGCGCTGTCAATTTTATGATAAAATTTACCTACCGTTCCAGATGCTTGTTTGATTTCTTGTACTCCTTTTAAGAGTTTGAGTTCAAAAGACGGCAAGTAGACTTTCCTTATGATGTGCATCCAGATTGCGTGCGCGTAGACGTATGCAGCATGTATGTATGTATCTACACATTTTGGAAGGTGGCACGATTCACAATGATTTATTGGGTTTCACATTTCAGTCACCTATCAGTCATCCACCAGTCGACCCCGTACAGACCTCATCTACAGATTATCTGCAGATGCCGAGCAGAGAGCAAGCAGACTTTTCTGCTATTGTTGGCCCTGTGTGTATGTGTGTGGGTGTACATATTGTATAAATATATATCTTTACATTGTGGCTCGTGACACACGCTCTAACAAAAAGTAAAGGGGCTCACCTTTCAGTCCCCCAGTAATCACCTTAGTCTGAAGATTGTCTGCAAAAAGGCTGCAGTTTTACTGCATCCCCATGCAAGCTTGTTAGCAGGTAATTAAACGTATCTATTAAAATAAGGTCTTATTTCACCAGTGTACAATCTGCGTATTTTATTGATGCCTCATGGGCAGCATAATTCTGCCCGTACTCTGTGTACGTAAAACTGTCAAATTTTGAAGAATAGGTAATTTCCTACCGCCACTGAATGGCTGGTAAAATACCATGGCTATATATGCCGGGTGGTAGTTCTTAGGTTGTGAAGTGCTGTATGTACTGTTTATGCGCTGTATTGTTAATGTATTAAGCGCAGAAATAAGTAATGAAGAAAAAAATGGTTGTGAAGTGCGAGCAGTTATGTGTTTGGTATTTACTTTGCTGTTGTTGCGTTTATGTCTTGGGTACGTGTTTGGTGGGTGTAGGGGCGGTACTATACCCTTCGTTGTTGCATGCTCCTCGAATTATTGTGCTGACGCGAAAGGTAGCTATTACTTTTTGTTCACCGCGACACAACATTGCGGATATTCAGCAAAAATGCTGCAGAATTTTTGTAGACTTTCTTCTGATATTCTTCAGGCATGCTGCATTCTGCGCGGCTACAAATTCTCTGCAGGCATTCTGCGGAACGGGTGTACCAATTGCCTATTTGGGGGTGACAGGGGGTGACAGACAGTTTGTCACTTGTCTTTACTTATTGTTTATCGCGGTTGACTAATGGCCTGTAGAATTTCTGAAGATAGAATACAATTTTTTTTGAAGGGATGAGCGTTAGGCATTGGACTCGCAGCAACGGGCAGTATGACATAAAAAGAAAGGTGGGTAACGTGCTGATCAACGTGGCTAACACCGAGGCGGAAATGTCGTAGGCCCGTGTGCTCAGATTTGGGTGCACGTTAAAGAACCCCAGTTGGTCGAAATTTCCGGAGCCCTCCACTGCGGCGTCTCTCATAATCATATGGTGGTTTTGGGACGTTAAACCTCACAAATTAATCAATCAAACGTGGCCAACACCGTGCAGTGCCGGCCATGGAAAGCGTCCGACAACGCTACCGTCCACGTACACATTATGCTGGCTAACAATTCCTAATATAGAAAAGGCCTCACCAAGAAACGCCCCGTGCATGTTCGAGCGAGCTCTTCTAACATCATTCTTTTTGTGGATATAGCGGTGATTTTTTTTCAGGAAACCAATTGATGCCCACTACCTTAGTGTCAGTTGTCATCCATTTCAAGTACACAGAAAAACTTATTTAGGAACACAATCATAATAATAAAGCCATTACGACGAAAATAAAACAGATTAAATGCTGAACATTGGCTGATTGTTGACGCAACGTTAGTTTAAGAGATCTGGGTCAGTTTATTTGACACTGGTTTTTTTAGTTCACGTTACAATCCGGAGAAGGCCCACTTTCGTCAGGAATGGTTTAAAGTCAACGATACTCATGTGCACCTGCGCTCTCGTAAAACCGAGCTCATTAGCGGCTTCTGGATTTGGATCTTTTAGAAAAATAAAACGTGGTTCAATCCTTTTTCGAGAAATCTGTGTAATAGGAGAGCGAAACGTTTGTTTACACATCGGGTGGAGAGCTTATTGTGCAACATTTTACCATGTGGCCGAAGGGAAGATTGTTGTACTGCAAGAAACTGCAAATACGCAATGGTTGACAAGTAAGTTCAAACTGTCCGCGTGCTACTCAAGCAGAAAGCAGGCATGAAATGAGCACACTTAGGACGAGCGCGGACTAACGGCTGCTACAGCTGGACACTTTAAACGCGCTGTTCAACAAGAAAGAAAGACGCACGAAACGACCGCATAAGTACACAGGACAAGCCCAACAACTGTGACAATTCCTACTTCTTTGTGTGTGAGCAGCCTGATCTTTTTTCAGACGTGGCCGCAGCAACTACTAAAGTAACCTTTGTGCTCTTCGGAATCATGAGTGTGATGAGAGCACGCAGGTGAGCCCACGCTGCGTCAAGGCGGCGCTTGTAGAAACGCGAGACTCGCCGCGCCCAACACTACCCAACGCTAAAAGCCCTTGATCTAGGAAAGTAATGACACTCTCCGCCGCGCGTGCGGTTTCTCCTCGATTATCCTATCCCGCCATCAGGGCGCGCTGCACCCACGCCATTTTTCTCCGGGGCTCCCGCGGACGTGCCGCCGATTGCAATGAAGGCGTGTGACTTTGTGCCACTTTCACACCCCGGTAGTATAGCGAATATAAAAAAGGATATGCATAAGATATAGAGCACTCCAATTAACATTTATCAAAATATTAGTTTCTTCTGAGAGCCGTGTGAACGTGGCGTGCTACCTTGAAAGCAGCTTCACGAAGAGTCCTAATATGCAGGTGTTTTTTTTTAGATCATAACTTGCCTTACGATCGCATCATATATAGCTTGCTTGTGACAAATGTTTATATAAACGTTAAAAGTGGCAGGTAGCAGACACCACTCACTACTATCAACTCGAGGTTCATGTCCCTGTCGAGGGGACTTCCTGTGTTTCGTGGCAGGTTGGTGGAAAAATAATGGTCGAAGTGCGTCGGGTCTCACGTTTTTTTTTCTCCATATCGTTAGAAAATAAGCGGCTCAGATTGGTCTTCAATAGAAAATAGCAACAGCGTATAGAAAGCAGCTGATCATTCAGACACGATGTACAATTTGCTTTACAAAATGACAAGTGACTAGCACAATCCAGTGCTAAAAATTATTGCTACAGAACGTCTCTAAATTATTACGGAACAATCATAATCGTAACTGACTGCTAGATCTTAGTGGCAAAACTCGTCGATTCTAATAATTGGGCTCGAGTTACGTCAGTAGAAAATGTCTCCAAAAACGCAGAAAGTTGATTTTAAAGCACTCAATGAGCGAGCGAGGATCTTAAGCCTCTGCCTTGAAGATTATATCACCAGCAAGCGAGTACAATTCCGCGAACACTCCTTGCACGTCACCCAACTGCGCGCGAAATCCAAATACTCATCGGCACCCAGTCATGAGTGTGTTAACACCTAAATACAAAAGTAAATTATCGAACTGAGAAAAACGCAATTTTCGTTCACTGAAGCTGCTCGTTAGCGATATCACGGGAGTGCTTAATGTTTGGATGAAAGCCTTAGATTCCTCATCAAACACGAAAGATGACTTTCGGCGTCTTACGATGTCCGAAAGAGGTGATGCGAAAAATCATTATCATGAGATGACGTCACCATATGACAAACATTGATTACATGTCGCAAAATTTGTGCTGTCATAATGATGTCACAGTGCCGTCACGTTACGTAACTTATGCCACGTGACTTAATGACCTTTTTTCGCTTCTAGAAGGTAATGTCTTTTTTCGACAATTTTCTTCCTGCGGTACTTCTTTTCAATAATTTTTTTCTAGCGCTGGATTGCACTTGAGTCATTATTTTGCATGTGAATACCCGCCTCGTTCATAAAAAAAGAGCCCTATTTTGTGACCATCACTAGTATCTTCTCAATATATTCTTTCGTTCACCTATTTTTTGCAGCATTCACTTTCAAGATAACTTAACGATCACGATAAACAAAATCGAGAAGCTGTATCATAGTAGGTAACTGTTTTGCTGTGGAAAGCTGTATCTGTGGTGTGTTTTAAACTGAATAGCAGTTGCCGACGTGCGATTTGATGAAGTTTTGGCAGAATGTTCAGCACATTGAGGAAAATCCTATTTTTATGCAACTCATTATTAGCCAAAAAACTATGTTTATTATGCACGAAAAATACTCAGATCACTTCAGCACTCGGCGATGCTTTCATACAAGGTATAGAAAAGCGCCGTAAATTGCAAATAACATGTTCTTCGATGGCATTAGGTTCTTTCAGCCGATTTAGTGGAACGACTGCTTCTTACAAAATCTTTGGCGTATATTTTGGGCATCATAAAGAAACATGACCGTTTGTATTCTGGGTTAGACAGTTATAGGTGCAACCATATGGCATAGCGCTCACAAACAACGAAAAAAACAAAGCGGGCGCACTGTCTGGTCGGCTCCCAAAATCAAGTTGTAGCTATTAGTGTCTACTTTGTTGTTGATTATTTTTTCTCACTATCTAAATCTTTGGTTTCTTTCTTTTTTTAACATACTGTCTTCACTATACAACTACCCCCCCCCCCCCCTTTTTTTTCTTTGTAAGCAATAATGCCGTTATCGTCCACATGAGACTATATGTTCTCTTGGCCAATCCCCCAGAGTGGGTACGAGCCATGGATTAGAGGATACAAACAAACAAACAAACAAACAGTTCCCTACGCGAGCTACTCGCTGCTCTGGGCGGAAATGGCAAGAGCGAATATGAAAAAAAAATATATCAGCGTAGCGCATGAGTGACACATCTCCACTCGGCAACCGCGAAGGAGACCAATACAAATTAACAAAATAAGAACAAAATACAAATTAAAGAAACTGCTACGGCGTATTTGTCCACAATTGTAATGCATGTCGTGTGTTATTTCATATACACTCATTCGCAAGCATGATACTGCACAATTATCCAGTGTGTAACTTTGCTTAAGAAGCATTTGCTTCAATTCTTTCTTTTTTCCTTTACACCTTTTCACTTTCAATTGCTGTAACTATTGTATAAGGCTTGTAACTATTGCTTATATGTCCTGTTGTTTCTAATCTTATATGCACGTTGTTTTTGTCCTATCATCCCTCTTAGGCCATAAAATACAATCTTGTAACGCGTCAAGTTTGTTTTGCTGTCTGCCAGGCTCTGCCACTCAAGCCACCAATTGGCCTTGGCAGGCCTAGTCACATGTACTGTTTTAATTGAAGAAATAAAAGGTAATATTATTATTATTATTATTATCATTATTATTATTATTAAACAGTGGCGGAGAATGGGAGGCTTTCGGAAGGGGCAGGGAGAGAGAGTGGAGGCGGTGAATACAGTGGATGGCGGTACTTTCCCAACATCAAAAGGTTTACCCAACGCTAGCTCCTTGGATCATCTCGCCACCCATAACAAAAAGGCGCTGAAGTTTTGCACCTCTGAGGACCGTTAAATGGTATATGTTGTTTATAAATACCTTGCCGTTAGCACATTTGAAACATATGTTGCGTGGCTTAGTACCTAGCGCCGTGTGGCGATGATCGCCGGGTCGGTGGTTCGACGCTCTAGGACTGAACATTTTTTTAACATTTTTTGTGATCTAGTAGCATATATGTTACAACGTCATATCCGTGACGAAAATGGCCAAGTTGAGCCATGGTGAACCCCAGCATAAAACATTTTCGTGTTAAAAAATAAATGCCACAAGTTAGCATGCTATATCAACAAAACTTTGCTTGTGTAGTGTTTGAGGTACTACATTTCTGTGTCAAAAGGGGTGACGAACGCAGTCTGGCCCAACATTAGCGTTAAGCCTGTCTGACATGCTCTATAAGGGATGACTAGCACCATATTCAGGAAATATTGAAAAAATAAAGACTGCAATAAATGTTCCCAGAGGAACTGCACGTGATTGGACCAGCCAGATTTCCTTTCTTCAACCAGATTTTAACAGCTCGTTGGTACAAATTCCATTACAAGTTGAAATTTAAACTATTAAAAACAGAACAAAAGCATATTCTACACTTAGCTAAGGTGCACGCTGTCCTCATGGGTCCAAAGAAAGAACCTGTAAGCATCAACACTATACGCAAATAGCTGCTATTTGTTCAGGAAAGGGTGTTGACACTTCTCGAACAAACCTTTGTTAAAAAATTGTTGCTAAAGCTAGCCGCTTGAGTGCACTTGACCCAAGCTGCCTTTTTAAAAAAAAATTACCGGCGCAGTTTAAATAATATATACGAAAGGTGATTGGGCGCAACGTTCTGTTCTGCTAATGAGTGCCGCTGTGCTCGGATCGATATACTTGACGAAAGAGTCCAAGTGAGTGGTTGCTTCGGAATACCGTGTTTCTCTCACTTCAAAACATGGACAGCTGAATAAAAAGAGAGAGCGAGATTTTCATATAAATACAAGATAAACGACAGCCTGTCATTCACGAACCCCAAAGAAATAGCCCAGCATTACTGGATGACAGTTAAGTTAAGCCGTTTAGACAGGTACGAAAAACGATCATTTCTTGAGCATACCCGCAGCTACCTCGCCATCATCTATAATAGTTATTCGCACGCTAGAATGTGGTGGGCATGGTTCAATCGAAACGCTCATCGCTCCATTTATAAAATTGCCACTTTCTTGTGGCGCAATATATAAGAAACACTAAAAGTGCTGATTTTCTTATTCTAGTAAAACTTTTATTTTTTCAAGCGCACCAGAAGCGATGTTCCACAAAGTTGGCTCGATGCGGCATTAAGAGCACTTACGCTAATGCGTAACTGGCTTTGCGAATATTGCACACTTGGCAGAACGTCCCTGAACACTGCCTCAATTGAATTTTGAGTCGAAAGTTTGGTTCAGATCCGTGGTGCAACTTTGTTATTCAGGGTACTTTAAACACATTAGAGTGTAGTCATTTCCTTTTCCACTTCCTTTCTTGAGGTCGTTTTTTATCGCGTGTTCATGTTGTCATGTATCAGCTGGCCCAGTAACAAGAAGGAATGGAATGTGCGTCTTGGCCAGGGTGAAGAAGCACTGCAAGATAATGTGCATTTTCATCGTTGATTATATAGGGTGCAAGTACTCGACATGCTAATAATAAAACTCGGCCCCTTTTTTTGCGCCCATCTTCTCATACGGACTGTGTGAAGCCAGCAAATGAGCGCTTGCTATCTGTATCAGAAGAGCACCAACATGCCATCACGGCTACACAAGGACCCACGTCGTTGAATGTTACCTCGCAACTCCTTCTCAGATATCACAGATAATGCGTCTGTTTTCCACCATTCAAACGCAATCGCACCTCGTCGCCCATCCGACAAAAAAGGAAGCTCCTCCGAGATGGTGAGATTACCTTTGCAAAAATTACCAAACGTCACTGTAGCCAACACTGTATGGGGGGGGATAAACAACAAGAGGGAAGGCAGGGAGGTTAACCAGGCACATGCCCGGTTTGCTACCCTACGCTGGGGGAATAGGAAGGGGGCATAAAGATGAGAGAGAAAGGGGAAAGAGAAGAGAAAGAGAGAGAGAGAAAAAAAGGGAGGATTGTCAGACAATCGGCTGGCGCGTATGCAGCGGTGGCACTACACAAAAGTTAAAGGTGGTCACATAGGCCTGTAGTCCTCAAAAAGCACAAGACAGCTTTGACTGCTTTTTAAGCCGACGAAAGGCGATGACGGTGTTCCAGTAGCATCTGCACAGAGAGTGGCCGATCGTCCAATTGTCGCAATGCGTCCGAAAGTTTCTCTCTTTCAGAGGCAAATTGAGGGCAATGGCATATCAGATGGTCGATGTCTTCTTTGGTGCAGCAGACGTCGCATTCCGCATTGTGAGTCAATCCGATGATGGTTCTATATGTTTTGGTGAAGGCAACCCCCAACCAAAGGCGACAAAGAAGTGAAGCTTCACGTCGACGAAGTCCGGATGGAGGTCGAAGTTCCAGTCGAGAGTTTATTTGGTATAGTCTCGTATGTCTTATGCTTGGGGTGTTCCACTCATGCAGACTCAGACTACGTGCAAGGTGACGAAGTTGCTTTGCAGCGTCAGTCCTTGACAAAGGAATCGGGAGGGTGTGTTCTTCTTGGTGCGATGTGCGAGCCGCGTTGTCTGCGGAATTATTGCCACTGATCCCACAATGACCAGGAAGCCACTGAAACTCGAACTCGTGGCCTGTTTCTGTGACGTGGTGAACAAGCTTGACAACTTCATAAGTTAATTGTTCATGGCAACCTCGTCAAAGGACTGACTGCATGTTCTGTAGGGCTGGTTTTGAGTCGGAAAACACAGCCCGTTTACTCGGTCTTTGGGATTTGATGTACTCTAGGGCGCCACGCAAAGCCGCAAGTTCTGCCGCTGTGGACGTAGTGACATGTGACAGTTTGATTCGCAGAGTGATTCCTCTAGCTGGAATCCCCACAGCACCACCAGAACCAGACGCTGTGGTTGAACGATCGGTGTATATGTGCACGTGGTTGTTGTACATTTCGTGCAGATGGCTCAAGCTCAATTGTTTTAAGGCTGATGAAGGCAAATTTGATTTTTTATGTATTCCTGGAATTGAAACACGTACTTGTGGAAGTGTCAGGCACCACGGAGGATACACCAGTTTCTCAGCAGGCGTAAAACCTGACGTAAACGACGCACGATGAGCACAGACAACTGCACTAAATTTCGTGCGGGGCCTCTCAGTAGCGAGGGTTGCCAAGTGGTGGGAAGGATTCCTAGCATGTTGCCTGAGGTACGTACGCATCGTTTCAATGGTGGTGTGCGTCATGTGATCGAGTAGTCCTGTGCAATGGCAATTGTTTCAGCTGTCGATGCGCAGCGGGGTAAACCAAGGCATATCCTAAGCGCTTGGGCTTGAATATTTTGGATTGTGCGCAGGTTCGTTTGGCACGTGTTAGATATAACAGGTAGGCTATACCGCAGGAATCCAGTAAATAATACCTTATACAGCTGTAACATAGACTCGACAGACATTCCCCAACTTTTCCCAGCAAGAAACCTGAATAAGTGACAAATGGCAGTCAGCCGCTTTTTCACGTTGTTTACGTGGGGTGTCCAAGACAGGTTTCGGTCGATTACGACTCCCAAGAATCTGTGACTCCATCTGCATGACACCAACTGCCCGTTAATTGATATGCCATAAGCCGACATTGGTTTTCTGGTGAAAGCTACGACTGCACACTTCTCACTTGCGATTTCAAGCCCTTGTTTGCGTAAGTGGTACGATGTCACTGATGCTGCCTTCTGAAGTCGAGCGCGAAGTTTAAGTCGAGTCACACCTGATGTCCACACACAGATGTCATCAGCATAAATGGAAAGTCGTACACTGCTTCGTTGCTTGGCAACTAGTTCAATGAGTGTTAGGTTGAACAGCGTCGGGCTTAGCACTCCGCCTTTTGGGACTCCTCGGCTGCAGTAATAGTTGGGTGTCGGGTCATTCTCTGTCTGCACGTGAAATGATCTATTCTGTAGGTAGCTCTGAACCCACGTATATATCCTGCCACCGAGTCCCACTCCTTCTAGTGCGCTGAAAATGGCTTCGTGGGTGACATTGTCGTATGCCCCTTTAACGTCAAGAAACAGAGCAGCAGATAACCGTTTGCAGGCATTCTGGTGTTCTACATATGTCACCAAGTCAACTACATTGTCAATTGACGAGTGGCCTCGTCGGAACTCGGACATGGCATCAGGATATATTTCGTACAGCTCTAAGTACCATTCCCGACGCGTTAAAATCATCCTTTCCATAACTTTTCCCACACAGCTCGCAAGGGCAATCGGGCGGTAAGAGGAAATGTCCAAGGGTGACTTGCCGGCTTTGAGAAGTGGAATCAGGCGACTTGACTTCCATTCCTGTGGAACCATGCCAGTTTGCCAGGAGTCGTTGTACAGCTGCAAGAGTGCCTGCCGAGCTTGATCTTCTAGGTGACACAGAGCGCGGAAAGTGATGCCGTCAGGTCCTGGCGCCGAAGAATGTCTACACAAAGCAAGCGCAGCCTTTAGTTCGTCCATTGAAAACGAAACCTCCATTCGGGGATCACGTGAGGATACAGAAAAGTCGGGCGTCTTTGTCCCAGTTGAATTTGAGCCGCAGGCAATCCTTCGACAGAAAGAATCTGCGACATCAATCTCTTCGCAGCGTAAGTGAAGTGCCAGAGATTTTAATGGGTAGCGCTGAGTAATGGTTGTACGAAGACCCCGGACAGTTCTCCAGATTAGTGACAGAGGCTTTCTGGGATCCAAATACTCGCAAAAAAATACCCATCGTTGCTTGTTCAACTTGTCCATGTGACGCTGTATTTTCTTTTGTGTGCGTCTGGCCACTCTCAGATCATCAAGTGACTTCGTGCGTCTATAACGTCGTTCTGCATGACGACGAATCGCTCGCAGTTTCTCGAGATCAATGTCCATATCAGTGCGAGATGAGCTCACCGGAAGCGAACGCGTTGTTGACTGTTGGGCACTCTTTATTGCGTCCTCTAGGTTGAAAGGTGAGGCGCCAACATAGCCTTCCATGATTAACTTGTATTTTTGACAATCGGTGCACTGGACGGCTCTGGAGGACTTGAAACTTGGAAAGCCGTCAATCTTCAGGTATGTTGGGATGCGGTCACTACCCCTTGTTTCCAAATCCGAAAGCCAGTGCACTCTGCGTGTGAACGAGGTTGAGACGAAAGTGAGGTCCAGGCAACTGCTATAGGCCGATCCGCACAGATAAGTAAGGCTGCCGTCATTCACGAGGATAAGTTCACATTCAGAAGCGAAAGACACTAACTGTCTACCTCCAGGGTTGACCCTAGAGCTTCCCCACAAGTAGTGGCGGGCATTGAAGTCACCAGTTATCACCCATGGCTGGAAAGTTGAATTCAAAATTCCGCGCAAGCGCTCACGGTCTAGGCGACTTGATGGATGTAAGTAGGCTCCGATGATGGTGAATGTGGTCTTCTTGTTTTTTACTGTTAGGCAAACGTACTGATTTTCTTCGTCAGGGGGTACAGGGTGATGAACATAAGTTAAGTCGTGCCGTATGAACACAACGACCTTGCTGCGCTCTCCGTGGGTAGAAGACATAAAGCACTCATATCCAGACAGTTTCATCTGAGCTGACAGGTTCGGTTCACAAATCACAATTATGGAGAACTGGTTCGTGAATACATATTGCCAGAACTCGGACATACGCACCCCAAGTCCTCTGGCATTCCACTGAAGGACAGCTGCGTTCGTGACCTCCTCTCGAAAGGATAACATGTTGCGGGCCATCGTTTTACCTTAGAGCTGCAAGCACCGGACTCAAAGTGTCCAGCACTTGGAGTGCGCTCTGCGCTGATGGGGTGTTCATGTTGCTTAGGAGCATGCGAAATGCGCTAATAAGGGTCTGCAACATGTTGATGACCTGGCGATCCTCAGTTGTCTTTTCATCAGTGGTACGTGATGGCATCGAGGTTGGCGGGGATCGATGCACCTCTGAAACAGGCTGTGTTCGTGGAAGTGATGGCCACTCTTCACGAGGTGGGAGTCATGACCCTGATTCTGTTTTCGGTGTATATGTCTTCACAGAGCTTGACGATGGGGGGCCAGTTCTTCTTGCTTGAGATGACAGGTCTTTATCGGCAGATGTCACGTTGCGTGATGATCTGTGGTGACGCCGACGTCGCCTGACAGTAGCAGCGTCTTCCCTATGCGTTGAATTGTCGCGCACCATGCGTTTCAGCACCGCGCGTTCATTTCTCACTCGTGGGCAATCTTTAGACGACGCTTTATGAGCGCCGTGGCAATTGGAGCATTTGAACGCAGTTGCGTGGCAAGTGTCTTCTGAATGAGGTTCGGCACACCGCAGGCACACGACATTGCTGGTACATACTCCTTTGACATGTCCCATCTTGAAGCATCTGAACCATTGTAGGGGCTTCGGTATGTATTGACGGACCGGATGGCGAACGTGGCCAACTTTGACGTGTGGGGGAAGACTGTCTCCCTCAAAAACAATCTTCAGGCATCGTGACTGACCAAGCCTGGTGATGTGCTTGATGAAGACGTCGTCTGTAGTTGGCTTTATCAAGATTGGGAAATCGTCAGCGGGAATGGAAATGTCCACGTCATAAATGACGCCAACACTGCCCTTACAGTCAGTGGGGATCACTGATTTAACTGTGACTCTGTCGATTTCCGAGATGTTCTGTAGGCTTTGCAGCGCACTACGGTGTAGAACATCAACTGCCAGAACATTGTTCCGTGAGTTGATCCTGACGTCTTTTATTTCATTTGGAGCGAGTCCTTCGAGGTATGCAGAGAGGACTTGCCTGTTAAGCCGACGTAGGTTGGCTGAAGGGTCCACAGCCATGAAGAGTATAGTGTGTGGCCAACGCTGCGCGGTAGCCTGCATGGTGGGTACACTCGTCGTCAACGATGTTCGTAGCAGTCTTCTTTTTGCATTGCAGCTCATCACGACTGTGTAGTCGTCATCCGATGACTCGAAGCCGTCGGAATAGAGCTCTGTTGCCTCGCTGTCTGTGCCACTTGAGGTGGTCCCACGTTTCCTAGCCGCCGCCTGACGTAGTGGTTGTCCACCTCGAAAATCCTGAGAGGCTTCTTCATCCATTCTCGCAAGGAGGGAGCGGCAGCTCCCAGAATTTGCGGTAAACAAATAGAAAATTTGAGACAAGGGTACAAGCGTTCTATGAAACAGACACTTCGTCGTCATCCAACACTGCATGAAACAACAAAAATACTACTGGCCCTGCCTGTAAAACATCCGTTATTCTCTAAACTGTCCTTTTTTCAGATTTTAAATAGAATTGAACTCCAAGGTTTCACCAGTATGGCTGCAAAGGGTCTTACGTGTAATAGCGAGAGAAAAGAAACAAAGAATAACAACGTTTGAATAAAGGTTCAAATGCTCGACTTAATAAAGTTGGTAAGACAGTTTGTAGCGAATTCGTTTAAACTGTTGCTTCCACGTGCTTTCACAACCCTTTTCTTATCGGTATCTGAACAGCAAACAGGACAAATAAATGAAAAGTTTTATGTCAGAACCCTTTAGTTTTCAATAACATAAGAACGCTTACATCTGCGTATGCCTATTTTCTCTCGTCAACATAGACGAAAATATAAAACCAATTCTAATTTTAGGGGGTTTATGATTTTCAAAAGTAACACTATGGACTGAGTCAAAAAACAGTAGATAAAATATTATTCAGTTATGCAAAAATCACTATTTATATTTTTCATAGAAAAGCCATAGTACTCAGTCCTCCAACCTTGTATTTCTCAGAAAGAATTTTTTGTTTGTATACAATACAATAGATCCAATACCATTAACCACCAATATCTTTGTAGCAGAAAATGGTAGGTATAATGCATGAGTATCTAACGCGCCGCCGAGACATTTGGTATAGCGACTCACGGCTTCCCACAGAATTAAGTTTTATGGATTCTATAAATACTACTGACACTATATTTTCGACTATTGCTATCAGTTGCGCTTCGCTTGTGTGAGAGGGGACTGCAGTCTCAAGGATTTTTTAATGTTGGTACCCAATCATGTTAGGTACCAACATTAAAAAGAAAGCAGCTGGCAATCGAAGTGAGCTAACACTGCGGTGACCAACAAACAGTCTCGGAAAGATTTATCAAGTTATAAGGACACACAATTTATTCAATTGTTTCCTCGCTCTAACAATGGTCATGTGCAGCACTTTCTGCCATTACGTTGCGGCAAGCGAAGGCACTCGTGAATAACGCACCAAGTCACTGGTGGCAGAGACGGGGCGTTTCTAATCGGGAATTTTCCCGATAAAGTTTGGAGCTGGAGGTACGAGTAGAGGTGGATTATCCATAAAAAAAATGAAGGCATCCGATGGCGATATTTACGATATCATAGAAGGCGAAAAAATTTGGCAGCATTGAACAGCACCGTGCAACATTATCGTGGTGAGAGTGAAAATATCACCCCATGAATGGACACTGGAACCGAGACTTTTACCAAGCAAAATTATATTTTCTTTTCTTTTCTGCAACTGTCATTCGATGGCAAAAAGACGTTCGCGTAAAAAATTAGGGCGAGTGCCATCAGCTTTTGTTATTGACCTTATATTATTCTAGTGAAATCCCACTGATAAAAATAAACTTTTGCTTTCGGCTGAAAGTGTCTGTTTGGCCACTTTTAATCTAATCAGTGCACCTAAATTTCCTCTAGATGCTGCCTAAACAGTATAAAAGATGAAAACAAATGTATCATAAAAACAAATGTCCGCTAAGGTGTCGTGATGCCATACTTACACACAAACACACACACACAAACACACACATATACATACATATTACATTTATATATTTATATATATCTCTCTGTGTGTGTGTGTGTGTGTGTGTGCGTGTGCGTGTGTGTGTGTGTTGTGTGCGTGTGTGTGTGTGTGTGTGTGTGTGTGTGTGTGTGTGTGTGTGTGTGTGTGTGTGTGTGTGTGTGTGTGTGTGTGTGTGTGTGTGTGTGTGTGTGTAAGTATATATAGCGGAGGCTTCAGGATCGAGAGTTCCCAGTATAAACAACAGCGAGTCCTCATACACCGTTTAGGCGACAGCAAATTTCGGAGTGAATCATAATAACGTATCTTCATTTTTCTTAGATTACATCCCGACTCCCCGAGGGCTTAAGACATGTAACCCCGCTTAAATTGAACATCTGTATCGTTGGGCTAAATAACGTGTAGAAACTATTCATGAACAAGGATGGTCGGCTTAAAGGCGCCTGAATACAAGGAAGAGATGTGAATGAATGCATCAGATTGAAATAGAAATAAACTTGACCACCCACAAGACCCGGTGAAAGCTTCATAAGTTCAACACCTCACAAAAATCTTCGTGAACGTTAATAAGATGTCCGAAAGAATTATCAAGAACAATGCGTAAAATGTTCTTTCTTCGTTTTTTTTTCTTTTTTTAGACCCGTGCGATTTTCATTCTTGTATATTTACGCTCCGTACCTATCTGAGCTTCAGAACTCATGCAAATTCTTTCAAGCCTCTGAATTTGCTCATTTGCTCCGCATTTCATGTCTTACGAACTTCAATTCACGAGCATCGTCAGGTGAAAATAAAGCTTGCCGTCATCTCTTAGAACCACACTGCGTGAGATTCAAAAGATTAACGACCGAAACACGCGTGATATCTGCAACATACCCGGTCGTACCAAACATGGATTCATTAGAACGCAGCGATTGTTTACGCCGCTCTTACGCTTTCAATATATGGTGGCAGCACAGCATCACCTTGTTATAACGTATCTATTTCATTCTTCAACTTTACTGAATGTCTCTTGTGCTCTCGCTACGCACACGAATATTAAAATTTATGCATTTTCCGATGTAGTTTTATTGACAGAAACTTATGGCATTTCTTTTAGTCCCTTAGGCATAACAACGAATAGATTAAATCTCTTACAGAACGTATTGTCAACGTCCAAACAATTCGAATAAGTGTCCGGAGCACATATATTGAACGTCAGCTATAAGGTGGCGAAGCGTTTGCGGGGCTCGGAACTCACCCAAAGGTAGTGAGTTCGCTATATACCAGCGCCGCCACCACCTATTTTTGCTCACGGCGGCCACGCCACCGCGGAATTTCCGAAGAATTGTAGCGTGACCCACTGTCTTCAGCAGGCTACTGTTCTTTTTTTTTTTCTAAGAGAGTGTGCTTTACTATAAGTGAAGCCATCAGCAATGTCATTCTTCAAAACTGTTTTCTAAAACGATTATTAACGTTCTAATTTTTTGTGTCAGGAATGATTCGTGTTTAATTTCTTTGTTGTACAATAAGATATTCGCTTGATTATATATGTGTGCTTTATGCAAACATGCCTACCATAAAATGAATGCCATTCTTTTCGCAGGCCTGTTAGCACAGAGTGGGAGAATTTCGACAGAGAAAGCGTCTGATATATGTAAGTTTTTTTTTTGCCGCAGATCCCACTCCTTTTTTTCTTTTTGTCGCTTGTTTTCCCATTACTGATTTTGCATAGGCCTTCTTGATTGAGATTATTTGGTAGGGAAGCATTGTGTCAGGTGCACACACACCAACTTTACTGCTGTTTGAAAATTTGCATTCGATTGTTGTATGGCTCACCTCTCATGCTGCATTCAAACTTTTTTCTCATTCTTTTCTAATAAAGCACTTTGTACATTCCCGGAAAGCTTTTTTGCTAATTGCCGAGGAAAGACTTTAATCAAGAATTAGGCCTTGCCCCTCCCCCTCCCCTTGAAATATTCCTTGCTGCATGCCTGGTCCCAACTACTTTAATGCATTAAAATATATGTTTGTTTGTGCGTTACATTTTTATTACTTTTGTTTAGAATCCAAAATATATTTGGAATGGTGAAAGACAAGTCGAACTGTTTTTTTTTGCCCTTTATCGACATGCGCGTTGGCGTATTCTAAGGCCTTACACATTTTGATAGCTGAGACTTACCAGGTTGCTGTTGACAATTTGTGGATGAAGAAAATAGTTAAACTGCTGAATGTACACTCACAAAGAGATAGCACCCTGAATTGAATATGTGCCTGTAGTCGACATGCAGGTTAAACTATCGTTGATGCTAAATGCACAAAAGTGTTTTAAAAACAATGAATAAATTACTACGGTTTGGTTATCTACGTTATACACAGACATTTTGCAAATTTAAACAAATATACACAATATTTATTTGGCCACTGAGATTCCATGAAATATCGGTGTTCGTAAAATCTGAATTTTAACGGGACAGCATGAACGAGTTCGTCTCGCAGAAATTCTGCCCTCGGTGATTGTGAGCGAAAATTGGCTCTAAGTGACCGAAAATTCAAAAAAAATGATAAAGAGCAAATAAATCTACCTCCGAGTGGGGAGCGAACCTTGGTTGTTGTAGTTGGAAGCTGGGGTTCTTTGACACAGCCACAGCTCCGCGTGTGAGTAAAGTGAAAATAACTTCTTTGCTAGGAAATGCAGTGAACGTAACTTTCATGCTCTCTACAAACACACGCGTCCTACATACCTGCTTCACTGGACAAATGCCGTAATTTTAATTGTTCAGCGGTAAATTGCCATCAGGCGTCAGAACATCAGCTTATCATAACGACTTCATATCTTTATGCCAGTCACCTACAACAAAAGGCACACATGCAACAGCACACTTTAAGGCACGTGGTGGGTGTATTGCAAATAGGTATGAAAACAGTTCATACACCAAGTATTTGAAGTACGCACAAGAAAATGAATAAAGCTATGGCGCTCAACTCTTGAACGTGAAGCCTGAAGGTCCACAATTTTTTCCTTCTTGTGTGGGGAATATAGATTAGAAAGCTTGGGTAAGAGTAGAGGTTCTTCAATTTTGCCTCTAACCAAAGTGCATCAAGAGTGTCGCTGACTGACACTCCCACGTTTAAATTCACATTTTTAACAATAAAGTGGCTGGGAGTACAGCCGCTGTGGTAGCTCAGTGGTAGAGCATCGAACACCTTATTCGAAGGTCGCAGGTTTGATTCCTGCCCACGGCAAGTTATCTTTTCACCCACTTTTTTTTCTTCATAGTTGCATTACAATTCGGTCTAATAACTTCTTTTCTTGGCAATATTGTCTGTTATATCTCAATAATGTTGAGTCAAAACACCGAAAAACCAGCCTTTAAGTATACACTTCTTTCCCTTATTCATTGACAAGGCTCTTGTACTGCCAGACTTGGTGCCTTTAGGTTGTATACGAGGGACTATTGGTCAGCTGCCAACTCGTAATAAGTTCGTTTCCTACGTGATGCGAAAAAGGCTCATAACGAGTGTGCCAAACTCGCCGCCATGGCTACTGGTGCCGCTGACTGAAACTCCAATGTTTTAATTCACATATATACCCAATAAACATCCTAGACAACATCTACAGGAGATCAACTGCTACCATAGTGCTTCATAAAGATAGCAATAGAATACCGATCAAGAAGGGAGTAAGGCAGGGGGATACGATCTCCCCAATGCTATTTACCGCGTGCTTACTGGAGGTTTTCAGAGGCCCAGAACGGGAACAGTTAGGCGTAAGGATGTATGGAGAGTACCTTGGTAACCTGCGCTTTGCCGATAACATTGCATTGCTGAGTAACCTAGGGAATGAATTGCAACTCATGGTTACGATGTTAGACAAGGAGAGCAGAAAAGTTGGTCTAAAAATGATTCTGCAAAAACGAAAGTAATGTACAACCTTAGAAGAGGGAAGCGCTTCCAGATAGGTAATAGTGCACTTCAAGTTGTAAAAGACAATGTCTTCTTAGGACAGGTTATAACCACTGAGACGAACCACGAGATTGAAGTGAATAGAAGAATAAAAATGTGGAGGAGCCAATTTATCAAGCACTCTCAAATCACGACAGGTAGGTCACCACTATCCCTCAAGAAGAAAGTTTAATTACAGCTGCATCTTGCCGGTACCTAGCTTTGGATCAGAAATCCAGAGGCTTACAAAAAGGATTCAGCTGAGATTGAAACCGACGCAGTGAGCAATGGAAAGGAAAATGGTAGCTGTAGCCTTAGGAGACAAGAAGTGAGCAGATTGGAGTAGGCAACAAACCGGGGTTAAGGATATCATAGCTGAAATGAAGAAGAGGTAACGGACATGGGCCGGGCATGTAGCGCGTAGCCAGGATAACCACTGGTCTTTGAGGGTTACTAAATGGATTTCTAGACAAAGCGAGCGGGTTAGGAGGAGACACAAAATTAAGTGGGCAGATGAGATTAAGATGTCTGCGGGTATGATTTGGCAGCAGCAAGCACAGGACCCAGTTCACTGGCGAAACATGGGAGATGCCTTTGTCGTGCAGTGAACGTAATCAGGCTGCTGCTGCTGCTGCTGCTGCTGCTGCTGATGATGATGATGATGATGATGATGATGATGATGATGTTGATATACCCAATAAAGTGGCTTGGAGGATAGTCGCCATCGTAGCTCAGCGGTAGAGCATCGAGCACGTTATCTGAAGACCCGTTTCCATTGACCCGACGAGGGCGCGTTGAGTCGAAATAAACAGGTTTTCTGGACTCGCCCTCCCCATGTATAAGCGGACGCGTCAGGGCGGAGAGTCGTCGCGGCGAGTCCCGTTGACCCGGAGACAGGGGGTAGGTTCACCGAACTCGCCGCGCTCAGAAAGGGCATGTATAACCGGTCGCGCTGAGTTGACGGCTCGTGACCTCTCCCGCCCGTCGCCGTCTCCGCTTCCCCTGTCCCCATCACTCCGACGTTGCTCTTTCTCTGTCGGCCGGTACGCGCGGTACGCGCGGAGGACACCGTTCTGTTATGCGGTAAATGCAGATCACTTTTACGTTTAAATCTTGCTTGGCACGTCCTGCGAGAGCTTGTTGGTTATCGTTCTCACGACCGGCTATTTTGCTCTGGCCGTAGCAGGAAATCGGCTTGTGCGCCAGAAATCTCAAATACGTGCACATGAACGCTTTAATAAAGTTTCTGGTCACCTCGCACACAGAATACATTTGCGTAAATTCACAGAATTGTCTACTAATGCGCAGCATTGCAACTTCGCTTGCATTTATTTTGCGTTCTTCACAGTCAGGTTCGACTATGAAAAGGCAAATACTTTCGGGTATTTTATTCTTTGTAAGTTTTGTTTTGGGTTTTTTTGCAAGTGGTGTAAATTTACTTTATCACAAAAATTAGGTGCCTTTACCAATACATGTAATTTCCCCCAGAGGAAAAGCGTAGTCTAGGGTTGGTTTCGCTCTTTTTAATTCGTGTTTTATGAATCCCTGAATGGACTTGGGCATTTCGAACGTTTTTTCGGGTTTAGTGTTCGGATTTTGGAGGAGATGAGGGTCGTTCCACGCCAAGTATCCCAGACGGTACGCTAGACCATCTACGATTACACTCTAAAAAGTAATGGTTGGTCACTTTACTACAGTATTCATTTTTGGAACCAAATTTCTAAAGAAAATTTTAATTTCTTAAATATGGTGGCAGTTAGGTTGCGACTAAACTTCGAAATAGTGAAATATTATACGCAGCACGGTAAAACGATTCTAGTCGGTAGGAAAAGAACCGCATTTCCTTGTTAAAACGCATTCACCCCTAGTGTATGTTAATGTGCTTTGCGGGGAAGCAATGCAGTGTTCTTGACCAAAATCAGAAATTTTTACAGCTTTTCAACTTTTCCAGAGACAACGCAGCTGCATAGCTTGCTTGCATTGTTGACGGTTAGTGGGGGAAAATACGAGTCGCAAAGACAGTAGTTTGGAAGCGCTGGCACATGAACTTTGAAAAGTTTGCAATATTGTTCATGTTCAGGCACTTATAGGTCTGTGTGGCGCTCCATATAAAAAATATACACTTTGGATCATTTCAAAGGGTGCAGAAACGATATTTATTTCTGTAAGTTTAATACGAATCTTTGTTTTACGCGAGAAAATATTATTTATATTCGGTACGGCGAATTCCTGGAGAGACCAGCCAGGGGTGAAGAGGGGACGGTGCGTCAGGCTGCGGATACGCCTGCGGCGAGCGCTGTGCCGCAACAGAACCACTGCTGCCATCGCGTTGTGCAGTGTTAGCCAAGACACCAACACAACCATAAAGTACAGCTGGTGCAAACTGAAAAAAAATACCAAGACAGCCATCGCGGTGGCGGGGCGACAACTGCGTAAACAACCGCAGCCCACAGCGGCGAGAGCGCAGGCTTGGAGGAGCGGAAACCGGTACCGGAAGACGGGCTTTCAGCTCGCCTCGACGCAAAGCGTCGCTGCGATCACCGCTCACCTCAACTCGTCCGTGCGAGTTCATATAAACTTGGGCGCGTCGAGGTAAGCTGAACCCGCCACTAAACTCAGCCCGCCCCGGCGCGTCCATGTACACGGGGCTTGAAGGTCGCAGGCTTGGTTCCCGCCCACGGCAAGTTATCTTTTCACCCACTTTTCTTCAGATTTACAATATAATTCGGTTCAATAACTTTCCCTATACTTCCCTTGCCGTTATTTTGTGTTATATCACAATATGTTGTGTCAAAACACGGAAAAACTTACTCTTAAGTATATACTTGTTTCTCTTATTCAATAACAAGGGTCTCGTAGTGGCAGACTTGGTTCTTTTAGGTTGTATACGAGTGACTATTGGTAAGCTTCAAGCTGGTAATAGGTTCACGGGCTACGTGACGCCAAACAGGCTCATAAAGAGTGTGCCACACTCGCCACCATGGCTACTGGTGGCGCTCACTGACAATCCCATGTTTAAATTCACATATATACACAATATGGTAGCCGCCGTGGTATCTGGGTGGTAGAGCATAGAGCGCGTTATTCGAAGGTCGCAGGTTTGGTTTGTGCCCACGGCAAGTTATCTTTTCACCCCCTTTTCTTTCTTCACAGGTGCATTACAATGCGGTCAAATACCTTCCCGTATACTTTTTTAGGCATTTTTGTTATATATATATATATATATATATATATATATATATATATATATATATAGCTCTTTTATATAACAACTTGTTTATTCAGCCGACGTTTCGACGGGAGCCCCATCTTTTTCACGGGGCTCCCATTGCAACGTCGATGAATAAACAAGGTCTTATGTGCAAACGCATCTAGCTTTATACTTATAACCTTGCGGCAACCCAAGTTGTTCTTCTGCGCATAAGCCTTATATATATATATATATATATATATATATATATATATATATATATATATATATATATATATATATATATATATATTTCCCATCAGACACCGATGTTCAACATCGCAAAATTTACCTGGCTTCGATGCACTTTCATATCGTAGTCCTCCGGGCACAATGAAATGAGCAAAAAAGAGTGAGAGGAGAGAAAAAGTAGAGAAAACTGAGAAATTATTTCGATGAAATCAGTCCACATGGTGAACGTACGTATTTATCGGAGCTTATGAAGATATTTATGGCGCCGTAGTGTAAGGCACATGACATAACGGGTGAACCTTAACCTGTCATTTCTCAACGAGCGCATCCTATTTACTGACTTCATGCAGCTCTAAGAAACGTTGGCACCAACTAGAGGAAACGATTAGAATTAAAAGAGACACAATAAAAACTGTCTAAACACTAATCGAAAAAGAAAACTCTAAAAGCCTACTTGTAGTATTTTGCATACGAGTGAGTAGGGCACAGAGTGGCCACTGGACTAAGCGAAGGAAAAAAGTGGTAGTTTTAGAGGTTCAAATCTCTCTATTTGACACAACACTAACGAGAACCAAGGCAACATTCCCATAACATCACAGGAGATGCTATTAGTAGTAACTGTAATGTGAATGCGAATAAATAAAACTGGACGAAAAGATAAGTATACAGCCGAGGGCAGGAACCGAACCTGCGACCGAAGATCACGTGCTACGTGACGTCAAGAGGTACAAAAAGAATGTGCCACACTTTCCGCCTAGGCTAGCGGTAGCGCTCACAGACGCTCCTACGTTGGTATGCCCATATATAGCCGATAAAATAGACAGGAAGATAGCTGGCATGGTAGCTTAGTTGGTAGGGCATCGCACATGTTATCCCGAAGGTCGCAGCTTTGATCTATGCCCATGGCAAGTTGTTCATTCGTTCCATTTTGTTTCTTCACATTTATATAACAGTTTATACACATAATATCCCCCATGCTTTTCTGGGCACTGTTGTGTGTTGGTTCTCAATACCAATGATCTAAGTGGGGTCTTTGAGCTTACGATCAATAGAAAGCATCCCCTATATTTTTGAAGGCAACAAACCTCGCAATAAACTGATCCCCAAAATATGGCCTATACTAATTTTTGATTAAATAAAGCAATATATTAGGTGTTTACACGTATATTTCTTCAGTGTGTGCATGAAATTGTGATGACCATGACGGGTTCTATAAAAGTACGTTGTTCATCAAAAAGCGTACTTACAATAGACCCATGACATATCGCTTTCGCGCAATGACACCGTATGGCTACAAGCTGCGGCTACAAGTTTTTGAAATGCTGAAGTGGGCTTCGACAGCTGTCAGATGTTTTAGCAAGTGAGGCACTGGCAATATTCCTTGCAACATGTTCTGCTGCAAAGCTAACAGTTTCAGTAAATATTGTCGGCTTACGGTTTATTAGATCACCCAATTCTGCAAAACTGGTCTCATTGTCTGGCCCAAATATTCAGCCGAAAACACGTACTATTAGCAGCACGCTACGCAAAACCTTAACCTTATCAACAAGCAGTATAAAAGCTTCGGGCTCAATAGTTGTGGCAAGAGGTAATCCCACAGTATTTTTTCATTTGTTTGCTTCTCTTGTTTATTAGGTTATTTTTAAATATTTCTAATTGGCTGTCAGAAAGAGCAACCTGTCCTCTTGATGAGGTTCAATAAAGTGCTTATTTCTCTTGCTGAATAGATAAATATCCTAGACAACGATTGCCAAAAAGGTGGCTTTTTAAACGGAGAAGCAACCCTTGACGGGCCTGATGGGACTTACCAAGCTGTATCGAAGAGGACAACCAACTGCTGCAATGGCGGTGCAGTGTGCCATGTTGAAGCTTAAATAGCTGTCCAGCTAAAACAGACATGATGAAAACCAGACAGCAGATTCAACTCCCACTTTCTATTTAGCACGATTTGTAATGCACTACATCTAAGCTTGATGGTGTGCATATGCGTCAGCAATTCGAGACTAACACATCCATGAGGGTTTGTCATATACTACTGCACCTTTCAACACGTGGATGAACATGTTAGGACTGTAGCAGGTGTTCATTCGAAATAGCAGGTAGCTAGCTGCTGACCAACAATTTATCACATTGTACCAGAATCATACCCTCGCTATGAAAAAAAAGAGAAGGGTGCTCGTATGAGCACACTTTTTTGGCTGTTAGTTCATATTCATATTGCACCTAACAAAAAACCCTCACAAAAAGCCTATTTTTAATATATTGTTGGTATCACAATCATTGCCTGATGTTGAAAATGAAGATATAAGGAGAAGGAAGAAGAGATACATTAGAAAGAGGAATTGGTCCCTCGCTTTCACTAAGACCTAGTTTTATCAGAGGCTCCTAGATAATTGCCTGATAAATATAGCGCCACAGCAAGAATGTTGTGGAAGTTGGTAGAGATTTATGGCTATTACTTGCGTAATAAAAAACATAGGCGGGAAAAGAGAGACACCACGGGCGCAAACTGTTAACCGGTTTATTGAAAACAACCAAATACACTTTTACCCTCGAGACTAACAAACGCCCCATTAGTGATAATGAGCAACTACGATATAAAACTAAACAGATATCTTCACACTACAATATGAAAATACCCTCCTGAGACTAAATTTTCAGTCTGACGTCACGTAGGAATATAAGGATACCTACATGTACAAGTGCCTTTTAAAAAGTTGAGTTTTTATCAGACAGTTTGACTGATGCTTGGCTGACACACTTCTTTCTAATTTTTTTTATAAAAACGCTTCATTTAACTCCTGGTTTATATTCTACCTGTGCACTGATAAAGTACTTGTAAAAAAATCACAGCCGATTCAAGGAGTGAATGGTGATGAGTGGGGCGAAGCGCGAGGGGGTTTCATCGTTAATGCGTGAAGCATCCGCGAATATTGCCCACTGCATCATCAAAGATGTGACAAACACTGCATATATTTACACAAGAAATTTCATTATTCGTAAGTGGTAGCTATACGTCACTTTCGTTCTCCCGTCTATAAAACGACTTATGGTCGGTAAAGTGGCGGATCGGTGATGGGGCGTAGTGGGATGTTTGCAAGGGCGAAGTAGTGGGCAGTTTGCAAAGGTGGAACTATAAGGGATCACGTACAAACAAGGCATGATGGACATAGTGGAACAATGTATAGTTCTTTAACGCGACCCTGCATACAAGTAAACGACCATCTTGCATATCATATTGCCTACTTCTCAACAGTATTTGCTTTATCAACGCTGAAGTGGTGGATAGGTAATGGGGCATAGTGGGATGTTTGCAAGGACGAAGTAGTGGGCCCTCGGGAAAGGTGGAACTATAGGGGGCCACTTACATAAAGGGATGGACAGATACACTCTTTTAGGAGCTTCGCCCATAAAAATGATGTGCTCTACATGACCTGCAACGATCGACCAGATGTGTTCGTGCTGAACTACATAACGTGGAGTCATGCTCTTTCAAACTGTTTTTTTTTAAACCTTCTAAATTTCTCAACATAAGAAGGGCTCCAATCAAGAGAAACCTGGTATAAGACTCCCGTTTTACAGCAGTTCGTAAGGCGCAGTAGTCATAATACTGTTGCGGGACGAAATGCCCTTATCCAATCAAAAATAGTTTCAGATACGTTCATGCTGGTTTAGCGAAAATGGGAAGGTCAAGTCATTTTTCTTCCTTATAGCTGTCATGTTCTATCTCTAAAATTGTTGTGAAGCAATGTATCTTTGATATTTATTTCGAAAATCCACGAGGCTTGTCACAAACGCATTAATTATACGCAAGGCTTTGGCACAAACTACGGTCCCACTTGGGTAGATTCAGAAAGGAGGCAAAAGTTAAGGTAAAAGTAGGCAGAATAGGCATGCCATTTATTTTAGCGCCAAATGTGCCGCCAATGATGGAAAAGTGATATTATGAAGAGTAATATTATTGCTCGAGTGATTCAAGTTATTATTGTTCTAGATTTTCATCGAGTAGTTTTTATTGGTAGTAACGTAGACCAAGAATATTAAAGTTTCCCTCGCTTCCTTGGTGTTCATACTGACTGCCAGTAATATTTATTTGTCGTATACAATTTCTGAACAAGGTTAAAGAGCAAAGCCCTTTTTCCTTGAATCGGTTGGCCAAAGTTGGGACTGGGTTACCATAGCTCCGTATTTTTCGAAGAGTACAAGGGTAGACATAAACTTTGGAGGCGCGTCGCGCACTGTGAGTTTCTTCAGATGGCTTGAACTGAAACATTCACAATTGTTCAGTATCCTTAAGTGAAGAAACAAAGCTCACTTACTGCAATGCGCTGCGTATTGTTGCAAAATATATCTTTAGCCGAGACACTAACATGTTGGACGATCGTTCAACGGGCGGTATCCCATAGTCTAATGTGGAAGAGTATTGTACTCTTTGCTGAAATTGAGTGCAATCAAAAAGCAACTTTATATTCAGTTTGTGCAATGTGCTTGTGTATACAAAACTATTGAAGTGCACAGAATGCAGGATAACATGATATTCAATGACATACTGATCCAAATACATCAGTTAGGCTGCTTGTATATTTGACCTTCGTAAGGCGAACGTTAAAATACCCCAGTGCTGTGTGGGACCCCTTCCAGTCGTGGTTAATAAATCAAAAGGAAAAATGCGGCGAAAGGCCGCAAGGCCAAATTTATATCGTTACTCACGAAATGACTCCGTTTCTAAAATGCTTTGGTTGCTTGAATTGCCTACGCTGGCTCAACGCACGAAAGTCAGTGGAGCTAAATTCCTTTTTTTGTTATCAAAAGAACACCTCAATATAGAAACTAAGCGTCATCTTGTTTTCAGGCCTTCCAGCAATATTAGATCATGCAATCAATTTGTGTGTTCGGTTCCAAAATGCAATCTTGATATGTACGCGTATTCCCCTTTTTCGCGAACGATAAAATAGTTGAATAAGTTTCAGTACCGGTACTGAATTCGAAGAGCAGAGGAAGCTTTGAAAAGTGCATTAAAACGATGTCGTGAACATTGAGTGTTGCTATAGTATTGTACATATACTGCTATGTTGTTCGAAAGTACTTCATGTAGGCACTTCATAATGCATACTATAACACCATCGCAAAGTATGTATTTGTGTTTTTTTAATAACAGCGTTTTTAAGAGAAACATTTTCCTTTGTGTATTTATTAAAGGTCTGTCTTCATTAAAATACGTTGTACTTGTTTTTGTTTTATGCTAACGTTTTCTGTACCCACCCTGTTGCGGCCATAACAGCCAACAGTATTTGGAAATAAAAAAAAATCGGACATACAAAAAAGCACATTTTGTTATTTTTTTCATGGAATGCGGTGCTGGGTGATTTGAAATGATGCTAAGTTAATTTAACGGATTTGCACCCAGTGCATCATACTTCGCGTCTGGGAGGGGGGTAGTGCCATACCAACTGAAAGTTGCGAAATGCGATAGATGATAAGATAGGCTATCCAGAGTCATTATGCTGGGGATAACTCTTTGACGCGCTGTGCTTCAACCTTCAATTCTGTTGTCTGCAAGCAGCTAGGCATTTCCTTACTTAGGGCATCATCACGCCTTTGCTGTCGTGTAGTGCTTGGGAATCCTCGGTAAACTACTGGTGTTGGGTCCACATGTGCGTGTATATAACAATACAACACAAAAGTTTGAATACAATGGGTAATATTTGGCATTCATTATTTGGTCTGTAAAACACTCACTGAAAGAAAAAGGGACAGAAATGCACCGGACATGCAACATATATAGAAACTGAATTTTAACAAGAAGAAATAAACGAAACCATAGAGTTACGTGGCTTGTGCTTCAAACGCAAAAAAAACGCCCTGGTTATTGCCCCATAATGTAGCATGCGCATTACTAACTCAGAATGCAAGTATTATAAAAAAACTATGCATCATTTCTATTTTTGTGCAAAAACAATATTGATTCTTGATACGCCAGAATAGAAGCTCGGAGCCGTCACAATGTAAATATGCAGCCAAGCTGAATTGTTTGGCCCCAGACAGTGTCGTGAAGGGGTCAACTAGACGCACAGTAGCCGCCCATGGCAACCATGGCACAAAGCCTTAAACTGCAATACTTTTCTTAACAAAAATTCTAGATTGGTAGTTTCCGGCTACCGCCAGCGTTTTGACTTTAGATTCGGAGAGGGTAGGCATGTGCCGTACTATAATCATGAACAGTTTTTTGGGCCAGCTCGTATCACGAACCATACACGAGTACAAGGATACTCGAACATAGGTAGTTGTTATTTTCTTTTTTTTCCTTCTAAATATTTTGAATATTTCTTAATAATAGGTTTTCTTCGAGTTATTTCAATGTTAGTTACGCTGGATTCACCAATCTTCCTCAGAAAGGCATGTCCGTTATTGTTCAGGATGCGCAGAATTAAACAACCCAGCTTAGAATATATTATTTGGAATAATTCCTCCTTGTCAGCCTTCTGCTTATTTAGGTTGTGTCTCCGGTACCTATTTTTATGGTGGCAATAATTTTATGCGAATCAGCATGGTTTTCATCTAGACAATCTATATTAGCGTGTTTAACCTATTGTAACTATTCTGTGCCTCATTAGTCATAAATGTCTGAATTCATTTTCTATAATTTAATCGTCCTTTCACAAGTCCGCCTAGTGGGTGTGAGCCGCACATAGAGGTTTGATCATCATCATATTCTTGCTGCACAGGTCAACGTCATTGTGAAGGAGAGCCTGCCAGGACCATCTTTACGTTAGGCGAGTGCTTACCCACGTGATTTCCTGGCTTCAACTAAGGAGCTCCAGAGCCGGGCCGAGGCCGCCGTAGAAAAACCATCGCTACACATTCGCAGCCACGCCTAATCATGGACTGTTGGCTGAGCACAGAGTCGCTGATGATGACGTTGTCTGGTACGCTAGACGACCTTTTGCTAGTTGCAATGGATTTAGTTGAAGACAACGCGGGGGAGAACATACCCTCAAGCAAGGTGAAGAAACTTATCCGAGATTTGACCGTTGCCAAAGAACCTTTGCAGGAGTATGTTAAGTACCTTGAGGCGAGACTGCAGGAAAGGCAACTTGAACAGAAGTTTCTGCACAAAAAGTTATCCGAACTCCGCAAGGAAGAACGCATGCTGCTAGAGACACGGAACGCAGATAACGAGCCTGCAGGTACAGCAGCCTCCACCCTTTCAACTTCCCCAAATGGGGGTTACGAGAGAAAAAGCTTGATGGAACATCCGGATTCAGCATCAATAGACCACTCTCACATAGCAGAAGACGGCGAGTCACTATGGCACTTGCGTTCAATGGCTTCCCTAGTCGAAGAACTTCGCGAACGTCGGGTACTCGACAACGACTATCGCGTTGAAGGTGCCCCAGGATTATCGCAGCACGCTATTGGACCGGTGATTCCACCTTTTGGTCAGGCTGAAAGCAACTGGCTTGAACGGATGCGGTCCATTGAGAGGTCCGAGAAAATTTTGAACAATGATATGCTGCCGACGATCGAGCAAGACATGGGCACCGAAGCCGTGGATAACTTCCGTGAAGAATTCTGAAGTTTGCGGAGAGTTTGATGTATTTATGGTTAAATAAAGTTCAAGTTGTGTTTCCTAGTTCATGCGCAGTTGTTTTGTTCTGACCGTTAATATAAACAGCTAAGCAATCGACCATGGTAAGATATAACTTCGCAATGTTAATAAATGCTTCAGATATATATTTCTCAGTGCTACTTCCTAAACTAATAAAATAACATCCTAGCTAGTTCTGCACGTGCGTATCGCCTAATACAACTGGTAGTACAGGTTTCAAGATTACCGCTGCAATAATTATTCACACTGTTGTAACTTCAAATGCTTTCAACTGGTACTCCCAATCGGTCTTCACACTTGATAACATTGTTGTTCTTCGGCTTAGTTATGTTTCTCACCCTAATAAACTAGAGAGTACCGCAAAAAGTTTTGACAGCTTCTTGAACCTTATCCTGAAACTAGGTACTCAACTATATACAGGTTCTGAAGGCATCCCTAATTTTTTTGTGACATGAAATTCTTCATAAACAGCACAAGACCATAACTTATGTTTTAAGACATCCTTGTATCCTGGTACCACGTTCATGAAAATCTGCCCAAGTGTTTTCTTTGCCTAAATGAGGAGCAAAACTATTTATTTCTAAACACAGATCCACATCTCTTACACCTTATTGCAATATGTTAGAGCACATCATTCACAAACATATGTTTGAACTCCCTCAGTATAATAATATGCTATTTGTAATTTTGGCATAGTTATTGTTGTGCTTATAATAAGCGAATGCTTTGTTGGGTTTGGTGGTGCAAGGGCCATAGAGGGCCGAACAGCACTGTATGTTTTGTGGGGTGTTCAGGTTGATTGATTGCTGCGAAGATTTATACTCCCTCATTCGTTCTAAGTTATTATTATGCTAAACGTCAGTTTCGATGAGCCTCGGATTGTTTCTTGAATAAACAATTATTGTTGTTTTTCCTGTGCACATGGCTTGTACCCAATGAAAAAAAATGGCTGAATATAAGGTTAACTTTCTCAATACTCTTTGCTTTTTTCATTTGGGCTCAGACTTCGTTTATTTCGGCTCACCAGATTAATCTCTCACTGATGTCAATACCGATGTTTATCCAGGATCTGTTTTATGTGCTTTATTATTTTCTTACTTTTAAATAAATATTTACCATATAGCATCTCTTGTAGAATAGCGCTCTACGAAGATGACAGTGCCCTCTATGGAGCTACAAATTCCATTGACACTCAATACCATCTTGCACGATTACTCACGCTATTTACTTAGTGTGACACTTGTAAAGTGAAGAATAACTCTAGTAAAACAGTCGTATAGTATTTTACCAATCAGTGCAACACCTTCTTTTTTTACTATTCTCAATGTGGCACTCAGGTTAGCAGTGTTCGATAGTAAAAAAAAATCGCCAGATCCCACCTACCTTACAAATCGATCTTATGCAAAGCACGCAGATACGAGGTGACTGTGTGTAGTTTTTTATAGAGCTAAACAATATGAAGTGGCGCTAAACTCATGTCACCACCATCAGCCTGACCACGTCCACTGCAGGACAAAGGCCTCTCTCATGTTCGGCCAGTTAACCCAGTTCTGTGCTTGCTGCTGCCAATTTATACCCGAAAACTTCTTAATCTTACCTGCAAACCCAACCTTTTGTCTCCCCCGAACCCGCTTCCCTTCTCTGAGAATCCAGCTAGTTCCCCTAATCACCAGCGGTTATCCTGTCTATGCGCTACATGCCCGCGGCTCATGTCCATTCCCTCTTCTTTATTTCAACTATGATATCCAAAACGACTATTTGTCCCCTAATCCACTCTGCTCTCTTCTTCTCTCTTAAGGTTACGCCTACCATTTTCCCAGGCAGCACGCCGCCGTTGGACCAATCTCTGACCAACATCGGCTAACATCGGCACCGACGTCGGGCCGATGTCGGAAGTGCAACTTCTTCCAATGTCGGGCCGACGTTCAAGCCAATGATGGGCCGACGTTTTGCCGATGTTTTAGCCAGTATACAACCAACATTGGGCCGACGAAGGCCCATCGTATTGCCGACAAAGCTGCCAATGTTCGGCCAACATTGGGCCATATTTCAGCCAATCACATGCCATTTTTACGCCGATGTTTGCTGCACGACGAATATTGGCTACGGATGTACGACCGACATTGGACCAATCCAGGGCCACATTGCAGCCAATCAAATGCCGTTATTACACCGATGTTTCCTGCACGACGAATATTGGCTACTGATTGGCTTGCCATTATGTAACCATTATTAGTTGGGAATTTTTCTTACCGGAAGATTTAAAGAATATGCCTCGATGACCCGCTCTTGTAGCTTTGCAGCCCTGTATACTTGAGGCAACAGAAAATTGAATGCTGAGAACTGAAAGCAGTTACTCGATCTATTTCATCTTTTATACCTCATTCCTTTTGCTAACACTGGAAGTGTAGTTTATTTTTAACCAATCCATCTTTTGCAATAGCGAGTGCTTTATTTGGTACTGGTATTTGGTACAGCAGATCGAAAAAAGTCGTTAGGAAGTAAATGCTGAAAGCGTATGTCCCCCACTTGTAATCCCCACATATGTCCCCCACATGATAATCGAGAATATTCATACAGTTTAGAGCATTTTTTTGTAACTAAAACATGGTGATGGTGCTTCCGAATCAGCAAAAGCTAGCCGAACAGTGCACCACCGACAGTCTGCAGACCATTTATTCTTTGTTTTTTTTATTTGGTACAACAAAAAATGTATACATTGAAAAATATATATACACAACTAAAAAAGGCCCGCTCTACTGCAGGTCAGGTTGCGTTGGGGGCACAGTGGCAGTGGTGCTGTCAAGGCCCTGGCTGCTGTGGCTGGGCAGGAAGCCAGCTGCCGCGAGCAGCCGATAATCTGCACTCTGAGAATGGGGATCATCGGGCTACTCCACAACAAATGCTTCTCTGAAGCGCCGCTTCCTGCCCCCACAGCGATCACCAGACCCTGGCAGCCACCTCTTAATAAAGTTGAGGGCCTCCGCCTGGTCGCACCCTGCTTTTTGGCAGATGACATCTGCATACAAGAACAGAAATACCATAGTACACATGAAGCACTGCAGTACAGAGAATACACAAGGGTATACACACATAAAACAATCAACAAATCTAACCTGTCACTAATCTACAGAGCCTCAGGTTCACAAAGGCCCTTTTTCCTTTTCTGCCATGAAGGCTGTACAGCACTTGCTCGTCATGTGCCAATACAGCCTTCATGGCATTCACAGCAATTTCTCGGAGGCCACGTCCCCCAATCTGCAGGAGGTGCCTGCGCTGTAAAAAAATGCAAGAAGCATAGATGGGGTAAACGCAACAGCACATCGAAATGTTTTCATGATAAAAATCTGCAAGAAGAGGACACTGAAAACAACAACTTGAATTTTTGGGCATCGCAACATTTCATTGTTTTTTTACGCTAACTTCAACTCACTTGACCTAAAATGGTTTTCACATCAGCCCTCTCACACTCAGTGTGAGAACCTTTCAGAGTCCTTCTCTGATATGCAGTTTCGCTGTTATGAAATCAAATACAACACTGTTATAACCCTTAATAAATATTGATTTTAGCTATGAAATAGTATAAGTACTTTGTACAGTGCTGAAATTCCAATACACGTTTCTTCGAGGTTACAATGTCTTTGCCTGAATGTTGACCAGGAGTAGCTTCTACAGGTGAAAAACGATAAAATATGTGGAATTCAAAAAGAAGCTTGGACATGTTTTAATCCATGCATTGTAAGCAGAGCACAACAAGATAAATGAACATGATCAAGGCGTACTAAGAGGCAACCTTAGAGAGACCAAATCTTTGTCATAGATGAAACTCATAGAAAAATAAAGGTCGCACTAGATGGTCGCACCATTTGCTGTTTATATTTTTCTGTGATAGCCAACAAAGAGGCATGTCGCTATAGAAATCTCATCACAATAAACAAAGGTGCATTTTTCTTAACCCTGCGAAATTGGGTGCATGTTAGATTTTTAAAAAAGTAAGAAATCGGCTAACACAAGGCAGGGTGAACTGTAGCTCAAAGTAGAGAGAGCCGCAGCGGACACGAAATAGGGTGATAAATGAACAAAATTAATGAATGTCTGTTTTAAGCAGGCTATTGCTAGTCACTGCCCATCAAACACACGATGCCGCCTACATCGTCTGCTAGCTTAGGACAGTTCACTCGGACTTCACAGACTATAGTAAATACAGTCGAATCTCATTAATTCCAACACACTTAATTCGAACTGACGCTGTGGTCCTATCAAAGCTATACCGCGCTCCGAAAATGCTCTCAGCACCCCGCCCAATCCTGCGGTGGCACTTCAGACACCTCATCGCTGTGCTTGAAGAAGAAAATGAAGAAAAGGAAGGAAAAGACTGCGGTGGAATGTTTGCCAAATGCCAATCTGCGACATTCCTGTGCCACGCTTCGGCTTTTTCCGTCCCTGCCACGTAGAGACCCTTCTCCTCTTAACACTGCGCACGAAGAGAAAGAGGGGAAAAAAAGCTGTCGCAGAGAGTTGGCTCTCTCTCATGCCGATCTGCAACGCGCCGGTGTCACGCTTCCCTGTTTTTCGTTCCTGCTATGTAGAGACTCTTCTCCTTTCAACACCGCACATGAAGAGAGAAAAAAAAAGCTGCCGCGGAGTGTTGCTCTCTCGAATGCCGATCTGCTTTTCTCCAGGTGGAGACGCTCTTTCTTTCTCATCATGTGCTGGCCACGCTCCGGCTGCAGCGCAGATAGTAACAGTGGCAACGCAGTTGTCTTCGAAGAGTGTCAGTACTGGACATTGCCGCGTGCAACTTCTTTTGCCAGGAGAATACTGAAGCCGAAGTACAAATGCTTTGCAAACTGCACGCAAAACTTGTTGACTCGTTGCAAGGCCAACGTGTACAGACATGTATTGAGTCTCGTATGTCTTATGCTTGGGGTGTTCCACTCATGCAGACTCAGACTACGTGCCAGGTGACGAAGTTGCTTTGCAGCGTCAGTCCTTGACAAAGAAATCGGGAGGGTGTGTTCTTCTTGGTGCGATGTGCGAGCTGCGTTGTCTGCGGAATTATTGCCACTGATCCCACAATGACCAGGAAGCCACTGAAACTTGAACTCGTGGCCTGTTTCTGTGACGTGGTGAACAAGCTTGACAACTTCATAAGTTAATTGTTCATGGCAACCTCGTCAAAGGACTGACTGCATGTTCTGTAGGGCTGGTTTTGAGTCGGAAAACACAGCCCGTTTACTCGGTCTTTGGGATTTGATGTACTCTAGGGCGCCACGCAAAGCCGCAAGTTCTGCCGCTGTGGACGTAGTGACATGTGACAGTTTGATTCGCAGAGTGATTCCTCTAGCTGGAATCCCCACAGCACCACCAGAACCAGACGCTGTGGTTGAACCATCGGTGTATATGTGCACGTGGTTGTTGTACATTTCGTGCAGATGGCTCAAGCTCAATTGTTTTAGGCCTGATGAAGGCAAATTTGATTTTTTATGTATTCCTGGAGTTGAAACACGTACTTGTGGAAGTGTCAGGCACCACGGAGGATACACCAGTTTCTCAGCAGGCGTAAAACCTGACGTAAACGACGCACGATGAGCACAGACAATTGCACTAAATTTCGTGCGGGGCTTCTCAGTATCGAGGGTTGCCAAGTGGTGGGAAGGATTCCTAGCATGTTGCCTGAGGTACGTACGCATCGTTTCAATGGTGGTGTGCGTCATGTGATCGAGTAGTCCTGTGCAATGGCAATTGTTTCAGCTGTCGATGCGCAGCGGGGTAAACCAAGGCATATCCTAAGCGCTTGGGCTTGAATATTTTGGATTGTGCGCAGGTTCGTTTGGCACGTGTTAGATATAACAGGTAGGCTATACCGCAGGTATCCAGTAAATAATACCTTATACAGCTGTAACAGAGACTCGACAGACATTCCCCAACTTTTCCCAGCAAGAAACCTGAATAAGTGACAAATGGCAGTCAGCCGCTTTTTCCCGTAGTTTACGTGGGGTGTCCAAGACAGGTTTCGGTCGATTACGACTCCCAAGAATCTGTGACTCCATCTGCATGACACCAACTGCCCGTTAATTGATATGCCATAGGCGGACATTGGTTTTCTGGTGAAAGCTACGACTGCACACTTCTCACTTGCGATTTCAAGCCCTTGTTTGCGTAAGTGGTAGGATGTCACTGATGCTGCCTTCTGAAGTCGAGCGCGAAGTTTAAGTCGAGTCACACCTGATGTCCACACACAGATGTCATCAGCATAAATGGAAAGTCGTACACTGCTTCGTTGCTTGGCAACTAGTTCAATGAGTGTTAGGTTGAACAGCGTCGGGCTTAGCACTCCGCCTTGCGGGACTCCTCGGCTGCAGTAATAGTTGGGTGTCGGGTCATTCTCTGTCTGCACGTGAAATGATCTATTCTGTAGGTAGCTCTGAACCCACGTATATATCCTGCCACCGAGTCCCACTCCTTCTAGTGCGCTGAGAATGGCTTCGTGGGTGACATTGTCGTATGTCCCTTTAACGTCAAGAAACAGAGCAGCAGATAACCGTTTGCAGGCCTTCTGGTGTTCTACATATGTCACCAAGTCAACTACATTGTCAATTGACGAGTGGCCTCGTCGGAACTCGGACATGGCATCTGGATATATTTCGTACAACTCTACGTACCATTCCCGACGCGTTAAAATCATCCTTTCCATAACTTTTCCCACACAGCTCGCAAGGGCAATCGGGCGGTAAGAGGAAATGTCCAAGGGTGACTTGCCGGCTTTGAGAAGTGGAATCAGGCGACTTGACTTCCATTCCTGTGGAACCATGCCAGTTTGCCAGGAGTCGTTGTACAGCTGCAAGAGTGCCTGCCGAGCTTGTTCTTCTAGGTGACACAGAGCACGGAAAGTGATGCCGTCAGGTTCTGGCGCCGAAGAATGTCTACACAAAGCAAGCGCAGCCTTTAGTTCGTCCATTGAAAACGAAACCTCCATTCGGGGATCACGTGAGGATACAGAAAAGTCGGGCGTCTTTGTCCCAGTTGAATTTGAGCCGCAGGCAATCCTTCGACAGAAAGAATCTGCGACATCAATCTCTTCGCAGCGTAAGTGAAGTGCCAGAGATTTTAATGGGTAGCGCTGAGTAATGGTTGTACGAAGACCCCGGACAGTTCTCCAGATTAGTGACAGAGGCTTTCTGGGATCCAAATACTCGCAAAAAATACCCATCGTTGCTTGTTCAACTTGTCCATGTGACGCTGTATTTTCTTTTGTGTGCGTCTGGCCACTCTCAGATCATCAAGTGACTTCGTGCGTATATAACGTCGTTCTGCATGACGACGAATCGCTCGCAGTTTCTCGAGATCAATGTCCATATCAGTGCGAGATGAGCTCACCGGAAGCGAACGCGTTGTTGACTGTTGGGCACTCTTTATTGCGTCCTCTAGGTTGAAAGGTGAGGCGCCAACATAGCCTTCCATGATTAACTTGTATTTTTGACAATCGGTGCACTGGACGGCTCTGGAGGACTTGAGAGTTGGAAAGCCGTCAATCTTCAGGTATGTTGGGATGCGGTCACTACCCCTTGTTTCCAAATCCGAAAGCCAGTGCACTCTGCGTGTGAACGAGGTTGAGACGAAAGTGAGGTCCAGGCAACTGCTATAGGCCGATCCGCACAGATAAGTAAGGCTGCCGTCATTCACGAGGATAAGTTCACATTCAGAAGCGAAAGACACTAACTGTCTACCTCCCGGGTTGACCCTAGAGCTTCCCCATAAGTAGTGGCGGGCATTGAAGTCACCAGTTATCACCCATGGCTGGAAAGTTGAATTCGAAATTCCGCGCAAGTGCTCACGGTCTAGGCGACTTGATGGATGTAAGTAGGCTCCGATGATGGTGAATGTGGTCTTCTTGTTTTTTACTGTTAGGCAAACGTACTGATTTTCTTCGTCAGGGGGTACAGGGTGATGAACATAAGTTAAGTCGTGCCGTATGAACACAACGACCTTGCTGCGCTCTCCGTGGGTAGAAGACATAAAGCACTCATATCCAGACAGTTTCATCTGAGCTGACAGGTTCGGTTCACAAATCACAATTATGAAGAACTGGTTCGTGAATACATATTGCCAGAACTCGGACATACGCACCCCAAGTCCTCTGGCATTCCACTGAAGGACAGCTGCGTTCGTGACCTCCTCTCGAAAGGATAACATGTTGCGGGCCATCGTTTTACCTAAGAGCTGCAAGCACCGGACTCAAAGTGTCCAGCACTTGGAGTGCGCTCTGCGCTGATGGGGTGTTCATGTTGCTTAGGAGCATGCGAAATGCGCTAATAAGGGTCTGCAACATGTTGATGACCTGGCGATCCTCAGTTGTCTTTTCATCAGTGGTTCGTGATGGCATCGAGGTTGGCAGAGATCGATGCACCTCTGAAACAGGCTGTGTTCGTGGAAGTGATGGCCACTCTTCACGAGGTGGGAGTCATGACCCTGATTCTGTTTTCGGTGTATCCGTCTTCACAGAGCTTGACGATGGGCGATGGGGGGCCAGTTCTTCTTGCTTGAGATGACAGGTCTTTATCGGCAGATGTCACGTTGCGTGATGATCTGTGGTGACGCCGACGTCGCCTGACAGTAGCAGCGTCTTCCCTATGCGTTGAATTGTCGCGCACTATGCGTTTCAGCACCGCGCGTTCATTTCTCACTCGTGGGCAATCTTTAGACGACGCTTTATGAGCGCCGTGGCAATTGGAGCATTTGAACGCAGTTGCGTGGCAGGTGTCTTCTGAATGAGGTTCGGCACACCGCAGGCACACGACATTGCTGGTACACACTCCTTTGACATGTCCCATCTTGAAGCATCTGAACCATTGTAGGGGCTTCGGTATGTATGGACGGACCGGATGGCGAACGTGGCCAACTTTGACGTGTGGGGGAAGACTGTCTCCCTCAAAAACAATCTTCAGGCATCGTGACTGACCAAGCCTGGTGATGTGCTTGATGAAGACGTCTTCTGTAGTTGGCTTTATCAAGATTGGGAAATCGTCAGCGGGAATGGAAATGTCCACGTCATAAATGACGCCAACACTGCCCTTACAGTCAGTGGGGATCACTGATTTAACTGTGACTCTGTCGATTTCCGAGATGTTCTGTAGGCTTTGCAGCGCACTACGGTGTAGAACATCAACTGCCAGAACATTGTTCCGTGAGTTGATCCTGACGTCTTTTATTTCATTTGAAGCGAGTCCTTCGAGGTATGCAGAGAGGACTTGCCTGTTAAGCCGACGTAGGTTGGCTGAAGGGTCCACAGCCATGAAGAGTATAGTGTGTGGCCAACGCTGCGCGGTAGCCTGCATGGTGGGTACACTCGTCGTCAACGATGTTCGTAGCAGTCTTCTTTTTGCATTGCAGCTCATCACGACTGTGTAGTCGTCATCCGATGACTCGAAGCCGTTGGAATAGAGCTCTGTTGCCTCGCTGTCTGTGCCACTTGAGGTGGTCCCACGTTTCCTAGCCGCCGCCTGACGTAGTGGTTGTCCACCTCGAAAATCCTGAGAGGCTTCTTCATCCATTCTCGCAAGGAGGGAGCGGCAGCTCCCAGAATTTGCGGTAAACAAATAGAAAATTTGAGACAAGGGTACAAGCGTTCTATGAAACAGACACTTCGTCGTCATCCAACACTGCATGAAACAACAAAAATACTACTGGCCCTGCCTGTAAAACATCCGTTATTCTCTAAACTGTCCTTTTTTCAGATTTTAAATAGAATTGAACTCCAAGGTTTCACCAGTATGGCTGCAAAGGGTCTTACGTGTAATAGCGAGAGAAAAAAACAAAGAATAAGAACGTTTGAATAAAGGTTCAAATGCTCGACTTAATAAAGTTGGTAAGACAGTTTGTAGCGAATTCGTTTAAACTGTTGCTTCCACGTGCTTTCACAACCCTTTTCTTATCGGTATCTGAACAGCAAACAGGACAAATAAATGAAAAGTTTTATGTCAGAACCCTTTAGTTTTCAATAACATAAGAACGCTTACATCTGCGTATGCCTATTTTCTCTCGTCAACATAGACGAAAATATAAAACCAATTCTAATTTTAGGGGGTTTATGATTTTCAAAAGTAACACTATGGACTGAGTCAAAAAACAGCAGATAAAATATTATTCAGTTATGCAAAAATCACTATTTATATTTTTCATAGAAAAGCCATAGTACTCAGTCCTCCAACCTTGTATTTCTCAGAAAGAATTTTTTGTTTGTATACAATACAATAGATCCAATACCGTTAACCACCAATATCTTTGTAGCAGAAAATGGTAGGTATAATGCATGAGTATCTAACGCGCCGCCGAGACATTTGGTATAGCGACTCACGGCTTCCCACAGAATTAAGTTTTATGGATTCTATAAATACTACTGACACTATATTCTCGACTATTGCTATCAGTTGCGCTTCGCTTGTGTGAGAAGGACTGCAGTCTCAAGGATTTTTTAATGTTGGTACCCAATCATGTTAGGTACCAACATTAAAAAGAAAGCAGCTGGCAATCGAAGTGAGCTAACACTGCGGTGACCAACAAACAGTCTCGGAAAGATTTATCAAGTTATAAGGACACACAATTTATTCAATTGTTTCCTCGCTCTAACAATGGTCATGTGCAGCACTTTCTGCCATTACGTTGCGGCAAGCGAAGGCACTCGTGAATAACGCACCAAGTCACTGGTGGCAGAGACGGGGCGTTTCTAATCGGGAATTTTCCCGATAGAGTTTGGAGCTGGAGGTACGAGTAGAGGTGGATTATCCATAAAAAAATGAAGGCATCCGATGGCGATATTTACGATATCATAGAAGGCGAAAAAATTTGGCAGCATTAAACAGCACCGTGCAACATTATCGTGGTGAGAGTGAAAATATCACCCCATGAATGGACACTGGAACCGAGACTTTTACCAAGCAAAATTATATTTTCTTTTCTTTTCTGCAACTGTCATTCGATGGCAAAAAGACGTTCGCGTAAAAAATTAGGGCGAGTGCCATCAGCTTTTGTTATTTACCTTATATTATTCTAGTGAAATCCCACTGATAAAAATAAACTTTTGCTTTCGGCTGAAAGTGTCTGTTTGGCTACTTTTAATCTAATCAGTGCACCTAAATTTCCTCTAGATGCTGCCTAAACAGTATAAAAGATGAAAACAAATGTATCATAAAAACAAATGTCCGCTAAGGTGTCGTGATGCCATACTTACACACAAACACACACACACACACACACACATATACATACATATTACATTTATATATTTATATATATCTCTCTGTGTGTGTGTGTGTGCGTGTGCGTGTGTGTGTGTGTTGTGTGTGTGTGTGTGTGTGTGTGTGTGTGTGTGTGTGTGTGTGTGTGTGTGTGTGTGTGTGTGTGTGTGTGTAAGTATATATAGCGGAGGCTTCAGGATCGAGAGTTCCCAGTATAAACAACAGCGAGTCCTCATACACAGTTTAGGCGACAGCAAATTTCGGAGTGAATCATAATAACGTATCTTCATTTTTCTTAGATTACATCCCGACTCCCCGAGGGCTTAAGACATGTAACCCCGCTTAAATTGAACATCTGTATCGTTGGGCTAAATAACGTGTAGAAACTATTCATGAACAAGGATGGTCGGCTTAAAGGCGCCTGAATACAAGGAAGAGATGTGAATGAATGCATCAGATTGAAATAGAAATAAACTTGACCACCCACAAGACCCGGTGAAAGCTTCATAAGTTCAACACCTCACAAAAATCTTCGTGAACGTTAATAAGATGTCCGAAAGAATTATCAAGAACAATGCGTAAAATGTTCTTTCTTCGTTTTTTTTTCTTTTTTTAGACCCGTGCGATTTTCATTCTTGTATATTTACGCTCCGTACCTATCTGAGCTTCAGAACTCATGCAAATTCTTTCAAGCCTCTGAATTTGCTCATTTGCTCCGCATTTCATGTCTTACGAACTTCAATTCACGAGCATCGTCAGGTGAAAATAAAGCTTGCCGTCATCTCTTAGAACCACACTGCGTGAGATTCAAAAGATTAACGACCGAAACACGCGTGATATCTGCAACATACCCGGTCGTACCAAACATGGATTCATTAGAACGCAGCGATTGTTTACGCCGCTCTTACGCTTTCAATATATGGTGGCAGCACAGCATCACCTTGTTATAACGTATCTATTTCATTCTTCAACTTTACTGAATGTCTCTTGTGCTCTCGCTACGCACACGAATATTAAAATTTATGCATTTTCCGATGTAGTTTTATTGACAGAAACTTATGGCATTTCTTTTAGTCCCTTAGGCATAACAACGAATAGATTAAATCCCTTATAGAACGTATTGTCAACGTCCAAACAATTCGAATAAGTGTCCGGAGCACATATATTGAACGTCAACTATAAGGTGGCGAAGCGTTTGCGGGGCTCGGTACTCACCCAAAGGTAGTGAGTTCGCTATATACCAGCGCCGCCACCACCTATTTTTGCTCACGGCGGCCACGCCACCGCGGAATTTCCGAAGAATTGTAGCGTGACCCACTGTCTTCAGCAGGCTACTGTTCTTTTTTTTTTCTAAGAGAGTGTGCTTTACTATAAGTGAAGCCATCAGCAATGTCATTCTTCAAAACTGTTTTCTAAAACGATTATTAACGTTCTAATTTTTTGTGTCAGGAATGATTCGTGTTTAATTTCTTTGTTGTACAATAAGATATTCGCTTGATTATATATGTGTGCTTTATGCAAACATGCCTACCATAAAATGAATGCCATTCTTTTCGCAGGCCTGTTAGCACAGAGTGGGAGAATTTCGACAGAGAAAGCGTCTGATATATGTAAGTTTTTTTTGCCGCAGATCCCACTCCTTTTTTTCTTTTTGTCGCTTGTTTTCCCATTACTGATTTTGCATAGGCCTTCTTGATTGAGATTATTTGGTAGGGAAGCATTGTGTCAGGTGCACACACACCAACTTTACTGCTGTTTGAAAATTTGCATTCGATTGTTGTATGGCTCACCTCTCATGCTGCATTCAAACTTTTTTCTCATTCTTTTCTAATAAAGCACTTTGTACATTCCCGGAAAGCTTTTTTGCTAATTGCCGAGGAAAGACTTTAATCAAGAATGAGGCCTTGCCCCTCCCCCTCCCCTTGAAATATTCCTTGCTGCATGCCTGGTCCCAACTACTTTAATGCATTAAAATATATGTTTGTTTGTGCGTTACATTTTTATTACTTTTGTTTAGAAACCAAAATATATTTGGAATGGTGAAAGACAAGTCGAACTGTTTTTTTTTGCCCTTTATCGACATGCGCGTTGGCGTATTCTAAGGCCTTACACATTTTGATAGCTGAGACTTACCAGGTTGCTGTTGACAATTTGTGGATGAAGAAAATAGTTAAACTGCTGAATGTACACTCACAAAGAGATAGCACCCTGAATTGAATATGTGCCTGTAGTCGACATGCAGGTTAAACTATCGTTGATGCTAAATGCACAAAAGTGTTTTAAAAACAATGAATAAATTACTACGGTTTGGTTATCTACGTTATACACAGACATTTTGCAAATTTAAACAAATATACACAATATTTATTTGGCCACTGAGATTCCATGAAATATCGGTGTTCGTAAAATCTGAATTTTAACGGGACAGCATGAACGAGTTCGTCTCGCAGAAATTCTGCCCTCGGTGATTGTGAGCGAAAATTGGCTCTAAGTGACCGAAAATTCAAAAAAAATGATAAAGAGCAAATAAATCTACCTCCGAGTGGGGAGCGAACCTTGGTTGTTGTAGTTGGAAGCTGGGGTTCTTTGACACAGCCACAGCTCCGCGTGTGAGTAAAGTGAAAATAACTTCTTTGCTAGGAAATGCAGTGAACGTAACTTTCATGCTCTCTACAAACACACGCGTCCTACATACCTGCTTCACTGGACAAATGCCGTAATTTTAATTGTTCAGCGGTAAATTGCCATCAGGCGTCAGAACATCAGCTTATCATAACGACTTCATATCTTTATGCCAGTCACCTACAACAAAAGGCACACATGCAACAGCACACTTTAAGGCACGTGGTGGGTGTATTGCAAATAGGTATGAAAACAGTTCATACACCAAGTATTTGAAGTACGCACAAGAAAATGAATAAAGCTATGGCGCTCAACTCTTGAACGTGAAGCCTGAAGGTCCACAATTTTTTCCTTCTTGTGTGGGGAATATAGATTAGAAAGCTTGGGTAAGAGTAGAGGTTCTTCAATTTTGCCTCTAACCAAAGTGCATCAAGAGTGTCGCTGACTGACACTCCCACGTTTAAATTCACATTTTTAACAATAAAGTGGCTGGGAGTACAGCCGCTGTGGTAGCTCAGTGGTAGAGCATCGAACACCTTATTCGAAGGTCGAAGGTTTGATTCCTGCCCACGGCAAGTTATCTTTTCACCCACTTTTTTTTCTTCATAGTTGCATTACAATTCGGTCTAATAACTTCTTTTCTTGGCAATATTGTCTGTTATATCTCAATAATGTTGAGTCAAAACACCGAAAAACCAGCCTTTAAGTATACACTTCTTTCCCTTATTCATTGACAAGGCTCTTGTACTGCCAGACTTGGTGCCTTTAGGTTGTATACGAGGGACTATTGGTCAGCTGCCAACTCGTAATAAGTTCGTTTCCTACGTGATGCGAAAAAGGCTCATAACGAGTGTGCCAAACTCGCCGCCATGGCTACTGGTGCCGCTGACTGAAACTCCAATGTTTTAATTCACATATATACCCAATAAACATCCTAGACAACATCTACAGGAGATCAACTGCTACCATAGTGCTTCATAAAGATAGCAATAGAATACCGATCAAGAAGGGAGTAAGGCAGGGGGATACGATCTCCCCAATGCTATTTACCGCGTGCTTACTGGAGGTTTTCAGAGGCCCAGAACGGGAACAGTTAGGCGTAAGGATGTATGGAGAGTACCTTGGTAACCTGCGCTTTGCCGATAACATTGCATTGCTGAGTAACCTAGGGAATGAATTGCAACTCATGGTTACGATGTTAGACAAGGAGAGCAGAAAAGTTGGTCTAAAAATGATTCTGCAAAAACGAAAGTAATGTACAACCTTAGAAGAGGGAAGCGCTTCCAGATAGGTAATAGTGCACTTCAAGTTGTAAAAGACAATGTCTTCTTAGGACAGGTTATAACCGCTGAGACGAACCACGAGATTGAAGTGAATAGAAGAATAAAAATGTGGAGGAGCCAATTTATCAAGCACTCTCAAATCACGACAGGTAGGTCACCACTATCCCTCAAGAAGAAAGTTTAATTACAGCTGCATCTTGCCGGTACCTAGCTTTGGATCAGAAATCCAGAGGCTTACAAAAAGGATTCAGCTGAGATTGAAACCGACGCAGTGAGCAATGGAAAGGAAAATGGTAGCTGTAGCCTTAGGAGACAAGAAGTGAGCAGATTGGAGTAGGCAACAAACCGGGGTTAAGGATATCATAGCTGAAATGAAGAAGAGGTAACGGACATGGGCCGGGCATGTAGCACGTAGCCAGGATAACCACTGGTCTTTGAGGGTTACTAAATGGATTTCTAGACAAAGCGAGCGGGTTAGGAGGAGACACAAAATTAAGTGGGCAGATGAGATTAAGATGTCTGCGGGTATGATTTGGCAGCAGCAAGCACAGGACCCAGTTCACTGGCGAAACATGGGAGATGCCTTTGTCGTGCAATGAACGTAATCAGGCTGCTGCTGCTGCTGCTGCTGCTGCTGATGATGATGATGATGATGATGATGTTGATATACCCAATAAAGTGGCTTGGAGGATAGCCGCCATCGTAGCTCAGCGGTAGAGCATCGAGCACGTTATCTGAAGACCCGTTTCCATTGACCCGACGAGGGCGCGTTGAGTCGAAATAAACAGGTTTTCTGGACTCGCCCTCCCCATGTATAAGCGGACGCGTCAGGGCGGAGAGTCGTCGCGGCGAGTCCCGTTGACCCGGAGACAGGGGGTAGGTTCACCGAACTCGCCGCGCTCAGAAAGGGCATGTATAACCGGTCGCGCTGAGTTGACGGCTCGTGACCTCTCCCGCCCGTCGCCGTCTCCGCTTCCCCTGTCCCCATCACTCCGACGTTGCTCTTTCTCTGTCGGCCGGTACGCGCGGTACGCGCGGAGGACACCGTTCTGTTATGCGGTAAATGCAGATCACTTTTACGTTTAAATCTTGCTTGGCACGTCCTGCGAGAGCTTGTTGGTTATCGTTCTCACGACCGGCTATTTTGCTCTGGCCGTAGCAGGAAATCGGCTTGTGCGCCAGAAATCTCAAATACGTGCACATGAACGCTTTAATAAAGTTTCTGGTCACCTCGCCAACAGAATACATTTGCGTAAATTCACAGAACTGTCTACTAATGCGCAGCATTGCAACTTCGCTTGCATTTATTTTGCGTTCTTCATAGTCAGGTTCGACTATGAAAAGGCAAATACTTTCGGGTATTTTATTCTTTGTAAGTTTTGTTTTGGGTTTTTTTGCAAGTGGTGTAAATTTACTTTATCACAAAAATTAGGTGCCTTTACCAATACATGTAATTTCCCCCAGAGGAAAAGCGTAGTCCAGGGTTGGTTTCGCTCTTTTTAATTCGTGTTTTATGAATCCCTGAATGGACTTGGGCATTTCGAACGTTTTTTCGGGTTTAGTGTTCGGATTTTGGAGGAGATGAGGGTCGTTCCACGCCAAGTATCCCAGACGGTACGCTAGACCATCTACGATTACACTCTAAAAAGTAATGGTTGGTCACTTTACTACAGTATTCATTTTTGAAACCAAATTTCTAAAGAAAATTTTAATTTCTTAAATATGGTGGCAGTTAGGTTGCGACTAAACTTCGAAATAGTGAAATATTATACGCAGCACGGTAAAACGATTCTAGTCGGTAGGAAAAGAACCGCATTTCCTTGTTAAAACGCATTCACCCCTAGTGTATGTTAATGTGCTTTGCGGGGAAGCAATGCAGTGTTCTTGACCAAAATCAGAAATTTTTACAGCTTTTCCACTTTTCCAGAGACAACGCAGCTGCATAGCTTGCTTGCATTGTTGACGGTTAGTGGGGGAAAATACGAGTCGCAAAGACAGTAGTTTGGAAGCGCTGGCACATTAACTTTGAAAAGTTTGCAATATTGTTCATGTTCAGGCACTTATAGGTCTGTGTGGCGCTCCATATAAAAAATATACACTTTGGATCATTTCAAAGGGTGCAGAAACGATATTTATTTCTGTAAGTTTAATACGAATCTTTGTTTTACGCGAGAAAATATTATTTATATTCGGTACAGCGAATTCCTGGAGAGACCAGCCAGGGGTGAAGAGGGGACGGTGCGTCAGGCTGCGGATACGCCTGCGGCGAGCGCTGTGCCGCAACAGAACCACTGCTGCCATCGCGTTGTGCAGTGTTAGCCAAGACACCAACACAACCATAAAGTACAGCTGGTGCAAACTGAAAAAAAATACCAAGACAGCCATCGCGGTGGCGGAGCGACAACTGCGTAAACAACCGCAGCCCACAGCGGCGAGAGCGCAGGCTTGGAGGAGCGGAAACCGGTACCGGAAGACGGGCTTTCAGCTCGCCTCGACGCAAAGCGTCGCTGCGATCACCGCTCACCTCAACTCGTCCGTGCGAGTTCATATAAACTTGGGCGCGTCGAGGTAAGCTGAACCCGCCACTCAACTCAGCCCGCCCCGGCGCGTCCATGTACACGGGGCTTGAAGGTCGCAGGCTTGGTTCCCGCCCACGGCAAGTTATCTTTTCACCCTCTTTTCTTCACATTTACAATATAATTCGGTTAAATAACTTTCCCTATACTTTCCTTGCCGTTATTTTGTGTTATATCACAATATGTTGTGTCAAAACACGGAAAAACTTACTCTTAAGTATATACTTGTTTCTCTTATTCAATAACAAGGGTCTCGTAGTGGCAGACTTGGTTCTTTTAGGTTGTATACGAGTGACTATTGGTAAGCTTCAAGCTGGTAATAGGTTCACGGGCTACGTGACGCCAAACAGGCTCATAAAGAGTGTGCCACACTCGCCACCATGGCTACTGGTGGCGCTCACTGACAATCCCATGTTTAAATTCACATATATACACAATATGGTAGCCGCCGTGGTATCTGGGTGGTAGAGCATAGAGCGCGTTATTCGAAGGTCGCAGGTTTGGTTTGTGCCCACGGCAAGTTATCTTTTCACCCCCTTTTCTTTCTTCACAGGTGCATTACAATGCGGTCAAATACCTTCCCGTATACTTTTTTAGGCATTTTTGTTATATATATATATATATATATAGCTCTTTTATATAACAACTTGTTTATTCAGCCGACGTTTCGACGGGAGCCCCATCTTTTTCACGGGGCTCCCATTGCAACGTCGATGAATAAACAAGGTCTTATGTGCAAACGCATCTAGCTTTATACTTATAACCTTGCGGCAACCCAAGTTGTTCTTCTGCGCATAAGCCTTATATATATATGTATATATATATATATATATATATATATATATATATATATATATATATATATATATATATATATTTCCCATCAGACACCGATGTTCAACAACGCAAAATTTACCTGGCTTCGATGCACTTTCATATCGTAGTCCTCCGGGCACAATGAAATGAGCAAAAAAGAGTGAGAGGAGAGAAAAAGTAGAGAAAACTGAGAAATTATTTCGATGAAATCAGTCCACATGGTGAACGTACGTATTTATCGGAGCTTATGAAGATATTTATGGCGCCGTAGTGTAAAGCACATGACATAACGGGTGAACCTTAACCTGTCATTTCTCAACGAGCGCATCCTATTTACTGACTTCATACAGCTCTAAGAAACGTTGGCACCAACTAGAGGAAACGATTAGAATTAAAAGAGACACAATAAAAACTGTCTAAACACTAATCGAAAAAGAAAACTCTAAAAGCCTACTTGTAGTATTTTGCATACGAGTGAGTAGGGCACAGAGTGGCCACTGGACTAAGCGAAGGAAAAAAGTGGTAGTTTTAGAGGTTCAAATCTCTCTATTTGACACAACACTAACGAGAACCAAGGCAACATTCCCATAACATCACAGGAGATGCTATTAGTAGTAACTGTAATGTGAATGCGAATAAATAAAACTGGACGAAAAGATAAGTATACAGCCGAGGGCAGGAACCAAACCTGCGACCGAAGATCACGTGCTACGTGACGTCAAGAGGTACAAAAAGAATGTGCCACACTTTCCGCCTAGGCTAGCGGTGGCGCTCACAGACGCTCCTACGTTGGTATGCCCATATATAGCCGATAAAATAGACAGGAAGATAGCTGGCATGGTAGCTTAGTTGGTAGGGCATCGCACATGTTATCCCGAAGGTCGCAGCTTTGATCTATGCCCATGGCAAGTTGTTCATTCGTTCCATTTTGTTTCTTCACATTTATATAACAGTTTATACACATAATATCCCCCATGCTTTTCTGGGCACTGTTGTGTGTTGGTTCTCAATACCAATGATCTAAGTGGGGTCTTTGAGCTTATGATCAATAGAAAGCATCCCCTATATTTTTGAAGGCAACAAACCTCGCAATAAACTGATCCCCAAAATATGGCCTCTACTAATTTTTGATTAAATAAAGCAATATATTAGGTGTTTACACGTATATTTCTTCAGTGTGTGCATGAAATTGTGATGACCATGACGGGTTCTATAAAAGTACGTTGTTCATCAAAAAGCGTACTTACAATAGACCCATGACATATCGCTTTCGCGCAATGACACCGTATGGCTACAAGCTGCGGCTACAAGTTTTTGAAATGCTGAAGTGGGCTTCGACAGCTGTCAGATGTTTTAGCAAGTGAGGCACTGGCAATATTCCTTGCAACATGTTCTGCTGCAAAGCTAACAATTTCAGTAACTATTGTCGGCTTACGGTTTATTAGATCACCCAATTCTGCAAAACTGGTCTCATTGTCTGGCCCAAATATTCAGCCGAAAACACGTACTATTAGCAGCACGCTACGCAAAACCTTAACCTTATCAACAAGCAGTATAAAAGCTTCGGGCTCAATAGTTGTGGCAAGAGGTAATCCCACAGTATTTTTTCATTTGTTTGCTTCTCTTGTTTATTAGGTTATTTGTAAATATTTCTAATTGGCTGTCAGAAAGAGCAACCTGTCCTCTTGATGAGGTTCAATAAAGTGCTTATTTCTCTTGCTGAATAGATAAAGATCCTAGACAACGATTGCCAAAAAGGTGGCTTTTTAAACGGAGAAGCAACCCTTGACGGGCCTGATGGGACTTACCAAGCTGTATCGAAGAGGACAACCAACTGCTGCAATGGCGGTGCAGTGTGCCATGTTGAAGCTTAAATAGCTGTCCAGCTAAAACAGACATGATGAAAACCAGACAGCAGATTCAACTCCCACTTTCTATTTAGCACGATTTGTAATGCACTACATCTAAGCTTGATGGTGTGCATATGCGTCAGCAATTCGAGACTAACACATCCATGAGGGTTTGTCATATACTACTGCACCTTTCAACACGTGGATGAACATGTTAGGACTGTAGCAGGTGTTCATTCGAAATAGCAGGTAGCTAGCTGCTGACCAACAATTTATCACATTGTACCAGAATCATACCCTCGCTATGAAAAAAAAGAGAAGGGTGCTCGTATGAGCACACTTTTTTGGCTGTTAGTTCATATTCATATTGCACCTAACAAAAAACCCTCACAAAAAGCCTATTTTTAATATATTGTTGGTATCACAATCATTGCCTGATGTTGAAAATGAAGATATAAGGAGAAGGAAGAAGAGATACATTAGAAAGAGGAATTGGTCCCTCGCTTTCACTAAGACCTAGTTTTATCAGAGGCTCCTAGATAATTGCCTGATAAATATAGCGCCACAGCAAGAATGTTGTGGAAGTTGGTAGAGATTTATGGCTATTACTTGCGTAATAAAAAACATAGGCGGGAAAAGAGAGACACCACGGGCGCAAACTGTTAACCGGTTTATTGAAAACAACCAAATACACTTTTACCCTCGAGACTAACAAACGCCCCATTAGTGATAATGAGCAACTACGATATAAAACTAAACAGATATCTTCACACTACAATATGAAAATACCCTCCTGAGACTAAATTTTCAGTCTGACGTCACGTAGGAGTATAAGGATACCTACATGTACAAGTGCCTTTTAAAAAGTTGAGTTTTTATCAGACAGTTTGACTGATGCTTGGCTGACACACTTCTTTCTAATTTTTTTTTATAAAAAACGTTTCATTTAACTCCTGGTTTATATTCTACCTGTGCACTGATAAAGTACTTGTAAAAAAATCACAGCCGATTCAAGGAGTGAATGGTGATGAGTGGGGCGAAGCGCGAGGGGGTTTCATCGTTAATGCGTGAAGCATCCGCGAATATTGCCCACTGCATCATCAAAGATGTGACAAACACTGCATATATTTACACAAGAAATTTCATTATTCGTAAGTGGTAGCTATACGTCACTTTCCTTCTCCCGTCTATAAAACGACTTATGGTCGGTAAAGTGGCGGATCGGTGATGGGGCGTAGTGGGATGTTTGCAAGGGCGAAGTAGTGGGCAGTTTGCAAAGGTGGAACTATAAGGGGTCACGTACAAACAAGGCATGATGGACATAGTGGAACAATCTATAGTTCTTTAACGCGACCCTGCATACAAGTAAACGACCATCTTGCATATCATATTGCCTACTTCTCAACAGTATTTGCTTTATCAACGCTGAAGTGGTGGATAGGTAATGGGGCATAGTGGGATGTTTGCAAGGACGAAGTAGTGGGCCCTCGGGAAAGGTGGAACTATAGGGGGCCACTTACATAAAGGGATGGACAGATACACTCTTTTAGGAGCTTCGCCCATAAAAATGATGTGCTCTACATGACCTGCAACGATCGACCAGATGTGTTCGTGCTGAACTACATAACGTGGAGTCATGCTCTTTCAAACTGTTTTTTTCTAAACCTTCTAAATTTCTCAACATAAGAAGGGCTCCAATCAAGAGAAAGCTGGTATAAGACTCCCGTTTTACAGCAGTTCGTAAGGCGCAGTAGTCATAATACTGTTGCGGGACGAAATGCCCTTATCCAATCAAAAATAGTTTCAGATACGTTCATGCTGGTTTAGCGAAAATGGGAAGGTCAAGTCATTTTTCTTCCTTATAGCTGTCATGTTCTATCTCTAAAATTGTTGTGAAGCAATGTATCTTTGATATTTATTTCGAAAATCCACGAGGCTTGTCACAAACGCATTAATTACACGCAAGGCTTTGGCACAAACTACGGTCCCACTTGGGTAGATTCAGAAAGGAGGCAAAACTTAAGGTAAAAGTAGGCAGAATAGGCATGCCATTTATTTTAGCGCCAAATGTGCCGCCAATGATGGAAAAGTGATATTATGAAGAGTAATATTATTGTTCGAGTGATTCAAGTTATTATTGTTCTAGATTTTCATCGAGTAGTTTTTATTGGTAGTAACGTAGACCAAGAATATTAAAGTTTCCCTCGCTTCCTTGGTGTTCATACTGACTGCCAGTAATATTTATTTGTCGTATACAATTTCTGAACAAGGTTAAAGAGCAAAGCCCTTTTTCCTTGAATCGGTTGGCCAAAGTTGGGACTGGGTTACCATAGCTCCGTATTTTTCGAAGAGTACAAGGGTAGACATAAACTTTGGAGGCGCGTCGCGCACTGTGAGTTTCTTGAGATGGCTTGAACTGAAACATTCACAATTGTTCAGTATCCTTAAGTGAAGAAACAAAGCTCACTTACTGCATTGCGCTGCGTATTGTTGCAAAATATATCTTTAGCCGAGACACTAACATGTTGGACGATCGTTCAACGGGCGGTATCCCATAGTCTAATGTGGAAGAGTATTGTACTCTTTGCTGAAATTGAGTGCAATCAAAAAGCAACTTTATATTCAGTTTGTGCAATGTGCTTGTGTATACAAAACTATTGAAGTGCACTGAATGCAGGATAACATGATATTCAATGACATACTGATCCAAATACATCAGTTAGGCTGCTTGTATATTTGACCTTCGTAAGGCGAACGTTAAAATACCCCAGTGCTGTGTGGGACCCCTTCCAGTCGTGGTTAATAAATCAAAAGAAAAAATGCGGCGAAAGGCCGCAAGGCCAAATTTATATCGTTACTCACGAAATGACTCCGTTTCTAAAATGCTTTGGTTGCTTGAATTGCCTACGCTGGCTCAACGCACGAAAGTCAGTGGAGCTAAATTCCTTTTTTTGTTATCAAAAGAACACCTCAATATAGAAACTAAGCGTCATCTTGTTTTCAGGCCTTCCAGCCATATTAGATCATGCAATCAATTTGTGTGTTCGGTTCCAAAATGCAATCTTGATATGTACGCGTATTCCCCTTTTTCGCGAACGATAAAATAGTTGAATAAGTTTCAGTACCGGTACTGAATTCGAAGAGCAGAGGAAGCTTTGAAAAGTGCATTAAAACGATGTCGTGAACATTGAGTGTTGCTATAGTATTGTACATATACTGCTATGTTGTTCGAAAGTACTTCATGTAGGCACTTCATAATGCATACTATAACACCATCGCAAAGTATGTATTTGTGTTTTTTTAATAACAGCGTTTTTAAGAGAAACATTTTCCTTTGTGTATTTATTAAAGGTCTGTCTTCATTAAAATACGTTGTACTTGTTTTTGTTTTATGCTAACGTTTTCTGTACCCACCCTGTTGCGGCCATAACAGCCAACAGTATTTGGAAATAAAAAAAAAATCGGACATACAAAAAAGCACATTTTGTTATTTTTTTCATGGAATGCGGTGCTGGGTGATTTGAAATGATGCTAAGTTAATTTAACGGATTTGCACCCAGTGCATCATACTTCGCGTCTGGGAGGGGGGTAGTGCCATACCAACTGAAAGTTGCGAAATGCGATAGATGATAAGATAGGCTATCCAGAGTCATTCTGCTGGGGATAACTCTTTGACGCGCTGTGCTTCAACCTTCAAATCTGTTGTCTGCAAGCAGCTAGGCATTTCCTTACTTAGGGCACCATCACGCCTTTGCTGTCGTGTAGTGCTTGGGAATCCTCGGTAAACTACTGGTGTTGGGTCCACATGTGCGTGTATATAACAATACAACACAAAAGTTTGAAGACATTGGGTAATATTTGGCATTGATTATTTGGTCTGTAAAACACTCACTGAAAGAAAAAGGGACAGAAATGCACCGGACATGCAACATATATAGAAACTGAATTTTAACAAGAAGAAATAAACGAAACCATAGAGTTACGTGGCTTGTGCTTCAAACGCAAAAAAAAACGCCCTGGTTATTGCCCCATAATGTAGCATGCGCATTACTAACTCAGAATGCAAGTATTATAAAAAAACTATGCATCATTTCTATTTTTGTGCAAAAACAATATTGATTCTTGATACGCCAGAATAGAAGCTCGGAGCCGTCACAATGTAAATATGCAGCCAAGCTGAATTGTTTGGCCCCAGACAGTGTCGTGAAGGGGTCAACTAGACGCACAGTAGCCGCCCATGGCAACCATGGCACAAAGCCTTAAACTGCAATACTTTTCTTAACAAAAATTCTAGATTGGTAGTTTCCGGCTACCGCCAGCGTTTGGACTTTAGATTCGGAGAGGGTAGGCATGTGCCGTACTATAATCATGAACAGTTTTTTGGGCCAGCTCGTATCACGAACCATACACGAGTACAAGGATACTCGAACATAGGTAGTTGTTATTTTCTTTTTTTTCCTTCTAAATATTTTGAATATTTCTTAATAATAGGTTTTCTTCGAGTTATTTCAATGTTAGTTACGCTGGATTCACCAATCTTCCTCAAAAAGGCATGTCCGTTATTGTTCAGGATGCGCAGAATTAAACAACCCAGCTTAGAATATATTATTTGGAATAATTCCTCCTTGCCAGCCTTCTGCTTATTTAGGTTGTGTCTCCGGTACCTATTTTTATGGTGGCAATAATTTTATGCGAATCAGCATGGTTTTCATCTAGACAATCTATATTAGCGTGTTTAACCTATTGTAACTATTCTGTGCCTCATTAGTCATAAATGTCTGAATTTATTTTCTATAATTTAATCGTCCTTTCACAAGTCCGCCTAGTGGGTGTGAGCCGCACATAGAGGTTTGATCATCATCATATTCTTGCTGCACAGGTCAACGTCATTGTGAAGGAGAGCCTGCCAGGACCATCTTTACGTTAGGCGAGTGCTTACCCACGTGATTTCCTGGCTTCAACTAAGGAGCTCCAGAGCCGGGCCGAGGCCGCCGTAGAAAAACCATCGCTACACATTCGCAGCCACGCCTAATCATGGACTGTTGGCTGAGCACAGAGTCGCCGATGATGACGTTGTCTGGTACGCTAGACGACCTTTTGCTAGTTGCAATGGATTTAGTTGAAGACAACGCGGGGGAGAACATACCCTCAAGCAAGGTGAAGAAACTTATCCGAGATTTGACCGTTGCCAAAGAACCTTTGCAGGAGTATGTTAAGTACCTTGAGGCGAGACTGCAGGAAAGGCAACTTGAACAGAAGTTTCTGCACAAAAAGTTATCCGAACTCCGCAAGGAAGAACGCATGCTGCTAGAGACACGGAACGCAGATAACGAGCCTGCAGGTACAGCAGCCTCCACCCTTTCAACTTCCCCAAATGGGGGTTACGAGAGAAAAAGCTTGATGGAAAATCCGGATTCAGCATCAATAGACCACTCTCACATAGCAGAAGACGGCGAGTCACTATGGCACTTGCGTTCAATGGCTTCCCTAGTCGAAGAACTTCGCGAACGTCGGGTACTCGACAACGACTATCGCGTTGAAGGTTCCCCAGGATTATCGCAGCACGCTATTGGACCGGTGATTCCATCTTTTGGTCAGGCTGAAAGCAACTGGCTTGAACGGATGCGGTCCATTGAGAGGTCCGAGAAAATCTTGAACAATGATATGCTGCCGACGATCGAGCAAGACATGGGCACCGAAGCCGTGGATAACTTCCGTGAAGAATTCTGAAGTTTGCGGAGAGTTTGATGTATTTATGGTTAAATAAAGTTCAAGTTGTGTTTCCTAGTTCATGCGCAGTTGTTTTGTTCTGACCGTTAATATAAACAGCTAAGCAATCGACCATGGTAAGATATAACTTCGCAATGTTGATAAATGCTTCAGATATATATTTCTCAGTGCTACTTCCTAAACTAATAAAATAACAACCTAGCTAGTTCTGCACGTGCGTATCGCCTAATACAACTGGTAGTACAGGTTTCAAGATTACCGCTGCAATAATTATTCACACTGTTGTAACTTCAAATGCTTTCAACTGGTACTCCCAATCGGTCTTCACACTTGATAACATTGTTGTTCTTCGGCTTAGTTATGTTTCTCACCCTAATAAACTAGAGAGTACCGCAAAAAGTTTTGACAGCTTCTTGAACCTTATCCTGAAACTAGGTACTCAGCTATATACAGGTTCTGAAGGCATCCCTAATTTTTTTGTGACATGAAATTCTTCATAAACAGCACAAGACCTTAACTAATGTTTTAAGACATCCTTGTATCCTGGTACCACGTTCATGAAAATCTGCCCAAGTGTTTTCTTTGCCTAAATGAGGAGCAAAACTATTTATTTCTAAACACAGATCCACATCTCTTACACCTTATTGCAATATGTTAGAGCACATCATTCACAAACATATGTTTGAACTCCCTCAGTATAATAATATGCTATTTGTAATTTTGGCATAGTTATTGTTGTGCTTATAATAAGCGAATGCTTTGTTGGGTTTGGTGGTGCAAGGGCCATAGAGGGCCGAACAGCACTGTATGTTTTGTGGGGTGTTCAGGTTGATTGATTGCTGCGAAGATTTATACTCCCTCATTCGTTCTAAGTTATTATTATGCTAAACGTCAGTTTCGATGAGCCTCGGATTGTTTCTTGAATAAACAATTATTGTTGTTTTTCCTGTGCACATGGCTTGTACCCAATGAAAAAAATTGGCTGATTATAAGGTTAACTTTCTCAATACTCTTTGCTTTTTTCATTTGGGCTCAGACTTCGTTCATTTCGGCTCACCAGATTAATCTCTCACTGATGTCAATACCGATGTTTATCCAGGATCTGTTTTATGTGCTTTATTATTTTCTTACTTTTAAATAAATATTTACCATATAGCATCTCTTGTAGAATAGCGCTCTACGAAGATGACAGTGCCCTCTATGAAGCTACAAATTCCATTGACACTCAATACCATCTTGCACGATTACTCACGCTATTTACTTAGTGTGACACTTGTAAAGTGAAGAATAACTCTAGTAAAACAGTCGTATAATATTTTACCAATCAGTGCAACACCTTCTTTTTTTACTATTCTCAATGTGGCACTCAGGTTAGCAGTGTTCGATAGTAAAAAAAAATCGCCAGATCCCACCTACCTTACAAATCGATCTTATGCAAAGCACGCAGATACGAGGTGACTGTGTGTAGTTTTTTATAGAGCTAAACAATATGAAGTGGCGCTAAACTCATGTCACCACCATCAGCCTGACCACGTCCACTGCAGGAAAAAGGCCTCTCTCATGTTCGGCCAGTTAACCCAGTTCTGTGCTTGCTGCTGCCAATTTATACCCGCAAACTTCTTAATCTTACCTGCAAACCCAACCTTTTGTCTCCCCCGAACCCGCTTCCCTTCTCTGAGAATCCAGCTAGTTCCCCTAATCACCAGCGGTTATCCTGTCTATGCGCTACATGCCCGCGGCTCATGTCCATTTCCTCTTCTTTATTTCAACTATGATATCCAAAACGACTATTTGTCCCCTAATCCGCTCGGCTCTCTTCTTCTCTCTTAAGGTTACGCCTACCATTTTCCCAGGCAGCACGCCGCCGTTGGACCAATCTTGGACCAACATCGGCTAACATCGGCACCGACGTCGGGCCGATGTCGGAAGTGCAACTTCTTCCAATGTCGGGCCGACGTTCAAGCCAATGATGGGCCGACGTTTTGCCGATGTTTTAGCCAGTATACAACCAACATTGGGCCGACGAAGGCCCATCGTATTGCCGACAAAGCTGCCAATGTTCGGCCAACATTGGGCCATATTTCAGCCAATCACATGCCATTTTTACGCCGATGTTTGCTGCACGACGACTATTGGCTACGGATGTACGACCGACATTGGACCAATCCAGGGCCACATTGCAGCCAATCAAATGCCGTTATTACACCGATGTTTCCACGACGAATATTGGCTACTGATTGGCTTGCCATTATGTAACCATTATTAGTAGGGAATTTTTCTTACCGAAAGATTTAAACAATATGCTTCAATGATCCGCTCTTGTAGCTTTGCAGCCCTGTATACTTGGGGCAACAGAAAATTGAATGCTGAGAACTGAAAGCAGTTACTCGATCTATTTCATCTTTTATACCTCATTCCCTTTGCTAACACTAGAAGTGTAGTTTATTTTTTTACCTATCCATCTTTTGCAATAGCGAGTGCTTTATTTGGTACTGGTATTTGGTACAGCAGATCGAAAAAAGTCGTTAGGAAGTAAATGCTGAAAGCGCATGTCCCCCACTTGTAATCCCCACATATGTCCCCCACATGATAATCGAGAATATTCATACAGTTTAGAGCATTTTTTTGTAACTAAAACATGGTGATGGTGCTTCCGAATCAGCATAAGCTAGCCGAACAGTGCACCACCGACAGTCTGCAGACCATTTATTCTTTGTTTTTTTTTATTTGGTACAACAAAAAATGTATACATTGAAAAATATATATATACACAACTAAAAAAGGCCCGCTCTACTGCAGGTCAGGTTGCGTTGGGGGCACAGTGGCAGTGGTGCTGTCAAGGCCCTGGCTGCTGTGGCTGGGCAGGAAGCCAGCTGCCGCGAGCAGCCGATAATCTGCACTCTGAGAATGGGGATCATCGGGCTGCTCCAAAACAAATGCTTCTCTGAAGCGCCGCTTCCTGCCCCCACAGCGATCACCAGACCCTGGCAGCCACCTCTTAATAAAGTTGAGGGCCTCCGCCTGGTCGCACCCTGCTTTTTGGCAGATGACATCTGCATACAAGAACAGAAATACCATAGTACACATGAAGCACTGCAGTACAGAGAATACACAAGGGTACACACACATAAAACAATCAACAAATCTAACCTGTCACTAATCTACACAGCCTCAGGTTCACAAAGGCCCTTTTTCCTTTTCTGCCATGAAGGCTGTACAGCACTTGCTCGTCATGTGCCAATACAGCCTTCATGGCATTCACAGCAATTTCTCAGAGGCCACGTCCCCCAATCTGCAGGAGGTGCCTGCGCTGTAAAAAAATGCAAGAAGCATAGATGGGGTAAACGCAACAGCACATCGAAATGTTTTCATGATAAAAATCTGCAAGAAGAGGACACTGAAAACAACAACTTGAATTTTTGGGCATCGCAACATTTCATTGTTTTTTTACGCTAACTTCAACTCACTTGACCTAAAATGGTTTTCACATCAGCCCTCTCACACTCAGTGTGAGAACCTTTCAGAGTCCTTCTCTGATATGCAGTTTCGCTGTTATGAAATCAAATACAACACTGTTATAACCCTTAATAAATATTGAATCTAGCTATGAAATAGTATAATTACTTTGTACAGTGCTCAAATTCCAATACACGTTTCTTCGAGGTTACAATGTCTTTGCCTGAATGTTGACCAGGAGTAGCTTCTACAGGTGAAAAACGATAAAATATGTGGAATTCAAAAAGAAGCTTGGACATGTTTTTAATTAATGCATTGTAAGCAGAGCACAACAAGATAAATGAACATGATCAAGGCGTACTAAGAGGCAACCTTAGAGAGACCAAATCTTTGTCATAAATGAAACTGATAGAAAAATAAAGGTCGCACTAGATGGTCGCACCATTTGCTGTTTATATTTTTCTGTGATAGCCAACAAAGAGGCATGTCGCTATAGAAATCTCATCACAATAAACAAAGGTGCATTTTTCTTAACCCTGCGAAATTGGGTGCATGTTAGATTTTTAAAAAAGTAAGAAATCGGCTAACACAAGGCAGGGTGAACTGTACCCAGGCAGCACAGAAGGTTGGCCCAATATTGGGGATAGATCGGCATTGCCTGGCCCATGAACGGCCCAGTTTTCACAACGTACCGCCAAGATTGGCTATGCCAGCCAAATAGAACGGCGACGTTGGACCAGCGTTGACAACGTACCCCCAATATTGGTTCTGCCAGCCGAATAGAACGGCTATGTTGGACCAGCATTAGCAACATTCCGCCAATGATGGCTGTGCCAGTCTATTAGATTGGTTATATTGGGCCAGCTTTCAGAACTTTCCGCCCATATAGGCTGTGCCGGCCTATTAGAACGGACACATCGGGCCAGGTTGTACAAGTAGCAGCCAATATGGGCGGAGCCATCCAATAAGACCGGCATTATTGGCCCGCCGTTTGAACGTTATTGCCGGCGTCAGTTGAAAAGTCAACATCACGATGTCATAATATTAGAATATGAGCCAATTTCTGCGTGTGCTGCTTTTTGGCGCTGTTCTGGCCCCAATTCACGCGCCGATTTTTCAAGTTAGAGAGAGAGTAATATATGTGCCGGGCACAATATTAGAACTATCTTTTCGTCATTAAACCATGCCCCGCCGCGGTGGTCTATAGTGGCTAAGGTACTCGGCTGCTGACCCGCAGGTCGCAGGTTCGAATCCCGGCTGCGGCGGCTGCATTTCCGATGGAGGCGGAAATGTTGTAGGCCCGTGTGCTCAGATTTGGGTGCACGTTAAAGAACTTAGGTGGTCGAAATTTCCGGAGCCCTCCACTACGGCGTCTCTCATAATCATATGGTGGTTTTGGGACGTTAAACCTCACATATCAATCAATCAATCATTAAACCATGCACTGCTCGTTGAAATGCATAATCGTTGGTTGAAGTTGTGCATGGTAGACTTTTTAAGTGAGAAAAAAATACCGATCAAGTTTCTCTGTCAGACGTGACGTCCGATGCGGTAACCGTACGTATGACGAAGCTGCTGCGGATACCGCTGTCTTACGCGTGCATGTAGACGTCGAATATCTGACGCAAATCTTATCGTATCATGTGTCGGGCTAGCTATCTACGCGACCTATTCGAATCTGTTTTGCGTTCACAGCACAGTACGGTTAACGGCACTTGCTGCTGCTTGACGTGTGTGAAGAGCGGGGGCCGTCAGTTGCGTTATGGTGACTGAATCATACAACACATGCAGTTGCCGTGATCTAACACACAGACGCGCGTGCGCACGCACGCACGCGCTATATTCATGCAACGACCACACGAATTCCCAACAACATCGCAGCGAACGGTTGGTAAGGTGATGCGGAGTGTGTGGGCGTCGTAGGGCACCCTGTCGGTGCCCAGCTCGTTGCGAACGCGAATTTCGGCGTGGAACGCATCTTTTTTATGTACTTTTTTTACGTGTGCCCAAAACGGTAGGCTGCGCGATACGAGAAGTCCGACACACAAAAAAAGAAGAAACGTGAATGCATAGGGCAAATCGTTAATAAGAAAAAAAAAACACGCCCGCTCACGCCACTGCAGTGGCGTGAGCGTGCGTGTTTTTTTGTTATTAACGAAGCACATGTGCTTCCATAAAACATGACAGCCAAGAATGATGAAGTATTCATTTACATACAAATTACTATGAGTTGCTGAAACTCACGCAAAAGAACATAATTTTCTTCTTTGGATATTGATCGAGTGCCTTGGAATTATGCTATGTGAATTTGACACATCAACAGTGCATTATGATACCCACCATAAGGGGCCACAATCTTGGCAAGTAATAGAAGTACTCTTCCCACCTGATGTGCACCTAACGTAAAGAGGCCTTGTTTCTCAAGTTAGCAATATATATTATATATATATATATATGGAGCACATCACCACTAGAAGAATATACCAGGTGTAACCAGAAAAAGGCGCACCTGCAGTTTTATAGTTTAAAAGAAGCAATTACATGCCAACCATCCAAAATAGAACGCCCGAGAAAGGAGCATCAATCAGTTTTACAGCAGCTAAAAGCCTGCTAACAGCTGAAGGTAGTCATGCTGCTCTTCCATTCAAGTATAGTGTACACTGAGAAAAGATACTGAAGATACACCATCAGCAAATGACAAAAGCAATACAGACAGAGCTTTCTCTTATAATACAAAAAGTCTTTAGCTGAGGAGGCAAATAAGTCATTGGCACACAATAAGTGCACAAAAAAAAAGCGGTCGCACGAGGCTGTCAGCGCTTAGACAACACAGGCAAAAATACAGTAGACTGAAGAAGGGAAAACCCATAGCAAAAGTTACCATACTCCTGAGTTCTTGCTTTGCGTGCAAATGAAGCTAGCGTGAAGTTGAATACTAGATTAAAGCACCACAATCAAAATCTGGAAGTCAATGCTTTAGGAATAATACAAAGTACTGAAGAAACATGCAAAGAGCAATCCTGTGAAGGCAAATATAAAAAAAGACTGAAAGCTCTGTGGCCCTAAACAAGACAACACCACAACCAATCGAAGAGCCGTTCGGACACACCAGCAGTTCTGGCCAACACTAAAAAGTCACAAAAACATACCTTCAATGCCTTTTTTACAAGAGAACTTCAAAAGAAATGTGCGTACACCAATGCCAGAAGTATCGATGGAAGCTATTACTCATATTCAGCTCTTCATTGAAACACTGACAGAAGATACTTGTACCTGGATGCTTAATTACTTTGGTACAACTCAAGATCGTCGACGCCAAGTGGCAAAAAAATTATGATGGAAGACTACAATGTGATCAAATGCACACGTCAACCACCAACCAAGGTCCTATGCTAGAGTGAATATCGCAAAAAGTCTTGAACGCCTAATGTCACAGGCTCATACTCAGCGTTCTCAATCAAAATCTTGACCTCCCACACAGCATATTATTTCAACAACCTGCCACCTCTCACCATGTCATGAAACAAGCTCGAGTATACACAAACTCTCCTCACCGTTAGGTAGTTAGATAGCTCCACTAGTGCTTCACTCTCGGAACACATAGACCAGGGCCGTAACTAGACGGGTAGTGAGGAGGTTCTGAGCCCCTGAAGTATTTTCATGCTCTGACTTTTCGTCAACAATAGCTTAATCTGGGCAAGTTGGTTCATCGTGGTTGTGTTCTAGTAACAGTGAGAGAAGTTCAGGAAGAGACAAAAAGAACAGGAAAGAGCGCTGACTGCCAACTAAATTTTATTGAAGGTACTACGCCCACTTTTTTACAGAGTACAAGAACAGTGCTCATGCACAACGACACATGTGAGACCATGATAATATAATCTTAACTGAGAAAAGAATACTCTCTCTCCGAATGGATGAGTGAAGGTATACTGATGCACTGATCTATGGCCTTCCTGACAAGAAAATGCTTTCACAGTCTCTCTTTCATTTCTTGTTCTTGCTTTTTTCAAAAACAGCGTTTTATGAAACATAGAACTGCACTTACATTCTTTACAGTGTATGGCCGTGCGACTACCATAGCCATTCTTAACATTTTAAGCATGCTATCTTGCTCAAACATTGGGGCATTGCCTAGTTTGTCTTATGTTTACGTTTCCACGTGTCAATAGTACCTCATACATAACATTATATTGGCATTCAGTATACCTATTCTCGTGACGAATGGTGAAATAATGGCTATTTCTATTGCTTTTTAGTACACACACTTTTGAAAACTTGCAAGGGATGGCAAGTAACAAGATAAAATCATATTGGCTCGCTATTTTCTTTATATTGTGAAACACCTTATGTACGTACGGTATAGCATGCAAAGATCTTTGGTCATTCTGTTTTTATTTTGGTCCTGTTTTGTTTAACTTGACTTTCTACAGGAGGGTTTAGCACACGGGTGTGATGGTGCTGTTTTGATATCCAGCATCCTTTAGTCTTTTAATCTGGTTTTTAAGGCTTACCTCATCCTTGTGCTCACATGACTTCTTAAGGGTGGCCTCAATGCACGTGGTGGCAATTCCTCTGTGTAAATTGTGTAAATGTGTAATTATGTGTTATGATGTACTAAAAAAGATGCCCCAAGAATCAGAATAAGTGACAGTAGTCAAAGTTTTTGTCACTGCCTTTATACAAATACCAGTTTATTTGTTGCCTCCTGCAGTATTTTAGGGCCTCTTATATAGATAGGATGTTTTCTCACTTTTATTACATTTTTGTATTGATGATACCATATGCTCAGGAGGTAGAATGTCGTTATGTTCTTTCTGATAACTTCTAGCTTCTGAGCAAAGATAATGTTTCAGAAAAATGAAAAAAGGCTAGCATAATATTAAGACATGGTAAGAAAGCAGAGTTTCTCAAAAATGAATGCATTAGTTGGAAATGAGAAAAAAAGATGGATGACAGGTCAGTAATGTAAATAATTTATATTAGGACACATGAAATGTAGCAGAGGGTGGCAGGTGATTAGTTCCAATGAGATCGAGAAATTATCAGCCATAATATGAAATTGGCTCATACAGGACAGGGAACATTGATTGGGCTTCCACCCTGCAGTGGACATAATATAGGCTTAACGCTAACAATGAGCAAAGCCTGTGAAATTATTGCTCCATGAAATGAGCAGTACTGCACAGATTGCTGTGCTAGACTTCCCATTTTGCATGTTTTTACCAGCTTATCCTGCTCGCTGTTCAGACACAAAGCTTCACCAGAAAAACAATGTTATATTTGGTGAGGATAATGCCAGTGAATCCAGTGTTTTATCTACACCTTTCCTTGCTTAAGTCCTTCTCCAAACTATACGATTTTTCTTAGAAATGTTCTGCTTACAGCACACCAACCGATCAAGTGAAACAACTTTATTGGGGTCCTGCAGGACGCGCCCAAGAATGCAATCACCATTTCACTTCACGTTACAACATACTGGTGGTAAAAATATTCTCTGGCAGGGTACAGAAGTGCATGCACTGAGCTAGCTTGTGCAGCGCGGTCTATTCCAGAAAGCTGAACCTATGTTTGGTACAGAATTTTATAACCACACGATGCTTGCACAGATTAAATGTGGCCACACATAGCAACTTCTGAGCTTTTTTATGAAATAATCTCGTAGTATCTGAAAACATCTGTTTTTTTGTTTACTTCACAGTTCACAGTGAAATATTTCTCTTGTTCCTCTCATTGAATAATGGCATTTGGTGTGACTAAGGTGTTCCTAATGCCTCACTATGAGATCAGAAAAACGATTCTCCTTGAAATTGCTTCACAAGCATTTCCTAAGATATTGAATGACACTGCTTGCACATGTACAAACATTTGCTAGTTTTATTGAGGGTTGATGATAAAGAGAATCAGTTGGTGCATCCAAGCCGGACAGAGATTGACTGGCCCTGAAAAGGGCCCTTTAGTTATATATCTTGCAGCTTGTTCCAGGTAGACAGGGCTTCATTCTGTAGAAATGGTAACTCATCACACTGGTTCCCCAGCATGAAGAACATAACTTGATGCTAACACTGACTCAGATGTTCTGAAATGTCATAGAGGGTACATGAAGGCTGGGTACATGAAGGTTGCAGTTATACTAACTGTACAGTCAGCATGCTTGTGTGATATGTGCATAGCTGCATCAAAGCCACGTGTGAGAATTGCGTGAACAACTGAAAATCTCAATGGCAGCATAGCTTAAGAAGTCTGTCATCCAATTTTTGCCAGTTTCCAATATCATCCTTCCCTTTTCATGCATCTTCTTTCAATATATCTGGGGTTTTAATTCCCAAAACCACGATATATTGATGAGAAGCAAATTTTGAACATCTGGTGTTCTTTAACATCTTCACTTGTTTGCAGTGCAACACCAGAAACACAGGACAGGGAAGGAGCAAAAGAGAAAGAAAAGACGGCACCGACTCTGAAAAAGACGGCACTGACATCATGACACGCACATGTCGTGATGTAAGCTGCCCAAAGAGTGGCCTCCCGTGAGAATAGTGAAGAATTGAGAATAGAATCTACCAGTAAGGGCTGTGTACAATTCACAAACAGTGAAAAAGATCCACCAGGGGTGAACCACAGGTACATGGTGCACTCTGGTTGAGAGAGAGCAGAGTAAAACAGATGTGCCAGACAGGAGATTATAAATGGTTTTGTCTGGAGCTGGTGCCAGACCGAGCACTGATTAAGCGTAAGGGAGTATTGAGCGCCAGGCCAAACTGCTCCCATTCCTGTGATGAGGGGCTATGTGATGACAGGTGCGAATTCCATTTTCTTTTTTTTTCATGGGTTTAGGGAAATAATTTTTCAGGGATCAGAGGAAAATACCTCCGACATACATAATAACATGCTTATTCTTGGGCGTAGTCATGCCTAACCACCAGATTGGGAGAAAAAGGAATGTTTCCCGAAATGTGCGATAAAGTGTTTGGTGCTACGCCTTGACGGAAGTATTGATAGGTGCTTTGGAAATCGGTACGCCATTTCTGTAATCGTTAAATATGCAACTGCATGTGCCACTGCTAGGGATAGCGTGACACTCCCAGCCATTTCGGGGTAAGCCGTTTTAATCTACATGAAGATGTTAATGAACCCGTTCTCCATCACAGCAGTAGCTGTGGCCATTCCTTCAACTAGGCCTACTGCAGCGCCAACTAAACGTCTGCATGAATTTAGCGCTAGTACCGTACATAATAATCAGCACGTGCCTTGGGTTCACTTCGATGGTGTTGTGAATTCATCTTGCGTGACAATGGTTTAAGTTGCATGCGTGCCTTAATCATTATTGCAATAGGAGACCATGATTTATCGTCACGCATGGTGTTGCTTAGCTCGGTCCTCAGTGTTCGAAGCAGGTTCCGCCTTGTGAGTGCATGAGAGAGGCACAAGAGTTGATTTCTGCTCTGTGTTTCTATAATTCCCTAGCCTTTATTATACAGGAAGCGGATAGTGCTGGTGTGCGTCACCTGCCTCGGTGCGCTCTCAACCGCCTGCCTGGTAAGACTGATAGCTCATTCTATCAGCGCCTTGTCGTACTCCCTCCTCACACTGCGACATGTCCTCCACTTGGAGGACATGATGACGGAACAAGATGATACGAAGCCCAAAACCGCAATGTTTGCAAGCCACAACTTGAGCAAACAATTCAACGGTGAGGCCAGAAAATCTACCTGACTAGGCCTGGAGCAACAAGCCAGAGAGCATATTCTTGGCTGGATAGATGGATGGATGTGGCCGTACCCTTTAGATCGGGCAGCGGCTAACGTCACCTAGCCGTAATGCTTAGTGAACTAACCACTAGATTTTTTTTCCCCTTTAAATAGTAAAGTTGGACGGGTACTTTGAAGTGAAGGGTTTAATTTTCAATCGTGCCTTGACTTTAGCCACCAATCAGATAACCTCCTTCTAGTTAGGTCTACCCGCTTAAAGTCTATTTTGCCCTCCCTGTCCCTAAACACCAGTGCTTTGAAAAACTCTGCGCCATCATCTTGAACTATAAGGAGAAGCCCTTTACAGAGCACTGTCAAGTGTTCGGCAGTTTTTTCTTTCTCTTCGCACGCACTGCATATTGTGTCTACCTCTTCATATTTGGCCCGATATGTCTTTGTTCGCAATACTCCCGTCCTGGCCTCAAACAGTAGAGAACTACCCTGAGTATTATCATAGATTCTTTCTTTAGCAATTTCCTGCTTAAAAGTTCGATAGATCTCTAGTGCGGACTTCTTAATCATGCCGATTCTCCACATGTCAGTCTCCGTTTCCTGCAGTTCCTTTTTAACCGATAGTTCTTTCTGGTTTGGCCACCTGCTGTTTTCTAAGTATTTACCAGTCAATTTCCTGGTTCGCTTCCTCCATTTTGTATTGACATTCTTCATGTACAAGTAGCTGAAAACCTTCATAGCCCAACGCTCCTCCCCCATTTCTCTCAATCGCTTCTCAAATTTTATCTTGCTGCTAGCTTCCCTGCCATCAAATGACGTCCATCCCATATCACCTTGTACTCCCTGGTTTGGTGTATTCTCGTGAGCTCCTAAAGCAAGCCTACATATTTCACGTTGCCTAATTTCTAATCTTGCTTGAACTTCTGACCTCATGCACAAGACCGCGTTGCCGAACGTCAGCCCAGGAACCATGACCCCTTTCCATATTCCTCTCACAACATTATACCTATTGTAATTCCACAGTGCCCTATTTTTCATCACTGCTGCATTCCTGTTATCTTTAGTCGTCACGCTTATTTCGTGTTCCCCTCAGGTACTCGGTCCCATTGCTTATCCATACGCCCAGTTATTTGTATTTATCTGTTATCTCTAGCGTGACTTCCTGTATTCTAAGCTCACTACCTTTGTTATCATTAAAAATCATGACTACTGATTTTTCCTAACTGAATCTAAAATCTAACCTATCTCCCTCATTACCGCAGATGTCCATCAACCTCTGCAAATCTTCCTTGTTGTCGGCCATTAGCACTATATCATCTGCGTAGATTAATGCTGGTAGTGCCTGATCAATGAGTTTTCCTTGTTTGACTAAAGAGAGGTTGAAGCCAAGTCCCCTTGCCTCTAATTTGGCCTCTAATCCTTGTAGGTACATCATGAATAAGAAGGGTGACAGTGGGCACGCCTGCCTAAGTCCACGTTTCACCACTGGGGGCTTGGATACCTGTTTTTCCCACTTTTTAACTACCTTGTTAGTTTTATAGATTTCCTTTAAACGATTAGTGACTCCATCTTTTACACCCAGTGTGTCTAGTATTCCCCACAAGTCCTCTTGAACCACGCTATTGTACGCTCCCTTGAATTTCTGCAGGCCGGTAGGAAGCTTCACAGCGCAGCGCCTCATCTTGTGAAACGGCGCAGCCATGCAGGCAGGGCATTCAATTCCCTCCCTATTTTTGTATACTACTGCCCTTGTGTACATCGTAGAACACATAACAGTAATGATAGCAAACAGATCATTGATTCGGGTAGGCTTGGTGTTTTTATTTAAAATGGAACAACGAGGAAGCTGCTGAAGCTCGTGCCCGTATACAGCTGCTTTATATGGAGATGAAACTTTAACGAAAAAAAAATGTAATGATAAACAGTAGGCTCATAACAAACAACATTTCTCTGAGGGTGCATGGAATATATGTCCCATGCAAGGCTATGCATTGCAGTCCTTACTGCATTAATTATGTACACGTACTGCAGGGCATGCAAGTGTATGCAGACACACGCTGACGAAATGAGATTTTTTGCTACATACAAACGTGCACCGCACCAAATAAGACGCACGTGTTTGTATAGTCCGGGAACACTCGTGAATATTGATGAAATCACACGGCTCGCTTACAGTATAAAACAAACACAATTGCGAACAATAAAATGCGACGCTGTTTAAAGAGGCGGACTCAGGTTACGAGGAGAATTACCAGTATGGCATACACACCACGTGTCAAGCTTTTGCAACATCTAAAGAGACTAAATATGGAAAGTTGCCTTTGTAAGTTAACATGACAGTACCAAATGGAGAAGCCACACGAGAGAAAAATTCATCGCGGGCTAAAGAATGTGTTTTAAATATTATACACAGCTTTGCAAGATAATATCGACGAGTTCTACTCGTCTAGGTGTGGGAGGTGTAGGCCTGATAAAATGCGATGTTGCTTCAGAGCCTTTCTTTCGTAATATTGCAATTTTATTCAACTCTTTCAAACGCGGCACCGTAAATTTCTACTGGGTGCTTGAACACGGCAAGCAGGTCGCGGGGCAAAATCTTTGTAACATTTTATTACCGAAACAGCGATACTAGCAATGCTTGAGCTGCACTTGCTGTTTTCTAAATTGTAACCTCCTCAATCTCATCACTGTGATCAGGAAACAGAGAGGAAAAGTACAGCAGTAGTACGTAGAGAAATATTCAATTTCAAGCCCTTTAGCTATATCATCTAAACAAATTGCCAGTTCACTGTTGAATTTTCGATGGAAACAAACAGCTGATCAGGGACGCAAGCTTGGCTTGGCACTGGCTTGGCCGTTCATACAGAGCCAAAAGCCGCTGCAGCAAACTGGATTGCGGATCGTATTGAGACAAAATATTTTATACACTTCTGTTTTCTTTGTTTCATTTCTCTAATTGCTCTTGTGATGGCGTGGACCACGCTTCGTGATCTCATGTACCGGCGCACTGTTTTTAAGTTTAGTATGGCGCACGATAATACATGATTGCGTGCTTTAATTCAAAAAGGTTCGCGAGTATGGCAGCAACACTGCAATGTCGGGAAGAGGCACGGGGAAGAGGATAGTAGTAGAAGTTTAGAACCAGTAGCAGCTGCATGCCCGGGTGGAGCGACTGATGCCCGGATGGAGGAATGTCAACCCGATGACTTTTGTGTTGGCCGTTCTGGCAGTTCTGCCGACTTTATAGAAAGAGACGACCCCGTCGCTTGTCCTCTTCTCTTTTCCTTCGGGCATCAGCGACAACATTGACGGACGACGTGTTCGACTTCACCGTGCACGTGAGTATAGGTTGGTTTTTCATTCGAGTGAGTTCTTGTTCAGATTTGCAACTTGTCGACTTCATCCTGATCACCTGTCACCGGCAATAAGTCACATACGTGTGATATTTAGGTGAAATAAATGATAAAGCACATTTTCTGCTCCATTTGCGTGACTTAGCTACACCAGGACATGAGGTAAAAAAGCCTTTGTCGCCTAGCCACTAGCAGGCAAGATCGATCACCCGCATCCTTCAGTTCACGAATTAACGCGCCTGCCTTAAAATTAGTAAGCTGCTCGAAAAGAAATCTTACCGAGGCAATTTTGTTTTCTGTGAACAATGCACCGTAGATTTGTCTTGAATAACAAAAAAAAACTTGAAAAATAAATGTCGCGACCTTTTAGAAAACGCCGTGTCTAAGAGCTAGACGCGGCATTTTGTAAAAGGCTCATTAAATTCAGTATGTTTTCGTAGTTTCTGCTTGAAATTATTATTGTCTATGAATTTCATGGCCCAATCTTTTGCTTTGGCTGAAAATCTCGGCGGCAAAAACTTTGTTCAGTGTCCCTTTAAGGGCAGGTGTAGATGCCATCATTTCAGTCGCAAATCTTTTTGCTAGTCGGTCGGCTGGTTAACAATAAGGGTACTAACTAGAGTTCCAGATTTCATCAGCAACACATCGCCATGGCTTCATCAGATGCTGCATTATATACATTCTATCCTCGTTTTTAAATAGGTGTACCGTATGGTCCACTGTTACAGGAAACAAGCGAGCTCATGGACAGTGAGCCATGTGGTGCTAACTGGCAGCGAGGCTTGTGAATGGGACACATGCGCATAGAATCGGGGTGCGCCCAGTTTTGTCTGCCATTTCTCCGCCTGTACGCATGACAGCATTGGAAAGCGCATCCGTATTTTAGCTGCGCAATTTATCTAGCCCAGTGCCTCCTGCTTCAGGGATTTCCTGTGAGCACAAAAAATGCATGATTTTAATCGTTGCTGCAGTGTTTTGCAAGTTGTCACCGTAAAGCACATCATATTTTTCGCATAATGCTCGCTGCAACTAGCAAGTTTCGATGACTCAAAATGCTGTTCAGGTCTGATGTAGCAAACATTTTAAGCTCGTCCTCGTGACCATGAAATATTGGTTTATTAAATAATGGAAGGCAGAGTTGGTATCAGTTGATTTACAGTGTGAAAATGAAAAGTGCGAAGGACCGTGCCTCGCAAGCAAGCCCCGAGAGCATGAGCAGAGAAGTAGCAGATGAGGATGCTCATGCGCTGCATTTCCAAATCTGACCAGCACTAATGCTTGGCGGACTGCTGGCCACGCACTAGCGTGTTCTTTCTGAAACAGGACTTTGGCCCTGTAAGCAAGTTCTTGAAGGGCATAAGTAAAACGTAGAATGGGCCCCCTAAATGCACCCATCCTTGAACCATTGGGCTTATGAATTAGTGCCCTTTTCAAAATACAACTATTCTGAGCTATAATTTGTGACAGAACAGTGCACGAAGTTTAAAAATGGGAAAAAAGTCTTTAAATGTCCCCTTTATACATAGTGTTCCTGTGATGTCACTTCTGCCCTTGTCGCCCTCTCCCGCCATGCCCGGGTAACTCCCTGGGTACCTACGGCAGTTTACGTGCTGCAGTGCGGTTTGTTGGGGGCTCGTCATCTGTTGCTGTGAACGATGTGGAAGCATTGTGGTTTTTTGTTGTCTTACTTTAACGAGCTCATTGGATTAGGAAGGCCTCGCTCGTTCACTCGATACAAGACCAGATAATCAAGATGTGCGACACATATACCAGCCACGGCGTACACTGGCTGCCCGCCACAACCTATGAGGGCCTATTATCTTGCTTTCACTACAAATTGTCTGGCCCAAAAACAAGTGAAAGCTCAAAATCTCTTGAGCCGCAATTTTAAGAGTGGATGTGCGAAGCGCAGCTGCTCCCATCGAAAACTAGTCGTGCAGAGCTAGGCAAGTTTACAAGATATAATATTATGAATATATTGTCACGGCCTACGCCACCAAAGTAGCGATGCCCCCCCCCCCCCAAGTGTTTTAAACAGTGCTGATGTTGAGCTTGCGCCTCTTTGATTGCAATTTGTGGAAATAGTCGAGGAAAATATTATACAAGGCAGATAGCGACTTTGCGTGGTGTGTGCCGCGGTAATGCCAGTCATCACTTTATTTTTCGCGTATGCTTTAACACACTTTTCACATTGTATTTTGCTTTTGTTGTACGCTAATGTACAGTGGAGTCACTGAACATGATAGAGACCGTGTATAGAATTAATTGACTAATTAAAAAAAATCCTGACACCCAACTTGAACCGATTGGCTATACTTCAAAGTGAACCTATATTGTTTCCCATTCTTTATAGTTTGTTTCAATGCAATACCAAATCTCCGCGATCGCCATCACGATTTTAACCGCCTTCCTCGCCATCATGATTTTAACTGCGGACAAGTTTGTATGTACAGTATCTTGGTAAGCTATATCTGTTTGCAGGTAAATACTTGGCTATGGCACTTACCCGTAATGAAGTTGCACCTGAAGATGCAAATCTTGCAAAGTTTCTTCAAGTAGCTTTTGTTAATCTGCACCAGCCAAATACGCTGGTACTTTTAGGAAAATCGGAATGTGCGCTCTCAAATTCAGGTTATAACTTTCAGCGAAGAAACACCCTAAGCTCTGCTCCCTCTGCGTGGACTACTAAATCAACTTGCCTCACTAGCAGCTCATAATTTCTCAAACTTGCATCGTGAGGCAAAACTAAACGGGTGCAAGCACGAGGAGACAACATGGCAGTTGTAGGTGATAGATTCGGTTGGTGCCTGGGCATGTTGGTGGCGCATTTCGGAAGTGACGAAAAGGCGCTGCGAGATGCACGTGCACACTTTGTATAGTTGCTGTATTGGACAGCAAACTTTTTTTCTTATCTGAGCAGTTTTACCAAAGGAAGCTTCATCATATGGCGTGATAAATGAAGCGAATCCACAGGTTGAACCAGATCATAGACTCGCTGTGCTTTTGTACTTTTTTTAGCTCGCAAAATTTATTTGTACATATAAGTGATAACTTGCCAGTAATAAGGCAGCACTTGTTTCTTTACCATATGATCATCTCCGGTGTGCTGCTGCCTCAACATTTTAAATTCTAAGCATTTACACCATTGTATGCTAACTTTTCCTTCAAAGTGAGACAAGCCACATGTGTATCGTAGATCAAGAAGCATGCCAGTTTTACATACTTGCAAGGTAAACATCAGAAATGCACAGTTGATCAAAAATACTAGTTTAATGGTGCATCTACATAGCAGAGCACCTGTGGCACCTTGGGAACAAGGTAATGCCACATATGTTACAAGAGATAATTAAAAAAGACAGGGGACGTTCTGTGAACAAATAGAAACAAAAATAAAATGGCACGTGGCAGCGAGCGAAGGCGGCAAGGGGGGGGGGGGTAGCCCGTGGGACTTCAGCGGATGAACGTAAGGTGTGTGTTTAATATGTGGAAAAAAAAAATTCAAAATTTTGGCGACTGAAATGAGGGTGACTTAGTGAGTGCGCTCGTGACGAGAGTAAACACGGTTATTATTTTTTTTTCAAATCTCTTTTGAAAGCCACAAAAAATCTGTATGTGGTGCAGCATAACAGAAGGTCCGTGAAGGCAAATTATGAATTCGTTGTTGTACAAAGGCCTTTTTTTTTTTCATGCGCACCATCCCCGCCGCGGTGGTCTAGTGGCAAAGGTACTCGGCTGCTGACCCGCAGGGCGCGTGTTCGAATCCCGGCTGCGGTGGCTGCATTTTCGATGGAGGCGGGAATGTTGTAGGCCCGTGTGCTCAGATTTAGGTGCACGTTAAAGAACCCCAGGTGGTCTAAATTTTTGGAGCCCTCCACTACGGCGTCTATCATAATCATATAGTGGTTTTGGGACGTTAAACCCCACATATCAATCAATCAATCAATCATGCGTACCATAAATAGTGCTCAAAATTTAATTGCATATGTTGTTTTCATTTCGCTGTATTCCGTGCTGTTTATGATGTAAAAAAAAAAGTAGCACGCTGAAGTGGTGCTGCTTTTGGGCAACAGTTGAAAATGGCGGGGTGCTTGAATGCGGAATACTGCCGCTTACACTCAAATCACTCTTGTGGTCACCTCCCACTGTTTGCAGCATGTGTTGTGTATACACAGCTGCATATTTCCTAGCTAGAAAAATTTGATTTTAGGTGTTTCTTGCCATTTTCCATGTAACTATTCCACAATATCACACACTGATCAGCAGGCTTTCAATTGCGCTGAAGGACACAGGTGCCATAAAATTTATAGTCGATTCTTTCAAGAAACCGTATGTAAAGGCTGAAGCTTCATGCGTACATACACACACACATACCATATTGTTTTTTGTACTTTATGAAAGCTGCGAAGGTCTCATGTGCCTCCAAGCGTAACCTGTCTTATTTATTCTCCATCACCGCAAAAGTTTTGTGAGTTTCAAATAAAAGTATTTGCGCATGGCCACTTTTGGGTAATTTTTTTGTGTAGGTGTTATTTGAGCAGCCTACAGTGTTTACTTTATAAGCCTGTTTGTATATGTTGCATTATAAGGATGCAGAATGTGTGTAGCTGTACAATATAGATGAAGTGTAAAAATTAAGTGTGTCTATTGTAGTGTTCTTGCAACCAATCTTACCCCCGTATTCTAGAACGTCCCTCCACTCAACGCTTCACTTTCACTTGAGATAGCTGATGGGAGCGCCGTCTCTAAGCAGAGAAAATTGCTGCATGTCAGCAATAATCTGCTGTGATTCTCGAGTAGCGCAGCGTCGCTTTCAAACGAGCAGCGGCACAGTGCTCAACTCTGTCAAGTGAAGGGTGAAAGTCGAGTCGGGGCCGTTTATGAATATGGGGGTTAGTTTTGTTGTCTTGTTAACCTGCCATTAACACTGGATTGATGCTACTTTGCTCTAGCTGTACAGTGCTCTCCAAGGCTCAAGGAGGCACCGCACGGGGAAGGCTCGGAGCAAACCATGCGTGAGTTTCCTTTCATTGTTACACTATGCACGTAATAAGTGATAGACTTTAATGTATGCTATTTGTATTGTGCAAGTTTTTGGGGACATACAACTTCCAACAGTTATATGTTCTGACGAAAATCACGCAAGAATGAGAGAAGCTTGTGCAAAAATTATGCAAGAGTGTAAGAAGCTTTTGCAGAAGTCTGTGAAATGAAGTTTTGAAATTTTGTGGCAATGTGTCATTGTACAGTGGTCAACAGTCTTGACAGCATGCTTGACTGCAGGGCTCCCGGCTGCACAGCTGCATCTACGGAGTGCCTGATGCATGATGGGCCAAATGTCAGCCTGCACACTGGTGCCTCTTATCCCCGTTTGTCTGTTACATCAGTGTCTCTTGTAAAGGGGATCAACTGTGCTACCTTTTTTTTTCGAATGTAATGAGTTCTTTTTCCAGATTATTGTTGTTTTAAGGTAGAGCCTCACATTTCTATCAAATACTGAGGATTCTATTTTTCCTTCTAGATGCTATGAAGTCACTCCTTGTGTTACAATAGAGTGAACACTGTTATGAATAAAGCTACTTTATGGAGTTAACTCACTCCATATTGACTTAACACACAGAATTGGTGAAAACTAGACTCCATTCCAGCTGCATTAGGAATAATATTCATTTGCATACTTCTGTTTCTTTTGTTTGTTTGTTGGCTGGAGGTTTGGAATATAGGGTGGCCAGAGGGCACTGTGTAGTCTTTCTTCATCTTCCCAATTTTGTGAACATCAATTGATAGCCGTATGGGAAGCAGCCAGCATGCTGAAACAGCGGTGCAAGCATGCAAGATGTTCACCATTGCATGCAGTCAGTTGCTGTGAGCAACCTACTGCATGCAATTAACTGCGAGTGGTGAACTAACGCTGCACTATGTGTGCCTCCTGGAAAGCTGCAATGGTAAAGTGCGACAATCGTATAGTAACATGGATAACATTGCAATTTGTTTGTTGAATAATTTTGCAACAGAATCAATGGAGTTTTGGATAAATTTTTGTATCTGCCTGGTTCATCAAAGCTACAGAGTCAAATGCGGTATATACTCGCGTATTATGTGTACTTTTTTTGTCAATCCGGTCATGTGCGAAGCTAGTAGGAATCGCTGGCCTGAAAGCTCAACTGGGAATATATGTTGCAGGCGCTGTCACAGCTGTCTCAAAGCGGATTGTCATTTGTTTGCTAAGCCTGTTCAAATGCCCCCATTTTCTTGAAGTTCTTCCGAACAGTGCTCACAAAAACCAGTTCCCACGACAGGGTTATACCAGAGAACATAAGTACTCTCCAATAATTGTCGGGAACCCAACGTAAAGTAAGATGCAGACAAGGAAGCGCGATGCCAACACAGTGCTGTGTGTGTCGCCCTTCATGTGTGTGTGTGTCCATTCCTTGTGCCTGTCTTCTATTGCGTTGTGTTCCCTCCGTTATCTAACCAACACACCCAAGCCTCTATGCTAAGTCTTATTCAACGCACTCTTCTGCTGGCTCCCATACTGAATATTGCATGTCGAAGAACTCCACGCTGATGTGCTTAGCGGTAGCACGGTTTCAGTTTTCTTCGGTAAGCTTTATAACAGCAATCTGCCTCGTATATAATTATTGTAGCCTATCACAAGGAACGGTAAAAACGCAATGGCCAGATGGCGAAATCGAAAAAAAAAATGAGTGCGAAAACCTGCCTCATCTAGTTGATGTGACAGGTCCTTGCACGCGTCAAACATCTGTGCTGTGTCTCGGGAATACATTCTTGCCGTGGAAGAGGTGGGAAGATAGGAGGCAAACCTTTAGGCATTTCGGACTACACATAAACAGGTTTCAGTTTTCAAGTTCGATATTCTAGGGAAAGCATAAAAGTTCATGGAAGAAGGGACCTTGCACTCAGTCCATTTTGTGTAAGACTGCACTCGCCTGCTCGACAAGAGATGTGCCTGACCAGAGCATCATGAAGTCAAATGTGTCTGTGTGTGTGCTGGCAAGGTGGCTCGGGCTGGTTGGGGAGGGCAAAGTATGCGAGCAAAAAGTTTCTTGTAGTAAAGCAGGCTGGCTAATTATACTGGTGAGCAAATTATGTGAGGATGCAAATTGTGCGAGTAAATATGGTATGCACTCTTGTATGTTTCAGCTCTATTGCTACGGATCCTGCGGATCCAACTTGGCATCCGGCAGCAACAAAGAGAGGTTCTGCAGGAGGTGCGACAGCTGAAGCACAAGATACGGCTTTTGTCCGTGCCCCAGCACGCCCAGCCAGCACAGCGCCCCTCTGACCTTCCCCGGCTGCCTGCTGGTACGATTGGAGAAGTGGAGGCAGCAGAGGCAACTGTGCAGAGTAAAGCTGTGGCTGCGGCTTTGGTGTATATTTCTTGATTTTTAATATGCCTATGTAACATGCAGTAATTTAGTACTGCTTTAAGATACTGTGTTTCGGGAAACAAACTAGTCAGGTTATCTCATGAGCCACTGTACTGCAGTCGAATATGAATAATTCGTACTCAAAGAGGCCAGAAAATTTGTTCAAATTAAAAGAAGTTCAAAATAATGAAAGTTACCGTAATTACTTGAATCTAACACGCACCTTTTTTCCGGTTAAGAGAGTTCATAAATCGCATGTGCGTTAGAATCGTGTACGAAAAAAAAAATGAATATGCTCATTCTATTGCCATCGCCACTTACAAAATGGCCGCCCCCTACGTGCGTCGGCATGGCACGTCGGTCATTTCTGCCTATGTGTTTCCCATGCGCGGCACTTCATACGTGTGCTGAGGAGTTCGTCATCTTGTTGTACATTAGCATCGACGGCATGGTAGGGCCGACTCCAAAAACTCGACGAGTGCACCACAATGCTGCTTCTAAAAGAAAAGTCGTCGCGTGTGCCGGAACGGACAGAAATTGGGCCGCATCGCGGTCATTCGGAGTTCCCGAAACGTGTGTGCGGGACTGGCGGAAACAAAAGCAGAATATTGTCGACAGCAAAGATTCACGCAAAGGCTTCAGTGGACCACAGCAGGGTCGGTTTCCACAAATTGAAGAGCTGCTCGGCGAGTATGTGATTAAGCAGTGAGCGGCACAGCGGCCCGTGACGACAGAACTGCTCCAAGTGCAGGCTATGCAGTTAGCCTTACAAAAAGGGCTTATGCAGAGCCCTTTTAAAGCGAGCAGGTGCTGGCTAACGAACTTTATGAAGAGAAAAGGCTTTTCCCTCCGAAGGCGAACAGGCATATGCCGGAAGTTGCCGGAGGAGTACGAAGAAAAGCTTCAGAGTCTTCAGAGGTTCCTCCTAAACTTGCGGCACAACAACGGCTACCTGCTTGGGCAAATCGGGAATGCCAATCACACGCCTCTTTACTTCGACATGCCTGGCACCACAACCGTCTAGGAAAAGGGGGCGAAGCAAGTTTGTGTACTGACATCGGGCCACGGTAAAACTAGAGTGACAGCAATGCTCTGTTGCACGTCAGATAGGCATAAGCTTCCCCCGTACTTCATATTTAAATGGAAGACGCTCTCAAAAAGAGTCGTTTTCGCGAGTGGTGTGATCAAGCGGGCCAACGAGAAAAAAGGGTGCGTGTTGCAACCGATGTCTTAGGGTTTTTTTTTTTTTTTGTCGTGGAAACCGGGCGCGCCGCGTTACAATCGAGGGCGCGGTAGAATAGAGTAAATACGGTAAACGAGCGGAGGGCTCACCATGCAGTGATGCATGTGCATGGAGAAGTTTTATTCACAAATAACAGGACATCCGTCATTAATAAAGTAGTCAATACATGTCTGTACACGTTGGCCTTGCAACGAGTCAACAAGTTTTGCGTGCAGTTTGCAAAGCATTTGTACTTCGGCTTCAGTATTCTCCTGGCAAAAGAAGTTGCGCGCGGCAGTGTCCAGTGCTGACACTCTTCGAAGACAACTGTGTTTCCTCTGTTACCATCTGCGCTGCAGCCGGAGCGTGGCCAGCACATGATGAGAATGGAGGAGCCTCTCCACCTGGAGAAAAGCAGATCGGCATTCGAGAGAGAAACACTCCGCGGCAGCTTTTTTTTTTCTCTCTTCATGCGCGGTGTTGAAAGGAGAAGAGTCTCTACATAGCAGGAACGAAAAACAAGGAAGCGTGACACCGGCGCGTTGCAGATCGGCATGAGAGAGCCAACTCTCTGCGACAGCTTCTTTCCCCTCTTTCTCTTCATGCGCAGTACTAAGAGGAGAAGGGTCTCTACGTGGCAGGGACGGAAAAAGCCGAAGCGGGGCACAGGAATGTCGCGGATTGGCATTTGGCAAACATTCCACCGCAGTCTTTTCTTTCCTTTTCTTCATTTTCTTCTTCAAGCACAGCGATGAGGTGTCTGAAGTGCCACCGCAGGATTGGGCGGGGTGCTGAGAGCATTTTCGGAGCACGGTATAGCTTTCATAGGACCACAGCGTCAGTTCGAATTAAGTGTGTTGGAATTAATGAGATTCGACTGTATTTACTATAGTCTGTGAAGTCCGAGTGAACTGTCCTAAGCTAGCAGACGATGTAGGCGGCATCGTGTGTTTGATGGGCAGTGACTAGCAATAGCCTGCTTAAAACAGACATTCAGTAATTTTGTTCATTTATCACCCTATTTTGTGTCCGCTGCGGCTCTTTCTACTTTGAGCTAAAGTTCACCCTGCCTTGTGTTAGCCGGTTTCTTACTTTTTTAAAAATCTAACATGCACCAAATTTCGCAGTGTGGAGAAAAATGCACCTTTGTTTATTGTGATGAGATTTCTATAGCGACATGCCTCTTTGTTGGCTATCACAGAAAAATATAAACAGCAAATGGTGCGACCATCTAGTGCGACCTTTATTTTTCTATCAGTTTCATCTATGACCAAGATTTGGTCGCTCTAAGGTTGCCTCTTAGTACGCCTTGATCATGTTCATTTATCTTGTTGTGCTCTGCTTACAATGCATTGATTAAAAACATGTCCAAGCTTCTTTTTGAATTCCACATATTTTATCGTTTTTCACCTGTAGAAGCTACTCCTGGTCAACATTCAGGCAAAGACATTGTAACCTCGAAGAAACGTGTATTGGAATTTGAGCACTGTACAAAGTAATTATACTATTTCATAGCTAGAATCAATATTTATTAAGGGTTATAACAGTGTTGTATTTGATTTCATAACAGCGAAACTGCATTCAGAGAAGGACTCTGAAAGGTTCTCACACTGAGTGTGAGAGGGCTGATGTGGAAACCATTTTAGGTCAAGTGAGTTGAAGTTAGCGTAAAAAAACAATGAAATGTTGTGATGCCCAAAAATTCAAGTTGTTGTTTTCAGTGTCCTCTTCTTGCAGATTTTTATCATAAAAACATTTCGATGTGCTGTTGCGTTTACCCCATCTATGCTTCTTGCATTTTTTTACAGCGCAAGCACCTCCTGCAGATTGGGGGACGTGGCCTCCGAGAAATTGGTGTGAATGCCATGAAGGCTGTATTGGCACATGATGTGCAAGTGCTGTACAGCCTTCATGGCAGAAAAGGGAAAAGGGCCTTTGTGAACCTGAGGCTCTGTAGATTAGTGACAGGTTAGACTTGTTCATTGTTTTATGTGTGTGTACCCTTGTGTATTCTCTGTACTGCACTGCTTCATGTGTACTGTGGTATTTCTGTTCTTGTATGCAGATGTCATCTGCCAAAAAGCAGGGTGCGACCAGGCGGAGGCCCTCAACTTTATTAAGAGGTGGCTGCCAGGGTCTGGTGATCGCTGTGGGGGCAGGAAGCGGCGCTTCAGAGAAGCATTTGTTGTGGAGCAGCCCGATGATCCCCATTCTCAGAGTGCAGATTATCGGCTGCTCGCGGCAGCTGGCTTCCTGCCCAGCCACAGCAGCCAGGGCCTTGACAGCACCACTGTCACTGTGTCCCCAACGCAACCTGGCCTGCAGTAGAGCGGGCCTTTTTTAGTTGTGTATATATATTTTTCAATGTATACATTTTTTGTTGTACCAAATAAATAAAAAACAAACAAAGAATAAATAGTCTGCAGACTGTCGGTGGTGCACTGTTCGGCTAGCTTGTGCTGATTCGGAAGCACCATCACCATGTTTTAGTTACAAAAAAATGCTCTAAACTATGAATATTCTCGATTACCATGTGGGTGACATATGTGATGATTGCAAGTGGGGGACATACGCTTTCAACATTTACTTCCTAACGACTTTTTTCGATCTGATGTACCAAATACCAGTACCAAATAAAAGCACTCGCTATTGAAAAGGATAAATTGGTAAAAAAATAAACTACACTTCTAGTGTTAGCAAAGGGAATGAGGTATAAAAGATGAAATAGATCGAGTAACTGCTTTCAGTTCTCGGCATTCAATTTTTTGTTGCCCCAAGTATACAGGGCTGAGAAGCTACAAGAGCGGGTCATCGAGGCATATTGTTTAAATCTTCCGGTAAGCAAAATTCCCTACTAATAATGGTTACATAATGGCAAGCCAATCAGTAGCCAATATTCGTCGTGCAGGAAACATCGGTGTAATAACGGCATTTGATTGGCTGCAATGTGGCCCTGGATTGGTCCAATGTCGGTCGTACATCCGTAGCCAATATTCGTCGTGCAGCAAACATCGGCGTAAAAATGGCATGTGATTGGCTGAAATATGGCCCAATGTTGGCCGAACATTGGCAGCTTTGTCGGCAATACGATGGGCCTTCGTCGGCCCAATGTTGGTTGCATACTGGCTAAAACATCGGCAAAACGTCGGCCCATCATTGGCTTGAACGTCGGCCCGACATTGGAAGAAGTTGCACTTCCGACGTCGGCCCGACGTCGGTGCCGATGTTAGCCGATGTTGGTCCAAGATTGGTCCAACGGCGGCGTGCTGCCTGGGTAGCTCAAAGTAGAGAGAGCCGCAGCGGACACGAAATAGGGTGATAAATGAACAAAATTACTGAATGTCTGTTTTAAGCAGGCTATTGCTAGTCACTGCCCATCAAACACACGATGCCGCCTACATCGTCTGCTAGCTTAGGGCAGTTCACTCGGACTTCACAGACTATAGTAAATACAGTCGAATCTCATTAATTCCAACACACTTAATTCGAACTGACGCTGTGGTCCTATCAAAGCTATACCGCGCTCCGAAAATGCTCTCAGCACCCCGCCCAATCCTGCGGTGGCACTTCAGACACCTCATCGCTGTGCTTGAAGAAGAAAATGAAGAAAAGGAAGGAAAAGACTGCGGTGGAATGTTTGCCAAATGTCAATCTGCGACATTCCTGTGCCACGCTTCGGCTTTTTCCGTCCCTGCCACGTAGAGACCCTTCTCCTCTTAACACTGCGCACGAAGAGAAAGAGGGGAAAAAAAGCTGTCGCAGAGAGTTGGCTCTCTCTCATGCCGATCTGCAACGCACCGGTGTCACGCTTCCCTGTTTTTCGTTCCTGCTATGTAGAGACTCTTCTCCTTTCAACACCGCACATGAAGAGAGAAAAAAAAAAAGCTGCCGCGGAGTGTTGCTCTCTCGAATGCCGATCTGCTTTTCTCCAGGTGGAGACGCTCTTTCTTTCTCATCATGTGCTGGCCACGCTCCGGCTGCAGCGCAGATAGTAACAGTGGCAACGCAGTTGTCTTCGAAGAGTGTCAGTACGGGACATTGCCGCGTGCAACTTCTTTTGCCAGGAGAATACTGAAGCCGAAGTACAAATGCTTTGCAAACTGCACGCAAAACTTGTTGACTCGTTGCAAGGCCAACGTGTACAGACATGTATTGAGTCTCGTATGTCTTATGCTTGGGGTGTTCCACTCATGCAGACTCAGACTACGTGCCAGGTGACGAAGTTGCTTTGCAGCGTCAGTCCTTGACAAAGAAATCGGGAGGGTGTGTTCTTCTTGGTGCGATGTGCGAGCTGCGTTGTCTGCGGAATTATTGCCACTGATCCCACAATGACCAGGAAGCCACTGAAACTTGAACTCGTGGCCTGTTTCTGTGACGTGGTGAACAAGCTTGACAACTTCATAAGTTAATTGTTCATGGCAACCTCGTCAAAGGACTGACTGCATGTTCTGTAGGGCTGGTTTTGAGTCGGAAAACACAGCCCGTTTACTCGGTCTTTGGGATTTGATGTACTCTAGGGCGCCACGCAAAGCCGCAAGTTCTGCCGCTGTGGACGTAGTGACATGTGACAGTTTGATTCGCAGAGTGATTCCTCTAGCTGGAATCCCCACAGCACCACCAGAACCAGACGCTGTGGTTGAACCATCGGTGTATATGTGCACGTGGTTGTTGTACATTTCGTGCAGATGGCTCAAGCTCAATTGTTTTAGGCCTGATGAAGGCAAATTTGATTTTTTATGTATTCCTGGAGTTGAAACACGTACTTGTGGAAGTGTCAGGCACCACGGAGGATACACCAGTTTCTCAGCAGGCGTAAAACCTGACGTAAACGACGCACGATGAGCACAGACAATTGCACTAAATTTCGTGCGGGGCTTCTCAGTATCGAGGGTTGCCAAGTGGTGGGAAGGATTCCTAGCATGTTGCCTGAGGTACGTACGCATCGTTTCAATGGTGGTGTGCGTCATGTGATCGAGTAGTCCTGTGCAATGGCAATTGTTTCAGCTGTCGATGCGCAGCGGGGTAAACCAAGGCATATCCTAAGCGCTTGGGCTTGAATATTTTGGATTGTGCGCAGGTTCGTTTGGCACGTGTTAGATATAACAGGTAGGCTATACCGCAGGTATCCAGTAAATAATACCTTATACAGCTGTAACAGAGACTCGACAGACATTCCCCAACTTTTCCCAGCAAGAAACCTGAATAAGTGACAAATGGCAGTCAGCCGCTTTTTCCCGTAGTTTACGTGGGGTGTCCAAGACAGGTTTCGGTCGATTACGACTCCCAAGAATCTGTGACTCCATCTGCATGACACCAACTGCCCGTTAATTGATATGCCATAGGCGGACATTGGTTTTCTGGTGAAAGCTACGACTGCACACTTCTCACTTGCGATTTCAAGCCCTTGTTTGCGTAAGTGGTACGATGTCACTGATGCTGCCTTCTGAAGTCGAGCGCGAAGTTTAAGTCGAGTCACACCTGATGTCCACACACAGATGTCATCAGCATAAATGGAAAGTCGTACACTGCTTCGTTGCTTGGCAACTAGTTCAATGAGTGTTAGGTTGAACAGCGTCGGGCTTAGCACTCCGCCTTGCGGGACTCCTCGGCTGCAGTAATAGTTGGGTGTCGGGTCATTCTCTGTCTGCACGTGAAATGATCTATTCTGTAGGTAGCTCTGAACCCACGTATATATCCTGCCACCGAGTCCCACTCCTTCTAGTGCGCTGAGAATGGCTTCGTGGGTGACATTGTCGTATGCCCCTTTAACGTCAAGAAACAGAGCAGCAGATAACTGTTTGCAGGCCTTCTGGTGTTCTACATATGTCACCAAGTCAACTACATTGTCAATTGACGAGTGGCCTCGTCGGAACTCGGACATGGCATCTGGATAAATTTCGTACAACTCTACGTACCATTCCCGACGCGTTAAAATCATCCTTTCCATAACTTTTCCCACACAGCTCGCAAGGGCAATCGGGCGGTAAGAGGAAATGTCCAAGGGTGACTTGCCGGCTTTGAGAAGTGGAATCAGGCGACTTGACTTCCATTCCTGTGGAACCATGCCAGTTTGCCAGGAGTCGTTGTACAGCTGCAAGAGTGCCTGCCGAGCTTGATCTTCTAGGTGACACAGAGCACGGAAAGTGATGCCGTCAGGTTCTGGCGCCGAAGAATGTCTACACAAAGCAAGCGCAGCCTTTAGTTCGTCCATTGAAAACGAAACCTCCATTCGGGGATCACGTGAGGATACAGAAAAGTCGGGCGTCTTTGTCCCAGTTGAATTTGAGCCGCAGGCAATCCTTCGACAGAAAGAATCTGCGACATCAATCTCTTCGCAGCGTAAGTGAAGTGCCAGAGATTTTAATGGGTAGCGCTGAGTAATGGTTGTACGAAGACCCCGGACAGTTCTCCAGATTAGTGACAGAGGCTTTCTGGGATCCAAATACTCGCAAAAAATACCCATCGTTGCTTGTTCAACTTGTCCATGTGACGCTGTATTTTCTTTTCTGTGCGTCTGGCCACTCTCAGATCATCAAGTGACTTCGTGCGTATATAACGTCGTTCTGCATGACGACGAATCGCTCGCAGTTTCTCGAGATCAATGTCCATATCAGTGCGAGATGAGCTCACCGGAAGCGAACGCGTTGTTGACTGTTGGGCACTCTTTATTGCGTCCTCTAGGTTGAAAGGTGAGGCGCCAACATAGCCTTCCATGATTAACTTGTATTTTTGACAATCGGTGCACTGGACGGCTCTGGAGGACTTGAGACTTGGAAAGCCGTCAATCTTCAGGTATGTTGGGATGCGGTCACTACCCCTTGTTTCCAAATCCGAAAGCCAGTGCACTCTGCGTGTGAACGAGGTTGAGACGAAAGTGAGGTCCAGGCAACTGCTATAGGCCGATCCGCACAGATAAGTAAGGCTGCCGTCATTCACGAGGATAATTTCACATTCAGAAGCGAAAGACACTAACTGTCTACCTCCCGGGTTGACCCTAGAGCTTCCCCATAAGTAGTGGCGGGCATTGAAGTCACCAGTTATCACCCATGGCTGGAAAGTTGAATTCAAAATTCCGCGCAAGCGCTCACGGTCTAGGCGACTTGATGGATGTAAGTAGGCTCCGATGATGGTGAATGTGGTCTTCTTGTTTTTACTGTTAGGCAAACGTACTGATTTTCTTCGTCAGGGGGTACAGGGTGATGAACATAAGTTAAGTCGTGCCGTATGAACACAACGACCTTGCTGCGCTCTCCGTGGGTAGAAGACATAAAGCACTCATATCCAGACAGTTTCATCTGAGCTGACAGGTTCGGTTCACAAATCACAATTATGGAGAACTGGTTCGTGAATACATATTGCCAGAACTCGGACATACGCACCCCAAGTCCTCTGGCATTCCACTGAAGGACAGCTGCGTTCGTGACCTCCTCTCGAAAGGATAACATGTTGCGGGCCATCGTTTTACCTTAGAGCTGCAAGCACCGGACTCAAAGTGTCCAGCACTTGGAGTGCGCTCTGCGCTGATGGGGTGTTCATGTTGCTTAGGAGCATGCGAAATGCGCTAATAAGGGTCTGCAACATGTTGATGACCTGGCGATCCTCAGTTGTCTTTTCATCAGTGGTTCGTGATGGCATCGAGGTTGGCAGGGATCGATGCACCTCTGAAACAGGCTGTGTTCGTGGAAGTGATGGCCACTCTTCACGAGGTGGGGGTCATGACCCTGATTCTGTTTTCGGTGTATCCGTCTTCACAGAGCTTGACGACGGGGGGCCAGTTCTTCTTGCTTGAGATGACAGGTCTTTATCGGCAGATGTCACGTTGCGTGATGATCTGTGGTGACGCCGACGTCGCCTGACAGTAGCAGCGTCTTCCCTATGCGTTGAATTGTCTCGCACCATGCGTTTCAGCACCGCGCGTTCATTTCTCACTCGTGGGCAATCTTTAGACGACGCTTTATGAGCGCCGTGGCAATTGGAGCATTTGAACGCAGTTGCGTGGCAGGTGTCTTCTGAATGAGGTTCGGCACACCGCAGGCACACGACATTGCTGGTACACACTCCCTTGACATGTCCCATCTTGAAGCATCTGAACCATTGTAGGGGCTTCGGTATGTATGGACGGACCGGATGGCGAACGTGGCCAACTTTGACGTGTGGGGGAAGACTGTCTCCCTCAAAAACAATCTTCAGGCATCGTGACTGACCAAGCCTGGTGATGTGCTTGATGAAGACGTCGTCTGTAGTTGGCTTTATCAAGATTGGGAAATCGTCAGCGGGAATGGAAATGTCCACGTCATAAATGACGCCAACACTGCCCTTACAGTCAGTGGGGATCACTGATTTAACTGTGACTCTGTCGATTTCCGAGATGTTCTGTAGGCTTTGCAGCGCACTACGGTGTAGAACAGCAACTGCCAGAACATTGTTCCGTGAGTTGATCCTGACGTCTTTTATTTCATTTGGAGCGAGTCCTTCGAGGTATGCAGAGAGGACTTGCCTGTTAAGCCGACGTAGGTTGGCTGAAGGGTCCACAGCCATGAAGAGTATAGTGTGTGGCCAACGCTGCGCGGTAGCCTGCATGGTGGGTACACTCGTCGTCGACGATGTTCGTAGCAGTCTTCTTTTTGCATTGCAGCTCATCACGACTGTGTAGTCGTCATCCGATGACTCGAAGCCGTCGGAATAGAGCTCTGTAGCCTCGCTGTTTGTGCCACTTGAGGTGGTCCCACGTTTCCTAGCCGCCGCCTGACGTAGTGGTTGTCCACCTCGAAAATCCTGAGAGGCTTCTTCATCCATTCTCGCAAGGAGGGAGCGGCAGCTCCCAGAATTTGCGGTAAACAAATAGAAAATTTGAGACAAAGGTACAAGCGTTCTATGAAACAGACACTTCGTCGTCATCCAACACTGCATGAAACAACAAAAATACTACTGGCCCTGCCTGTAAAACATCCGTTATTCTCTAAACTGTCCTTTTTTCAGATTTTAAATAGAATTGAACTCCATGGTTTCACCATTATGGCTGCAAAGGGTCTTATGTGTAATAGCGAGAGAAAAGAAACAAAGAATAAGTACGTTTGAATAAAGGTTCAAATGCTCTACTTAATAAAGTTGGTAAGACAGTTTGTAGCGAATTCGTTTAAACTGTTGCTTCCACGTGCTTTCACAACCCTTTTCTTGTCGGTATCTGAACAGCAAACAGGACAAATAAATGAAAAGTTTTATGTCAGAACCCTTTAGTTTTCAATAACATAAGAACGCTTACATCTGCATATGCTTATTTTCTCTCGTCAACATAGACGAAAATATAAAACCAATTCTAATTTTGGGGGTTTATGATTTTCAAAAGTAACACTATGGACTGAGTCAAAAAACAGTAGATAAAATATTATTCAGTTATGCAAAAATCACTATTTATATTTTTCATAGAAAAGCCATAGTACTCAGTCCTCCAACCTTGTATTTCTCAGAAAGAATTTTTTGTTTGTATACAATACAATAGATCCAATACCGTTAACCACCAATATCTTTGTAGCAGAAAATGGTAGGTATAATGCATGAGTATCTAACGCGCCGCCGAGACATTTGGTATAGCGACTCACGGCTTCCCACAGAATTAAGTTTTTTGGATTCTATAAATACTACTGACACTATATTCTCGACTATTGCTATCAGTTGCGCTTCGCTTGTGTGAGAGGGGACTGCAGGCTCAAGGATTTTTTAATGTTGGTACCCAATCATGTTAGGTACCAACATTAAAAAGAAAGCAGCTGGCAATCGAAGTGAGCTAACACTGCGGTGACCAACAAACAGTCTCGGAAAGATTTATCAAGTTATAAGGACACACAATTTATTCAATTGTTTCCTCGCTCTAACAATGGTCATGTGCAGCACTTTCTGTCATTACGTTGCGGCAAGCGAAGGCACTCGTGAATAACGCACCAAGTCACTGGTGGCAGAGACGGGGCGTTTCTAATCGGGAATTTTCCCGATAAAGTTTGGAGCTGGAGGTACGAGTAGAGGTGGATTATCCATAAAAAAATGAAGGCATCCGATGGCGATATTTACGATATCATAGAAGGCGAAAAAATTTATCAGCATTGAACAGCACCGTGCAACATTATCGTGGTGAGAGTAAAAATATCACCCCATGAATGGACACTGGAACCGAGACTTTTACCAAGCAAAATTATATTTTCTTTTCTTTTCTGCAACTGTCATTCGATGGCAAAAAGACGTTCGCGTAAAAAATTAGGGCGAGTGCCATCAGCTTTTGTTATTGACCTTATATTATTCTAGTGAAATCCCACTGATAAAAATAAACTTTTGCTTTCGGCTGAAAGTGTCTGTTTGGCCACTTTTAATCTAATCAGTGCACCTAAATTTCCTCTAGATGCTGCCTAAACAGTATAAAAGATGAAAACAAATGTATCATAAAAACAAATGTCCGCTAAGATGTCGTGATGCCATACTTACACACAAACACACACACACAAACACACACATATACATACATATTACATTTATATATTTATATATATCTCTCTGTGTGTGTTTGTGCGTGTGCGTGTGCGTGTGCGTGTGTGTGTGTGTGTGTGTGTGTGTGTGTGTGTGTGTGTGTGTGTGTGTGTGTGTGTGTGTAAGTATATATAGCGGAGGCTTCAGGATCGAGAGTTCCCAGTATAAACAACAGCGAGTCCTCATACACCGTTTAGGCGACAGCAAATTTCGGAGTGAATCATAATAACGTATCTTCATTTTTCTTAGATTACATCCCGACTCCCCGAGGGCTTAAGACATGTAACCCCGCTTAAATTGAACATCTGTATCGTTGGGCTAAATAACGTGTAGAAACTATTCATGAACAAGGATGTTCCGCTTAAAGGCGCCTGAATACAAGGAAGAGATGTGAATGAATGCATCAGATTGAAATAGAAATAAACTTGACCACCCACAAGACCCGGTGAAAGCTTCATAAGTTCAACACCTCACAAAAATCTTCGTGAACGTTAATAAGATGTCCGAAAGAATTATCAAGAACAATGCGTAAAATGTTCTTTCTTCGTTTTTTTTTCTTTTTTTAGACCCGTGCGATTTTCATTCTTGTATATTTACGCTCCGTATCTATCTGAGCTTCAGAACTCATGCAAATTCTTTCAAGCCTCTGAATTTGCTCATTTGCTCCGCATTTCATGTCTTACGAACTTCAATTCACGAGCATCGTCAGGTGAAAATAAAGCTTGCCGTCATCTCTTAGAACCACACTGCGTGAGATTCAAAAGATTAACGACCGAAACACGCGTGATATCTGCAACATACCCGGTCGTACCACACATGGATTCATTAGAACGCAGCGATTGTTTACGCCGCTCTTACGCTTGCAATATATGGTGGCAGCACAGCATCACCATGTTATAACGTATCTATTTCATTCTTCAACTTTACTGAATGTCTCTTGTGCTCTCGCTACGCACACGAATATTAAAATTTATGCATTTTCCGATGTAGTTTTATTGACAGAAACTTATGGCATTTCTTTTAGTCCCTTAGGCATAACAACGAATGGATTAAAACTCTTACAGAACGTATTGTCAACGTCCAAACAATTTGAATAAGTGTCCGGAGCACATATATTGAACGTCAGCTATAAGGTGGCGAAGCGTTTGCGGGGCTCGGTACTCACCCAAAGGTAGTGAGTTCGCTATATACTAGCGCCGCCACCACCTATTTTTGCTCACGGCGGCCGCGCCACCGCGGAATTTCCGAAGAATTGTAGCGTGACCCGCTGTCTTCAGCAGGCTACTGTTCTTTTTTTTTCTAAGAGAGTGTGCTTTACTATAAGTGAAGCCATCAGCAATGTCATTCTTCAAAACTCTTTTCTAAAACGACTATTAACGTTCTAATTTTTTGTGTCAGGAATGATTCGTGTTTAATTTATTTGTTGTACAATAAGATATTCGCTTGATTATATATGTGTGCTTTATGCAAACATGCCTACCATAAAATGAATGCCATTCTTTCCGCAGGCCTGTTAGCACAGAGTGGGAGAATTTCGACAGAAAAAGCGTCTGATATATGCAAGTTTTTTTTTGCCGCAGATCCCACTCCTTTTTTTCTTTTTGTCGCTTGTTTTCCCATTACTGATTTTGCATAGGCCTTCTTGATTGAGATTATTTGGTAGGGAAGCATTGTGTCAGGTGCACACACACCAACTTTACTGCTGTTTGAAAATTTGCATTCGATTGTTGTGTGGCTCACCTCTCATGCTGCATTCAAACTTTTTTCTCATTCTTTTCTAATAAAGCACTTGGTACATTCCCGGAAAGCTCTTTTGCTAATTGCCGAGGAAAGACTTTAATCAAGAATGAGGCCTTGCCCCTGCCCCTCCCCTTGAAATATTCCTTGCTGCATGCCTGGTCCCAACTACTTTAATGCATTAAAATATATGTTTGTTTGTGCGTTACATTTTTATTACTTTTGTTTAGAAACCAAAATATATTTGGAATGGTGAAAGACAAGTCGAACTGTTTTTTTTTTGCCCTTTATTGACATGCGCGTTGGCGTATTCTAAGGCCTTACACATTTTGATAGCTGAGACTTACCAGGTTGCTGTTGACAATTTGTGGATGAAGAAAATAGTTAAACTGCCGAATGTACACTCACAAAAAGATAGCACCCTGAATTGAATATGTGCCTGTAGTCGACATGCAGGTTAAACTATCGTTGATGCTAAATGCACAAAAGTGTTTTAAAAACAATGAATAAATTACTAAGGGTTGGTTATCTACGTTATACACAGGCATTTTGCAAATTTAAACAAATATACACAATATTTATTTGGCCACTGAGATTCCATGAAATATCGTTGTTCGTAAAATCTGAATTTTAACGGAACAGCATGAACGAGTTCGTCTCGCAGAAATTCTGGCCTCGGTGGTTGTGAGCGAAAATTGGCTTTAAGTGACCGAAAATTCAAGAAAAATGATAAAGAGCAAATAAATCTACCTCCGAGTGGGGAGCGAACCTTGGTTGTTGTAGTTGGAAGCTGGGGTTCTTTGACACAGCCACAGCTCCGCGTGTGAGTAAAGTGAAAATAACTTCTTTGCTAGGAAATGCAGTTAACGTAACTTTCATGCTCTCTACAAACACACGCGTCCTACATACCTACTTCACTGGACAAATGCCGTAATTTTATTTGTTCAGCGGTAAATTGCCATCAGGCGTCAGAACATCAGCTTATCATAACGACTTACTATCTTTATGCCAGTTACCTACAACAAAAGGCACACATGCAACAGCACACTTTAAGGCACGTGGTGGGTGTATTGCAAATAGGTATGAAAACAGTTCATACACCAAGTGTTTGAAGTACGCACAAGAAAATGAATAAAGCTATGGCGCTCAACTCTTGAACGTGAAGCCTGAAGGTCCACAATTTTTTTCTTCTTGTGTAGGGAATATAGATTAGAAAGCTTGGGTAAGAGTAGAGGTTCTTCAAATTTGCCTCTAACCAAAGTGCATCAAGAGTGTGGCTGACTGACACTCCCACGTTTAAATTCACATTTTTACCAATAAAGTGGCTGGGAGTACAGCCGCTGTGGTAGCTCAGTGGTAGAGCATCGAACACCTTATTCGAAGGTCGCAGGTTTGATTCCTGCCCACGGCAAGTTATCTTTTCACCCACTTTTTTTTCTTCATAGTTGCATTACAATTCGGTCTAATAACTTCTTTTCTTGGCAATATTGTCTGTTATATCTCAATAATGTTGAGTCAAAACACCGAAAAACCAGCCTTTAAGTATACACTTCTTTCCCTTATTCATTGACAAGGCTCTTGTACTGCCAGACTTGGTGCCTTTATGTTGTATACGAGGGACTATTGGTCTGCTCGGAAATCGTAATAAGTTCGTTTCCTACGTGATGCGAAAAAGGCTCATAACGAGTGTGCCAAACTCGCCGCCATGGCTACTGGTGCCGCTGACTGAAACTCCAATGTTTTAATTCACATATATACCCAATAAACATCCTAGACAACATCTACAGGAGATCAACTGCTACCATAGTGCTTCATAAAGATAGCAATAGAATACCGATCAAGAAGGGAGTAAGGCAGGGGGATAAGATCTCCCCAATGCTATTTACCGCGTGCTTACTGGAGGTTTTCAGAGGCCCAGAACGGGAACAGTTAGGGGTAAGGATGTATGGAGAGTACCTTGGTAACCTGCGCTTTGCCGATAACATTGCATTGCTGAGTAACTTAGGGAATGAATTGCAACTCATGGTTAGGGAGTTAGACAAGGAAAGCAGAAAAGTTGGTCTAAAAATGATTCTGCAAAAACGAAAGTAATGTACAACAACCTTAGAAGAGGGAAGCGCTTCCAGATAGGTAATAGTGCACGTCAAGTTGTAAAAGACAATGTCTTCTTAGGACAGGTTATAACCGCTGAGACGAACCACGAGATTGAAGTAAATAGAAGAATAAAAATGTGGAGGAGCCAATTTGGCAAGCACTCTCAAATCACGACAGGTAGGTCACCACTATCCCTCAAGAAGAAAGTTTAATTACAGCTGCATCTTGCCGGTACCTAGCTTTGGATCAGAAATCCAGAGGCTTACAAAAAGGATTCAGCTCAGATTGAAACCGACGCAGTGAGCAATGGAAAGGAAAATGGTAGCTGTAGCCTTAGGAGACAAGAAGTGAGCAGATTGGAGTAGGCAACAAACCGGGGTTAAGGATATCATAGCTGGAATGAAGAAGAGGTAACGGACATGGGCCGGGCATGTGGCACGTAGCCAGGATAACCACTGGTCTTTGAGAGTTATTAAATGGATTTCTAGACAAAGCGAGCGGGTTAGGAGGAGACACAAAATTAAGTGGGCAGATGAGATTAAGTCGTCTGCGGGTATGATTTGGCAGCAGCAAGCACAGGACCGAGTTCACTGGCGAAACATGGGAGATGCCTTTGTCGTGCAGTGAACGTAATCAGGCTGCTGCTGCTGCTGCTGCTGCTGCTGCTGCTGCTGCTGATGATGATGATGATGATGATGATGATGATGATGATGATGATGATGATGATGATGTTGATATACCCAATAAAGTGGCTTGGAGGATAGCCGCCATCGTAGCTCAGCGGTAGAGCATCGAGCACGTTATCTGAAGGCCCGTTTACATTGACCCGACGAGGGCGCGTTGAGTCGAAATAAACAGGTTTTCTGGACTCGCCCTCCCCATGTATAAGCGGACGCGTCAGGGCGGAGAGTCGTCGCGGCGAGTCCCGTCGACCCGGAGACAGGGGGTAGGTTCACCGAACTCGCCGCGCTCAGAAAGGGCATGTATAACCGGTCGCGCTGAGTTGACGGCTCGTGACCTCTCCCGCCCGTCGCCGTCTCCGCTTCCCCTGTCCCCATCACTCCGACGTTGCTCTTTCTCTGTCGGCCGGTACGCGCGGTACGCGCGGAGGACACCGTTCTGTTATGCGGTAAATGCAGATCACTTTTACGTTTAAATCTTGCTTGGCACGTCCTACGAGAGCTTGTTGGTTATCGTTCTCACGACCGGCTATTTTGCTCTGCCCGTAGCAGGAAATCGGCTTGTGCGCCAGAAATCTCAAATACGTGCACATGAACGCTTTAATAAAGTTTCTGGTCACCTCGCCGTCAGAATACATTTGCGTAAATTCACAGAATTATCTACTAATGCGCAGCATTGCAACTTCGCTTGCATTTATTTTGCGTTCTTCACAGTCAGGTTCGACTATGAAAAGGCAAATACTTTCGGGTATTTTATTCTTTGTAAGTTTTGTTTTGGGTTTTTTTGCAAATCTTGTAAATTTTCTTTGTCACAAAAATTAGGTGCCTTTACCAATACATGTAATTTCCCCCAGAGGAAAAGCGTAGTCCAGGGTTGGTTTCGCTCTTTTTAATTCGTGTTTTATGAATCCCTGAATGGACTTGGGCATTTCGAACGTTTTTTCGGGTTTAGTGTTCGGATTTTGGAGGAGATGAGGGTCGTTCCACGCCAAGTATCCCAGACGGTACGCTAGACCATCTACGATTACACTCTAAAAAGTAATGGTTGGTCACTTTACTACAGTATTCATTTTTGGAACCAAATTTCTAAAGAAAATTTTAATTTCTTAAATATGGTGGCAGTTAGGTTGCGACTAAACTTCGAAATAGTGAAATATTATACGCAGCACGGTAAAACGATTCTAGTCGGTCGGAAAAGAACCGCATTTCCTTGTTAAAACGCATTCACCCCTAGCGTATGTTAATGTGCTTTGCGGGGAAGCAATGCAGTGTTCTTGACCAAAGTCAGAAATTTTTACAGCTTTTCAACTTTTCCAGAGAACACGCAGCTGCATAGCTTGCTTGCATTGTTGACGGTTAGTGGGGGAAAATACGAGTCGCAAAGACAGTAGTTTGGAAGCGCTGGCACATGAACTTTGAAAAATTTGCAATATTGTTCATGTTCAGGCACTTATAGGTCTGTGTGGCGCTCCTTATAAAAAATATACACTTTGGATCATTTCAAAGGGTGCAGAAACGATATTTATTTCTGTAAGTTTAATACAAATCTTTGTTTTACGCGAGAAAATATTATTTATATTCGGTACGGCGAATTCCTGGAGAGACCAGCCAGGGGTGAAGAGGGGACGGTGCGTCAGGCTGCGGATACGCCTGCGGCGAGCGCTGTGCCGCAACAGAACCACTGCTGCCATCGCGTTGTGCAGTGTTAGCCAAGACACCAACACAACCATAAAGTACAGCTGGTGCAAACTGAAAAACAAATACCAAGACAGCCATCGCGGTGGCGGAGCGACAACTGCGTAAACAACCGCAGCCCGCAGCGGCGGGAGCGCAGGTTTGGAGGAGCGGAAACCGGTACCGGAAGACGGGCTTTTAGCTCGCCTCGACGCAAAGCGTCGCTGCGATCACCGCTCACCTCAACTCGTCCGTGCGAGTTCATATAAACTTGGGCGCGTCGAGGTAAGCTGAACCCGCCACTCAACTCAGCCCGCCCCGGCGCGTCCATGTACACGGGGCTTGAAGGTCGCAGGCTTGGTTCCCACCCACGGCAAGTTATCTTTTCACCCACTTTTCTTCACATTTACAATATAATTCGGTTCAATAACTTTCCCTATACTTTCCTTGCCGTTATTGTGTGTTATATCACAATATGTTGTGTCAAAACACGGAAAAACTTACTCTTAAGTATATACTTATTTCTCTTATTCAATAACCAGGGTCTTGTAGTGGCAGACTTGGTTCTTTTAGGTTGTATACGAGTGACTATTGGTAAGCTGCAAGCTCGTAATAGGTTCACGGGCTACGTGACGCCGAACAGGCTCATAAAGAGTGTGCCACACTCGCCACCATGGCTACTGGTGGCGCTCACTGACAATCCCATGTTTAAATTCACATATATACACAATATGGTAGCCGCCGTGGTATCTGGGTGGTAGAGCATAGAGCACGTTATTCGAAGGTTGCAGGTTTGGTTTGTGCCCACGGCAAGTTATCTTTTCACCCCCTTTTCTTTCTTCACAGGTGCATTACAAGGCGGTCAAAGAACTTCCCGTATACTTTTCTAGGCATTTTTGTTATATATATATATATATATATATATATATATATATATATATATATATATTTATATATATATATAGCTCTTTTATATAACAACTTGTTTATTCAGCCGACGTTTCGACGGGAGCCCCGTCTTTTTCACGGGGCTCCCATTGCAACGTCGATGAATAAACAAGGTCTTATGTGCAAACGCATCTAGCTTTATACTTATAACCTTGCGGCAACCCAAGTTGTTCTTCTGCGCATAAGCCTTATATATATATATATATATATATATATATATATATATATATATATATATATATATATATATATTTATTTCCCATCAGACACCGATGTTCAACAACGCAAAATTTACCTGGCTTCGATGCACTTTCATATCGTAGTCCTTCGGGCACAATGAAATGAGCAAAAAAGAGTGAGAGGAGAGCAAAAGTAGAGAAAACTGAGAAATTATTTCGATGAAATCAGTCCACATGGTGAACGTACGTATTTATCGGAGCTTATGAAGATATTTATGGCGCCGTATTGTAAAGCACATGACATAACGGGTGAACCTTAACCTGTTATTTCTCAATGAGCGCATCCTATTTACTCACTTCATGCAGCTCTAAGAAACGTTGGCACCAACTAGAGGAAACGATTAGAATTAAAAGAGACACAATAAAAACTGTCTAAACACTAATCGAAAAAGAAAACTCTAAAAGCCTACTTGTAGTATTTTGCATACGAGTGAGTAGGGAACAGAGTGGCCACTGGACTAAGCGAAGGAAAAAAGTGGTAGTTTTAGAGGTTCAAATCTCTCTTTTTGACACAACACTAACGAGAACCAACGCAACATTCCCATAACATCACAGGAGATACTATTAGTAGTAACTGTAATGTGAATGCGAATAAATAAAACTGGACGAAAAGATAAGTACACTGTAAGCAAAAGTTAGCCGAGATGGGAGTTTCTCCAGCACATAAGCCCACAAAACTCCCCTGCCTCAATTATTTACTCCCTGGTAGGGAGTGAACTCGGCACATGTCATCGTAAAACGCCCCCTCCTTAATCACAGAGTTTATGAACGACATGACCTTGTTAAACTCCCCAGGGAGTTTCAGGTCACGTGGTTACAAACTCCCTATAGGAGCTTTAAAAATCCTCTTTGGGCGCGACGTGTGTGTGTCTGTGTGTGTGTGTGCGTGTGCGTGTGTTTGTGTGTGTGTATGTGTGTGTGTATATGTGTGTACGGGCATATGTTTGCACGTGGGTGTGAAATACATGTGCTTTGTGTGGCTAACCATGTAAGCATCTGTCAACAGGCAACGATATTATAAGTGCACCGAAGAATAGCAACGACTGGTTGGTATTTACTGGGAACATTTCAATATATTTCGCACCGTTAAACCACGCTGCACATCGGTCTGATTCCTCAACGAAACGTCGTGAATGCCGCGCTTCAAAGGGCCGAGAAACAAAAAACTTCGAAGAATAAATTAATGGTAGCAAAAGTAAGCTGTTACGATCGTCAGCGGCTGCTCCTGGAGTTTCACCGTCAAAAACTTCGAAGTGGTCTGAAGTAGGCTTCGCTCGACTACGGCAGGCTGGCCGGCAACCGGTCTGAGAGTTGCGCCGGCGACGCGCTCGCCCCGTCTCCGCCGATAGTGGCTTCTCGGATTGTCACCGGTATTTCATCGCGGCTGTAACATCTAAGTGGTAAGATGGCCTCGCTATGCCGTCGGTATCAAGCCGGCATCGTATCGAACTCGCACTGCGCGCCGGCCACCGCGGCAAGCGATACGAGTAGCACCGACCACCGGCGGTGCAAAGAATGTGTTTCACAAAAAATGAAGGCTGCTGGGATGTGTAACAGTCTTCTGCGCCTTGCGACCGCAGCTGTCAATGACTAACTACAAGGCGAGCGCCGAAAGAGGCGGAGTACGATCGTCAGCGATTGCACCGTAAAACTTCGAAGCGGTTCGAAGTAGGCTTCGCTCGACTACGGCAGGCTGGCCGGCAACCAGTCTGAGAGTTGCGCCGGCGACGCGCTCGCCCCGTCTCCGCTTATAGTAGCTTCTTGGAGTGTCACCGGTATTTCACCGGCTGCAACATCTAAGCGGTAGGAAGGCCTCGCTATGGCGTCGGTATCAAGCCGGCATCGTATCGAGCTCGCACTGCGCACCGGCCGCCGTGGCGAGCTCAGCGAGCTATACATGCAATGCATGCGAGCAACGGGAACAGCGACTGCGAACCGTCTCATTCGTTTAAGTCTATTGCTCCGTAGCTTAAACTGCGTGGATAGCGGACACCTATTTCTGTGCATGGGAAAAACGAGACGTAAACTGCACATCAGCAAGCATTTTGTGATCGCCAGCTCTCATTCATCGAATCACCGTGCCGTACTCGTGAGTGAGGCCTAGTCGTCGAACGCGGTAGCGGCGGTCTACCTCGGTTCATCGCTGGAGCTGCTAAATGTGCCTCGTTATTGTGTTCATTCAAGGCCGCGCGCACTTTGTGTATGATTCCGTGCATTTCACGGGTCCACAAACAGTACTGCTAATGCAAATTCAGCCCGTACGACAGAGCGTCAACTGATGAAACTTTTTCGCTATAGTAAAAAAATAATAAATATTAGGCAGGCTTAGGATAAAAGGCATGTGTGTTGAAGTGCTTACATCAGACCACCGCAAGTTCATACTTACGCCGTGCGTATTTATTGCCTAATTAATAGCGAAAAAAGGCTTTCACCAGGGCTACATGGGAGGTAAAATTGTGGTGCATATATATACCCGGTGACTATATGGTATGTGTGTACTGCGTGTGGCAAGCTGTGGTGAGTGCGAGTGTTGTGATATAACGTGAACGTTGTGATAATGTTTGTGTACTGTAATCATTGTTGTGTGCATGTTATGTAATTAAAGTTACGCTTGCGCATGGTACGGCTGCTGACGTAATTTTTTTTTCTTTGTCGATGCAAAAAATTTACTCCCATACTGACCTGAAAATGTTCCCCAATGGATGTAAATAAAAACTCCTCTGGCACCATGCAAAAACCCCCTACTGATGGGGAGTGAATTTTTTACTCCCTCCGGACGGTTTTTTAAAACTCCCATCTGGGCGTGCGCTAGAGGACAAGGTCATTTACTCCCATCTCGGCTTATTTCTGCTTACAGTGTAGCCGAGGGCAGGAACCGAACCTGCGACCGAAGATCACGTGCTACGTGACGTCAAGAGGTACAAAAAGAATGTGCCACACTTTCCGCCTAGGCTAGCGGTGGCGCTCACAGACGCTCCTACGTTGGTATGCCCATATATAGCCGATAAAATAGACAGGAAGATAGCTGGCATGGTAGCTTAGTTGGTAGGGCATCGCACATGTTATCCCGAAGGTCGCAGCTTTGATCTATGCCCATGGCAAGTTGTTCATTCGTTCCATTTTGTTTCTTCACATTTATATAACAGTTTATACACATAATATCCCCCATGCTTTTCTGGGCACTGTTGTGTGTTGGTTCTCAATACCAATGATCTAAGTGGGGTCTTTGAGCTTACGATCAATAGAAAGCATCCCCTATATTTTTGAAGGCAACAAACCTTGCAATAAACTGATCCCCAAAATATGGGCTCTACTAATTTTTGATTAAATAAAGCATTATATTAGGTGTTTACACGTATATTTCTTCAGTGTGTGCATTAAATTGTGATGACCATGACGGGTTCTATAAAAGTACGTTGTTCATCAAAAAGCGTACATACAATAGACCCATGACATATCGCTTTCGCGCAATGACACCGTATGGCTACAAGCTGCGGCTACAAGTTTTTGAAATGCTGAAGTGGGCTTCGACAGCTGTCAGATGTTTTAGCAAGTGAGGCACTGGCAATATTCCTTGCAACATGTTCTGCTGCAAAGCTAACAATTTAAGTAAATATTGTCGGCTTACGGTTTATTAGATCACCCAATTCTGCAAAACTGGTCTCATTGTCTGGCCCAAATATTCAGCCGAAAACACGTACTATTAGCAGCACGCTACGCAAAACCTTAACCTTATCAACAAGCAGTATAAAAGCTTCGGGCTCAATAGTTGTGGCAAGAGGTAATCCCACAGTATTTTTTCATTTGTTTGCTTCTCTTGTTTATTAGGTTATTTTTAAATATTTCTTATTGGCTGTCAGAAAGAGCAACCTGTCCTCTTGATGAGGTTCAATAAAGTGCTTATTTCTCTTGCTGAATAGATAAAGATCCTAGACAACGATTGCCAAAAAGGTGGCTCTTTAAACGGAGAAGCAACTCTTGACGGGCCTGATGGGACTTACCAAGCTGTATCGAAGAGGACAACCAACTGCTGCAATGGCAGTGCAGTGTGCCATGTTGAAGCTTAAATAGCTGTCCAGCTAAAACAGACATGATGAAAACCAGACAGCAGATTCAACTCCCACTTTCTATTTAGCACGATTTGTAATGCACTACATCTAAGCTTGATGGTGTGCATATGCGTCAGCAATTCGAGACTAACACATCCATGAGGGTTTGTCATATACTACTGCACCTTTTAACACGTGGATGAACATGTTAGGACTGTAGCAGGTGTTCATTCGAAATAGCAGGTAGCTAGCTGCTGACCAACAATTTATCACATTGTACCAGAATCATACCCTCGCTATGAAAAAAAAGAGAGGGGTGCTCTTATGAGCACACTTTTTTGGCTGTTAGTTCATATTCATATTGCACCTAACAAAAAACCCTCACAAAAAGCCTATTTTTAATATATTGTTGGTATCACAATCATTGCCTGATGTTGAAAATGAAAATATAAGGAGAAGGAAGAACAGATACATTAGAAAGTAGCTGGTCGTGCTTGCTCTAGGGTTTTGGCCTAAGTTTGTGTAGTGGCTGTGGTTTCTTTGTCTTTATTAGGTGTTTCTATAGTGCTTTTACAGCTAAGTAAGCGCTTTTAGCGCTAGAAAGTTCACTTAGATGCAGTTTTCTTCACCTGGACCAGGGGCTTGCCCCTGGTCTGCTTCACTTCCGCCACAGGAAATACCAGTGGATCAGTTTCTACGCAACGGCATTCCCGCAGTTCCTGTGGCCCTCGTCCCTAGCAATGACGGATTCATTCGGATGAAGAATCCGAAAGTGATCCAGGCGGAGCTTAGAGCTGTGACGTCTCACTTTCACAGCATCACAGAGGTCCGCCAGTTCGGCAGAGGTGGTATTCTATGTTTTTCATCTGATCAGCTCTGTGTCCAAGACCTATTGAAGTGCTCCAGTTTCGCGACCAATCCGGTGAGTGCCTTTATTCCCCCGCATCTGGCATGTGTGAAAGGTATTGTTCGCGGTGTCGATGTTAACTTGACCCCGTCTGAGGTATTAGAGATGTTTGCAGTGACTGGTGCTATTTCCGTTTATAGGTGTGCACGACTAGTAGAGAAGCAGAAGACGCCGACTGAGTCGGTAATTGTAACCTTTGCTGGAGCGAATCTCCCAAGCGAAATCAAGGCATGGCCACTAATATACAGAGTGGAACCGCTATCACCGCGACCACTCCAGTGTACGAAGTGCTGGCGATACGGTCACACTATTAAAGGATGCAGGTCAGAACTCAGATGCCGAGTGTGTGGTGACAACCACGAAACAAATTACTGCAAAGCTAAAGAAGAGAAATGTTGTCTCTGCAACGAACAACACTGTGCAGATAATCCTGATTGTTCTGCAAAGGCTCGAGAAATGCAAATTCTTGAAATTATAGGGCGTAGGCGCTGTTCTCGACGAGAAGCCCTAGCGGAAATACAAACTAGAACTCAGGGTTATGCCAATGTTGCAGCACGACATCTCTCGGAAATAAATGGGTCGATTTCCCTGAATATAGCGGAGGCCATAGAAAAGGCTCTAGAAAAAGCCATGGAACGACTGACTTCTAACCTTTGCGATTCCCTATCTCAAATTTTGGCTAACCAGATGACTCGCATACTTGGTACAGCGGGAGAGTCAGGCCTAGTATCCCAACATGTTGAGAGTTCACAACCAATAGCTGACGGTGAATCTGAAACTGCGCCATCGTATTATCAGCCCGCAGGAGCCTCTGCAATAGGCGTCCGCCGCCAAAATGAGGACTTTGAAACCGCACCATCGTATTCTCCGTCTACAGCGCCCTCTGCAGTAGATATACTGAGTGTAAGTGAGGACAAAGCTGCATATACAATAGATTCCGATGACATGGATTTGGACCCTAGATCCCTGAAGAGATCTAGATCCCCTGTGTCAAGGAAAACTAACTCACCGAAACAAACAAAGAACAAAAAGTATCTGAAAGAAAAGGAGAGCCTTTCAAAGAGGGATTTCTTGAAAGAAAGCATTCTAGAGAAAGCTATAGCGGAAGCAGCTCTTTCGAAACCATAGGGTCGCTTAAGATTCTCCATTGGAATTGCCGATCAATCCATTCTGCATCTACGGACTTGGTATACTTGACTTCTAAATTCGCTCCTGATATTATAGCATTACAAGAGACATGGCTATCTGTACATAATTTGTTTCATTTAAATAACTTCCAATCTTTTCGATTAGACCGTCCATCGAGAGGTGGGGGTCTAGCACTCTTTATTAGTAATAGAATTAGTATGAAACTCAAATGCTCATACAAACATATGTCGCCAGAATGCGAAATTTTGGCAGTAGACATTACACTGCCCAACTGCACTCCTTTCACTTTAGTTAATATGTATTTTCCGGATGGAGTTCAAGACACACGAAGTTTGGATCTAGCTACAAAATCGTGGTGCAAAGACAAAGTTTTAGTTGGAGACTTTAATTCCCACCACACGAGTTGGGGTTTTAGAACTGATCTTAGTGGGAAACGCTTGTGGGAGTGGACAATGGCCAATGACCTGACGTGCCTCAACGTCAGAACCCCCACATTTATTCGTAATCACTCCAGGTCGGCCTTAGATTTAAGTTTTGTCAGTTCAGCCATTACTACTTCTTCTTGGAAAGCGCTGGACTGTGGCACCAACAGTGACCACTTACCGATAAGTTTTGAAATTTCTTGTCCGATAATTCCATCTTGTTCAAATGTAAGAGTATTTGTAAATTACACTAAATTTAGGAATGACCTGAAGTCAGCACGGGCCTTTCACTCGGAAGAGAGCGATGATAAAAAAGCACTGAAAATAAACGCAGTCATTAAACGATCCTACAAAAGAGCCGAATTTACTGTTGAATCCACAAAAAGAGTATATAGCCGTTGGTGGAATGATGAATGTACAAGAGAGCACCGACGACGTCAGGCAGCTTGGAAGCAGCTCTTACATAATCAATCCCCACAAAACTGGGCCGATTATAAATTCATTGCTGCGGGCTTTAAAAGAACGGTAGCTCAGGCTAAACAAGATTATGACAGAAGACATTATGAATACCTGTCGAAGCCTAAACACATGAAAGCACTGTTCAGATATATGAGAGCTCGGAAAATCTTGCCATCACCAGTTAATGTAGCTTGTGATAATCTGTCGGCACAAGAAATGACCACTACCTTAGAGGCAATCGGTAAAGGTCTGGAAAGCAGATTCACTTCAGTAGTGCCAAACAACTGGCACAAGTCTACGACAAAGTCTGACTTTGAAGAAGTGACACAGACAGAAGTATCCAACGTGATTAAACATTTACCCTGTGCATCTCCTGGCTCAGATGGAATCACAGTACCCATGATTAAAATTCTGTTCAATTTATCGCCTCGAGACGTAGCCAATGTTATTAACTACTCCTTAAAAAACTCATGGGTGCCGCAGGATTGGAGGATAGCAAAGGTGATTCCTATACTAAAAAATCCGGGTGGAGGATTAACAGTCGATAATATCAGACCAATATCTCTAACGTCTAACATGGTCAAACTAGTAGAGAGGGTCCTACATAGCCGAGTAAGTATCTTGATGGCAGACAATTTAGTAATAAAACCGAACCAAATCGGCTTTCGTAGTGATTTCTCAATTTGGTGTGCCCATGCTGATTTAGAGAGCCGAATACAGCTCGCGCGTAAAAGAAGGCAATACGCTGCTTTAGTAACGCTTGACATAGCCAAGGCGTATGACAGTGTGGAGCACTTCATATTGTTAAACACGCTAGAGAGATTGAACTTCCCACAATATTTTATTGAGTGGGTGGCAGAATTCTTAAAATCAAGAGAATTCTACTGCGTCAAGGATGGATGTTCCTCATCTAGATTTAAACAAACGCGCGGAGTTCCCCAAGGAGCAGTCTTATCTCCAATATTATTTAATGCTTTAATGAGCACAATTCCAACAGATCAAGAAGTTACTGTCTACATTTATGCTGATGACATCGCACTCTTTGCTGCTGACTGTGGTATTTACTCATTACAACTTAAATTACAAAGATATATTAACATGTTAGAAATTTGGTTGCAGTCGATTTCGTTATCGTTAAATGTCAACAAAAGCGCGCTCATGGCGTTTCCGCTTGCAGATCCAATTTCAATTTCAATTCTATATAAACAGGAACCCATCCAGCAAGTAGACTCTATAAAATATTTGGGAATTATTTATAATGACAAACTTAACTGGAGTCCACACATAGAGTATATAACTACCAAAGCACAGCAAGCTTCAGGCTTACTACACAAGCTAAGTAACCGGAAATATGGGTTACGGAGGCACACCTTGATAACGTTGTACAAGATGTACATGCGCCCCATCATGGAATTCGGCTGCATATTATTCTCGGGTGGCCCTGCTTATAAAACGAAACCTCTAGTTCTCTTGGAGCGAGAAGCACTGCGAATGTGTCTGGGACTCCCTAGATTTGTGCCTATCAACATACTGTACCAGGAAGCGCGCCTGCCTACACTTCTTTGTCGATTTCGAATTTTGACCGTACAAGCATTTTTAAAATTTTATAGCTTACCGGCAAGAAGATCTCAATATGCTTTTATCGCAAACCCAGACGCCTTCTTTCTTGCTCATTGGCCACGGTTTCACACACCTCAGATAATGTTTGTACAAAAAAATCTACAAAGTATAAATGTGAACATTAGAAATGTAATTGAGACTAATGACTCGAATTGTCATGTTATTATTGAGTATGAGGATATATTCCCCCAAAACGCCAAATTACAAACCCTCAAATTTTTAAAAAACATATTATTAGATTACTTGAAGCATGCGAAAACTAAAAATATAATAGCCACAGATGCTTCCGTAAATAATGAAAAGGCAGGTGTAGGCATTGCCTCTGATTTGCTTGACTGGTTCTTTTCAGTGAGACTGCCTGATTTTACTCCAGTTTTTGAAGCGGAGCTCTTGGCGATTATTTTAGCTCTTCGAAAACTTCCATCAAATCAAAACAATGCAATAATAATGACGGATTCTCTTTCAGTTTGTGCAGCTCTGACAGCTTCAGAGAACTCTCGAATTCTAAGCACATTTAAAACATTAGTACCGCCGCAGTTGAGACTCCTGAGATTACTATGGGTTCCGGGTCACTGTGGATTAAGATTAAATGAATTGGCCGATTCCTTAGCACGAGCCGCACTTGATGGGCCAGTTTTGTCCATACTGCCAGATGTAGAATATATCACGGCTATAAGATATCGAAAATTAGCAATCTCCACTGATACGATAGAAAAAGTAATTACATGGACAGACTATAACCACCTCATGTTTCCATGGCAACCCCACTGGAGTCAGTCCAGAAAGCTCGAAGTCTTAATTACTAAATTTCGATGTCGTGTCCCCCCCCTAAACCTGTATCTACACAGAGCTGGTCAGACAACATCACCCCTCTGCGCATTCTGCGGAGAAATGGAATCACTAGATCATTATTTTTTGTATTGTCGCCACTACGAGATACTTAGAAAAAGATTACTAGTTATGCCATTTCGGAAAATAGGCCTTACATTGACGGCGGAAACGGCGCTAAGCTTTGGCGTCTCAGCTTTGGGACATTGCCACAGGGATGCTTTCAATGCCGTTTGCGATTATATTCAGGCAACCAAGCGTATACCTTTGTGATCTTCAATAAAAAAAATTATTTATTACTCCCAAGGGCAGAGTGAAGTAAACGCAGCTAAGTGGTAAACATAACACCTCAAATCTCAAAATTGCTCAACTTGATTTTTTTTTCTTTCGTTTGCTATTTTTATGTTGTTTTTTATTTTTACATTAGTCTTATTATAATACCAATTCATTACACACAGTTAAAATGATCACAGAAAAACTGCACTACACTTTCTTGGCCAATCCCCCTGAGTGGGTATGAGCCAACCTCCCAGGGAAACAAAACAAAACAAAACAAAAAGAGGAATTGGTCCCTCGCTTTCACTAAGACTTAGTTTTATCAGAGGCTCCTAGATAATTGCCTGATAAATATAGCGCTCACAGCAAGAATGTTGGGGAAGTTGGTAGTGATTTATGGCTATTACTTGCGTAATAAAAAGCACAGGCGAGAGAAAAGAGACACCACGGCGCAAACTGACAACCGGTTTATTGAAAACAACCAAATGCACTTTTACCCTCGAGACTAACAAACGCCCCATTAGTGATAATGAACAACTACGATATAAAACTAAACAGATATCTTCACACTACAATATGAAAATACCCTCCTGAGACTAAATTTTCAGTCTGACGTCACGTAGGAGTATAAGGATACCTACATGTACAAGTGCCTTTTAAAATGTTGAGTTTTTATCAGACAGTTTGACTGATGCTTGGCTGACACACTTCTTTCTATTTTTTTTATAAAAACGCTTCATTTAACTCCTGGTTTATATTCTACCTGTGCACTGATAAAGTACTTGTAAAAAAATCACAGCCGATTCAAGGAGTGAATGGTGATGAGTGGGGCGAAGCGCGAGGGGGTTTCATCGTTAATGCGTGAAGCATCCGCGAATATTGCCCACTGCATCATCAAAGATGTGACAAACACTGCATATATTTACACAAGAAATTTCATTATTCGTAAGTGGTAGCTATACGTCACTTTCGTTCTCCCGTCTATAAAACAACTTATGGTCGGTAAAACGGCGGATCGGTGATGGGGCGTAGTGGGATGTTTGCAAGGGCGAAGTAGTGGGCAGTTTGCAAAGGTGGAACTATAAGGGGTCACGTACAAACAAGGCATGATGGACATAGTGGGACAATCTATAGTTCTTTAACGCGACCCTGCATACAAGTAAACGACCATCTTGCATATCATATTGCCTACTTCTCAACAGTATTTGCTTTATCGACGCTGAAGTGGTGGATAGGTAATGGGGCATAGTGGGATGTTTGCAAGGACGAAGTAGTGGGCCCTCGGCAAAGGTGGAACTATAGAGGGCCACTTACATACATAAAGGGATGGACAGATACACTCATTTAGGAGCTTCGCCCATAAAAATGATGTGCTCTACATGACCTGCAACGATCGACCAGATGTGTTCGTGCTGAACTACATAACGTGGAGTCATGCTCTTTCAAACTGGTTTTTTCTAAACCTTCTAAATTTCTCAACATAAGAAGGGCTCCAATCAAGAGAAACCTGGTATAAGACTCCCGTTTTACAGCAGTTCGTAGGGCGCAGTATTCATAATACTGTTGCGGGACGAAATGCCCTTATCCAATCAAAAAGAGTTTCAGATACGTTCATGCTGGTTTAGCAGAAATGGTATAGTCAAGTCATTTTTCTTCCTTTAGCTGTCTTGCGCTATCTCTAAAATTGTTATGAAGCAATGTATCTTTCATATTTATTTCGAAAATGAGTGGGACTTGTCACAAACGCATTACTTACACGCCAGGCTTTGGCACAAACTACGGTCCCACTTGGGTAGATTCAGAAAGGAGGCAAAACTTAAGGTAAAAGTAGACAGAATAGGCATACCATTTTTTTAGCGCCAAATGTGCCGCAAATGATGGAAAAGCGATATTATGAAGAGTAATATTATTGTTCGAGTGATTCAAGTTATTATTGTTCCAGATTTTCATCGAGTAGTTTTTATTGGTAGTAACGTAGACCAAGAATCTTAAAGTTTCCCTCGCTTCCTTGGTCTTCATACTGACTGTCAGTAATACTTATTTGTCGTATACAATTTCTGAACTAGGTTAAAGAGCAAAGCCCTTTTTCCTCGAATCGGTTGGCCAAAGTTGGGTCTGGGTTACCATAGCTCCGTATTTTTCGAAGAGTACAAGGGTAGACATAAACTTTGGAGGCGCGTCGCGCACTGTGAGTTTCTTCAGATGGCTTGAACTGAAGCAATCACATTTGTTCAGTATCCTTAAGTGAAGAAACAATGCTCACTTACTGCATTGCGCTGCGTATTGTTGCAAAATATATCTTTAGCCGAGACACTAACATGTTGGACGATCGTTCAACGGGCGGTATCCCATAGTCTAATGTGGAAGAGTATTGTACTCTTTGCTGAAATTGAGTGCAATCAAAAAGCAACTTTATATTCAGTTTGTGCAATGTGCTTGTGTATACAAAACTATTGAAGTGCACTGTATGCAGGATAACATGATATTCAATGACATACTGATCCAAATACATCAGTTAGGCTGCTTGCATATTTGACCTACGTAAGGAGAACGTTAAAATACCCCAGTGCTGTGTGGGACCCCTTCCAGTCGTGGTTAATAAATCAAAAGGAAAAATGCGGCGAAAGGCCGCAAGGCCAAATTTATATCGTTACTCACGAAATGACTCCGTTTCTAAAATGCTTTGGTTGCTTGAATTGCCTACGCTGGCTCAACGCACGAAAGTCAGTCGAGCTAAATTCCTTTTTTTGTTATCAAAAGAACACCTCAATATAGAAACTAAGCGCCATCTTGTTTTCAGGCCTTCCAGCAATATTAGATCATGCAATCAATTTGTGTGTTTGGTTCTAAAATGCAATCTTGATATGTACGCGTATTCCCCTTTTTCGCGAACGGTAAAACAGTTGAATAAGTTTCAGTACCGGTACTGAATTTGAAGAGCAGAGGAAGCTTTGAAAAGTGCATAAAAAAATGTCGTGAACAGTGAGTGTTGCTATAGTATTGTACATATATTGCTATGTAGTTCGAAAGTACTTCATGTAGGCACTTCATATTGCATACTATACCACCATCACGAAATATGTATTTGTGTTTTTTAATAACAGCGTTTTAAGGAAAACATTTTCTTTTGAGTATTTATTAAAGGTCTGTCTTCATTACAATACGTTGTACTTGTTTTTGTTTTATGCTAACGTTTACTGTACCTATCCCGTTGCGCCCATAACGGCCAACAGTATTTGGAAATAAAAAAAAGTGGACATACGAGAAAGCACATTTTGTTATTTTTTTCATGGAATGCGGTGCTGGGTGATTTGAAATGATGCTAAGTTAATTTAACGCATTTGCACCCAGTGCATCATACTTCGCGTCTGGGAGGGGGGTAGTGCCATACCAACTGAAAGTTGCGAAATGCGATAGATGATAAGATAGGCTATCCAGAGTCATTATGCTGTGGATAACTCTTTGACGCGCTGTGCTTCAACCTTCAAATCTGTTGTCTGCACGCAGCTAGGCATTTCCTTACTTAGGGCATCATCACGCCTTTGCTGTCGTGTAGTGCTTGGGAATCCTCGGGAAACTACTGGGGTTGGGTCCACATGTGCGTGTATATAACAATACAACACAAAAGTTTGAAAACAATGGGTAATATTTGCCATTCATTATTTGGTCTGTAAAACACTCACTGAAAGAAAAAGGGACAGAAATGCACCGGACATGCAACATATTTAGAAACTGAATTCTAACAAGAAGAAATAAACGAAACCACAGAGTTACGTGGCTTGTGCTTAAAACGCAAAAAAAAAACGCCCTGGTTATTGCCCCATAATGTAGCATGCGCATTACTAACTCAGAATGCAAGTAATATAAAAAAACTATGCATCATTCCTATTTTTGTGCAAAAACAATATTGATTGTTGATACGCCAGAATAGAAGCTCGGAGCCGTCACAATGTAATTATGCAGCCAAGCTGAATTGTTTGGCCCCAGACAGTGTCGTGAAGGGGTCAACTAGACGCACAGTAGCTGCCCATGGCAACCATGGCACAAAGCCTTAAACTGCAATACTTTTCTTAACAAAAATTCTAGATTTGTAGTTTCCGGCTACCACCAGCGTTTGGACTTTAGATTCGGAGAGGGTAGGCATGTGCCGTACTAAAATCATGAACAGTTTTTTGGGCCAGCTCGTATCACGAACCATACACGAGTACAAGGATACTCGAACATAGGTAGTTGTTATTTTCTTTTTTTTCCTTCTAAATATTTTGAATATTTCTTAATAATAGGTTTTCTTTGAGTTATTTCATTGTTAGTTACGCTGGATTCACCAATCTTCCTCAAAAAGGCATGTCCGTTATTGTTCAGGATGCGCAGAATTAAACAACCCAGCTTAGAATATATTATTTGGAATAATTCCTCCTTGCCAGCCTTCTGCTTATTTAGGTTGTGTCTCCGGTACCAATTTTTATGGTGGCAATCATTTTATGCGAATCACCATGGTTTTCATCTAGACAATCTATATTAGCGTGTTTAACCTATTGTAACTATTCTGTGCCTCATTAGTCATAAATGTCTGAATTTATTTTCTATAATTTAATCGTCCTTTCACAAGTCCGCCTAGTGGGTGTGAGCCGCACATAGAGGTTTGATCATCATCACATTCTTGCTGCACAGGTCAACGTCATTGTGAAGGAGAGCCTGCCAGGACCATCTTTACGTTAGGCGAGTGCTTACCCACGTGATTTCCTGGCTTCAACTAAGGAGCTCCAGAGCCGGGCCGAGGCCGCCGTAGAAAAACCATCGCTACACATTCGCAGCCACGCCTAATCATGGACTGTTGGCTGAGCACAGAGTCGCCGATGATGACGTTGTCTGGTACGCTAGACGACCTTTTGCTAGTTGCAATGGATTTAATTGAAGACAACGCGGGGGAGAACATACCCTCAAGCAAGGTGAAGAAACTTATCCGAGATTTGACCGTTGCCAAAGAACCTTTGCAGGAGTATGTTAAGTACCTTGAGGCGAGACTGCAGGAAAGGCAACTTGAACAGAAGTTTCTGCACAAAAAGTTAGCCGAACTCCGCAAGGAAGAACGCATGCTGCTAGAGACACGGAACGCAGATAACCAGCCTGCAGGTACACCAGCCTCCACCCTTTCAACTTCCCCAAATGGGGGTTACGAGAGAAAAAGCTTGATGGAACGACCGGATTCAGCATCAATAGACCACTCTCACATAACAGAAGACGGCGAGTCACTATGGCAATTGCGTTCATAGGCTTCCCTAGTCGAAGAACTTCGCGAACGTCGGGTACTCGACAACGACTATCGCGTTGAAGGTGCCCCAGGATTATCGAAGCACGCTATTGGACCGGTGATTCCACCTTTTGGTCAGGCTGAAAGCAACTGGCTTGAACGGATGCGGTCCATTGAGAGGTCCGAGAAAATATTGAACAATGATATGCTGCCGATGATCGAGCAAGACATGGGCACCGAAGCCGTGGATAACTTCCGTGAAGAAGTCTGAAGTTTGCGGAGAGTTTGATGTCATTATGGTTAAATAAAGTTCAAGTTGTGTTTCCAAGTTCATGCGCAGTTGTTTTGTTCTGTCCGTTAATATAAACAGCTAAGCAATCGACCATGGTAAGATATAACTTCGCAATGTTAATAAATGCTTCAGATATATATTTCTCAGTGCTACTTCCTAAACTAATAAAATCACATCCTAGCTAGTTCTGCACGTGCGTATCGCCTAATACAACTGGTAGTACAGGTTTCAAGATTACCGCTTCAATAATTATTCACACTGTTGTAACTTCAAATGCTTTCAACTGGTACTCCCAATCGGTCTTCACACTTGATAACATTGTTGTTCTTCGGCTTAGTTATGTTTCTCACCCTAATAAACTAGAGAGTACCGCAAAAAGTTTTGACAGCTTCTTGAACCTTATCCTGAAACTAGGTACTCAACTATATACAGGTTCTGAAGGCATCCCTAATTTTTTTGTGACATGAAATTCTTCATAAACAGCACAAGACCTTAACTTATGTTTTAAGACATCCTTGTATCCTGGTACCACGTTCATGAAAATCTGCCCAAGTGTTTTCTTTGCCTAAATGAGGAGCAAAACTATTTATTTCTAAACACAGATCCACATCTCTTACAGCTTATTGCAATATGTTAGAGCACATCATTCACAAACATATGTTTGAACTCCCTCAGTATAATAATATGCTATTTGTAATTTTGGCATAGTTATTGTTGTGCTTATAATAAGCGAATGCTTTGTTGGGTTTGGTGGTGCAAGGGCCATAGAGGGCCAAACAGCACTGTATGTTTTGTGGGGTGTTCAGGTTGATTGATTGCTGCGAAGATTTATACTCCCTCATTCGTTCTAAGTTATTATTATGCTAAACGTCAGTTTCGATGAGCCTCGGATTGTTTCTTGAATAAACAATTATTGTTGTTTTTCCTGTGCACATGGCTTGTACCCAATGAAAAAAATTGGCTGATTATAAGGTTAACTTTCTCAATACTCTTTGCTTTTTTCATTTGGGCTCAGACTTCGTTTATTTCGGCTCACCAGAAAAATCTCTCACTGATGTCAATACCGATGTTTATCCAGGATCTGTTTTATGTGCTTAATTATTTTCTTACTTTTAAATAAATATTTACCATATAGCATCTCTTGTAGAATAGCGCTCTACGAAGATGACAGTGCCCTCTATGGAGCTACAAATTCCATTGACACTCAATACCATCTTGCACGATTACTCACGCTATTTACTTAGTGTGACACTTGTAAAGTGAAGAATAACTCTAGTAAAGCAGTCGTATAGTATTTAGCAATCAGTGCAACACCTTCTTTTTTTACTATTCTCAATGTGGCACTCAGGTTAGCAGTGTTCGATAGTAAAAAAAAATCGCCAGATCCCACCTACCTTACAAATCGATCTTATGCGAAGCACGCAGATACGAGGTGACTGTGTGTAGTTTTTTATAGAGCTAAACAATATGAAGTGGCGCTAAACTCATGTCACCACCATCAGCCTGACCACGTCCACTGCAGGACAAAAGCCTCTCTCATGTTCGGCCAGTTAACCCAGTTCTGTGCTTGCTGCTGCCAATTTATACCCGCAAACTTCTTAATCTCACCTGCAAACCTAACCTTTTGTCTCCCCCTAACCCGCTTCCCTTCTCTGAGAATCCAGCTAGTTACCCTTAATCACCAGCGGTTATCCTGTCTATGCGCTACATGCCCGCGGCTCATGTCCATTTCCTCTTCTTTATTTCAACTATGTTATCCAAAACGACTATTTGTCCCCTAATCCACTCTGCTCTCTTCTTGTCTCTTAAGGTTACGCCTACCATTTTCCCAGGCAGCACGCCGCCGTTGGACCAATCTTGGACCAACATCGGCTAACATCGGCACCGACGTCGGGCCGACGTCGGAAGTGCAACTTCTTCCAATGTCGGGCCGACGTTCAAGCCAATGATGGGCCGACGTTTTGCCGATGCTTTAGCCAGTATACAACCAACATTGGGCCGACGAAGGCCCATCGTATTGCCGACAAAGCTGCCAATGTTCGGCCAACATTGGGCCATATTTCAGCCAATCACATGCCATTTTTACGCCGATGTTTGCTGCACGACGAATATTGGCTACGGATGTACGACCGACATTGGACCAATCCAGGGCCACATTGCAGCCAATCAAATGCCGTTATTACACCGATGTTTCCACGACGAATATTGGCTACTGATTGGCTTGCCATTATGTAACCATTATTAGTAGGGAATTTTTCTTACCGAAAGATTTAAACAATATGCTTCGATGACCCGCTCTTGTAGCTTTGCAGCCCTGTATACTTGGGGCAACAGAAAATTGAATGCTGAGAACTGAAAGCAGTTACTCGATCTATTTCATCTTTTATACCTCATTCCCTTTGCTAACACTAGAAGTGTAGTTTATTTTTTTACCTATCCATCTTTGGCAATAGCGAGTGCTTTATTTGGTACTGGTATTTGGTACAGCAGATCGAAAAAAGTCGTTAGGAAGTAAATGCTGAAAGCATATGTCCCCCACTTGCAATCCCCACATATGTCCCCCACATGATAATCGAGAATATTCATACAGTTTAGAGCATTTTTTTGTAACTAAAACATGGTGATGGTGCTTCCGAATCAGCATAAGCTAGCCGAACAGTGCACCACCGACAGTCTGCAGACCATTTATTCTTTGTTTTTTTTTTTATTTGGTACAACAAAAAATGTATACATTGAAAAATATATATACACAACTAAAAAAGGCCCGCTCTACTGCAGGTCAGGTTGCGTTGGGGGCACAGTGGCAGTGGTGCTGTCAAGGCCCTGGCTGCTGTGGCTGGGCAGGAAGCCAGCTGCCGCGAGCAGCCGATAATCTGCACTCTGAGAATGGGGATAATCGGGCTGCTCCACAACAAATGCTTCTCTGAAGCGCCGCTTCCTGCTCCCACAGCGATCACCAGACCCTGGCAGCCACCTCTTAATAAAGTTGAGGGCCTCCGCCTGGTCGCATCCTGCTTTTTGGCAGATGACATCTGCATACAAGAACAGAAATACCATAGTACACATGAAGCACTGCAGTACAGAGAATACACAAGGGTACAGACACATAAAACAATCAACAAGTCTAACCTGTCACTAATCTACAGAGCCTCAGGTTCACAAAGGCCCTTTTTCCTTTTCTGCCATGAAGGCTGTACAGCACTTGCTCGTCATGTGCCAATACAGCCTTCATGGCATTCACAGCAATTTCTCGGAGGCCACGTCCCCCAATCTGCAGGAGGTGCTTGCGCTGTAAAAAAATGCAAAAAGCATAGATGGGGTAAACGCAACAGCACATCTAAATGTTTTCATGATGAAAATCTGCAAGAAGAGGACACTGAAAACAACAACTTGAATTTTTGGGCATCACAACATTTCATTGTTTTTTTACGCTAACTTCAACTCACTTGACCTAAAATGGTTTTCACATCAGCCCTCTCACACTCAGTGTGAGAACCTTTCAGAGTCCTTCTCTGATATGCAGTTTCGCTGTTATGAAATCAAATACAACACTGTTATAACCCTTAATAAATATTGAATCTAGCTATGAAATAGTATAATTACTTTGTACAGTGCTCAAATTCCAATACACGTTTCTTCGAGGTTACAATGTCTTTGCCTGAATGTTGACCAGGAGTAGCTTCTACAGGTGAAAAACGATAAAATATGTGGAATTCAAAAAGAAGCTTGGACATGTTTTTAATTAATGCATTGTAAGCAGAGCACAACAAGATAAATGAACATGATCAAGGCGTACTAAGAGGCAACCTTAGAGAGACCAAATCTTTGTCATAAATGAAACTGATAGAAAAATAAAGGTCGCACTAGATGGTCGCACCATTTGCTGTTTATATTTTTCTGTGATAGCCAACAAAGAGGCATGTCGCTATAGAAATCTCATCACAATAAACAAAGGTGCATTTTTCTTAACCCTGCGAAATTGGGTGCATGTTAGATTTTTAAAAAAGTAAGAAATCGGCTAACACAAGGCAGGGTGAACTGTAGCTCAAAGTAGAGAGAGCCGCAGCGGACACGAAATAGGGTGATAAATGAACAAAATTACTGAATGTCTGTTTTCAGCAGGCTATTGCTAGTCACTGCCCATCAAACACACGATGCCACCTACATCGTCTGCTAGCTTAGGACAGTTCACTCGGACTTCACAGACTATAGTAAATACAGTCGAATCTCATTATTTCCAACACACTTAATTCGAACTGACGCTGTGGTCCTATCAAAGCTATACCGCGCTTCGAAAATGCTCTCAGCCCCCCGCCCAATCCTGCGGTGGCACTTCAGACACCTCATCGCTGTGCTTGAAGAAGAAAATGAAGAAAAGGAAAGAAAAGACTGTGGTGGAATGTTTGCCAAATGCCAATCTGCGACATTCCTTTGCCACGCTTCGGCTTTTTCCGTCCCTGCCACGTAGAGACCCTTCTCCTCTTAACACTGCGCACGAAGAGAAAGAGGGGAAAAAAAGCTGTCGCAGAGAGTTGGCTCTCTCTCATGCCGATCTGCAACGCGCCGGTGTCACGCTTCCCTGTTTTTCGTTCCTGCTATGTAGAGACTCTTCTCCTTTCAACACCGCGCATGAAGAGAGAAAAAAAAAAAAGCTGCCGCGGAGTGTTGCTCTCTCGAATGCCGATCTGCTTTTCTCCAGGTGGAGACGCTCTTTCTTTCTCATCATGTGCTGGCCACGCTCCGGCTGCAGCGCAGATAGTAACAGTGGCAACGCAGTTGTCTTCGAAGAGTGTCAGTACTGGACATTGCCGCGCGCAACTTCTTTTGCCAGGAGAATACTGAAGCCGAAGTACAAATTCTTTGCAAACTGCACGCAAAACTTGTTGACTCGTTGCAAGGCCAACGTGTACAGACATGTATTGACTACTTTAATTAATGACGGATGTCCTGCAATTTGTGAATAAAACTTCTCCATGCACATGCATCACTGCATGGTGAGCCCTCCGCTCGTTTACCGTATTTACTCGATTCTACCACGCCCTCGATTGTAACGCGCGCCCGGTTTCCACGACAAAAAAAAGAAAAAAAAATGAAGACATCGGTTGCAACGCGCAGCCTTTTTTCTCGTTGGCCCGCTTGATCACACCACTCGGGAAAATGACTCTTTTTGAGAGCGTCTTCCGTTTAAATATGAAGTACGGGGGAAGCTTATGCCTATCTGACGTGCAACGGAGCACTGCTGTCACTCTAGTTTTACCGTGGCCCGATGTCAGTACACGAACTTGCTTCGCCCTCTTCTCCTAGACGGTTGTGGTGGCAGGCATGTCGAAGTAAAGAGGCGTGTGATCGGCATTCCCGATTTGCTCAAGCAGGTAACCGTTGTTGTGCCGCAAGTTTAGGAGGAACCTATGAAGACTCTGAAGCTTTTCTTCGTACTCCTCCGGCAACTTCCGGCATATGCCCGTTCACCTTCGAAGGGAAAAGCCTTTTCTCTTCATAAAGTTCGTTAGCCAGCACCTGCTCGCTTTAAAATGGCTCTGCATTAGCCCTTTTTCTAAGGCTAACTGCATAGCCTGCACTTGGAGCAGTTCTGTCGTCACGGGCCGCTGTGCCGCTCACTGCTCAATCACATACTCGCCGAGCAGCTCTTCAATTTGTGGAAACCGACCCTGCTGTGGTCCACTGAAGCCTTTGCGTGAATCTTTGCTGTCGACAATAACCTGCTTTTGTTTCCGCCAGTCCCGCACGCACGTTTCGGGAACTCCGAATGACCGCGATGCGGCCCGATTTCTGTCCGTTCCGGCACACGCGACGACTTTTCTTTTACACTCTAAAAAAAAAAAGGGAGCGAGAATGCAGAAACGGGCTCCGTTCCTTCTTCGGCGCAGCGACTTCCTCCCTTTCGGGCACTTTACCTGTCGCGCCCTCTCGCGGCAAGGACCAAAGGAGCAACGTTTCTCCTTCAGCGTTCAAGTTACTCCTCAATCACGGGGGTCTTGCTCGCGCGCATGCGCACGCCAAGCCTATAGCCGCCCGCGGCCAGTCGCGAGCGATTGCTTTAACCTAAGATTGTTGTAAGCAATGCAGGAATGACGTTTTCTTTTGTTTTATTAGTATAGAGTAAAAGCCTCTCTTTTTTTTTATCGTCAGGCACTCGCACGATGCTCCGCACACTTCCATGTGTGTCTCGTGTTGTTTCATACTACCAATTTGTCACGAATACAAGGAGCTCTGCTTCCCAAGCAAACTTGCTTTATCGATTACCTTAGAGTGTAAAAAAAATAATGATTTTTTTCGGTGTCGACATACTTGGTAAGCCCACGCATTTTTAGTTTCGCACGGCACCAACAGCACTCATGAATTCAACGAGGCGCGTAAAAAAGCATCACACTTATTTTTTCAATAGTGTAGGAAACCTGATACCACTCTACAGTCCATGCGTGAAAGTACGATCATATACAATTGATAGAGTTATACGTGCCACTACCACCATATGGATGTTCTTTGCAGTTTACCCCCCTTCGAATACGGCCGCCGTGGCCGGAAGTCGTACCTGCGTCCATCAGCATAGTCACACGACACCCAATAAGGCTATGCTACCCCGGCAGGTGAAAGCACAGAGGGAAACAGGCTGCGAAGTTTCACCGAGCGTTTATTCGCCAGACTAGATTAAAACCATCAGAAACTTTTTAAACATCATCATGACTAAACGTTTGTGAAAAGTGAACCAATGACTTCTGTAGGTTAAACCAAATTCTCAACCGCATTCGTTTTGAATTGCCCATGCCAGCACTGAGAAGTAGGAAGGAATTATGCACGCGAGCAGTATGTCTTTCTCGTCCATGATTCTCCTTTGTCGTGAGAAACTCAACACATAATGCACTTCTAGTAGCAGCTGTGCACAGCAAGTAAGTACTAACGCTCACTCACCTTTGTGAAAAGAATATTCCGAATCCAGAGTAATAACCACCACAGCCACAGCGATAACAACAAAATTGTGGCACGCACTATGATTGCAAGTTGACACGCGAGGCGAATCGCGAGAGGCATCTGAAGCAGAAAAGTATGCAGGCACAACATTTTATAAAGTTATAGTAAACTTGCGCACTGCAGCGATAGTTCCTCCACTCAAGTATGAGAGCTCCCGCGACGCCAACAGCCACTGTCATGGCTCACGAAAAAATACCGTCGGATGCGAGGTCATCGCTTACTTATCTCGCAAGACCCGCGTTGTAACGTACGTATACACTGCTAGGACGGTCGTTACCGCATTAAAACATTGTCATTGAAGGGCTAGTGGTGTACTATATCCATGACTAACGGCCACACTTGTGGTACGCACGTAAAAAGAATATAAGCAAACGTTAAGACGAAACAACTAAACGAGGTCGACGTGACCACAGAACACCTACCACGACGGAGACAAAGTTTGGTCTGCATGCTGCGTCCTCTCCAAGTAAGAAGAAAAAAAAAACGTGACCTCCGAAATGGCTAACGCGTGGCAAGTGTTTGCACTCTCAGAGGCTTCAAGAAAAAAAAAAAGTAACTGTGGCAGTGGTCGACAGATGGCGCAGCGTTCGAATTGCCGTGGGCATTCTAAGCACGGCTTGCGGCATCCGCCTTCGTGAAAACCTGATAAGCTCTAGTAATTATTCCGTTCATTACTGTGCAACCATTGATTAACTAAGGTTTACCTAAGCATCAGATACAATATATTTACGTGTGTGCATGTTGTGGTATTGATAAAAAACGTGAAAAAAAGTGTAAGAAAACCTACTTGTAACCTGTGCCACTCAGGTCAGTTGAAATTCATCGCTATATAAGCTGGCGCGCTTTCACAGTAGAGTGTGAGTAAACACGTCGAGGTGTGAGCCGTTGGTTTTGAATGGTTGATTGTGCTCTTGTTGCGTACTTGTTAGCGTATACGCTAGTGTACTTGTTGCGCACTATTTGTGTACTATGTGACCATGTGTGCATGTGTAGCTATATAGGTTGCATCAGCACATAATAGGCTTTCGGTGTCCGTAAGTGGTCTTGAATGGGTTGATGCGTAAAATATCCGCAAGGGAGCCGTGATAGTGGGTAATAACAACAAACGTCGCGGCAGTCAACTTTTTTTTTAACTTTGATCAATCCCTCCAGATGGCGCCACCTACCACCTACTTCATTGCTTTGACGCTCTCACACCTCCAGCCATCGTTGAACATCTATCTATCAAAGCTGCACTACGGATTCGGAATGGTTTCGCTGCGATCGAGTGTACGGTTTGGAGGCACATCTCGTGACCTGCGGACCCGTAAGCGCATGGATAACGTCGCTACACTATGTGAATCTGCGACAAATAAATACAGCAAGCCTAGCATGCACTCTTCAGGTGAGGGCTCTGCAGAAACCGTGTCTTTCGGAGTGAACGTGGCTTCGCTGACCGAACGAAACATACTTGCTCCGTCGTTCTCTTTCGCGATGTGTTCACCGCCACAGGTTCGTCTGCTTGTTTTTATAACAATTTCGTTCAATATCAAGCTCAGCGGGACCGTTTTTTGTAACTTTCAGTGCCGTGTACTCCTTACCAGTCGAGAATCGTTGCATTTGCTAAGCCTACTCGCTTCGCCGGGGGGCAGCCATGTTGATTTTCATAAGGAGAAAAGTGTTTCTCCGTGGATGACGGAGCAACGTTTCTCTATTTGAAGACGAACATTGGGGACATCGCCGTTCCTCCCTAAATGGAGAGTACGTCACTCCATTTTTTTAAGAGTGTAGAAGCAGCAATGTGGTGCACTCGTCGAGTTTTGGGAGTCGGCCCTACCATGCCGTCGATGCTAATGTACTACAAAATGACGAACTCCTCAGCACACGCATGAAGTGCCGCGCATGGGAAACGCATAGGCAGAAATGACCGACGCGCCATGCTGACGCACGTAGGGGGCGGCCATTTTGTAAGTGGCGATGGCAATAGAATGACCATATTCGTTTTTTTTTCGTACTCTATTCTAACGCACATGCGATTTATGAACTCTCTTAACCGGAAAAAAGGTGTGTGTTAGATTCAAGTAATTACGGTAACTTTCATTATTTTGAACTTCTTTTAATTTGAACAAATTTTCTGGCCTCTTTGAATACGAATTATTCATATTCGACTGTAGTACAGTGGCTCATGAGATAACCTGACTAGTTTGTTTCCCGAAACACAGTATCTTAAAGCAATACTAAATTTCTGCATGTTACATAGGCATATTAAAAATCAAGAAATATACACCAAAGCCGCAGCCACAGCTTTACTCTGCACAGCTGCCTCTGCTGCCTCTGCTGCCTCCACTTCTCCAATTGTACCAGCAGGCAGCTGGGGAAGGTCAGAAGGGCGCTGTGCAGGCTGGGCGTGCTGAGGCACGGACAAGAGCCGTACCTAGTGCTTCAGCTGTCGCACCTCCTGCAGAACCTCTCTTTGTTGCTGTCGGATGCCAAGTTGGATCCGCACGATCCGTAGCAACAGAGCTGAAACATACAAGACTACATACCATATTTACTCGCACAATTTCCATCCTCACATAATTTGCTCACCAGTATAATTAGCCAGCCTGCTTTACAACAAGAAACTTTTTGCTCGCATACTTTGCCCTCCCCAACCAGCCCGAGCCACCTTGCCAGCACACACACAGACACATTTGACTTCATGATGCTCTGGTCAGGCACATCTCTTGTCGAGCAGGCGAGTGCAGTCTTACACAAAATGGACTGAGTGCAAGGTCCCTTCTTCCATGAACTTTTATGCTTTCCCTAGAATATCGAACTTGAAAACCGAAACCTGTTTATGTCTAGTCCGAAATGCCTAAAGGTTTGCCTCCTATCTTCCCACCTCTTCCACGGCAATAATGTATTCCCGAGACACAGCACAGATGTTGAACGCGTGCAAGGACCTGTCACATCAACTAGATGAGGCAGGTTTTCGCACTCATTTTCTGTTTTTTTTTTCGGTTTCGCCATCTGGCCATTGCGTTTTTACTGTTCCTTGTGATAGGCTACAATAATTATATACGAGGCAGATTGCTGTTATAAAGCTTACCGAAGAAAACTGAAACCGTGCTACCGCTAAGCACATCAGCGTGGAGTTCTTCGACATGCAATATTCAGTATGGGAGCCAGCAGAAGAGTGCGTTGAATAAGACTTAGCATAGAAGCTTGGGTGTGTTGGTTAGATATCGGAGGGAACACAACGCAATAGAAGACTGGGACAAGGAATGGACACACACACACATGAAGGGCGACACACGCAGTACTGTGTTGGCATCGCGCTTCCTTGTCTGCATCTTACTTTGCGTTGGGTTCCCGACAATTATAGGAGAGTACTTATGTTCTCTGGTATAACCCTGTCGTGAGAACTGGTTTTTGTGAGCAATGTTCGGAAGAACTTCAAGAAAATGGGGGCATTTGAACAGGCTTAGCAAACAAATGACAATCCGCTTTGAGGCAGCTGTGACAGTGCCTGCAACATATATTCCCAGTTGGGCTTTTAGGCCAGCGATTCCAACAGCTTCGCACATAACCGGATCGACAAAAAAAGTACACATAATACGCGAGTATATACCGCATTTGACTCTGTAGCTTTGATGAACCAGGCAGATACACAAATTTATCCAAAACTCCGTTGATTTTGTTGCAAAATTATTCAACAAACAAATTGCGATTTTATCCATGTTACTATACGATTGTGGCACTTTACCATTGCAGCTTTCCAGGAGGCACACATAGTGCAGCGTTAGTTCACCACTCGCAGTTAATTGTATGCAGTAGGTTGCTCACAGCAACTGAATGCATGCAATGGTGAACATCTTGCATGCTTGCACCGCTGTTTCAGCATGCTGGCTGCTTCCCATGAAGAAAGACTACACAGTGCCCTCTGGCCTCCCTATACTCCAAACCTCCAGCCAACAAACAAACAAAAGAAACAGAAGTATGCAAATGAATATTATTCCTAATGCAGCTGGAATAGAGTGTAGTTTTCACCAATTCTGTGTGTTAAGCCAATATGGAGTGAGTTAACTTCATAAAGTAGCTTTTCTCATAACAGTGTTCACTCTATTGTAACACAAGGAGTGACTTCATAGCATCTAGAAGGAAAAATAGAATCTTCAGTATGTGACTGAAATGTGAGGCTCTACCTTAAAACAACAATAATCTGGAAAAAGAACTCATTACATTCGAAAAAAAAAGGTAGCACAATTGACCCCCTTTACAAGAGACACTGATGTAACAGACAAACGGGGTTAAGAGGCACCAGTGTGCAGGCTGACATTTGGCCCATCATGCATCAGGCACTCCGTAGATACGCCTGTGCAGCCGGGAGCCCTGCAGTCAAGCATGCTGAGCAAGACTGTTGACCACTGTACAATGACACATTGCCACAAATTTTCAAAACTTCATTTCACAGACTTCTGCAAAAGCTTCTTACACTCTTGCATAATTTTTGCACAAGCTTCTCTCATTCTTGCGTGATTTTCGTCAGAACATATAAGTGTTGGAAGTTGTATGTCCCCAAATACTTGCACAATACAAATAGCATACATTAAAGTCTATCACTTAATACGTGCATAGTGTAACAATGAAAGGAAACTCACGCATGGTTTGCTCCGAGCCTCCTACCTGCGGTGCCTCCTTGTGCCTTGGAGAGCACTGTACAGCTAGAGCAAAGTAGCATCAATACAGTGTTAATGGCAGGTTAACAAGACAACAAAACTAAACCCCATATTCATAAATGCTCCCCCGACTCGAATTTCACCCTTCACTTCACAGAGTTGAGCACTGTGCCGCTGCTCGTTTGAAAGCGACGCTGCGCTACTCGAGAATCACAGCAGATTACTGCTGACATGCAGCAACTTTCTCTGCTTAGAGACAGCGCTCCCATCAGCCATCTCAAGTGAAGGTGAAGTGTTGAGTGGAGGGACGTTCTAGAATACGGGGGTAAGATTGGTTGCAAGAGCACTACAATAGACACACTTAATTTTTACTTTCATCTATATTGTACAGCCACACACATTCTGCATCCTTATAATGCAACATATACATACAGGCTTATAAAGTAAACACTGTAGGCTGCTCAAATAACACCTACACAAAAAAATTACCCAAAAGTGGCCATGCGCAAAGTAATTTTATTTGAAACTCACAAAACTTTTGCGGTGATGGAGAATAAATAAGACAGGTTACGCTTGGAGGCACATGAGACCTTCGCAGCTTTCATAAAGTACAAAAAACAATATGGTATGTGTGTATGTATGTACGCATGAAGCTTCAGCCTTTACATACGGTTTCTTGAAAGAATTGACTATGAATTTTATGGCACCTGTGTCCTTCAGCGCAATTGAAAGCCTGCTGATCAGTGTGTGTAATTGTGGAATATTTACATGGAAAATGGCGTTAAACACCTAAAATCAAATTTTTCTAGCTAGAAAATATGCAGCTGTGTATACACAACACATGCTGCAAAGAGTGGGAGGTGACCACAACAGTGATTTGAGTGTAAGCGGCAGTATTCCGCATTCAAGCACCCCGCCATTTTCAACTGTTGCCCAAAAGCAGCACCACTTCAGCGTGCTACTTTGTTTTTTTACATCATAAACCGCACGGAATACAGCCAGGATGAAAACAACATATGCAATTAAATTTTGAGCACTATTTATGGTGCGCATGATTGATTGATTGATATGTGGGGTTTAACGTCCCAAAACCACTATATGATTATGAGAGACGCCGTAGTGGAGAGCTCCGGAAATTTAGACCACCTGGGGTACTTTCACGTGCCCCTAAATCTGAGCACACGGGCCCACAACATTTCCGCCTCCATCTGAAGTGCAGCCGCCGCAGCCGGGATTCGAACCCGCGCCCTGCGGGTCAGCAGCCAAGTACCATAGCCACTAGACCATCGCGGCGAGGATGGTGCGCATGAAAAACAAAAAAGGCCTTTGTACAATGACGAATTCATAATTTGCCTTCACGGACCTTCTGTTAGGCTGCACCACATACAGATTTTTCGTGGCTTTCAAAAGAGATTTGAAAAAAAAAATAATAACCGTGTTTACTCTCGTCATGAGCGCACTCACTAAGTCACCCTCATTTCAGTCGCCAAAATTTTGAATTTTTTTTCTTCCACATATTAAACACACACCCTACGTTCATCTGCTGCAGTCCCACGGGCTCCCCCCCCCCCCTTGCCGCCTTCACTCGCTGCCACGTGCCATTTTATTTTTGTTTCTATTTGTTCACGGCACGTCCCCTGTCTTTTTTTAATTATCTGTTGTAAAATATGTGGCATTATCTTGTTCCCGAGGTGCCACATGTGCTCTGCTATGTAGATGCACCATTAAACTAGTATTTTTGATCAACTGTGCATTTCTGATGTTTACCTTGCAAGTACGTGAAACTGGCATGCTTCTTAATCTACGATACACATGTGGCTTGTCTCACTTTGAAGGAAAAGTTAGCATACAATTGTGTAAATGCTTAGAATTTGAAATATTGAGGCAGCAGCACACCGGAGATGATCATATGGTAACGAAATGAGTGCTGCCTTATTACTGGCAAGTTGTCACTTATATGTACAAATAAATTTTGCGAGCTAAAAAAAGTACAAAAGCACAGCGAGGCTATGATGTGGTTCAACCTGTGGATTCGCTTCATTTATCACGCCATATGATGAAGCTTCCTTTGGTAAAACTGCCCAGATAAGAAAAAAAGTTTGCTGTCCAATACAGCAACTATACAAAGTGTGTACGTGGATCTCGCAGCGCCTTTTCTTCACTTCCGAAATGCGCCACCAACATGCCCGGGCACCAACCGAATCTATCGCCTACAACTGCCATGTTGTCTCCTAGTGCTTGCACCCGTTTAGTTTTGCCTCACGATGCAAGTTTGAAAAATTATGAGCTGCTAGTGAGGCAAGTTGATTTAGTAGTCCACGCAGAGGGAGCAGAGCTTAGGGTGTTTCTTCGCTGAAAGTTATAACCTAAAATTGAGAACGCACATTCCGATTTTCCTAAAAGTACCAGCGTATTTGGCTGGTGCAGATTAACAAAAGCTACTTGAAGAAACTTTGCAATATTTGCATCTTCAGGTGACACTTCATTACGGGTAAGTGCCATAGCCAAGTATTTACCTGCAAACAGATATAGCTTACCAAGATACTGTACATACGAACTTGTCCGCAGTTAAAATGATGATGGCGAGGAAGGCGGTTAAAATCGTGATGGCGATCGCGGAGATTTGGTATTGCATTGAAACAAACTATAAAGAATGGGAAACAATATTTGTTCACTTTGAAGTATAGCCGATTGGTTCAAGTTGGGCGTCAGGATTTTTTTTAATTAGTCAATTAATTCTATACACGGTCTCTATCATGTTCAGTGACTCCACTGTACATTAGTGTACAACAAAAGCAAAATACAAAGTGAAAAGTGTGTTAAAGCATACGCGAAAAATAAAGTGATGACTGGCATTACCGCGGCACACACCACGCAAAGTCGCTATCTGCCTTGTATAATACTTTCCTCGACTATTTCCACAAATTGCAATCAAAGAGGCTCAAGCTCAACATCAGCATTGTTTAAAACTCTTGGGGGCGGGTGGCATTGCTACTTTGGTGGCGTAGGCCGTGACAATATATTCATAATATTATATCTCTTGTAAACTTGCCTAGCTCTGCACGACTAGTTTTCGATGGGAGCTGCTGCGCTTCGCACATCCACTCTTAAAATTGCGGCTCGAGAGATTTTCAGCTTTCACTTGTTTTTGGGCCAGGCAATTTGTAGTGAAAGCAAGATAATAGGCCCTCATAGGTTGTGGCGGGCAGCCGGTGTACGCCGTGGCTGGTGTATATGTCGCACATCTTGATTATCTGGTCTTGTATCGAGTGAACGAGCGAGGCCTTCCTAATCCAATGAGCTCGTTAAAGTAAGACAACAAAAAACCACAATCCTTCCACATCGTTCACAGCAACAGATGACGAGCCCCCAACAAACCGCACTGCAGCACGTGAACTGCCGTAGGTACCCAGGGAGTTACCCGGGCATGGCGGGAGAAGGCGACAACGGCAGAAGTGACATCACAAGAACACTATGTATAAAGGGGACATTTAAATACTTTTTTCCCATTTTTAAACTTCGTGCACTGTTCTGTCACAATTTATTGCTCAGAACAGTTGTATTTTGAAAAAGGCACTAATTCATAAGCCCAATGGTTCAAGGATGGGTGCATTTAGGGGGCCCATTCTACGTTTTACTTATGCCCTTCAAGAACTTGCTTACAGGGTCAAAGTCCTGTTTCAGAAAGAACACGCTAGTGCGTGGCCAGCAGTCCGTCAAGCATTAGTGCTGGTGAGATTTGGAAATGCAGCGCATGAGCATCCTCATCTGCTACTTCTCTGCTCATGCTCTCGGGGCTTACTTGCGAGGCACGGTCCTTCGCACTTTTCATTTTCACACTGTAAATCAACTGATACCAACTCTGCCTTCCATTATTTAATAAACCAAGATTTCATGGTCTTGAGAACGAGCTTAAAATGTTTGCTACATCACACCTGAACAGCATTTTGAGTCATCGAAACTTGTTAGTTGCAGCGAGCATTATGCAAAAAATATGATGTGCTTTACAGTGACAACTTGCAAAACACTGCAGCGATTAAAATCATGCATTTTTTGTGCTCACAGGAAATCCCTGAAGCAGGAGGCACTGGGCTAGATAAATTGCGCAGCTAAAATAAGGATGTGCTTTCCAATGCTGTCATGCGTACAGGCGGAGAAATGGCAGACAAAACTGGGCGCACCCCGATTCTATGCGCATGCGTCCCATTCACAAGCCTTGCTGCCAGTTAGCACCACATGGCTCACTGTTTATGAGCTCGCTTGTTTCCTGTAACAGTGGACCATACGGTACACCCCATTCTTTCGTCGGCTCTCACGCGCGTCGGACGCAGGAATCATGTGCTCCGTAGGAGCGGCGTTTGCGGCACATACTAGCCGCGGTAACAGGATGACCGAAGACCAAGACGCAGGATATGAGATTATTTTGCCACCACTGCCCAAGGGACGCGTCGCGCAAAACACCGTGTTTTTACACGGTGATGTGCGCGGCAGACCGTATCGAGTCGAAGAATTCCGAGACGCGCTCGGACCTACAGGACTGCTGCCGGAGGTGTTGGCACTGGGGGCCTACCAGATAAATCATGTCTGGGCAGTCACCATGAACAACGCGGACGCTACGAAACGCTTGCTGGACGTGAAGGAGCTGAAAGTCAAGGGCCGACGCTGCATCATCGTAGACCCCCAGGATCAGCAGGTGCGGCTGCGTCTTCATTGGCTGCTGTACGGCGTCAACGATGAAGACGTGCGAACGGCGTTGGCGGCTTTTGGGAAGGTCGTACAAGTCACAAGGGAGTAATGGCGTGTTCAAGGTGTCAGCTACAAGGGTTCAACCACGCGGACTGTGCTTCTTAAGCTCAAGAGTGGCGTGAAGGTTGAAGATCTTCCGCATCAAATCAGGGTGGCTGGTGAACTGGCACTTGTGGTTGCACCTGGTCGGCCAATGCAGTGTCTGCGCTGCCAAGGTACCGGCCATGTTAGAAGAGAGTGTAAGGTACCCCGATGCTCGCGTTGTCGGCGGTTCGGCCACAGCGAAGATGCGTGTATGCGCACGTACGCATCGGCTATCGGACCAGCCGAAGGTGAAGACACAGCAGAGTTGGTGATGGACGTGACCGAGGCTGAAGACGCGGCGAAAGGCGCGGGCGACGCGGTGAACCCAGAAGCTTCAACAGGTACAGTTACACCGACTGGTGGTGATGAACCAGCAGCCAAAGCGGACATAGCATCTGGGGAGGTAGTTACTCAAGAGCCAGCCGGCCAAACCGAAGAAGGCTTCACAAGCACCCCATCGAAGGAGCCTGAGCCGGGTGAATTAACCGAACTTCCAGTGTCGTGCGAGAGTATCAGTGGTGGGGCGCCAAGCAAAAGACCACGCGAGCAGTCTGCAGGACGGCGTGAGGCGTCCAGCGAAAAGCAAGAAGAGGGGCCACCTGCGAAGGCGGCAACTTCGTTCAGACGCAGCAGCACAAGGCTGCGTCCCAACCCGATATCGGACAATCACTGGCCACCTTTGTCCTCCAGTGCCACGGGTCCACCTGGAGGCTCCGAAGATGTCTAGCTCTATGCTAGACGCCGAAGGTAAGCACCATGCCCCGGGCTAACTTCTTAACTATGTAGACATGTCTGTTGTACCGAAACTTAGAGTGGCAACGTTAAATGTTCGAGGTCTTGCCGCCAAGCGGAAACAGAGCCAAGTCTACAGGCTGCTCGTGGATCATGATTTGGATATACTAGCTGTACAAGAAACAAAAGTAGACGGTGAGGAGGAGGCCTGGGGCATGGTGCTGAGGTTCACGACGCGTTACTACGCAATTGTAACTCAAGCAATAGGCACTTCTGCAGGCTGTGTTTTGTTCATTAAGAAGGTACCGGGTCTGGTAGTGCAAGATACCTTTTCTTGCCCGTCTGGTAGATTGCTTTACTGTGATTTAGTATTCAATGAATGTCAGTGGCGTATAGTGTGTATTTATGCACCAACCATTTGCGAGGAGCGATCAATGTTTTTTTCAAGCCTAAAGCAGCACTTCACTTTGGAAAGGAAATATGTATTACTGGGTGATTTTAACTGCGTCCTCAATGGGCGAGATCGAGCAAACGGACGCGCCATTTACGATAAAAGTAGTAGGACGCTAGCGGACGTAGTTACTGAATTCGAGTTAGAAGACGTGGGCAGCTGTATGGAGGGAACGCGGGATGTGCGTTTCACACATTTTCAGGGGAATAGCCATGCGCGTCTTGATCGCATTTACGTGTCGCTTGAATTAATAGCCCACTGTAAGACATATGCTGTCTACCCAATACACTTCAGTGATCATTGTTTAGTTAAATGTGATATGGGAGAGAAAACAAAAGATGGAACTTTCTCATGGGAGCTGTGGAAGATGAATTCCACTTTGATCACTGACGAGTATTTCTTAGATCAGGTAATGAACTGTATCAATGAAATAAAAATGGATGATGAAGTTAAACTTGCAGAACAATGGGAAGAGTTCAAGCAGTGAATAAAAATAAAAGCTATTGATCGTTCTTGCGCATTGAGTTACGAAAGGAAAAAGAAAGAAAAAGAACTCCGAAAGACTTTGGAAAGACTAATAGACTTGGAGTGCAAACAACCGGGAGAGTATAAAATTGACATACGCAATATTAAGTAGAAACTTGCTCTGTTTGACGAGGAACGCTACCGCGGTGCACTCGTCCGTGCTAGGGCTGAGGCATTAGCGGCTGGAGAGACGCCGACCAAAAGAGCGTTAGGCGTGGAGAAAACGAACGCTCGACGGAATCATATCGAGAAAATAGAGAAGGATGGTCACGAAGTAACCGAAACGGACAGCATTTTATCCGTTCTTTCAAGTCATTTTGAAACCCTTTTTGCGTGTAGACAGGTAAACCTAGAAAGATTTAAAGACGAATATTTAGGACGCATGCCGCAAGTGAATGAAGAAGTGAAAAACGCTTTGGAATTATCTATATCTGCATCTGAAGTTGAACGGGCAATTGATAAGTTAAATCCCGGGAAATCTCCAGGACCAGATGGTCTTTGTGCCAAGTGGTACAAATGTTTTAAAAGTGAATTGTCTTCAATACTTGCGGGCGTATTTAATGAGGCATATGAGGAAAAGAAATTACCACCATCCTTTGGTGAATCGCGTACCGTTCTGATTCCGAAAACGGACGAGGTTGAAAAGCTCAGGCACGTCACAGCGTACAGGCCAATCGCACTGACCAATGTAGACTACAAAATATTAATGAAAATTTTGGCAGCTAGACTTCAGTCAGTTATAAAAGATATCGTTGGTCCACACCAAACGTGTGGAATCAAAGGGCGGTCAATAGCTACAAATGTTCATAAAATGCGATCCGTGCTCGAATGTGTTGACACCAGTCAAGCTCGTGTGGCCATACTTCAGCTGGATCTGGAGAAAGCGTTTGATTGCGTTGCCCACGCTCTTTTGTTTGCAGTATTGGAGCACATTAATGTTGGTAAGATAATTATTGACGGAGTAGCCATGGCATACCGGAATGGTAGTACGAGACTAATTATTAACAAGACATTGGGCCCCCCCATTAGAATTGAGCGCTCAGTGCGTCAAGGTTGCCCTGTTAGTCCACTTTTGTTTTGCATCTATATTGAAACTTTATGTAGGTCGATATTGCAGAATGACATCATTAATGGGTTTAGAATACAATCTTCAGAGGTCAAGCTACTCGCATACGCTGATGATGTTGCTATTTGTAGCACTTCCTATGTAGGTATTGAAGAATCAATCAGAGTTTCTAAATCTTTCGCCGAAGTTACAGGAAGCCACATAAACTGGGGTAAATGCCTCGGCTTCTGGCATGGATATTGGCCTTCAACACCAGAATTTTTTGCAGCAATTAAATGGACAAGAACGCCAGTTAAATATCTCGGAGTACCGCTTGAGTCATACAAAAGTACTGATGAATATTGGACACAGCAAACGAAAGAAATTAAAGAGAAAGCGAATAGGTGGAATGCGACCTATCTGTCCATGTTTGCTAGGGCTACTGCATGCAACTGGTTTTTTGTGTCAAAGCTGTGGTATGTGATGCAAGTGCTGTACTGTTCCCGGGTCAATGTGCAAAAATTACATCGGGTGTTTGCAGTATTTGTGTGGGGTTCTAACTGGGAAAGGTGCAGTCGCACGAATTTGTTTAGACGGGTGAAGTGTGGAGGCCTTGGGCTAGGACATCTGTTTATCAAGCAGTTAGTAAATAGGTTTTTCTTTTTTCGCGAGACAAGAGATCCTTTCCTACTAACAGTGTGTCAAACAAGACTAAGTAGACTGTTGCCCGAGTTTGTTGTGAGCACTCATGTTACCACAGGGGCTGTGCAAGGATACATGAAGGAAGTTGTGGCCAGCGTGCGGTTTTTGTGTGTTCGGTTTTCAACTGACTACCTGTGGTCTGTTGGAAAGAAAAAACTGTACAAAGATTTATGTGACACGATGCTCCCCATCCCATTGTACAGAGCGCTATATACAGCACGCAAGGGCCAGAATGTACTTAAACGAGTTAAAAAAATGCCAGCAGCTCTAAGTGCGAAAACGTTCTTTTTCAAATTACACACTGCAACACTTCCTGTAAGAACCTTCCTAGAGGAGCGTGGGTTTTATATGCCTTGGGGATCTCACTGTCTGATCTGTAAGAAACCGGAAACTATTGACCATGTTTTTCTGCACTGTTGGGAAGGAGTTTATTTTTGGGACGATTTACAAAGGACAATCAAAAAAGAGTTCCCGTTAGATCCTCATGGGATCAGGTATTTGGATATAGAAAATGAGGATGGATTACCTTTCGATTTTATTATGATGACTGCCTTGCACAGTATATGGCGCTCTAGAATGGCTGGATTTCATTGTGACCCAGACAGAAGACCAGCAAGAGAGTATTTTAAAGAAAGCATCTCAAGATTACTCGAGGTAGTAAGAACAGATGAATGTGTACCTTTATGGGTAGAAAGGGTAGAAGCCCTACTGACCATGAAGGAATTCTAGAACGTGATGTGTTATAGTAATGCTTGACGGTCTTAGTTATTTTCCAGTTTTTTGTATTGCTCGATGTGAATTGTAACATATTAAGCGTAGCAACCCGCATGTGAAATTTACCGGAAATAAAGAAAAAAAAACCATACGGTACACCTATTTAAAAACGAGGATAGAATGTATATAATGCAGCATCTGATGAAGCCATGATGATATGTTGCTGATGAAATCTGGAACTCTAGTTAGTACCCTTATTGTTAACCAGCCGACCGACTAGCAAAAAGATTTGCGACTGAAATGATGGCATCTACACCTGCCCTTAAAGGGACACTGAACAATGTTTTTGCCGCCGAGATTTTCAGCCAAAGTGAAAGATTGGGCCATGAAATTCATAGACAATAATAATTTCAAGCAGAAACTACGAAAAAATACTGAATTTAATGAGCCTTTTACAAAATGCCGCGTCTAGCTCTTAGACACTGCGTTTTCTAAAAGGCCGCGACATTTATTTTTCAAGTTTTTTTTTTGTTATTCAAGACAAATCTACGGTGCATTGTTCACAGAAAACAAAATTGCCTCGGTAAGTTTTTTTTGCGAGCAGCTTACTAATTTTAAGGCAGGCGCGTTGATTCGTGAACTGAAGCATGCGAGTGATCGATCTTGCCTGCTAGTGTCTAGGCGACAAAGGTTTACCTCATGTCCTGGTGTAGCTAAGTCACGCAAATGGAGCAGAAAATGCGCATTATCATTTATTTCACCTAAATATCACACGTATGTGACTTATTGCCGGTGACAGGTGATCAGGATGAAGTCGACAAGTTGCAAATCTGAACAAGAATTCACTCGAATGAAAATTAAACCTATACTCACGTGCACGGTGAAGTCGAACACGTCGTCCGTCAATGTTGTCGCTGATGCCCGAAGGAAAAGAGAAGAGGACAAGCGACGGGGTCGTCTCTTTCTATAAAGTCGGCGGAACTGCCAGAACAGCCAACACAAAAGGCATCGGGTTGACATTCCTCAATCTGGGCATCAGTCGCTCCACCCGGGCATGCAGCTGCTACTGGTTCTACTACTATCCTCTTCCCGACATTGCAGTGTTGCTGTCATACTCGCGAACATTTTTAAATTAAAGCACGCAATCATGTATTATCGTGCGCCATACTAAACTTAAAAACAGTGCGCCGGTACATGAGATCACGAAGCGCGGTCCACGCCATCACAAGAGCAATTAGAGAAATGAAACAAAGAAAACAAAAATGTATAAAATATTTTGTCTCAATACGATCCGCAACCAGTTTCCTGCAGCGGCTTTTGGCTCTGTATGAACGTCCAAGCCAGTGCCAAGCCAAGCTTGCGTCCCTGATCAGCTGTTTGTTTCCATCAAGAATTCAACAGTAAACTGGCGATTTGTTTAGATGATATTGCTAAAGGGCTTGAAATTGAATATTTCTCTACGTACTACTGCTGTACTTTTCCTCTCTGTTTTCTGATCACAGTAATGAGATTGCGAAGGTTACGGTTTAGAAAACAGCAAGTGCAGCTCAAGCATTGCTAGTATCGCTGTTTCGATACTAGCAATACTAACATCGATACTAGTATCGATGTTACAAAGATTTTGCCCCGCGACCTGCTTGCCGTGTTCGAGCACCCAGTAGAAATTTACGGTGCCGCGTTTGAAAGAGTTGAATAAAATTGCAATATTACGAAAGGAAGGCTCTGAAGCAACATCGCATTTTATCAGGCCTACACCTCCCACACCTAGACGAGTAAAACTCGTCGATATTATCTTGCAAAGCTGTGTATAATATTTAAAACACATTCTTTAGCCCACGATGAATTGTTCTCTCGTGTGACTTCTCCATTTGGTACTGTCATGTTAACTTACAAAGGCAACTTTCCATATTTAGTCTCTTCAGATGTTGCAAAAGCTTGACACGTGGTGTGTATGCCATACTGATAATTCTTCTCGTAACCTGGGTCCGCCTCTTTAAACAGCGTCGCATTTTATTGTTCGCAATTGTGTTTGTTTTATACTGTAAGCCAGCTGTGTGATTTCATCAATATTCACGAGTGTTCCCTGACTATACAAACACGTGCGTCTTATTTGGTGCGGTGCACGTTTGTATATATCAAAAAATGTCATTTCGTCAGCGTATGTCTGCATACACTTGCATGCCCTGCAGTACGTGTACATAATTAATGCAGTAAGAACTGCAATGCATAGCCTTGCATGGGACATATATTCCATGCACCCTCAGAGAAATGTTGTTTGTTATGAGCCTACTGTTTATCATTACATTTTTTTTTCGTTAAAGTTTCATCTCCATATAAAGCAGCTGTATACGGGCACGGGCTTCAGCAGCTTCCTCGTTGTTCCATAATAAATAAAAACACCAAGCCTACCCGAATCAATGATCTGTTTGCTATCATTACTGTTATGTGTTCTACGATGTACACAAGGAGAGTAGTATACAAAAAATAGGGAGGGGATTGAATGCCCTGCCTGCATGGCTGCGCCGTTTCACAAGATCAGGCGCTGCGCTGCGAAGCTTCCTACCGGCCTGCAGAAATTCAAGGGAGCGTACGATAGCGTGGTTCAAGAGGACTTGTGGGGAATACTAGACACACTGGGTGTAAAAGATGGAGTCACTAATCGTTTAAAGGAAATCTATAAAACTAACAAGGTAGTTAAAAAGTGGGAAAAACAGGTATCTAAGCCCACAGTGGTGAAACGTGGACTTAGGCAGGCGTGCCCACTGTCACCCTTCTTATTCATGATGTACCTACAAGGATTAGAGGCCAAATTAGAGGCAAGTGGACTTGGCTTCAACCTCTCTTTAGTCAAACAAGGAAAACTCATTGATCAGGCACTACCCGCATTAATCTACGCAGATGATATATTGCTAATGGCCGACAGCAAGAAAGATTTGCAGAGGTTGATGGACATCTGCGGTAATGAGGGAGATAGGTTAGATTTTAGATTCAGTTAGGAAAAATCAGTAGTCATGATTTTTAATGATAACAAAGGTAGTGAGCTTAGAATACAGGAAGTCACGCTAGAGATAACAGATAAATACAAATAACTGGGCATATGGATAAGCAATGGGACCGAGTACCTGAGGGAACACGAAATATGCATGACGACTAAAGATAACAGGAATGCAGCAGTTATGAAAAATAGGGCACTGTGGAATTACAATAGGTATAATGTTGTGAGAGGAATATGGAAAGGGGTCATGGTTCCTGGGCTGAAGTTCGGCAACGCGGTCTTGTGCATGAGGTCAGAAGTTCAAGCAAGATTAGAAATTAGGCTACGTGAAATATGTAGGCTTTCTTTAGGAGCTCACGGGAATACACCAAACCAGGGAGTACAAGGTGATATGGGATGGACATCATTTGATGGCAGGGAAGCTAACAGCAAGATAAAATTTGAGAAGCGATTGAGAGAAATGGGGAGGAGCGTTGGGCTATGAAGGTTTTCAGCCACTTGTACATGAAGAATGTTGATACAAAATGGAGGAAGCAAACCAGGAAATTGACTGGTAAATACTTAGAAAACAGCAGGTGGCCAAACCAGAAAGAACTATCGGTTAAAAAGGAACTGCAGGAAACGGAGACTGACATGTGGAGAATTGGCATGATTAAGAAGTCCGCACTAGAGATCTATCGAACTTTTAAGCAGGAAAGTGCCAAAGAAAGGATCTATGATAATACTCGGGGTAGTTCTCTACTGTTTGAGGCCAGGACGGGAGTATTGCGAACCAAGACATATCGGGCCAAATACGAAGAGGTAGACACAGTATGCAGTGCGTGTGAAGAGGAAGAAGAAACTGCCGAACACTCGACAATGCTCTGTAAAGGGCTTCACCTTATAGTTTAAGATGATGGCGCAGAGTTTTTCAAAGCACTGGTGTTTAGGGACAGGGAGGGCAAAATAGACTTTAAGCGGGTAGACTTAACTAGAAGGAGGTTATCTGATTGGTGGCTAAAGTCAAGGCACGATTGAAAATTAAACCCTTCACTTCAAAGTACCCGTCCAACTTTACTATTTAGAGGGGGAAAAAATCTAGTGGTTAGTTCACTAAGCATTACGGCTAGGTGGCGTTTGCCACCGCCCGATCTAAAGGCTACAGCCACATCTATCCAGCCAAGAATATGCTCTCTGGCCTCTGGTTTGTTGCTCCAGGCCTGGTCAGGTAGATTTTCTGGCCTCACCGTTGAATTGTATGCTCGGGTTGTGGCTTGCAAACATTGCGGTTTTGGGCTTCGTATCATCATGTTCCGTCATCATGTCCTCCAAGTGGAGGACATGTCGCAGTGTAAGGAGGGAGTACGACAAGGCGCTGATAGAATGAGCTATCAGTCTTACCAGGCAGGCGGTTGAGAGCGCACCGAGGCAGCTGACGCACACCAGCACTATCCGCTTCCTGTATAATACAGGCTAGAGAATTATAGAAACACAGAGCAGAAATCAACTCTTGTGCCTCTCTCAGGCACTCACAAGGCGGAACCTGCTTCGAACATTGAGGACTGAGCTAAGCAACACCATGCGTGACGATAAATTATGGTCTCCTATTGCAGTAATGGTTAAGGCAGGCGTGCAACTTAAACCATTGTCACGCAAGATGAATTCACAACACCATCGAAGTGAACCCAAGGCACGTGCTGATTATTATGTACGGTACTAGTGCTAAATTCATGCAGACATTTAGTTGGCGCTGCAGTAGGCCTATTTGAAGGAATGGCCACAGCTACTGCTGTGATGGAGAAGGGGCTCATTAACATCTTCATGTAGATTGAAACGGCTTACCCCGAAATGGCTGGGAGTGTCACGCTATCCCTAGCAGTGGCACATGCAGTTGCATATTTTACGATTACAGAAATGGCGTACCGGTTTCCAAAGCACCTATCAATACTTTCGTCAAGGCGTAGCACCAAACACTTTATCGCACATTTTGGGAAACATTCCTTTTTCTCCCCATCTGGTGGCTAGGCATGACTACGCCCAAGTATAAGCATGTTAGTATGTATGTCGGAAGTATTTCCATCTGATCCCTGAAAAATTATTTCCCTAAACCCATGGAAAAAAAAGAAAATGGAATTCGCACCTGTCATCACATTGCACCCCATCACAGGAATGGGATCAGATTGGCCTGGCGCTCAATAATCCCTTACGCTTAATCAGAGCTCGGTCTGGCACCAGCTCCAGACAAAACCATTTATAATGTCCTGTCTGGCACATCTGTTTTACTCTGCTCTCTCTCAACCAAAGTGCACCATGTACCTGTAGTTCACCCCTGGTGGATCTTTTTCACTGTTTGTGAATTGCACACAAAGCCCTTACTGGTAAATCCTATTCCCAATTCTTCACTATTCTCACGGGAGGCCACTCTTTGGGCAGCTTACATCACGACATGTGCGTGTCATGATGTCAGTGCCATCTTTTTCAGAGTCGGCATTGTCTTTTCTTTCTCTTTTGCTCCTTCCCTGTCCTGTGTTTCTGGTATTGCGCTGCAAACAAGTGAAGATAGTAAAGAACACCAGATGTTCAAAATTTGCTTCTCATTAATATATCGTGGTTTTGGGAATTAAAACCCCAGATATATTGAAAGAAGATGCATGAAAATGGAAGGATGATAATGGAAACTGGCAAAAAAGGGATGACAGACTTCTTAAGCTATGCTGCCATTGAGATTTTCAGCTGTTCACGCAATTCTCACACGTGGCTTTGATGCAGCTATGCACATATCACACAAGCATGCTGACTGTACAGTTAGTATAACTGCAACCTTCATGTACCCAGCCTTCATGTACCCTCTATGACATTTTAGAACATCTGAGTCAGTGTTAGCATCAAGTTATGTTCTTCATGCTGGGGAACCAGTGTGATGAGTTACCATTTCTACAGAATGAAGCCCTGTCTACCTGGAACAAGCTGCAAGATATATAACTAAACGGCCCGGCCAGTCAATCTCTGTCCGGCTTGGATGCACCAACTGATTCCCTTTATCATCAACCCTCAATAAAACTAGCAAATGTTTGTACATGTGCAAGCAGTGTCATTCAATATCTTAGGAAATGCTTGTGAAGCAATTTCAAGGAGAATCGTATTTCTGATCTCATAGTGAGGCATTAGGAACACCTTAGTCCCACCAAATGCCATTATTCAATGAGAGGAACAAGGGAAATATTTCACTGGGACCTATGAAGTAAACAAACAAACAAATGTTTTCAGATACTGCGAGATCATTTCATAAAAAAGCTCAGAAGTTGCTATGTGTGGCCACATTTAATCTGTACAAGCATCGTGTGGTTACAAAATTCTGTACCAAACATAGGTTCAGCTTTCTGGAATAGACCGCGCTGCACAATCTAGCTCAGTGCATGCACTTCTGTACCCTGCCAGAGAATATATTTACCACCAGTATGTTGTAACGAGAAGTGAAATGGTGATTGCATACTAGGGCGCGTCCGGCAGGACCCCAATAAAGTTTTTTCACTTGATCGGTTGGTGTGCTGTAAGCAGAACATTTCCAAGAAAAATCGTATAGTTTGGAGGAAGACTTAAGCAAGGAAAGGTGTAGATAAAACACTGGATTCACTGGCATTATCCTCACCAAGTATAACATTGTTTTTCTGGTGAAGCTTTGTGTCTGAACAGCGAGCAGGATAAGCTGGTAAAAACATGCAAAATGGGAAGTCTAGCACAGAAATCTGTGCAGTACTGCTCATTTCATGGAGCATTAATTTCACAGGTTTTGCTCATTGTTAGCATTAAGCCTATATTATCTCCACTGCAGGGTGGAAGCCCAATCAATGTTGCCTGTCCTGTATGAGCCAGTTTCATATTATGGCTGATAATTTCTAGATCTGTTTGGAACTAATCACCTGCCAGCCTCTGCTACATTTCATGTGTCCTAATATAAATTAATTGATATTACTGACCTGTCATCCATTTTTTTTTACATTCCCAACTAATGCATTCATTTTTTGATAAACTCTGCTTTCTTCCCATGTCTTAATATTATGCTAGCCTTTTTTCATTTTTCTGAAACATCATCGTTGCTCAGAAGCTAGAAGTTATCAGAAAGAACATAATGACATTCTACCTCCTGAGCATATGGCATCATCAATAAAAAATGTAATAAAAGTGAGAAAACATCCTATATATATATAAGAGGCCCTAAAATACTGCAGGAGGCAACAAATAAACTGGTAGTTGTATAAAGGCAGTGACAAAAACTTTGACTACTGTCACTTATTCTGATTCTTGGGACATCTTTATTAGTACATCATAACACATAATTACACAATTACACAATTTACACAGAGGAATTGCCACCACGTGCATTGAGGCCACCCTTCAGAAGTCATGTGAGCACAAGGATGAGGTAAGCCTTAAAAACCAGATTAAAAGACTAAAGGATGCTGGATATCCCAACAGCACCATCACACCCGTGTGCTAAACCCTCCTGTAGAAAGTCAAGTTAAACAAAACAGGACCAAAATAAAAACAGAATGACCAAAGATCTTTGCATGCTATACCGTACGTACATAAGGTATTTCACAATATAAAAAAAACAGCGAGCCGACATAATTTTATCTCGTTATTTGCCATCCCTAGCAAGTTTTGAAAAGTGTGTGTACTAAAAAGCAACAGGAATAGCCATTATTTCACCATTCATCACGAGAATAGGTATACTGAATGCCAATATAATGTTGTGTATGAGATACTATTGACATGTGGAAACGTAAACATAAGAGAAACTGGGAAATGTCCCAATGTTCGAGCAAGACAGCATGCTTAAAATGTTAAGAATGGCTATGGTAGTCGCATGGCCATACACTGTAAAGAATGTAAGTGCAGTTCTATGTTTCATAAAACACTGTTTTTGAAAAAAGCAAGAACAAGAAATGAAAGAGAGGAATGTGAAAGCATTTTCTTGTCAGGAAGGCCATGGATCAGTGCACCAGTATACCTTCACTCATCCATTCGGAGAGAGAGTATTCTTTTCTCAGTTAAGATTATATTATCATGGTCTCACATGTGTCGTTGTGCATGAGCACTGTTCTTGTACTCTGTATAAAAGTGGGCGTAGTACCTTCAATAAAATTTAGTTGGCAGTCAGCGCTCTTTCCTGTCCTTTTTGTCTCTTCCTGAACTTCTCTCACTGTTACTAGAACACAACCAGGATGAACCAACTTGCCCAGATTAGGCTATTGTTGACGAAAAGTCAGAGCATGAAAATACTTCAGGGGCTCAGAACCTCCTCACTACCCGTCTAGTTATGGCCCTGGTCTATGTGTTCTGAGAGTGAAGCACTAGTGGAGCTATTTAACTACCTAACGGTGAGGAGGGTTTGTGTATACTCGAGCTTGTTTCATGACATGGTGAGAGGTGGCAGTTTGTTGAAATAATATGCTGTGTGGGAGGTCAAGATTTTGATTGAGAACGCTGAGTATGAGTCAGTGACATTAGGCGTTCAAGATTTTTTGCGATATTCACTCTAGCATAGGACCTTGGTTGGTGGTTGACGTGTGCATTTGATCACATTGTAGTCTTCCCCCATAATTTTTTTGCCACTTGGCGTCGGCGCTCTTGAGTTGTACCAAAGTAATTAAGCATCCAGGTACAAGTATCTTCTGTCAGTGCTTCAACGAAGAGCTGATTATGAGTAATAGCTTCCATCGATACTTCTGGCATTGGTGTATATACATTTCTTTTGAAGTTCTCTTGCAAAAAAGGCATTAAAGGTATGTTTTTGTGACTTTTTAGTGTTGGCCAGAACTGCTGGTGTGTCCGAACGGCTCTTCGATTGGTTGTGGTGTTGTCTTGTTCAGGGCCACAGAGCTTTCAGTCTTTTTTTATATTTGCCTTCACGGGAATGCTCTTTGCATGCTTCTTCAGTACTTTGTATTATTCCTAAAGCATTGACTTCCAGATGTTGATTGTGGTGCTTTAATCTAGTGTTCAACTTCACGCTAGCTTCATTTGCACGCAAAGCAAGAACTCAGGAGTATGGTAACTTTTGCTATGGGTTTTCCCTTCTTCAGTCTACTGTATTTTTGCCTGTGTTGTCTAAGCGCTGACAGCCTCGTGCGACAGCTTTTTTTTTGTGCACTTAATGTGTGCGAATGACCTATTTGCCTCCTCAGCTAAAGACTTTTTGTATTATAAGAGAAAGCTCTGTCTGTTTTGGTTTTGTCATTTGCTGATGGTGTATCTTCAGTATCTTTTCTCAGTGTACACTAAACTTGAACGGAAGGGCAGCATGACTACCTTCAGCTGTTAGCAGGCTTTTAGCTGCTGTAATACTGATTGATGCTCCTTTCTCGGGCGTTCTATTTTGGATGGTTGGCTTGTCATTGCTTCTTTTAAACTTTAAAACTGCAGGTGCGCCTTTTTCTGGTTACACCTGGTATATTTTTCCAGTGGTGATGTGCTCTCTCTCTCTCTATATATATATATATATATATATATATATATATATATATATATATATATATATATATATATATATATATATATATATATATATATATATATATATATATATATATATATATATTGCTAACTTGAGAAACAAGGCCTCTTTACGTTAGGTGCACATCAGGTGGGAAGAGTACTTCTATTACTTGCCAAGATTGTGGCCCCTTATGGTGGGAATCATAATGCACTGTTGATGTGTCAAATTCACATAGCATAATTCCAAGGCACTCGATCAATATCCAAGGAAGAAAATTGTGTTCTTTTGCGTGAGTTTCAGCAACTCATAGTAATTTGTATGTAAATGAATACTTCATCATTCTTGGCTGTCATGTTTTATTGAAGCACATGTGCTTGGTTAATAACTAAAAAAACACGCACGCTCACGCCACTGTAGTGGCGTGAGCGTGCGTTTTTTTTTGTTATTAACGATTTGCCCTATGCAATCACGTTTCTTCTTTTTTTGTGTGTCGTACTGCTCGTATCGCGCAGCAAACCGTTTTGGGCACACGTAAAAAAAGTACATAAAGAAGTGTTCCACGCCGAAATTCGCGTTCGCAATGAGCTGGGCACCGACAGGGTGCCCTACGACGCCCACACACTCCGCAACACATTACCAACCGTTCGCTGCGATGTTGTTGGGAATTCGTGTGGTCGTTGCATGAATATAGCGCGTGCGTGCGTGCGCACGCGCGTCTGTGTGTTAGATCACGGCAACTGCATATGTTGTATGATTCAGTCACCATAACGCAACTGACGACCCCCGCTCTTCGCACACGTCAAGCAGCAGCAAGTGCCGTTAACCGTACTGTGCTGTGAACGCAAAACAGATTCGAATAGGTCGCGTAGATAGCCAGCCCGACACATGATACGATAAGATTTGCGTCAGATATTCGACGTCTACATGCACGCGTAAGACAGCGGTATCCGCAGCAGCTTCGTCATACGTACGGATAGCACCGCATCGGACGTCACGTCTGACAGAGAAACTTGATCGGTAATTTTTTTCTCACTTAAAAAGTCTACCTTGCACAACTTCACCCAACGATTATGCATTTCAACGAGCTGTGCATGGTTTAATGATTGATTTATTGATATCTGGGGTTTAACGTCCCAAAACCACCATATAATTATGAGAGACGCCGTAGTGGAGGGCTCCGGAAATTTCGACCACCGGGGGTTCTTTAACGTGCACCCAAATCTGAGCACACGGGCCTACAACATTTCCGCCGCCATCGGAAAAGCGGCCGCCGCAGCCGGGATTCGAACCCGCGACCTGCGGGTCAGCAGCCGAGTACCTTACCCACTAGACCGCCGCGGCGGGGCATGGTTTAATGACGGATAGTTTTAATATCGTGCCCGGCACATATATTACTCTCTCTCTAGCTTGAAAAATCGGCGCGTGAATTGGGGTCAGAACAGCTCCAAAAATCAGCAGACGCAGAAATTGGCTCATATTCTAATATTATGACATCGTGATGTTGACTTTTCAGCTGACGCCGGCAATAACGGTCAAACGGCGGGCCAATAATGCCGGTCTTATTGGATGGCTCCACCCATATTAGCTGCTACTTGTACAACCTGGCCCGATGTGTCCGTTCTAATAGGCCGGCACAGCCTATATGGGCGGAAAGTTCTGAAAGCTGGCCCAATATAACCAATCTAATAGACTGGCACAGCCATCATTGGCGGAATGTTGTTAATGCTGGTCCAACATAGCCGTTCTATTCGGCTGGCACAACCAATATTGGGGGTACGTTGTCAACGCTGGTCCAACGTCGCTGTTCTATTTGGCTTGCACAGCCAATCTTGGCGGTACGTTGTGAAAACTGGGCCGTTCATGGACCAGGCAATGGCGATCTATCCCCAATATTGGGCCAACCTTCTGTGCTGCCTGGGTTTCTTCCCATTGCTCGCTGCGTCGTTCTCAATTTAAGCTGAACCCTCTTTGTAAGTCTCCAGGTTTCTTCTCCGTAGCTAAGTACCAGCAAGATACAGCTGTTATATACCTTCCTCTAGAGGGATAGTGGCAAACCTACCTGTCATAATTTGAGAGTGCTTGCCGAATGTGCTCCACCCCATTCTTATTCTTCTAGTTACTTCAATCTCGTGGTTCGGCTCTGCAATTATTACCTGCCCTAAGTAGGCATAGTCTATTACAACCTCAAGTGCACTATTACCTATCTCGAAGCGCTGCTCATTTCCGAGGTTGTTGTACATTACTTTAGTTTTCTGCAGAGTAATTTTAAGACCCGCCTTTCTGCTCTCCTTGTCTACCTCCGTAATTATTAGTTGCTATTCGCCCCCTGAGTTACTCAGCAATGCAATGTCATCGGCGAAGCGCAGGTTACTAAGGTACTAAGGTAACTCTTATCCCTAACTGTTCCCATTCTAGGCTTCTGAAAACCTCCTATGAGCACACGGTAAATAGCATTGGGAAGATTGTGTCCCCCTGCCTTACACCCTTTTTGATTGGTATTCTGTTGCTTTCTTTATGAAGCACTATGGTAGCAGTTGATACCCTGTAGATTTCTTCCAAAATGTTTATATATACTTCATCTCCGCCCTCATTCCGCAGGGACTCATGTACAATAGTACAAAATCATAAGTTAAAGAGCCGCATACGTTGCATATTACCAGTTGTTTACAGTTTCGTAAAGATGCCAACGGGAACATAGATATTAGCGACAGCAGATGCGGTAAGCTATGATGAAACGCTGATACTCGCATCAACCCTGAGAAGTGTGATGCCACTTAAAATCTCCTGCAAATACAACCTAATTCGAATGATAGTTCCTGGTGATAGAATATAGGCGATCTGGGCTTTATACTCAAATCGGAAAGAACGCATTGATCACTCTAAACTTATAAGAGTCAGGCAACAAATAATGTATTCCTAATCGTTTCAAACCGTACAAATATGTTCATAAGTACTGTAATATGATGATACATTTTTGATAAAACTAGAACTAAAACTCAACTTCCTCTACCTTACCAATTGAACCTAAAAGTTATTAAGCTTAAATTTTTAGTTCTTTTCCCCGCCACGGTGGTCTAGTGGCTAAGGTAGTCGGCTGCTGACCCGCAGTGCGTGGGTTTGAATCCCGGCTGCGGCGGCTGCATTTCCGATGAAGGCGGAAATGTTGTAGGCCCGTGTGCTCAGATTTGGGTGCACGCTAAAGAACCCCAGGTGGTCCAAATTTCTGCAGCCCTCTACTACGCCGTCTTTCATAATCATATAGTGGTTTTGGAACGTTAAACCCCACATAATAATCAATCAATCAAATTTTTGGTTTTCTGGAAGCCAGGACTCTTAAAGTAAAATAATATTAGGATTGGTTTGTTCTGTGAAATAAAGAAGTTCTGTGTAACCGGAAGATACAGAACGGCAATTTTACTGGAGAACTTTTACAGGTACTGTGATAGACTCAAAATGATCACTTCCACCGCAGAACACAAAGCGTCCTGCTCAATTTTGTCATTAGTAGCACTTTTTTTTATTTCGACGTTAGCGAATCTTTCGGAGACAATGGAGCACTGTGCCACTGATGACTGATAACTCTGAGCCTCATGTCATCAAATGACCTACTGTGCCTCACAGGTGCAAGCGACTGCGAAGTGGGGAGCTTTCTTGGGAAACACCTGCTTCACTTCGAGTGGGTTCCTGATTGCCGAAGTGCTCGGCTTCACCTTGAACGTTGACAGTGTGTGCAGGAGGCAGGGAAGAATGCCGTTTAACATGACAGCTTCTCCGTCAAACCTTCAGCAAAGGTGTCGAAAATCTGTTACATAATTGTTGGCATAAATTTATCTATCGTGGCAGACACTCCAGAAGTGACCATCGCTTGGAGGAACCCACACTGGCGAGACGTAGCAAACGGCATACCCTACTTCGAACTCTTTAATGAAGGGTTCATCCTCTGCCCAAGAACAACGGCGTGTCTCCAGAATATCCAGGATCTGTGTTTCACGGTCCCGAGCAGGAAAGATATTGTCCGTGGGTGTGTGTGCTATATCACATATTCGAGCTTGTGACAACGATGAAGGGAGCAGACAGTAGGTCGAAGATTAAGCTGTTTATTCAGCGGAACTTGTGGCCACGTAAAAGAAAATCGAGATTACAGCAAGACACCGGCCCTGATATCGGCGAACTAAACGTCCGTCGTTGATCAAGTGATAAGCGGAGAAGCATGTTGGCATTTATACACCTGCCATCGAACATTCTAGCGTGATCGCTAGCGGCGACGTAGGTTCCAGGTTAATCTAAATAAATCACGAAGTGGGCGTAATCTCAACAAATTATCTATTACAGTCCTGAGGCTTCCCGAACACTTTAGGCGCGGTTGACTCTGATAATTGCGTACAGCATAATGGGATGATAAAAAAAACTTGAGGAAGAAATGCGACATTTTCCCCCTTTGAAAAAAGCATCGGCCGGACGTTTTCACAGAAGATGAAAGTACAATAATAATGCACTATACAGCAATAATAACAACAAAAAAATTATGGTGAGGCAGTGATAAAAGAACATAAAATAATGTACCTCTGCCCGTGCCACCGTGGTATAACAGGCTTAATAATAACAACAATAACAAAATACACTCTTTCAGTTCGTTAACGTCCATGAAACGGCTTAAGGCACGCGAGATGGACGACTTCAGGCCGCGATCGGCGCCGTCAAAAGTTCGTAATGGCTTTGGGGACAATCTCGTAGTCGAGTGGGCCAAGACGTCGTATGACCCTGTATGACCTGAAGTATTGTCGCAGAAGTTTTTCACTGAGTCCACATCGACGTATCGGTGTTCCTACCCAAACACGTTCACCGGACTGGCATTCTAGGAAGCGTCGCTGAAGATTGTAATGACGGCGGCGGGTAGTCTGATGGTTCATGATGCGCAGGTGGGCGATTTTACGAGCTTCTTCAGCTCGCTGAAGACAGAGGGTGACGTCAAGGTTTTTATCGTCAGTGACGTTGGGCAGCATGGCATCGAGCGTCGTCGCCGGGTCCCTTCATTGACCAACTTGTACAGTTGCATATGCGTCTCCTCCTGAACAGCCGTGTTGTACGTGAAGTTCACGTACGGAAGAATGGCGTCCCATGTTTTGTGTTCGACGTCGACGTAGATGGCCAGAATGTCAGCGATTGTCTCGTTTAACCACTCGGTGAGACATTTCATATGTGGGTGGTAGGCAATAGTGCTGCGATGGCTTGTCTGGCTACGCCTCAAGATCGGTTCAATCAAATCAGCAGTAAAGACTGTACTTCTATAGGTGATGACAAGCTCTGGGGTTCCATGACAAAGCACGATGTTCTCGACGAAGAACTTGGCTACCTAGCTATACCTTTGGGTAGGGCTTTCTTTCGGCGTAGCGGGTGAGGTAGTCAGCAGCTACGATAATCTATTTGTTTTCTTAGTTTGTTGTCGGAAATGGCCCCAGTAGGTCCGTCCCGATTTGTCGAGGCCAGGATTCCGGCTCACAAGGGGCTAGTTCCTTAAACGTCCACCACGTGCCGCATGAAGTTGAACCGTTCCCCTCGCTCACTTTTTTCTCCTCCCACCACGACGCTGTCGAGTTCCCTACGGAAATGGTTTTGCTCTTCAACCTGTTCTCGCTCGCCCCTCATTGTGGGAACCAACGCATAGCGCCCCACTGCCAGCGCATTATTACCCCTGCACCATGCTCCCCACCGGGTTGCAGAAATTAGGTGCCTTTTCTCATCTTCTAACAACTACCACCACCGTTTAAACGGCGGCCGGTGTAGAGTACGCGAACATGTTACGGACCGGTCATGAACGGTTTTTCAGACTGAGGACTTCTGTCGTTCTTTGGCTCGGTTGAGCTCGAGTCCTCACAGTTTTAATATATAGTCATATATATTTTATATACGAAGAAGCTACGACCAACCGCATTACATTCTTTAGTGTGTTTCTCGTCGTAGGTAATCTATAGTATTCATAATATCTGGTTCAATACTTAACTTGCGGCTAAGTCATATTCTTTGCCGACCCAAATTTTCTTTAGGGCAGAACAAAGTTTTTTAGTCTTCTTTTTTTAGGTGATAGGCTATTGGAGAGCATGCAAAAAATTAAAGATGTTAGTACAACTATTTTCACAGGAGAACCATTTCCGCATACTGGACACTGTTATTCAGTTGTTGAACATATAGGTACACACATTCTGGCATTCTCTTTGAAAGAGCGCTGCTTTTGGCCCTGTTAGTTTAATAGCCTTATAATACACAAGTTAGGTTCGTTTTGACTCAAGAAAAAGTTTCTTATGGTTGGCTGTAGCCCATAGCGTTCAGCACCACTAAGTAAACAATACGTAGAAGAAAACGTGTCTATTTTGTCCACAATTCAACTTCATCAGACGCTGATCACCCTCGTGCTTCATGTTGTTGATAGATTCCCAGCATGTCCCAGTTTAATATTTCTATGACTGGGCTTGAAGAATATCATGTCAAGCCACCTCTTGTTTTCTTTCTTCCTTCTGTATTGAGCACTATGTTCACCAATTGCATCTTGGTGTCGAATGTACTGAACGTAAGCAATTCTCACATTGCCAGCAAAGTTTTGATTACAAAAACAACGTTTTTTTCTACGATGTATCGAAAAGACATAACAAAGCTTGTACAATTTAAATGATTTTAATGGTGCAAAGATATCTCCTGAAATACCTTTGAATACTTGACCACATCGCGTGCGCGCATTTTCGCGTATATTACGCAATTCCTTCTGGTGGCCAATGAATAGGTTGATATATATGTGAGGTTTAACGTCTCAAAACCACCGTATGATTATGAGAGTTCACGTAGTGGAGGGCTCCAGAAATTTCTAACATCTTGGGTTCTTTAACGTGCACCCAAATCTGAGCACACGGGGCTATAACATTTCCGCCTCCATTGAAAATGCAGCCGCCGCCGAACACCTTAGCCACTAGACAACTGCGGTGGGGCGGCCAATAAATGGGTGGGGCTGAAGGATGAAGTACTCTTAAAAACATCATACTCGACTCTTACAGAAGCTACCAAAGTGGTTTCAGTTCTGACTGTAGCGCTGCTTACTTTTCTGCATCACTTTTTTGTCATGTTTTTGTGAATACTAAGTGTATGTACCACCCTGCTGAAATCACCAAATGATGATTGCAGTAATTGTAAATAAATAGTAATAATAATAATATGTTCAATACACTAGTCATGGGGTAGGAAAGGAATATGCTTGGCAACCACATGGTAAACGCTCCGAGATTGTACTGTCCAGTTATCGCTTGTGGAAGCTCTTTCACTTTGTTATTTCTTTTTAGCACTTATTCTTGGCGTAAATGTACATAAGGAACTGAGTATAGTTCCATAGAAAAAAAAACAACAGACGTTCAGGACGGACAGCACAGTTACAGTGTAACCTGGAGCAGCGGCTTTTGTAGACCTTTTTGTATTTTAACGTTAGCATCTAATCTGCTGGCATCTCATTGCCGGCGTCTTATTCTATAAAGCACCCAACATAGTTCCGTAAAGTCTCCTTCAACAATGGCTGCTTCAAGGGATAGCATGCCCCTGATTGTTTTTGCACTACTACCTGACAACATTTTTTACTGAGGTTAATTAATGAGGTACCTGACAAAATTTAATTGTTGAGGAATCCTATTTACTGACTTCAAACAGCTCTAAGAAACGTTGGCACCAATGCACAAATTTCTCCCCAATACTTATGTGTATTTAATTTTAAAGGAACCTTCGATTCAAACAGTTTACGCTCAGCGGCAAGAGCCACCTGACTCTGCCTATCCAGGAAGACAATACTTACATACATAAGTAGGAAAAGTTGGAGGAAATGTGGAACATACTATTGCGAGTTAAGCGGATCACTATGACCTCATGTCACTAGAGGAAACGATTAGAAATAAAAGCGACGCAATAAAAATTGTCTAAACACTAATCAAAAAAGAAAACTCTAAAAGCCTACTTGTAGTATTTTGCATACGAGTGAGTAGGGCACAGAGTGGCCTCTGGACTAAGCGAAGGAAAGAAGCGGTAATTTTAGAGGTTCAAATCTCTCTTTTCGACACAACATGCACTAACGAGAACCAACACAACATTCCCATGACATCACAGGAGATGCTATTAGTAGTAACTGTAATGCGAATGCGAATAAATAAAACTTGACGAAAAGATAAGTTGCCGAGGGCAGTAACCAAACCTGCGACCGAAGATCACGTGCTACGTGACGTCAAGAGGCAGAAAAAAAATGTGCCACACTTTCTGCCTAGGCTAGTGGTGGCGCTCTCTGACGCTCCTACGTTGGTATGTCCGTATATAGCCGATAAAATAGACGGGAAGATAGCTGCCATGGTAGCTTAGTTGGTAGGGCAAGGCACATGTTATCTGAAGGTCGCAGCTTTGATCTATGCCGATGGCAAGTTGTTCATTCGTTCCATTTTGTTTGTTCACATAAATATAACAGTTTATACACATAATATCCCCCATGCTTTTCTGGGCACTGTTGTCTGTTGGTTCTCATTACCAATGATCTAAGTGGGATCTTTGAGCTTACTATCAATAGAAAGCATCCGCTATATTTTTGAAGGCAACAACCCTCGCAATAAACTGATCCCCAAAATATGGGCTCTACTAATTTTTGATTGAATAAACCATTATATTTAGGTGTTTACACGTATATTTCTTCTGTGTGTGCATGAAATTGTGACGATCATGACGGGCTCTATAAAAGTAGGTTGTTCATCAAAAAGCGTACATACAATAGACCCATGACATATCGCTTTCGCGCTATGACACTGTATGGCTACAAGCTGCGGATACAAGTTTTTGAAATGTTGAAGTGGGCTTCGACAGCTGTCAGATGTTTTAGCAAGTGAGGCACTGGCAATATTCCTCGTAACAATTTCTGCTGTAAAGCTAACAATTTCAGTAAATATTCTCGGCTTATGGTTTTCTAGCTTACCCAATTCTGCAAAACTGGCCTCATTGTCTGGCCCAGATATTCAGCCGACAACATGTACTATTAGCAGCACGCTACGCAAAACCTTAACCTTATCAACAAGCAGTATAAAAGTTTCGGGCTCGATAGTTGTGGCAAGAGGTAATTCCACGGTATTTTTCATTTGTTTGCTTATTATGTTTATTTAGTTATTTTGAAATATTTCCAATTGGCTGTCAGAAAGAGAATTTTGTCGTCTTGATGAGGTTCAATAAAGTGCTTATTTCCCTTGCTGAATAGATACAGATCCTAGACAACGATCGCCAAAAAAGGTGGCTTTTAAACGGAGAAGCAACTCTTGACGGGCCTGATGGGGCTTACCAAGCTGTATCGAAGAGGACGACCAACTGCTGCAATGGCGGTGCAGTGTGCCATGTTTAAGCTTAAATAGCTGTCCAGCTAAAACAGACATAATTAAAACCAGACAGCAGATTCAACAATTCTCACTTTCTATTTAGCACGATTTCTTAATGCACTACTTCTAAGCTTGATGGTGTACATATGCGTCAGCAATTCGAGACTAACACATTCATGAGGGTTTGTCATATACTACTGCACCTTTTAACACGTGGATGAACATGTTCGGGCTGTAGCAGGTATTCATTCGGAATAGCAGGTAGCTAGCTGCTGACCAACAATTTATCGCATTGTACCAGAATCATACCCTCGCTATGAAACAAAAAGAGAAGGGTGCTCTGATGAGCACACTTTTTTGGCTGTTAGTTCATATTCATATTGCACCTAACAAAACACCCTCACAAAAAGCCTACTTTTTAATATATTCTTGGTATCACAATCATTGCCTGATGTTGAAAATGAAGATTTAAGGAGAAGGAAGAAGAGATACATTAAAAAGAGGAATAGGTCCCTCGCTTTCACTAAGACTTAGTTTTATCAGAGGCTCCTAGATAATTGCCTGATAAATATAGCGCTCACAGCAAGAATGTTGGGGAAGTTGGTAGTGATTTATGGCTATTACTTGCGTAATAAAAAGCACAGGCGAGAGAAAAGAGACACCACGGCGCAAACTGACAACCGGTTTATTGAAAACAACCAAATGCACTTTTACCCTCGAGACTAACAAACGCTTGATTAGTGATAATGAACAACTACGATATAAAACTAAAGAGATATTTTCACACTACATTATGAAAATACCCTCCCGAGACTAAATTTTCAGTCTGACGTCACGCAGGAGTATAAGGATACCTACATGTGCAAGTGCCTTTTAAATAGTTGAATTTTTATCAGACATTTTGACTGATGCTTGGCTGAGACACTTCTTTCTAATTTAAAAAAAATGCTTTAATTAACTCCTGGTTTATATTCTACCTGTGCACTGATAAAGTCCTTGTAAAAAAATCACAGGTGATTCAAGGAGTGAATGATGATGAGTGGGGCGAAGCGCGAGGGGGTTTCATCGTTAAGGCGTGAAGCATCCGCGAATATTGCCCACTGCATCATCAAATATGTAACAACCACTGCATATATTTGCACAAGAAATTTCATTATTCGTAAGTGGTAGCAATACGTCACTTTCGTTATTTATTTATTTAATTTAATACATACTGCAGACCACAGTTGTGGTCCTGGCAGGACGAGCACTTGAATAGCACAATAATACAAAAATAGCAAAAGGGACAAAAAATGAAACGGCGGACATTGCATTGTCAGTCCAACACACAATTAACAACACTAACAAAAAGTGGGGCTATACAGTATCTAATAAGTATGGCTCAGCAATGGAATTCCATTCAGCCACGGTACGCGGGAAAAATGAAAATTTGTAAGTATCGGTATGCGCTTGGTATGGTGTTAGCGATCTAGGGTTATGGTGCCGCGTGTGTTTTGTGGTCAGGGCGGATATATACAGGGAGAGGTCGATAGCCAATTCATGTTTAGTAAGTGAGCAGAGGAAATCGAGACGAAATTTTTGCCTTCTTAACTGAAGCTTGAGAATGTTATTGGCAATCATTACTTCAGAGGGAGAATCCGTGCGACGAAATTTTGAAAAAATGAACCTGACAGCTTTCCTCTGAATCTTTTCCAATTTATGAATGGTATTTTTGGTATACGGGTCCCATACTACAGCAGCATACTCAAGTTTTGGTCTAACGTATGAATGGTAGCAAAGAAGTTTAACACTTGGAGGCGAATTACGAAGTTTGTGTCTCAAGAAACACAGTTTTCGAAAAGCGGAGGAGCAGATATTTTCTATGTGCAAGTTCCAGGAAAGATTACTAGTGATCGTTACGCCTAAGTATTTGAAGCTGTTGACTTGGTTCACCGCGCATGATCCCAGTGTGTACTGAAATTGGAATGGAGAATTCTTGCGCGTTATACGGAGGGAAACAGTTTTCTCTGCGTTGACAACCATGCCCCAATCCCTACACCAACTGTATATATTTTCCAGGTTTGTGTTAAGTTCTATTTGATCTTGCATGCTGGAGATTTCACGGAATAAAATACAGTCATCTGCAAACAGCCGGACATGAGTGGTGGGTGTAACTACAGTGACGATATCATTGATGTATAACAGAAAAAGCAACGGCCCCAGAACACTACCTTGAGGCACTCCGGATGTGACAGGAAGACAGCTCGAGGCATGACCAGCAATCAAGACATACTGCTCTCTATTTATCAGATACCTAGACACCCATGCTACCAAACTTTCGGGAAGATTTATATTTTTTAATTTTTGAATTAATTTGTCATGAGGAACTTTATCAAATGCTTTGCTAAGATCAAGAAAAATTGTGTATACCAGAACATTATTATCAAGGGCTTTTGCAAACTCGCGTGTGACGGTGACCAGTTGAGTCACTGTCGAATAGCCTTTCCTAAAACCATGTTGGAAGCTTGTTAGAATCGAGTGTCTTTCAAGGAATTCAAGAATATGGTTGGCTATGATATGTTCCATTAATTTGCAGCATGTTGAAGTTAAAGATATAGGACGGTAGTTATCCGGAATTAATCGATCCCCTTTTTTAAAGATAGGGATGACTCTAGCGATCCTCCAGTCACGTGGTAGTGTTGCAGTTAACAGGGACGCTTGGAAGATTACAACAAGAAATTTGGCGACGCATTCAGCATAACGCCGAAGAAACACATTGGGAAGGTCATCAGGACCACGGCATTTTTTCGCTTTCAAGTTTAAAAGCATTGAAACCAAACCAGAATAAAAAATGAAATTCGCTTCACATGGTTCAAACAAAAACGTTTCTGGTACACATAATGCTGAATTGGCAAACACGCTCTGAAAATAACTGTTGAAGTGATTTGCGATGTCACTGCGATTTGTAACCGTGCGCCCTTTGACAGAAATTGACGTCACTGGCTTTTCGTTATCGGATAGATAACTACAGAACTTTGTTGGGTCGCTTTTAATAAAGTTTGGCATTAACGTTTTAAAGTAATAGTCTTTGGATTGTTGCACTTCACTTGCCAGGCTTCTTTGTAGCTTTTGGATCACATCTCGCTGGGCATGCCTCTTTTTCAATTTTTTTAATTTTCCGCTTTTGATGGATGATACTGCGTGTCATCCAAGGTGTGCGTTTGTTAGTTTTTTTACGTTTGTTCGGTACAAAGTTGGTGATACAGTAGCGGCATATTTCCAAAAAGCGATCCCAAAGAGCGCATGCGTCATTGTCCTCATTGCTGAAGTCAACTAAGGCCGCTTCCATATGTTCAATCACGCAAGCGTCGTTTGCTCTAGAATAATCTTTAAAAGTTTGAACGGACGGTTTTTTATAACAAACGAATTTCAGGAGCGGAATAGATACGCTGACAAGGCTATGTGCCGATAACCCTTGTTCTATTAATACAGAGTGCTCAGAAAAGTCGCGATTCACAAACACCAAGTCTAAAATAGAGCTCGACTGTCCTTGTACACGAGTAGGTTGTTTAACTAGTTGAATTAGGTCGTGTGTGAGCATGATGTTAAAAATAGCATTCTCATTTTTGTTAGGCTGCGAACAAGTTTGCAACCGATCCCAGTCGATGGTGGGCAAATTGAAATCTCCTATTAAAACTATTTTTTATTAAGATAAAGGGACATATATGCTTGCAACGTGATTAGATAATCTGGAGCTGAGTCTGGAGGCCTGTAGCACGCGTACAAAAGAAAGCTATGGCCCCAGCTCGTAATCTGTAGGCATAAACATTCAAGACTGCCCACATCTGCTAGAATCCTAGCCTCTAATGGCGGCTTCACTAGGACGGCTACGCCCCCTCCTCTGGTGGCCCTGTCTTTGCGAAATACGTTGTAACGGGGTGGAAAAACTTCTTCATCACCTATTTCACTTCGCAACCAAGTTTCAGTTATTACGGCTATGTGCGGATCATGTTGCAATAATTGAATTTCCAGTGAATCTATCTTATTAATGATACTGCGTGCATTTATATTCAGTAGCCTTAGTTGTTTTTCACTAACCACATTTTTTGTGTTTGAGCAAGACGATGTGATCTTCGCAGTGAATGAATCGGCAAAGCGTACAGTAAAGACGCTGACATGCCTTTCAATTAGCTCTGTAATTGCCCTTGGCTTCGCGTAATTGGGCAGCTTGACTCTGCGATTTCGTTTTTTTTTGGGCAGGAACTTTGTCGTTTTTCTCGTCATCCCAGACATAGGCCTTTTTGTTTATGTATAATCTATCAAAACTAAGCGAAGTTTTCTCTCCATTTTTGCGGTTTTCCTTAGAACTTTGCCAGAGCTTCCTCCTCAACTCTCTCACTCTTTTTGAAAAATCCTCGCCTATCAAATAATTTGTGCCTTTTAATTTGATTCCTTTTTTCAAAATGGCAATTTTGTCCCTTGAGTCCAGCAGCTTGAAGATTACTGGCCTTACTTTTCTGGGCGATGGCCTTCCCAGCCTATGAATGCGCTCTATACCCACAGGATCCAAATCAAGAATGCCTTTGACTATCTCTTGGTTTACAGTATGTTCGAACGTGTCGCTACTTTCGTCCTCAGCTTCAGGTAATCCGTAAATGATAAGGTTAGACCTTCTGCTACGATTCTCGAGGTCATCTAGCTTGTTCTCAAGGGTTTGAATTGTACTAGACATGGAAGCAATCTGTTATTGGCATGAGGAGACCTTGGTTTCAAGCACTGTTAAGGCATCAAGTATCCTTTCAATATCTCCAAGCCGCTTTTCTTTGATTTCTTTAATATCATTAGCGATTTCGTTAAGTTGTTTCGCTATTTTAGCCAGGTCTGGACCAGGGTTGGTCTCAATATCCCCTCCTAGCAAGAGTATCTTCCAGCACAACGAAGCAGCGTCATACATCAAGCAACAAATCTCTGAACAGAAAAGCCGTGGGCACGGCAGCACCGCCACAAACGGGTCGCTAGAGCAAAAGCACTTTCCGTAATGCTTTTTCACCTGTATAATAAACAGGAACGGGTTAGCAGCGGTCCGCATGTTTGTGGTGCCACCGTGCCCAGTGATCGTGCCTTGAGCAGGGTTTCCTTTTATAGCCGAGTAGACGGGTGTCGTCATCCGCAGCTCCATCACGGGACGTTCCGCGCGCGCAGTGGACGAGTGACGGGGCAGCAAAGTCCATGACAACCCTTCCAAGTGGTACGGCACGAGGCAGTCGGTCCTCTCTTGGTCATGCGCCGTGGGACCGGCAATGCACTTGCCACGACGCGTGGCGTTGACGTTATGCAGGAGGCCAAAAACCTGCATAATAAACAGGAACGGGTTAGCAGCGGTCCGCATGTTTGTGGTGCCACCGTGCCCAGTGATCGTACCTTGAGCAGGGTTTCCTTTTATAGCCGAGTAGACGGGTGTCGTCATCCGCAGCTCCATCACGTGGCGTTCCGCGCGCGCAGTGGACGAGTGACGGGGCAGCAAAGTCCATGACAACCCTTCCAAGTGGTACGGCACGAGGCAGTCGGTCCTCTCTTGGTCATGCGCCGTGGGACCGGCAATGCACTTGCCACGACGCGTGGCGTTGACGTTATGCAGGAGGCCAAAAACCTGCATAATAAACAGGAACGGGTTAGCAGCGGTCCGCATGTTTGTGGTGCCACCGTGCCCAGTCCCGTCTATAAAACGACTTAAGGTCGGTGAAGTGGCGGATCGGTGATAGGGCGTAGTGGGATGTTTGCAGGGGCGAAGTAGTGGGCAGTCGGCAAAGGTGGACCTATAGGGGCCACGTACATACATAAAGGGATGGACAGATACACTCTTTTAGGAGCTTCGCCCATAAAGATGGTGTGCTCTACATGACCTTCAATGATAGACCAGATGTGTTCGTGCTGAATGAACTACATAACGTGGAGTCATGCTCTCTCAACCTGGTATTTTTCTAAACATTCTAAATTTATCAACATAAGAAGGGCTCCAATCAAGAGAAACCTGGTATAAGACTCCCGTTTTACAGCAGTTCGTAGGGCGCAGTAGTCATAATACTGTTGCCGGACGAAATTTCCTTATCATTCAAAAATAATTTCAGATACGTTCATGCTGGTTTAGCAAAAATGATATAGCCAAGTCATTTTTCTTCCTTATATCTGTCATCTTCTATCTCTAAAATTGTTATGAAGCAATGTATCTTTCATATTTATTTGGAAAATCAGTGAGACTTGTCACAAACGCATTACTTACACGCAAGGCGTTGGCGCAAACTACGGTCCCGCTAGGGTAGGTTCAGAAAGTAGGCAAAACTTAAGGTAAAAGTAGACAGAATAGGCATACCATTTATTTTTGCGCCAAATGTGCCGCCAATGATGGGAAAGCGATATTATGAAGAGTGTTATTATTATTCGAGTGATTCAAGTTATTATTGTTCAAGATTTTTATCAAGTAGTTTTCATCGGCAGTAACGTTGACCAAGAATCTGAAAGTTTCCCTCGCTTCCTTGGTCTTCATACATTCTGTCAGCAACACTTGTTTGTCGTATGCAATTTCTGGACAAGGTTAAAGAGCAAAGCCTTTTTTCCTTGAATCGGTTGGCCAAAGTTGGGTCTGGGTTACCATAGCTCCGTATTTTTCGAAGAGTACAAGGGTAGACATAAACTTTGGAGGCACGTCGCGCACTGTGAGTTTCTTCAGATGGCTTGAACTGAAGCAAGCACATTTGTTCAGTATCCTTAAGTGAAGAAACAACGCTCACTTACTGCATTGCGCTGCGTATTGTTGCAAAAGATATTTTTAGCCGAGACACTAACATGTTGGACGATCGTTCAACAGGCGGTATCCCATAGTCTAATGTGGAAGAGTATTGTACTCTTTGCTGAAATTTAGTGCAATCAAAAAGCAACTACATAATCAGTGTGTGCAATGTGCTTGTGTATATAAAACTATTGAAGTGCACTGAATGCAGGATAACATGATATTCAATTACATACTGATTCAAATACATCAGTTAAGCTGCTTGGATATTTGACCTACGTAAGGCGAACGTTAAAATACCCCAGTGCTGTGTCGGAACCCTTCCAGTCGTGGTTAATAAATCAAAAGGAAAAATATGGAGAAAAGCCGCAAGGCCAATTTTATCGCGTTAGTCACAAAATGACTCCGTTTTTAAAATGCTTCGGTTGCTTGAATTTCCTACGCTGGCTCAACGCCGGAAAGTCAGTCGACCTAATTTTTTTTTGTTATCAAAAGAACACCTCAATATTGAAACTAAGCCTCATCATAATTCCAGGCCCTCCAGCAATATTAGATCATGCAATCAATTTGTGTGTTTGGTTCTAAATTGCTATCTTGATATTTACGCGTATTCCCATTTTCCACGAACGATAAAAGAGTTGGATAAGTGTTCAGTACCGGTACTGAATTCGAAGAGCAGAGGAAGCTTTAAAAAGTGCATAAAAATGTCGTGAACATTGAGTGTTGCTATAGTATTGTACATATACTGCTATGTTGTTTGAAAGTATTTCATGTAGGCACTTCATATTGCATACTATACCACCATCGCAAAATATGTATTTGTGTTTTTAAATAACAGCGTTTTTAGGAGAAACAATTTCCTTTGTGTATTAATTAAAGGTCTGTCTTCATTACAATACGTTGCACTTGTTTTTGTTTTATACTAACGTTTACTGTACCTATCCCGTTGCGCCCATAACGGCCAACAGTATTTGGAAATAAAAAAAAGTGAACATACAAGAAGGCACATTTTGTTATTTTTTTTAATGGAATGCGTTGCTGGGTGATTTGAAATGATGCTAGGTTAATTTAACGCATTTGCACACAGTGCATCATACCTCCTGACAGGGAAGGGGGTAGTGCCATACCAACTGAAAGTTGCGAAATGCGATAGATGATAAGATAGGCTATCCAGAGTCATTATGCTGGGGATAACTCTTTGACGCGCTGTGCTTCAACCTTCATATCTGTTGTATGCACACAGCTAGGCATTTTCATACTTAGGGCGTCATCATGCCTTTGCTGTCGTGCAAAGCTTGGGAATCCTCGGTAAACTACTGGGGTAGGGTCCACATGTGCGTGTATATAACAATACAACAGAAAAGTTTGAAAACAATGGGTAATATTTGGCATACATTCTTTGGTCTGTAGAGCACTCACTGAAAGAAAAAGAGACAGAAATGCTCAGGACATGCAACATATTTAGAAACTGAATTTTAACAAGAAGAAATAAATGAAACCGTAGAGTAACTGGCTTGTGCTCCAAACGCAAAAAAAACGCCCTGGTTATTGCCCCATAATGTAGCATGCGCATTACTAACTCAGAATGCAAGAATTATAAAAAATTATGCACCATTGCTATTTATCTGCAAAAACAATATTGACTGCTGATACGCCAGAATAAAATCTCGAAGCCGTCACAATGTACTCATGCAGTCAAGCTGAATTGTTTAGCCCCAAGACAGTGTCGTGAAGGAGTCATCTAGACGCACAGTAGCCGCCCATGGCAAACATGGCACGAAGATTTAAACTGCAATACTTTTCTTAACAAAAATTCTAGATTTGTCGTTTCTGGCTACCGCCAGCGTTTGGACTTTAGATTCGGAGAGGGTAGGCATGTGCCGTACTATAATCATGAACAGTTTTTTGGGCCAGCTCGTATCACGAACCATACACGAGTACAAGGATACCCGAACATAGGTAGTTGTTATTTTCTTTTTTTTTCCTTCTAAATATTTTGAATATTTCTTAATAATAGGTATTCTTTGAGCTATTTTAATGTTAGATACGCTGGATTCACCAATCTTCCTCAAAAAGGCACGTCCGTTTATGTTCAGGATGCGCAGAATTAAACAACCCAGCTCTGAATATATTATTTAAAATAATTCCTCCTTGCCAGCCTTCTGCTTATTTAGGTTGTGCCTCCGGTACCTATTTTTATAGTGGCAATCATTTTATGCGAATCAGCATGGTTTTCATCTAGAGAATCTATATTAGCGTGTTTAACCTATTGTAACTATTCTGTGCCTCATTAGTCATAAATGTCTGAATTTATTTTCTATAATTTAATCGTCCTGTCACAAGTCCGCCTAGTGGGTGTGAGCCGCACATAGAGGGTTGATCATCATCATATTCTTGCTGCACAGGTCAACGTCATTGTGAAGGAGAGCCTGCCAGGACCATCTTTACGTTAGGCGAGTGCTTACCCACGTGATTTCCTGGCAACAAGTAAGGAGCTCCAGAGCCGGGCCGAGGCCGCCGTAGAAAAACCATCGCTACACATTTGCAGCCACGCCTAATCATGGACTGTTGGCTGAGCACAGAGTCGCCGATGATGACGTTGTCTGGTACGCTAGACGACCTTTTCCTAGTTGCTATGGATACCGTTGAAGACAACGCGGGGGAGAACATACCCTCAAGCAAGGTGAAGAAACTTATCCGAGATTTGACCGTTGCCAAACAACCTTTGCAGGAGTATGTTAAACACCTTGAGGTGAGACTGCAGGAAATGCAACTTGAACACGAGTTTCTGCACAAAACGTTATCCGAACTACGCAAGGAAGAACGCATGCTGCTAGAGACACGGAACGCAGATAACCAGCCTGCAGGTACACCAGCCTCCACCCTTTCAACTTCCCCAAATGGGGGTTACGAGAGAAAAAGCTTGATGGAACGACCGGATTCGGTATCAATAGACCACTCTCACATAGCAGAAGACGGCGAGTCACTAGTGCACTTCCGTTCATTGGCTTCCTTAGTCGAAGAACTTCGTGAACGTCGGGTACTCGACAACGACTATCGCGTTGAAGGTGCCCCAGGATTATCGCAGCACGCTACTGGACCTGTGATTCCATCTTTTGGTCAGGCTGAAAGCAACTGGCTTGGCCGGATGCCGTCCATTGAGAGGTCCGAGGAAATCTTGAACACTGATATGCTCCCAACGATCGAGCAAGACATGGGCACCGAAGCCGTGGATAACTTCCGTGAAGAACTCTGAAGTTTGCGGAGAGTGTGATGTCCTTATGGTTAAACAAAGTTCAAGTTGTATTTCCTAGTTCATGCGGAGTTGTTTTCTCTGTCCGTTATTATAGACAGCGAAGCAATCGACCATGGTAAGGAAGAACTTCGCAATGTTAATAAATGCTTCAGATATATACTTTTCAGTGCTACTTCCTAAACTACTAAAATCACATCCTATCTAGTTCTGCACGTGCGTATAGCCTAATACGACTCATAGTACATGTTTCAAGATTACTGCTGCAATAATAATTCTCACTGTTGTAACTTAAAATGCTTTCAACTGGTACTTCCAATCGGTCTTCAAACTTGATAACATTGTAGTTCTTAGGCTTAGTTATGTTTCTCACCCTAATAAACTATACAGTACCGCAAAGAGTTGTGACAGCATCTTGAACCTTATCCTGAAACTTGGTACTCAACTATATACAGGTTCTGAAGGCATCCCTAATTCTTTTGTGACATGAATTTCTTCATCAACAGCACAAGACCCTAACTTATGTTTTGAGACATCCTTGTATCCTCGTACCACGTTCATCAAAATCTGCCCAAGTATTTTCTTTGACTAAATGAGTAGCAAAACTATTTATTTCTAAACACAGATCCACATCTCTTACACCTTATTCTTGCAATATGTTAAACCACATCATTCACAAACATATGTTTGAACTCCCTCAGTATAATATTATGCTATTTGTAATTTTGCCATAGTTTTTGTTGTGGTTATAATAAGCGAATGATTAGTTGGGTTTGGTGGCGCAAGGGCCATATAGAGCACTGTATGTTTTGTGGGGGGTTCAGGTTGATTGATTGCTGCGATGATTTATACTCCCTCATTCGTTCTAAGTTATTAGTATGCTAAACGTCAGTTTCGATGAGCCTCGAATTGTTTCTTGAATAACCAATTATTGTTGTTTTTCCTGTGCACATGGCTTGTACTGAATGAAAAAAATTGGCCGATTATAAAGTGAACTTTCTCAATACTTTCTGCTTTTTTCATTTGGGCTCAGACTTCGCTTATTTCGGCTCCCCAGATTAATCTCTCACTGATGCCCATACCGATGTTTATCCAGGATCTGTTTTATGTGCTTCATTATTTTCTTACTTTTATATAAATATTTACCCTATAGCATCTCTTGTGCAATAGCGCTCTACAAAGATGACAGTGCCCTCTATGGAGCTACAAATTCCATTGACTTGACACTCATTACCATCTTGTACGATTACTCACGCCATTTACTTAGTGTGACACTTGTAAAGTGAAGAATAACTCTAGTAAAACAGTCGTATAGTATTTTACTAATCAGTGCAACAACTTCTTTTTTACTATTCTCAACGTGGAACTCAGGTTAGCAGTGTTCTATAGTAAAAAAAAGATCGCCAGATCCCGGCTACCTTAGAAATCAATCTTATGCGAAGCACGCAGATACGAGGTGACTGTGTGTAATTTTTTATAGATCTAAACAATATGAAGTGGCGCTAAACTCATGTCACCACCATCAGCCTGACTACGTCCACTGCAGCACAAAGGCCTCTCCCATGTTCCGCCAGTTAACCAGGTCCTGTGCTTGCTGCTGCCAATTTATACCCGCAAACTTCTTAATCTCACCTGCCTACCTAACCTTCTGTCTCCCCCTAAGCCGCTTCCCTTCTCTGGGAATTCAGCTAGTTACCCTTAATGACCAGCGGTTATCCTGTCTACGCGCTACATGCCCGCGGCCCATGTCCATTTCCTCTTCTTTATTTCAACTACGATATCCTTAACCCCTATTTGTCCCCTAATTCCCTCTGCTCTCTTCTTGTCTTTTAAGGTTACGCCTACCATTTTTCTTCCCATTGCTCGCTGCGTCATCCTCAATTTAAGCTGAACCCTCTTTGTAAGTCTCCAGGTTTCTGCTCCGTAGCTAACTACCAGTAAGATACAGCTGTTATATACCTTCCTCTTGAGGGATAGTGGCAACCTACCTGTCATAATTTGAGAGTGCTTGCCGAATGTGCTCCACCCCATTCTTATTCTTCTAGTTACTTCAATCTCGTGGTTTGGCTCTGCAATTATTACCTGCCCTAAGTAGACATAGTCTTTTACAACTTCAAGTGCACTATTACCTATCTCAAAGCGCTTCTCCTTTCCGAAGTTGATTTACATTACTTTCGTTTTCTGCAGATTAATTTCAAGACCCGCCTTTCTGCTCTCCTTGTCAAACTCCGTAATCATGAGTTGCAATTCGTCCCCTGAATTACTCAGCAATGCAATGTCATCGGCGAAGCGCAGGTTACTAAGGTATTATCTATTAACTCTTATCCCTAACTGTTCCCAATCTAGGCTTCTGAAAACCTCGTGTAATTACGTGGTAAATAGCATTGGGAAGATTGTGTCCCCCCGCCTTACAGACTTCTTGATTGGTATTCTGTTGCTTTCTTTATGAAGCACTATGGTAGCAGTTGATCGCCTGTATATTTCTTCCAGGATGTTTATATATACTTCATCTCCGCCCTGATTCCGCAGGGACTCAAGTGCAATAATACAAAATCATAAGCAAAAGAGCCGCATACGTTACATATTACCAGTTGTTTACACTTTCATAAAGATGCCAACAGGAACATAAATATTAGCGACCACAGATGCGCTAAGCTATGATGAAGCACTGATACTCGCATCAACCCTGAGAAGTGTGATGCGACCTAAAATCTCCTGCAAATACAACCTAATTCGAATGATAGTTCCTGGTGATAGAATATAGGCGATCTGAGCTTCTTACTCAAATCGGAAAGAACGCATTGATCACTCTAAACTTATAAGAGTCAGGCAACAAATAATCTATTCCTAATCGTTTCAAACCGTACAAATAAGTTAAAAAGTACAGTAATATGATGATACATTTTTGATAAAACTAGGGATAAAACTCCACTTCCTCTACCTGACCAACTGAACCTAAAAGTTTAAAATTTATTAAGCTTTAATCTTTTGTTTTTTGCCCCGCCGCGGTAGTCTAGTGGCTAAGGTACTGGGCTGCTGACCTGCAGGGCGCGAGTTCGAATCCCGCCAGCAGCGGCTGCATTCCCGATGGAGGCAGGAAATGCTGTAGGCCCGTGTGCTCAGATCTCGGTGCACGTTAAAGAACCCCAGGTGGTCCAAATTTCCGGAGCCCTCCACTACGGCGTCTCTCATAATCACATAGTGGTTTTGGGACGTTAAACCCCACATATCAATCAATCATTCAAATTTTTGGTTTCTGGAAGCCAGGACTCTTAAAGTAAAATAATATTAAGATTGGTTTGTTCTGTGAGATAAAGAAGTTCTGTGTAACCGGAAGATACAGAACGGCAATTTTACTGGAGAACTTTTACAGGTGCTTTGATAGAATCAAAATGATTGCTTCCACCGCAGAACACAAAGCGTCCTGCTCGATGTTGTCATTGTTAGCACTTTTTTTATTTCGACCTTAGCGAATCTTTTGGAGACAATGGAGCACTGTGCCTTTTATGACTCATAACTCTGAGCCCCATGTCATCAAATGACCTACTGTGCCTCACAGGTGCAAGCGACTGCGAAGTGGGGAGCTTTCTTGGGGAAACACCTGCTTCACTTCGAGTGGGTTCCTGATTGCCGAAGGGCTCAGCTTCAACTTGAACGTTGACAGTGTGTGCAGGGGAGCAGGGAACAAGGCCGTTTAACATGACAGCTTCTCCGTCAAACCTTCAGCAAAGGTGTCGAAAATCTGTTACATAATTCTTGGCATAAATATACCTATCGTGGCAGATACTGCAGAAGTGACCATCGCTTGGAGGAGCCCACACTGGCGAGACGTAGCAAACCGCGTACACTACTTCGCACTCTTTAATGAAGGATTCATCCTCTGCCCAAGAACAACGGCGTGTCTCCAGAATATCCCGGATCTGTGTTTCACGGTCCCGAGCTGGAAAGTTATCGTCCGTGGCTGTGTGTGCTATATCACATATTCGAGGTTGTGACAACGATGAAGGGAGCGGACAGTAGGTCGAAGATTAAGCTGTTTATTCAGCGGAATTTGTCGCCACGTAAAAGCAAATTGAGATCACAGCAAGACACCGGCCCTGATATCGGCGAACTGAACGTCAGTCGTCGATCAAGTGATAAGCGGAGAAGCATGTCGGCATTTATACACCTGCCATCGAATTTTCTAGCGGGATCGCTAGCGGCGACGTAGGTTCCAGATTAATTTAAAAGAATCACGATGTGGGCGTAATCTCAACAAATTATCTACTACAGTCCTGAAGCTTCCCGAACACTTTAGGCACGGTTCACGCTGATAACTGCGTACAGCATAATGGGATGATTAAAAAAAACTTGAGGAAGAAATGTGACATTTTCCCCCTCTGAAAAAAGGCATCGGTCGGACGTTTTAACAGAAGATGAAAGTACAACAATAATGCACTATATAGCAATAAAAACAACAATAAGAAAATACACTCTTTCAGTTCGTTAACGTCCCTGAAACGGCTTAAGGCACGCGACATGGACGACTTCAGGCCGCGATCGGCGCCGTCGAAAGTTCGTAATGCCTTTGGGGACAACCTCGTAATCGAGTGGGCCAAGACGTCGTACGACCCTGTATGACCTGAAGTATCGTCGCAGAAGTTTTTCACTGAGTCCACGTCGACGTATCGGCGTTCCTACCCAAACACGTTCATCGGGCTGGCATTTAAGGAAGCGTCGCCGAGGATTGTAATGGCGGCGGTAGGTAGTCTGATGGTTCATGATGCGCAGGTGGGCAATTTGACGAGCTTCTTCAGCTCTCTGAATATAGAGGGTGACGTCAAGGTTTTTATCGTCAGTGACGTTGGGCAGCATGGCGTCGAACGTCGTCGCCGGGTCCCTTCATTGACCAACTTGTACAGTTGCATCTGCGTCTCCTCCTGAACAGCCGTGTTGTATGCGAAGTTCACGAACGGGAGAATGGCGTCCCATGTTTTGTGTTCGGCGTCGACGTTGATGGCCAGAATGTCAGCGATTGTCTGGTTTAACCACTCGGCGAGACCATTCATCTGTGGGTGGTAGGCAGTAGTGCTGCGATGGCTTGTCTGGCTATGTCTCAAGATCGGTTCAATCAAATCAGCAGTAAAGGCTGTACTTCTATAGGTGATGACAAGCTCTGGGGTGCCATGACAAAGCACGATGTTCTCGACGAAGAACTTGGCTACCTCTTCGGGTATACCTTTGGGTAGGGCTTTGTTTCGGCGTAGCGGGTGAGGTAGTCAGCTGCTACGATAATCTGTTTGTTTTCTGAATTCGTTGTCGGAAATGGCCCCAGTAGGTCCATCCCGATTTGTCGAGGCCAGGATTCCGGCTCACGAGGGGCTAGTTCCTGAAACGTCCACCACGTGCCGCATGAAGTTGAACCCTTGCCCACGCTCGCTTTTTTTCTCCTCCCACCACGACGCTGACGAGTTCCCTAAGGAAATGGTTTCGCTCTTCAACCTGTTCTCGCTCGCCCCTCATTGCGGGAACCAAAGAATAGCGCCCCGCTGTCAGCGCATTCTTACCCCTGCGCCGTGCTCCCCGCCGGGTTCCAGAAATTAGGTGCCTTTTCTACTCTTCTAACCACTACCACCGCCGTTTAAACGGCGGCCGGTGTAGAGTACGTGAACATGTTCCGGACCGGCCATGAACGGTTTTTCAGACTGAGGACTTCTGTCTTTCTTTGGCCCGGTTTAGTTCGAGTCCTCACAGTTTTAGTATATAGTCATATATAATTTATATACGAAGAAGCTACGACCAACCGCATTACATTCTTTATTGTGTTTCTCGTCGTAGGTAATCTATAGTATTCATAATATCAGGTTCAATACATAACTTGTGGCTAAGTCATATTCTTTGCCGACTTAAATTTTCTTTAGGGCAGAACAAAATTTTTTAATCTTCTTTTTTTAGCTAATAGGCGATTGGAAAGCATGCAAAAAATTAAAGATGTTAGTACAACTATTTTCACATGAGAATCATGTCCACATACTGGACACTGTTATTCAGTTGTTGAACATATAGGTACACACATTCTAGCATTCTCTTTAAAAGAGCGCTGCTTTGGCCCTGTTAGGTTAATAGCCTTATAGTACACAAGCGAGGTTTGTTTTGACTTAAGAAAAAGTTTCTCTTGGTTGGCTGTAGCCCTTAGCGTTCAGCACAACAAACTAAACATTACGTAGAAGAAATCGTGTCTATTTTGTGCACAATTCAACTTCATCAGACGCCGATCCCCCTGGTGCTTCATGCTGTTGATAGATTCCCAGCATGTCCCAGTTAAATTTTCTATGACTGGGCTTGAAGAATATCATGTCAAGCCACCTCTTGTTTTCTTTCTTCCTTCTGTATTGAGCACGATGTGCACCAATTGCATCTTGGTGTCGAATGTACTGGACGTAAGCAATTCTCGCATTGCCAGCAAAGTTTTGATTACAAAAGCTACGTTTGTTTCTACGATGTATCAAAAAGACATAACAAAGCTCGTACAATTTAAATGATTTTAATGATGCAAAGATATCTCCTGAAATACCTTTGTATACTTGACCGCATCGTGCGTGCGTATTTTCGCGTATATTACGCAATTACTTCTGGTAGCCAATGAATAGGTTGATATATATGTGGGGTTTAACGTCTCAAAACCACCGTATGATTATGAGAGAAGCCGTAGTGAAGGGCTCCGGAAATTTCTAACATCTGGGGTTCTCTAACGTGCACCCAAATCTGAGCACACGGGGCTATAACATTTCCGCCTCCATTGAAAATGCAGCCGCCGCCGAACACCTTAGCCACTAGACAACTGCGGTGGGGCGGCCAATAAATGGGTGGGGCTGAAGGATGAAGTACTCTTAAAAACATCATACTCGACTCTTACAGAAGCTACCAAAGTGGTTTCAGTTCCGACTGTAGCGCTGCTTACTTTTCTGCATCACTTTTTTGTCATGTTTTTGTGAATACTAAGTGTATGTACCACCCTGCTGAAATCACCAAATGATGATTGCAGTAATTGTAAATAAATAGTAATAATAATAATATGTTCAATACACTAGTCTTGGGGTAGGAAAGGAATATGCTTGGCAACCACATGGTAAACGCTCCGAGATTGTACTGTCCAGTTATCCCTTGGGGAAGCTCTATCACTTTGTTATTTCTTTGTAGCGCTTATTCTTGGCGTAAATGTACATAAGGAACTGAGTATAGTTCCATAGAAAAACAAAAAAAACAACAGACGGTCAGGACTTGACAGCACAGTTACAGTGTAAGCTGGAGCAGTGGCTTTTGTAGACCTTTTTGTAATTTAGTGTCAGCATCTAATTTGCTGGCATCTCAGTGCAGGCGTCTTATTTTATAAAGCACCCAACATAGTTCCGTAAAGTCTCCTTCAAACAATTGCTGCTTCAAGGGACAGCATGCCCCTGATTGTTTTTGCACTAATACCTGACCATATTTATTTGATGGGGTTAATTAATGAGGTACCTGACAAGATTTATTTGATGAGGAATCCTATTTACTAACTTCATGCAGCTCTAAGAAACGTTGACACCAATGCACAAATTTCTCCCCAATACTTATGTCTATTTAATTTTAAAGGAACCTTCGATTCAAACAGTTTACGCTCAGCGGCAAGAGCCACCTGACTCTGCCTATCCAGGAAGACAATACTTACATACATAAGTAGGAAAAGTTGGAGGAAATGTGGAACATACTATTGCGAGTTAAGCGGATCACTATGACCTCATGTCACTAGAGGAAACGATTAGAAATAAAAGCGACGCAATAAAATTTGTCTAAACACTAATCAAAAAAGAAAACTCTAAAAGCCTACTTGTAGTATTTTGCATACGAGTGAGTAGGGCACAGATTGGCCTCTGGACTAAGCGAAGGAAAGAAGCGGAAATTTTAGAGGTTCAAATCTCTCTTTTCGACACAACATGCACTAACGAGAACCAACACAACATTCCCATGACATCACAGGAGATGCTATTAGTAGTAACTGTAATGCGAATGCGAATAAATAAAACTTGACGAAAAGATAAGTTGCCGAGGGCAGTAACCAAACCTGCGACCGAAGATCACGTGCTACGTGACGTCAAGAGGCAGAAAAAAAATGTGCCACACTTTCTGCCTAGGCTAGTGGTGGCGCTCACTGACGCTCCTACGTTGGTATGTCCGTATATAGCCGATAAAATAGACGGGAAGATAGCTGCCATGGTAGCTTAGTTGGTAGGGCAAGGCACATGTTATCTGAAGGTCGCAGCTTTGATCTATGCTCATGGCAAGTTGTTCATTCGTTCCATTTTGTTTGTTCACATTTATATAACAGTTTATACACATAATATCCCCCATGCTTTTCTGGGCACTGTTTTGTGTTGGTTCTCATTACCAATGATCTAAGTGGGGTCTTTGAGCTTACGATCAATAGAAAGCATCCCCTATATTTTTGAAGGCAACAACCCTCGCAATAAACTGATCCCCAAAATATGGGCTCTACTAATTTTTGATTGAATAAAGCATTATATTTAGGTGTTTACACGTACATTTCTTCTGTGTGTGCATGAAATCGTGATGATCATGACGGGCTTTATAAAAGTACGTTGTTCATCAAAAAGCGTACATACAACAGACCCACGACATATCGCTTTCGCACAATGACACTGTACGGCTACGAGCTGCGGCTACCAGTTTTTGAAATGCTGAAGTGGGCTTCGACAGCTGTCAGATGTTTTAGCAAGTGAGGCACTGGCAATATTCGTCGTAACAATTTCTGCTGCAAAGCTAACAATTTCAGTAAATATTCTCGGCTTACGGTTTACTAGCTTACCGAATTCTGCAAAACTGGCCTCATTGTCTGGCCCAGATATTCAGCCGACAACATGTACTATTAGCAGCACGCTACGCAAAACCTTAAGCTTATCATTAAGCAGTATAAAAGCTTCGGGCTCAATAGTTGTGGCAAGAGGTAATTCCATAGTATTTTTTCATTTGTTTGCTTCTCATGTTTATTAGGTTATTTTTAAATATTTCCAATTGGCTGTCAGAAAGAGCAACCTGTCCTCTTTATGAGGTTCAATAAAGTGCTTATTTCTCTTGCTGAATAGATAAAGATCCTAGACAACGATTGCCAAAAAGGTGGCTTTTTAAACGGTGAAGCAACTCTTGACGGGCCTGATGGGACTTACCAAGCTGTATCGAAGAGGACGACCAACTGCTGCAATGGCGGTGCAGTGTGCCATGTTGAAGCTTAAATAGCTGTCCAGCTAAAACAGACATAATTAAAACCAAACAGCAGATTCAACAATTTCCACTTTTTATTTAGCACGATTTGTTAATGCACCACATCTAAGCTTGATGGTGTACATATGCGTCAGCAATTCGGGACTAACACATCCATGAGGGTTTGTCATATACTACTGCACCTTTTAACACGTGGATGAACATGTTAGGACTGTAGCAGGTATTCATTCGATATAGCAGGTAGCTAGCAGCTGACCAACAATTTATCGCATTGTACCAGAACGATACCCCCGCTATGAAACAAAAAGAGAAGGGTGCTCTTATGAGCACACTTTTTTGGCTGTTAGTTCATATTGATATTGCACCTAACAAAAAACTCTCACAAAAAGCCTATTTTTTAATATATTTTTCGTATCACAATCATTGCCTGATGTTGAAAAGGAATATATAAGGAGAAGGAAGAAGAGATACATTAAAAAGAGGAATAGGTCCCTCGCTTTCACTAAGACTTAGTTTTTTCAGAGGCTTCTATAGAATTGACTGATAAATATAGCGCTCACAGCAAGAATGTTGTGGACGTTGGTAGTGATTTATGGCTATTACTTGCGTAATAAACAACCGGTTTATTGAAAACAACCAAATGCAGTTTTACCCTCGAGACTAACAAACGCCCCATTAGTGATAATGAACAACTACGATATAAAACTAAAGAGATATCTTCACACTACATTATGAAAATACCCTCCTGAGACTAAATTTTCAGTCTGACGTCACGCAGGAGTATAAGGATACCTACATGTGCAAGTGCCTTTTAAAAAGTTGAATTTTTATCAGACGTTTTGACTGATGCTTGGCTGAGACACTCCTTTCTAATTTTTTTTTAAAAACGCTTCAATTGACTCCTGGTTTATATTCTACCTGTGCACTGATAAAGTATTTGTAAAAAAATCACAGCCGATTCAAGGAGTGAATGATGATGAGTGGGGCGAAGCTCGAGAGGTTTTATCGTTAAGGCGTGAAGCATCTGCGAATATTGCCCACTGCATCATCAAAGATGTGACAAACACTGTATATATTTATACAAGAATTTTCATTATTCGTAAGTGGTAGCAATACGTCACTTTCGTTCTGCCGTCTATAAAACGACTTATGGTCTGTGAAGTAGCGGATTGGTGATGGGGTGTAGTGGGATGTTTGCAAGGGCGAAGTGTTGGGCAGTTTGCAAAGGTGGAACTGTAGGCGGTCACGTACAAACAAGGCATGATGGACATAGTGGGACAATCTATAGTTCGTTAACGCGACCCTGCATACAAGTAAACGACCGTCTTGCATATCATATTGCCTACTTCTCAAGAGTATTTGCTTTATGGACGGTGAAGTGGTGTATAGGTGATGGGGCATAGTGGGATGTTTGCAAGGACGAAGTAGTGGGCAGTCGGCAAGGTGGAACTATAGGGGGCCACGTACATACATAAAGGGATGGAAGATACACTCTTTTAGGAGCTTCGCCCATAAAGATGGATGCTCTACATGACCTGCAATGATCGACCAGATGTGTTTGTGCTGAATGAACTACATAACGAGGAGTCATGCTCTTTCAACCTGGTATTTTTCTAAACATTTTAAATTTTTCAACATAAGAAGGACTCCAATCAAGAGAAACCTGGTATACCACTCCCGTTTTACAGCAGTTCGTAGGGCGCAGTAGTCATAATACTGTTGCGGGACGAAATGCCCTTATCCATTCAAAAATAATTTCAGATACGTTCATGCTGGTTTAGCGAAAATGGAAAAGTCAAGTCATTTTTCTTCCTTATAGCTGTCATGTTCTATCTCTAAAATTGTTGTGAAGCAATGTATCTTTGATATTTATTTCGAAAATCAACGAGGCTTGTCACAAACGCATTAATTACACGCAAGGCTTTGGCACAAACTACGGTCCCACTTGGGTAGATTCAGAAAGTAGGCAAAACTTAAGGTAAAAGTAGGATGAATAGGCATACCATTTATTTTAGTGCCAAATGTGCCGCCAATGATGGCAAAGCGATATTATGAAGAGTGTTATTCTTATTCGAGTGATTCAAGTTATTATTATTCAAGTAGTTTTCATCGATAGTAACGTTGACCAAGAATCTGAAAGTTTCCCTCGCTTCCTTGGTCTTCACATAGTCTGTCAGCAATACTTATTTGTCGTATACAATTTCGTAGCAAGGTTAAAGAACAAAGCCCTTTTTTCTTGAATCGGTTGGCCAAAGTTGGGTCTGGGTTACCATAGCTCCGTATTTTTCGAAGAGTACAAGGGTAGACATAAACTTTGGAGGCACGTTGCGCACTTTGAATTTCTTCAGATGGCTTGAACTGAAGCAATCACATTTGTTCAGTATCCTTAAGTGAAGAAACAACGCTCACTTACTGCATTGCGCTGCGTATTGTTGCAAAATATATCTTTAGCCGAGACACTAACATGTTGGGCGATCGTTCAACGGGCGGTATCCCATAGTCTAATGTGGAAGAGTATTGTACTCTTTGCTGAAATTGAGTGCAATCAAAAAGCAACTTTATATTCAGTTTGTGCAATGTGCTTGTGTATACAAAACTATTGAAGTGCACTGAATGCAGGATAACATGATATTTAATGACATACTGATCCAAATACATCAGTTAGGCTGCTTGCATACTTGACCTACGTAAGGCGAACGTTAAAATACCCCAGTGCTGTGTGGGACCCCTTCCAGTCGTGGTTAATAAATCAAAAGGAAAAATGCGGCGAAAGGCCGAAAGGCCAAATTTATATCGTTACTCACGAAATGACTGCGTTTCTAAAATGTGTTGGTTGCTTGAATTGCCTACGCTGGCTCAACGCACGAAAGTCAATCGAGCTATATTCCTTTTTTTGTTATCAAAAGAACACCTGAATATAGAAACTAAGCGTCATCTTGTTTTCAGGCCTTCCAGCAATATTAGATCATGCAATCAATTTGTGTGTTCGGTTCCAAATTGCAATCTTGATATGTACGCGTATTCCCGTTTTTCGCGAACGATAAAATAGTTGAATAAGTTTCAGTACCAGTACTGAATTCGAAGAGCAGAGGAAGCTTTGAAAAGTGCATTAAAACGATGTCGTGAACATTGAGTGTTGCTATAGTATTGTACATATACTGCTATGTTGTTCGAAAGTACTTCATGTAGGCACTTCATATTGCATACTATACCACCATCACAAAATATGTATTTGTGTTTTTTAATAACGGCGTTTAAAAAGCATTTTCCTTTGTGTATTTTAAAGGTCTGTCTTCATTACAATACGTTGTACTTGTTTTTGTTTTACGCTAAAGTTTACTGTGCCCACCCTGTTGCGGCCATAACGGCCAACAGTATTTGGAAATAAAAAAAGTGGACCTACAGGAAAGCACATTTTGTTATTTTTTATAGAATGCGCTGCTGGCTGATTTGAAATTGTGCTAAGTTAATTTAACGCATTTGCATACAGTGCATCATACTTCGTGTCTGGGAAGGGGGTAGTGCCATACCAACTGAAAGTTGCGAAATGCGATAGATGATAAGATAGGCTATCCAGAGTCATTATGCTGGGGATAACTCTTTGACGCGCTGTGCTTCAACCTTCATATCTGTTGTATGCACACAGCTTGGCATTTTCATACTTAGGGCGTCATCATGCCTTTGCTGTCGTGCAAAGCTTGGGAATCCTCGGGAAACTACTGGGGTTGGGTCCACATGTGCGTGTATATAAAAATACAACAGAAAAGTTGAAAAACAATGGGTAATATTTGGCATCCATTCTTTGGTCTGTAGAGCACTCACTGAAAGAAAAAGGGACAAAAATGCACATGACATGCAACATATTCAGAAACTGAATTTTAACAAGAAGAAATAATCGAAACCATAGAGTTACGTGGCTTGTGCTCCAAACGCAAAAAAAAACTCCCTGGTTACTTTCCCATTTTGTAGCATGCGCATTACTAACTCAGAATGCAAGAATTATAAAAAAAAATATGCACCATTGCTATTTGTCTGCAAAAACAATATTGACTGCTGATACGCCAGAATAGAAGCTTGGAGCCGTCACAATGTAATCATGCAGCCAAGCTGAATTGTTTGGCCCCAGGCAGTGTCGTGAAGGAGTCATCTAGACGCACAGAAGCCGACCATGGCAACCGTGGCAAAAGTTTGTACTGCAATACTTTTGTTAACGAAAATTCTAGATTTGTAGTTTGCGGCTACCGCCAGCGTTTGGACTTTGGATTCGGAGAGGGTAGGCATCTGCCGTACTATAATCGTGAACAGTTTTTGGGGCCAGCTCGTATCACGAACTATACACGAGTACAAGGATACTCTAACATGGGTAGTTGTTATTTCCTTTTTTTTTCTTCTAAATATTTTGAATATTTCTTAATAATAGGTTTTCTTCAAGTTATTTCAATGTTAGATACGCTGGATTCACCAATATCCCTCAAAAACGCATGCCTGTTTATTTTCAGGATGCGCAGAATTCAACAACCCAGCTTAGAATATATCATTTGGAATAATTCCTCCTTGCCAGCCTTCTGCTTATCTAGTTTGTGTCTCCGGTACCTATTTTTATGGTGGCAATCATTTTATACGAATCAGAGGGGTTTTCATCTAGACAATCTATATCAGCGTGTTAAACTTATTGTAACTATTCTGTGCGTCATTAGTCATAAATGTCTGACTTTATTTTTATAATTTAATCGTTCTTTCCTAAGTCCGCCTAGTGGGTGTGAGCCGCACATAGAGGTTGTGATCATCATCATATTCTTGCTGCACAGGTCAACGTCATTGTGAAGGAGAGCCTGCCAGGACCATCTTTACGTTAGGCGAGTGCTTAACCACGTGATTTCCTGGCTACAACTGAGGAGCTCCAGAGCCGGGCCGAGGCCGCCGTAGAAAAACCACCGCTACACATTCGCAGCCACGCTAATCATGGACTGTTGGCTGAGCACAGAGTCGCCGATGATGACGTTGTCTGGTACGCTAGACGACCTTTTTTCTAGTTGCTATGGAAATAGTTGAAGACAACGCGGTGGAGAACATACACTCAAGCAAGGTGAAGAAAATTATCCGAGATTTGACCGTTGCCAAACAACCTTTGCTGGAGTATGTTAAGGAACTCGAGGCAAGACTGCATGAAATGCAACTTGAACACAAGTTTCTGCACAAAAAGTTATCCGAACTACGCAAGAAAGAACGCATGGTGCTAGAGGCACGGAACGCAGATAACCAGCCTGCAGGTACAGCAACCTCCACCCTTTCAACTTCCCCAAATGGGGGTTACGAGAGAAAAAGCTTGATGGAATGACCGGATTCGGCATCAATAGACCACTCTCACATAGCAGAAGACGGCGAGTCACAATGGCAATTGCGTTTATTGGCTTCCTTAGTCGAAGAACTTCGCGAACGTCGGGTACTCCACAACGACTATCGCGTTGAAGGTGCCCCGCTATTATCGCAGCACGCTACTGGACCTGTGATTCTATCTTTTGGTCAGGCTGAAAGCAACTGGCTTGGCCGGATGCGGTCCATTGAGAGATCCGAGGAAATCTTGAACAATGATATGCTGCCAACGATCGAGCAAGACATGGGCACCGAAGCGGTGGATAACTACCGTGAAGAAGTCTGAAGTTTGCGGAGAGTGTGATGTCTTTATGGTGAAATAAAGTTCAAGTTTTCTTTCCTAGTTCATGCGCAGTTGTTTTCTCTGTCCGTTATTATAGACAGCGAAGCAATCGACCATGGTAAGGAAGAACTTCGCAATGTTAATAAATGCTTCAGATATATACTTTTCAGTGCTACTTCCTAAACTAGTAAAATCACATCCTAGCTAGTTCTGCACGGGCGTATCGCCTAATACGACTGGTAGTACATGTTTCAAGATTACCGCTGCAATAATTATTCACACTGTTTTAACTTGAAATGCTTTCAACTGGTACTCCCAATCGGTCTTCACACTTGATAACATTGTAGTTCTAAGGTTTAGTTATGTTTCTCACCCTAATAAACTAGACAGTACCGCAAAAAGTTGTGACTGCATCTTGAACCTTATCCTGAAACTTGGTAGTCAACTATATACAGGTTCTGAAGGCATCCCTAATTCTTTTGTGACATGGAATTCTTCATAAACAGCACAAGACCTTAACTTATGTTTTAAAACATCCTTGTATTCTGGTGGTACATGTTCCATGTACCCATGTTCCGCCAGTTAACACCGTCCTGTGCTTGCTGCTGCCAATTTATACCCGCAAACTTCTTAATCTCACCAGCCCACCTAACCTTTTGTCTTCTCCTAACCCGCTTCCCTTCTCTGGGAATCCAGCTAGTTACCCTTAATGACCAGCGGTTATCCTGTCTACGCGCTACATGCCTGCAGCCCATGTCCATTTCCTCTTCTTTAATTCAACTATGATATCCTTAACCCCTATTTGTCCCCTAATCCACTCTGCTCTCTTCTTGTCTCTTAAGGTTACGCCTACCATTTTTCTTCCCATTGCTCGCTGCGTCGTCCTCAATTTAAGCTGAACCCTCTTTGTAAGTCTCCAGGTTTCTGCTCCGTAGCTAAGTACCGGCAAGATACAGCTATTATATACCTTCCTCTTGAGGGATAGTGGCAACCTTCCTGTCATAATTTGAGAGTGCTTGCCGAATGTGCTCCACCCCATTCTTATTCTTCTAGATACTTCAATCTCGTGGTTCGGCTCTGCAATTATTACCTGCCCTAAGTTGACACAGTCTTTTACAACTTCAAGTGCACTGTTACCTATTTCGAAGCGCTGCTCCTTTCCGAGGTTGTTGTACATTACTTTCGTTTTCTGCAGAATAATTTTTAGACCCGCCTTTCTGCTCTCCTTGTCTAACTCCGTAATCATGAGTTGCGATTCGTCCCCTGAGTTACTCAGCAATGCAATGTCATCGGCGAAGCGCAAGTTACTAAGGTATTTTCCATTAACTCTTATCCCTAACTGTTCTCATTCTAGGCTTCTGAAAACCTCCTGTAAGCACGCGGTTAATAGCATTGGGAAGATTGTGTCCCCCAGCCTTACACCCTTCTTGATTGGTATTCTGTTGCTTTCTTTATGAAGCACTATGGTTGCAGTTGATCCCCTGTAAATTTCTTCCAGAATGTTTATTTATACTTCATCTTCGCCCTGATTCCGCAGAGACTCATGTACAATAATACAAAGTCATAAGTTAAAGAGCCGCATACGTTACATATTACCAGTTGTTTACAGTTTCGTTAGGATGCCAACGGGAACATAGATATTAGAGACAGAAGATCCGCTAAGCTATGATGAAGCACTGATACTCGCATCAACCCTGAGAAGTGTGATGTGACTTAAAATCTCCTGCAAATACAACATAATTCGAATGATAGTTCCTGGTGATAGAATATAGGCGATCTGGGCTTTTTACTCAAATCGGAAAGAACGCATTGATCACTCTAAACTTATAAGAGTCAGGCAACAAATAATCTATTCCTAATCGTTTCAAACCGTACAAATATGTTCAAAAGTGCAGTAATATGATGATACATTTTTGATAAAACTAGGGCTAAAACTTCACTTCCTCTACCTGACCAATTGAACCTAAAAGTTTAAAAGCTATTAGGCTTAAATGTTTGTTTTTTTGCCCCGCCGCGGTGGTCTAGTGGCTAAGGTACTCGGCTGCTGAACCGCAGGGCGCGGGTTCGAATCCCGGCTGCGGCGGCTGCATTTCCGATGGAGGCGGAAACGTTGTAGGCCCGTGTGCTCAGATTTGGGTGCACGTTAAACAACCCCAGGGGGTCCAAATTTCCGGAGCCCTCCACTACGGCGTCTGTCATAATCATATAGTGGTTTTAAGACGTTAAACTCTACATATCAATCAATCAATCAAATTTTTGGTTTACTGGAAGCCAGGACTCTTAAAGTAAAATAATATTAAGATTGGTGTGTTCTTTGAGATAAAGAAGTTCTGTGTAACAGGGAGATACAGAACGGCAATTTTACTGGAGAACTTTTAAAGTGCTGTGATAGACTCAAAATGATTGCTTTTTTTTCGCTATGGAACAGAAACGGAATGGAACTTTTTCCGGTCGAACAAAACTAAAACTAAACTGGAAAACCCTGCGATAGTATTCGCTTCCCGCACGTTAGCCCCTGTGGAACTAAATTATTCTCAGGCGTATCACGAAGGACGGGCCATTTTCCATGGAGCCACGCATTTTCATCAGTACGTTGCGGGCAGACATGTGACTGTTCTGACTGATCACAGGCCACTCCTGAGTATCCTAGAGCCGCAGAAGCAGATTCCAGAGCCATTTTCGCTTCGTATGATCCGATGGTGCATTAAGATGTCAGCATAAGAGTACGACGTGGTGTACTGTCTAACACTGACGCACTGAGCCGCTTACCCCTCAGCGAAACCATGGAGTATACACCTCAAGTTGGCTTCGGGCTCACGTTCGAAGCGCTAAATGGCCCTCCCCCCCCCCCTCTAATGGTCGACGAAGTCACAATGACCACGCAAGATGACCCAACGTTGTTCAAGCTGTACAACGCCCTGATGGAGGGCAGAGTTGAAAACTTCAAGAATGAGAACTTCAACGCTTTTAACAAGAAAAAAATGGAGTTCAACTGTCATCGTGGTTGTATCAAATTGGGATCACGAGTTTTCATTCATGGCCCACTTCGACAACGAGCATTGGCACTCATTCATGCCGGACACCGAGGCGTGATCACAATGAAGTGCGCCCGAGGCTACATGTGGTGGCTGGGAATCGGCAAGGGCACCGAGATAGCTGCAGAGTGCACAGCCCGCCACTTAAATGAACGCGCTCCGACGCGATCTCCAGCACTGGACTGGAGCAGACTAAGCACACCTTGGCACACATTCTTGGTGATTCCGGATGCCTACAGTAAATGGGTTGAAATTCACCAAGTGAACAAAACAACATCGTCAGATGCCATTGATTTCCTGCGCTTGTTGTTCGAAACTTTCGAATTACCCAACAAGGTGGTTTCAAACAACGGAATCGCATTCGTGTCAGCCAAAATACAGAAACTCTACGAGTGACAACTGCATCACAGTGGTGAAATCTGGTCCGAACCACCCAGCAACAAACGAACAGGCCAAACGTTACGTGGTTGAGCTAAAACGTGCTCTTGCGAGTACGGGGTCATTACAGCGGCGCATTGCACGCTTTTTTTTCAAGCGACTTGCAACGAAGCAGACGAGCCAGATACCGGAGTATATCATGTTTTCTTGTGAGCTGCGAACGCATATCTCAGCCATTCTACCAGAACCGCCTTGAAAGGTCACACCACAAAAGAAAGATGCCTCGCGTTGCCGGCACCTCCACAAAGGACCACCAGTGGTCGCCCGCCAGTTTCATGGAATGCCCGAATGAAAGGCGCCCATCGTAAAAAAAATGGCAGGAGATTTTGGCTTGTTTAAGCTAAAGCCCCTCCATCGCGTCTTCTACCGAAAAACGCATGGAGGGGCTTTAGACCGTGCATTCCCACTTCCAGCCAGCTGCAAGTGCCCTCCACCTGACCTCACCCCCACGATACTTGACGCCGCGCGCCCGGGGCTGACTGACTGTCGGGGCAATCAGTGGGCCCGCATACTGGCTGCCTCGTCTTTGTACTCCTCATTCTTTTTATGGCCCACAGCGGACTCGGAAGCCAGCGCTTGGACCATTTGGACTATGCTGCGCACAAATTCCTTTCTTGAAAGTAATAAACTCAGTTCCCTGTTACGGACGCTTGTTATTCCGGCTACCGTGGACATTACACAGTGCAAATAGGGTTATTTGTTCCTAAAAAATTTAACCTCCCTGCCTTTCAGCATTGTATCTGTTTCTTTTATATCACTTCCATGAACATTTTTAAAATTTATATCGTTAAAATTGGAAAGTCGCGTAATAAAAAAGAGGAAGTGGATTTATTTATTTATAGATTTGTTATTTATTTTTGAGAAAAACTGCCAGTCAAGTGCCGGCCTTTGGGCATGAGTGTGTGGCACAGTGTACGCAACAATGTGTAGGAGGTACAGCAGTAGATGTAGTTTTGAAGGAAACGCGATAATTAAAAAAAAGAAATGACATGAAATACGGTCAACAGTCCCAAGCGCAAAACAAAAACTATAAAAACAGTGCCCACTAGGTTATGTTGTTTGTGTAAAAAGTAAAAAGAACTCAAATACCGACTGTAGCAAAAATAAAGTCACCAATGCTAAAAAGCGAGACTTCGCAGAATCGAAGCATTGAATAATCGTGCAGAAGCGAGGCTTTGAACCTCAAGCAATCAGTCTGATCAAGACTGGTATTAAAATGAAGAGCACTGTAATATATATGAAGGTGTAGTTATGAGCCATGTGAAAGACCTAACACACGAAAAAACTAGTTGAGATCGACACTTTCACTGTCATCTGGTTCCCCTACCATCTGGGCCAGGTGCCGGGTGCCCTATCCAACCTCAACGAGATTACCCATGATGCAGCGCGCGCACTTACCGACCGCACCGCCACAGGGCTACCCCATCTTGCTGAGAGACCTATCGGGATGCACCCATTACGTACAATGACATAACAAAGCACTTTTCACTTGAACGCCACATTTTCCACCCCCTTCCGAAACTTAACAGACCACAAGCATTAATCCTACGCCTATTACAAACACACTCGCACCCAAACGTTGCCACGCTTCACGTTTATTATCCCGATGCATACCCGAGCCACACATGCCCATCATGTGGACACACAGCGACACTCGCACACATGCTCTGGGAGTGCAGAACAACTCCTCTCGACTCTACCTCAAGCAAGTGGGAGAGGTCCCTCAGGAGCTCACTTCTCGCCGACCAGCAATGAGCCGTCCAGCAGGCCCACGAAGCGGCCGCCAGGTACTCCCTGTCGGTCCCTACGTGGGAAACGCCCGCTACGCGCTAAGCGCGTCCTGCAGGACTGAAATAAAGTTTTTTCATTCCATTCCATCGACACTTTCAAGAACCTCTGGTGGCAAAGTGTTCCACTCTCCGCTTGTGCGGGAAAAAAATCGTACCTGTATATACGGGCTCAGTCACTCTTTCAAGATTCGAGGTACGCGTTTCGTGGCGCAAGATTGGCTCGATATAATTAGTTTTTTTTGTATTGCCAGCTTATTATTACATATGAGGTAGAACAGCTTCCTTATTTCGTGATAACGTCTCCATTCCAGGGTCTCCAGTTTAGCGCTTTCCAGAAGAACTGACGGATATGTCTTACTTTTGGGCATTGAAAATAAATTTTACAGCTTTTCGCTGTATTGATTCAATTTTTTCTGTGTTAGCTTGCATGTGCGCGTCCCAGACAGCCGATGAATATTCTAGTATTGGTACTACGTACGTTTCACATGAGGTCCTTTAGGTTCACTGCATGCCTTAGCGAGTGCCTATTTTAGGTAGCCTAGTATTTTCAAAGCGTTTTTCTCAGTATAAGACACATGTTTGTTCCATCTTAAATCACATGTGATGACAAGACCAAGGTGCGTATACTGTGAGACAAAGGACAAGAATTGATAGTGGAGGTTGTATGGAAATTTTAATGAATCTTTTTTGTGGGTTATGGTTATCGCCAAAGTTTTTTTCGCGTTAATGGTCATCTGTCATTTTGTACACCAATGTTGAATCTTAGATGAAGAGTTATTTAAAAGAACCTGGTCGCTGGAAGCGTTCACTACTTTAAAGCACGCAGGCATCTGCAAAAAGCTTTAAATTTGCTGGGTATCACGGGTGGAATTATTGATATAAACCGGAAAGAAAAGAGACCCGAGGATGAATCCCTGAGATATGCCGTATTTAAGCGGCGTGGACGGCGAGTTGATACCACCATCCAAAATATCGCGCCCGGTGAATATTATTCGCCATTTCAAATCCTCACCAGGGATGCGTTAGTTAATTAGCACTAATTAACCAATCAGTAAATAACTGTAATTACCATGTAAGCTGTAAAACTCGAGAATGTGCTGTTAATTCAGGGGTCTATGTGGTACATGGACTGAATGTTCGGAAACACGCATTTCGTCTTTTTTTTTTCAAAATACGCCATTGATGTGCTATACTATCGATCTTTACCTCAAAGAACCCTAAATATAGTTTTACGGGGTCATGAATGTGCCTTGCATAAGAATTCTTTCTTTTTACGCGCACCCTATTTTATTTTTACGTGGCACTGTAGGGTACACCATCTCAACGCTAAATGGAGCTACGAGGGCTTGACGGCTGTCACACCCTGAACAAAACTGGCCAGGGAACTTTTTTTTTACCACGCGATTCAAACACGCTCTATAGCATCATAAACTAGACATATGCCAGTACCTAAATCCCAGAAAGCAATTGGATATCTTCAAGCACGTTTCCGGGGCAGCGATTCAAACGTGGTAAAACAGCCGATATTTCCGAGAGCGCCCCTAGGCGCTGTGCAATATCTTTTAATAAGCTAGGGAACTCGCACTATTGCAACTACGATACTGTAACTCCAACCGAAGAAAGGTTCATACAGTTGCTACTTGAAACCGTGAAAGCAATGAGAAAATCAGAAAGAGAGAGGAGTTATCATCGTTTTGCTCTGCTGTCCCATAGAGTGACGTGGGGCCACGCCCCCACCGTGCGGGAAAGCGCACCTCTTGCTTGTGGGCTGGAATCCTGGGGACGTGGAACGGTCGGCGAGGTGGTTCGATCGGCTGAAGAAAGCCTGCTGACCTTGTCGGCGATGTTTTGCGTCACTGATAGTCTCGGCATGTCCTCGCGTAATGAGAGACGTCGGCGGTGAGGTGCGGCCAGTAGTACCTTTATTATATCCTCGCGAGAGCGCCCGAAATACCAAGGTGTCCTACCGTTGGATCATCGTGCAGGGCCTGGAGGAGTTTTCTTCGCACAGCTGAAGGCACCAGAAGAAGGGACTTGGCTCGAAGTGGCGAGCAGTTTTTCTTTTGCAGAAGGCTGTTTCGCAGAGAAAAGGATGTAAGTGCCCGTTTCAATACCTTCAGCACAACCTAGATCCTGCCCTCAATTATCTGATTAGGCCCCTAAGTTCTGGCTCAGCGCGCTGGCATTCAGCGAAGTCGTCAGCAGTTATTGCGCCCAAGAAGCCGTTGCCATTCAGGTCTTCGGGTGGCGGGGGGTCGACGGGGACACGCGAAAGGCAGTCGGCACCGGAATGTTTTCTGCCGGTCTCGTAAACGACGATAACATTGTATTTTTGAAGCCTCAGGCTCCATCGCGCGAGGCGACCAGAAGGGTCCTTCAAGTTAGCAAGCCAACACAAGGCGTGGTGGTCGCTCACCACTCTGCAGGGCCTGCTGTAGGGGAAGAACAAAACTTTGACGTCGCCCAGTTGATGGCAAGACGCATCTTTTTTGTTGTGCAATACCTGCTTTCAGCCGCACATAGCAACTGGCTAGCGTAAATGATATGTTTTTCTGGACCGTAAGTCATGTGCACAAAGATGGCGCCGACTCCTACGCTGCTTGCGTCAGTGTGCACTTCTGTTTCGACATTTTCGTCGAAATGCGGTAGTATAGAAGGAATCTTCAGGCGTCGTCTTAGGTCCCCAAACGCTTCCTCATGTGGAATTTTCCAACTGAACTTGACGTCAGTCCTCGTAAGGTCAGTTGAAAAGTCACAGATGCCGAGCAAAGACCGAAGGGCGGAACCTTGAAATCTGAAAAGCCGTCTGGTGTTATAAACGCCGCTTTTTCGCGGCCTTTCGTGTCGACTGCGATTAGCCAGTAACCAGCCTTCAGGTCCATCGAAGAAAAGTACTTCGGGTTGTCGAGTCAATCCAAGGCGTCGTCTATCCGTGGGTGAGGATAAACATCTTTTTTGCGATTTTGTTGAGGCGGTCATAATTGACGCAGAAACGTAGGGTTCAGTCCTTCTTTTTCACTAACACCACGGGTGACGCCCACAGACGCTTAGACAATTGGGTGACGTCATCGCGTAGCATTTCATTGACTTGTTTTGTAACGGCCTTGCGTTCTCGCGTCGAAACTATATAGGGGGTACGCCGTAGCGGTCAGGCGGTTTCTTCTGTTATTATGCGATGTTTCGCGACTGTGGTCTGACGCATTGTCGACCGCAACGAAAAGCAGTTCTTGTATTGCAGGAGCAGGGCCTTCAGCTGTTCTTGCTGGTGCTTTGGAAGGCTCGGATTAACGTCAAAAGCTGGGTGTGGAGCTTCGTTCCACGGAGTCAGTTCTGTGAATTCGGCGAAGGCGAAAGCATTGGTTGCTTCCATAATATCATCGATGTGGTCGACCATTGTACCTCTTTTCACGTGTCTGTACTCGTTGCTGAAATTCTTGAGCATAACTGTTGTTTTTCCTCCCCTTAGCGAAGTGATTCCTCTTGGAAAACAAATATTGCGGTTGAGCAATGGGTGTTGGTTGCCTTCAACGACGCTTCGAAGTCTTCTTGTTTTGGGGGGCCGACGGAAATTATAACGCTTGAGGAAGGAGGGGTGGTGACTTCTTCTTCCAGCACATTCGGGACACATCTTCCTGATGGCATGCATGGCGGTAAAGTTTTTTCGGTGGATGGTGTTATCGACAATGCTCTTAGGTTGATGACCACACCGTAAAGGCTCAAGAAGTACACTTCAAGAATGACATCTCTCGAGCAATGCTGGAGTACGACGAAGCTCGCGGCATAAATGCGGCTGGTAATGGTGACTCTGGCTACGCTGATTCCCGCTGGTGTTACTAGGTGACCTCCGGATGTACGGATTTCCGGGCCTTCCCAAGCGGTCCTAAGCTTCTTCAACTTCGCGGCGACAGTCCCACTGATGACGGAATAGCCGGCTCCGGTGTTGAGAGCTATGATGCGGTTGCCGTCGATGAGAATGTCGAGGTCGCTAGTTCGTCGCTTGGTGTTGCGGTTAGGTCGCGGTGTCGGATCACGGCTACGACGATCTGCCGCACTGTTTCTTCGTTGCGTAATCAGGACTTTTTCTATTCGCGAAGTTTTGACTTCGGGGATACGTTGGGTTGATGGCTGGTTCTTGAAGTTTCGTCGTGGCGTCGTCGTCGTCGGTGGAGGATCTCCGGCAGTTCTTCGTGCAGCAACAGCACCTCCATCAGTGGCTGCCTTTAGTTTTCGTGTTACGGGCTAGGCGACCGGCCCCAGCAAGGGCCAGTGTACTGACGACGGTGCGGTGACATGTAGCAGCCAGGTTAATGTGAACGAGAAGATCCTCGGGGCGTCCTTTGCGTTCCGGAGAGAGAGTCGGTGATGCCATGGGGTCTTTCGCCCTGCCGTAGACGCGGCGCGTCGATGGCGAAACCACGTAGTGCCATCTGGTGGTTCTGGCAACGGCGTTACGTGTGCCCTGCTTCACAAAGTAGTGCACAGTGGACGGTGGTTAGGGGCGCGTCAGACGTCAGTCTTTCTAAGAGCGTAGCACTGGCCTACTGGAGGCCGATAGGACGTGGATGAATATGGGTACAGAAGATGAATATAGAAGATGAACATAGATGAATATGGGTCCAGAAGATGAAAATAGATGAATATGGGTCCAGAAACTTTGGTAGTGATCACAAACGTATCACGATGAGTTTTGGAAAAGAAATAAAATTGGAAAGACGGCATTACGAGCAAACACACGGTAATATATATTCAGAAAGGCAAACAGAATAAGCAACTAAAGAGTTTGAGAAAATAATCACCGAGGATACTAAAACAGAGTGGAGCTACACAAATCTAACCGGATTATTTGAGTTAGGGCTAGATAAGGTACGAGTCAAATCAACCGGAAAAAGCAGACACAAACTCAAGAGTTGGTGGTATGAGCATGGTAATGGAGCTAAAGTAGAAGGTCAGGAAGCCTCCAGGGAACACAGGTCTGCTAAACAGAGGCGTGAACCGGAAGATGATGTCAAAAGAAAATGGGATAACTTTTTGAGCTGCAAAAGGAAAGCGTCCGATTTAATCAGTGAAAAGATTAGCCTAATAGATGGCGGAAATAAACAAAAAGGATAGAAAAACAGCTGCAACGTTTTGAAACCATCTCAATTTTCAGAGTATTAGGATTAGCATGAAACAGAGGTTGTTACAAGCTGCCACTCTAGCGTCGCCAGCGCGAAGTCGGCGACGGGAATGACAGCAGGTTAGTTCGTTCCACATGCAAGCAGAGACAGTGAAGAGATCAGAAACGTGAGAAAACAAAACAAACTTTACTCTAGTGATATTGCAGCACACGGGATCTAGTACAACACTTCAATACAACTAACAAAATACATCAACACTTGATACAAGTAAAAATACATATAAAGAAACCATAAATCAGCTTACGAGAGAGAACTATTACAAACTACACAAACTAACAACAATAGAACTACGAAGGAGAAAGTTCGAAGATATAAACAGGTGAAGGCATACGTGTGATGACCGGAAGCGTTGCGTCCCCGACGATCGGATGCGAGAAGTCGAAAAGAGTTCTGGCACGACTGCGATGTCGGCGGTGTTGCAACGCTGGGGGCTCCGGGAGGCTAGTGCTTGCAGGTGACTTCGAGCAGGTTAAGCTAACTCGAGGCGAAGTCCCGATGTCTAGTTGCAGACGTTAATATCGCGTCACAACTAGACGAACGGCTGAGTTTAGGTGGCCAGCCGTTACAGAGCCACATTAAAAACTTCTAGAAGAGATGCTTGTTGATCTGTTTCTACACCATGTTGGTCAGCGACTAGTCTGCCTAGCAGGGCAAAATCCTGCGCTTAAATCCCCCTCGTGTCTCCTCGCTCTCTTCCTTGGAGACAAGAGACCTCTAGATGGGTCTAATCATGCGCGTTTAATTGATGGAAACTCCGCTCCAAAAATATTTTGACCCCACCCCTTTTTAATTGGGAGAGGGCCCTCAACTAGCGAGAGTGACAACCTGTTGGGTTGTTGTCATACGGCTTGGCCACCAGAGGGTTTCCCACGCTTTTCCCCGTGGGAAATGGCCAGACTATTTGGCTCTCAGACGGTGCGTCTCGTAGCCTGATCCTTGTTCGGGGTACATGGCGGCCTTCCACGACCTTGCTGACGCCGCCGCAGTTACAAAAGGATCAATCGTCGACGACGACGTTCCCAGAAGAGCACCCCATTATGCACTACTCGGCTCCCTTTCATGCGCCCGCCGTTCCAGAGTGGGGAAGTACGGCGCCCTTTAATTGCCGTGACGCGGGGCTGCCATAAATGGCCGTCCGTGACAGAGGTGTATAACTACAGTTCAAGGGGTCGGACTAGAAGAGGATGAGGCAGTGCAATATATAAAAACAATGATGACAGAAGAATTGAATCACCAAGAAGGCGCTGCATGCACCACACCAGATGAGGATGGACCAATTAATTCAGCGGCTCCACTGGGACAACGAGTGTAGAAAAGGGCCGAAAAAAGAGTTCCTAATAGCACATCAACAGGCTCTGACGGCATCCCAATCATGCTAATAAAGAAACTAGGATCAAACTCTAAGCAAACATTAGGAGATGCAGCGAGCAAAGCAATAGTGGATCGTGAAGCTCCCAATGAGTGGAAACTAAGCGTGATGAGCATGATCTATAAAGGAAAGGGGGGCAAAGCCGATATAAACAATTACTGTCATCTAACAGTGACATAAGTAGTTTACAGGCCGGTGATGCAGATAGTGAAGGAAAGACTACTGACATAGCTGGAGAATGAGGGGTGCTGGGAGAACTACAAAATGGGTTCCGTAAACGAAGGAGGTTGGAGGAAATTCTGTTTTCTTGATGCAGTGTGTTGAAATACCGAAAAAAAAACACAGGCCCCTGCGGTTGGCATTTCTAGATATCAAGGGAGCTTACGATAGTGTGATTCAAGAAGACTTGTGGAAAATACTGGACACACTAGATGAGGAAGATGGAATAACTTATCGTCTAAAGGCCACCTATAAAAGTAACAAGGTAGTTATCAAATGGAAGGTACGGGTATCTGAACCTATAGAGATACACTGCGGGCTTCGACAGGGATGCCCTTGTCACCTTTGTTTTTTATACAGTATTTGCAGGGACTCGAAGCCAAACTAAAGGGGGTCAACTCGGATTCATTCTCTTTTGCCAAGAAAGTAACACGCATTGAACACTGATTGCTAGCATATGTATGCAGATGTTGTAGTAATAATGACTGACAATAAAGAAGATGTGCAGGGATTGATATATATCTGTGGTAATGAGAGAGATCGGTTAAATTTGAAGTTCAGCAGGAAACAATTGGCAATCATAATTTTTAAAGATAACAAACGCAGTGAGCTTAACATACAGGAAGTCACGCTAGAAATAGTGGGAATGCTTACGAAATTAGTGGAAAAAGATGGGAATGCTTACGAAATTATCACTGGAGACCTACCAAATTTTAAGCGAGAAATTGCAAAGAAAAAGATCTACGATATTTCTTGGGGTTGTTCTCTGCTCTTCGAGGCTAGAACGGGAGTATTTCGGACCACGACGTACCGAGAAAAATACGAAGGCACAGACACGGTATTTAGTGCGTGTGGAGAGGAGGAGGAAACGGCTGAACATTTGGTAATGTTCTGTAACAGGCTCCACCCTATAGTCGAAGAGAATGGCGTCGACTTTTTCCACGCATTGTGGTTTAGGGAAAGCAAAGACAAAATAGTCTTTAAACGGGTAGAAATAACCAGGAGGAGGCTAACTGATTGGTGGCTACAATTGAGACGGGAGTTAAATTCAATCCTTAATCATACAGTGATAGTTCTCAAATTTATGGCTAGGTAGCGTTAGCCATCGCCCGATCTAAAGGGCACAGCTGGTTACATCCATCTATTCATTCATCCTATGGCTGTCGTTTGGCGGATCGTGACGGCGAGGTCGCGGAGCGGGCATTTGTGTGACCGCCCCTTCCAACCGCATTGTCGTTCGCGGTGCAACCGCGGTCTTGTCATGGCTTTATTCGGAAGCCCATTAGCTTAGGATGTATAATGTCCCATATTTGGAGCTCAAAAACGCATGTGCGCTGTTCAATTGAAGGCGCAGAAGTTCTGAACGCCGGGCACGTAATTTGCTATGGAGTCAAGGCGTGCACAGCATCGTCATATACCATACAAGGATTGTGCCTGCAGACATGACTCAAGTGCGGCAAAACCCACACAAACTGGGGTTCGAATTGAGGAGCGATGACACGATCAAGGTAAGCCCACGACTTTGCTTGTTGGTGCGCTCTTGTGGAAATTGTTTTGTTCGCCGCATGAAGATATTTATGAAACACTCGTTGCCTACAGAGCCCGTGCGGATAAAACGCTTGCTGCTGATGCGTGTATGCACACTGTCATTCTCGCCCGGTTCGAACATGCGAGAAGATGGCGGCACCATTCATAAAAGTACGGCTGAAGCACCGCGCAGGAAAGCAAAAGCAGCAAAGGGATTGAGTGAGCCGGAGGTCCTACTTCTTGTGTTTTCGCCTAGACTTGCGACTCTGACGGAAACGCTGGTGCTCCGAAGCGTACGGCCACGATCTCGCGTGGTCTCAAGTGAATGACTGTGTACAGTTTTGCACGGCTGAAACTATATTTATGCGCTTGTTAATAGAAGACACTAGGTTGTCTCCGACTGTTGAAGCGTGATCTGTTCGGTCGCATTGCACGTGGTAAAACTTAAGGGATCCATGCAAGCTGATTTCAACGCCGTACGAGCACTCACTTCCAATCAAAATAATGAACAGTATATTGACAAGTTGGTAGTAGTTGTGTTCAGTACGACTGCTGAAGAGAAAAAAATTAAAAAAAGGACTAACAACAAAGAAGGGGCACTAAGTTAAAAAAATGTTTATTGCACTCATGTATACCTTCACAGATAGAGAACAACAGAGATGTTAAAATCCCCGCTTATTTATTGGCATGTAGATTACAACAACAAAAAAATCAGTCGGTTAACAAGTGTTAACAGTTCTATATGATCAGTGCAGAGTAGACTTTTATATATTTATACCCCACGAACCATTTATGCACTATTGAATATGCTTGCCTTTCTGAATCGCAGCAACTTCAACTCTTTCTCCCTTACAGGGTCACTGCTAATGCAAAGCAGGAAACTGTGAGATGCAAGCACATGATTCGAATGTTGCTCTCTACACGCAGGTAAGCTTGCCTAACGGAGATTCGCAATCCATAAGTAGCGTTCAAGTTTTCTTTCTTTTTTTTATACTCAATTGATGAAAAAACCATTTCCAACATTTTGTCGTAATTTGCTATGGTTCCTGCCAGAAAAAGAGTTCTAAACAGCTTGAAAGGGCCTGCAGGTTCTTTATAACAGCACAATTTAAAGCGTGAAGCAAACTATAGTATAAAAGCAATTTTAGCTTGTATAAATGAAAACACATAAGAATTTATGCATGACAGAGGTAATTTAACAAAGTTTTCAAATAGTGAATAACAACAAAATAATGCAATTTCGCATCATAATCGAAACTAGAATAAAAAATACCGCAAGTTTACCAAGAAAGAGGGTGATGCATTGGCAACAATGCATTAACATTATGCACTTGTTTTCATACACAGGTGCCGTGGATCATTTGAAAACAAAAAATGCCACCTCATTTTATTTTTTGTGTGTGAAGGTATGATGCGTAAAACCTTTGTTTTTTATATTTATTGAAAATTGAAGTGACATTGTAGAGACTTGTGATTGAATTCGGTAATGGGTACGCATTTTCGGGACAAGCCATCTGTGTTGGCTACAGGTGCGTTGGTCACAAAACTGCCATTGTAGTCCTCACAGTGGTTTTAGAAAGAACTTTCAGAGAAAGAAATGGCTGAAGAAAGGGGTAATGTTGTGTGGAACTATAGAACGTTGGCCATATTTAAAAGTGCCTGTTTCTGAAGAATAAGAAGCTTGTGTATGTTAGTATTTATAGTAATGCCCCACACAAGAATACAGTAGTTAATGTGTGACGAAAATAGTGCTTATGTAATTTAATCTTTTCTGGAAAGAACTGCTGACATCCTGACAAAGCACTTGTTTATACCAATGTTTATGGCATGTTAACATGGGGTGGTTCACTTGAGTACAGTTTTTAAAACGACACCGAATACCTTGCTAAGTATCAAAATTGGTACATTATTAACTGGTAGTTCGTCACCTGAAGGTAACTGTCTGACACTCGTTCTGAATAACATTGTTTTTTTATTTTTTGTTAGATTTGAAGCAAGACAGAAAGGAGCGCATTCACCTTACAAATGACCTCGCCGACCACTGAACCAGAGACAAACAGGGTACTAATCACGTACAGAACCAGTGTTGCCTTGTCCTGCATGTTTATCATGTAGTTAATGTAGATGTCGAACAGAAGGGGACCTGAGGTGCTGCCTGTTAGGACACCTCACTCTATCGCCCTGTAGGATGAAATTCTACTTATTACGATGATGCAGTGCCTATGATCAAGCACATATAAACACAGAAGTAAATGAGATTCACCACATGCTACTGCAAAATTTGTCGTTATCTTTGAATGGTAAAATAAGACAAGTCAATGGACTGCTTCTTGCGTGTGCACGTTAAAGAATTCCAGTGCAGGTTGTCGAAATTTCCGGAACCGCCCACTACGGCGTCTCTTAATAATATGGTTATTTTGGGACGTTAAAACGCATATATCAATCAACATACTAATGCTTCTAGTGTGTATATGAATATCCTGTTTTCACCTGCTTCTTGGCTCTTCGTTGCAAATGTTTTGTTTACATGTAATACATTCTGATCATTGCTGCAGAACTGGACACCACAACATAGAAGAGCTCACATCCACCGATGTGAGGCAGGCGTGAGGAAAACGGTAGGCGAAGAGCCTATATAAAGAAAGAAAATTAAAGGAGCTCTGCCAAGTACAATCAACATGAAGAATCCAACCGGACTCTATGAAACGCGCTGCAAGCTAACAGCGGTGGATTGCATCGGCTCCACAAAGTGCCTTGTCGAGGCATGTGAAGGTAATCTGTCTCCAAAGCTCGAACACAGAAGAAGGTGCCGAGAATATAATGAAAGCGAGCACACGCCGTGAACCTGAACAATTATTACGGCACATTATTTCAAGCCAACTGCCATTTCAAAAAGTTGCCTTTAGAAACTTCGACAAGTTCAAAAATTATGGAGCCTCCAAGAAGCATATGAGCCCTGTGCTTCTAAAATTGTATGAAGAAATCGTAGCTGTAAGCTAAGAAGGAGCAGCGACTATCTCCACACAGACTGCACACCCGAACAGCCCTCACTGGCAAAGGGAGCGTACGCTCTAAATTAGAGGCAGTGAATGGCACACTATACACGTTTGTGCCGTCACCAGAACGCAGGTGGCAAGAGTAGTTAATCAAGCTTCTGACCCAGAACTTTGGGGGGAATGATGCAATCAGATATGAAAAAGCTTGTGAGTAACCATTCGTTGAAGAATACAATGGAACATTGGTGAGGAAGTGTGCAGTGTGGGCCTTGCTTTAAACCCGATGCTTCCATGGCTCGGATTCAGCACAGATGTAATTGTTTTTCGTCATGTAAAACAAACTGTGTTGCTTGAAATCAAAAGCTCTACACGTGGGAAAACCTAGTGAACTTCTGACCTTGTTAATCATAAAAAAGTGCCATACATTTTGTAAGACGGCGAAAACTATTCATTGAGACCCACTCATTCCTATATTCACAAGTAAAATTAGGGCTATTTCTTCTCGAGTTGGAAGAAGAATACCTCATTGTGTACAGCAGGGTGCAATAAGTGTCGGGAAGAAGTGTCTGTCATTTATTGAGAGTTTGGTTCAGTGACTACAGTATGTTTATTTAGTGCACTATTTGTCAGATTTCGCTACATAGGAAGCCCTTATTAACGTCTGCGTTTCTTGCTCGGCCACCGCCTTCGTCAAGAAAACGACACTGCGGTGTCAGGAGGGAGACTTCCCGCAAAAGAATTTCAATAACGCTATTGCTCCAGCGCTTTCGCCCACCACAGGCAATAGGCATGCCTTGGTGGAATGCATCTCATGTGTCTATGTGTACGCCACAAAAGTAATTCTTTGGCGGTTGACGTTGAACAAGCGAAGTGCATGATCATCGTTGTCTTGAGGCTCGCGGGGACTGTCCCACACAACGGATAATCTGCTGCAACTCCAGACCCTCGTCATCTAAGCTGGCAAGATCATCAGCACCACTTTTGTCAACTCCCCTTAGCACGACGAGATGGCATGGTGTACCTAGAACTTCACAATGTGACTATTTTGTTGACGTTTTTTTTTGTCACTAGCTTCAAGTGTCCTTGTAGTAGTGTGCTTTGTGATACACAAGAAACTTCAAAGCAGGAGCATGATCTTTCTCATAATTTTTGTTCGTATATCTCATGGAGTTATTTTATTAGCATATCGCAATGTTTGTGCGATTTTTGAGCTACTGATTTTTCACGCAGTGTACATCATTATTGCCAGAGAGCACTAAACCAGACTGGCTTGTGCTAGCGCCTGTGTATGTCGTTATTTATCTCTCCTACATGCAGTACTCTTTGTCCTCGTCGTAACTTTGTATAATTTCTTCTGCTGTTCTTTTGCTTGTTTCACATATATAAGTCTTCCTCTTAGCTAACTTTTTTGTCTGTAGTCATTGTACTTTTTTGATTAAATACTTGATGTTATTTGCACTAAACATTAGTGTCGGCTCAAAAAGTCCATCAGTCAGTTCAAACAACCCCACAAGATCCGACTGGCTACCCAAAATTTTAGGTGCACCACTTCGAGGCCACTCAGGCGTCACTCGCATAAGCGTAAAGTGGAAGCCACTACTAGCATTGAATGCCGCAAAATATTTCCATGATTTAGATAAACTACCCTAAAATGGCAAGGAAGCATTTTTCCCCCCTCCTCTACAATGAAGAATAATCCAACGAGATTTTGAGAGGGGAACTTGCTTGGTCCAGAACCAAATTTTTACATGGTGGCGGGAAAGTCGCTAAAAAAAGGCAGATCCCACGTACAGTGGGAATCGATGATATGCAAAGCACGAATGAGAAATGTTGATATGTCACTTTAAAATCAGCACAACGTTACGAGGTGGACGTAAACGATGCCGCACATGACTTCCGTGCCATGATTATAATGTTTGAATGAATCGTTTACCTTCATCTATTCACGTCACATGATACCAAATTTAGTATACGTGGAGCTAGCGAAACGGCCGCAGCACGCTATGAGCGTGGTATGTTGTCATAGTCTTACATGGCCTGCCTGTCAGGATTATGATGTTCGCACCAGTCATATATTTCGTCATCCATTGACTTCACGTAAAACCAAAGTTGGTATATGTGGAGCTAGCAAAACGGCCTTGAGCGCATCAAGAAGGGCCCAATATACTCCAATGTAGCGTTGACAAGCGTGCACACTGGGCCAGTGACCCTATACGTTAGCGAAACGCGAGCGCTCTTTAGTCTGACACCAGGCATGACCGGCACGACCACCGTCTGTCGGCATGACCCGACGGCAACCGGTGCGAAATGCCACGTTCTGCATTTCGTGTCGGCGCGTTATAGATAGATAGATAGATAGATAGATAGATAGATAGATAGATAGATAGATAGATAGATAGATAGACAGACAGACAGACAGACAGACAGACAGACAGACAGACAGACAGACAGATAGATAGATAGATAGATAGATAGATAGATAGATAGATAGATAGATAGATAAATAAATAGATAGATAGATAGATAGATAGATTGATAGATAGATAGATAGATAGATAGATAGATAGATAGATAGATAGATAGATAGATAGATAAATAAATAGATAGATAGATAGATAGATAGATAGATAGATAGATAGATAGATAGATAGATAGATAGATAGATAGATACGCTTAAAGTCGCCGAAGTTCACTAAGAAATGCTTCGCAATTAGTATAAAAGGCCCATCTCTGTTTCCATGGAAAAGCTTCATTTGTTTACAGCAATGAAATTTCATAAACAAAATACGCATTCAGTGTGCTCATTTTAGTGGTGCTTTTTACATAACAATGCTCGTTTTGAAAAAAAAAAGTAGCTGCACTTGCTCGGTCATTGCTGCTTATTTTAAATTGTATCTTGAATAAAGGAGGTAGATGCTTGCTCGGGAGGTGGGCTTGCTCAGCACTTTATGGTTTTATAGTGAAAGACGCAATGAACTTTCGCCCAAATAGCTTCATTTTAACCTGCTTTTGCGCTACCACAGTTACATAACTTGGTTAAAGATTCCACGCAAAGCATCAACATGGAGGGTGAAAAGTGTGAGAGCCTGTGAAGGTTCTTTATAGAAAAGACATGACTCTGTAATGATGAGGTAAGCGAAGAGATAATGTCACGATGTTAATAGTGCCCGGCACCTTTTGCAGCAGTCTGTGGTATTGGCACATGAAGGGGACACAGTGTGGCCCAAAAACACACTTCAGCTCTTTCCACTTAATTATACAAAGAACGCACACAGAAGACTAAGAATATTTAGAAACAACTAGCTCCTCCTAAACACAATTATTAACACATTCTAGCATGGCCAAGTTTCACGTGCGTCTTTAAACTCATCTCGTCTTTCTCGGTAACTACCGACTGAATCGATGCTGTGTCGGCCACCTGCGATGACTATTGGTTGCGCTTACATACAACGGTGTGCCCCGCCGCGGTGGTCTAGTGGCTAAGGTACTCGGCTGCTGACCCGCAGGGCGCGGGTTCGAATCCCGGCTGCGGCGGCTGCATTTCCGATGGAGGCGGAAATGTTGTAGGCCCGTGTGCTCAGATTTGGGTGCACGTTAAAGAACCCCAGGAGGTCTAAATTTCCGGAGCCCTCCACTACGGCGTCTCTCATAATCATATAGTGGATTTGGGACGTTAAACCCCACATACCAACCAACCAACATACAACGGTGTCTCATCACATCCGTCTGTCCTGGCGTCTCCGATAGTGTAAAAGCACCACCGAAAACTAGGCAAGGTGCACAGACGTTGGTAATGGGACTCTTGCCGGCAGGTCCTCCAGGCACGTCGCAGACCACTCTAGCCCGTGCGCTGTTGGCATGGTAGACGAGTGTTCGCAAGACCGCGCTTGTTCAAGGTTGGTGGCTTCACGCTGACCTGTCCGAGCCGCTTGTTGCACCGTCAGCCAACTGGACAACCGGAGCACGATGACAGCAGCTTGCCATGGTGGGAACTTGGGCGGCTTTCGAAGCATTGTAGTGCTGAGGCCGGACCAAGGCTGCCTAACTATGCGCCGTCTTGGCCAACATTCTTTTCTGCACCCACACACCTTTCAAATCTTAGGTTCCTGAGCACATTTATTTCTTTTTCTCCTCTTATATTTTCTTTTTTTTGCTCGAGCTCCACATTTTTATTTTGCCCTCTTCTTCAGAGACTTCACAAGTCAACCAGGACAGATGAACAGTTAGCTGTGGTATTGCATTTTTGTTTTCTATATTGATGCATCGCAGCATGATGCCGGCATAACATTGACTCGAACATTCAGCTGCAACTATACACACTAGGTTCACATGGACATAAAAAAACCCTACTGAAATCTGCTGTCTGCGAGCAGAGTTGAGGACAGATTAACAATGCTGGCTGTGATAATCGTTTCTTGATCAATGTCAGCCAAAACTTCCCATGGCTCTGGGCGCTTGAGTATCCGAAACAGTTTAAAACGCTGAATTGCCCTTTCCGCATGCATGCCTGCCCGGGCGACTTGCAACGTTTTGGCCGCATCCTCTTTAGAGAACTAAGTCTGCTTGTGGAGAACTGGAGGCTGCACAACACCAATTTCTATGCTTGCACAAGTATTATCAATATTAAATTCTTTATCAACCTTTACATCGTACTTGAAAGGTTTTAGCTTATTGAAAATATCTGAATCATCCAAACACGCTTTATCAGAAGCGCGACCTCCAAAACGGTCACTCAGAAATGTAACCTGAGAACCTGGGGATACACAACTGAAACAATAACGCTATGAACTCCCTTGAATAGGAATCTGTTAGAAGTTGGCATGATGCACAGTAAGACTTTTCCACTTCAACTTCTGTGCAGTCAAGCACGATTCTAACATCCCTGTACGCATCAAAGCATTGAGGCTGATTCTAATGCACTTCTGCCTTGCATGGCCTTGGAATAGCTGCTTTTGGGACAGCTGTCAATTGGCTTATTTTGCCATGAAACTAATGGTGCACTGTGGCTTCAGACACTGAAAATGATGTTGCAAAGCACCTAAATGATAGAAAAGTCTTTAGGCGCACGAGTACTATAGTTACGCGTTGTAATACGCTTCTCTCTGCCATAACATCGTCTACCTGAGCCACATCATCAGCAATAGTGAACAAAAGCCTCATACTCTCAACATCTATGAACGCTTTAACACAAGCATCACTGCGAAACAAATCCACGAGTGTTCAGTTAGTGCTGGGTGCTGTATCTGTTTTGACCTGCAAAGCCTTATGCAAAGATTATGTCGTCTGGTTCTGGTTTAACTTCAGCAGGGACACAACTGCAGCACTATCAACGTCGTAAATCTTCGTTGGCTGGGCACGAAGGAGAAGAAAAGCTTCAGCGGCATCATCTTCTTTCGTGTCCTTAGCACTGCTTTAACGTTCTGATGCTTCTTGTTAAATAGAGAGATAATGAGTGGCAAAATTTTATAAGAATGGCAGAACAAGGCAAATTTTTCATTCGACATAAATGACACTGAATACATTAGGAATACAAATATAAACAATAGAAAAGTTTCTGAATAGCAATGAAGTTTTCACTTGTCTCATATAACTGCAAATATAGAAGTGAGTTCAACATTTCGAAAATGGAACCTTTTTAGCCAGTCGTGGACGCATAGGATTAGAACTAATTTGCTCAATATAACCAACTGTGAAGTAGGCCCTATTGAGCTTTGGAAGCATGACCACTTGCATAAGAGTCCTAATTCACATAGGTTACGCTGGTGTCGCTTCCTGTTGGCGAACAAGCGATGTTTTGAACGCCATCGAATGAATCAGGTGTGTGGAGCCCTGAAAGACACACGTAAAGCAAATGTAGACATAAATGGCACTTTTGTACTTGCAAGTAATGACTAAAGGTTGGATTTCTAGGATATACACAGGTGCACTTCAGGTGTCAAAATTATGCAGGCAAAACAATCTTTTAGGCGCTGACAATAGGCAGACAAACAAGATTTGGGTCTCCGACATCAAAAGTGGGCAGAATAATTTTTTCATAAATGCATATAATTTGATTGATTGATTTATGGGGTTTAACGTTCCAAAACCACCATATGATTATGAGAGACGCCGTAGTGAAGGGCTCCGGAAATTTCGACCACCTGGGGTTCTTTAACGTGCGCCCAAATCTGAGCACGCAGGCCTACAACCTTTCCGCCTCCATCGGAATTGCAGCCGCCGCAACCGGGATTCGATCCCGTGACCTGCGGGTGAGCAGCCGAGAACCTTAGCCACTAGACCACCGCGGCGGGGCTATGCAAATAATTTCAAAGCAAAAGTGTGCATGACCTGCATCTACGACAGGCAAGCAAAAAATGTTATTGCTATTAACGGCACGAAGTCTCTAACAATGGTCACGTAATCGTCCTTTTTCCACATGGTTGGCAGAATACTGTATATCCCTATATTCTCCAGCATGCTAATTCAAGTGTCTCCTGTTGAATCAACACACTCCTGGCTCTCTCTTTTTGACATGGCTGATAAGAGCAACAAAGAAGTGTATAGACAGGCTGCTAAAAAAACATGAGGCAGGTATGCCTCGCATTGACCGGGTCTTGCCGTATGTTGAATGGCATCTGAAAAAAAGTAAAAGACAAAAAACAAGATAAGAACAGAACTAATATTTTGCTGTTTATATACACACAGATATATCAAAAATGTGAAGACACATTAAGGCATTTAGTCAATCTGAAGCTTATGCGAGTTTACCCATGGCTTCGGCACACACGCGTCACTAAAGTTATGAATGTAGAAGGCCTTTATAATCATTGGAAACATTTTTGTTGAGCCTTGAAAACACTTCTGTTTTACTTTGTTTAAACACTTTTGTTTCATTCACAAATTTTGTGATGCGCGCGACAAGACTATCGGTCAACTTCCATAAACTTCAGAATGATAATTTAGCCACCAGCTTGTAGCATGAGCCATGTCGGCTCGTATTTTACATCTTTCCGACAATAAACATTCAGCTAAAAGTAGACGCTTGTGGGAAGGTTTTTCATTTTAGCACTGCTATTTTTTCGCAAATACCATTTACAATGAAGAATTGGTAAATTTTCCTCATCTATGGTAAATTTTCCCCCATCAGTGAGTGCCTGAAAAGTGCAAACTACAAACAAAATGAAACCACGTGCACATCGTATTTTTTGTTTCTATCTTTGCTTTCCTCATCCCTGATGACTCTCCGTGAAATGTAACATAAAGTGACGATTGAAACAACAAAGTAGGTTCATTTCATGAGCCACAACCTCTTTGCTGGGGTGAAAGCAGTCAGCCTAAACTGTCTACAAGCTCGCCGGGTGTGTGAGCAAAGGGTGGTTTGACTTAACGCTGATGCTCTGCATCCCTAGTCGCTTGTCCGAAGTATAGTGAACTGAATTTCTTTTGTGAAAGTTACAAATGCATGACTGGCAAGATTAGGTTGCTGCACTCCAACACTTCTGCATGTACAGAGATAGAAAAAAATCCAGCAGCAGTCACACTCTGTGAAAGTGCACAACCAGCAAATCTGCATAATATATATATACAAGTCCGTTTCGAAGTAGGCATGACCTCTCTTAAAATATTTCAATTCACCAGCATCATGGTACTGGACATTTTTGGACATGGACAATTTTGCTGCGGTGTGTGATTGTTGACGTTCGTCATGCATGTTGTACAGCTTGCATAGCTGTTGTACCACACCTGAACTGGCTGCCCCGCTTGGCTGTACCACAGTTTAGTACTGCATATTTACCATTCGATCACCTTTGACGCATACCCTCATATGCCAGGCTGGGGCATGCAACACACACATTTACAAACTCATGCACACGGAACCTAAGCTTCACTGTTTCAAAGGCTGGAAAATGCGAAAACCTTGTGACAGCTGGACAGTTTTGTGATTGTCTTGTTTTATACTGTGAGTAGCTGCACCTAGGCCAACTGAACACACATCATTCTCCCGGTCCCAGTTTTTATGTATACGCTGTCGTAAACGTGCTAGCAATGCGACCAAACAAAAATGCAACTGATTTTAGCTACGATTTGTTGAACTTACTTAGTAACAGAACTTGTATAGTGACTGAACACAATAGAGTTCTAAGCAGTCACTGTAAGGTTGATAACATGAAATAGTCTGATATCGGACTTAAAATAAAATTGTGAAGCTAAACAGGGTTGAATAGGCACCTACTTGGAAAATTGGCATTATAGGCAATACAAAAACTCTTCTTAACTTGTAATTTGTAATTTTATATCTAAGAAGTTATAGGAAGAGAAGGAACAAGTTTGGTGTTTGCTTGTAGTTTGATTTCTAGTAAAGACAATGCCTTCGAAGATTGTTGAATTGAAATTGAGTGTGAAAGTAGGGTCCCAGAAAAAAGAATTGCCATCAGAAATAGAGATGTCATTCTACATCTTGTGACAAAATCTTTAAATGCGTTTGGTTGTACTCCGTGTGTGATGAACACCATAAAACGTAAACTTTCAAATGAATCTTACTGTATAACTATTTCATGGCAGTTTGTGAATTGCAGATTCAGTGAAACGTGGCTTACTTGCTGCTTCTCTTATTTCTGCTCTCAAGGCTCTTTCAGCTGATGCCTGGTGTCTTACTGGGTCCTGCGCACAAGTAGGCTGCGCACAAGTATGCACTTCAATGGTACTGCAGTCTTCTTCAGCTGTCTCCGAGCTGGTTTCCAAGTTTGTTGGACTTAATTATAAGAGATGACAGACTTTGTCAAATAATTTTATGCTGCCACTTAAAGGCACCTACTGCATGCAACCAAAATGAAAAAATGATTATACAAGTTGCGTTTTAGTGATGTTTAAGCAGTTCTCCTGAAATGTTCCTATTCCAATTCACAGGCTTCTAACAATCATAATCAAAGTGACTTTATCATTCATTTTCTAAGAAAAGATTGAAGGCAATAACTAGACACAGGAAGCTGTAACGAATAAAAATAAAGATTACCCAGAAACCTGCTGACATCTACCTAGCTAATAAGTGGATAGACATAACGACAATAATTGTGTTTTTTTATTTCAGGGATATTAGTAAAAATCAATCACGTGCATTTGTATATATTCAAGAGCAATCATGTACCCGCCCTTCCATATTTGCGGGCGTGCTTTTGTTTCCGTGGAAACTATGTTACGTTTGTATGCACGGAAGTTGAAAAACTTCGGCTGGGAGCGCGGACGGTATATATTAACTCTTACAGTTTATGGGTACGCCAGTGGCTAACGCTGATATATTTCCGAGCATAATAAAGGCACGCGAAATGTCCGAAACTTATCGAGACCCTCCGGGCTGCATGCAGACTATTTATTTTGGTGGTTCGTAAAACCAAGCTATCTAGAATTTTGTTAGAGCTGGCAGTGAACATCAACATTGATCAATCATGGGTGCTCGTACACTGAACATCTGTTTTAGTCCTGCTAAAGCAAGCTATCTCCGTGAAATTTATGATACATGTGAATGCGAAATATTTAATTACCCACTGTACCCCAGAAAAAATTTTTCGTGACAAAGTGCGCGCTGCAGACCATCATCACCTTCATGACTCACTTTCAAATTCTTAGTTTTACTATTCACTTCTTTTTAACTCGATTGTCAGTAGGAAACGTGTGCAGGCTTACCTCGCATTTGACTGCATGGCATGTGCATTGTGACACGTAGCACATTTTGTGACTCCTGTATATCTTACTCATTTTGAGCAAATAACGCAACAAAATAATTGCCTCTACGATTCTCATCACTTTTCTGGCTTTAGTAATTTGCTTCAAGGTTGAGAAAAACTCGTGATATGCCTCCGAGGACATAAAAGTGATGCCAATCGAACGCAGCAAGCTCGCTAAGCACGGGCAACTAGGACATGAGAGCGGGCCACACCAAAACGACACTTACGACGGCTGCCGCATGTCGTCGCCACCATCTGTGAAAGTTGCAAATACTATTTGGACTAGCCTGTAGATACTTAGACTATTTTTTTATTTCCCTCTAAGCTAAATATTTAAAACCAAAGTTTTAATTATTCGCTTAAACACCAAAACATGACCTCTGAGCTGTGGAGCCCTTTCAGAAACCACCGACTCAATTGTGTCCTGCACAATACGTGTTGCGCTGTTAGTTTTTCTCCGTCGTGAAAAAGCCGACAAAAGCACGCTCGCGGTCCGTCACGCGGCTTTAAAGCTTGCTCGAGCCTACTTTACTACGCGAAAAAATAACAGTGTGACAATTATATCGCACAGAAAGCAATTCAGCCGGTGGTTTGTGAAAGTGCTCTACAGCTCAGTGGGAATATTAGCCAATAATTCAAAAATTGGTAACTAATTTTCAATAAGTATTTAGCATAGGGGAAAATCAACCGCGTATTTACAGGCTCGTGAGAATAGTATACGTTTAGTTGAATTCGCCTAATTGTCTTTCACTGTCAAAATGGTGGCTCAGATTGTCGGGACCCCCTGTATGTACACACACACACACACACACACACACACACACACACACACACACACACACACACACACATATATATATATATATATATATATATATATATATATATATATATATATATATATATATATATATATATATGACTTATTGGAACAGGCCGAGAAGGAAAAAGTGCTGAATGAAATAAACATGGCGTACGAGCCAGGCCACGTCTCGCAGTCATCATAGAGATGACAGTTGATGAAGTGGCCACCAGCTCTTCATCCTGTCGACACGAGTCGACAGGATGAAGAGCTGGTGGCCACTTCATCAACCAGCCATCATCATCGAACGTCTCAGCAAGACGCAGTGACGGAACGTGGACCACACAAGATCATCCCAACTCTACACAAAGACCAGCATCATGACCATCAGCCGACCTTGACATCCCCAAGTATACCGGATCAGCGGACGACACCCATACAGAACTGGTTAAACCTATTCGAGCTCCACGCCGCCGCTGCATCCTGGTCGGAACGCGAGATGGTCACCAACTTTACTGACTACATCTCCGGTGAGGCTTTCAAGTTTTAATTGACACACATGATCGAAAACAACAAAAACGACGTGGCAAAAGATCAAAGAAAAAATGATCGCCCCTTTTCACGACTATGGTGAAGACATTCTTATTGCTAACCATGTGAAAACAATCGCACTCGGTCGCCACAGTCAAAAGCACTGCTCACGCATTGAGACACCAAGAATGAATTGGCTAATTAAACAAGACCAATTCAAGCACCCTTCAACTGAAAGGCAGCCAGATCTGTTTGCAGGAAGAGTTTACCCTCCAATGGACCGCGGTTTGCAACTGCTCGATCGAAAACCAACCTTTATGTCGTTACTGAACCAAAAGACTCGTGTTACGGAACCACCTCGCGCACTGTGCTCCCGGTCTCAAGCACTTCGCCCACCACCTGGTCTTCCGTCACATGACCCTTTGGTTGCTCACTTCGCCCACCTCATGCCTAAAATGCTCACTATGGCCGGAATAGAGCAGAATAATTCGGAGGTACTTGACCGAGCCCAGACTCAATACAGATTCACGCTATAAATGAGCTCAGCTCTTTAGTTTTACAGACTGACCGACATTTACAAGTAATATCTTACCAAATCGCGCCTGTCACAGTGTCGCTGTCCAGTGTCCAGCCAATTGAGGGTCCAAACAACACAGTAGGCTCAGAAGCATCACTTCTCAAGCACTGTCATGAACCAAAAGCGCCCGTTAAGAGCAGCGTTGCAAGAGCCTTCGCAGATCTTCCTCTAGCTTTCATTTCTAGCCACATTCTAGCCCACAATCTTCATTGCATGACAAGAAGCATGGGGCCTCAATGAGTACCCACTATTTACTAATCGCATCAAGTTGGAAAGAAAAGCAGGCTCATGATGCTAAAGGAAACCTACCTCGTCAGATTCCGCAACTACAGCAGTTACATGAACTAGCACTACAACGAACAAAAATGACACCACAATCATAGTTGCGACTTAGGGAAGGTCCTAAGAAACGATCACACTTAAGGGAAGGACAAAGTCAACATCCGAGCTATCTTCGCAGAAAAAAAAACACGCCAAGAAAGTCTTCTACACCTGATATCCAAACATCGTCCACCATGCGATCAACGGAACCAACGCCACAGAAAACTACGAAAGAAGCTGAACGTTATAGTTTGTACAAAGCACGAACATAGACATAATTTCTTGAATTTCAGATCTTGCACACGCAGGCTGCAAGCCCTGATTCTGTCTCAACCACGACCCAGAATACAGGGCGTACGACAGAGAATCCGGCGCCTACAACATTCGACCTACAAGTGCTACAAGGACTTTCAACCTTGTTCGTTCCTTGCAGCTGCTCAAGTCATGTCATGGTCAGTGCAGTTTTGCAAGACGCGGTTACCTTCTCCAGAACGCCACAGCCAACCTCACCCACCAGAACTCCCCCATTTACCGGACTGCTGCACTCTTTTCTGAAGTTTTGCGAGTTTACGGAACACCACTGGGCCATGAAACCAATTGTGCATTTTCACATTTGTGACTTCTCAACCTCTCCTCGTTTACTTTTTCTTGTTCGTAATTCATGCTTTCTTTCAGGGGGAGGGGAAATTGTGTGACGTATGAAGCGATGGTTGGTAGAGGCCGAGAATGAAGAGCTGAATGAAATAAACAAGGCGTATGAGCCAAGCCACTTCTCCCAGTCATATATATATATATATATATATATATATATATATATATATATATATGTATATATATATATATATATATATATATATATATATATATATATATATATATATATATATATAAATATATATATATATATATATATATATATATATATATATATATATATATATATATATATATATATATATATATATATATATATATATATATATATATATATATATATATATATATATATATATATATGTATGACTGGGAGAAGCGCCGTCTATATATATATATATATATATATATATATATATATATATATATATATATATATATATATATAGATGGCGCTGACTGTCATTCCTACTTCTAAATTCACATATAAACACAAAAAAAGTGGATAGCTCAGTGGTTAGAGCTGTGGTAGCTGAGTGGTTAGAGCATCGAACGCGTTATTCGAAGGTCGTAGGTTCGATTCCTGCTCACGGCTGGTTTTCTTTATTATTTACATTCTATTGATTCTAATAACTTCCCCTGTACATTCCTTCGCATTACTGTCCGTTAGATCTCATTATTATTGGGTTAAAACACGGAAAAACGAGCCCTTAGGTATTCACATTTTTCCCTTATTTCATATATAGTAACGTAAATAAGAAGAAATAGAAGTGGGTGAAAAAATAACTTTCCGTGACCAGGAATCGAACTTATGACCTCCGAATAATTGAGTTATTGTCCTTTAAAGACAACAAAAAAGAGCAATACAATAGTAAATTTTTTTGGATATTCGCCTCGGGTTTGTAAAAAAATAAAAGGCTGAGTAGAAAGTCTGTCGGCAACATTTTCTCCGTACACTAAAGAGGAACACAGTGCCGAAAACTCCGTGTAAATCTGACGAATTTGGACAAGCTAGAACTTTAAAAAGTACACATGTATTCTCCAAGGGCGCTCGCACTGGTGAGACCTCTTGCAGCCCCACAAAAGGAACCGGCGGATGACCGCCGGTGTCGCTATTGGTAGAGGACCGGACCCTATACTAGAAAGCTCTATATTGAGTGTCTACCAGTGGCAAGGTTTCAGTTCTTCATGTCTACACTACAATTATTGCATCTAACACTTTCCTTGACAGCACTTTATGGTGGTTCTAATTCAAATTGAAACTAAGGCAGCAATGTTTTTGTCACGAAGACAGCTAGGATTATGTTTTATTCAGCTCAATCACGTGCAACTACACTTTGGAAATTATTTAACAACTGCGTAATTTTTACAAAAGAACACATCTCTTGGCTCGACCACGTCAGCCACACGATAAGCATAAAATGTTTGTATTGAATGTAAACTTTGTTACGAATGCTTGGAAGATATAAACTAGATTCTTTGTAGCATGAGATCAATCAGTCAAAAAACTTGGGAGCTCTTCAATTCCGTCTCGAAGTGAAGAACACGTTATTGCAATGAATGCCCATTCACTTCACGTTTTAAATTATTTGTTGTTGTTATGTGATGTTTATTGGCGCAAGGGCCATTTGGTGGCCGAAGAGAACCAATGCATGGCTGAGAAATTGAAGAATGGTTATGTTAAGTGGCTGTATAGAGGCCTAAAATTGCTCGCCCTCAAGGCGGATAAAATATATAAGTATTAAAGTCATGGGAATGACCTGTAGTGTGTGCCTTGAAAATGATCGGCAAACGGTTGTGAAACGCCAGGCCTGCGCGGAAGGCACAATGCAGTCACAGTGAAACCTCGAAGAGTGGCCTTTGATACCTTTTTTTTGCGCTCATTGAGTACCTCCTGCAGGCACACCTGCTGGGTACCCACTACGGCATTACTAATAAAACTTTTAGGGCAGAAGGTGACATTCACTCTGCTATCCTTCGAGATTCTTCTGAGAAGTGTGGTATCCACTAAAATATTGCGAGGAATTTTGTGTCAATGGTTCATGCAGTATCTGACAACGATGAGGGCTTATGTCTGAAGTGGGTGTGCCCCACAGTAAATAGGTTATCAAGAACAAGCTTTTGTAATAGCTTGAAACTTTAGATGATTCACTTGTTACACTCGTTGAAAATGTGTGGCACGTGGTTGTTCGTTTACTGTTCTAAAACGCTTTGTTACTCATAATAACGCCATTCCTTTCCCGACATCAAACCTGCCTAACGCAAGATTGCCCCAGCACCGGCGTAGTTCAGTGTTAGTATACTGGCTGACATCCAGTGGACCCTGGTTTTAGCCCCACTGTATCAATGGTATTAAGTATTTTTGCTAATTTTGTGCAATATTGTTACGGACAGAAGCGGCGGTGGCGGTGGTGGCGCTTCGCGAGACCAGAGTTGAGATCTCATAGTATCTTTCGCTGTAAAATCAGGAAGAGATGGACAATAGCACGCGTGCCTACTCAAAGCGTTTGTGGCCAAAGGTAACGAGGCCAGTGCTTTTTTTAATGTAGCCACCTCAACAGCGACCTCTGTTCAGAAGTCATGCTGTGGAATACTAGGGTATATGACGTGAAATCATTGAACATAATTTAAAATCGAGAGCAGTGAATTGAGTTTAAGAAGCAAATATTTACCACTAAACAACGTTGTATAAAGAGGCTCTCGGTGCAATAATGTGCAATATTTCTTACTAATAAGGTCTAGTTCTTAGCATTGTGACAAAATATAAAGCACGGTCAGTGGGTCGCTACATTTCTCACGCATCAGTGGATGACCACCGGATAGAAGGTATAAATGTGTACTGTAAGTGTGTCCGATTCCAACCCCCGTGTTCATAAACGCTCTTCAACTCGACCCTTCACTCAAAACGCTCCTTGAGTGTCGTTTTCACATTTGCAAACCACCCTTCACTTGAAACGTACCTTGACTTGATATAAGCTCAAGTGTTTTCCTCGAGACTATCAAGGAAGCGATTGACCTACCTTAAATTGTTCCTTAAGGGAAGTTTGTCCGCCAACATCGCGTCCATAGCGGATACCGTCTCGCATTGACGGCGTTTCTTGACCAATTATGCTACCACCACAGCGTTCTTTCGACAGTGACGGTAAGCGTTTACTACGGAGATGTCTTCAAATAGTTCGACAACGGCTACAGTGGCGCCAGGACAGGTGCGCGTGGTGTCAAAAGGACCACTCCCCAGTACCGTCATGCGTTGTGTGCATGAACCAGTCGATTACATCTGTTCGAGTGTGCGTATACTGGTCGTGCGTGCGCTGCAAGACTTACTGCGGACACCAGTGCTTTAAAGTTTTTCGATTAAGCTGCCACGCCACATCAGTTCAAGTGTGGCACGTAAGCTAGACAAACAAGCGGAAAGGAAACGTTATAGCGAACTTTCGATGCACTGCATTCACCGTAGTTTTGCGGCATCCGCTCCAGTGAATCTTAGTTACCATAGCCGAAGTTTACGGTGAAGCATACTTCCATTAGATGATTGTGTCAACGAGACGGTAAGTTTTCCTGCGTTTTTTTTTTCATTATCACCCTACATAAGTCAGATCACTATTAGATACAGTTTAGGATAAACAAAACACAATGTAATTGAGCTCAATCAGTGTGCTGCTGTTGCTACTACGGGTGATGCATAAATTTTATATAAAAAGTCTGTGCAGCTCACAAGTAAACAACCAAGCCAAGCTTTATAGGGAATCAAGTAGAGGGTCCTGCTCTGTGAAACCTGCATGTATGCAAGAATGCATGAAGTGTCGTTTGAAAGCGCATACATATCAAATATAAATACAGCTGATACAATATAGGTTTGTTTTTAATGGTTCGGGCCCCCTTCCCCCACTGAGAAGAAATCGCTGGCTACACCACAGATTCGTGCAATTAGATAATGCAAGTTTATAACCATCTGCTTGGCCCGCTGCCCAAGTGACTGAGTCAAACATGTGTCAAATAGGCAAAGCCTAATAACTCAACCGTGTCTGTTTTGTAACGCAAGAAATAATTATGAATGTGTGCACCACGAGAAGTACAAAAGTGCGGCTTTGGTGTCCTACCTATTTCTTTTTAATATATATCTTTACTGCAGGGGCTAGGCTGCCGACAGAAGAACACAGAGCAAAGCTCGCCTAAAGTGCGATGTATTAGCAATGCATTGCAATGGTTTCACGACTGTATACAAAAAGATAAAATCTGCAGTGAATGCGTGCAGCTGCAATGCATTAGACACGCTATGGTGTCTACTCCCTTGATCTTACTTATGATGTCTTACGAGGTCGAACTTTATCTTTACACTGTGTAGGTTGGAAACACTCTTGTTTTGTCACGTTGCTCTTCATAAGCCGCATGCAATAAATTTCATTTGCCATTCGCAATTTCTGCTTTTTTCATTTACCAATACACAATTACCGTCATACTTTTCTTTTCAGGATGAGACCAGATTGCCAAAACCACTTCTTCTCCGATTCTACAAAAAAACACTTCTACAAAAATCAAACTTGTTTTCTATATAGCAGCACCACTCCCCTTCCATGGAACTTAGATGGCGTGGTTACAACAAGCAGACATGCTAATGTTGCAGCAAATGCGGACATTTCATTTACACGATTCTGACCAGATGTATCCGCGATGAGTGCAATACTCTTCAGCATTTTTTACCACTTTGTTGCACTCGTCTTTGCAGCAGAGTAAAATATTTGTATAGTAAAAATCAGCAGAGTAAATTACTTTGCTTCTTAACGACACTTTCTTCTAAGCTGAGAAAACGTGCATGGTTGTTTTTAAGATCTAACAGCACCCATAGTTAGAAGTCACTTCAATATTATGATTTCCTTAAGAATAAAACATTTCCTATAAATTATGTACTACCGAAACTTTGGAGTGCAGCACAGACACTACAATCTTTTTCAACAAGTATCTCCAGAAATCATATTCCCCAAATAAAGCCGAAACGAAAGCGCAACGGTAACTCGTGCACTAACGAATGTGCTTCTGAGCTCGCAGCTAAAAAAGACCGGACGAAACGTTTAAGACGTGGCCACTGTGCGAACTTATAGACGGAACCAAAAGAGATTTAAAGGTTACGCCTTCTATATTTTGTCATATTAGGCACATCTACAAATGCAAGGTGAATAAAACAAATACAAAATAATTGCTTACTGTATCCTTGCAAGTTGAAAATTTTAAAATTGAAACACACACAAACATAAACCAGTTTCTATATAAGCTGCTAATTGAGGAAAACAACAACTTTAAAATGCTGTTTTCCTCAATAGTGGAAGAATGGCACACGATCGCTTTTCTTATCTTGTGTTGCAGCCTAATTTTAACGCTGAGCCATGAATATACCATGCCTACTTTTTAACTCTACCCTGGTAGAACCTTGAATGGCACTTGCGAGCATTGTCTTTCAAATATTCTATTACACGTATGAAGACAACTGCAAAAGTGCCACATTAAAATTTGCAGTAAATGAGATAAGTAAACCTAACACAGGCCCCTGAACTTACGTACTGTGCGCGCACCCCCACAGAGAAAACGAATTTACGTACAAGTATTTCTTGTACACAATGCAGTGGTGAATTCTAAAAGGACGCCGATGTAGTGTGATATTTAATAAAAATTACTCACTCCACCACGTTAATCGTTCGGTGGCTACATTTGTGATCAGCATCCTCTCAGCAAAGCGAAAGCAAAAAAGTAAACAAAGCAACAAACCATCTATTGTTGGACGGATGGCTTGTTAGTCACCCAGAATGTTGGGTCTAAAACAACACACACGTGGACACTACCGTAAATATAAACTGCAATTACCAGACGCATACGAAACGAAATAAACGAAGCACGCAGAAACGTTCAGCAGCAGACAAAACGTCATCAGCTGTTCATTCAGCTGCCTGCGTGTGACTGTTGCCAGACTTGAAGCGGGGGTTTCACTAACTACACCGACTCAAGGCGTACGGAAACTTCAATACCAATCTAAGTGCATGTATTTTTCCGTAATGTCAATTTATAAAGGATAGTTAAGGAAAGCGTTCATTTAGTGTATAGACATCGACATTTCCTAACCACAATTAGGAATACTCTATTTATCAGGTGCCTTTCTCGGCCCACACGGTTCACTCAAGTGAAGGGAGTGTTTCCTGGCCTTCTTCGGCAAAGGAAATGTGGAGGAGCGTTCATGAAACGCAGCGGCTTCTTGAGTGGAGGCGCACGCTCCGCCTTGACGTCGTGAAGTAGAAGAGAGCCCTTGAGTGAAGGAGCGTTTGTTAATACGGGGGTAAACGTTGTAAGTGTAACTTCAGTATGGTGGTACTTAGATGGCCAGTTACCTAATTGCGGCTTCGTAACGTGTCGTTTATTTTACGTGTGTATATCCCATGCGCTGTGCCAGTAAGCTTTGAACTTTCGCCTGTGTTTAGGTCAAGCGCTGGGATATCTACGAACAGAGTGGTGCAGTTTTTGTTGGCGGATGCATCTAGCTGGTGCACCAATACGTTTCGTTGTATCTCGAGGTGCCCTGGCACCCAGCACACAACATGTTTTTAGGTGTGTACGATATGCATAGAAGTGAGTAGAGCGAGACAATGGCGAGATTTTTGTGTGTTTGTGGGGTTTTGAGAGCTTTCACAACACCCAGGGAGTCTGTGTATGTTACTGCGCTTAGTGAATTTAGTTGTTTTATGTGTTTTATGGCTGCAAGTATCACGTAGGCTTTTAGTGTGAAGATGCTGGTGTTGGCGTTAGGATGCAAAGTGGCGACATTTGTAAAAATGGTCTAACCGCTGCATAGTACACCGAGGTGTGAGTCTCTGAGGCATCTGTAAAGAATTCAGGAAATGAGTATTTATGCTGGAGTTTAAGCGAACCTGTACGGATATGTGAAATGGGTGCGTGCTTGGTAACTTCTACAAATGACATATCGCAGTTTATGAACTGCCACTGCCATGGCGGGACATATGGAGCAGGAGCAGCCAAATGGTGTTCTAGCGGCACGCCTGTTTCTTTAGCTAGACTTATCACACGAATTGCGTAGGGCTGTCTCAAGGCAGGGTGGTTGTCAAAGAGGGCAGAACTGGACATACCTCTGATAGTGTTGTGTAAGGGGTATTTGTTGTTCGCTTGTGCTTTGACGAAGTACCCAAAAAATAGGTAGCACCTTTGGAGATGTAATTACGGCTCATTCGGTTCAATATACAGGCTTTCCATGGAAAAGCACCCGTAAAAGGCAATTTCCAAAGTGGTTCAAAGGGTCCAGCATCTTTAAAGCCACTGGCATGGAAAATTGATAGACAACGGCCCCGTAGTCTAGGCGTGTTCGAATGAATATTTTATAAAGGCTGAGAAGGCACTCCTAATTTCACAATATTCACAGTTTCTAAGCTTTTGTTGTTTCCACATTGAATGTGAAGTACAAATGGTAGTTTACTATCTAATATCAGGCCTAGAAATTCAAATTCGCGCTTTACAGTCAGACATTTACCAGTAGGTAGATGTCGGAGTCAGCGTGAATGCCGCTCTTTCTGGAAAGCAAGACACATGTGATTTTCCGGGGATTCAGTCGAAACTCCTTATTCACTGCCCAATCAGAAGCCATCTTTAAACCCACTTGGGCCTACTGCTTATAAGTTGCGATTTCGCAGGATTTAAAGCCGATCTGCGATTCGTCGATATACATGCAATAAAAGAAATAAAACATGTGGCGTAGAATGCAGGAATGCAAGGTGTTCATTTTTCTAATAAAAAGTTTGCAACTCAAATACTAAGTTTCGGCACACTAGTGTCCTAGAAAAATGTCCGAGAGAAGACATTTCCCACCCAGACATGGAAATTATGATTGGACAAATACCTCTCGGTTATAATAACCATGCTACCTATGATACCTAAATGTGAGAGGTCTCGCAGCATGCCAAACCTCTTTGTCGTGTCATACGCTTTTCTTATATCTGAGTATACTGAAAGAAAAAAAGATTGTTTATTAACTAAAACGTTGCAGAATTGTGTGTTGATGCGTAGCAGATGGTCAATGGTGGATCTACCATCACGAAATACACACTGGTATGGGCTCTGTAGACTTTTTTCTACAGGAAATGTAAAAGCCAGTGGTGAATTTTCTTTTCAAAAAGAATATATAGGCAGCTAGTGATTGTGATTGGCCTGTAGCTTGTCATGAATGATAAATGCTTGCCTTCCTCTAGAATATGAATAATAATGGTTTTTTTTTTCAGGCAGACGGAATCTCGCCGGAAGCCGAAACGGCTTTATACAAGGAAATAAGCGTTTCTTGTGTTTCAGAGGGCAGGTGTTTTAGCATTTCGTATACAATTCGGTCGGAGCCTGAGGCGGATTTATTGCAGCAGTTTAACAATGCCTGTGACTTTGCTAAGACGAAATGTTCATTGAATGGTTCATGTTTTGTGAATTTGCGCTCCAGTTTATTGTTTTTCGATTCTTTTGTATTGCTGGAACAATGTGATGTCTTTCAACGAGATGGAGACCTGTTTAAAGTGCGCCCCAAGAGTGTTCACCTGGTCCTCCAAGCTGTCGCCTTGTGTGTTCACAAGAGGAAGTGGATGAGATTGTCGTCCTACTAACATTCCTACCAAGTTCCAGACTCTGACCTCCTGTGTATATGAATTGATTCTAGGTAAAAACTTATGCCGCCTCTCCCTTCTCGCCTGTCTGCGTGTTCTTCGGCCTTGAGAAGTTATGATTTCGAAATTATCATGGTTCTCGCCTGTCGGTGAGTTCTGAAGTCACCTCCATGCCTTATTTTGCTTTTTTCAGACATTCTGGCAGTCACGGAAGACAGTCAAGTTTGAGGGAAACAATTTGTGGCAGCATCGAAAAGAAGAGCTTTTAAGTTTTCCACAGCGGCTTCTATGCTTACGTCACGCAAATCAGACAAACATATGTGTGTATTTTTTCAAAACTGTTCCCAGTCGGCCTTGTCTATCTGCTATCTAGGAGTCTGCACAGGACGTTCCTCAGCTATCTCGATGCTTAAGATATTGGAAAGTGCTCGTGTTCATAAGGATTTCTAATGATTTGCTATTTGAGAAGCGGTAGAAGCGTTGGGGATATGATGATGTGATGCAAAGATCTTTGAACGAGTAGCTATTGTTGGACAGGCTATATTACGTTTGCTGTTTCTGATTCAAGAGACATACGCTGAACGAAAAAAGGAATGGTTCAAATACACGACCTCTCTGATCTCAGCGAGAATCCCCCCAAACCTTACTATGCGCATTAAACTACCAAAGGGTGCTATCAGGCTCTAGAAGCTCATCAATTAAGGCCTAGAATTCAAACTTTTAAAGCTGATGATGCGGGGTATGTAAAGAGAGAAAATGTTGATGAGTTTGTTGAAAAGGTCAGCTCGAACAGCCACTGCCTCAAGGTACGTTTGAATTAGTAAGGATTCGAAATGCATTTCACGCACAGCCCTTTTGGTGAACATTTTCGTAAAAGTTCTCGGATATCGTCAAAGTTTCTAAGCAGTCCTCTGATATTCCATTGTAGAATTTTCGTCCCCGTTTTGTGTGTAAAGTAGTGCTATGTGTACTGGAAGAATCTTTACTTCAAGTCGAGAGTCCTTGTGAGGCCCCATGACGGGAGTTGTCACTTTTCTGATGCGCTCTAACGAGTTGCGGCTATTCTTCGACGTCTGCGACGCCGTGTGACTAGCTAGTGTCTTCTGCCTCGGAAGAAGCGCTGGATGTCCACTTGCGTGTTTTGCACGTGGTTGTTCGTCTTTTTGGGCTTTCTGTTGCAACAGAAGGTGCTGGGGCTGCAGGTCTGGAGGCCTGCATGCCCTTTGGTCGCGGAGCAGCACTGACTGCTGCTTCTGCTGAGGCAGCGAACTACACTACCACCCGCTTACTGTGTGCGGTACGTGTGCACACAGTGAACTATTGTGGCACTGCCTCATGCATGCAACGTCCACGAATAAAGCAACCTGCACAAATGTAAGAATCTTCTGTGCTTTTTTGAATGAAGTGTTTTTGGTTACTTCCAGTGTTATGATTTCTTTTTCTTTCTTTCATGCTGTACATGTGGTAGAGTATCCTGGGTGCACACCCTCGCAGTTTGTACACGGTGAGTTTTACCGCAGCTGTCTGCACAGTGGTCATATGAACTGCACTTAGCACATGTTTGGCGGCCACGGCAGCTCTGAGAGCCGGGACCGAAGCGCTGGCACTTGAAGCAGCGCCGGGTGTTGGGAATATACAGTCAGACGTTCAAGTACAAATAAGCCGTTCCTACATATTCTGGAAGCGTGCTAGAAACAAATATAAGGTCAGATGTTTTGCGGGTATTTCATTCATATCACACCTGATTTTGATTCATTGTGCATTCATGGCGCTATGGTACTTCTAGGCCTCGAGCAGTTCACTCTCTGAGAAATAAAGCAGTTCTTGGTCTGATACCACTCTTCGCGAGCTGTAAAAAAAGCGGTGTAGGGTGACAGAAATAGGTCTGTTCTGAACGAAGAAAGTTTAGACAGGTTTTTAAATTTCGATTTTCTGTTATATTCGAAAAGAAGATCTCTGCAAGCCATTATTGCGCCCTTGTAAACTCAGACTAGTGGGTCGGCAAAACATTTGGATACCATAAATGGGGAGATTATTCTACCATTTTTGTCGACTGTTTCTCAGGAAATGTATTTGAATCGTGAAAAAGTTTCGTGGAGTTTCATGAACACATTTTCAGTTATTTTAATGCGTTCCACTTTAGTAAAGACGATCGTTATGTCGGGGAACAGAGGTGCAAACCATACAACATGAGTATTTTCGGCAGTCGTGCCCGGTGCCTAACAAGGATCCCAACATGGGGACGCGACAGCAAACGCCAGCTGTACACAGCTACCAAAACTGTATATACTCTGCCCAAGAGAGGACACACACACAAGGTTAGCTCTTTCCACCAGGAAACAGGGTAGTATATGGAAAAGAGAAGAAAACAGGAGAGATAAAAATTGGCAAATCCCACGTGGGAATCAATGATATGTGAAGCACGAATGAGGAACATTGAAATGTAACTTTAAAATCAGCGCAACGTTACGAGGCGGACGTAAATCATACCGTACATGACTTCCATGCCATGAGTATCATGTTTAGACGCGTCATTTAGCTCCGTCGTCTATTCACGCCACATGAGTTCAAATTTCGTATATGTGGAGCAAGAGAAACAGGCGCGAGCGCGCTATGAGCGTATGTAGTCATGTTTTACATGACACGCGTGCGATAAATATCATGTTTGGACATGCCATTTACCTTCGTTGGCCATTTACGCCATTTATTACCAAGCGTGGCATTGTGAAGCTATCGAAACAAGCGTGAGGCCATCATGAGCATGTTATGTTGTAATGTTCTTACATGACACGCGTTCCATATTTAGCATGCTTACACCAGTCATATACCTTCGACACTCATTGACGTCACTTAACGCCAAAATCGGTATATGTGAAGCTAGCAAAGCGACCGTGAGTGCACTATGAGTGCAGCACGTAGTCATGGTTTACATCACAAGAATGTCATGTTTATCAAATTTGGACGTGCCATTTACCCTCGTCGTCCACTCACGTCACGTAATACCAAAATTTTTATGTGTGAAGCTAGCGAAACAGCTGATAGCACATCATGAGCGTGGCACGTAGTCATGTTCTTATATGACACGAAATTCATGATTATGATGTTTGCAAAAGTGATATACCTCCATTACGCATTGCCATCTCATAATATCAAATTCTGTATATCCCAAGCTAGCTAGTTAACGACCACTAGATCAGCAACAGCGTGGCATATAGTCTTTGTGATAATATGTGGTGCACGAAACAGAAACGGGAACTTAAAGTGTCGTGCGGAAGCACAGTGCATTTATGAGAGCGCGTATGTGCAGTGCGGCATGGAGAAAAAGAACGAGAATGAAGAGAAGAAGAAGCAGACAAAAAAGAATAACGAGTAGGCAGGGGGCGGTTCTGTTCTGTTCATTTGAGACTCTAAGAAGAAGAACATTAGAACACGGTTGAAACGACGTGTGGCAGGACCGCACTTGAGTTTAGCGTTTGCTTGTTTATGGTTATTAGTGCTGTTGGGACAGTTTTTTGTGGTTCGTGCTATTGGATTTTCTGTGTTCAAATGACTCAGGCTATCTCGATATCGATTTCTTCCCCTGGCCAAAGGCCTTCGCTTAGCTAGTTTCTGTACAGGCCTAGGATTGGCCGACCGGTTTTTTTTTTCAAAGCAGTGGTGTTACAAACGTCCCCATGGCTCTGGTACGATACCGATGAGAATCTGAACGTAGGTACAATACCGATAAAAAATCCGAAGGTTATTCAAGTGGAGCTTCAGAAAGCCACATCCCACTGTCAAAAGATCATGGAGGTCCAGCATTTCGGTCGTGGTGGTATTTTGTGCTGCTCTGGCGATCATGAATGCGTCCGAGAGCTTTTTAATCGTTCCGCGTTTGCAGCCTATCCGGTGAGCTTTTTTAATCTAGCGCATCTTGCATGTTCAAAAGACATAGTACACGGTGTAGATACGAGCCTGAGCCCTGCAGTTTTGGACTTATTATTGGTAGCAGGTGCATTGTCAACATACAGATGCACGCGTTTTCTGTTGTCTGACTGACAACATTAAATCACCCATTGTATCGGTGATGGCAACCTTAGCTGAAACGATAAGGCCATCTGAAATTAAGGCTTGGCCTCTTATCTATAAGGTACAACATCTGGCCCTAAGCCACTGCAGTGCTTTATTTGTTGGAGATATGGCCACAGTGCAAGAGGGTTCTGGTCAATTGCTTGATATCGATTATGCGTAAAAAATTATGACAGCCGTGAGTGCAACTTTGTGAAGCGAAGTGTTGTTTATGTCTTGAAGCACGTGCTGGAGACTCTATAGACTGTGAGTCCAAAGATTGAGATGTTAGGCTACTGGAAATTGTAGAACGCAGGCGTTGCTCTGGGAGGGCAGCTGTGACGGAACTACAAGGACGCTCGACAGGCTACGCAAAAGTAACAGCACGGCATACCGGTGATACAGATGCATCATTAGCAAAATCTCTAGCAGAGGCCACAGAGAATGCAAATGAACAGGCAATAGAGCGTTTTGCCAACAATCTTATCGGAGCCGTGGAAGAATTATTAACATCTCAGTTGACCCAAATCCTTGCTTCAGTGCCTATGGAAACACCAAATTCTTAGGATTTAGTGTTTCAAGCAGTGCAGGGACAGAAAGCCTGATACCCCCTACACGACATGCATCTCCTCAAGCACGACCCCCCAAAGTGTTAGTGCGGGCAGATCTAGAACCCATATGAGAATATTCTGGTCAAATCACATATATGGACGCGGAATCATAAAAGCCCTCGAAGCACGCCAGATCACCCGTCTTGAAAACGTCATGGGAAGAAATCAGAATTTTAAAAATTACTTCTCAAAGAAAGGCCTCTTTGAGAACCTCTCTAAAAAAGATTTTCGAAGAAAGATCTTTCGGATCAAGCAGTCTCTGTGATAAGTTTATAGTTTCGAAATAGTGTTCCCAAATGTATTACAGTGAAATTATTGATCAATGGGGTCGGCTACCACAGATTTATCTTCTATATATTCGCAAATTTCTCCAGATATCTTCATGAAACCCAGCTTACAAATAAAAAAATTTTTACCTAAAAAATTATCGGTTATTTCTTTTAGATAGACCTAGCAGAGGTGGTGGACTTGCCGTCTTCATCAAATAAATTTTGTTACAGAGCGAAGTTTAACTACCTGTGTATGGATACTAACTATGAAAATATGAAATTTGACATCACTCGGCCAGACTGCTCCCTTTTTTATTTTGTTATTGCATACTTTCGAGAAGGAGTACAGGACACATGATGCAGAAATTTGATGTTAACTTCATGCAGGAACGATGTAATTGGAACTGGTGACTTGAATTCAAACCACGTGTGTAGGGGTTTCATGACTGATGTAAGTGGAAGGTGCTTGTGGGATTTGATGGCTGATACTCAATTATATTGTGTGAATATTTCCACTGTTACGTTTGTTAGATGAAAAGTGAGTAAGTTATAGATCGCACTTTCTCCAGCTCCTTACTAGAGATGTGTTCGTGAACAACTTGAGATTGCGCAAGACACAGTGACCACCTTCCTATTAGTTTTAATGTTAACATTTTCAAGGCAATTTAACTGAGAAAGTTTGCTAATTTGTAAATTATTAAGAATTTTAAAAGGCTTGAAGTCGGCTTTAATTTGTCACAATGACATGTAGAAGAACATTCGGGCTATGAGTCTGCGTGCGGCATTGAAAAGAGCACCTAAAAAGTCAACTTTCACAATAACCTCAGGCACAGGAAGATCGTGTAGGCCATGGTGGAACGCTGAATGTACGAGCGGGTATAGAAAATGAAAAGCGGTGTTGAAGCAACCTATTCACAACAAATGGCCAAAAAACTGATGTGACTATAAATACATGGCGGCAGATTTTAAATGCACAGTACGCAAAGCAAAAGATTACTATGACACTAATAAATTCAGCTCTTTCAAAATCAAACAATAGAAAGCACGTTTGAGATTTTGGTGTTACAGAAAAGCGATAACGCCAACAGACGATATGATTCTTCAGTTCTACTACTTCGCAGACTCACCAAATTTTTAGTAAGTGTTGCTAAAGAATTAGCAGATAGTTTCAAATTATTAACGTCTAAACACATAGTAAAGCCAATTACAGGAGAGCACTTCAATTAGGTGTCATTAGCGGAACTAGCCGATGTAGTGAGCCGCTTACCTAATGCAGCTTCTTGACCAGATAGGGTGACCTCAGCAATTATAAAAGTACTATACGACATTTCCCTATATAAACTACGTAATATGGTTAATTACTCTTTGAGAATTTCTTGGATACCTGCGGATTAAAAATTTTCCAAAATAGTTCTTGTACTTAAAAAAAGCAGGGACTTCGGTTTACTCTTGACAACGTAAGGCCGATTTCTACTACATCTAATTTGGTTAACCTGATTGAAAGAGTTTTGAATGCGCATATATTGACATACATTGAGGATAAGTCAATACTGAACCCTAGTCAAATTGTCTTTAGATCGGGATGTTCCATCTGGTGTGCGAACGTGGATTTGGATAGTCGTAAACAGCTGGCTCCACGTATATGAGAGTATTGTGCATTAGTTACTCTAGATTTGGCCATGGCATGCCACAAAGGGGAGCATTAAATACCAATACAGAAGATGAAAATATATCGCTTGCCAAACTACATGACAGCATGGGTAGCAAAGTTTTTAAGGAAGAGAGTGTTTTATTGCTTTCAAAGGGGTTGTTTTTCTAACACATATCAGCAGTGCCGGGGCGTACCACAGGGGGCAGTGCTCTCATCGGTGTTTTTTAACACCTTCTTCAACCCAATTCCAACACATATTGATATTATATGATTACGCAGATGACATTTCCTTCTTTGCAACAAATAGTGATCTGATGAGGAATTGTACTTTATGGCGCAAGGGCCACTGGTGGCTAAAAAGTGCCAGAACAAAATATGGTTTGCGAACGATCATGGTGTTAGCTGGCTGTATGGGGGCCTAAAATTCTGCGTAATAACGACCGTAATGAAAGAGTATTTAAATTCATGAGATTTACTTGTGAGTACAATTAAAATGAATGGCGGGAGGTTGTATAGCTAGCACTGTAAGGCTAATCCACTAGCACGGATGTCTCATCGATTCCCTCGAGACGAAGGGCTGGGAGGCTGGTGATTTCTATAAAGTGCGTATCGCAACAGCAGCCTCTCTTGAGAGGCCGTGCTATGGATTAGCAGGAAAGATGACATTGAAAGTATGCACATTTATTTAAAACTTCAGAATTGACTCGTGTTTATTGAGACGTTTTTTGCCCAAAACATTTAACGATGGAAAGGAATTTGGTGCTTGTAAAGTAATTGGAAGTGCTTTCTTCTATACGGCTCTAGTTCTGCACATTGTATAAGGATATGCAAAACTGTCAGGGACTCATCACATCTATCGCAGCTAGGCGAGTCACCCTGGACAAAAGGTGCACGTGGGTACTGTAAGTGTGCCCTATTCCTAATCTACAGAGTGTGACTTCTGTGCGACGTGTTTTTGATGTTGGTGGCCAGTTACTTAGCTATGGCTTGACCAGCTGACCTATATTCTGTTTGAGTGTCCCAGAAATATTGCAAGTGTGACTAGAGTGTTTTCTTCAGAAAGGGCTTTAGATTCAATGCAGGGATCTCCGTGAATGTTTCAGAGCCGTCTGTAAGAACAGATGAAGCTAGACAGGCGGCAATTTTATTGCCCTCAATATCTCGGTGCCCAGGCACCCAACATACCACAGGCACCCAACTACTGATGACTTTCTAAAAACACTTGACAAAGGCGGACAAATAGATGCGATTTTTTTAGACTTTGAAAAAGCTTTCGACCGAGTTTCCCATTCCCATTTGATGTTTAAAATTCGCCGAATCCTAACCAACGAAAGAATTCTTCGATGGCTTGATTGTTATCTATCCCACCGACACCAATACGTTCGGATAGCAGATAAAAATTCTTCTTCCGCTCCCGTGCATTCTGGGGTACCACAGGGCTCCGTCCTAGGACCACTTTTATTTTTAGTTTATCTAAATGACATGTCATCCGAATCTACTGTGCAGTGTCGTTTTTTCGCGGACGACTGCGTTGCGTACCTGCCCATTCAATCAAGAACAGATCACGCCACCCTAAATGAATACTTATCGGTTGTTACAGCATGGTGTAACTCCTGGAAAATGAGCCTCAACATAGCAAAGTGCGTCAAGATGACCATAACACGTAAAAAAAATCCCTCGGAATTCACTTACATGTTAAACAACACTGCTATAACAACCGTTAACCAGTACAAATACCTTGGTCTGACAATCACTTCTAATTTGAGCTGGAAAACTCATATTGAAGGTATAACATCAGCAGCACTGCGGCGATTGTGGTTCTTAAAGCATCGCATGAGGCACTGCACCAGCAAAACAAAACTAGTTGCTTACACTACATTGGTACGCCCATTGTTGGAATATGCTGACGTTGTATGGGATCCACACACACAAACTGAAATATACTTACTAGAACGAGTCCAAAATAAATCCCTTCGGTTTATTTACCACGCATATAGTAGACACTGTTCAGTCACTGAACTCCGTAATAGATCCGCCCTTCCCACATTGGAGTCGCGTAGAAAGCTACATCGCTTAAAATTCCTTTATAACATAGTCAACGGACACTCAGGACTCGCCTTTAACACTTACATGCAGTACAATACATCGCGGAAAACTCGGAACAAGCATGATAACACCATAGTGGTGCCACTTACAAAAACAAATTCTCGGCGATATTCCTTCTTTCCACGAACAATTTCCGACTGGAATGAACTACCTCATGACGTCACCAGCATCGCAGCGCCCGACGCATTTTTATCAGCTGCCACTGCCTGTCTGTAGTAAAAGCTGTCTGGTCGTATGTGCAGATTTCAATTCTTTTTATGATGTTTTTTCACTTCGTGTTAGGAACAAAATTTGGATTGTATTTTTGATACCGCTCTTGTGTTGCTCCTGTAACCCGAGTATTCATGTTCCACGCAAACCTGTTATGTGGTGATTTTATTTCTGTGCCGTGAAGAATAGTGTTATAAGTGGCTGCAAGTATGAAAGTTTGTATCACTCCTGCCTTGGTAACCAAGAGGTGGCTGGCAGTATGCAATAAATAAAAATAAATAAATAAATACCACAACGTTCCTTTGGATCGAGTAAACTGTGCATAACAGTGAATAGAGACGCATTATTGCATAATTTTTGTGTTTTCCATAGTTTTTTGAGTTTCACAACGCTTATTAAGGAGTCCGTGTGTATAACTGTATTAGGTATGTTGGATTCTTCGTTGTGCTTAGCAGGCACTAATCTTGCGTATGCTTCTGCCGTAAATATGCTTGTATTTGGATGTAATATGCCAGCCTCTGGAAGAGATGGGCCGACTGCTGCGTAAGATACACCATTAGGAGATTTAGATGCGTCTGTGAAGAATCCCGGACAAGAATATTTATGCTGAAGCTCAAGGAAGTGTGTGGGAATAAGTGCAGCAGAGGCATGCTTCGTAAGTTCTATAAAAGATAAATGACAGTCTATGAGCTGCCATTTCCACAGCGGGAGCTGTTCAACAGGAGTTATGAGCTGATGTTCAAAAAACGGAACGCTCCTTTCGTCAGCCACATCTCTTACACGCAGAAAGTATGGCTTTCTCATGGCAGGATGGTTATAGAACAAAGAAGAGCTAGACAGGTCGTTTACATCATAATATTGTAGGTAATTGTAGTTTGCATTAACTTTTAAGTACGTGAACAATAAATAGGATCTTTGCAACTCCAACGACCACTTCTTTGCTACTACGGAAAGGTTTTGTATTGGACTAGTCCTGAAGGTGCCTGTGAAAAGGCGGATGCTCAGATGGTAGACCGGATCCAACATCTTCAAAGCACTTGGTGTGGCGGACTGATAGACTACAGCCTCATAGTCTATGTGCGTGAGTGTAATGCTTCTATATAAGCTCATGAGGCATTTTCTGTCACTACCCCAATTTGTGAGCGATAAAATCTTAAGAATAGTCATTGTTTTTATGCACTTTTTATGTGTGATACAAATGTTAATTTGATATTTATATGAATCTTAAGAATTTATGTTCTGTTTTTACGCGAAGACAACGGCCGTGCACGTCAATCATGATTTGGATCTGAATGTAGGTCTGTCCTCCTAGAAAATAGGGTGCAGGTGGTCTTTTGTGGATTAGGGCAGAATACACTTTCGCCTGTTCATTTTGACACCTTATTCATACCAAGCTGAGCCTGTCTCTCACATATTGCGAGATTGCATGATTTGAAGCCTATCTGGATATCGTCTACGTATGTCGAGTAGAGCTTAGTTCATGGGACACATATACGCAGGGAATTCATTTTTATTATGAAAAGCGTGCAGCTAGACACGCCACATTGTGGTACTCCAATGTCCTGTGCAAGCGGTCGTGACAAAACGTTGCCCAGTATAACGCGGAAATTGAGGTTAGACAAGTTGGTCTCATTAAAGTTCAGCATTTCACCAAGAATACCGAGTTCTGAAATGTTTTTCAGTATTCTGAATCGTCATATGGTGTCATATGCTTTCTCTGTGTGTAAAACACATAGAGAAAGAATCGCTTGTGTATGAAAGCGTCTCTAATGTGTGTTTCATTCTGCACGAGATGATCAGTAGTGGATCGTCCCTCTCAAAAGCCACACTGTTGTGGATCAAGGAGGCACTTTGATTCCAAAAAATATGTTAATCGATGGCTTACCATTTTCTCAAAAAGCTTACAGAGGCAGCTTGTCAGATCTATCGGTCTGTAGCTTGAAACAGAGGACGCATTCTTGCCCTGTTTCAAGATAGAGAGTACAATGGCCTCTTTCCACGAGGTAGGAATTACACTGGAACACCATATGACATTTTAGAGTGAAAGGACAGTTTTCTGTGTTTCAGAGGCAGGTGCACCCACATTTCATATGCTACACAGTCGGGACCTGGGAATGATTTGTTGCAGCAGTTTAGCGATGCCTGCAACTTAGCTAGGCAGAAAGGTGTATTGCATTCTTCGTATCTTGTACACTTGCGTTCTAGTTTCTGTCCCTCTATTCCCTCTTTGTAGTGCTGTAAACTTTTGGAGTAACGCAATGAGCTGGACACGTGTTCGAAATGGGTTCCCAAGAAGTTTGCTTGGTCCTCCAGCGTATTGTTCTGCATATCAGTCACAAAAAGGGGGTGTGTTTCTTGTCCATGTATCCTGTTAACCATGTTTCATTCTTTGCTTTGATCTGTATACGAGCATATTCCTGACAAGAGCTTTTGCAAGCTCGCTCTTCAAGCTTGCCGGCGCGTCCTCCTTTCATGAGACTTCACGTTCTTGAAATTTGTGAGGTTCTCTGCTGTTTGGGATGGCCGCAACAACCACCACGCTTTGTTTTGTTTGTTCCGTGCCTCACTACATTCATTGTTACACCAGGATACACATCGTTTAGATTTGGAGCTACACGCTTCTGGAATACATTGAAAAGCAGCATCAACCAAAAGAGCTGTAAAATACTTCACAGCACCTTCCATAGTCAGACCGGACATTTCAGCCCACGTCAGGTCAGTAACAGTTCGGAACCGTTCTCAGTCGGCCACGGCAAGCTTCTTCCGAGGGGCCTGACGAAGAAGGTACTCTGGTTTGGCGCACCGAGGATTATCGAGAAATGATCACTTTAATAAGGGTTTTTGAGAACATTCTATTTAAAATAAGTTAAAAGCAATGGAGATGAAATGCTAAGCTCTATAGACGAATATGAATTGTTTGCGAGGCTAAAATACGTGGGATTCTTCGTATTAAAAAGGCATACCTAAGCGGATAAAAAGCAGCTGTGTGATAAGACGTCCTCGAGTATTGCAGCGAAAATCGCCCCAAAAACATTGTGTGCATTAAAACTGCCAAGAAGCAAATCGGGCTTAGGGAGCTCGTCTATTAATAATTGTAGGTCTTCTTTTTAGAGCTGATGATGAGGTGGTATGTACAGTGAACAAAAAGTAATGAGCTTATTTAAAATAATGGCTCGGATGGCAACTGCATCAAGAGGCGTTGTAAGTGGGTAATGAGAACACGCCACACTTTTATTTTCTATATTAGCCACGCCACCTAATGACGCCGCAGCATTATCGCGATCTTTTCGGAAAGTGACGTAGTGACAGAGAAAGTTGGTATGTTTGGACTTTTGATGTTTCTCCGGTACACACAGCACTCTTTGATCGAATTCGCTGATGAATTCTTGTATGCCATCGAGGTTCTTAAGAAGGCCCCTTATGTTCCATTGGATTATTTGTGGATTTATATTGGGCAGGAAGTGGTGCTGTGTGTACTATACTGGGTACCGCAAAGAAGGAGACTATTTTACAGGGCCTATGTGAGGCAATGTAATTGGTATTTTGTCTTTTTTTGAGTGGTCGACGAAAGGTTGTCGCTTCTTTGGCGCTACCGGCACCGTTTGGCTAGAAGTAATGTCTTTAGCCTCCTGCAAGGCACTGGACACCCGTTCTACAGAGCGATGTGTGTGTCGCTTAAACTTCACCTGAGCCGACGAAGTCTTTGACCCCAACGGGCACGAGGTTGTTGGAACCCCCTTATCCTTTTCGTTGCTCTGCCTGCTGACAGGGCTTGTAGAGCCCACCGGTGTGTACTGGTTGGCTGTGGGCAGGGCAGCGCTAGCTGCTCCCACCAGAGGGCCGGTGGCTTTGACCTGGGCACGCTAGGCGTGGCCACCAAGGGCCACTGTGGTGGCACGCCTCGTTGCACCACTTCTGAGAAGGAGGTTTTTAGTACGAAGGAAGGCGAGACTCGTTGTTGTGCTTCAAGGAACGTTACATTTTCGTTAGCTTTTATGAAGATAATATTTTTTTTCTTTTTTCCAGGCTGAGCATGCTCTGGAGTATGCGGGATGGCTTGATTTGCAGTTTGCACAGTGAACCTCATCATATTTGCACTCATCAGTACTGTGACCAGTTGTGTCGCATTTACCACAAGTCAACTGACCTCGGCAGGTCTGAGATCCGTCTCCAAATTGCTGGCACTTAAAACAACGTCTTCGGTTAGGAACATATAGACGCACAGGAAGTTTTAAGTAGCCGGTTTGAAGGGTTTGGGGTAAATCGCTTGAATTGAAAGTAATCATTAGGTGCTTCGTTGTGGTTTAAGTGGTGTTGCGTGTGATTTTTATGTGCGGCACATGTGTTATGCCTTCGTCCTTCCATCCCACATGGAGTTCTTTTTCGCTTAGTGTCTTCAGGTCTTCATTGAATACGACGCCCTTCACTGTATTCATGGTACGATGTACACTTACTGATACGGAAGTATTGCCAAAAGCAACGAGATGTGAAAATCGGTTGAACTGTCCTTTTTCTTTGAATTCAAAAAGAATGTCCTTACTTGCCACCATTTTGCCCTTATAGCTGGTTTTAAAGGTGGCTTTTCGGCATTTGGTCACAAGAAAAAGTCAGATTGTACTGGCTTTGGATGAAGAATGTTCGCAGTGAACAACATAATATTTTGGGAAGTTTTCAATGTTTTGGGGAAAAACTGAGATGATGCATTGGTGCATACCCTTTCGAGGACACGATTGCTTACAGGGGGGTTCAGAGGTTCCATAAAAAGTGGCTTCTTCGGCAGCGGCGCCTACCACCCACCATGGAGCCCAACAAGGGGACGCGGCAGAACATGTGAACAAGCCTGCACTACTCCATCATTACACGCCTTTGCTATAGCCGAACTTGAATTACCCTAGGTACGGTTGCCACCCTAGCTTTGCCCTAGCCTCCACGAAACAATGAAGTAAATGGAAACGAGAAAAAGACAGGATACATTTAAAGAGAAGAGAGACAAAGATATAAGAAGAGAGAGACAGGAAAATGTGACTGCCAATTTCCTCTGGGTGGGTCAGCCCAGGGCAGCGTCTGTGTGAAGTTGGGGTCTAAGGGGTGTATTGCCTCTGATAGGAGCCGCAAGGATCCAATTACTCGGCAACGGCTCAACCACCAGGTTCCCTTTTTTTCTGGACACGGCTCAGTCACGTGCGGCCAGGCGTGAGAGAGGTCAAGACCCCCCCGTTAGCTCGAGACCGTAATGTCGCTACTAACCAAACGCTTCTTGCGCACGCACCCCGGCGGGAAAATAGTGATCTGCAATTACTTTCACAGACTTTACAGAATTACCTAAACATGATAGAGAAATGACTGGAACAAATTCAAATGTCTTCCAACGTAAACAATATCACGCTTCTCGCGTTCTCGTTCAAGGATCCTGTAAACAGCTTCCTGATCTATGGCACAGAGCTGATTTCCCAGGTGGATTCACTCAAATACTTGGGCATTATAAGGAACAGCTCGTTAAAAGGGAGAAGTCACATGGACCATATTGGATTCACGGAGACACGAGCCATGGGGTGTTTATGCAAGCTCAGCAATAGAAAAACGGGGTTGCTAAGAAATACATTGGTAATGATCTACAAAATGTGGCGTTGAGCAAAAGGCAGTAGAGAAAGCTGCCGAGCCTCTTCCTCTCGCACGAAGCCTTTCATTTGTGCGAGAAGGTTTGTCTGGTCAGTCGTTACGTGCAGTGCGGTCACTGGTTGGATTGTCTGGAATGAGCGTGGTGTCTTAGCTCGTTGCCTCGGCAATTCATCATAGCTCTGACACAGTCCCCACTTCGACCACAGTGCTAGGAGACTTCGCAAGAAGCATCTAGAAAACGTGATCGTCGACACCCTTCATAATGTGCTGTATCTTTGCACTCTCGCTCATGGAAGCATCGACACGCGGGCAGAGATCAATTATATTTTATATATATGAGGTGAAAATTTCGCCTGGCTCCTGTGCCCATGTGCGCAGACGTTGTTCGGCGCGTAGCTTCCGTAAGGCAGGGCGACGAAAAACGGCGCATATCGCCTCCTTGAAAGCGGACCAGTTCGCGAACTTGGTTTGTGGTTCATATACCACAGCTTGGCCACGTTGGTCAGATAAAAATTGACAGCGCCCAACTTATCAGCGTCATCCCACCTGTTGGGTCCACTGATTTTTCGTATGACGACAGCCAGTCCTCGAGATCCTGGTCTTCGGTGCCTTTAGAGATCGGGGGGTCACGCTGGTGAACCGGGCCGGGCAAAGTAGCGGCCACGAGATGTACTGTTTGTTTAGCAGGGTCAACTTTCATGGGCGACGGCAGGGTGCGGGATCGGAGTTCCAGGGCGTAGGCGATGTGGTTACTCAGCACGATCCACCAAATGTAAAAAGGTTTTCGGGCGAACCTAACGGGCAGGTGGAAGATTCGAGATAGCGACAGGACAAGGGAGATGGTGGTGCTCGAGCACTGGTCTCGAGGTGCCTTTTTCTTTGATGATGCTTGTGTTTCTCTGGTGTTGTCATCATTGCTTCAGTGTAATATTATATTTTATATTATTATTATTATTATTATTATTATTATTATTATTATTATTATTAATATTATTATTATTATTATTATTATTATTAATTCACGTCCGGAAACTGGGATATCATTATCAAAGGCGTCGTAGTGGAAGGCTCGTGAAATTCAGATAATCTGGTGTTTTCTAGTGTGAGCTGAATCTACACAGCACACGGGCCTCTACCGTAATGCAAACGCCACAGTCATGATCAAACCCGCAACCTTCGGGTCACCATCGAGCACCTTGACTGCTACACTAAAGTTATATGAGGAAAATTGTAATAATTGATGCTGTTTAACGTCAAGAAAGTATGATAAATTATGAATGACGACATAGTGGAGGGCTTCGGAAATTTCGCACAGCTGGGGTTCTTTAGCGAGCACCTAAATCTATGAGCATGGGTCTTGAGAATTTTGGGCTTCATTAAAAGTGCGGTCACCACGGTCGGGATTCGATCACGTAACCAGCGGGTCTACAATCAGGCTACAGTGTACTGAAAGGGGCAGTGGAATGAACGAAGCGGCCGCCCTGCATTTCGGCTGATTCTCCGGCGGGTGACAATAGTGGTGGCGCTGTAGTCACTTGGTACTGAAGATTGGGACCACCAAATCGTTACGCTATTCGCATTGCGCGACGACTGTTTTTTTTTTTTTTTGCTGTAATAAAACGCTTTATAGGTCGTAATAACGAGATTGCTTTTCGGACATCAAGCCTGTCTAAGGGAAGTTTGCCAAGAAGTCCGAAGCACCAGCGTGGCTTAGTGGTAGAATACTGGGATGGCACCCAGCCGACCCAGGTTCAAGCCCCACTGTGTCATTGGTACTGTTTCTTTTTTCTATTTCACGCGCTGTTGTTACGGACAGCGGTGGCGGTGGACCCTACAGCGCGGCGTGAGACTCGATTGGTGATCTATTAACAGCTTTCGCAGTAAAAAAATTAACAGACTTCCAACAGACTAGGGCTTGTTGCTATGGCAAATATTGCTTCAAAACTTATTTTAAAGACTTGATCAGTAGCGAAGGGGATACCACTTGTTTGGTTGATAGCGGGTGAAAGAACATTTTCAATTTTTTTTATAATAAGATACCTACCTCGTAGGGATAATCAAAGTGATGGCACATATAGTGCGGTGATAAAATAAATACGACGTCATGAATGCTGTGTTGGTAATTTGTGTCAAAACACTAGAAGCGTGAAAGGTTTAGATTCTGCGTTAGAAATGAAAAATAAAAGGTGAATTTCGTGGCTATTATTCTTGTGCGATTGTAGTTGGAAAGAATGTTACACTATTGTTCTTCATATTACAATATATATGAACATACGAGAAACATTTATGAAGTGGCGGGTTCGAATGCAACATCGTTCAGGAGTTAAATAGACATTTGTTACTCTCACGCCGAAACAGAATAGGCTTACATTTTGTGACATTTAGTTTCATGAACGACAGTTTGCACCGGGTAGCACAGCAACTACATCAGATTGATTAATGTACGCTCATTGAGCTTGCACATAGCTGTATATTATAAACATTTTCCCATGAACGGAGTGATTTTGAGACATGTCCGCCAACACGTCGGTAGGAGCATCAAAAGCTCAATTGGGCATTTTTTGAAGCCACACAACGAAACTGATTCTAGATTTATTATGAATCTATATTCCTTTCCTTGCAGTGTGTGTCGTTGCTTTCTTTTGAAGTCCACACAACAATACACGCTAAGCATCAGCTTTGGAAAAAGTCGGCATTGATAGCGGGCATCAACAGCAGCCTGCTAGCCATGAGTTTTACCAACATACGCGCAACTTCGGTTGCGCGCATGTTGCCGGTGGCATGCGTTGAGTAAGGACGCATAGAAATGCCTAAATGAGCGCGAGCCTTCTGTTAGGGCGAAGAAACGCAGACGAATTAGCTTACGCAAAATAAAAGGTTCAAAACAGTGTGGTGATGTGCAGGGTTCTTTGTTTTTTCTTCTGCCAACAATAAGAAACCAGGCTACTATTTGCGCTAAAACAGCAGTTCAATGTAGCTAAATTGTAACTATGGTGCCAGTGTGATTTTTCCGTAGCCACACGGGATACTAAAATATCCAATTTAGCGCAATTGAGTCACCAACGGCAGTCTTCATTTTCAAGCCATTAGCGCATATTAGTGTCGGAAGGCAGTGAACATGAATTTCGTATATCCTTTCAACTGTGCTTCAGATTTACATGAAGTATTTGCCTCAGTCAACGCTGCAGGCTTTTTTTTTGTACAGATATTTTTATACTGGCGCTATATCGCCACGTGATTTACGTTGAAAAATTGTCCTGTACTGAAAAAAAAAACAAAAAGTACAAAGTGCATGTAAAGCAAATTTTATTTAACCTTTTTTTGCAATAAGACATACCAGCTCCCCTAACACCGTGATTTCCAGGCGCGAGTCTTACATTGTGGCGACATTCGTACTCAGTGGTAAGGACTCATGCACACTCCCACAAAATAAACAGATACTAGATATAGATTGATGTGCTAAGTTTGCTTGAATGATAAACGTGGTCCATTTCACAACCACAAAATTGCAAGTCAGAGATAAAAACCGAATTAGCAGCCGTAGCAGCAGCAAAAACCGCGTTTGTCAAATTGGCATGTACCGAGAATCGTGTGGTCACAAAGTGTCCCGAACACAACTGCACTCACTCTCAAAGGAAAAAAACCAAGTGTCTATAAATTGACAAAACATTGACCGCAACTTTCTAAGCGAAACGTGCAAGTGAGCAGGCCGGCGTTCAATTTTGTCGTGCATGCACAATTCCTAGATGTAAGGACGAAAAGGACTTAGACCTGTGGATCTGGTCGTCATTTCGAGTGCTTACTACAACAGCATGAGCTGCACTTCAAGTGGTGTGCAAAATGGGTAGGGGACATTTAAAATTCGTTTAGTTCAGTGATTGGACGACAGATAGCATTCGACAGCTACTGGGGTAGAAGGCATTGAATGATAGCGTAGGCATTGAATGCACACGGTAGAAGGCATTGAATGATAGCGTGGTAGGCATTAACAATAACAGTCCTTGCATTTAGTTTTGCCGCTTCGTCAATCCAATAAACGTCGAAAAACTACAGGTCCGCGGGCAAGGAGCATTATATAGAAGAGCGCCGTTCGAGAACTGTTCATTCTGAGGTGCCTGGCAAAGTAGGCGACGGCTTGTCCACGTCACTGTCTTTTTAACGCGTAATTCGTCACAGAAATGCACATGCAAGGTATTCAAAAGTCTCTGCTTTGTCAGGATATTTGCAAGCATCTCATGAACACTTACTGGGCGAACTGGTGTGGATGAAATGATGCACATGGTTTCGAGAGACCGCAAGTCTACGTTGCTCAATGCCACGCAAAGCTCTTTCAGATTCATGTTTCGAGGCCTTAACGTCAGAAAACGTAAGTACCGATTTGTACCGAGCCACCTGGCAATGCATTGTGGCGTGCTGCCGACAGTCTTCGTTGCTTGCCACGAAAGCCGTAGTTCGACTAGATGACAGTTCGATAAAAAATCTAAGGAACCAAGTTCGAAAACGTCGCACAGGGTCAGCCGCTGTAGTCGCGTGATTTCGCATAGCATTTGCACTGAGTCTTGATTGAAGGCAATGAAGGAACTGTGACACGATGAGCATCTCGGATAATCGCTGCTCCAGATGCTCCCAGGGTATACGTCAAAGTTCTCTAGCATTGGACATGAAATGGCAAGTTGGTCAATGGACGCAGCTGTCTTCAAAGCACACTGTGGAAGCGCTAAGGCACGTATGCGCAGGACACTTCTTGATGGAAACAAACTGCTCCAGTCCAACTGGTGAACAAAATGGCAAAAGGTCAAGTTCAGCTGGACCAAATTTGTGCTAGCGGCGAACAACAGCTGTAGCGGTTTGATATAGGCAGTTGTGATGTAATGTATCACGCATTCTTGCGTAGTTTCCGATCCAGGGAGCAGCGCCAGTGTTAAGTTTTGAAACTGAGACCACCACGGCCGCTGGGTCACTTCTGCCAGCTGTGCCAACGCGTCGAGGCTATTTCTTAAGCACAGGGTTACCTGGTCACCATGTATTTGCAGGGCTTCCCATCCGACCATATCTGCAACGTAGACACACGTACTTGTCTTGTCAGGCAGCCTTGGATACACCATGTTCCCGCAAACAGAAGCTGTGGTTCGAAAGTCTAAGCGGCGCAATGCACACACTGGTGCAACTAGATGGCCACACCACTGTGTATTAGCAGATGTGAATTCGCTCGTGAACGTGAACGTTTTTAGCTTCATTGAAGCATCGATAAAAAGCTCACAGAAGTGAAAGACACCGATGTGGTGTCCTTCCATGGCGTGAATATGCAAGTGATCAAGATTTACGCAAATTACCAACATCATGGACAAGATAGAGTATCCGTATGTGCCTCCACAAATTTCTACATACATGTGCAGCAGACTACGTACGTGCCGGCATTGAGCCAAATTGTCCAGAACATTTTCACGAGGCGCATCGAAGATGGACCAACGTAACTTCTTTAGCGCAGGCAATGATTGTGCTATAACTGTGAAAAGGTGGCCCGAGCTTAAGCGGCAGTTGACGCAGTCCAGCTCGACAAGCTTGTCGAGTAACGTCACGCACTCAAGTAGCTGAAGTGGATGAATCAACAAACAGTTTGCAACGCACAAGAATTTTACGTTACTCGGGTCAATACGCTTCAGAAAACGAACCAAAATTTCTGCATCGGAGTGTGGACTTAGCTTTACTGTGCGTGCAAAACCTCGGCTTTCCAAAAAAATCTTGCGTATGACGCCACTGTCTTCAAAGGCAAGAAGAGACTCTGCATCCAGTTTTTTTGCAATGTTCCACCAAACTTCGTCCGGAAGGCAGTAGTTCGTCGCGCGTAGCAGAGAAGCACTGATCTTCGATGACATCGTGCCTTCAGTCAATCACTGGGAACACTATGGTTGGTTGAGTGTTAAACGTGCGCCACCTTCGGTCTCCTTATATGCCCAGCCATGCACGACGCCAACTGTGGTTAACTCTAATCGATGCGTTGGCAGAAACTATCATAAAACCAGGAAATGCTATTTTTTATATAACTGTGGTGAATGGGTTATGGGGTGTTGTTTTTCACTTATCTTGTCGGGGTGACACTTACCTTCTTCAATGACGTCCAAATATTCTACGCTGAAAAGAATTCACCGCACTACGTCATACTGATGATTTTTTATCAGTGTTTCAACTACGCTAAACAGAGGCAAAGGGTGTGATTTGGTTCGTGAGTAATCAAGCCAAAGCCTTACGTCTATGTTTGAGGTGCCTTTGGAAAGCACGTGACCTGGACGTGATGATCACTGCCACAAAAGTAGACAGATTTAGTCACGCTGCCGCACCAGCCGTAAGGGTGCCGCCTGCTATTGATCGCAATAGCATGCCGCGTCTGTTCGGCGGCTGCGGACGCCCAACTAAATCTGTCTAATAACTGATCTTTGGCTGTCTGCGAAAACATCTCCGAGAGAGTTGAAATCAGAACTCTGCCAGCTTGATTGATTTGATTGATTGATCTGTGGGGTTTAACGTCCCAAAACCACCATTTGATTATGAGAGACTCCGTAGTGGAGGGCTCCGGAAATTTTGACCACCTGGGGTTCTTTAACGTGCACCCAAATCTGAGTACACGGGCCTACAACATTTCCGCCTCCATCGGAAATGCAGCCGCCGCAGGCAGGACTCCTGCCAGCTGCTTGCCATCATGAAAAATCATGCTAATGCTGTCGGACGAAGAAGCGTGGCGTGTGCGTTCTGTTTCAGTTTGCCCATCGTCACCGGTGGATTTGGCTCTATGGCGACGCGTATGCCTCTGAGCACACCGATGACACTCGTACTGACTCTGAAACTCTTTTGAACGTACGACCAGCGTCAGACTCATGCGGTGAGTCAAAAGAGATGCTGCTTTACGTAATAATGAAACAAAAAGTACTATTTTACGTAATGATGCAACAAAAAGCGTGATTCGTTAACGAAACGTATGAGGGAACGACTGCAGCAGCTTACTGAAGACGTCTACAGCGATCACTGTTCTGAACTATAGCGGTCGCATTCACGTTACTGCCAGTGTGCGCAAGGTCATGTTATGAAGAAGCAAAACCAAAGTACGTGTAATAAGTGTGACGGTGCAGGGGTTTTGTGAACAAAAATCAAATGATAAAACGCTACCAATCCAGCGTTTTATAAGAATTTGCGAGATTGCGCGACGTGTCTGTCTAAATTGTGTTCTGCGTCTGCGTCCTTCTACTGAAGATTCCGGTTACGTCAGACCTCTTGTCACCCTAAATCATCTCGACATAAGCAGCCTCTTTTCCTATACTTGGCAATACTTTATCTAGAGATTCGAGGGAAGAATACGGTGGTGGGGCTCCCACGCATTGGTTTTGCTCCGCAAGTAGTACGGTAGCTTGCAGTTCATTTCAATTGTGCTCGCTCGCATCGCGGACGCACGTAGAAAAACATACAGAAAAAATGGAATGGAAAAACATCACCAATATTTTTTTTCTGGGAGAACTAGACAGTGCTGAACGTGGTCATACACTGCCGTACACCACGTTACGGGCGCCATGTCCAGCACAAAAAAACAGGTGCGCTGAAAAGGTGGCACTCTCTAAAACAAATACACCATCTCCCGCTCATGGGAACAATGACGCGATCCGAGCTGCGCGAGGGGTGCACACCACGCGAGAAGGGGCTGATGATGAAGGGCTACGAATAACGCAGACGCATCATAGGATAGGTAAACTATTAGCGTAACTTCCATAGAATCCTATGCTTTCAGTGGTTGGCGGCTCCATTTACGTATGAAAGGGACAGCTAACAGTAAACAAGAACTAAATAATAAAATTCAACGTCACAACCAAAAGCTGTAGCAACGTCGTGCATTCACCCTACATGGCACCAAATTGACAGCTTTTTTATTGCTGACTTTTTATGAGCCATTATTATTACGCGAAGTTATTGTGCTTTATGGCTCTCTTATCGCATGCGGGAAAAAAAACAAAAAAACAAAATATTGAGGAAGCAAGGCCGTTTTATTAGACGAATTAGGTACTAACAATACGCATGAAAAACTTCGCAGATGCATTCGTGACACAAGTATTCACGAGCACAATAAAATCGTAGTTCGAAAACTCACGTTGCCCAATCATTGAGCCAGCAGCTTTGAGAACATAGCTTTGGCAACCGTAGAGTACAGCGCCTCGTCGCTTAGCGTCTCGCATTCATTGTCACCAAAGGCGAGGGTACACTGGCCGACCGCCCGTGAAAGCAGTCGGCCGTCTCAGGAGCGGTTATCTACACGTTCTGTGAGCTAGTTAACCTCTGAAATGTTACACCAGCAAACAACACATAAACAATAAATAAACTGCGAAAGCTACGTAGGAAAGCACCACAGAAATATATTCCTCGGTGAGCTGGCAATGCGCCAAACCGAGAAACACGCCAAAATAAACACAATATATTATAGCAGATTGCCATGAATACGCCCGCTCCTCCCCACTTGTGGCACTCTGCGAAATATTGAGGCAGTCAATCATTTAGCCTGGTGTGCGATACTCCGTAAAGTAAATTTAAAGTTAACTTTGACACATATAAAGTTGCGAATATTTGAAGAAAAAGTCATATCAAGTGTTTAGTTTTAGTTGCTTGTCCCCTCCTCACGTAGTCGCTCTTGTGGTAATAGTTCTTTGTCTTCTCCTCACTTGTGGCAATAGGTTTCCGGCCATTTTGGTTCCAATTTCGCGACCTATGTCATTTGAATTTCATTGTGGACAAGCTCTGTCTCATGGACACGTGGGATGCATATTCACCAAAAGCGTAGAGAAGGGGGGGAGGAAGTGTAGAAGACAAGAGAGAGGGTGAAGGGGATGCATATGCACAGTGGGTGTGTGAATGCCGCACTGCCGAGGAGGCGTTTTGCTGCCTTCGCCCGCGACTCTTAGAAGAGGGGGGAGCGTAGAAGAGGAGCGGGAGTGGTGCGCTTGCGCTGTAAGGGTGAGCACGCCACACACCGGATTGAGCTCGATCTTAAGACGCTTCACATCAAATAGGAAAAAAGAAGGCATTTTTTTTCAGAGTGAATAACAGCTGTATTTTACGTATTACTCCCCGCATTCTCATGAGGAATGTCATGAGAAAAGACTTGTCGATCGAGGCAGACGAGACGGCGGCTCATGAGGCCGGGTAAAGGTCATAGAATGATAAATAAAAAGTAAGGAGAGCACACTACATAGGCCTCTACGACTAATTTAGGTTCGCAGTGCTCTAAACGGCCGTTGGAAACCTTTGAAACCGCAAAGATGGAAGCCCAAAGGAAACAATGTCTCGGTGACTTTTATAGTGGTTAGAAATATAATACAGCCTCCGAGACCACTTCTTAGTGCGTTCTCGTCTCTGACGCCATACTTAATTTTTTAACGCGTCGTTATCATGCACCAAGTAGTTTCGTGTATGCTGCACCGCCAGAGTGGAAGCCATACGATGCCACTTTGTGTCTATGAAGATATCTTAAATAAAATGACAATCGAGTAAGGAGTAAAACATTTATTTTGAAGTAATATTCTTGGCAAACACACGCTGTATGAAGGATTATAATGATAATGTGTGGTGTTTTTCAGCGCAAGGTCCATTTCAACAAAGAGCGCCAGGTCACAGGACGAGATGCGAACAATGAATGTGTTGTGTGGCTGTATAAGGGCCTTAAAATTCCTCCCGCTAATACTAGTAAAATACGCAAGTAATAAATTAATGACAGTGACGTGAAATGTATAGTAAGAATGAATGCAAAAGGTTCGGATAATTAAGCATAGTGGAGATATTTGACACTAGCACAAGTGCCTCATCTGTTTCCTTGTGTCTAAGGGGTGCGAGGTAGGTGCTTTTCAAAGAAACCACCGCAGCAGCAACCTCTCTTGAGAGGTCGCGCTACGCGATTCCTTGGTACATTACAATAAAAGTGCGGACATGTCTTAAAAAAGCCAACGTAGATTAGTGAAAAGTGGTTCCCTACCAACAATCATAGCCGGGTTAAGTGGAATCTGTTGTCGGTAAGGTAATGAAAAGTGTTGTTTTCTCTGAGTGTCTAAGTGTACCCACTGGATTAAAATGTAAACCACTGTTAGCGCTTTACCACATCCGTGATACAGTGGTGGATCCCCACCGGACAAAAGGTATGAGTGTGTCTTGTATGTGTGCCTTATCCTGAGCCTTGTTAGTGTTACCTCTGTAAGACGTGATTTCAATACTAGCTGCCAATTACCAAGGTGTAGATTAATAACATGTAGTTTGTTTTATGTGTGCCTATCCCACTTGCTCTGCCAGTAATCTCTGAGCTTTCATTTGAGAGATGGTTTAGGGTAAGGGATGGGTTAATATGGGTGTAGTGGCAATGCTTTCGTGTTTTGGGTCTCAAGGTGACCTGGCACCCAACACACTACGATATGTTCCTTGAGTTTGTAGAGTGTGCATAAAATAGAGTAAATTGAGACGAGGACAGGGTTTTATGTTTTTTAGGAGTTCGCAGAGCTTTCGTCACACTGAGAGAGTCCATGTAAATAACTGCTTTTTGTAGTTGCCATTATTTAATGTGTTTAGCGGCCGTAAGTATCACGTAAGCTTCCGCTGTGAATATACTTGTATCTGGATGTAGAGGGCGAGCATCGGAAAAGAATGGCCCGACAGCAGCGTAGGACACAGAACAGTTAGACTTAGAGGCATCTGTAAAAAACTCAGGACACGTGTATTTGCGTTAAACTTGCAGGAAGTATGTGTGGATGTGGGAAGTGGGGGCGTGTTTTGTAACTTCTAGGAAAGACACATCACAATCTAGAATCTGCCACTGCCACGGTGGCAGGTATGCTGCAGGAGCCATTAAGCTGTGTTCAAGTGACACACCAGTCTCCTCCACCAGACCTTTCAAGCGAACTGAATGGAGCTGCCTCACCGAATGTCTGTTTTGAAACAGATCAGAGCTCGAGAAATCATTAATAGTGGGATATGAGGGGTGCGCTTCTTGTCTGCGTCCACCTTGATGAAATATACAAAGCACATGTAAGTTCCCTGCCGGTGAAGCGACCACTCATTTGACTCAACATAGATGCTTTCTACGGGACTGGTGCAAAAGCACCCGTAGAAAGGCGGATGCTGAAATGGTGGACAGGGTTAAGCATATGCAAGGCACTTGGTGCTGCAGACTGATATATGATCACCCCATATTCTAGACGTGTGCATATGAGGCTTCTATGCAGATTCATCAGGCATTTACTAACACTGCCCCATGATCGTGATAAAACCTTGATGACATTCATTGATTTTAGGCACTTGTTTGGGGGATGTTTAATGCGAGTAATGAGTGATAGTTTCTTGTCTAAAATAATGCTTAAAATTTTTGCTCAGACTTCAATGGTAGCCTCTGACCACGCAGGTCAATATGCGGAGCTGGATCGAGGCCTCTCTTTCTTGAGAATAAGACGCAGGTGCTGTTTTGTGGGTTAACGGTGAAACCGTTCTCGTCAGCCCAATCAGTTACCCTATTGAAACGAAGTTGAAGTTGCCGCTCACACATTGCGAAGTTGCATGATTTGTAGCCTATCTGCATGCTGTTGACGTATATGCGAGAAAACATGCTTCGTGGAATAGAAGTATATAAGGTATTTATTTTATAATAAAAAGTGTGCAACTCAGCACACCACTTTGCGGCACTCCGTTTCCTGTACGAAAGTTCGAAACGAGACATTCCCCACTCGGACACGGAAAGTGTAAATGGGCAGATAGCTTTGAATTATGCTGAGCATATTACCCCAGGCACCTAAGTGTGAGCGGTCTCACAATATCCCGAAGCGTCATGTGGTGTCATAGCCTTTTTCTATATAGATAAAGACTGATAGGAAAAATCGCTTATGGAGGAAAGCATCTCGGATCTGTGGCTCGATGCGCACCAGGTGGTCAATAGTAGATCTGATATCTCAAAACCGGCATTGGTATGGATCAAGTAGGCTGTTAGTTTCAAGGAAGTGGACGAGTCGGCGATTTGTAATCTTTTCGAAAAGTTTGCATAGGCAGCTTGTCAGTGCAAAGGACCTGTAACTCTTAACAGAGGATGGATCCTTGCCTTCTTCCAAAATGGGAATGACAATGGCCCCTTTCCAGCTTGAAGGAATGTCACCGAAAAACAATTGATGCCATTGTGAAGGTGAAGTAAGGTTTTTTGCGTTTCGAGAGGTAGGTTTTTCAGCATTTCATAGACCACACGATCAGATCCCGGAGCAGAATTGCTCCAGCAAGTAGACATGCCTGTAGTTTAGCTGAAGAGAAAGATTGGTTGTATGCCTCGTATTTCGCACATTTGCTATCTAGTTTCTGCTTCTCTACCCGTATCTTGTGACGTTGAAACTCTTGAGAGTAGTGTGACGAGCTGGAAACTTGCTCGAAGTGTCCTCCAAGGTGGCTTGCCCGGTCTTCCAAGCTGTCGCCTTGGTGTCCTCCAGAGGTAGCGCATATACGCTTGTTTTTCTTCCACCCTTCTCCCCCTGTTCTAGACCTTACCAGCATGTGTGTACGAAGTAATGCCAGATGACATTTTTTTCCAACATTCCCTTCTTGCCTGTCTGAGCGTCCTCCTGCCCTGGGTTTTGATATTCTTGAAATTTGTGAGATTTTCTTCCTTCCGTCATTCTCGAAGCAATCTCCACGTTTTGTTTTGTTTTTACGCGCTTTTCGACACTCAGCGTTCCACCAAGGAACACGTGGTTTGTCAGATATTTCACTTGGTTGAGGAATACATTTGGTGGCAACGTGAATTAAAAAAGGCTGTGAAGTAGTCCACAGCAGCCTCTATGCTTAACGCAGACAAGTTAGCCCAGGCTAGGAGAGTATCTTTTCGAAACTGTTCTCATTTAGATTTTTCGTCGAGCCATTTGGGTATCTGTGAAGGAGATTCATATTATGTTGCATACTCAAAGCTGCAGGAAAATGGTCGATTCCATAAGGATTATTAGTAATTTCCCATTGAAGTAGGGGTAGAAGCGACGGAGATGCAAAGCTAAGGTCTACGGAGGAGTAGGTATTGTTAGCAAGGCTGTAGTATGTAGGCTTTTTCCGATTCAGGAGAGAGGCTCCAGAAGAGAACAGAAACTGCTCGGTTTCTTCGCATCGTCGCATCGAGAGTCGCCCCATAAACTACTATGCGCATTAAATTCCCCTAGGACAAGATAGCCTTCGGGAAGTTCATTTATCATGGACTGAAATTCATGCTTGTGCTGTTGAAAATGTGGAGGTATGTTAATAGAGCAAATTGTGACGAGTTTACTAAAGAGTACCGCTCGAACAGCCACTGCTTGAAGGGACGACCGAAGCGGTAAGTGTGTGCATGCAATTTCTTGATTATCTCTAATGGCTAAACCTTCAGATGGTGTCATTACATCATCACGGTCCCGTCGGAAAATAATGTAGCTACGAAAAAAGTTAGTATGTTTGGATTTTAAGTGTGTTTCGTGTACACACAGCACTTATCGCGAATGTTTGTATTGGAGTTCTTGGATATCGTCAAGGTTCCTAAGAAGGCCCCTGACGTTCCACTGTATAATTTGTGAGTTCCTCCTGAGAGTAACGTAGCGCTGTGTGTACGAGAACTGGGGTTCTGTTGTTTAGAAGGAGATCTGAATTTAGATAACAAAGCCGTCATCGGGCCCTGTTATCCGCTTTTTTGTCTTCCTGGCCCGGTCCAAGGAGCCACGCCAATCTTTCGGTACCAGGGGTATGGTGGTGCTCATTGCCTCTTGGGAGGCACTGGAGGCCCGCACGCGCGGACTGATGGTCGGGATTTCAAACCTCGCATGGCGAAGCGACGCCTTGGTACCTGATGACCCTGGGGTGACTGGTACCTTGTCGCAAGCTGGCTGACCAGACTGGGCTGCTACTGCTAAAAGGGCAGATGCCACAGCCGACGGCTCACTTTGCGCTGGCCGAAGGAGTGGTGGGCGCTGGTGCGACGTTGCCCCCTGGCGCGCCGCATCAGCGTAAGAGCTTTTGTAGAATAATGCACTTATGTTACGGGCTTCCTTAAGTTAGATGTTTTCTTTTACTTCAATCGTGATAACCTCTTTTTCTTTCTTCAAGTTTGGGCAGGAACGAGAGTATGGTGCATGATCACCGTCACAGTTGACGCAGTAGGGTGTGTTAGTGCACTTATTAGAGATGCATCTTTGGTCTTCACATTTTGTGCAAGTACTTTGACCTCGGCAGCTCTGCGAGCCGTGGCCAAATCTCTGACTTTTGTAGCAACGTCTATGGTACAGAATATATGGGCGGACGAAGAGTTTGATGTAACATGTCTCAATGTCTATAGGTAGTACACTGTATACTAATGTTACTATGAGGTGCTTGGTAGGTGTTTTCTTGCCATCGCGTCTGATGATGATTTGTTTAACTTCAGTTACATTCTGATCTTTTCAACCGTCCAGGTGTTATTGTTCGGACAGCCCGAGAAGGTCTGCTTCTGATACGACTGCACGTGAGGTATTCATCGAATGGTCAGGCGAAGCAGATATTGGGATGCTGCCGAATGCTTTTAGACTGCAAAGTTTTTCAAATTGTCACTCCGTTAGTTCAAGCAGGAGGTCACCACTTGGCATCTTAGTGACCTTGTAACCTGGTTCAAAGACTTCGGTCAGCAAATATGAGACAAGAAATGGAGAAATCGATCTTGCTTGTTTGTTCGGAGTTTCACAGTGATTACATGAAAATCTGGGAAGGATAGGCTGGGGCGGTTCAAATATACTAGTTCTTCGGTCCGCACCCTTTTTTGAGGGCGATGATTAAGTAGTCCAGGAAACAAAGGTGTTCCCATAATAGTTTGGTTGTTTCAGCAGCAATGGCGGCCACCCACCACGGAGCCAAACTAGGGGACGCTGTAGCGCTTGTATTGGACTGCAGACGCCAGCCGCACAATGTCAATGAAACCAAATATAACTGCCCAAGGTTGAGCGAGTACACAAGGTTAACCCTCACCACCAAAAATTCGGAAGTATATAGAAGAAAGAAGATGATAGGAAAGATATAAAGTAGGAGGTAAAGACGAAGATCTAGAGAGAGAAAGATAGGAACAGGCGACTGCCGATTTCTCCTAGGTGGGTTAGCCTAGGGGTGCCGTCTACGTGAAGCCGAGGCCAAAGAGGTGGCCTTAAAATTCCAATCACCCGGTGTCGGCTCAACCCCCAGGATGCCCCTTTCCCCGGACATGGCAAGCCACACACGGCTAGGCGTGGAAGGGAGTCGAACCCCCCCCCCCCCATTAGCTCGGGTCCATGGTGTCGCTACACATCAAACGCCTGCTTGCACAGATGCCCCTACGCGGATGCTATATGAATGTAGGCACGAATAGATAGGTACGTTGCACTTCAAGACACGGAAGTACAGCTGCCATACCATGAGTATAATTTTCACACAAGAAATAAACTTGTAGGCAACATTCCAAGAAGACCGGAAGAACAGTCAAACGGCAATAAATGCACACAACACACATACAATTCACAAGACAACAAGGCAGTAGTTGCCACAACACTTAGTTGCCGGAATGAGCTATACAAAGTAAAGAAAATTGTTCGCTGCGTTTTCTTCCCTGCCTTTGTGTAAATATTCTTGCACGCACTTCACATCGCTCTTCCGCAAAAAAAAAATATAGTCAGAAACAGCTACAACAGGGAAAACAAAACAATTTTGGTGTACGATGCAAGCTGTTAACGAGACAGGAGTGTTTACTCAAAGACTACCAAACACTTTTCTAGATTCACATTTCTCTCTTATTACGCTCGTTAGAACTAGGCAATTTGCAAACACCAGAGATAAGAATATCAAGCATAACTGCACTTTTCATGGAATCCTACACATGAACTGAATTCGAATGCACGTACCGGCACAAAGAAAACCTAACAACGCCTAACCTAGGGTGGGCTCGCCAGTACATTCGCAATCTTTTTGAGGGTGAACACAGAAGTGCGTGGCTTGCGGAACTACTGGCGCCGTTTCGTGACTCGTCACAGTATCTACGCGCAAACGTGAAGAGAGTAGCATCCTTCCGCACGAATCACGTCACCAATGTGCTCATGTGTCATCTGCTAACTAATTTTTGGCATTCTTGGTGATCCTATTACTATTAAAACTTAAGTTTATATGATTTAAGCTCAATCGGGGCATTTCTTATGACTGCCACGTCACTTGGTTTTCATCTTTTTCCTGCGTTCTTGTAGTCGGACAACGACAAGGCTAAAAAACACAATTACCCGAACGGTTATTTGGTGGACGTTCCACAAAGTATTATTTAGATTGAAGAAGCTGTATCAGTAATCTGGAAAAGCTTACCTCCATGTTACATTAGTATTTTGTCATGTTCTCCTTTGAAAAGTAAGAGCACTGCTGCCATTCTGAAAGGTTGTGGGGATTACAGCGCTGGCACAAAGTAACGATACGCTTGAATATTCTGCCATTCCTGCTGAACCTTCAGTATCTCCACAATCACCGCGTAAACAGAGTGCCACACCATAGCCTACTTTATGTATATTGCCATATATTTTCACAAATGCTGAAGCTTGCCAGAAGAGCACCGCGACCCGGAGATTTTCCGTGTACTCGTTCATAATAAGTTTTGCAGTGTGCCCCGCCACCTGGTCATGCTGGGACACAAAATGTGCATCGGGGAAAGCGCCCAGTCACAAATCAACAATGATCTTGAAAACGTAACGTATTTAGAAGTCATGATTGATATGTGGGGTTTAACGTCCCAAAACCACCATATGATTATGAGAGACGCCGAATATTTAGAAGTCTTTTTGTGAGTCAGGTGGAGCATAATTAGAAGTTAAACCTTCTTTCCACGTTAGAGCACCCGGCTTTTGTACTGCCATTCACGTGCAGCAGACGACACGCGCTCGCGTGCCGTCTGCTGCACGTGAACGGCAGTACAAAAGACATGCGCATGCTCACTTACCATTCACTTCGGCAAGGCCTTCAATGACGACACTGTTTCCCTCGCATGGAGTAAAGCAAGCGAGCATGAACAAGCTGCCTTGAAGCAAAGTGTCTAGATTCATGGTTAATAACGGTGAGCTGATGCGTCAGCACTCACGTTACTGCACGGACATAAACTTTTAAATGCGAGTGTAGACTATATATATATATGAAGCGCACAATTTGCTCACACTACTTCATTCGCAAGAACACGCTGATGTACTCGGTAATGCCTATTTGAGAGAAAATTAGAAATGTGGTTTAATACAGGCACTCGCTTACTGCTTCGCATGAAACATATTCCCACAGTTCATAGTATCTGCCGAATTTTTGCACAAAATTTTTGTATGCCAAGCTCTAGTTAATGACCCATTTCTGTGACGGAAATGACGTAACGAAAATATATGAATTCACATGTTGAAGCAAAAAGTTTGGTCTTTGCGCATCGAACTAATGACTTCTGGGTTCGGTGCCACAAGTTCCATGCACGCAGTCGACGGCGCAAAAGCCAGATATTCTTACTGCTGCACAAACGCGCCTTATATATCTCACAATATCCGCTTGGAGCACTCTACGTCATCAAGGGGGGGGGGGGGGAGTGTCGCCGTCATGGAACGGTAAAGTAATTCATCACAAATGTGACCTCCAAAACTAGCACCTCTAACATGCACTTGTACGCGTCTGCCCCATTCAGTGCCTTTCCAATACAAGTGCGATTTTGTCAACGCCTCAACACACCACGAGATGGCGGTCTAAGCACATGCGTTGGTCTCGCTGATAGCGTTCATCCAAACAGAAAATAGCCCTGGAAGTGAAGCATGCCCGCCTCACCTGGACTACGGTGTAAGATACAAAAATATTTGTATCTCACACAGTGACTTGGACGTAATGGCGCAATCCTCGATTACGCGCGCCCCTAGAAACACCGCGGCCGGAAAATAGGAAGACACGACGCGCTTTGCGTTTCTCTCTAGATACCACAAACTTCAATATCGCACTTTATCAGGCCGTGGGATGGTGGCCTTAGCACAATTGACTCGTACAATATGCAACGCTCACCTTGCTAACATGCTTCTTTTTATAATTGTGCTCTGGCCGTTAACATCTACACATATATGACAATGGTTCGTTTAAACAATTGGTAGTAGACGTAAGTCAGTCGGGATGAAGATGTACCACCACATATAAACAAGGGCGCATCAATTTTAATGGTGCTATAGCCGCCAAACGCGCGAACGCATATTTTTTGAACCCTCCTAGATCAATGCACAGTAAACATTCGGTTATCTTTGTAAAGGCGCATTTTACTTTATTGCTACATCAATTCCTATGATAGACGGATCAGTCACGTTCTCTACATGAATGATTGCTACTATACATTTTCATGGTAAGTATCACACTTTCTTACATTTATTAAGGCTTGCGTGTTTTATCATTTGCCGCCACCACCACGAAATAGTGTTTATGGTGCGTGCCTATTAACAATATTACTGTTCTTGTATTGCTCTTATTAAACCACACACCTCTTTCTTTAAAATTGAATTTTTTAATTGTGGTGTTAAAAGCGTAGTAGACTATTTACCTTCATCGTATTTTGTATTAACAACGTTGTATATTAAAGGGCCCTCAGGAACCTCCATGAATACCCAATAACACTTTTTTTAAAGAAGGCAGGCGATTGAAGCATTAAACTATCCCACATTGCTTCCCTTCAAAATAGTAGTGAGCTGCATATGATTGGTCTAAAGATACGAAATCACGTTCACAGGACCAGCTCGTTAGGCGAGGCAACAAATGACGTGAATATGATCCATCGCCTAATCACCGTTTAAGGACGCCCACGTAAAAAATGATGGGAATGAACTATATTCAATACGGCATATTGTTGGCCATTGGTTCTTCAGCACAGAAAATTTGCTGTGTGCCATAAAATCACCTGATTGTTACATGACGTCCCGAATCTTTTATATCTTATGGAAAATCAATACTACGCATGCACATTAAACAACGCATTCACATGCTGATCAATAGCAGCTGGCGCGACAGATTCATGTGAGCATAAACATTATTTTCACTTGCAGAATAACGACATTTATCAGTTTCTGCACGTATGCATCTCTTTGAGCTCCTTCTTACTGAGTGAGAGAGAACTAAGCAGCACTGCGTATGTGGCTTCTTTGCCGTCGAAGTTTTAATTTTAGCTGTAAATTCACTTCATTTTAAAGGAAACCAACTAGCCCCGAACCTAATTAAACCTTGTTAGTCCAAAAAAAAAAACCATTGACCTTCATTATCTTCTTGGTCCTGTGGATCAAGTTGCGGGGCAAGCTGGAAACTGGGCTTCGCAATGTTTTTGACGCTACTGAATTTTTCGTTACCACTTTGCGAGCGGCCGCCATCACTCCAAGCTACCATAAGCAAGGCTGATCAGGTTGGTCGGAGACTAAAGTGAAAACCTTTTTTAGCGCTTCCTGTTCAGCAATACTAAAAGAATAAAGAGAATCAGTCCCACAGCAGCTTCGACAAAGCAGCGGGGATGCTTTTCCTTTTCGATGAAAGATAAATATTTTCCTGAAGCAGAAAGTGCTAAGACTGGCCCATAAAGAATTGTTCTCATCCGTAAGGGCATGGTTAATTATTTAAATTCAGGTCAGGTACAACATATTACCAGTATGAACGAGAGTGTTATAGGGCCCTTGTAGGCGTAATAGCGTGGCATACGCGTCACGCACAGCAAAGAGCCTACAAGATAAATCGTCACAGCAGAAATATTTAAAAACGGTCATTATATTGCAACATTCCCTCATAACATTCCAATTTCCTCATGAACATATAATTGAGGTATTACTGTGGTGTAAATGGCACCCCCCTGCCCCCCCTCTCCTCCAGCTGATGCGTCTATGTCATGGTTTTACAGCACGCCTCACTGCCGTTCAAAATGAGCGCCGTCATCGCTTCCGGTGGGGGCATGACGGGGTATTGAGTGAAGTTAAAAGCTGTACGTGTGCGTTTTGGCACCCGCGAGTGAGTGCTTGTTCAAGTAATAAAATGTCATCGAGAGGAAGCACGTTCCTTATTTGTTCTCGTTTGTTTTATTCTGTTCAACTAGTATAGCTGCTTGGCAGTCGCTGTAGAGTGCTAGATTTTTGTTTTATTTCAGCTTTAAATAAATGCCACACACGGTGCACGTTCATTGTGGTATTCCCCGTCATAGCGTACTGCGGCTCAATCACAATGAAAAAAAACATGCGTGAACGCACTATACTCCGCTTCATACATCAGGTGCAATGGTGTGGAAGCTATGCAAGAAGTTCGGCCAGCAAAACGTATAACTCGTGGTAGCTCGCTGAGATCTGATTAGTGCCGGTTCACTCTCACGTTTCTTTGTTCTCTCTCTTTGGCACGACTTCCAAACAGAAAAAAAGCTGGGTGAACACAAAAAAAAGACGGGCTCCAAACGACCCTGTGGTGTTCTATGCTGCCCTGTCACCGAAATTTCAGATGGCCGCCATCATGACGTACCCAGAGTAAGGAGCCTTTATGTGACGTCCCGTGAGGCTAAACTTCACAGCAACATTATAACAGGCGTTCAACGGTGTTTTTGTTTGTAACCAGCATAATAGCTTGAATTACTCGCCAACGTAATAACGAAAGAAAAATAATTTATTGGTGGTAACAACATCGAGCTACTTTTTGTTGTGAACGCATCGACTGCTAGAAATCTCGCTAGGTTCCGCAGCGTTGCACATAATCTGTGCAACAGAGAATAAGATGCCACGGTGTTTCCAAAGAGCGAACAAAGTACGCGGTTCATAAAACCCGATATCGCCAAGAAAGGCTGAGAGGTTGGCATTGCCGATCGTTTAGTACAGAATAATAACCTATATTCCGCAGCAACAATAAAATCAACAGGCTGCCCGAAAATTTGGGCAGCGCCCACCCCCGTCGCCGACGATGCGGTTCAACAGGTCATTACTCAAGCGTCTGCGCATGCGCGAGATGCTGTCGGCGCGTGAACGAAGTGCTGGCCGCATCGCGATGTCATGTGCTCTGGCATTTCCCCTAATTGTGAAGCAGACTGTACGTGAACGGCTTGCCTAAATGTCCGTGATGAAGTCCAAGTCATCATCTTAAAAGGCATCGGGCCCGTGTCATAGCTCCGTTGTGCAGCACTGAGAGCAGTGGAGTGCATGGACGAGGGTTGCGAGAGACGAACACTGGTGGCAGAAGCAATTGTGGTTGCCAATTTGCGCGGTAGGCGCAAGTCGCGCACCTTTTACGCAGGCATGGAAATCAGAATAACCTGGCACCAAATAGCACGTTACTTGGCATTCATACTGCCATTTGCTGGAACGTAACGTAGTGATTTTTCCATGACGCTTACAGTGTGTGATGGGCTCCACAATAAGTGGCGGGGTGGCGTTGTAAATGCAGCCCACCAGCACTGGTTGACGGTGCTGGTATTTCGCACGATGTCGTCCGTGCCACACCGACCGCCGATGTGTGGAGCACCGATAGTTGAATGCCTTTGGCATTTGACGACGTGTCATGGGGGCCTTCGCCAAACTTGAACCTTCTTGCGGTGGATGCCTGCACCCTGGGGTAGGTCGGAAAGGCTGGTGTATTGTTGCTGGTGCATTTCGGTCTGCGTACGATTACTTCGCCGTCTTGAGTCACAGCAGAGAGACATGCGAAATAGGCCTCTGCGATGGTACGAAAGTCGCCGGCGGCAGGGCGTCACCGGGGCGGGGTTCATCCGATCGGCGGCGTTGGCGTGGCGGGGGGGGGGGGGGGGGGTAGATTTAGAAGTTTGCTGGAATAAACATTTGTAGCCAGAATGGAAAGAAGATGCTGTTTTCCGAAAGGGCGTACCAGATGACGTGATGAGAAGACGGCTTTATCTTATTTATTTACCAATACTGTTCTCTCAGTTTTCGACACACAGCAGTTGTATATACAGATCGTTCAGAACTTTGAATACACCCAATGTGACAAAATGTACGTACACGCAGTTTTTTAAACTGCTCAGCACCGAATCTGGGCTGAGACTCACCAAGCTCACTTTATAAACCCACGTTCTGCAGTGATAAAAAACGAGAACAATTTAAAATGTATTAAACCGGCTCAATAGTGCGGGGATTTTTACAGGGGTAAAATAACAGCCCGCTTCATTCCACGGGGGAACTCGAGTAAACGCGTCACGAAACAGTAAGGGTATTGCCTGAGTATTGCCTAATTGGGTGTGGTTTCCGAATGCCCAAATGTCATTTCGTCTTTATCTTTCTTATTTATTGAATGAAGGAGAAGCGTTGCCTTCAACGAGTGGTGGGTCGGTGATGTGCAATTCAGTGCCTACATATGCGGGGTGGCCAGTGAACGGTTGTGCAGTGTGAGCAATCCGTTTTTACTAGCAGACGCTGCCTGCGCCGGCATGAGAGGTCATAGGGGAGGGGGGGGGGGGAGACTGTTGGAACGAGACGCGAGGCCCGAGCATGCATCTGCAGTGGGGCTCTGCCACCGAGGCCGGATTTGCGTGTTTGCGTGTAGGAGAGAATACAGACCTTATCGCTGGTTACAAAGACATGTACTGGACCGCTTCCGGCTCTGTCTTCCGACGTAGCCTAGCAGTATTGGTGAGGAACAGAAACTTTAACGAGTAGCTAGTTCATTTTCAAAGGTTATCTTCCAGTGTCTGGTCAAAAGTTTCAAATACACTATCTTTTAAGCTAGATACAACATTATTAGAGTTAGTCTTTAATATTGAGCGCCTCTTTCTTATTTGAGGGTGGGAAAATAGTCTTTCTTTCTCTAGCACAACTTAAAACATAAGAATTATCTTTCAGTGTTAGAGAGACATAAATGACGTGACCAGAAGTTTTTTGGGTACTAGCACGCACTGCGGCTATTACTATGTTGAAAACGATCGAAAAGGCGAATAAAATGCCCCACGTTGATAGGCTGAGCTGGTTAGAATGCATTCATCTATATGTATAAATTTCTGAGGCGTGCATATTAGTTCACATGAAGTAAACGCTGAAGTTGAAACATTGCTCTGTCCTATTGTCTTTCTTCCCTCGTATACCTGCGCTGTTTTTGACAAAGAGTTTAGGGGATCGAATCACCGGGTACGGTGCGCAGAAAGTGCAATTAAGGCTATGAGTGCTAGAACATTCGAACCGGTGTGAACTATTCTAAGCAACAGGATGACACGATTGCAATAACGCCAATGTTCGAGAGGGGCTGCGCGCATGAACCATGCGCATAAGGATATATATGAGAAACACTGGTTGTTGCGACAAAACATGAACCTTATAACTTTTTTTTAGTTTTTAACGTACTCTAACAATTGATTGATATGTGGGGTTTAACGTCCTAAAACCACTATATGATTATGAGAGACGCCGTAGCGGAGGGATCCGGAAGTTTCGACCACCTGGGGTTCTTTAACGTGCACCCAAATCTGAGCACACGGGCCTACAACATTTCCGCCTCCATCGGAAATGCAGCTGCTGCAGCCGGGGTTCGATCCCGCGACCTCCGGGTCAGCAGCCGAGTACCTTAGCCACTAGACCACCGTGGTGGGGCTATTCTAACAATAGCTATGTCATGTCTGTGGTGAGGTGACCAAAAGCCGAGGCTCATTTGAGTATGGCCAAAGCGTTAGGTACTGTCGGTCCACAATCCTTTCTTGTTGCTTAACATGCGCCGGATATACTAGTTTTCGAAGAGCTTGTTGCAAAATGTTTGACGTGCTGTGCCATTTTAAATTTGTTGTGAGAGTTGCACGAATGTGCTTAAACTCCGTAACATGTACTAGGCTTACACCGTCCTTAGCGTATGTGAAATGAAAAGGCTGTTTCTTATTTCAAAAGGTCCTGACTACAATCCTTTTCAAGATAATAGACATTTGCCATATTTCACCTCAGTTACAAAACAACAAAATAAGGCTATTCAGCGCCTCTTTTTCTTAAGCATTACAGATAGTTTTAGAGATAACACAGTGATCTGCATAGACTCAGAGTTCTATTTGAGTTTTACGGATAATTTCTGCTTGGCCACTTATACAACTAATAAACAAAAGCAGCCCAAAAATCAAGCCTTAAGGCACCCAGGTAGGAATTTGTACATCAAATGACTTCGCTTGTAAAACAAACCAATTTCGAGCACGACCACAACTTATCGGCTATCTAATCAACCAGCACGTTGTCGTCAAAACATTTCTGAAGAAGCTATATATCTGGCATGGCAGACCATGAAAAAGACCCTTGAATATTTACTAAATATGGCATCAATCTCTCTTCAATTGATAAGAGAAGAAGCATTGTCATGCGTAAGTTAAACAGCTCTCTAACAGTAAAATAGCTAGCACAAAAGCCGCAGTTTGATGGAGAATGCATATATTGTACGTTCAGGTATGTTATACAATGTATTGGTAATGAAATGCTTTAAAAGTTTTCACCTAGTGAAAAGCAAAGACATTACCCTATATTTAGTACTTGCTTGTTTACGGAGTTAAATACAGGCACGACGTTTGCTGATTCACACCGCTGAAGAACTGTTGCAGAAATGATCTATTTCTTTAAATACTAGAGTGAGATAAAGAGCACGCCATCTTGAATAACACTTTAGAAGCATACTTGAAATCATGTGTTGGCAAGAGGGCTTCGTAACCTCAACATTTAAATTGAGGTTATGCACTTCAGGGGAGCTTCATTTCCTGCGTACAAAATTAAGTAACGCGTTGCCATCGGCGAAAAAAGTAACGCACGTTGCCTCTGCCGTTACTACACAACCTTAAACTTTATACCATATGCGTTTGTTGCAGTAACTCACAACAACAATGCTTTATACCCTGAACCTATGTGTCACGTAAAACTTCTAACTCAAAAAGGAATATACTGAATATGCTAATTAAGCGAGTATAATTTGTGCAAATTCGCCCATCAGAATAGTGTGTGTCTTTAGCCCTTTTCATGGGTTGATTTGATTGATATGTGGGGTTTAACGTCCCAAAACCACTATATAATTATGAGAGACGCCGTAGTGAAGGGCTCCGGAAATTTAGACCACCTGGGGTTCTTTAACGTGCACCCAAGTCTGAGCACACGGGCCTACAACATTTCCGCCTCCATCGGAAATGCAGCCACCGCAGCCGAGATTCGAACCCGCGCCCTGCGGGTCAGCAGCCGAGTACCTTAGCTACTAGATCACCATGGCGGGGCCCCTTTTGATGGGCGACTTCGATTCCAGAGCAGGAAAAATATGACAGCAGATCCACGGCGTGAATGATGAAGAGTGGGGCGGAACGTCTGTATGTATGTATGTATGTATGTATGTATGTATGTATGTATGTATGTATGTATGTATGTATGTATGTATGTATGTATGTATGTATGTATGTATGTATGTATGTATGTATGTATGTATGTATGTATGTATGTATGTATGTATGTATGTATGTATGTATGTATGTATGTATGTATGTATGTATGTATGTATGTATGTATGTCGACGAGCAGGAGCCGCCGTGGCTCGCGGGATACTGCTGGTTACGCCTGACGCAGGACAAGCATAGACTAAGAGGAGCTTCACGCCTGCAGCAGGCCGGAAACTATGCAGTTGAGGAATATGGCATCGGCTCCAGAAATGCCAGAGGGGAGTTATTTGCAGAGTTCGTAGAACGTAACAATATACGAATCTTGAAGACCTCCTTCTGAAAACAGGCTAACCGTGAGTGAACGTGGCGAAGCCCTTATGAAAAAACTAAAATTAGACTTCAGCCTGTGTGCACATCGAAGCATTGTACAGGATGTAGTAGTTGGTAAGATCCGATGCAGTAACCATAGATTGGTAAAAACTCGTATTAACCTACGCAGCAAAGGCATAAACTATTACGCAAGAAACCAATTATTCAGCTTGCGGTGAGAGGAAAGGTGAAAGAAATCGGAGTTTCGCTTCAGAATAGATTTGAGGCTCTAAACAAGGTAACCGACGTTATCGTTGGCACAATGAACGATAGTCTCGCTAGTATTGTCAAAGAGTGTGAAATACAATTCGGTGGCACAGTCAGTAGACAGGACACTGGCAAACCATCTCAGGAGACGAAAAATCTAATTAGGAGATGACAAACTATAAAGCCTTAAACAAAACCGAAAATATAGAGCTTGTGGAGATTTTCAGTTAATCAGAAGGCAAAAGAGAGCCGACATCAGAACTTATACAACACGGAGAGAATTACGCAGGCTGTGAAAAGTGGCAGAAGCCTAAAAACTCCCAAGGCAAACTTGTGTGCAGGCAAAAATCGAATGTATGCATTGAGATACTCGGAAAGCAACGTCATAACCAATATGAATGGGATAGTTAAGGTTGTGGAGGAGATCTACAGATATAGGCGTACCAGCCCGGGGCGGGGGCAAGAGGGGCTGAGCCCCCCACACTTTCGGCAGTGGTCACTGTTCACTGCACGCTGGCAAAAGCCAAATTGGGGTGAAGTTTACTTCACCACAGAAATCATTCAATTATGTTGTTATGACGGAATGTGAAAATATAGTCCAATTTCTTGAGCAATTCTCCTGTGACGATTTTTTTGTAGGCTTTTAGCGGTGCGGGCTGTTCATGCGGTGTTTTTGCGCATTGCGCTGCAGTGATGCAGAGCAGGCCAGCCCTGAACAGGGGTCCGATAACATTGCATAGCTTGTCCATGCTTTCGTTCTGCAGCGACTGGCCGATGTCGTTACGGATGCAAAGGATTAAACTTTTTCTTGGCTGGTCATACCATGTGCTGCTTCAGGAAAACAATTTTTATCGAAAATGAATATCATCACCGCTTTTTTGTTGGAGCGTCTGTGGGGTGATGAATGTTACGATTTTTTAAATGTTCTCGCGTTTTCTGGAAGCACCAAAAAAGTGTCCGCTTTAGTCTTCAACAAACCTGATCACCCTTGCTCATGGTAACTTGGAGCGATGTTAGTAGCTTGCAAAATGGAGTCAAATAAAGCAGTTGACTAGTGCACAGTCGGAAGCTCAACTTTTAGGCTTGCCTCTTATCTGGACCCACCGGACTGAAAAGAAAGTGAAATACTGTGGTTTTTAGCACCATAGAGGCTTAATTGAGAGTCGGACTAGTAGGTTTTCATTGAACTTTAATTGTCTTTTGCAGCTCAAAATACAACTTGAACAGCAAAGAAGCACACACACGCAGTGCTGCCTAATTCTCTCTCTTCCTCGCTCTCTCAGCAAGGACGAGCTCACAGAGATGTCTGCGCACACAAACTGCTGAACACCGTTATGCTGCAATTGAAAATAGTTTACTATACTTTATTATTCCATCTCGCCAGCTGCTCAATCTAGCCGCTGATAATGAAACGGGCGGCTACTTTACTTGAATAATGTTTAAAATGAGATGCCATCGGACTACCTCAATGATTCAGGTATTGTTCAGCACGTGAATGCCCCTTTTAATGTGCATGCGCTGTGATAAACACCATGACATTTCCCTGATTCATGGTGTCATGTAAGAAGCAGACGATTTCATGGTACACAGAAAATATTAGGTGCCGAAGAATCAATGTCAAACAATATGTCGTATTGAAAATATTTCATTCTCTTGATTTTTCGTGGGCGTTCATTAGTGGTCCTTACACGATGTATCATTTTCACGCCATTGGTTGGCTCGCGTAACGAGCTAGTCCTGCATACGTGACTCAGATCGTTTAGAGCAATCGTATACAGCTAACGACCATTTCAAAAAAAGCATTGAAGAATCATTCAACGTGATAATTTCCAACAACTTTTCTTTCAAAAAAATTTTTAGACCGCTTGTAATGGCGCATTTTGCCAGGTGACTAGGGGCCGTTTAAGAAATGTAATACAAATACAATGAGTGCAAACAGTGTACTATGCCCCAAACGCAAAAGATTATGTATTTTTAGAGAAAGATTCAGAATTTAATAATAAAAGTAAAGAATAATTGTAATAACTGCACACCAGAAACAATGTTTATAGTATCTCTAAACAATACATATATTACACGCAAGCCTGAATATATGCAAAAAAATTGTAATACTCAAAATTCATAACAGGAGCCATTCACTGAAAAAAAAACAGTTGATTCCTCCGTCAGCACAAAGGAAAAGCGCAAAGGTATAACAAAGGTATAACAAAAGAAAACAAAGGAAGCCACAATTGATGTTAACCCATTATGACGTGCGTCTGTATAGTGGGAGTAGATACGCAATGTTTATCTCCTTGCTATAAATTTACATAGCTAACACTGTTAACATAATCACTTAGCACCAACTTAATGCCGGTACGAAACCTTTTCCAAAGCAGATTCAAGACTTTGCGTGGTTCTGTGGTATAATACATGACGTCCACACGAATATATTGAATTTGACTCCAGATGGGATTTCGATTGTTATTATTTGCAGTCACTGAAGAAAGGCTGCCGATGCCACGTTCTAAAAGGGTTCCAGCGTTTAAATCATTGACGTTTGTTGCCACCGCTCCCAGGTAAGTACAAACGTTAGGGTTCACACCCACATACCGCAGCTCGTGGTATACGGGTGTGTGACACATATAACTGAAAGTTTCATGAGATATACGGCGTAATTTTCACGTTATTAATGTCAGGACGACCCAGGCACATGTTGTCATGACCTCATGCCCCCATATGCCAATTTCAATGTATGCTAGAGTGATGAGGCAACTAAGTGAGCAGCAAGATGTGGCTAGTCAGATAGGTAGATAAGTACACAGAAACATTCGAAGTATACTTCAGTTCTTTAAGAATCGCTTCGCGTTTAAAAACTCGATTCTTTGTGAACTGTTTCAAGTCCTTAAAAATTTATTAGTTATGCAAATATATACAGTTGGGACGGCTGCCATGAACGAAAATAGTTTTGGAATGAAGTGAAAAAGCTTTATTTCAGTCCTGCAGGACGCGCTTAGCACGTAGCGGGCGTCTCCCACGTAGGGACTGACAGGGAGTACCTGGCGGCTGCTTCGTGGGCCTGCTGGACGGCCCATTGCAGGTCGGCAAGAAGTGAGCTTCTGAGAGACCTCTCCCACTTGTTTGAGGTAGAGTCGGGAGGAGAGTTGCTACAATCCCAGAGCTTGGGTGCGAGTGTCGCCGTGTGTCCACATGATGAGCATGTGTTGCTAGGGTATGCATCAGTATAATAAACGTGAAGCGTGGCAAGGTTTGGGTACGTGTGTGTTTGTAATAGGCGTAGGATTAATGCCTGTGGTCTGTTAAGTTTCGGAAGTGGGGTGGAAAAATGTGGCGTTCAAGATAAAAATGCTTTGTTATGACATTGTACGTAATGGGTGCATCCCGATATGTCTCTCAGCGAGATGGGGTTGCCTGTGGCGGTGCGGTCGGTAAGTGCGCGTGCTGCATCATGGGCGATCTCGTTGAGTTTGGATAGGGTACCCGGCACCTGGCCGAGATGTGCGGGGAATCGGATGACAGTGTGGTGCTTCAGGGCACTCGGGTCCGCTCTGCGCGGGATATGTAACGCCTGGTCGGAGATGACTCCACGTTCGAAGGCTTTGGTGGCCGGTCTGGAGTCGCTGTAGATGAGTTCCCGTTTGCTGTCAAGCATAGCTATAGCTATAGCTACTTGCTGCGCAACTTCGGGGTTTTGGGTGAGGATTGTGGCAGAGTTTACAGTCTGCTGCGCGGATGATACCACGACCGCGGCCAAGGCTCGGTTGTTGTGATAGGCTGCGGTGTCCACGAACGAGACATTGTCCGCTTCCATGTCTATGCGCTTAAGAATGGCGGTCGCCCGCGCAAGGCGCCTTCTTCTGTTGTATTAAGGGTGTACATTTCGCGGAATCGGAGCGATCGTTACAAGGTCGCGGATTTCACGGGGAATAAAATTCAATTCTGGGGAGGGGGGGGGGCGTCCCTTGCCGTCTAGGAGAAGAAGCCGAGCTCGCGCAGAATATGGCGACCCACCTTGGTGGCAGTGAGTCGAGTCAATTACACGCATTCCTGTGCTTCGGTGATCTCTTCTGGCGCGTTATGTACGCCAAGTTCGAGGAGTTTCTGCGTTGGAGTGGTGATAGAGAGGCCAAGGGCTTGTTTGACCACCTTGCGAATAAGCGCATTGAGTTGATCGCGCTCAGCACGCAGCCATTTGTGTATAGCGGCAAGATATGTAGGTAAAGTGGCACAAAACAAACGCGTGTACGAGATGCAGCAGGTTGTCTTCTTCGACGCCATGGTGCCTGCTGGCTACTCAACGTACGAGTCGTATGGCATTCTCAGTCTTAGTCCTGAGCTTGTGTACTGTTTGGGTGTTGGTTCCGCGGGACTCGACGATCATGCCGAGGACCTTGATGGTGTCTAACCTCGGTACAGTACGATCATCTTTGGTGTGGAGGGTTATATTGCGTTCCGCCGGAGGTATCCATCCTTTGGGCTTGGCACCCCGGCGGTTGGGCAAATATATCAACAGCTCCAACTTCGTGGGTTAGCACCTGAGACCGGTGTGGTCGAGATAGGACTCGGCGGTGTCGATGGCCTCTTGCAGGGCGGACTCAATGAAGCCATCTGACCCTGTGGAGCACCATATGATTACATCGTCCGCATAGACAGTGTGGTTTAGTCCATCGATTTTCAAAAGTCGTTTGGAAAGGCCGATCATCACAAGGTTGAAGAGCATGGGCGAGAGGACGGATCCCTGAGAAGTGCCCCACTGTCCGAGCTCCACTTCTTCCGACACTAAGTCCCCACGTGGAGGACGGCTCTGCGTCGAGTGAGAAAGGAGCGGATATAGTGACATGGATGACCTAGAGCGAGGGCTGCAATCGCTTTCAAGAATGATGAGTGCGTTATGATATCGAATGCCTTTTCTAAATAGAGACCGAGTATTGCGTGAGTGTCCTGAGTGTTTCCGCCATCTAGAATTTTGATGTTTTAGAAGTAAGATGGCGTGTGGAGTGGATAACCCTGGTCGGAAGCCAATCATGTGGTGCGAATGCAGTCGTTATCTTCGAGGTATCGACCAACCCTATTGAGGACAACGTGCTCAGCCATTTTCCCAACACACGACGTGAGAGACTATAGTAGTAACCGCCACGTTTTCCGGATACCAGTGGCTGCCCGGCCCCTCGCGAGGACGCGGTACCACCACCTTAGTCGCTAACAAGATTACCTGCACAGCGCACAGTCTTAATGTGCCCGAAATTGAACATGTTATGGTTGAAATTCTCCCTGGCGAAACATCACAACAAAGCGTGTACATGCTCAATGTACAAAGTAGTCCCAGCCATCATAGACGAAGAATCACACGCTTGTTCTACAAAGCCGTCCGTCTCGCGAGGCCTAACCCGCTAGTGATTGCTGGCGATTTGAACGCCGCGCATAGCGCCTGGGGCTACGCGTACGGCACACCCAAAGGTTACGAGCTTTGGAAAAATGCGAATGACATGGGCCTTACTCTCATTACGAACAAGCCCTTCCCCACTCGCACCGGTACTCCTATGCAAAGAGACATTACGCCGGATCTCTGCTGCGTCAAGAATATCGCCGACGCCTGCTTGTCCAGCCTCGCGGTAGATCTCGGTAGCGACCACTTTATATTGGCCGTACACCTCCCTACAGTCAGCACAAAGACCAAGTCGTACACGTGGGTCGACTGGGACCTCCTTCGTGAGACGCACGCAGAACGACCTCCTCCTGATACCCCCCCTTCCGAGCCTCGAGACGTGGACGGCCCAGCTCAAAGCTGACATCAACGAGGCAACCAAAACTATCAGTACAAGCCTTCCAACCGAAAAGATGGACAGTGGTCTCGCCCACCTACTCGAGGCCAAACAGTCTCTAGTGGCCCGGTGGAAGGGCCAGCGCCTTAGTTGGAGGTTACGCAAACGCATATCTCAGCTGAACAAGACCCTGCTGGATTACTGACGCATCCTTCAAAACAGCAGTGGGACGAAGTTTGTTACTCGATTGATGATCAGGTTCGTAATGAGAAAACGTGGAATTTACCCAAACACCTCTTCAATGAAACCAACACCCACACGAATCAGCGTCATTTCATCGTGAAGATACTTCATCAAGCTAAACGGACAGTGTCACCGGAAGATGTCGTCAAGAACCTCGTGGAGAAATATCTTCCGTTTCCCACGGGCTTTGTGACCCCTCTCCCCGATTACTCTGGCAGCGACAACACCAACTTAGACGCCGACTTTTCTACTGAAGATGTGCGCCGAGCTCTCCATGAGCTCAATGGCCGCACAGCCCTTGGCCCTTGACGGCATCACCAACAAACTCCTACGCAACCTACACGATCCCTTCGTCACTTACCTCACCGAGACTATCAACGAATTATGGAAGAAGGGTGAGATACCCGATCCTGGAAACTAGCTCAGACGGTTCTCATACCCAAACCGGGAAAGGCGCCGAGCCTAGATTACCTACGTTGATAGCATTCATAAGAAAGTTTTTGGTAATGAATAAAAAACGTTGTGTATATACCATTACATGCACGACACGCATATGTGTCTGAAGAACCCCAATAAAGTGCCAGCATGCCGAATATTCTCAATCTCTCTCTCTCCTTCTCTCTCTCTCTCTCTCTCTCTATATATATATATATATATATATATATATATATGTGTGTGTGTGTGTGTGTGTGTGTGTGTGTGTGTGTGTGTGTGTGTGTGTGTGCGTGTGTGTGTGACGCTTATGATGACTGGGCGACGGGGCCTGGCTCATACGCCATGTTTATTCCTTTCTGCACTTCTTCCTCATCTACCTCTCCTAACCATCCCGGCCTCCTTACCTCACAGGATTCCCCCTCCCCCCGAAAGATGGTACCGGTTACAAACTACAACGAATTGAAGAAGAGAATAAACAAAATAATAGCCAAATTCACAGTTTCGCGTCCCGACGGAGTTCCACAATCTCACTAAATCTTCAAGGCCGACGGAGCCGTTCGGTGATTTTTATGACGACTCAGGTCGACGAGCTTGACTGTTGCGTTCCAGACAGAGTGCGCTACACATGGATAATGACAATATTGCTTGAACTGTTCTGGGAACTAAGCAAGGTTGGAACGCATTGTTGCATTGGCGGCTCGTATGTCGTCGGGTTTGTATTGCGTATAGGTATGTGATTTATGGTTGTTGAAGCGTATTCGGAACGATGTTTCTGAATGGCCAATGTACTGTTTTTGGCAGACGGCACACTCAAGCATGTATATGACGTTAGAGCTATCGCAATTAAAGAGGCCGCGAATTTTAAGGGTGAAATTAGACGACGTACTAACGGCTTCCTGGTTGGTTTGCATATTAGGCAAACCTTCCAGCGTGGTTTGTTGCAAGGTGCACAGCCAAATGTTGTGGATTCATTTAATTTTGACGATGTTGGCATATTGCGGAGATTCTTAGAGTGGTGGCAAACTACGCGAGGTGGTTCAGCAAAGATCAGGAAGACATGGACAAGGATGTTGTGGTTGCGTTTGAGTATAGAAAGAACCTTTGGCACTGAGGCCGAGTATGTTAATACGAGATTAGAGCCAGCACGTTGTTCAGGCAAACTGTTTGCGCTAAGAATGTCGACTCTATTCAATTGGTCTGGTTGGTCTATAGCGTCATCGACCAAGTCCGCTGCATACCGTCTTTTAAGGAGAGCGCTTTTAAGTTGCTCGCAGTTAGATAGGAAGTCTTCGCGATCGGAACACAATCGCTTAAAACGGTGAGTCTGACTATAAGGTATATCTGTCTTACGATGTCGCACATGACTGCTCTGGAATTGGAGAAGCTGGTTTCTATCAGTAGGTTGGTGGTATAATTTTGTGAGCAATTTTTCTTCGGAAAGGGCGATGGTGACATCAAGAAAGTTAACAGAATTGGTCGAATAGCTGTGCGAATGCTTGATTGACGGATGGAAATTATTAATTCCATCTATAAATTTTAAGAGCGTCTCCTACCCATGTGTCCAAATTAAGAATATATTATCTATAAACCATCTACACAACAAAGACTATAGGTCAGTGCTGGACAAATAATTATTCTCTAGAATGCCAATGAAAATGTTAGCATAAGTAGGGCCTAATCGGGTTTTCATTGATGTGGCACTAATCTGAACGTAATGACAATTATTAAATTAAAGGTTATTGAGTTCAAGGAGAAGCTTCAATAGCAATTTTAGGGCTTCTTTATCGATTTGTTTATCGAGGCAAGAATCCTCGTATTGGTTACGCACTGCAGTAATTCCATCAGCATGCGGTATGTAAGTATAGAGTGAAGTGGCATTCAGTGTTACAAGTATTGCATTTTGGGGAATGTTAAGACTTATAAGTCTTGAAGAAAATTATTGGTGCCCTTGACGAATGATGGAAATGTCTCGGGAATATGTTTAATAACGGAATCAACATAGCGCGACAAGATCTCGGTTGTACTGTTTATACCAGAGATGATTGGGCAGCCCGGATTACCTTGTTTATGAATCTTCGGTAGAATGTAAAATCTGCCGGCAACAGGGCTGAGCGGAATAAGTGACCGAACACTTCTTGAAGACTGGTTCTGCAAGATCACTAGACTCGTTGAGGGAGGCATTGAAACGAATGAAGCAGATGCGCCCGAACATCAAGACACTGCATGTTAGTCTGCCACTGCCTCACGCACCCAATCGCTGACGGCGGGACTCGAACTGGCGATCAGTGACTCGGTTCAATATGGAGGTACAACGATTCAACAGAGAGGCCCGCCGTCTTTGACACTACGGGTTGTTGGGGCCGGCGTCTATTACGTAGAACATGGTTTCTCAACACTCCCACTACGCAGCTTCATGGCTGCTGACGGCTTACAAGCGAGCTTCGAGGGAGTCACAGTCACGCTGCTGGCATAGCACACGAAGGTACCGCTGCGATGGACGTCAGTGGCATGGAGATCGGCGGCAACCGTTGCACGGCCAACTCCAGTGCCAAGCCCACTCAACAACAGGAAGCTGAGGGACACACAGAGCCATCCAGGGCCCCAGCAGTCACGACGTCGCCACTCCCACCAGCGAGGCCCTACAACACCAGCAGGACAAACATGGCGAAGACTAAGGCGGCGGCTTCCAATTGTCATAGGGAAACAAAAGGTACGGGTAGTCTCAAACACGCATGGCCCCATTCATTTCTATTGGTTACGAAAATAATTGAAAAACGGGCGCAATACGAAAAACATGCGCAACAACTAATCAAATATTTATCTAACCAAATTGCGCCTCAGGGCCTCTGCCTAGCCTGCAACCCCTCAATGTCTGCACTAAGTGCTGACCTGATTTAGAAATGAAGCAGAGCTACCATCACAATATCATTCCTGGGTGTTTTTATAGTGGATAATGTCTGCACACGGGAAAACGCGTCGCGGTGGTTGGCAAGGTGCTGACACTCTGTGAGAATTTCGGCGGGAAATAGGCCACGAGCGTTTTAAGCTGGCTCAGCGACGCCTTTATTGCTGCAGCGGTGGTCATGCATGTACCCACCGGAACAGATCTCGCCGCAGTTGATCACTGCGACAATTTTAAGTAGGCGGAGATATAATTTAATGGTAACAGCCAGGTACAGTTGCAAAGTCTAATAGACCACGTTAAAGAATAATACAGTGTGACTGTTCGTAAATGGGCTAAAATATACTGACGCCAGAGAATGACATATTCGCATTGAGCCTTCGCACGTTCTGTTAGCACCCAAACACACATACACATGGACGTACGAGCACCTGCACACGCACGCTCGAGAAAATATGCGGGTCATCTCCTAAACTTCGCTTGTATGCGAGTGTACAAAATATTGATACATATCTTTACTATGCTCTAATTGCTAAAGGCACTCTGAAGTGTCTGACGACAAAAGTGCAACACAGGCAAACGTCCAGGTCAATTAGAACTTTAGAAAGGCCTACTGACATACTCATCATGTAACTTAAGGTGATCAATAAAGAGATGGTAGTCATGCAGCTGATTGAATGATTGATATATGAGGTTTACCGCATAAAACCCCCATATGTATATGAGAGGCGCCGTAGTGAAGGGGTCAGAAAATTTCGGCCGTCTGAAGGTTTTTAATGTGCACCAAAATGTGAGCTGCTGGGTCTACAGTGTTTTCGCCTCCATTCAAAAGGCAGCCGCCGAAACTGGGATTCGATTGCGCGACCTGGTGGTCATAAACCTAAAGCAGCTTATTAAAAAAGGAGTGGTGAGGGCAGCTGTAGTGAGCAGAAGTTTTATGGTTCTGCTGCGTGGCGAATAGCGCTAGAAGAATGAACATAATGCTGAAAAAAATATAATAATAAATAAATAAATAAATATATATATATATATATATATATATATATATATATATATATATATATATATATATATATATATATATATATATATATATATATATATATATATATATATATATATATATCAATTCGCTTGATCTGTTCGTACCTTTCAATTGACAAGACTTTAGAAGGGCACAGCAAGCGATTTCTGCAAACTGGCCGCATAACGCACAACAAGAAATGCACTGAATGAAGAACCGTGCGTCGACATGTCATGATGTAATATTACAACAATATATATATATATATATATATATATATATATATATATATATATGTTTATATATATATATATATATATATATATATATATATAGTAATGACAGTTTCTTACAAGAAAAGAAATACACTCAATGCAAGCTAAGTTTCACGCATCAAAGGGACACATGAGAGACCGGAATAATGTTGATTACATTTTCCCATTGACCCGAAGATTGACATGCGTAGAGCAGTGGTCTTCTGTTGTCCCACTCATGGTGGCTTCTGAAATTTTCGAGCGTGTTCTTACAACGCATGAACGGAAAGATGGCCAAGGCACCAAACTCTTGGTGAGTCTCCTTGCCTGAACGTTTCTTACACCGAAAGCTGTCATGAGATCACTTTTCGAGTTACGCGCAGTTGTGGTCCGCCGCCTCCACCGCCGACGGTGTCCGTAACCACATCGCGCGAAAATAGAAAAAAAACTTGCACCAATGACACAGTGGGGCTTGAACCCTTGTTCGCTGGGTTCCAGCCCAATATTCTACCAGTGAGTTACGCCGGTTCTTGTAACTTGTCAATCTTGCCTTAAGTAGGCATGACGTAGCACCAATGGCACAGTGGAGCTCGAAACCGGGTCTGCTGGGTGCCAGCCCAGTATTCAATCATTTAGCTACACATGTTTTTTGCTTTATTGCCTGTTTTCAGACACTATGTACATGAAAAATTCTGTAAAGGTCGCAAAAACAAGTGCAGGTAGTCCTACTGAATAGACACTAGCTTTAAAATTGCTTCAGAACTGTCAGGGGTTCCACAGTCGACAACCACTCGAGAACAGACTCCTATGTTTTCGTAAGTTCCACCAATTTCGCCATGCACTTTCGACAGTACATTCTTGTGGGTCGTGCATTTAAATCACAGTGGACTCCTGCCATACGGGCCCGCCATAAACAGTGGAGGCCTGTTAACATTATGAAGTCAAATGGCAAATCATCCTTATTTTCAATCGGAAGAAATCTGATACCTACGGGTCTAGCAGGAATTCTTTATTTATTATCCTCTGCAATATATCCTAAAAATACACAGCCTCCCTGCAATGCAAAAAAAACGTGGTCAATAGTTTATGGCTTCTTACAAATGAGGAAGTCTAACCCCCAAGGTAGAAAGACACCCCGCTCTTCTAAACATACCTTGACGTGCGAAGTGCCGCTTCGAAGCCTAAAAAAGAAAGTCTTTATTGCAGGAGCCACTTGCATTATTTTAAGCCTTTTTAGAACTTCCTGCCCTTTACCTCTACTATATATGACACTGTATATTGCAACAGGTAAAATTGCATCCCAAACATCTCTGTACAGCTCAATTGCGTGACACCGAACTACACTCACTGAGCTACACTGGTGTTTGTGACTTGTAAAACTTGCCTTAGGTAGACTTGATGTCGGGAAATCAATCGCGTTATTACTACTTATGAAGCGTTTTACAACAGCGAAAGAAGAACCAGTTGTCGCGCAATGCGAATAGCGTAAGGAGTGCGCCTTGCAGGCTCCAAACCATCGCAAAAGCTTGTTCTTGTTCCCCAATTAACTGTGGCGCATACCCACTTCAGCCATAATTTCTCATCGTCGTGAGCAACTGCATGTGCAATCGGCACAAAATTCCATGCAAGTGTTTTGCGGGTACCACGCTTCTCAGAAGAAAGAAAAAAATAGCCTAGCGAATGTCGGCCTACTACCCAAAAGTTTATTATTAATACCCTGTTAAATTTTGAATTATATGTGGGATTTAAGGTCCTAAAATTACCATATGATTGTGGTTTTGTGAGGTTTAACGTCCTAAAATTACCAAACACCTGTTCTCAAAGTGTACTGCCAAGAACGTTTATTATTTTAATGCCAGGGCTTATGCTAACAAGTCAGAAGCACACACGACACCTTTATTCAGTGCAAGAACGCAGCATGCACTCTAAGCCAAAAATGGCCAAAATGGGAGCAACGGCTGTTTTTACTCCTTCAGACCGACTGTTACTCTCCGAAAAGACCAAGCGGAACAAGATGGCCGACTTCTTTGAGAATGGGGGAGCAACTGTATTCATCTTAAGTTTGTAAGGGAGCAACGGAAGGAGGAACCGCTGTAAATGCTCTCGTCACGCAACGGTTACTCCCCGGCAGGACACCGCACACAAATATGCATGCCGCCCACATTGATATTCATGGGCCAGATTATTGTTTGTTCTGTGTGCCAAACTTCACCAAACCAAAACAGTGATTTATTTTAGCATCCGTAGATAATAAGATAGCAGCGCTGGCTGAACACAGAAGGCCTGAGAATACAGTAAGGCAAATACCTAACACACGCAGCAGCAGAATGGAGAGTTGGCACGTCAAAGCGGACCGAACGCCGAAACACGTGCAAAACAACGATAAAAAAAGCCTAGACACGCCGTTCGTCCGCGAAGTAAGGGCGTCAAAGTCGATCAAGCACCGAAACACGTGCATAAGGAGCCCCCCCCCCCCCCCCCGCCCAGATATATCGGAGAAGAAAAAAAAAAAAGCGGACCCAGACGCGCTTCTCATCAGCCTTACACTTAGTAGCACGCTTCACCGTGTAGCTTGAGGGCAGAATGACAAATCTGCGCCATCTGCGCCCGCACGACAAGTGTGGCGCTAGTGTAGTAAACGATGTAAGTTACAAAGTAATTTTTATTCAGTGTTTATGTTGGCTAGCACTAAATAAAAATTACATTCAACTTTTTATATTTATTTATGAGTTTTAGTGTACCTCAGTTTTTTTTTATAATTGTATTAGGAGAACACACTGAAATTATTGCGCTGACGCCTGTGCTGCCACTGCTCGACGTTTTTTTTTTTTCGGCGCAACTAGGTTCGCGTTCGCACTACTTACTCATTTTCATATGGTCTGTGGTTGGCGAGCACATGGACGTGCGGGCTTGTGAGCTATGTTTTGATCGTGTGTGTGTGTCACAGATTTGCGTTTCTACTTATTCGTGATGAAGGTTAGTGTATATTTATCTTTATGGAGCGCGAAGTAGTTGTGGATTTTGCTGCTGGGTGGAACAAACACATCGTAAACACGTCTTCAGCTATCTGCAAGCCTGTTCGCTCGTCGGACAAAGGACTGTGCATGCATCAGCGTGCAGGTGAGTGGCATTTCCAGCAACATTTAATGCTCTTACAATACATTGTTGAGTGGTTGCGCTATTGAAAGAGAAATGATTTGCTCTTATTCACCGTATCCATTGCTAGCCGTATCGGACTAAATTACCTCTATTACCGCCTGCATACCCTCTTGCTTCCCCTGTCACCACTGCAGTGCCAGTGTAGTTTTGCAGTTAAAAGTTCATTTCCGCAACACTACCTCGCTTGAAAAAACATTGGGGCGGGGTAGTAGCTGCATTCATACTGGCACTTTTCTACCATTGGCTTTATGTATTGTTAACGGCTGAGTGTTGGGGCCTTGGGCCGCATTTTTTAGAGATCTAAAGTGTATGTAAATCAGTAAGTGAACAAATCATTGTCGCATCACTTCACTGGAATAGCCAGGCGGTTGCGCACAGAATTTTTTAGGCCGGGCGTAGGGAACCCAAATTGACGACCATATTCGCTTGCCCGGCCTATTCAGATAAGCGGACCCCCCCCCCCCCCCCTCCCCGCACTCCTAAAAAAAAAAATCTGCCCACATCACTGCGTCACTTGCTTCACCTCTGCGCTGAACGTACTATTTTATAAGCGCACCATCAAGCGAGCAGTTCACATATTGACAGAACAATTGGAGGAGGAATTACCCAAATCTTTCAGATTTCTTTAGTGATGCAAAACCTTAGCAAAACTGAATATTGTAAAAGACAATCATAAATGCCGTATGTTCTCGTTAGCGCTGTCATTATTCTGCATCATGAAATCTTTATGCGCTGTGAAAACTTGGCATGCCGTTGAAGTCACATATCGACGTTAATACCAATCGACGAAAATTTCGACAACCTCAATAACGCCGTTTGGGATTTGCCGCATGCACATAATCAGGCTGATTCCCACTTGGCTGTTCTTAACCTGACTTCACTGCTACCAAATGAAACAATATTTGATGCATGTCTTTTACTTTTTTTTTCAGGGATATGACACAAATTTGGTTATACTGCAGATAAAGATGCTCCCAACGGTGCTAAAGTACAGAAAGCAAGTGAATTTTGGTAAGTGCAGACTTTTTGTACTACGTATTTGAAAGCATCGCTTTTTAGGGGCAAACTGTGCATGTGTTGGCCAGAGAATAGTTCATTATGCCACATGGTTACACTGGCACTGACAATTCGCATTGGCTCCGCTGGCCCGTGTGTGTGCTCACACTATTACCGTTAAGATAAAATGTTTATGTTTTCATTGCAGTGATTGCTGTTTGTACTAAAAAGCCACCTGCCAAGATTTGTTTACGCTGGTACTCCTAAAAGTATGCTTTCCCTATTTACATGGATTTTGGCTTGCACAAAGCATAACACTTGGGCCTAGATTCACAAAGCTGTCCATGCGCAGGCCTTCATAACAGCATTTCTTGACTTGCCTTTACCCTGTTTTCTGCAGATGTTTCGTGGGTTTAAAAGTGCCACAGCATGTTGACCTCACCCACTCTGAAATATTCGCGTTCAAAGTTCCGCAAGAGTAGGCTTAACTTTCTTGTGCACCTCTTTGCTAGTCCAAGATACTGAAGTGTTATGCTCTTACTAGAGGTGGCAGTGTTTCTAATGTTTGTATTTCCATCACATTGACCAAGTATGCGATCTTGGCTTGACTGGTAGCACATCCTCAACAAATGTCTTTGTGGCACTTGTAGAAAGCAGTACAAAATAAATAGGCAGACATTCACACCGGGAGCCAACTTCTAATAATGCTTTTTTTTTTGGAAACCTTGGTGTGCTTGTGATGTGTGGTGCGCGTTCAAAGTGCGCGCCTTCGAAAAGTGCGCGTCACGAAAAAAAAAAAAAACAAAAGGAGAAATACCAGAGTGCACGTGCGGTGCTGCTTAAACAAGAATGACGACGTTAAAGAGCGTCAAGCACGAGGATGCGTGGCAGGACGTGAAGTAAACAAAAGGTAAAACATCCAATGGGCAGCGAACACGGAGATTTCAAGGCCCAATGGCTTGACACCACGAAACAGTAGTATCTCCAATGAGAACGAGACAAGTGGGCCAGAGCTGAAGCAGGAGCCTGGGGAGACCAGAGCAAGGGGAATTCGAGGCAGGCAGTGCAAGCGGAAGGTCGTCACCGGACCGGGCGCTGAAGATGGGCCGTTGGGTTCCGGACCCGAGCCTACAGGACTTCCACCGGCCGGGACCTCCTGCTGTCGGGTTCCCGCTCCAAAGGACCGTGGCCATCCGGTCCTGAACTCCTTTCCAGGGCCTGCGGACTTTGGTTCCGGCAGGCGAGCTACAGCCGTCGGGCTCCGGGCCCGAGCTGTGCGCCCAGCTGCTTGACTAGGTCGACCCTAGTTCCCGGACGCGTCGCCACCAGCCTGCGTTCTCCCGTCTCCGACGTGTACACGCTCCTCAAGCCGAAACCATCACGATTTGGTAGGGCTTTTCGACGTGTCGCCAGCAGCCAGCGTTCCCTCGTCCTCGTCCAGCCCACGCGCTGACGCAGGAGTCACGGCGTTCCGGTTTCTCATCACCGCCGAAAACCAACTTGTGGGTGAGACTGCACCGATACTCTTGCGCTACTCCCATCACTCAGCCTCTTTCGAACGTTAGGTTTAGTTACTGACTTTGAACGTTCTTGTTGGGTGTTTATAGATGTGTTTCGTCATGTCCAGTCAACTGTTTATTAAGTGTTTTGTTTTGTGAGGAATCTTTGCCTTTTTACTTTTCAATTAAACTTTTTGTGTGTTTCTTGGAAACCGAACGGCTTTGTCCTTATTAACAAAACTCTCTGAGGCTCAGCCCGGGAGAAAAACAAATCAGCAACAAGAACCCGCATCACAAATTGGCGTCCGCGACAGGACAAAGTCGTTTGTTTTTCCAGTAGATTTTTTGACGCGGTTAACACGATGACGAACACGTGGGAGTTAATTGAGTTGGCGGATAAAATGGGACTGACGGGAGCGGAGTTTAGAGTATGGTACGAGGAGCGGATGGAGAGGGAGCGTGAGCAACGGGCTGCAGAACGAAAGGCGGCGAAGGAAAAGCTTGAATTGGTGCTTAGAGCTAAGAAGGAGGAGCTAGAGCGCGTAACGCGTGAAAATAAAGTGTTGCTAGAGCGTCAGACACGCATACTGAAGCAGCAGCTCCAATTAGAGAGGGTGGACTTCGAGCGGCGACTCGAGCTTGCGATGGCGAAAAGGGGGCAGCTGGCGATGCAGAAGGTCGAGCAAGCGGTGAATGTTTGCTCCGATAGCAGCGTTTGCTGGAGGGAAGTCGATTCCTGCAAGGTTGGCCTCGAGCCTCGCGACAGCCTTACTTCGGAGCGAGAAGCTCAGATAGAGGAAGGCAGAGAGGTGGACAGCCAAGAAGGCAGGAGTCATGAGGAGTTTGTTGAAGCGACGGAAAGCTTCTCTGGCTGGGAACATATTACTCCCGTTAGCTGCTTGGGGACCTCTGAGAGGCCAAGCACCTATGAAGAAGAGCGCCTGGATATGGGCGACCTAGAAGCTGTGGAAAATGTTGTGGAGCAAAGCTTCGATAGCAGGGAACGAAGAAGCTCCATTCAGAATGAGGTGTGTATCAGAACGTCTCAGAGGCCGAGCACATTTCGGGAAGGGGTAGGGCTACCTCTCAATAGCTCCATGGAAGGAGCGCTAGAACGTCATTGGGAAGATGGCAGCGAATGCCATGAAGGCTCTGATATAGTGGCCACTGATTGTTTTGTACCGACAGAGGTAGCAGCAGGCACCACGTCAATGGTCCTAGACCATACGTATATCTCACTCAGAGAGAGAGGGGATTCTAGTTCACAGGATAGCGTAACTGCTATTTGTCCGAGAAAACACGATGGGAGTGCTGAAGCACTCTTCAAAATAAACAGTATCGAATCGGAGGTGGGCTCGATAGTAGGTATGGAGAATGCCAGACAGGGTCTTGAACCTGAGAACGTGATTGGTTTTGAACCTATAATTAAGTCCACTCAAGATGAGCTGTATAATGACCGAGCACAACGGCATCCCTTCTCAAGAATCCAGGAACCTCACACGCTTGTCGGAGCGTTTGGGCTTGCTGAGGGCACCCCGAGCTTGTGTTCATTAGATGGTGAACTAAAAGAAAGCATTTGTGTGAGAGATTGTGGCATTTGGACATTCGTGTCTCAGTGCGTTTCGTGTCGACGCCGACGGCTCGAGACCGCGCCCTGTTCCTCTGTGACCGGTAAGCGTTCATGTGGCCGGCGGGGGTGCAGACACGCGTTTCAGCGAAAGTGCATAAAAGCATGTTGGCCACAGTTACTTTCGAAACGTGCGAGAAGGGCAGTGCGTCTGGTTTGGGACGCGATAACCTGAGTGTAGGGTTAGAAAACCGGTAGCTCTTTCTGGACTTCGACTTTTAGATGCGGACACAAGTAGCTTTGTCCATAGTCGATTTTGTAGTAAAAAGGTTTATTCCGGGTTTCAGAACTTTTAAATGCAATTGGGTGAATCTAAAGTTTAAGTGTGGACATTTGGACGATGTAGCGAACTGTAGCCCGGTGATGTGTTGAACTGCGTGGTGCAAATATGTGGTTTAATTGTGACGTAGTGCAGAACGCGCACTCATCGGCAGTTTTTTTTTTTTCTAAAAAAAAAACTTGAATAAAAGGGGGGCGTATGTGATGTGTGGTGCGCGTTCAAAGTGCGCGCCTTCGAAAAGTGCGCGTCACGAAAAAAAAAAACAAAAGGAGAAATACCAGAGTGCACGTGCGGTGCTGCTTAAACAAGAATGACGACGTTAAAGAGCGTCAAGCACGAGGATGCGTGGCAGGACGTGAAGTAAACAAAAGGTAAAACATCCAATGGGCAGCGAACACGGAGATTTCAAGGCCCAATGGCTTGACACCACGAAACAGTAGTATCTCCAATGAGAACGAGACAAGTGGGCCAGAGCTGAAGCAGGAGCCTGGGGAGACCAGAGCAAGGGGAATTCGAGGCAGGCAGTGCAAGCGGAAGGTCGTCACCGGACCGGGCGCTGAAGATGGGCCGTTGGGTTCCGGACCCGAGCCTACAGGACTTCCACCGGCCGGGACCTCCTGCTGTCGGGTTCCCGCTCCAAAGGACCGTGGCCATCCGGTCCTGAACTCCTTTCCAGGGCCTGCGGACTTTGGTTCCGGCAGGCGAGCTACAGCCGTCGGGCTCCGGGCCCGAGCTGTGCGCCCAGCTGCTTGACTAGGTCGACCCTAGTTCCCGGACGCGTCGCCACCAGCCTGCGTTCTCCCGTCTCCGACGTGTACACGCTCCTCAAGCCGAAACCATCACGATTTGGTAGGGCTTTTCGACGTGTCGCCAGCAGCCAGCGTTCCCTCGTCCTCGTCCAGCCCACGCGCTGACGCAGGAGTCACGGCGTTCCGGTTTCTCATCACCGCCGAAAACCAACTTGTGGGTGAGACTGCACCGATACTCTTGCGCTACTCCCATCACTCAGCCTCTTTCGAACGTTAGGTTTAGTTACTGACTTTGAACGTTCTTGTTGGGTGTTTATAGATGTGTTTCGTCATGTCCAGTCAACTGTTTATTAAGTGTTTTGTTTTGTGAGGAATCTTTGCCTTTTTACTTTTCAATTAAACTTTTTGTGTGTTTCTTGGAAACCGAACGGCTTTGTCCTTATTAACAAAACTCTCTGAGGCTCAGCCCGGGAGAAAAACAAATCAGCAACAAGAACCCGCATCACAGTGCTTATTCCAATTTGTCTAACAAGCAGTAACCTGTTTGGCTGTGAACCAACCAGACGTTGAACTAATAAAAGCTTCACATCTTGTTGCTCTCAAATATATATGTATTGGCAAGCTATCTGTGACACTGTCAAACAAAGTGTAGCGAAGCCTCCGAACTATGAAATGGGTCGAACTCTTGCGTACCTTCTAGTGGGGCTACCCAACAAGGACGCCGCTCGCGCTGAGAGCCCGTGCTTTGCTGTGACTGTCGCCATTGCATATTCTCGCTCGTTGCCGGCTAATAAACGCCTTAACAATTTGGTGGAGAGTGCTGCGATCCCTGTCTATGCCTTTGGAGCTACGATCACGTACCCTGCCATCTACTATGTACCAAGACGCTTCTCAGCAAACGCCTCCTCCAATGCCACCCCCTTGTCCCGGTGTCCCCAGAATCCGCGATCCACCCATCTTCACTGGCGCTGATGGCACTGACGTGGAGGACTGGCTCGCCGTTTACGACCGCGTGAGCGTCCCCAACAAATGGGACGAGGACGGCAAGCTGACAAACTTGGTGTTTTACCTTGCCGGTGTCGCCAGTTTGTGGTACAACAACCACGCGTCCGATTTTGCCACCTGGTCCGATTTCAAGACCGCAATCGTCAACGTCTTCGGCCGCCCTGCTGTTCGCAAGCTGCAAGCCGAGCAGCGCTTGCGTGAACGTGCTCAGGAGGCTGGTGAGTCATTCACCAGCTATATTGAAGATGTCCTGGACCTATGCAACAAATCCAATCACACCATGTCCGAGTCTGACAAGATCCGAAACATCATGAAAGGCATCGACGATGATGCCTTCACGATGCTGCTCGCCAAAAACCCCGGCACGGTGGCTGAGGTCATCACACTGTGCCAGAGCTACGAGGAGCTCCGCCGGCAGCGTTCGATGACCCGACGCTCCCCACCACGAGCTGCAACGCTTGCTGGCTTGGAGGCCAGTTGTGACCAAGTGGCGTTGATGGCAGAACTGAAGTCCTTTATCCGTGAGGAAATCGCGCGTCAGTTCTCCCTCCTGCCCTTTTCCCACCAACCTGCTGTTCAACAATCGGCTACTACCCTTCTCCCTCCCATCCGCCGAGCGATTGAACAGGAAATAGCGGAGGTAATGCCTGCTTACCACCCCCAACAGCCTCCGGCTCCTGCGTCCCTGAGTTACGCGCACGTGGTCGCCAGGCCACCCCAAGTCGTTCAAGCACCCGCCCCTCTGACCTACGCTGAAGCTGCGGCACGACCTCCGTCCGTTGCAGCGGGTATGCCCGCTACGTATGTTGACGTAACCCCTCAGCCTCAGCTTCAGTTCACCATGCAGCCACCGTTCCGTCCATCAGCCCTTGCGACATGGGTGAGACCTACCCCGGTGAACAGATGGCGCACACCCGACAACCGGCCCATCTGCTTTGCCTGCGGTTACGCCGGTCACGTGGCCCGTTATTGCCATCGCGTACAGCCGGCTCCAATTTCTTCTCCTGTTGCTGGCCAACTCAGCCGTCCTTATCGCGAAGAACCGCCGTCTATGCCCCCTCGATCTCGCCCAGGTCCATCTCGAAGATCACCGTCTCCACGACGCCGTTCCCTGTCTCCCATGCGGCCAAGAGCGGCATCTCATGAGCGGGAAAACTAATCGTCGCAGTCCCTGAGGCAAGGACTGCGACGCTATCGCAATGTGAAAGCCCTCAGAGCAGCCCCTCGAATGTCATCGACGTGCTTGTGGACGGTGTTTGTGCATCGGCTCTTATTGACACTGGAGCTGCCGTATCAGTTATGGACGAAAAACTCTGCCGCTTACTTCGAAAAGTGACGACGCCACTTTCTGGGTTATCCCTTCGTACTGCGAGTTTGCACCGGATTCATCCTACAGCAGGGTGCACAGCTCGCGTTGTCATCCAGGACGTTCTGTATGTCGCCCAGTTCATCGTCATTCAGGCATGCTCTCATGACGTCATCCTGGGATGGGACTTTCTCTCCCGCCATGACGCCGTCATCCATTGTGCCGCTGCCGAAATTGAGCTCTCACCCTTCTCGCATTTGACGCCAGAAGACAGTCCCCCGACACTGAGCAAGATTCTAACGAGAGACGATACAACAGTGCCTCCAAACTCGACGACGGCTGTGTCTGTCTACTGCGCTGGTCTCTCCGACACCATTGGACTTGTTTCGCCATCTGACCGCGCTTGCAGCAGGAAAGGGTTGCTAGTACCTTTCGCGACCGTGCAGGTCAACCAGGGCAACACTGCTATTTTTGTAACCAACCCGTTCCCGTACGCTGTTACCTTGCTTCGAGGGGAATGTCTCGGCAGAGTGGAACCAGTCGACGACGCACAAGTCCTGGACGTACCCGATGACACGCGCGCTCCCAGGTCGTGTACCATCAATGCTGTTTCCACTTCTGATTCGTCGTCTGCTGATGTATTTGGCCCCTCCATCGCTGACAACCTTACGGCCGTACAGCGTTCCCAACTTCTGGACCTGTTACAAGAATATCGTTCTTCTTTCGATGTCGGGCGAAGTTCTCTCGGTCGCACGTCCGTTGTTACGCATCGCATCGACACTGGTGACCATCCACCTTTACGGCAACGTCCATATCGCGTGTCGCCTGCTGAACGTCGAGTAATTAATGATCAGGTTGACGATATGCTCCGACGCGACGTTATTCGGCCCTCCGAAAGTCCATGGGCGTCTCCTGTTGTTCTTGTTGCGAAGAAAGACGGTTCTGTGCGGTTCTGTGTAGACTACAGACGGCTGAATAAGATCACTCGCAAGGATGTTTATCCACTGCCACGCATCGATGACGCGATTGACAGCCTTCATGGAGCCGATTTTTTTTCTTCTCTCGATCTGCGCTCGGGGTACTGGCAAGTACCCATGGCTGACGACGCTCGACCAAAGACCGCCTTCGTCACGCCAGACGGCTTGTACGAGTTTAACGTCATGCCGTTTGGTCTATGTAATGCACCTGCGACCTTTGAGCGCATGATGGACACCATTCTGCGCAACTTGAAATGGTACACGTGCTTGTGTTACCTCGACGATGTCATTGTCTTTGCTCCGGATTTCTCCACGCATCTCCAACGTCTGAAAGAAGTTTTCGCACGTGTGAGCAATGCCGGCTTACAACTAAATCTGAAAAAGTGCCACTTTGCAGCACGGCAACTCACCATACTGGGGTACGTCGTGTCCAAAGACGGCATTCTTCCTGATCCTGCCAAGCTTCAGGCCGTGGCCGAATTCCCCAAACCTGCATCTGTCAAAGAACTGCGTAGTTTCGTGGGCCTGTGCTCATACTTCCGACGCTTCATACGAAATTTCGCCACGATCATATCACCGCTGACGAAGCTCCTTGGAAGCAACGGGCCCTTCAATTCGTGGTCATCCGAGTGCGACGACGCGTTCGCGAAGCTCCGCCATTTGTTGACGTCGCCTCCCATTCTACGCCACTACGACCCTACAGCCCCAACGGAGGTGCACACGGACGCCAGCGGAGTAGGCCTCGGCGCTGTCCTGGCGCAGCGAAAACCCGGATTCCCTGAATATGTCGTAGCATATGCAAGCCGTACGCTCACGAGAGCCGAGAAAAACTACACCGTCACGGAGAAAGAGTGCCTGGCGATCGTCTGGGCTCTTACAAAGTTTCGACCTTATTTGTATGGTCGCCCATTCGATGTCGTCACCGACCATCATGCACTATGCTGGCTTTCATCATTGAAGGATCCCTCAGGCCGTCTCGCCCGTTGGGCTCTTCGCTTACAAGACTACGATATCCGCGTGCTGTACCGCAACGGACGCCAGCATGCTGACGCCGACGCCCTCTCGCGCTCCCCTCTGCCTGAAGGTGATGTGCTCTGCTCAGTATCCTCGGCTGCTGTTTCTGCCATTGATGTTGACATCATCGCTACCGAACAGCGAAAGGATAATTGGATCGGCCCGCTCATCGACATGCTCTCTGACCCATCCGCAACGCCATCCACGCGTGCATTGCGTCGTCAAGCTCGCCATTTCGCCATTCGTGACGGCCTCCTACACCGACGCAATTACGACGCCGACGGCCGGCAGTGGTTACTCGTGATACCCCGCAGTCTGCGGTCAGAGATATGTGAATCATTCCATTCTGATCCGCAATGCGCGCACTCTGGGGTATTCAAAACCTACCATCGCATTCGACAACGCTACTTCTGGCGCGGGATGTACCGCTATGTGCAGCAGTTCGTTCGCTCTTGCCTCACTTGCCAACGCCGTAAACCGTCAGCCCACATGTCGCACGCCAGTCTACAACCGTTACCTTGCCCTGACCGTCCCTTTGGGCGCGTAGGTATCGATTTGTATGGACCACTTCCTCTGACGTCGGCTGGTAACCGCTGGGCCATCGTTGCCGTTGACCATTTAACGCGATACGCCGAAACCGCCGCTCTCCCTGCGGCTGCTGCGCGCGATGTTGCGTCCTTCCTGCTGCATCGATTTATACTGCGCCACGGACCACCCCAAGAGCTTCTCAGCGATCGAGGCCGTGTCTTCTTGTCGGAAGTCGTCGAAGCCATTCTGACGGAGTGCCATTCTGTCCACCGCAAAACTACTGCTTACCACCCACAGACGAATGGCCTCACCGAACGCTTTAACCGCACCCTCGGCGACATGCTTTCTATGTACGTCGCTGCCAACCACACTAATTGGGATAATATACTGCCCTTCGTCACCTACGCCTACAACACCGCCCCTCAGAGCACGACTGGTTTTTCACCTTTCTACTTGCTGTACGGAAGGCACCCGTCGCACACCATGGACACGATACTCCCGTACACGCCGGATCCATCTGAGTGTACACCTCTTTCCGAGACAGCCAGGCTTGCTGAAGAGTGTCGCGAGCTTGCCAAGGCTTTTACGACGCAAGATCAAGAGCGGCAGAAGAGTATCCGTGATGGCTCCACCACTTCTGAGCCCGTATTCCTTCCTGGTGCGCTTGTATGGCTCTCGACCCCAACCTCTGCCGCTGGCCCCTCTTCCAAACTACGTCCCAAATACGAAGGCCCCTACCGTGTCGTCGAGCGCACCTCACCCGTCAACTATCTGATCGAACCCGTTGAACAATCTTCGGACATGCGCCGCCGTGGGCGAGACATCGTCAACATGGAGCGCCTGAAGGCTTATTATGACCCGCTAATAATAACAAGCTGTTAGGTCGCCAGGCGGCTCCCTCTTCGACCCCGGGGTAATTGTAGCGAAGCCTCCGAACTATGAAATGGGTCGAACTCTTGCGTACCTTCTAGTGGGGCTACCCAACAAGGACGCCGCTCGCGCTGAGAGCCCGTGCTTTGCTGTGACTGTCGCCATTGCATATTCTCGCTCGTTGCCGGCTAATAAACGCCTTAACAAAAGAATCAGAATATCTGTGCATGCCTTAAGATATATTGCTTCGTTTACATATCTCGTGGCTGTGACTCGTCAACCGAGTGAACAAATGCACCCTAGTTTTCTAAATTTAAAGCATTTTTTGAAGGTAGCACGGTCTACATTTATTTGTCTATAGTTTTGTCCAGCCGTTTGCGTCAGGTACAAAGAAATATACTGAAGATTATCATGTAGCCTCTGCAAATGGTTGCTTTCAAGCAGGCTTTGCATGCTTGGCTTGTGCCTACAAGTATTGCACAATTCAAGACGCAGCAGCGTATGATAGAACAGTAGAATAGAGAGCAACTATGTGCACGAGCTAAATAAGTATTTTAACATGAGCGGACAGTACGTGTTATTTGCCACACACATGGCCTCATTTAGAATGCCCATTGGTGAATGGGCTCATAGAAATGTCACTCAGCTGTGTATAGTAAACAAGTTAACTGAACCTAAGGGTATCTTTAACTGCTACAAATATGCCTTGTTGAGGTGCTGCACATTTTCTTCCAGAATATTGCTGTCTGAGACATCATGTGAAGAGCGTATACCACATCAGCATTTATATGGCTTGCCAAGTAACGTTTGGCCGAACCTTCCTTTTTTTTCACATTTCGTTTTGCAGTAGACATCCTAGAATGTAAGCGCTGCTTCAGTGTGTGTGACTCATTGTTATGAATTGATTCTGGCATGTTTAACCTCACACTTCTATTTTTTTTCATGCAGCAATGAGATGCTTCACATATGCCTGCGGTGACGTTCTGCTGCGCTAGCCTGATGGAAACACCAGCTGCGAAACTTGAGTTCTTCAGAATTGGAGAAGTTGCCCTTCTCTCACCAATGATGACACAGACTGCCCTATGCTAGAAATTCAAGATTGTTTTTCCACGGATGATGCAGAAAACCTTTGATGTATTATGGTGTTTGTTTAGTGCTGGCTGTGGTGTGGCGAAGTCTACTTTTACGTGTGGTCACACGTCGCCTCATAAAAAGAACAATAAAGCATTTATTTTCCTTTCAATATTGTCCACTTTTTGTGTTAGAAGCACCCAAGCAGTGCTCTTCCAAGGAGCTCTCGCCATGTGTTAAGCGTGTGACAAGCATACTCGAGATAAATACTCATTTCACCAAGGAGTAACTGGAAGCATGTGCAGTTGGTTTTCAGAGAGTAACTGCGAAAACGTGAAAGGAACGGTAAAGAGTAACTGTTGCTCTTAGAAGAGCAACTGGTGGGAGTGTAGCGGAAGCTGCTAAGCACCACCGCATTCTTTTCTATCCCGTCTGCAGCCGGCCGTCGACAGCGCGCCTACTCGCGGCGCCAGCTCCTCCTCCTCCGTGTTCGGGGAACAACGTGTTGTCGGGGCCGGCTCCGGGGATTAGACCGGCGGCATGCTACGGCTGCTCGCTTGGTGGCCCCCGTTTCCTCTTTCTTGTAGAAGAACGCGGGGGTGCCTCCTTCTCTCCCTCGTCGAGGGGAGCTCTCGTCACTCGCACGGAGTGGAAATAAACAGTCTTGCCCTGCAACTCCAAACCTGCTTCACGTCTCCTTTCTCGCTGCCTCCGGCAGCCGACATTCCCGGCCGCTACAAAATTGGTGACCCGAACGCTTCAACGAACACGCCGCGATGAGCTCCGACGACAACGCTGCTGCCTCCACGCCTGCGGTCATCGCCACAGAACTGAAGCTACCAAATGTTTGGCCGAAAAATCCAAGAGTTTGGTTCAGCCAAGTGGAGGCCCGTTTTCAACTCCGGCACATCACCTCGCAGTCGACAAAATACCTTCACGTCGTCGCAGCCCTGCCCCCCGAAATCGCCGACGCTATCGACGACATTTTGGTTTCACCCCCCGCGCAAGAAGAATATGACACCCTCAAAAAGACGGTGCTGGACCGCCTCGAGGCGCCTGAAGAAAGCAGACTGCAGCAGCTCTTGTGTCGCGAAGAGCTGGGCGACCAACGACCTTCCCAACTGCTGCACCGTATGCGGCAACTACTCGGTGTGCACGCGCGTCAGGACGGCCAGCTCCCACTTCTTCGTGAACTTTTCCTGCAACGGCTCCCCCAGTCGGTGCGCGTGGTTCTCGCGGGTTCAAATGAGACGTCCCTTGATCGACTCGCGCAACTTGCCGATCGCATCACGGAATACTCAACTCCAACCTTTGCGCCCATAGCTGCTGCAAGAACACATGAGCAACCAGATCGACTGTCGCGCCTTGAGGAGAAACTGCAACACCTTACCGAGACCATGCAGAAACTTGTGCTATCTGGCGCTCCCCAACAGGACGAGCAACGACGCAACCGATCCCCTTCAAGACACCCAAGCTCTTCCCAGAGAAGCCATGCACGAGATACACAGGACGGAGTTTGCTGGTACCACCGTCGTTTCGGCACGGGTGCTAGCCGCTGCACTCAACCTTGCTCGTTTCCGGGAAACGCTCCGGCCAGTCGTTAACGGCGGCTTACGACATCGGCCCTCCACCCAGCCGCCTGTTTTTCGTAGTCGACCGCGTAAGCAACTCGCGCCTGCTAGTCGACACGGGAGCCGAAATCTCTATTGTCCCGGCAACCCCCGAGGATCGCCGACGTAGCAAGAACACATCGTCGCTGCAGGCAGTGAACAACACTGCCATCGCTACGTACGGCTTCCGTTCGCTGACAATAGACGTCGGACTCAGGCGCCTGTTTCGCTGGGTCTTCGTGGTGGCGGATGTTAATTTCGCCATACTCGGAGCAGATTTTCTCAGCCACTTCAACCTGGATGTAAGCGTACGTGACCGTTGCCTCAAGGATAACAACACATCCCTCAAAGTACGTGGTTTGGAGTCAAACATCTGCTCATCTGGCATCTGCGCCTTCCAGCCAGTATCAGCCTACCACCACGTCCTGGCCGAATTCCCCTCGCTCACCAAGCCCCGCAACACGGAACAGCCGGTGAAACATAACGTGACTCACCACATCGTCACCACCGGGCCGCCAGTCACCGCCCGGCCACGACGGCTGTCCAGCAAAAGGCTTCAAGCTGCACGCAGGGAGTTCGAGCATATGCTGCAGCTGGGAATTGTTCGCCCTTCGTCTAGCAACCATTCATCGCCGCTACACATGGTGCCTAAGGACGACGATTGGCGCCCGTGTGGTGATTACAGAGCCTTGAACGCATCGACAACGCCGGACCAGTATCCTCTGCCACACATTCACGATTTCAGCGCGCGGCTGGCAGGTACGAAAATATACAGCAAGATCGACCTTGTAGCGGCATACCACCAAATCCCCGTCGAACCGCAGGACATACCAAAAACAGCCATAACAACTCCGTTCGGCCTGTTTGAGTTTGTCCGCATGCCCTACGGCTTGAAAAATGCCGCACAGACCTTTCAAAGGTTCATGGATGAGGTCACCCGGGGTCTTCCTTTCATCTTTGTCTACCTGGATGACATTTTGGTGGCCAGCAGAACGCCTGCGGAGCACGAAGAGCACCTCCGCCAGCTCTTTCAGCATTTGGATGAGCACGGTCTGGTGTTGAAACCTCAAAAGTGCGTGTTTGGAGTAGAGGCGCTCAACTTCCTCGGCCACCACATCACTGCTGAAGGCATTATGCCATTGGAATCGAGGGTGGAATCCGTCAAGAAGTTTCCAGCTCCAACATCTCTTCGCAAGCTGAGGGAGTTCCTCGGGCTCTTAAACTTCCACCGGCGCTTCATTCCGTCTTGTGCTCGAGTGCTCCAGCCATTGACCGACCTGCTGCGCCGAGACGACCAAAAGGCACCAGAATTTTGTTGGTCTGACGAACACCAGAACGCTTTCCAGAAAGCTAAGGACGAGCTAGCCGCGGCTACCCTCCTCATTCATCCACGGCCTGAAGCTCCTACACGCCTCATGGTGGACGCTTCCTCCACATCGGTCGGAGCAGTGCTGCAGCAACAGGAGGGTGCCCAGTGGAAGCCACTGGGCTTCTTTTCGAAACGTCTGAAGCCTGCAGAAGCACGGTACAGCACTTTTGGAAGGGAGATGCTCGCAATATATTGTTCCATTAAGCATTTCCGCTACTTCCTCGAAGGCCGTGACTTCTACATCTTGACAGACCACAAGCCCCTCACCTACGTATTCAAAAACAACAGTTCCTCCTACTCAGAACGAGAGATCCGTCAGCTCTCATTCATCTCCGAGTTTTCTACAGACATCCGCCACGTTCCCGGGGTCGAAAACGAAGCAGCTGACGCCTTGTCTCGCGTCAATGCTTCCAGCACAGAAGTCCTGGACTTCGAAGCTATGGCCGCAGCTCAGCGGGACGACCCCGAGTTGGCAAGACTGAAGGGAGGGGGATCTTCACTCGTGCTCTCGGAGGTTGCACTTCCCTACGTCCAGAGCACGATAACCTGCGATACCTCCCAGGCAGCACCACGACCTTTTGTCCCACTGAACTTTCGCCGAGTGGTATTCAACACTTTCCACTCCATCAGCCACCCAGGTGTCCGTGCCACCCAGCGGCTGATAACGCAACGCTTCGTTTGGCCCGGAGTCAACGCGGACGTGCGACGATGGGCTCGGACATGTGAAACGTGTCAGCAAGTGAAAGTGACTCGCCACAATCGGGCTGCACTACAGGAATTTCGGACTCCTGAGTCGCGGTTTGACCACGTTCACCTTGACCTCGTCGGACCACTACCGCCCTGCCAAGGATTTAGGTACCTGCTCACATGCATCGACAGGTACAGCCGGTGGCCCGAAGCTATACCAATTGCGGACATATCAGCTGAGACCGTCGCGCAGGCCTTCATTCAAACATGGGTGTCCCGCTTTGGCTGCTCCGCCCGCATAACAACTGACCGGGGACGGCAATTCCAGAGCAACCTCTTTTCCGCACTTTCAACGCTCCTCGGCACGAAGCTGCAGCATACAACCGCCTACCACCCCGCCAGCAACGGAATGGTTGAGCGCTTCCACCGGCAACTCAAAGCCGCACTGGCAGCGAAACTCGACCGCCAGCACTGGGTGCAGAAGCTCCCGCTCGTTCTTCTTGGCCTACGCTCAACGGTGAAGGAAGACCTCGGCTTCAGCGCAGCGGAAATGGTCTACGGCTCAACAGTGCGCCTCCCGGGAGAATTCTTCTCCGACCACACACCTTCCGCCCCAACAGCCTCCGATCACATCGAGAAGCTGCGCGCATGGCTCGCGCACCTCAGGCCAACAGCACCTCGCATCGCCCGCAACAGGAAAGTTTTCACTTTTCCTGACATGGACTCTGCTACCCATGTGTTCGTGCGACACGACGCAACGAAGCCGCCCCTTACTCCGCCGTACGATGGCCCATTCAAAGTTTTGGGACGTACTAACAAAACCATCGCAATCGACGTGCGGGGGAAACGAGAAGTCGTCGCCGTTGACCGCACCAAGCCTGCTCATATTGAAGTTTCCATTCAAGCAGCCTCTCACGTACGATTTCAGTGCTAACCATTGGACTGTGACCTTCCACTATTCAGCCAGTAACTGCTGTCCTTCTTTAAAAGCTCCGCAATCTAGGGGGGGAGCCTTTGTAGCGGAAGCTGCTAAGCACCACCGCATTCTTTTTTATCCCGTCTGCAGCCGGCCGTCGACAGCGCGCCTACTCGCGGCGCCAGCTCCTCCTCCTCCGTGTTCGGGGAACAACGTGTTGTCGGGGCCGGCTCCGGGGATTAGACCGGCGGCATGCTACGGCTGCTCGCTTGGTGGCCCCCGTTTCCTCTTTCTTGTAGAAGAACGCGGGGGTGCCTCCTTCTCTCCCTCGTCGAGGGGAGCTCTCGTCACTCGCACGGACTGGAAATAAACAGTCTTGCCCTGCAACTCCAAACCTGCTTCACGTCTCCTTTCTCGCTGCCTCCGGCAGCCGACATTCCCGGCCGCTACAGGAGTAATGGTTGGTCGGCAGGGAGCAACTGGTGGGAGTAACTGTTGGTCTGCAGGGAGGAACTGGAGGGAGTAACTGTTCATCCCCCGAAGGAGGAACTGAAAGGAGAGCAACCGTTCCTCCCTCTGCAGTTACTCCTTTTAGGAGAGTAATGGGAGTGGCAATGCAATTGCTCCCTGAAAGGAGCAACCCCTATACCCCTGTTGCTCCGTTTTGGCTTAGAGTGTGGTAGAGATGGTGCCTTTGTAACCACTTAGAAATATGTAGTATGGAACACTTGATGACATGTGGGGTTTAACATCCCAAAACCACCATGTGATTATGAGAGACGCTGTAGTGGAGGACTCTAGAGATTTCGACCATGTGGGGTTTTTTAACGTGCACCCAAATCTGAGGACACGGGCCTACAACGTTTCCGCCTCCATAGGAAGTGCAGCCGCTGCAGCCAGGATTTGATCCCGCGACCTGCGGGTCAGCGGCCCAGTACCTTAGCCCCTGGACCACCTCGGTGGGGCATGCCCTAGTGGGTACCGAGCAGGTGTGCTTGCAGTAGTTACCGATTGAGTGTTTTGAAAAGACTCTGAAAGGCCACTCTTCTATATAGCTTTCGCTGTGACTGTGCTGCGCCTACCACGCAGGCAGAGAGCAGAGAGCTCCCACCTGATATTTGGAATACAGCCGTGAGGCAAACATTTCTAGCCAGAGAGGTTGGAACTTCAGTTATGGCTTAGTAAGTGAAGAAAAAGGTGTAGTTAGCGCCTGGTTTCTATGGCGTCATTAACAAATGTCGTCTAATCTCGTCGTCCTGCAACTCCTATAGCGTGTTCCCGCTAAAGAGGTAAGAACTAATGTCGTTGTCAGGAATCGCAATTTCTGTGCATTCATCATGCTCCGATCAGTTTTCAGGAGTTCTTTCGGCACACGAGTCTTATTCAGGCAGTGCAGAACTAGAACTAGAACCACTTCTTCGGCTGCTGTAGCCTTTTCGCCAGTTGTCGAGTGTGCACTGTGGTAAGCGTCACCTTTCGAGAAGCAACCATTCAATGTTACATCAAGGCGTTTCGGCGTGGCCATCGAGTCTGATAGAAGGGCGCTGACTTACACAAAACACGAACTACCCACCAATGCGTGTAGGCAGCGTATTTCAAAGGGGCGGCTTGGCATTGCTACAGGAAGCAACACGCTCAGCAAAGTTCACGCAGTGACACTGAATGCGCGAAACAAGAACTTTAGCGACGATACCTGTCCTCTGGTAATCTTCCTCTCCTAACACTAGTGCTAGTTTCTTCCTTGGCGGAAAGACTCGTGGGTAGAAATTTTCTCCACTTCCCTTCAGGTGCCGGTAAAGTCGCGCTTGCCCACTATCTTACTCCGTGCGCGAAACGTCTCGCGTTTGTGATTAAGCCTCTACAGAAGGCTGGTGGGTTCTGTTGCGTTTGTATGCCATACCACAGACGTGTGTGAACGCGAATTAATTGATGCCAGCAGTGAGGTTCCAAAGACTCGCATCAAAATTCCCGAAACAGACAAGCGACCGGCACAGATGGTGCACTGTACAGCGTAAGTAAACTCGTGTTACATGCGCTCACAGTTTTTACAAAACGAGCGCTCAAAACAGGGCGTGCCGCCAAATTCTCGCGACGAAGCGCCAGAGAGACGCCTCGAGGTCAACGATAAAGAAGAAAACAAGCATCCAAAGACTCCCCGGGTGCGCGTCTATCTCCCCTCGGAAGCGTAGGTTCGCCGAAGAACCTTGTCACATCGGCGGCAGAGCAAGCCCTGGAAGGTTCTTGATGGAAAGGGGCGTGGTGATGGAGGGTTGCGTCATCTGTCGCGGACGGCCCTCGAAACGTCGCGCGCTTTCCCCAGCCTTCGCTGCGTATCGCGCCGACGAAACGAGGGGAATGTTCTGGAATCTAGCGCGGAAGGTATTTAACCGAGCAGCAGAGATGGGCGATAAGGAGAAGAAGAAAGCATGCGCCTGAGTGCGTAGGGTGTTCTGCCGTGTCGTCGGCGAAGGTTTTGTCCTCAGTGACAAAGCAGGAGAAGAAGGAATGTCACGCCAGTGTGCGTAGGGTGTTTCCGCCGTGCGTCGGCAAAGCCTTTCGTCCTCAGTGACAAAGGAGGAGAAGAAGGAAGTTCGTGCCCGTGTGCGTAGGCAGGAGATGAAATTTTTGCGCAAGTGTGCGTAGGGTGTTTCCGCCGTGTGGGCGAAGCCTTTTGTCCTCAGTGACAAAGGAGGAGAAGAAGAGGATTTTCATTTGAGGGGTGAAGACTCGTGCTACAGGCAGGAGTGTGTGCCTACCGCCAGCGAGCGAAGACGCGTGGCAAAAACTGCGCGTGGGAAGCCGACGTGTTACCGGCGAAGAAGTTTGGTGCTTGGAGATCGGCCAATTGAAGACGCGAGGTTTGCTGGAAGAGAAACTTCGGGGGCAGCGGAACGACAACAGCGCTGGACTTTGAGTAAGTGATTCTCGGAAGAGTATCATTCAGACTTTTGTTCCAAGGACTTTCGGCTGAATAAGTTTTCGAACTCTTTAGTCTTTAGGTGTCTTGGTTGTTCGATTCATGCAACTGCATTGTGCGTATTGTTGTTTGTGTTTGTTGTTTCGAGTGTGGCTGATTGTACTGTGTAGTACGTTGTTTGATTGGTGCCATATTGTATTCAACTAGTGTCGAGTGTGCATATTTGTGTATCGTTTTGATCTGCCATAATTGAGAATATAATTTTGTTTTGTTTATCAACTCTCGGCTCTGACTTGTTCTTTGAGCCACGGCCGGCGTCCGCTGGCGCGCCAAATAGGACCACTTCTAAATTGTCCACGCTTTCGTGGTGCGGTTCGGGGGGCTGATACTTCGGCCCTTGGAATTAGACCGGCGATCGCCTCCCTAATTAACGGGACCTGTGACAGCAGTTCTCGTCGGAGTTCACGCGTTCTGAGAAAATGATTATGATTCACTATGCTCTGAAGAAGACCGGAGTTTGTTCTTTCATCACCAGGTAATATTGTTGAGAAGCCACCGACCTACTCTCACAAGATCCCAAACAGTGCATCATGACGCAGCCCATCACACGCGATATGCATCCGTAGCAGCATAGAGGATGCCGAAAAGCTCAAGTACAGAGGCTGCAACAACTGAAGAACCAACCTTACATTCATTATACGGATATCAGTCACTACCCTAAACAGCAAGGGCGATCTCCCACTTTCACTCTCACTGTAGTCAACCGGGGTAAACCTGTCAACTCTGCGTCCATACGTACACCATCCTTCGCGTCAGCCAAGGCAACTGCCATCACTCTCACCAGTCGAATGGGTAGCCCATCAAGGTGTCTCTGCATACAGGGTCTCAGACCCTCGGGAAGCTCATCGCATATGCCCCAAGGGCGTATTAACAAGAGCAATGAATCTGTTGAGAAGCGAACTCTTTGACCTTGGGTTAGTCTGGTGTCCTGGACATACGGGCCACCCTACTCGGGTATTCAGTAGCCGAGCACCACAACCACCCACCGCTGATGAGGATACAGATAAGGCGGTGACTCGGCGTGGCATTTTAGACAAACAAAGATTAAATTGCCGCGTCGGGGCACCTCCCAACAAGGACATCGATAAACATCAAGGTTGGAATTGACACCGTCTGCAGGCTAATACATTCCCAAATCTGCATTCCCAAATCTGCATCTGCAGTTCTAAAGCGCAAACGATGCCGCACGCGTGACTTCAAAGAGTAATCAGATGTTCGAAGAACCGCTTATGTACTCAGCTACCCCCCCCCCCCCAAAAAAAAGAACATGTTTTACTGACACCTCACACTCCGAACGCATCGCCCGCAGCCGAGGATGGGTCCGGGGGTTCGTGTCTTTCCTCTTTGAACTCTAAAGAGGAACCGTATGCATTCCAAAACGCCGGCAATGCCCCTTCAAAGTTGTGAAGGCAAGAAGGTGCTTCCAAAAACGTGTTTTTTGTTTTCTTTGGGGCTAGCTGGTGACATGACACCCTTCTGGAGACACCAATTTTTTATAGAATATTGGTGTCTCCAGAAGGGTGTCATCTATTTTCTGGTAGACAGCGGAGGTACGATGAGCACTGGATCAGCAAGAAGAAAGGTGACCTCGCACGCGGCTCCTTCGTGATTGATCGATTGACTCAGTGATTGTTTCATATATGTGGTTTAACATTTCAAAACCACCACATGGTTATGAGATACGCCGTAGTGGAGGGCTTTGAAATTTTGACTACCTGAGGTTCTTTAACGTACACCCAACTCTGAGCACATGGGCATACAGCATTTTCGCCTCCATATAAAATGCAGTCGGCGCCACCAGCATTCGGTTCCGCGACCTGCGAGTCAGCAGCCGAGTACCTTAACCACGAGACCACCTCGGCGAGGGCGACTCTTTCGTGAAAGCGACCACAAATCACAGAGACGCTACAGCAGAAGTGCATGGCGGTACGCTTTGGTTCCTGCATTTGTGAGCGAGCCTTTCTTATGTGATTTTTATGTGATTCTTAAAGAGAAAAAAAAAGACAAAAGTGAAGCCCGTAACTCTCTGCATCAGAGTGTGACACCTCAACAGTAGCTCACAAGGGATGGGGTAAGGTGGAATTAAAAGAATGGGATTAAAGGTAAATAGATAGAGAGAGGAAGGAGAGAGCGAGGCGCAGGGACAGCAAACGACAGAGAACTGCAGAAGTTAGGAGGAGATAGGAAAGATGGACATGGTCGCAGGAGTCTAAGAATGGGGGGCACCACTCAGCTAGAGCTCATGTCGGCGGCAGGAGATGGAATAGGGCAAGCCAGTCCGCGAGAGCTGCGCTGTCATCGGAGATCACGGGGGCACAACCGGTCGGCGCGAAACCCAGAGCGAGGCCCCTGAGCGAGCCTTTGAGCAATAGTGAGTTCAGTTCAGTTCAGTTTATTACCTTAAAGACCCCGCTTTCTAGAATGGGCATTACATAAAGGGTGGGGTTTTATTTAGGTTAACAATAAGCAGTAAGAGTTGTTTTAGCATTGGAGATGATCAATATTACGATCTTGAAAGACAGATGATGAGGCGATGTTGGCGATGTCCCGGGGGAGGCCGTTCCAGTCCGTGGCTGCTCGAAAAAAGAACGAGGCAGAAAAAGCACCAGCATGGTCACCAGGCACTCCGCAGTACCCCGCAAACGCAGGGATCCCAAGCAAGCACGACTGTCATGCGTAACCTACAGTTGCAAAGAAGGGAGCAGTAAAACGCCGTCGTATTAGCCCTGAGAACTTGGGCTGGCGCCACCTGGTGGAAGGCATGTTTGACGTCACGGCACGGACACTTCTATACCCACTGCGGCGCGCCTACAGATTAATGCACTTGGTTCGTGCGGTGTACCGCTGTTTTCATTCGCTTTTTGCTCGTTTCAAGCTGCAGAAGAATGCGACGAGAACAGAATTGGTAATATCCTGGTAAAACAATACACATTTTACTTTCGCTTCTGTACAATCACGCTCTCGGTTGTAGTCAATGTGTAAGGGGTGAGAAGGTCTGCATCGCACTGCTAACCCCTATGATCAACTTCATTTCTGCACACAGCCGCCATATTTTTAACGCTGTGAAATGCAAGAACACGCTTCTGCTTGAATAAAAGACACACATTGGCGCACAATCGTGCAATTTTGATACGCAAGACGCCATATTAACACTGTTACAACTCGGGTGATTCCTTTAGGCATTATAAGGTTTTCCCTCACTCTGGTGTTATTTGTATTGGAGGAGCTCACGTATCTACGGACAGTGCTTTCACTGCCATGCCAAGCCTCGCGCTCACGTGCAGTATCGAACGTCGCAAAACATCTTCAATGTACTCGCCTAGAATACCGCCGCCGTTGTTGTTTATGTTTTTTTTTCATGCATGCTTGCTCACTCAACACGTTGTTTAGTTTCATGTTTCTCTCGAAATAATTTTGGAACTTCACTTTACAAAAATTATTAAGGTTATGCGCGGTTCAGGCTGTGTGCGGAAATGCTTCTTGCTCTCAGATTGTGTCTTCGTTCAGAATCGTAGCAACGGCGCTGTCGTGCTCGTAACCACCAGTTGAGATAGCCACAGCATAAACTAACTTTTCTTGTAGTTGATTACGCGGATACGACATGTGAGACCATTCGTCAAATCATCAAGGCGAAGGTTGTTTAATTATTACTTGGATGACGTCGATGAGCGCGCGATCGAAAGAGTTCATTGCGACTTTCTGGTGTTTGTGTTCGAATCATTGCTATGCGGTGCTCCCACGCTAAGTGAACATTATCGTCGGTGACGCACCGATAGATCACCGCGGCATTTCACTCAAATCAGGGTATACGACTATACACTGCCTGGCGACTGTTGAGAAGAAACGTGTCATACGGTAAAAATATATACATATATCTTAACATTTCCGAAATGTTTGCGTGTGTCAGTATTATTGTGCTAATTTTTTTAATACGTTAGATGAGTGTTTGTTACACTCAGATTCGTGTAAAGTCACCTGTTTGAGAAAGCATAACTTTGTCAAATTGTTTATATTTTTCGCAGATGCAAGCGTAACTTGCTCGGCAAAGCGCAGTCTATTTAGTGGATCAAAAACGTGTAATTTCGTTTGCGATACTTCGGAACGCGTTCTGAGGCCGAATACTTTGCCTAGTTGCAATCACGTTATCACCACTCCGCATACTTTCTTAGCACTCATTTCTTGGTGTATGCAAAAAAACACAAATGTCTTGTTGTCCTGCAAGACTATTTTCACAATAAATATTTCGTTCACACGTGAGTCTGCCTATCCTAAGCTATTACACTAATATATATGAAAACATTTCATAGCTTCGGCAAGTTTCACAAGTTATGAAGTGTTTCACCTTGTACCTTGAAAGATTTGCGTACAAAAGTGGGGAGTTATCACCAACATTTTGCTAAAGAGCGGGTACGTGGCAGGCGCAGCAAAAACAGACAAGAGGCGGGGGAGTAAGCGAGTCGTTGCCTGGACATCAAATCGTCGCGACCGCAGCGATGCCAGTGTTTGTTCTTGTGGCTATATGAACTTGCGGAAGGTATATCAAGAGAGTTTATCGTTTCTTTACATCTTTTTTAGAGGATATCTGTCCCACTTTTTTTTCTCCCTCTTTCTTGCAAAGGGTAGTGAAAAACCAAGCCAACCAAATTACCGAGAAAAATAGGTTTTTTTTTGTTCTCAAGAAAAAATTCGATGTTCCGCGCCTCACTGGCGTTTTTTTTTGTAAGCTTTTCTTCCTGTCATGTGATCACGCCTAATGTCCATGACGTGCAGAATTACGTTGTGGCAGGCTCTCCTTCGGTAATGCACCTGTAGACAAGTTAAGTTACAAGCTGTCTCCTGGATAAGCCAATATTCTACAAAACCAAAACGCTTAATAATTAGGCTTCTATAGTACAGTGCTGAACTTGTACGATTCGGTATGGTGGTAGCTCACCACGCTGTTTTCAGCGAGAGCACATGGTCATTCCAAAATGCAAACGATGGTTTTATTTTGCTGCAGTCTTTTGAAGTTCTTTATTTTTCGCACAGGCGAAGCGTGGCACTCAGCACGTGGTATGGAGTAAACCAGCCCATGCGCTTTCCCTTCGGGCTGCCGGTCTTTTTTGGTACGGAAAAAGACAGGGGCTTTTAATTCCCCTGCTACCTTTCAATTCCATGAAAAACATATTTCTGCAATTTATCACAATGTATTCTGTGCCTTTGTTTAAGCTTTATGTGGCAATGGTCCAAAACTTCCTATATAGAATCGCGCCGTTTCAGGAATTTTTGTCCGCAATTTCCACAAAAAATTGATTCCACCATCGCTTTCTTTGTGAAAGCCTGCAGGCATACAGCTGTCTGACGCCACGAAAAACAATTTCTTTGGGGTTAGCTATAGAGAAATTATTCCAACAGGATGAGTGAGTGAGTGAAACAACATTGTTGATGAGGTATACAGGGGGAAGAGTTAGGAAATAAATGCAAAACTGTAGCGTACTCGGACATCCCGTAGCAGCAACCTACCCGCGTCAAACCCGTGGGGGCTCCACATTCGGCCGCAGGTGTTCCAAGATGTGAAGCACGTGCTGGACTACGTCTCTTTGATTGTCGGGAGTTTCGCTCATGATTTTGCTGCTGATGTTAGTTGGCATTGTTTCTTGGTTACCCGGTGGCGGCGCGCAGTCCCAGAGGAGGTGTTCCTGTTTAGGTTGCACCTTCTTGCAGTGTTGCCATATATCTATGGAGTGTACCTCCGGGTATACGTTCTTTGCCCAGACGAGAGATCATAAGGCTTGTACTTGCAACCGCCGTAGTGTGGCTGCTTCACTGTGTAGTAAGTGTCGGTGAGGCGGTGGGTAGAGTTGTCTGTTTGTTCTTTACCACTGTAGAACGTTGCCGTAGGTTGTGATGGAAAACTGTTCGTCTTCATCATCGCGTTGTTCCGGCTCCCAAGATTTTGTTGGCAAAGCCCCGCGGCTATTGAGTGTGTGTGCCTCCGTATCTGCCTCCTCGTTTCGGCTCAGGCACGTGTCCAGCTTCCCAGTACACGCGGAAACCACTTCATGGTAACGTTCGTTTCCAGTCTTGTTAATGCGTAACATACTCTTGAAGTTGTTTCATGCACATTGTTTCTAGCAAAGGTAATTATTGCAGGCTTCGAGTCGCTGAGGATCATGTGGCAATCTGGGATCGCCAGTGCCAGTAAAATTTAAAATTAGTCGGCTTGCGGGGGCGACTTGCATCGTATGCTTCCCGACGTTGTTAGTACTCTGGTGTCTGCTGCAATGGCTGCTTGCTGCGTAGGTGTTTGGCCGGTGGGGATAGTTCGCCGCCCCCATGTAGTACCCGCCTGGATTGCTGGCATGTCCTCTTGGTGAGGGCCATGGCTCTCGCCATTATTCTTTCTTACTGTACTTGTGGCTGCAAGTGCTTCGGTAACAATGGTACCCTCTGTCTTACGAGAACGTCCCAAGGTAGCTGCTTTGCTACCTCTGGGGTGGTTCCAGGCGCCTTGATTTCGATTTGTTGTAGTATTGTTCTTCCCATCCTAGTCTGGGACAGACGGTGATACTGCGCTGTTCACAGGGCTTGTGCGATTTCTTCCAGCGTGTTGTGAACTCCCAACGTGAGCATGCGTTCCGTGTTGGTGGGGGGTATAGGCCCAGGGCCGTTTTGTGCATCTTTCTAACCATCGCATGAATCTCTTTCTTCGCCGCTTTCCGATTGTGGAAAGACGCTACGTAAGATATGTAGCTGACTGCAAAAGACTGGGTATAGTCGTAGTATACTGTTTCCTCTCACGCCCTTCTACCGAGTGGCCACCTTATTGAGTTAGCGGGTGGCCAGGGACAGCTTTGCGTGGAGCTTCTGTACCGTCACGTTGCTGTGCTTCACATTCTGGAGGCGCAGACTTAAAACTCTGAGCGTTCACAAGTGCGGTATCAGCGTTCCATCTTGGCTTACCACGTTGATGTGTGGTGTTGTCGGGCGTTGCGCACGTTGCGTGAGTTCCCTAGCAGTTCTGAATTGGTTGCTGAACATTTGAGTCTGGTGGGTCCTAGGTGATTTTCTATGGCGACGACGGCTTTTTGGAGGGGATGCCTCGACATGCCTGTCACTTGCTCTCGTTGACCACAGCGTGATTTCATCCACTTACATCGTGTACTTGATGTTCGTAACACGTTATCATCTTCCTACAGCGCCTATCATGACGAGGTCGAACAACAGAGGGGAGAGAACCGAGCCCTGCGGGGTACCCATGCTCCCCAGCTGCTTGAGCGGTAGTTGTAGTTCTCCTGCCACAATCCGTGCGGTGTGGCTGTTCAGAAAATATATGATGTAAGTGAACACCTTCTTCCGCATGTCTAAGTGGGACAACTGCCGAAGGACGGCTGAGTGATGGGCGTTGTCGAATACTCCCTGAAGGTCGAGTCCGAACACCCCTCTGCTCTCTAACGTCGGAAACTGCCTGTCCACGATTTCGTTCTTCAGTAAGAGCGTGGCGTCCTGGGAGGACAAACTGGCGCGAAACCCCTAATTTTATGTAGATATACGTTGTAGTCCTCCAAATAACGTTGTCATCTATTGAGTAGGACGTGTTTCAGCTCTTTTCTCACGCACGAAGTCAGGGAGATGGGTCTCAGGCAGTCCATGCAGGGTGGTTTGCCCGGTAGAAGATTAGAACCGTTTGAGCCTATTGTTGCGACAGCCTACGCGTCCACCAACATTGGTTTTAATACTTGCATAGAGCATCGATTGCGGTCTCGTTCAAGTTCCTGAATGTCTTGTTGGTAATGTGGTATGGCCAGTACGCCCATTTATAGTTAATTGTCTGTAGAACTGCTCACACTTCCCATTTTTTGATGTCGGCAACCAGTCTCTCGTTGGCAGATTCGTAGCTAGGGAGTAGGTCTGTTGGCATTAAAGGAAGATACTTGACGTCCACGTGTCGTTGCACCTCAGCCTCTCCCATTTCATTGACTGCTTTGTGAGTGGTCTTATTCTGCAAGTAACGCTGAGCTCCCTTGGTTGTCTAATCGTTGAGCAAGTGACATCGCAGGCGCCATGTCTTGCCTTTTTGCAGTCAACCATCGGCTTCTTGGGACACCGCGTACCACTGCTTTCTGCAGAGGACTGCGCTGTGATGCTTGATGTCTCTGTTGAGTTATGCTATACATTTTTGTAGCTTTCTGCTCTGGCGTGAACGTCTCCAGCGTCGCCTCATTGAGTTGCGGGCTTCCATAAGGGGGGCTAATCTTCTGTCCAGCATCGTAGCCTCTGCCTCCGCTTTCATCAATTGAGTGGCTTTTTGGCTGTGGCGTTCAACATGTTGGTACGTGCTTTTGTGTCTTCAATTGTTTCTGCTACTTTGTCTTTTAATCTCTTTCTATATTCGTACTAGTCGACGATTTGCTGCTAATGTGCCATTTGCGTGCCCTCTGCAGTGGGTATTGCAATTTCGAGTGTGCTGTGGTCACTTCCCAACGTCTCCCTTGCGTTCCGACACGTGACGCCACGCAGTGTCAAGGCGGTGTTTATGAAGGCAATGTTCAGATTTGTGTCTCGCTGCGACGACGTTCCGTTTCTCGAAGGTGCGTTGGAAGTCGTTTTGCAATTGATAACTTGCGTCCTTTGTTTCGACGTAGAGGCTGTGGCCTTTCACCGTCGTGTATGAATACCCCCATGCCGTATGTTGACCATTGAAGTCTGCACATATTAGGTTTACGTTGGAGCCTGCGAGGTGACGCACTTTGTGCACTAAAGTATGGAATTTTCAGTAGAAGTCTTTAAAATTGCTGTACAGGATGACTATGAAAGTTGCAAAAGATCGTTACGACAGTACATACATCAAAGCAGCAAGAGACACAACCTTATATTACTACAAGAAATGCACAGTGAAGCCCCACCGATGCTACCGGGATACAGATCCTTTGCGAAGTCTCCAGAGTGAGAACAGTTAGGAAAGGCGCAGGTCAGGAGGTGTCCACATTGCTAAAGAAGAATGTAACCTCAATAGATGACGAGTGGCTACCCAACAGCGCTATCGAGCATCATCATCATCATCATCATCATCATCAGCCTGACTACGTCCACTGCAGGACAAAGGCCTCTTCCGTGTTCCGCCAGTTAACCCGGTCCAGTGCTTGCTGCTGCCAATTTATACCCGCAAGCTTCTTAATCTCATCTGCCCACCTAACCTTCTGTCTCCCCCTAACCCGCTTCCCTTCTCTAGGAATCCAGTTAGTTACCCTTAATGACCAGCGGTCATCCTGTCTACGCGCTACATGCCTGCCCCATGTCCATTTTCTCTTCTTTATTTCAAATATGATATCCTTAACCCCCGTTTGTTCCGTAATCCACACTGCTCTCTTCTTGTCTCTTAAGGTTACACCTACCATTTTTTTTTCATTGCTCGCTGCGTCGTCCTCAATTTAAGCTGAACCCTCTTTGTAAGTCTCCAGGTTTCTGGTCCGTAGCTAAGTACCGTCAAGATACAGCTGTTATATACCTTCCTCTTGAGGGATAGTGGCAATCTACCTGTCATAATTTGAGAGTGCTTGCCGAATGTGCTCCACCCCATTTTTATTCTTCTAGTTACTTCAATCTCGTGCTTAGGCTCTGCGGTTATTACCTGCCCTAAGTAGACATAGTTTTTTACAACTTCAAGTGCACTATTACCTATCTCGAAGTGCTGTTCCTTTCCGAGGTTGTTGTACATTACTTTAGTTTTCTGCAGATTAATTTTAAGACCCACCTTTCTGCTCTCCCTGAGTAACTCTGTAATCATGAGTTGCAATTCGTCTCCTGAGTTACTCAGCAATGCAATGTCATCGGCGAAGCGCAAGTTACTAAGGTATTCTCCATTAACTCTTATCCCTAACAGTTCCCATTCTAGGCTTCTTAAAACTTCCTGTAAGCACGCGGTAAATAGCATACCGTGGTCATAATCGTCGCCGGGTAGCGCAAGCGTCATGAAAGCGCTTTTATAATCCAACAACATGAAAAAAGTACCGAATAACGGGACAGTTACGTTACCAAATAGCTTATCGTAAGTGCATTATCCATTATATTTTGAAAATTGTAATGTGTACGTTACTAAGTTACCAAAAAAGTAATGCTTCAATGTAATACTTGTAATGCATTGCCGCCAGCACTGCTGTGAACTGAACCTACCTGAGAAAACCACGAACTGATGCAACGAAACTTCCTTGCAAACTATTCAACTATTCACGTGATGCAAATGACAAAAAATACCGGCGATAGTTCACAGATTTAAAACTTGCAGCTACCTTCTCCTCAATTTTGTTTTCGCAGCAGGTCAATATCTTCACTATTAGCGGATCCACATTCTGCCTTTTTTTGCTCCTATTTCTTCTGTGTTCTGGCTGTGGCACAAATAATTCACTAAACATCAATATTGTGATGCAGCAACTTTTGCTCCCTAATTAATATGACCTCACTTGCATGGTCGAGGTAATGTGCAACCATTTAAAAACTACCCCATCTCTCCATTCCAATCACGTCACTTCTCGAATTTTCTTTCTTTCTCACTTCACGTATGCGCTACCCAAAACCACTAGAGCAATTCAGTTTGTAAACTTTCTTGCATTATAGCATTTTATGCGATTGTTACTTTTTTGTGTTACCAACATTTGTAACGGTGCTTCCGTAGTTTACGTCGAGGCGCCCGGGCTAGTGACATTCAAAATGCGGGGATAAAAGTGGGCGTGTTGAGATAAGTATTGACATTCATTTGTAAATCATATGCACAGTTCAAGCTAGATTTTGTTCAAATCAAAGAAAGGAGAAAAAGATAGCCCAGAAAATTTCATTGAGATCCACAAACACCCAAAATTACCGTATTAAACATTAAAGATTACTAAAAATACCACCTTTATTTTTGCAAAGCTTTTCGTTCTGATATCAATGTTTGAGGACGCTAATTCTGTATTAATCAACGTAGTATTAGAGCCTGACCAGCTATTTGTTAGGAAAGCTGATTTAATGTCACGTATTCTAGAACGTCGTGCGATTGACAGCCGGACTTGGCACTCATGCTCGTTCTTTGTCTTCTTGCCCACATCTCTGCATATAAGACTTCCTCAAATCATGTCGCCGGTCTTTTCCACTCTCGGTATGAGGGATACCATCCAGGAACTCTACGCCCCCATGGAGCTGCTTGTGGTACGAGAGCTCGGCTGAAAGAAAAATAATAAAGGAGTAAGTAAACGAGTAAATTCTTTTGGCTGTTCGTCATACATATGCATGTCACTCAGAGATTGAGGGAGACCACCTCTTTTATGAATCAGAATCATAATCAAGCGAAGTAGACAGTCGGAAAGAAGGCAAGCATAGAGCATTTTTATGCTTGCTTTCTTACAAATATGAATATGTAATTTACGCAATGATATCGTTGATTCACCCCACCGCGATGGTCTAGTGCCTAAGGTACTCAGCTGCTAACCAACAGGTCGCGCGATGGAATGCCAGCTGTGGCAGCTGCATTTTCAATGGAGGCAAAAACTGTAGGCCCGTGTGCTGAGATTTGAATGCCCGTGAAAGAACCCCCGGTGATCAAATTTTTCGGAGCCCTCCACCACGGCGTCTCTCATTCACATATGGTGGCTTTGGGATTTGGGACGTTAAACCAAACATATCAATCTATCACTCAATAAAGCAACAATCAATTAATCAATTTATTTTATTGATTTTAATTGTCAGTTTGGCCTTAAAAAGTGTCGGTTCGTCGGTGGGTTCGTCCAAGAGTTTCTTCTGTTGGTTCAGATATTAAAAAATTCTTACTTCAGCCCACGGACGTAAAACAACTGTTATTAGTACGTATACGCTTTGGCCGGGGTCGGGTCTTTGTCAGGGAATACGTGATGAAGACCAGACCGGAGCCGCAACGAAAGGAACTAATAAAGGTTTTAATAAGTTCGTCCGTTCGAACCAATCGTACACACACACACACACACACACACACACACACACACACACACACACACACACACATATATATATATATATATATATATATATATATATATATATATAAAAGGAAGAAAAAAAGGGAGACAAAGGAAGACCATGCTTTTTTCTGGCTGGCTCGTACGTGTACACTGTCCTTTCTTGTTTTTTTTTGTTCTCCTTTTTTCTTCCTTTTTTCCACATGCACATACAAAGTGTTTACGCTCGCCTACCACTTGATGACCATTGCAGAAAACGGACGAAGATTAAAGGTAAAGAGCCGACCGACCCATTAACGTGAAACCCTTCCTTTACGCACGCCGCACGCCGACCGACCCATTACGGGGAAACCCTTTCTTTACGCACGCCGTCACGGACCCTCCCGGCACCGCGGCGACAGTCTTGGGTGGCCCGACACACGTCGAGAACGGAACAGCACGTGATATAGAACCGTATGTGGACGTACACGGACAGTTGGTTTCGTTCTCAGTGTTGACAGTGGTTCTTCCTCTTTTTTACTTTCTTTCTTTTCTTTACTTTTCTTTTTCGTCTTTTTTCTCCCCCTTTTTTGTTTTTTTTTTGTTTTTCCTTTTTTAGTTCCCTCTCACTCTCGCAAACATCTTTTAAGGCGAGAGGGACGCGGCAGCAATGAAGTTTGGAAGTTCATGTCAGTATAACTCACCCCCTGATGAAGGGAGGACCCATCCCGAAACTCTTGGGAAATAAATATATTTATCCTTGTTGACAACGTTCCCATTGTGCCATATCCCATATATATAAATATATATATATATGTGTGCGTGTGTGTAGAGAGAGAGAGAGACCTGTCGAGGCGGCGAAGGGCAAGAAGAGCACGAAGCGGCCTCGCAAACAGCCGCTACCCCTTCTACAGGCCAGCAGATCCTGTCAGGACCCCCATCACGGAGTACGTGACCGCCATTACGCGTACCAAAGCTGTCGACGCCGCCTGCGAGGCACACTCCGAAAAGGCGACGAAGGTTAATCCAGGTCAACAACGACGGCCAGCTGTACCACAAACGACAGCAACCAGTGGCCAGAATCAACCATCCCCCCACAGCGAAAATCAACAGCCAACATTAGTCATGGGCAACCAGCAGCCAGCACCAGTCAACAGCAGTCGCTTACAGGCCAGCTCGTCACGGGAGGCACAGTAGGATGGAGCTCCAACCCAAACCAGGTACGAACTCCGGGTACCTTGCGGTTTTACTCGCCGCGTCTGTGCAAAGTGACATACTGGTTGTGCGAATGGGCAAGCACCGTTCTCTTCAGATGAATTAGGCCACAGAACAGGTCCAAATTTTTTTAAACTTAGAAAAGTGGTTGATAAACGAATACGGCAAGAACTTTACGTGCGCAGTCTCGAAGAATATGTACTGGCGGGTACGGCTCCAAAGTGGTTGCGCTTGTCTCTAACACCATCGATGCATAATTTTGACAAAGAGAAAAGGAAAGAATGGAAGAAAATTCTCAATCACGCCGCACACGAGCTAACTAAGGTCACCATTGAACACTGCAGAAAGACTCTGAACGCACTGAGAATGGAGGAGCGGAATATAAGAAAAAACTTTCCTCTTTCGGAGTGGAAGGCTAAAGAGCTCGCTATGTTTGAGCACAAAAGAACAGAGGAAATAGAAAAACTTAAGAGAAAGAAACTTGTGCACGACAATGTCTCACCATACGCTATACCCACTGCTGCCTACATGAAAAAGACCGGGCTACCTCACGTTCCGAAAGATTTGCCACCACATTCCAAAGAACCAAACGTCATTACCCTTTCAGATAAAGAACTTAACAACGAAGAACTGAGTGTACTACGACGTGGACACACATTCTGCCCCGGCAAGGGAAAGTACGATGAATTCACGCTTCCTAAAGACCTAGACGTTTTTGCACGAAATTGACAATTGGAGGAATATTCCTTCGATAAACCCCAAAAAGACAACTTGCTATTTCGGGGGGTAATCGGCCGGCAATGGACTCCAGACGCAAACAGAGATCGACATTTGGATCTATATATAGACGCGTTTCAGAAAGATGTCATGCATGCGTACAAGGTGCACGAACCAGGTATGAATAATATATCTAAGACAGAGAGAGAGGTACTACTCGCGTTGAGCAACCGCAAAGATCTCGTAATTAAGCCAGCAGACAGTGGAGGCGCGATTGTTGTTCTGAATAAATCGGACTACATTAAGGAAGGCAGGCGACAACTAAATGACAAACAATTCTACAAACACCTCGACACGGTCCCTATCACATGAGCACAAAAGGATCATTGTAACAACCCTAGAGGATCTCACGCGTGAATGCGCCATTGATTCAAAGCTTCAAAAGGCACTTACTACGGTACATTCGGTGCCTCGTCGTTTTTACATGCTGCCGAAGATCCATAAGGAGCGAAACCCTGGTATGTCGATTATATCAGGCACGGGAACGTTAACGGAACCCATTTCCTGTTATATTGACTCTTTAATAAAAAACATACCACCCAGACATGAGTGCTTCTTGCGTGACACAACCATTTTCTTCGGGAAATATCGGACGTGAAAATTCCAGAAGGTGCATTCATTGTAACATTGGATGTTAGTTAACTTTACACAAATATCCCACACAACGGTGGCGTAAAGGCACTTGTTGAATTGTATCGCACCCACAACCCTATCGCATATCTAAGCAAAAAAGTAATTGAGATCTTAACAAGACTTGTACTCAAATCGAACAGCTTTATATTTAGCATTGGGTACTACCTTCGAACCAATGGCATGGCGATGGGTACAAGAATGGCCCCAAACTACGCTAACATATTCATGCACCATATAGAGTCCAGTTTTTTTTCATCTTGTGATATGAAACTTTTATCTAAAAATGGTATCTAGACGATATATTCATAGTTTGGACACATTTGGAAAATGAGCTGCTCAAATTTATACAGGCATTTAACTAAGTACACCCCAGCATTTATTTTACACACTCCTACTTCAACACTGAATTAAGTTTTCTTGATGTACTTATTCAAATGGACGATGGTGCGTTGGTAAGTAGCGTATACACAAAACCTACGGACAGGCAACAATACCTGCACTTCAAAAGCTGCCACCAGCGACACTGCAAGACCAGCATTCCCTATTCTCAAGCACACAGATTCCGACAAATCTGCTCCTGCACCAAGGACTTCCACAAAACAGCACACATATGCGCGAAGTACTCCTTCACCAAGAATACCAGTCAGCTATCACTGATGACGCCATCAAAACAGCGAAAATCTGGACCACCAGGCTCTTTGCACCACAAAAAGATACCAACCAGTACCATAACAAAACATTGGTGCTAACTTTCACGAGCAACCCACCTAACATAAAGAAGGTCTTAAGAAAACACTTTAACATATTGGAACAGAGCGGGTGACTATCCAAAATTTTCACTTCTCATCCCGGTGTGGTGTACGGACGGCCTAAAAATATAAGGGATCATTTGATAAGTTCAAAAATAGGCGTGAAACCTCAAACAAGGTGTCGCCTTTGTGGAAAAAGCAGATGCAAAGTATGCAATCACAAGCAGACAACGACAGCGGCGGAAAGCACCCACTCGGAGTTTAAGCACAGGATTAGAGCTTCACTAGACAGTGACTCAGATAACGCCATATACCCTCTGGAATGTGGGGTGTACGTGTAACATGCAATACGTGGGCCAGACAGACACACCGTTTTGAATTAGATTCAACAACCATCGGGCACATGTACGTTTCCTGCCAGGTCTTGCACTTTCAAAACACAGTACATTAAAACACCACAGCTTGGATGACATCAGAGTTACACTATTGGAAAGCAATTTTTGAACTATTCGAGAGCAGGAACAACGGGAATCTTACTTTATCTACAAATTCAACTCTATAAAAACAGAATAAAGGAACACCCAGGCACTCTCTCAGTGTTTCGAACACTAAAAGACGCAAATGCCCCTCTTTAATCAGTACTCTGCCGCTAGCCTCCCATTACAACAATAATGTTACCCCCTAACAAATCTTTTAGCGTATACATCTAACAATAGAGGAATGGTTTGCCACTTCAAGCACAGCCGGAACGCACATATAAGTGGTCCCGCATGTCGTACAAGTTCCACCTTTTTTCTTCTTTCTTTTTTCTGTTTTTTCTTTTTCCTTGCCTTTTTTTTCTTCTTTTTCTTCACAGACAGGAGCCAATGCATATAATGAATATTATTAGCGGAGCCACAATCACCGGCTCTTTCATATCTTCTAACGCCACCAACATGCACTTAAAGCGCTTAAGCTCTCCCACCGATTTGTCATAAACTTCAAAAGAGGGCAAGTTGCCAGCAGGATAGCACCGGAGGGTGAAATAGAAAAACGGTGGTGAAAATGTCCACTTGGGGGAAGGGTGGGTGCTCGAGAGGTACTGTTGACAAAGACGGCATAGCTCGTTTAGGTTCACCTTTGTTGAGTTCCTGTTCCTTCCCAATCCCACCAAGCCCCTCTTTCTTCTTGTGAACGTTTCTTCCTCCCCTTTTCTGATTTTTTTCTTTTTCTTTTTCTTCTTTTTTGTTATTGTTAATATTTTTCTCTGTCTCCTTCCCTCCTATCTTGAGAAGCTATAGGAAGGCACGAAAATGTGTAAATAGTATTATGCCTGCAAAAAGACGGGGTTTGCGTCGAAACGTCAGCTGAATAAACAGGTTGTTATGTGAAAGCGCATCTACTTTTATACTTATATGTAAATATAAATATATATATATATATATATATATATATACGGAAAAACAAGCCCTTAGGTATACACTTCTTTCCCTTATTTCATTAAACGAGGGTCTCGTACTGCAGACTTGGTGTCATTAGGTTGTATACGAGGGACTATTAATCAGCTGCCCACTCATAATAACTTCACGTGCTACGTGACGCCAAACATGCGCATAAAAGAGTGTTTTCACACTCGTCGCTTGCCTTATAGATGGCGCTGACTATCACTCCTACTTTAAAATTCACATATAAACTCAAAAAAGTGGATGGAGGGAAGGCCGCTGTGGTAGCTCCGTGGTTAGAGCATCGAACGCGTTATTCGAAGGTCGTAGGTGTGATTCCTGCTCACGGCTGGTTATTTTTTTATCCACTTTTCTTTCTTCTTATTTACATTCCATTGGTTCTAATAACTTCCCTTGTACATTCCTTGGCATTACTGTCTGTTAGATCTCATTAATATTGTGTTAAAACACGGAAAAACGAGCCCTTAGGTATACACTTCTTTCCCTTATTTCATTAAACGAGGGTCTCGTACTGGCAGACTTGGTGTCATTAGGTTGTATACAAGGGAGTATTAATCAGCTGCCCACCCATAATAAGTTCACGTGCTACGTTACGCCAAATATGCACATAAAAGAGTGTTTTTACACTCGTCGCTTGGCTTATAGATGGCGCTGACTGTCACTCCTACTTCAAGATTCACATATAAACCCAAAAAAGTGGATGGAGGGAAGGCCGCTGTGGTAGCTCAGTGGTTAGAACATCAAACGCGTTATTCGAAGGTCGTAGGTTCGATTCCTGCTCACAGCTGGTTACTTTTTCATCCGCTTTTCTTTCTTTTTATTTACATTCCATTGGTTCTAATAACTTCCCCTGTACATTCCTTGGCATTACTGTCTGTTAGATGTTATTAATATTGTGTTAAAACACGGAAAAACGAGCCCTTAGGTATACACTTCTTTCTCCTATATATATATATATATATATATATATATATATATATATATATATATATATATATATATATATATATATATATATATATATTGTCACGTGGTTTATTCACGTACAGAGGAACTGTAAGGCTGAGGAACATCAGAAATCTGAAATCCAAGCAAGCGCATGCTCAGTTCGCACGAATATATCCCTAACGCAGTGGCTTGCCTTGCTTGCTGCTTTGTCGTCGTCTCACATTGTTCGCTACAATGGCCCCCAGCGAAGAGCGTAGCCATCCTGGAGGCTAAAGGGGTGATCACAACAGTGGGGTCATAATACGGCTTTAGGAGACTAACATGTACAATTTCTATGCCACGACGACGTAGGTCGTCAGACGGTGTCAAAGGCTCAGTCTCTTAATTGATTGGTGACGTACGGGCGATAATGCGGTAAACCAATGGTATTGCGCCGGTATTTTTGACAAAAGGCCGGAGTATTTGGCGGAATCCGGAGCCAAACGATGGCACCAGTCGTGAAAGTAGAGAGAGGTCGGTTGGTGTCATGTCGTAGCTTCTGGTGGCCTTGGTTCTCAGTTGTCAGTGAACGGGCCAATTGTTGGCAATGTTCGGCGTACCTGCCAACATCATAAATTGCGATGTACTGAGATGAGTCAGGCGTGTAGGGGAGGACAGTGTCCAGCCTGTCAGATCGTTCGCTTGCACGCTGGACACTAGAAAGCAGAAAGCCTTGTGGTAGCGTGCGTAACGGTATTATACGCAAACATGGCGAATGGAAGGACAGTGTCTCAATCGGTCTGGTCTGAAGCTGTGTACATTGTAAACATATTACCTAGAGGGGGATTAAATCGTTCTGTGACACCATTCGTCTGCGGGTGGTAGGCTCTTGTCATCCGATGAACCATTTTGCACTGAGCGAGCAAGGCTTGACTTGACGTCAGACAGGACAACACGCACCCTGTCACTCAAAAGTTCGCGGGGAACACCGTGGCGAAGAAGTAGCGCAAGATGAAAATTGCAACTTCTGTTGCGTTTGCTGCGGGTAGTGCTGCCATCTCTGCGTAACGCGTGAGATGGTCCACGCCGACAATTATCCACCTACTTCCAGAAGACGACTACTGAGGTGGTCCGTATAGGTAGACACCGACGTGGTCAAACAGATGCCATGGACAAGGCAGAGGTTGAAGTGTACCAGTCGGGCGTTGAATGGGAGCGTTACGTCGCTGGCATGCTGTACAGCACGTACGTACTTGTGGCCAATCGAGTACATGCCGTGCCAGTATTACCGCTGACGCAGACGGTTGTACGTTTTGAAAGCGCCGGTATGAGCGCTTTGCGGGTCATTGTGGAAAGCAGTACAGATTTCCGAGCACGTGTGGTTGGGTATCTCTAACAGCCACCTCCAACCTTCATACAAGTAATTCCGCCGATAGAGGAGGTCGTCTCGGAGAGCGAAATGTGTCGCCTGACGGCGGATAGTTCTTGAGACCGGCTGAGCCAATGGATCAGTCAGGAGGCGAGAAGTTGGGAAATACAAGCATTTTTGCGTTGCTCCGATACAATGCCTGCGAACTCAAGAAGGTGAAGAGGAGGTTGGGTCAGCCGGTTGCGGTGAGCGGGATAGCGCATCGGCGTCCGAATGCTTGCGGCCACCGGATCGGTATACAACATGAACGTCGTATTCCTGTAGGCGAAGTGCCCAATGACCAAGGCGTCCTGATGGATCTTTGAGCGACGATAGCCAACATAGAGCGTGGTGGTCCGTGACGACTTAGAAAGTACGGCCAGAAAGGTATGGGCGGAACTTGGTCAAAGCCCATATAATTGCGAGGCACTTTTTCTCACCAACGGAATAATTATGATCGGCTTTCTTGAGCGTTGGACTCACGTAAGCAACCACGTATTGTTGGTATCGTGGTATTCGTTGAGCCTATAATCTACCGACTGACACTGCTGGCGTCGGTATGGACCTCTGTAGGCGCATCAGGGTCAAAATGACGTAGTATTGAAGGTAATCATAACAACCACCGAAGCATGGTAAAGGATTCGTCGCACTATTTTGACCTAGTACAAATGCATTTGGAAGTTATCAGCAGGTTGGTAAGAGGCGCGATGAAGGAAGAGAAGTCGTGGACGAATCGCCGAAAGTAAGAGCACAGCTCGATAAAACTTGAAGTGCTTTCATGGAATAGGACTTCGGATAGTCGGCCACGGCACGGAGTTTCACCGGATCTGGTAGAATACCCTCCTTTCAGACGACGCGACCCTGTATAGTGAGCTGGCGTGTGGCAAAATGACACTTCTTGATGTTAAGTTGAAGGCCAGCAGAGATGAGGCACGTGAGAATAGCACGAAGCGTACAGGGTAAGTCGACAAGTCACGAGAAAAAAACGATCATAGCGTCAAGGTAGCTGTGGCACGTGTTTCACTTGTAGCCGCGAAGTATGGTGTCCATCGTCTGTTCGAAGGTAGCTGGGGTATTGCAGATTCCAAACGGCGTTACGCTAAACTCGTACAGCCCATCAGGTGTGACAAATGCAGTCTTCGATTGGTCAAGGTCGGCCATTGTAACTTGCCAATTACCTGAGCGTAAATCTGAAGAAGAGAAATATTCTGCTCCTTGCAAGCAATGGAGAGCATCCTTGATGCGTGGTAACGGGTACACGTCCTTCCGGGTTATCCTATTGAGCCTGTGGTAGTTGACACAGAATCGGATAGACTCATCCTCTTTGCGCGAAGCACAACAGGGGACGACCAAGGGCTCTGCGAAGGCTGCATGACACCGCGCTTGAGCATATCATCGACTTGTTCGTCGATAATACGCCCCTGTTCTGCTGAAACTCAATATGGTCGTTGGCATAAGGGAGCAATATAACCGGTGGCAATGTGGTGCGTGATGTCCGCTGTGTGATCCAAGGATGGTTGGGCGCAATCGAAGGAAGAGCGGAACTCCCGAAGAAGAGACAATAGTACGTATAGTTGCGTAGTCGATAGCTCAGCGGCTACAGAAGGGTAGAATGAGTCTGGTGCGGGCAGTGTGGCCACAGGTGGCGTCATGCCATTGAGCTGGAGGAGCAGTTGGCTTTCAGCAAACTCCAGAGGGCGCAGGAGGTTAACGTCTTGTATGCTGCCCAAACATTGTCCGCGAAGTAAGGTGACTGACGACAATAGCCAGTTCGCAGCATGCTGGTAGCATCGAATTTTACGGTGAGTACGGCAAAGGGCAGGTGTAGGGTATGGTGGCGGAAAAATGCGTCAGATGGAGTTAACAAAACAGTTCTGGCCGGGGCGGCTACACAGGTCAAGGCTACAAGAGTAGATGTGTTTGGTGCTTTGTCCGTGTCTGCAGCATTGACTAGTTCGCAAGCTTCGGGAAGAGAATCCACCAAACGAGAAGTTGGCAACCGTGTAAGGGCAACTTCTTCATGTGAGCAATCTAGATGGCGCGATCACGTGAAAGAAAGTCCCATCCAAGTTTGACTTCGTGGGAGCATGACGTCAGCACAAAAACGTTATTGACGCAAAGTTCACATTGCATAATAGCATGTACAGTGCACACAGCTGAAGGTTCCATGCACTGAGAGTTGGCCGTGCAGAGTATCAGGCCCGAGAGAGACATTGCCAACTTTTTCAATTTGGGGCATAAGGTCTCGCAGAATATGAAAACGGCGGCTCCTGTATCAATAAGCGCTTGTGCGGTGGTGTCCTCCACGTTGACGTTGATAAAGTTTTGCGGCGAAAGAGATTGAGGCTTTTAGCAGTTCGACTTGTATGCAGCTGTTGCTCTGTAGCTGCAGCGATCAGTTTCCCTCTTCCGTGGTAGGTCGGCGACGCATAGGTGACGGGGCGCATCGTCGGGGAGAGGGTGAGCGATGGTTCCCGTAAGGTCGTTTATCGTCAGGGGTGTACATTGATGGCGTCCTTGACGACGACGCAATCGGTCTGCCCCTATTATCAAAGGAAGGAGGAGCTTGGCGACAGTGGCGGGCGACGTGTCCAGCGATACCACAGGCGGAGCAGATACGCCTATTGTCCGGCGCCCTCCAAGCGTCTGAGCGATGGTAAAACAGAGCTTAAGATCGCGCGATGGGATACGGTGCAGCAATTGGTGTTGTAGTATTGACATGAGGTGGCATGGCAGGTTCAGCATAAGGCATACGCTGTTGTGCAGGCCGAGCAACGACGGCGGCGTACGTGAGAGGCGCTGTAACAGGTGGTTCCTGGTGCATCGGTCGGAGGGCCTCAGCGACTCGAGTCCGAATGGCGTGTTGCAGGTCCGGAGTCAAAGCATGCGCTGGTTTATGTGTCATTGGCAGCAGTGACAGCTGGCGTGCTACCTCTTCGCGGACAAACTTGTTGATTGTCGAAAGCAGTGGCTACTGATCGGCAGGATGGGCAGGTAGGTGCAAGCTCGTGAGCCTGTCTAACGTCGTGAGGGCTTGACGAGCATTTGGGCGCTGCCTACGCAGCTCGTCGAAGCTCTGAGAGAGGCAGATAAGTTAAGCGATTGTGGGGGGATTTCTCGTGAGCAACATTTTAAAGGCGCCGTCGTCGATACCTTTCGAAATGTGCCTGATATTTTCTTCCTAAGACATAGCAGAGCTGAAGCGGTTGCATAGATGCAACACATCTTCGATGTAGCCCGTGTAGTTCTCACCTGGTCGCTGCGGACGTTAACGTAAACGCTGCTCGGCTTGAAGCTTGCGTCCCACATGTCATCTAAAGACTTCCGTAATAGCATTTTTGAATGCAGACCACATAACTATGTTAGCTGCGTGGTTATTAAACAACAGTTGCGCGATGTCCGCGAGGTAGAACGTGACATAGCCCAGCTAACTTGGATCCTCCCATTTGTTACTTGCGCCGATTTTGTCGTACCTCGACAACGAATCTTCGACGTCGAATTTAGCAGAGCCAGTGAAGATAGGGGGATCTTATTGAGGATACATGGTGCCTCAAGTGACATGGACAGCCGAAGGTCCCACCTGGAGAGGCGCCTCAGGGGCCATGTTGGTGTAACGAAGAGGGGGAAGCTTACGGGAGCGAAGTTCCAAGTTCGTACGGTAGTCCACACACCTCCAGCAGATGTCACGTGATTTGTTCCCGTAGAGGTGAACTGGAAAGCCGAGGAACGCCAGCAATCCGAAATCCAAGAAAACGCAAGCTCGGGTCATGCGTGTATATATCACCAACACTATGGCTTGCCTTGCTTGCTGCTTCGTCGTCGAGAAGCCGGCAATGTATGGATATATAAGAGCAGTGGGCGGCGCTATGTTATGCGCCCTGCCCTTCCAGAATATTTTTGGCACAACGCAAGAAAAAATTTTGTGCGTATAGCACAGAAAAAACGCAGCCGAAAGCTGGATCGAAGACTTTTGACAACAGTTTACAATGTACAAAATTAAGATTCTCGCTTGGTTTGGTTAATGTATTGATGAATGAATTCAAACCAACTACTAGGTAGCCTACACAAAGAAATAGTTGAAGCTTTTACAACCAATTCTGACAAACTATTTTGAATCAGTTTAGCGACGTGGTACTTCATATTGAATGACAGGGCCACTGTGACATTATTTCTAGAAAATTGCATTTTTCTACATTTAATTCACGGGCAACAATTCACGGCAATATACACGAACAGCTAGAGGCATAAGGGGAACTGTGCTGTTGCTCACGTTTCGATGAAGACTAACCGACTAGCTAAACTACGCAGCTTTGTGAAGCAATTCATTACGCGAATCAAATAACGAGGTTTTTACTAGTGAAATAACATAACTGCAGTTTTTAGACGGCAAACGCACATTTTATATGCAGTGATGCAACACCACACATACTGAGAAACTGTGATGAACAAGTGCGTGAATGTCATACATGGAGTCGCATCGAGGACATGACCCGATTAGATGGAGTATTCACTTAGAAGGACCGTGACTGGAGCTTTGTGTGGATGACGCCAATGACAGAATAAACGCTTGAACCACACAAAAAAAGAATCGAAGTAGGAAAGGGCGTTTGAAGAGCCACGCAGTAGTCGCAGTGGCGTTTCATTGAGTTTGAGGACGGTGGAAGTTTCTCGGCCGGCAGAATGGTCGGGTAAAGACCCAATGTCTGGCAGAGGTCAGGAGTCAGAGTGGGCTGCTGCGATTAGCCTCAACTCTCAAATGAAGTAAATGAGAAGTTTCTTTGCCCAACGCAAGGGCAGCTGCCGTGTCCACCAGCAACCATGTCGGGTGCCGGCCCAACTGTTGCCCTGCCTTGCGAGGATCACGGGAAGCTTCGCGTGGCCTCGTCAATCAACGTCCTCTTTTTTTTGCAAGCCACATGAAATCGCCGCTGAACTTTCGAATTTTCTCTTTGTTTCGCACCCTACCTAGAATTACCACCCATTTCTCGAGCATTTTCATATGATACTTGGCTCATCGTATGTACTTAGGTCTCGAATGACCATCAAGTGTTCGTAAATTGAGTAGAATGGTGCACGTTACAGATGTTTAATGGAAGCAGAAGTTCAAAGTTCGTAAATTCTGACAAAATAGATAACCGTATTGTGAATAGACGGCCAGGTTTGAAACGTGTATTATAAGGCACCTAACAGGACAAACATAGCCAAAAACACAGGCTTCAAATGGCGACTTTCGTCCATTTAGGTGGCGAAAAAGCAGCCATGTATATTAGAGCAAGAATAAAATATTCAGGAGACTTTATAAATCAAGTCTTGGGAGAAGTTCATAAAAGTGTCACAATGTTTTCATCTTTATAAACTGCGCTGTCCATTAGAAGCTTGGAAAGGGCAGAAGAAAAACATTTCATGTTCACCTTTCAACCTACTATATTTTATTATAAAAAACGTGCGTTAAGTTAGTCGTGGACTTATGTTTTTATGCAGTCTTGTGCTACAGATTTATAAGGGGATCTGCGTAAATGTAGTGAACGGGGTTATTCACTTTACTGGTGTGGGTATTTGGTTCGTTCTTGTATATGCAAATGCTTATTTTTCATGCTGAAAAACCTTGTAATTTTAGTGCATGGTCATCCGCATTCGCATTTAATGCCTCGCATGTTCTTTCGCGTCTTTTTTAGGTGCAATTACCGCAATACTACAATTCAACCAGATAAGGGGAGTCGACTACTATACCATGCTTTCTGTGTATGCCTAGCTTTGCTCCGGCTGGGTTTTACGATTCTGACTGAATTACTCTTTGTAGACACAGAGAATTGCAGCAGCCACATAGTAACAAAAGGTTTCTGCTGCTGTATCAAAACTTTATTACAGGGAAAGCTGAAAATAACTAGGAGGAACGGAAAACTATTCGGCATCGTTGTCAGAAGCGGTTTCGATTGGCTGTGCTACAAGTTACGTCGTTCTCAGCATCGTAAGCAAGCACGCGCTTCATTGGGTGCGTTGTGAGTGACGATGTTCACGCCGTCGTAGACGTGGTGTTGAACACGCGCGCACCAGTTTCCACGAGACCTTTCACATTGGTGACCTACAAAAATCTCTAAAACAGCACCGACCGCGGAAATGTGAAACATCTTGCATTCGCCGGGCTGATCATACAGTCATGGCGCAAAAATAGGCACGGGAGGTCTAGTGCCGGCCTCAACTGCATTGTGTCGATCCGGCAGCCTTCTAAGCCGTGCTAAATTGTGAACGGGAATCTAAGCGCCGGTGGCACGCGGATCCTACCAACCAGGCCGCCATGTTAGCTCGTGATGTCAAACGCTTGCAACAACGCCCGGCCGAACAAGCGGCATTGTGACCACAACAGCGTCAACGTGATCATTACGAGACCTCGTTCACCGGAACGAACGCATACTTTCGACAGGAGTTTCTGAAACGGAGATTTGGCTACGGTTGCAACGTCTGTGACCTACTGTTGTTCTAGAGCAACTGCTGTGATTAACGCAATGTGAAACGCATTTAACAGGTCATTACACTCCTCCGTGACCATGATTATGCGAGACACAGTGTGCAGCACATAAAATAAGCACTCTGTGTCAAATGTGTGTCTAACCTCATTAAGAAGCACGAACACGTAACCAATTATTGTGAAAAGTTTCGGTGGAGTGTCGGGTTGAACCCATAGCTAAACACTGGGACCACACGTTTGAACTCTTGAGGGTAAACATTTGTACGGAGTGATTGGGAGTTGATTTTTTATGTTCATGCTACAGTTAAATATAGGCAGACAATACAGCATACTTATCTGTGGTATATTAAAAAAATCTATGAAATTTGTAATGCTTAGAATAATCAGTATCCAATTTTTTGACTTCCTACTCAAATTTCCGGTCCGAGAAAGCCTTAAAGGTGCCCTGAAACACTTTTATGAGAAACCATAAATTTAGTTGACTAGATAAAAGTATTACATAACAACTACAACGACGCAACAATTACCATAATCCGTTCAGTACGGGCAGAGTTATAAAGATTTGTCACACGCATTCATAGCATTTTCTCTTCCCTCGTCTCGACGAAAGCGCTTGATGATAAGCAGGGAGGGATGAGAGGGGAAAACAAAAAAAAAATGTCACTCACGCCTTGTGACCTTAAGCCCTCTTTTTTTTTCTTCGAAGACGCGACTTTTTCAGTACGATCGCGCACGCACGCGTGGACGAGTGACGGCCTCTACTGGCGACATCTGTAACAACCAAGCGCGCCATGTTCAAAACAGCCAATGGCTGATATATGAGCTTACTAGGAGTGATTTTTGTGCTTATACCGTAATTTGTCGAGAAATGGGAAAACGATTTTTGCTGACTTTGGTCATTTATTGTGAATTCCAGGCAGCGTGCGGTGCAATAATAATTGACTCGCGTGTTGTTGGGGGCCTCTACAACCAATTGGAAGCGTTTTTTGACCATGCTTAAAAAGTGTTGCAGGGCCCTCTTCAATCGGGCCCTCATCTTTTCCAAGTTGAATATCTTAATGTTGGAGCTCACGTTTTCTTTATTGATTACATTTGCGACTGTAGCAGAGCTCTAAAGGTAGCTTTGTCGCAGTACAATAATCTAGTGGGACAAAGCATAAAAGAATTTTATGGGGCCACTGTTATTTCTACTCTTACTGTATTTATATTCATTCATTTACGATAGCACCCATGGCACCCAAGGGCGTAACGGGGAAGTGAATGGAATGCAATATTTCAAGAGGACACAGATGTTCACACTTCGACTATACAATAAAAAAGCAATTCACTACGTACTTACGCCGTGACACATCAAAATACGCAATATAAAGTTGGTTCATAATAAAATTTGGTGATGACGAAACCGCACAAAAACACTACTGAAAAACTTCCGGTGAACTTGAAAATACATCACGCCAGGTTATTTTCGCTGTTTCTTACGGTAACATATTCCACTGGCTTGTCGTTTTGGGATTGATTGATTGATTGATATGTGACGTTTAATGTCCCGACACCATCACGTTATTATGAGAGAGAACGTGGGGGAGGGCTCCGGAAACTTCGACCACCTGGGGTGTCTTACCGTGCGCCCAAATCGCAGCACACGGGCCTAGATCACCTTCGCTTCCATTGAAAATGCAGCCGTCGCAGCCGAGATTCAATCCCGCAACCTGTGGGTTAGCAGCCGAGTACCTTAGCCACTATACCACCTCGGCTTGGGCTATTGTTAGAAAAGCTGCATTACATGTGCGTTAGCCCTGCAACTTATTTTTATGTTACTTATATGGTTCAGTGAAAGTGAAACGTAATTTGGTTTGCAAAGTATCGCTGAGAGTCCACATCTGTTCAATTATGAAATGCGTAGTGAAAATGTATCAGCCCGATATATTCCCTTCGTTTGTGTCGATGTTATTAACCATGGTTTTTTTTTCTTTTGAAATTATAACATTTGCGGTAACATCAGAGTACAGAAACCTAACAGCCATGTTTTGAATTTTTGAAAATCGGGAACGCCCCATACTTTTCTCGGATATCGCACCCCACAAGCGGAATCTAAGATAAATCGGACATTGGACATGCATAGTTGTGGCTTTGCTTCCAGTGGTTACTTTTTCGCGTTTCTGTGCAGGAAATATTTCCTTCGGGAAGTTCGAACTGCTCGAATAGTGAAATTAACATGCGAATCGATTCGAATAGCAAACAGGGTTGGAAAGTATTAGAAAATTTCAATATTCGTCTCTCCCTTAAATTGAACGTAACTACTCCATCAATAAATTATTCAATCAGGCACACATTTTATTTTCTACTTCCGCAAGTAGAGCATGACATCACTAGCAAGTCCAAGCAATCAACAAGCACCTGAACATGAAGCTCTGTTTGAGCAACACAAAATGATAGAAATAATTTGCAAGGTTCCGTCATAGACTCATTATCAGCCTTGGTAAAATAATATTATGTGTTATAACTGAATTGTTTACGTGGACTGAGGCAGCTAATGTGCACAAGAACTGCAATATAATATAATGTAGCTTCTATGGTCTCGAATATGAAACTTTGTGCAAGACTGTCACTAATGAACACTAAATCAAGAATGAAGTTCTTCCAAGTATTTTTATGAACAAATTGCATTAGAATATGTAGCGAGAACAATCACGTGATGTAACGTGATTTTCGCGATGTGCGTGACCAGCTGTTACATAATGCGATGTGATTTTATTCACATGGCTGGTTGCAACTGTTTCGTCACGTAACAAACTCACTCAAGATACAACTAGTTATTGTATTCCATACCGAATAAATCAGCGCACGAGTTGTGGGACCAAAGCGTATATTTACGTGCACGAAGCGAACACTTAGCGGTTCATGATAATCATAATAGTCGTGCTACCTGAAGAATCAACAGCGTTAGTAGTCTTAAAAATTGATGGGTGCTAGATGAAGCAAGCATTGCACCCGACCAAACACCCAAAAGTGAGGCTCTACGTGTACATGTAAAGGTGCAGCCGAACAGTCCCGGGCCGTCTAGGCCAGCTATCGCTAACATACCAGCGACAAGCGTTTTGAGCCTGTCAGCTTCCAGCTGTTCTTCAGCGGGGCCCACCAGGCGTTGCCGCGGAACGACAAATGCCCTGGCAGCTTCTCCGTACTGTGGGTGAGGAACCCCTGCTACAACCACCTGCTTCACTCTAGGATCCCTGGCCAGCAGCTCTTCGATCTCAGCCGGCGGTACCTGCTGGTCCATACACTTGATCAGATCCTTGAAGCGGCTGCACACGAAGAGCCGGCCGTCGGTTGAGTAGTAGCCTGTATCACCTGCGTTTGAAAAGCCTTCACGTGATGTATCTGCTTTTGTCGTGTTGCGACGTATCAGTAAGACCAGCCCGATTTCTAGAAATGGCTTTTCTCTCGATGTCAGTTAAGCGGAAAAAATAAAACCTTTCGTTTGCTACCCGCATGGCAGTTGATTGTCCCTCAATCGAGATTCACCGTTTTTCGGGCACGACGATAAAACCTTGGAAAAGACAAAAACACGAATACAAGTTAAGTTACCCACGACATTATTTCAGACAAGCAGTATTAGATGCCTCATTTAATTCATTATCATTAATTTAAATTGAAACACACACAAAATAAGCATAAAATATTTTTTTCATTTCAGAAACAATAGGCTTACGTGCATCTATGGTGTCAAGTATATAAATAAAGCTTATGATGCAACTACTTAGCACAGACAACTAAATTAGGAGTAAGGTGCCAAAGTGTATGGCTGCTTCTGTATACAGTAGTTACGGCGCTTAGCTGCTCGCCGGAAGACGCGGGTTCTATTCGTGACGCAGTGATCACGTTTCTCTAAAATGGTGATGCTTGAGTTTTGATCTTGGAGCGTGTGTTACGGTAAAGAAGCCTAGGTGCTAGAAATCTCATGATCTGAGCAACTACGACGGGCCTCATAATGAAAACCTTGTTCTGACACGCAACACCCTAGCACATGTATTATTGGAAACCTAGTCGTAAAGCTAGCATATATTTAGCGTACTTTCAATCACTGTTGAAATTTAAGGTACGGAAAGAATGTGTCAGCTTCAGATAATTTTATTACGATAGTAAATATATAGATATCTCGGCTGGATTTTGCCGCCGGCGTCGGCGTCAATGGCACTCATTGTAAATGTATACGTATCTATATATACGAAAACTCAAGAAATAAAAATAATCAAGAAATAGGCTCCGGCACGCGGAATTTAGCTTGGGACCTTTGAAACGTGAGTGCGAGGTGTTAACCACTGAGCCACGGACAGGCACATTCTTCAACATTCAAATGGCAAGCTAAATATATATACCACGTGCCGCTGTTGACGGGCATACGGGGGAAGGAACGATTGTATTTGCAGCATTGCCAGGAAGATGGCGCAATGAGTGCGCGTCGCAGCATCGTCACGACGCGGTGCCACGTGTTCACGTCTCTCACACGTACTTTGCCCTGCGGAGAGGAGGGGTGTGGACGGTCGCTCGCGTGCCCATATCTCGCGGTGGGGAGAATCGAACGTCTTGTCTAGCCTTGATATTTCACCAGAACGATTCTGTTGTAGTCACTGGACGAACAAAGGTCACTGCAATCGTTGCACAGTCTGCGTTTTTGAATAGGGCGCGCTTTTCGGACATAGCAAAGTAACAACTAAAACACTTATTCACATTCATCTGTACCTGTGAGTACATTTCATGCTTGATTTGTGCACGAGAAACGTGGTACACGCTTCATGATCTGCTTCTCATTTTGAGCGTGACTTTCCAATTTGTTGCTATCGCGTTCATTGCTGCGCCTTTGCGGCGAAGCTGTGACTTGTTTAATTTTAAAAGACAGATCGTCTCCCTGAAGATGTTAGATAGTACGCATGCAAAAATACGGCGCACCAGTGCGGAGGAAGCCATCTTCGTAGGCGTCAGCAGTTTCTTTCGGTTTGTTCAGGTAGCCCAGAAATGTGCAAGGGCCTTTTATGCAGATTTCCCCTTTCTCTCCAGGGCCCAGAGGCTCTCTGGTTGTTATATCCACCACCTGATAATAAAGTAGGAACAAGAGTCCAGAGTTATCCAGCATTTATTCAAATTAGCGTTATTTGGGCATCCACGTGGATTACACTCAGTGACCATTATATCTATGTACTTGAAAAAAACTACTTACACACTGGTCTTTAATTTCGTATTTTAGTTCGTTGGCTGGAAAAACCACGATGACAAGCAGTACAGACTACGGGAAGAGTGAGCTATGGCGCTGCCATCGTAGCGTGTAATGTTACATTCGCAGGCGCCCTCTTTTTTTTCACGTCTATGTTTATGAAGGAATTTTGTGCTGAAGAAGCAAAACCATCCTGAAGAGGCACAATTTTGTGATTGTGGTTTTTCTTGTTGCTGTTATTGTTCATTTAGTGCACATAGAAAACTGCCGGTATGCACAATAGGATATTCAGTATCTATCAACGCGGAACAGCAACTAAAGATACAGAGACTTGTAGCTTTGCGCAGTATTAAGAAAAGAAAACGTGCTATTTTTCACAGTAGGTGAATTTATAGCACTGATACAACAAAGCTTTCAAATTTACTCCTATAACTCAACAAGATTTGGTCTAGCATCACTCGTACCAGCAGCAAAACGACAACGAATGCTCCTGTGTCTGAAGTGAAGGAATATCAGTGCTTTAAATTCAGCGCCGCTGCTACATCACTCAGTAAAGTGCCGTTTGTTTAGGAGTCAGGGTAGTCAAGGTAACTGTTCAGCCTATAGACTATATGCACATTACAATTCAAATTGCATAAACACGCCGATCCACGTAGTAATATTTGTCTACAAGTCCCGCATAAGCAGCAACTCGATGACAGCTTAGCGTGATTTTTGTCACAATGCGTGAGAATTCTGCCAGAAATACGGTCAGCTGCAATGTTTGCGCTAGCCTCCTCTGGGCCTCGTTAATGTGTTTTGACTCTGAAGTTTTGGAATGTCATTTTGCTTTTCTTGTTCCTTGCAAATACTAAAAATTTATTTACTTCAATACACTGCTTACTTTAATTTCCATGAATGGTATGGGCTTTCCGACGCTTTTGAAGTCATCTCCTCGAGGCAAAGACGCTGTTACGCTGCCTGCCAACTCTGTCATTCCAAACACTGCCGAAAAGGACATGGTAAAAAAATAAAGGAACAAAAAGTGTACATGAGGATCAATGAAAACGGCACAAATGTGATAAATTTGGAGGATTTGGAGCTCTTTGAAGTTCATGAAACACTTGGCAGATTTATTTAAAGTCATTTATCAAACGACTAAAACATAATAAATTTCCCCTTGAACGTCCCTTACATATTTTCAGGTGACCATGAAACATAATACCATCACAGGTGCACGTTAACATTTTGGTAGTCATGCAAAAAGACAACACACACACGCACACGCACGTGCACAACCGCAAACGCACACCCACAAACACACACTGTGAGTCTGTTTTAATGTTCAGGGTGCTATAAGACTCCACGTTGGACCAACACATCATTCGGGTTTTGTCAGTTACCTATTTCGCAAAGCCTCGCTTCTCTAACTAATCATATGCGACAAACACTACTGCAGATTCGGGAACTGTGAGCTCCATGCATGGTGCGCGGCCTCGTTTGTCTCGTTGTGCTATGCACTGTTTGTTCGTTCTCTGACCATCATCAGGAAGAGATGGTGAGCTCACGTGCGCCATAAGGGAGACTTTAGGCGACACTCTCCAACTGTGTGGTTTATTACGGGGATTTTAGTACAATTAGCTCAATCATTCGAAGTAACTAGTCGTACGTAACATCATTATAAAGGACACCAACTAGCTAATACAGGTTAAAAAATATATCAATTATTTGCCACGAAGGGCACATTTCTAAAAGAAATAAACAATGAACGAAGTTTGAAGCACTGACCTACCCTTCTTGCAGCATTCCCGCGATAGCGTACCTCAGAACAGACGAAACAAAAAGGACAAGGAAAAGGTTTAGAGAAACATAGGTACGCATTCACGAGGCTCTACCTCTGGACCTTGACACCACGGAAAAGGGCGCGCGCCCACAAAGGCCCGGGCCCCGACAAGACGATCTAAACCCCCAGCCGGCGACTAAGAACGAAACCAAATGTTTGAAACTATCTAAAAAAATCAAAACGCGTACGCACCCTCCTACTTCCCGAAGCGGTCTCCCGGAACCTTATCTTCTCACGCTCGCCCGCTTGTCGAGCGTGCAAGAGCAAAGCTTAAATCCCGCCAAACATGCCTCTATGAGACACCTTAGTAAGTCTCCGAGATGCCATTCATCCGTTCGGTACGAAAGATACGCCAGAACTCTTCAAGATAAAATGACGTCGAGCATCCATCACGGACGTCTGACACACGTAGATGTAGTCAACTACTGTGGAAGGTCAAGGGCTTAGCATGGGCGCCCAGTGGTTCTCGTTTATAGAGGTCGCACTTCTCCATTTACAGAACCGCCGATAGCACCACCGTTTGAGGTTTCGCGTGCAGCAGTAGAATCTTGTTAGCGAGTTCCTGCATCCCACGTTAGCTGAGATACGTGTCGTCCACCGCGAGTTTCTTGAAGCTGTTTTTTTTCCTTCAAATCATAGTGACGAAGTGCCAGTAGAAGAAGCAATCACTCACCTTCATGAGGCGGTGGCACCTATCTCGCGGTGCTCTGTTTTCAGCGGAATGTTTCCGAAGCGTTTTTAGAGATTTTATGTTGACAACTCGTTTAAATTTTCAGTTACTGTTATATAGTTATTTAAGAACCTATTTGTTTTGTTTGACCTAGTTTTGAGCATTTATTTCTGTAATAGTTTGGACCTGTATTGAGCGCATTGTCACATGCGTTTCAAGCCACAAGAGTTCTACGATGACAAGATGGGCCCCAAAAGTGCTACGAGCTTACAAAGACGCCTTTGCATAAAAAAAATGGAGTAGCCTTGAAAGGTATAACGCGATAACATAATCAGGTATTATTCTCATTGTTGTTTCAATCGCTGGCCTAACTTCACGCTTTACTTTGCATCTCTGCATACAACGCAAACGTGCCCAAAGAAAACTAAAATCTGTGCGTGTAATGTTGATTATTTCAACCTATTCTAGAATTCCTTTTGAATACCTTGGTAAGTGTTTACTGCCTATCCGTAAGGTGACACTCGCCCCTTTGTAGTTGTACCATTCCTTGATTATCTTGCTGATAATTATGACAATGTATATACACATATATATATATATATATATATATATATATATATATATTAATATATAATGTTACCACATGTGTAATTTAGGTATGTGCACCTGTGTAGCGGGGAACATGGTGGTAGCAGAACAGAAGAGGAAGACGTTCGGTTGGTGGCAAAAGCTCGCTGCTGCCCGTTCACTGCAGTATACCGTCGAGTCGACCGTTACGTCTGCTTCGAATAAACCCCTCGTAGACGTAACAGAGTGGTGGAGGTGCTGGGTACGACACATCGACGTACCACGGAGCTACAGCTGTTTGGAGTTCGCCGGAGCCGTCGTCTTGCCGGTCTGCCGCCGACAACAGTCGTCATGACCCAGAGCGAAGGTCAGGAATCAACCGCCTCGACTTCGTGCCAATCTACACTGGCTACACCAAGGCATCACTACATGGAACCCCGCCGGTTCGCGGGAATGGCAGGAGAAGATGTGGACGCGTGGCTAGCGCACTATAAAAGGGTGAGCCGGTACAACCACTGGAACTCTATCGATCAGCTGGAAAACGTCGCGGTGTTTCTCACGGACACTGCCCTGATGTGGTATGAAAACCACGAAGAGTCCTTGACAACATGGGCTATTTTTGCTCAAGAACTCAAGAAGTGTTTTGGTGACTCCGACTCAAGAAAAAAAAAGCGCGGAGCGGACTCTTGCTGGAAGAGCCCAGACTCCTGATGAAACCTGCACTACCTATATAGAGGACGTTCTTAAGCTTTGCAAGATTATGAACCCGCAGATGTCTGAAGAAGACAGGGTCGGACACCTATTGAAAGACATAGCGGAAGACGTTTACAATTTTCTGATAGGCAGGGATGACCTCACCTCTGCCTCCGACGTCCAACATCACTGCCGCACGTTTGAAAAATTGAAGACTCGTCGCATCGCCCCGAAATTTGGTAGACTGGCAAATGTGACAATGGTTGCCAGCGTCGACGTGAGCCCGCCCACCGACCTTGCCGCTACTGTTCGGGCAATTGTGCGTGAAGAGCTGCAACGACAAGATAGTAGGGTTGACGAAACCATTCCTCATCCACCTACCAATCCACCCTACTACACGGCGGCACCATCAGCTTCTTTGGCACCATCGGTATGTGTGGCAGACATCAGCAAAACTGGAAATCCGCGGCCACGTCGTGACCAATTCGTGGCCGACCAGCGATATGGCCAACGCCTTCGGCACGGCCCCGCCACACAGAGGTGGGCAGCCCCCGCTCAACAAGCTCGTCACCGACCCTTCACAGCTGAGCGGTCCCAGCATTGGTTCGGTGAGCGTCCTCTACCAGTCTGTTACAACTGTGGCTTCGAAGGACACATTGCCAGGTATTGCAACTACCGGCAGCCGCCAAGGTATGACCGATCACCGAGATTTAACCGTTCTTGCGTTACCCACATGACATTTCCGGGAAGCGCGTCTTACGAGATCCCAGGACCCCTACGAAACCAATCTCCGGCCTCTGATCGCAGTGTGACACCACCACCTGCCCCTCGTACCAACCGATCACCGTCTCCTCGGCGCCGCCACTCCTCGCCTCCTACGGAAAACTAGCCGGCGTGGCCGTTGGAGGTGAGGTCGCCGGACAGTCTTCGATTTCAACAGATATACCTCCGTTAGCTTCCATGTTTAAAAATAAGGTTCGAGTGCTTATCGATGGTGTACCAACGATGGCGTTGGTGGACACAGGTGCAAGCGTGTCAGTGATGAGTTTAGTTTTCACCCGCCTTCTTGGACGAAAGGTTATGTTTCGTTGGGACCGTCCGGATACGTTTCGTGGAGCGAGCGGAGAGGTGTTACAACCTGTTGGTGTCTGCACTGTGACTGTTAGTTTGGCGTGCCAGAACTTTGTCGCAGAGTTTGCTGTTCTCCTTCATACTACGCATGACGTCATTCTGGGACTCGATTTCTTGAAGCTATGTGGTGCTACTGTCGATTGCCGCACAGGACAAATTACAGTAGATTCTGATATCCCAGTTTCGTTTATGGAAAACTCGCCCTCTCAAGAAAGTACTCTTTGCGTGTTTGTGGACACAACTGTGCCACCGTTGTCTGCAAAATGCGTCCCTGTTGTCTGTTCACCTGCAAGCGAGAAAACATTTGACGCAACTGTGGAACCCGTGCATCTCAGTTGCATAAAGAAGACAGTTTTAATACCGTACTGTACACTATCGGTTGCGCAAGGGCATACTGGTTTGTTGGTGATTAACTGCTCTAGTGAACCTACAGTGCTGCCGAAGGATCTGAAACTTGCAGAGATTCGTGAACACCAAGTATTCTCGCTTGCCACCCTCGCAGAAAGCAATGATTCCCCGGATAAGACCCGTTGCAATAATCTGCACGCCAGGGACACCACCATTATGGCTATGATTGATAAGTCACTCAGCACCAAGGAACGTAATGAACTGGCGCGTATTCTGCGCAAACATGCCGGTATTTTTGATTTCGCTCAGCATGATTCACCTTCATTCCCTGCTTCTCGTATAAAGCACCAAATCGACACGGCATCTCACAGACCTCTCCGACAGAAACCATATCGTGTATCGCCGTCAGAACGCGCAGTGATCAATGAACAGGTTTGCGAGATTCTCAAGCAAAATGTAATTCAGGAATCATGTAGTCCGTGGGCCGCTCCAGTCATTCTAGTCAAAAAGAAGGATGGGACATGGCGATTTTGTGTTGACTACCGCCGTCTCAACGCCATCACTAAAAAAGACGTATACCCACTCCCACGGATTGATGATGCTATCGAATGTCTATCATCGGCCTCTTACTTTTCGTCTGTGGATCTGAGGTCAGGCTTCTGGCAGATTCCAATGCACGAGGAAGACAAGGAAAAAACGGCATTTGTTACAACAGATGGACTATTTGAATTCAATGTGATGCCGTTCGGACTCTGCAACGCGCCCGAAACTTTTGAGCGATTTATGGACAACATTCTGCGTGAATTGAAGTGGGAAGTGTGTATGTGTTACTTGGACGACGTTGTAATTTTTGGGCGCACCTTTTGTGAGCACAACACACGCCTTGGCCTTGTACTGGACTGCCTAAGCAAAGCACGCTTGGTGCTCAACTCAAAGAAATGTCGTTTTGGAGAGCGCCAAACACTCGTCCTTGGACACTTAGTAAACAAAGAAGGCATACGACCGGATCCCGCCAAGACGGCCGCAGTGGAGGCATTTAAGCAGCCAAACTCGGTGAAAGAACTGCGCAGCTTTTTGGGGCTTTGTTCATACTTTCGCCGGTTCATTCCTGGCTTTGCCAATATTGCATACCCGCTCACGTGTCTGCTTCAGAAAGGTGCGCAGTTTGACTGGACCCCGGAATGCGAGTCGGCTTTTTCGGAGTTGAAGTTTATTTTTACGTCCCATCCGATTCTTCAACACTTCAATCCTCTCGCTGCCACTGAGATTCACACAGACGCCAGCGGTATTGGTGCAGGCGCTGTCCTGGTTCAACGCTTGGATAATCAAGAACACGTCGTAGCGTATGCAAGTCGCTCGCTCAGCAAGTCCGAGCGTAACTACACTGTCACAGAGCAAGAATGCCTCGCAGTAGTCTTCGCAGTGCAGCACTTCCGGTCCTACCTGTACGGACGCCCCTTTACCGTCGTGACAGACTATTATTCTCTCTGCTGGTTGGTTAATCTGCGTGACCCATCTGGTCGGCTGGCGCGCTGGGCACTTCGTCTACAAGAATATGACTTCACGGTTTCGTATAAAAGCGGCCGACGTCACGCTGACGCAGATTGTCTTTTGCGACTACCGCTTCCAACAATGGAATGTGACGCGGACACCTTCCATACCTACATTGCATCACTCGACCAACCATTTCCTGATAACAACACCTTTAAGGATGAGCAACAAAGGGACAGCACCATACAACAGCTTCTTGCTACCAAACCAAAATCATCGCCTACGCGCTTCTGCATCCGAGACGGGCTAGTTTACAAAAAGAAAATACACCAACACCGGCTCACGATATCTTCTGGTGGTTCCGAAGAGTCTTCGCGTTTATGTCTTGCAGGCTATGCATGATGACCCAACATCCGGTCATCTAGGCACAGCAAAAACTCTTTGCCGTCTTCAAGAAAGATTCTACTGGCCCAAAATGCGCCACACGACGGAACAATACGTGTCTAGCTGGAACGAGTGTCAACGTCATAAGCGCCCAACAAGTGCTCCTTTAGGGCGATTACATCCGGTGCCGCCCTCTAGAACTCCATTCGAGCAAGTCGGGATTGACCTCCTTGGACCCTTTCCCCGGTCTTCTGATGGAAATCGCTGGATAGTCGTTTGCACCGACCATTTAACACGGTACTGCGAGACCGCTGCCATACCATCGGCAACTGCAGCTGATGTGTCTTCCTTCATGCTACGTTTTGTCATTCTTCGACATGGGCCTCCCAAAATCGTAATCAGTGACCGTGGCCGACAATTCACAGCAGACGTGATGGAAGAGATGCTTCGTGTCTGTGCTTCAAGGTTTCGGCACTCTACGCCATACCATCCCCAAACGAACAGTCTAACTGAACGAACGAACAGAACTCTCTCGAACATGCTGTCTATGTATGTTGCATCCGATCACAAGGACTGGGACAGCATTCTACCCTTTATCACATATGCATTCAACACCGCTCAGCATGAAACTACCGGCTACAGTCCTTTCTTTCTTCTATATGCTCGACCACCTCGTCATACCCTGAATACAATCTTCCCGTGTTTGGACCATCGTGATCCCTGCATATCCGAGATCATCTGTCGGGCAGAAGAAGCTAGACGCCTTGCTTATTTGCGCACTCTTGCTTCGCAAGACCGCTCGAAGGCACATTTTGACCGCCGACGCCGACACGTGACGTACAATCGCGGCGACCTAGTGTTGCTCTGGACACCAACTAGAAAACGCGGTTTGAGCGAGAAACTGCTAGCGCACTATGCGGGACCTTATCTTGTTGTAGACCGTATCAGTGATTTAGTTTACCGCATAGCGCGTCTCCATTCAAACGGCCGACGGTCTGCAAAAACTGAACTTGTCCATGTTGCACGTTTGAAGCGCTTTATTCCTCGAGAGACTGTTTGACTCGCCCAGTGGGCCTCGTCTGCGCGGAGGGAAATGTTACCACATGTGTAATTTAGGTATGTGCACCTGTGTAGCGGAGAACATGGTGGTAGCAGAAGAGGAAGACGTTCGGTTGGTGGCAAAAGCTCGCTGCTGCCCGTTCACTGCAGTATACCGTCGAGTTGACCGTTACGTCTGCTTCGAATAAACGCCTCGTAGACGTAACAATATATATATATATATATATATATATATATATATATATATATATATATATATATATATATATATATATATATATATATATATATATATATAGCACATACATATTCGCCCTGTCGTGAGCCTGCAAACACTCTATCATTGCGAATTTTTCATGTTTGGGCTCCTCGTGTCAATATTCTTAGCTTCTGCCACATGGGCTTCGATTGCCACTCGAACCAAGCCTTTTTTATCATTAGGTTTATTTGCACCTGTCTCAATTTCTTCACCTCGTGAAGATCACGAATTTTTTTACCACAATCAACGACGCCTTGAACTACACTGGAGTTCATGTGAAGCGATCTCTTCAATGCTATCGTGGTAGAACTGTAGGAGAAGTACATTACGCTGTGAAATTGCATTATGCCTAGTTTACAGGCATCCATTGTTCGAATGAATGACCCATGGCTAACACCTACCAAACTCTTCCGACGTTTGAGCTTTAGTTACTGAAATGAGCTGTACAAAACTGCAACGTGTCATGTAACAAATTTTTGCGAAAATCAAGCACGCGTACTTAAAAAGTACGGAAGAAACAACGACACAACCACCTTTCATATATGGTGCCACACAGTCTGAAAGATGAACAGGGAACTTAACGCACACAAGAAATGAGAAATGCGCAAGAAAATAGTTACACCACATTCCTTTATTCTGTTACCTATTTTATTTTACTGCTTTTCATTTTGTTGACTATTTTACTACTCCCATTTCACACATCATATCACTGTAAAGGTGGTCGCGAACTAGAGTTCAGGGCCAAATGCGCCTTGATGCGCATATTCTAAGAAATACATGCTAACGTCAACAGGAAAACATACTTATAAAGGACGCAGTAAACAGCGTAATGTATAAAGTAATGAAACGTCAGTCAACTAGTTGGCCCAGTCAGTCAGTCACTCAGTCATCAGTTCCACTACATTTTACATCACAATTATATGGTATAATTAAGTCTTTTTTGCTATCCCTTTCTTGGTAACAAACTTTAATCAATAAAAAATGATCCGGTTCCTTATAAATTAACCTAAAAAGATTCGAAGGTGAAGGGGATCCAGTATGGCTATTTAATAAGCGCTTTATGTCACCTTAACGCTGCGGAAACAAAGAAAACACGCTTCTAGAGACGCTTCTGAGGAACGCTGCTCGGAATATTTGCTTCCAACTGCATTGCCTTGTTTTTAAAAGGACAATTCATGATGAGTTGCCTGACAATTATCCTTTGAAAATCTTAGTATGAAGGCTTAACGTAGCCCGTGAAGGCGCTTTCCGTAATTGCTACATTGCCTAAATGTTCATCTCATACGGGGATAATTATTTGGGAGGTTTTTGTCAATGTAAAGTCGACTCCCTGATTGTAATACAGATTTCTCGAATTTCACTATTCATCTGCTGTACTCGTCATGCATGATATAAAATGTCTTGTTTAGTTTCTTTTTACCACACTTGAAAAACTTCAAGAAACGTACATTGTATAACTCCGCCCAAGCCGAGCTTCCTGGCGACGCTTTGTAGCACAGATGAATTCAGTGTACTGCCGCCAAGCATTACTTTTTTGACACTGCTCGTGTCCACCTGACCCAGTAGTGGATGCTGATCCAACTTCAGGAAGAATGTAGGAAGCAACCCAAGTGTTGTAGGCTGTGATGAGAATAGATTTCAGAAAATGAATTCAGCTGCTATCCGTCCAGTGGTAACTCTTATTCACAAATATACGTTCAACTTATCCACTTACTAAGAACAAAGTAGTCGGCCTTTCTAAACACTTGAGCGTCGTTTCTCATTATGTCAGTTCTCCTTCACTATGGTGAATCAATACTTAGAACTCCATTCCACAGTAAGGTGTAGAACGTCTCTCACACATCCGTCATTGACCGCCCTTCTGAATGCGCGTGACGAACCACGTCGATTTAGCTGCGATCGCTATAGCCCTTAAGCACGCTCATACACAAGTAGCGGCGCAATTATAGACATAGCAGACACCACGCTTTAGCCACCTTCTCGTGCTTAATTTCCCTATAAAGTTTGTAGTGATGTGACGGAGAAGGGGGCACAAATGTTTATTCAGACGTCGGGGAAGTAAGGTCCTTTGCGAGGCTTCTTGAGGACCAAATACAGACAATTTAATTGCACATTTACAGGAATGCTCAACAATGCGTACAGGTGCGTCTTTACATGGCACATGAGAGGGCCAACGAAGGTCAGAAAGAGAGTGAGCAGCACACAAGCGACGCCCCTTTTCATAACTCCTGGTCCATGTGCACGTGCCTTGTCTGACGCCGACTGCGCACTCCATGTTGCACAAACGAGTACCTCTGGCGTTCCTGCAAGTCGCGAACCGCGTTTCGAGAGCTCGCTGATGATCGTCCCTTGCAGGGAGAGTCCATGCATTGCCAGTCATAACAGCCCATCCGCCACCCAAAAAGGCCGAGGACGGACTGCAGTACCGCTACTCCCTGAAGTGGCCCTTGTACGTCGTCCGTTGCGATTGCCCCTACGCGTTCCTATGGTTCTCGAGCGCAACACACACACAGCACAGAGCAGGTAACACAACAAGGCATTTCGGCGTTGCACCAACCCCCACTACACATCAACACCCACTGGGTTCCAACATGCACCTCCACAGCTGGCGCGGCCCAGTCACCGCAGCCTTGCTGTTCCCTGCTCAACGACGGCATGAAGTCGATCAGAAAGGTCGCAGTCCACAGTTTACAGACCCTAAGTACAACACCTACAAACAAGTTATTTGCGACGCTTGTCTCCAAGTCTACGTTAAACCACGCGGATGCTTCAAGTAACTGCCCTTCACGCTGCAGCAATGCCGGGTTTTAACCAAAGAGCCTGTTCGCAGACGCATGAAGACGGGAGCGTCCGCACCATCCTGACCTGCATACACTGCTCCATTTTCACTCAAAACTTAAAGACCAAGTGTCCTTGAGGAAGTACGCTCTGTAACAGCAGAAACTATAGAACATCCATAAGCTTTCTTGACACTAAAGAAGCTCTGCACTGGTAATTTGAAAACCATGCACTGGCAATCTGCTGTCACCTTTGTCGCTTCCAGCAACTGTATCATTGTATGCTACCCAACCGACCGTCGGTTGGGCAAGATGCAATGACAGCTCTAGTTAGGCTACCCTGATCATCCACGTCGCGATTTACTAACGATAGCACCTCCGGCTGTATACTTTTATGACTTGGCGAAAGCGGCTGTACACTCATTCTGCTGAGACAAAGATACCGCGTCTACACTAATGCGAGAAAAAAACCTTTATCCACGAGTCAGTCATTCTGTTTTCGTCCATGCTTGTGACACCTGTTATATCCGACTGGCAATAGACGCTGCACTCGTCAGTTACCTCAGTCCTGCATTCACATTTTATTGTGCCTGGTCTATCTTGAATCTCTTCATTTACTGTACCCTGACCACTAGCAAGTTTCGCCAGGACAATCCGAAACTCTAAGCTCAATCTTTCCATTTTCCTTACATGAGCTGCAGCTTCGTGTTTATGCCTGGGGGCTCCTCTCTCTGACGCAAGGCGTTCACGTTCTTTGGTTTCCTTATGCCTGGCCTGTATGAGTTCCCAACAATCAGAAAGCCTCTCATCATCCACTCCAGAATCCTTGATCGCCTGTATCTAATGTGGCTTCCTATGTATCATGGTCACATCCATCCCTAGCTCTTCGCACAGGAGTTCTAAATCCAGTTTTCTTAACCTGTTCAAATCCATAGCCACCCCTTAATACCTTTCGTTGTTCTAACTGCTGTAAAGGCACCTCTAACAGACACCAGCCTTCACGAAGCAGCGACCAATGTTCCCTTTGGATAAACATTACCATTTATCCAAAGTACTTGGTAGAATCTCTATGTAAGCGAGCAATCACCAGCATCGGTACCAGGAAAGAACACCACGGAATCACACAGGGTCCCGCCGCTGCTAACCAGTTGATGCGATAGAGAATCGGGGCACTGGCGTTAACCCAGGCTTCGAGGAAGAAAGAACCTTTGCGAGGCTTCTTGCGGGTCAAATACACACAATTTAATTACATAATTACAGGACTGTTAAACAAGGCGTACAAAGGTGATTTTACATGACACACGAGAGGGTCATCGAAGCCCAGAGAGAGAGCAGCGCACACGCGACGCTCCTTGTCCGACGCTGACTGCGCGTCTCAACAACACCGATGCGCGTTGGATGTGGCGCACAGAGAAACCCCTCGTGTTCCTGCAAGACGCGAACCACGTTTGGAAGGCTCGCCGATGATCGTCCCTCGCAGACAGAGTCTATGCATTGCCAGTCATAAGAGTACTTGCATAAAGATGACTATACGTGGAAACGTTTAGGCAGTGGCATTTGTACTCGGGGCCGCTCCAGACGAAGTACGATGCTCTAAACCCTTCACCACGTGCACATGCTTCATAGAGTGGCGCACAATACCCTTAAAATATCATGCATCTATGCATGCATGTTGAGCCACTAGACCTATTTTCTACTAAACTGTTTCCTCAAAAGCGTCCTTCGTGCCAGTCAGTGAGTAACGACAGCTGACCTGCATTCACTGCGCTGGTGCCAGATCGTCTTGTGGCCCCTACACTTTCCACACTAAAAATCAAAATTATCACAATTACTAGTGGTCAGTTTCTGCGGTGATAAATTTTTTTTCGCTTGTGCTTAGGCCGCTCGTGCTAATGGCGGCTTTTTTGTGTTTGACTTCGAACGCAGAAAAAAAAAGCTTTATTTTAAGCAAGTAACCGTCTTCTCTAATGTTAGTTCCGGCATTATTATGAGTGTGATGCAGAAATTAAAATACGAAAATAGTGCGGTATGATGTTCATAGTGTCCATACTTTAGGCTAATTGTGAGTCGAGTGATTATGGTAAACTATTCAATGTGGCGTAACAAAACTTAAGCGGTAACCTGTAAATCATTCAGCATGTGATGCCCTGCCGGGACCACATCAATTTCGGCTGTGTTCTGTGTACCTCTCGATCCCTACTTTTACGGTAAAGGGTGGCTCATCAAACAGTTATTATGTTGCGTATTTTGCATGAATCGATGTTTTACCGGAGGGGACTAGTTGAGCGAGAATGTGGCCTGAAATTTTTTTTCCAGAATTTATTTCTTTTTGCTCAGTTCGCCACAGTCTACAATCATTATGTCGCTAAGTCATTTCTTTTCCTGTTGCGACATTACCTTGCGTAGTGGCTACCGAATATTTAATAGAGAAATATAAGAAACTAAGTTTCCTATAAAACACCGTACATGACACTCCACAGAAAAGACGGCTGACCTAATTGTTTTTCTCAATGATGGCTGCATCCACTTCATTCAAATTTAAAGATACGACGACTTAGCACAAACCGACGCATTTAGGGCAACGTACATTCACTAATAGCAGTGTATTGCGAAAAAACATTTGTCCACATCTTACCCATGCATTCAAGGCATTGTACCAGTTGCGTTATGAGGCATCAGTCCACAGAATGCGCAGTACGACATGGCTGGTCTGATACGTAAACAGCAAAGCATTGCGAATAGTCAGCCTCAACTTATACCGACAATACAGCCTGATAAATTGCAAAATTTTTCTGTAAACTGTTTCACAAGCATGTGCATTATTCCCTGATGCTAGCTCCGATTAGCACTTGACTGGTTGCTGAGCTACAAAACTGTTTCAGTTCCATCTTTATCTCCGTGCAATATGACTCCTTCGCTCCAATCCAAGGATGAAGCAATCTTTGATTTATTTCCAGGTTGTTAGAGCTCACTTGTGTACAGGCCTACGATTCCATTTATTTAGTCTTTTAACGAAAAATGGGGATAATGCTACAAAATATAATTACCTTGTATTTTTCTATGGCTGGCAAGATGACCTCGAAGTCCCATGTGGGAACTAAAACCACTTCGCAGCCAAGTCCTAGGTAGCAGAAAGTCAGCCAGAATCCACTAATATGCATTATAGGTGGTATTAGGAGGAATGTTTCGCCTTTTTCAAACACTGGTGGGTCATTCATATAACTGCAAGAAAAAAAAATCTAAATGACGCAGCTCCTCAGGCTACGGTCTGCATTCTAGGTTTCTAACTCCAGGACACTCTGAAATATCGAAATTCGGTATTTTCCTCAGCTAATATTGCATTTCTATACTGTGCACCGAGAGACAACATCTTAACGCTGGTTTCAACAGTATTGTAAAGCGGTAGTTTGTGCAGTGCTTTTTATACCCTTAGTAACCACGATGCACCACTGTGACAGAGGAATGAAACTCCCTAGACCTCCCATGGATTCGCTTTCGGCCGCGCCACTTTTACCACTGGTGGTTCTTGGGCGTCCTACTAGAAATGAATCAGGAACGAAAAATTTCTTTCATGACGTCACTGGTGAGGTCCTCACATAGAGGAAAATGACAAAAACTTGAGAGGAGGAGGGTGCCACGCAAGCCCTTCTTTCCCATTTCGCATGCAAGCTGAATGCGCTCGGGCCTTCTTTCAGGTCCACTGGCGGCTTGGGCAATGCCGCAATAAAATTCTGTTAATCTTCTTTTTTTTTGTGCAGGTTTTCTGAAGAGGTGAAAGTTAAACCGACTGATTTTTCAGTAAGACGAAACTCGATCAACACAAATGAATGGCATGGTTTATTCCATGTTTTGTGTAAATAACATACATACACGTAGCGTGAAAGCGCAATAAACGCATTTTTCCGACAAGAGCTTGGCTACCGTCTTCACCAATTATCAAGGTGACACGGCATTTCTGTCAGTCCAGTCAAGCTTGCAGGGAGCTGGGCTTACTCCTATGTACTCATGCAAAAATAAAACCTTCTAAAACAATGTGTCCACATTCTTGAGCTCACCCGTTGCACAAGGGAGCAGTGTAAAACTTTCACAGAACTAGAAATGTTTATGTTAGCACCCCGCAGAGTCACGGAAAACATGTGTTGCCTGATTAAGCCATCTTCTACGAATGCATGGTTTACTTGTTCAGCGAAGCTCACTGCGGCTCCCGTTATCTTCCCACCAGAACTTGCTCTTTTTATCTTATCTTCATCTCTTCCGTAGTTGACACACCCACCAAGCGACATAATAGAGGGCGATACAACGTTTTATATCGCTGAGCGAGAGGGAGAAAGAGCGGAGGCAAGCGCTACAAACGCAAGTTAATCACTACTCGCACTTCACCTGCTTTAAAATTCACAAAATAAGAAGAAAAGACATATAAACAAAAAGAAGTTCTTTACAGGTGTATAATTATTTTGATTTGAAAAACTTCTGAAAGACAATAAATGCGAACATTCACAGAAACCCCACTCCATTCAACCAGATCTTAGTATGTCTGCCAACCGCTACGAGCTTGCATGTTGCTTCAAACCGAAACTAGCTCTGAGTTTCCCGGATATGACACTGAGTCTAGGTATCTGTCGTTTGAAAGGGCAGACCTGCTTGCGCTTTCCTCAGAGAAGCATGTCGATTGTACTATTGTAGCGGGGAATTCGCAAGGCACTGACTAGTGGCACTCAGACGCAGATGCGCTTTCAGGATCACCCGTGAAATCTGATGATACGGAAATATCAGCCCTTGATCTTCCCCTCTCTGCGTCAGCGTCACAGACATGCCATCGGAACAGCGGAAGGACCCTTGAATTGTCTCGCTCTTGAATATGCTTTCTGACGCGTCAACTTCCGGTTACCCGCGTGCTCTTCGCCGCCAAGCAACGCATTTCGCCATACGGGATGGTCTGTTATACCGTCGGAACTATCAAGTGGTGGGTCGTAAATGGCTGCTAGTCATACCCAGCCATATGCAGTCTGATATCTGCGAATATTTTCATGCTGAGCCACAACACGCACACGCCGGTGTACTAAAGACGTATGAGTGGATCCACCAACGTTACTACTGGCGGGGTATGTACACGTTTGTAGGCAAGCCATTTCTCTGCTTAATGCAGGTTAGTTATTACTCTGCTTCGTTCAAGAGCGATTACCGCTGCCTTTTGGTCTTGCCGTGCCCACGGCGTTGTGCTAGTATCGCTTACGAAATCTACTGTGCATGCTTGCTTCTATTGTGCGGTGATGTTGAGACAAATCCAGGTCCCGACATAGAAAAAATGCTGCAAGAACTACTGGTAGGACAAACCAAATTGGTTAAAGATGTGGCGGCTCTTAGAACACAGCAAAATAACATGGAAAAGATTTTCGCTGATTGGGGCCGTCTGTTCACTGAATTAGAAAAACGTGCTGCTCGTGTAGATGATCTTGAACGGACCGTAAAATCTCTAGAATCCAAAATTGTGGACATAGAAGACAGGAGTAGGCGTTCTAATCTGTTGATCTTCGGTCTTCAAGAGGAAGCCGGTGAAACGGAAACTGAGCTTAAGCAAAAAGTTGTTACCGATATATTTTCCGAGAAATTAAATGTAAATTGTAGTTCGATTGGAAGAATCCATCGTCTAGGGAAGCCGGGTAAACAAAGACCAGTTATCATTTTTTTTCAAAACTTTAATGAAAAACGTGATGTTCTAAAAAACGCCTACAAGCTAAAAGGGACAAGCTTTTCCGTACAAAACGATTACTCGCGTGAAACACTCAGAAAACGTAAATTGCTATGGGACAGTGCGAAAGCAGAAAAAAAAGATGGCAAGAAAGTCGCTTTGATAGACGAGAAACTGCGAGTCGATAACGATTACTTTATATGGAGCGATCCCACCAACAGCAGGGTTAAAATTCATAACTATCGTAGCACTTCAAAAAAGGACTGACTTCCTCCACCTCGTGATTTCCGAATTTTGAACATTAATGCACGAAGTGTTCTTAATAAAACTGATAAGCTTGAAGCGGTTATTCTTGGGCATAACCCACACGTGGTCGTCATCACGGAAACTTGGTTGCATGACGAAATAGATGATACGGACGTTTTTCCCTCTGATTACCGTGCTTTCCGTCGCGATAGGCATACAAGGGGTGGTGGTGTTGCTGTCTTGGTGAGGCAAGATATCACCGCAGTTCTCCTACGTCAGACAGCTAATCTTGAAACGCTTTCTTTAAAAATTTTATGCCGTAATACATCTTTTCTATTATTTGCTGTTTATCGAGCCCCTGATTCCCCTCCGCTATTTCTTCAAGATCTGCATGAACACATGGCATCTTTTGTACACAATAAAATTTTTTTAATAGGTGATTTCAATCTACCGGGCATTGACTGGATTCGCGGTACATATAGCGCTGATGTGAGCGTAAACAATGAACATTTGCGTGACATTATTTTGATGCATAACTTACAGCAAGTGGTTACTGAGCCTACACGAATTAGCTCTGCTTCTGCTTCAATACTTGACCTCATATTTATTAGCCAGACTTTTCAAGAGTTTTCTGTTTCTGTTGAACAAGGCATTTCTGATCACGAACTTGTGGCTTTTTCCTGTACCATCAATCTTCCCAAGTCTACTAGTTGTAAAACTGTTTCTGTAAAGGATTATTCACGTGCCAATGATGAGAGCGTACTAGATTACCTTGATGATAGTGTGAGTGCTTTTGGGGGACATGACGCTGCTAAACTTTGGGACGAATTTAAGAATATTTGTATACACTGTATCGACAACTTTATTCCAAGCAGAACTAAAAAAACATCCAAACCTACTCCCTGGATGACGCGTGAGATAGTGCATGCGAAGAGAAAAGTCAAACGTCTGAGACTACGGGGTATTTCTCGTGACGAAATCGTACCATGCCAAGCTAAATTAAACGAGGCTGTTAGGGCAGCTAAACTTCGTTATTTTCAATTTACCCTGACTAACTTCATCCGAACTGCTTCCAGCAAGTTTTGGAGCTTTCTCAGCAAAAAAAGTAAACCAGTTGACCATATTATGCACGAGGGCAATCCTGTCGTCGCTAAACAAGAGATCGCTGTTCACTTCAATGCTTATTTTAATAGTATATTTTCAAACTCGCCTCTTCCCCGTTGCCTGAATCACACATTGGTGAAGGATGACTTTAGTTTTGTTTCTTTGCCTGGCGTCTTTTCTATGCTGTTGAATATAAAAACAAAATCTTCACCCGGGCCTGACAACTTACCAAACGTGTTTCTTCACAGATACGCCGAAATGCTATCGCGTTTTCTTGTTATCATCTTTCGTGCATCACTATCTTCAGCAGTGCTTCCGAACGACTGGCTATCTGCTCGTGTCATTCCTATCCTAAAGAAAGGCGATCCATCATTAGTTCAAAACTACCGCCCCATATCACTAACCTCCTCTTGTTGTAAACTTTTAGAACACATTATTGCTAACGAAATCACTAGGTTTCTTGATGATCGAGCTATTTTAACTCCTATGCAGCATGGATTTAGGAAGGGCCTCTCCACTGTAACCCAATTAACTACTGTAATTCACAGTCTCGCTAGCGTTGTCGACAAATCAGGACAAACTGACATCATATTTCTGGATTTTAGGAAGGCGTTTGATCTCGTGTCACACGCGAAACTAATCGAAAAACTTGTTCATCTGGACGTTCCCTCATACCTAGTAAATTGGATTTCTGCTTACCTCGCTAACCGTAGGCAATTTGTTGCAATTGATAATTGCTGTTCGAGTGACCTTGCTGTTACTTCTGGAGTTCCCCAAGGAAGTGTTCTTGGACCTTTATTGTTTAATATATACATTAATGACATAGTTGACTCTATTACTGAACCTGTACAGATAAAATTATTCGCTGATGACTGCTTACTCTTTAATGAAATTACCTGCCAGCAAGACCAAATCACCCTAAACTCTAACCTTCAAAAAATTTTAACATGGTGCGAACGCTGGGACATGCAGCTTAATATTGATAAAACGGTATTTATGAAAATCACCAAAAAAATTAATAAGCTTTCGTTTACATATAATCTTGCATCCATGCCTCTTACAGAGGTTGATGAATATAAGTACCTGGGTGTCATCATAACTAATAATCTCAGTTGGAACTCTCACATCTCTCACCTTTGCGACTCAGCCTTCAAAAAACTCTGCTACCTCAGACACAAATTAAAACATGCTCCTCCCGAGACCCGTCTAACCGCTTATACCTCTCTTGTCCGTCCTAAGCTTGAATATGCAGCTATCGTATGGGATCCTTACACTAAAACTAACATCGATGCGCTAGAAAGGATCCAACGTAAAGCAGTAAGATTCATCTTCTCCAAATATTGCACAAGTGACTCTCCAAGTGACCTAATGGCCCAACACAACATTCAGTCCTTGCAACTAAGAAGAAAAATTCACAGGCTTAAATTTCTATTCTTACTGTATAAAAATAAATTGTCTCTTTCTCCTGAACCTTACATAAAGCCTCTCACTGCTCGCCGAACAAGACATCGCCACTCTGCCACATTAACGCCTTACAATACCAGAACCAACATCTTTAAGTTTTCCTTTTTTCCTCGAACAGTAGCCGACTGGAACAGCCTATCTCTTAGTACACTCAGCAACACCGACTCTATCGCATTCATTTCATCTTAGATCTAGCCCTTCCTTTTTCAATACAGTGATCCAGTATTTTACTAACTCCTTTGTACTTTGATTAGATAGTTCTGTATTGTTTATCTTCTCATATTGTATATTATTTTTCTTTGTATCACATTTCTTTTAGTGCTCATTTACTTGTTAGTAGATTCACCTTGTTGTTGCTTTCTATAGTATAGATCCTACTACTTTGTAAGTATAGATCCTACTTGTATATATTCTTGATATTTGCAGACTTTGTACTTTTGTTCGTACTTTTCCCCTCCTGCCTGGGCCTATTAAGGCCTGCAGTATTCCTAAATAAATAAATAAATAAATAAACACATTCGCTCAAGTTCCCTGTGTCAACAGGGCAAGAAATTTTCTCATTCACCCGGTCAACTGCAGCCTTTACCATGTCCTGCACACCCATTTGACCATGTTGGGATTAACCTATACAGCCCGCTACCGTGCTCTGTAGGTGATAATCGATGATCGATGGGTGATTGTGGCTGCCGACCATCTGACAAAGTACGCCGAAACGTCAGCGTTACCTTCGGCTGGTGCTCATGACATTGCAACCGTCATCTTGCATCGGTGTCTTCTTCGTCATGGTGCACCACGGGAGCTCCTGAGTTACAGGGGCCGCGTATTTTTGTCCGAAGTTCTGCAGCAGCTCTTACATTCATGCCGTACGGTACACCACACATCAACAGCCTACCGCCCTCAAACGAATGGCCTTACGGGACGTTTAAATAGAACCCTGGGAGACATGCTCGCTATGTATATTGATTCCGACCACTCCAATAGGGACGTTCTTCTTCCTTTCGTGACGTATGCTTACAATACGGCGATTCTATCAACAACAGGCTTTTCTCCATTTTTTCTTTTATATGGCCGTGACCTATGCAGCACACTCGACACAATTCTCTCATACAATCCTGATGCCTCCGAGTTCAGCATAGTTTCTGAAATGGCCGAACATGCCGAAGAGTCTCGTCAGCTTGCATGGTCCTTCACAGCCGATAATAAAGCCCTCCGAAAAGATCGCCATGGTCGTGACCCTGTTCAGGACACTTTCCCCGTCGATTCTCTCGTGTGGCTTCGACTGCCTTTCCACTCTCCTGGACTGACTCCCAAGTTTGCACCGAAGTATACTGGCCCTTACCGCGTCATACAGCACCCTTCTTCTGTCACCTATGTCATTGAACCACTCAAGCCGTCCACGAACAAGCGCCACCTTGGTCGATGGTCCACGTCAGTCGCCTCAAGGCCTGCTACGACCCTCCTGTTCTCTCGTCACCTTGAGTCGCCAGGGTGGCTCGTCTTCGTCACCGGGGTATTGTAGTGGGGAATTCACAAGACACTGACTAGTGGGATTATCTCTGAGTGCGAAGCGCGAGCGTGTGCACGAGCTGCAGACGCTGGACTGCTCGAGCATTTCTGTCCGTACCGGCTGCCTGCCTACTACCTGGCGTCGCTATTAGACTCCCTTGCACTATGATTAAGTGAATAACATTGCATATAGGTGGAGGAAATCGGGAATAATTGTTGTGCCGCTGAAGCGGCTAATGTAGTAAAACGCATGGTGTTGTAACAGCATTCCCACCCTATTGCGCCTGAAGTTGTTATCGTGTCTGCAAAGTGGAAAAGTGGCAGTGTGCTTCAATTTCAGCGTATGCAAAAGAACATTAGAGAATCAACATTACCTAGCAGGCAACAGACACGTTGCCGTGGGGCGGCAAGCTGTCTTTTCTTCCACTTTATTTGTTGAGATTTATAACATTACATCTAATGACATACCCCCTTCTTTCCTAAGCTTAATAGTCTGTTCGTTATAGTTCACACAGAAGTGAGGGGTGAAAAATTAAGACCATTTACCTACTCAAGCGCCGGCCCTGTTGCGCGATAAAACTGTACGAGCAATGAAATCCGCATAACCCTGTTTGAAATGACCTGAACAGAAAACGATATAATTTCCCAAAAAAGTACATGACTCCTTATTACTTCAAACGCAAAGCACGTTTCTCATATCTCTCGTATAAATGATTTATAAAGAACATGTCTACGGTGTCCTAATTTGCTTACAAAGCGACCGTGATGGTGAATCGGAGCAGATTTTTCTCCAGAATGCCGTCAGTGAGTGCTATATCTAGCCACATATTTAGCCGTTACCGATGAAGCGTTTCTGCATACTGGGCTAGATTAACTCAATATTAAAGTTCGAGCTTATGGTGAGTGGTGCTGAGCTTATATAAAATCTTCATTGCCCATGGAAAATCTTGTCACTCTTTATAACGGCTTAAGGCATACATAAGCTCGCATGTCTCTGTCTTTACCAAAAAATTTTATGGTGATATCATTTATGAGGATGCACCAGGTTCATATTTGATGTCGCCATCGGTGTGGTGCTGCGCGTACGCGTACGTGTGTATGTACTTAAACTGCACAAAAACGGCCCTGCGAAAACACTTTCCGAGGCGCGCGACCATAGGTTCGAACGATCGACCTTCTGACGTGCGCGTGACGTCCTAGACAAGTACGTCAGGGGCGTATACATGCAGCACACAAAGGAGATAGGTATTCTTTAGAGTTAGCAGCACGAGTACCTCTGAGATCATTCTGTGTCCCATAGGCTTCCTCACTAACTACGAGCTAAATAGCGCTAAAGGCAGAGTGCCCGTAAGGCTTTAAAGGCTGATTAAAACTAAGCATTCCGGCCGCCGAAAGTGCTCCGAGTGGCGGCTGTCGGACCAATTTTTGCAGTGTTCACGGCCGGATCGGCTCGCCGCGAACCAACAAGAGTGCTAGCTGAGGAATTTGAAAAAATGGTGGCCAAGTACGACTCGCTGGTCATGTGACAGACAAGTAACGTGCGCTTAAAAAATGCTCATTGAACTGATTCGCAACCACCTCGTCCTTTAGGAGAGGCGCCACCGCAAGCACGTTGACAGCTAACTAAAGGAAGTCTTGTGGAATAAGTTAGAAAACTAGCATGAATTGACTGGTGAGTAGGAGTTCCTATGCGTATCTTTCTTTGCTCCTTAAATCATCATTTCCTTGATATCTAGTTGCCGTTCTCTTCCGAGCTGGAGCAAGCGTTGAAGCGCACTAAACAAAAACATCTAACTCTTCACGGGCGCACTGAAGTCATGGGGCGCAAGCTCACTATAACACCCATGTATTCGTTCTCGGCAGCGGCATCGCCGGTTTTACCATTGGCGGTCGTCGGCATCCTACTATAAATTAATCAACAAGAGAAAATTTCTTTCATGACGTCGCTGGTGAGGTCCCCGAATAGAGGGAAAATACGAAAAATCGAGAAGAAGAGGGTTGCTGCAGGAGCCCTCCTTAACCACATCACATGCAAGCGGAATGTGCTCGTGCCTTCGTTCAGTTCCACTGGCTGCTTGGTCAATGCGGTCGTCAAATTTTGTTATTCTTCTTATTTAAATATTTGTTCGTGTTTCTGATGAAGTGAAAGTTAAGCTAACTGATTTCTCAGTAAGACGAAATTCGATCGACACAAATGTATTGACCATTTTATTGGATGATTTGTATAGAAGAAACAGATTCATACACTTAGTGTGAAAGTGTCAATTTATAAATGCAGCTTTAAGATACAAGTGACATATGGACATAATGAGCAAACAGTTAACCCGGAGAATCCGAACCAACGTGAAAATTATCAACAATTTCGGGTGACACGTCGTATTTAATTCGTTTGCCATAACGGTGCGCACAGTTTTATGACAAAACTTGAGGGCCAAACGATACTAATGTTCAGAGGCATGGAGAGGCTTGAAGAGAACAGAGGTTTTTCAAAAAATAACGTCGCTGGAAACAGTGTTTTAGCAAGTTGACTGTTCTTGGTCAGGACAATAGCATTGCCTTGACGAATAAAAGTTTACTTGTCAAAATATTGGCTCCAGCGACATTCTCTGTAATAATTTTTAGAAGCATTTGGTCTATCACATAAATATGAGCTTGACTATGCCCTGCCGCGGTGGTCTAGTGGCTAAGGTACTCGGCTGCTGACCCGCAAGTCGCGGGATCATATGCCGGCTCCGGCGGCTGCATTTCTGGTGCAAGCGGTAATGTTATAGGCCCGTGTGCTCAAACTTGGGTGCACGTTAAAGAACCTCAGGTGGTCGAAATTTCCTGAGTCCTCCACTACTGTGTCTCTCATAATCATATGGTGGTTTTTGTATGTTAAACCCAACATATGATCGAGTCAGTCTATTAGAACGAAAGACTCGCATATTTTGAAACTGCTGCTACAAGAAATTGATGAGCAGTAAGCATCCTATAATTACTTTACATCAATGGAACTACACGTCAAAAGTGAAAGCGACTAAAACTATGCAGCCAAGTCAACTTGCATATAACCTTTTAATAAACGCATTTCTCCGACAAGAGCTTGGCAGCTGTCTTCACAAATTAGTCAAGCGTCCCTGCACTTCTGTCATTCCAGTCAGGCTTGCACAGAATTGGGTTTACACTTATGTACTCATGCGAAATGAAAGCCTGCTCAAATAATGGGTCCGAATTTTTGTGCTTACCCGTTGCCTCTCGAAAACAGTGGAAAACGTTCTCGGAACTAGAAGTCCCTGGGTTAGCACACCAAAGGGCCACAGAAAACATGTCCGATTAAGCCATCTTCGACTTGTTCGGCGTAGCTCATTGCGGCTTCTATTTTCTACTCGACACAACTTGCTGTCTTTATCTTTCCTGTAGTTTACACGCCAACCAAGTGAGATAAATGAGCGCGATTCATCCTCTAGTATTGCTAAGCACGGGGCGGGAAGCAACGGAGGTAAGCGCTACGAAAGCAAAAAAAAAATACACTTCCCCCGTGTTTCCTGACATAAATTCGAGAAATAAGGAATAAGAAAAGACATATAAACAACAGAGAAGTTCCTTACAGAGGAATTTATTTTTTTTTATTCGTGAGAAGTTCCGAAAGGCAATAAATGCTGACATGCACATCAACCTCGCTCTGTTCAACCAGATCTTAGGATGCCCGGCAACCGCTACGAGTGCACATGTTCTTTGAAACCAAAGCTATGACTCAGTTTCTGGGGCCTTGCTCAAGTTGCGAGCAATTAGGGTACTTTAACCTCCTTGGTTGCGAGCCGTCCACAACATCCGGGCAACAGCACATTCACCCCACACTCACCCCAAGGTTCATTGTTCACTCGGCAGAAGGCACTATGGCTAATCGGCGGATTCAGTGGCGCGCGCGCGTCCAGTGCGAACGACGCTGCGTTTGGGCGACAGGAGAAATTCGCGTACGGTAGAAAGCGAATGCTTCAGTGTGAATTAGGGGAAGCCGGCCACAGCAGAGAAGCAGGAAAGTGGAAACGCCAAGGCGGGAGGAAAAAGACGCGGCGATCCCGATCGCTCGAAGTGGAAAAAAACATTTTTTTTGGGCTCACCGAAGGTCTCCGTTTTGCCGCAGCCAGTCAAAACTCCCTGCGGCGGTTAGTGCAAACATCTGCCCCAGCCGTGAATGGCTCCAGCTAAGCGGCATGGTAGGCTGAAGTGGAGAAGCAGTGCCACGAGGCGGCTACACGTTCGCAAAAGCTATAGAAAAGCGTCAAATGTACCTCTCGGCGTCGGCGTCGGAGGGGCATACGTGAGAAGGCGCGAGGGATCAAGCCGGGCTTGATATTTTACCACGCGTACGTTACGTCACCACGCGTACAGCGGCGCCAACCAACCAGGGGCCGCGCGCAAACCAACCAGAGGCCACGATGCCTCGAAACGTTATGCCTAATGGCCAGCGCTTCGAAGACACAGCCGAGTGCTGGCTCCAAGCACGGAAACTACTCCAAACGTTCCTGAATGACCGCTTCGTAATCTAGAACGACAACGACACGACGAACGACTGCGAGTGCTACCAGCGTGACGAGGTTTCGTGCCGAGTTCGAGTGACGCCGAAAAATCCAGCGAATGCCGGCCTGCTATGCTTGCGCACGTCCCGAGTGCGATCGTCGGCCCAGTGAAAACATCGCACAGACTACTGGAGCATGTCGGTGTTCTCGTGCTTTGATCTGTGACCTTCTATGCTAAAAACGAGTGTAAACAGACTTCGGAGATTTGAAGGTTTGAGCGTGAGCCCTCACCTACCGCGGAGGCAATTCAGAGCGGTGTCATCTACATCCAGTGCAGACCTCTACCGCCTAGTTCGTATGAACCAGCACATGCGAGGAACCTCGTCTGAAAAAACTCTACGGTGATTTCCGTCGCAACATAGACACCATATACGACGCCCGAAACTTCGCGTAGTTCATACGGAGGAGTTTTTATGTGCACTGTGTTTGTTTTCAACATCGGTATTCATCATCGCTGAAAGCGAACCTCGCACTAGCCAACACATTTCGGTGATGTGAAAACGTACGTACTTATAGAAGTGTATTCGCGGATTGTACGACGCTGAAACATTCGTTGGCGTCGGTGCAAATTGTTTTCGTGTGTTGCCAAGCTAATAACAAGCGTGCGCTGGTTGGTAGCAGTGTGAGGTGATTTCGTGTCGGGTACCACCAACGCTGAAACATTCAGCTGTCAGTGGTCTCATTTCCATTCACGTACAAGACAGAAACTCGAGCGTGCGTTGCTGTGTTGATCAAAAAAGAAAGTTGCATGATTAAGTGCTGCTGGTATTACCTGCCATTTGACTTCTCGCTTCTTGTGCTTCTCTGCCACGCTCGGTAGCACATACGTTGTTTGGAGGCCTTCTAACACACACATTCTTAATATATAGTTCATTCAGACACTCATAGCTTTAGGCATACAATGGCGCTTCTCCGTCGTTTTACAGTTTACTATAATATAACGCGCGTTTTGTTTACAGCTGGACAGATAACTGAAAACCTTGTGAGAAGCACCTGATTTGAAATCAGCTGCATGATGACACGATAGTTGGAAGAGAAGATCACCACATGTATGCATAGAATGAATGAAGGTGCACTAGTATGGTACTGCACTTTGTATAGAAGAAATGCAAAAAGTACCTCATGGGACTTATGAGACCTTTCAGAACTGTGCAAGTATTTATCTGTGCCTCCAAACTGTAATGAGCTGAAGATATTATTTGATGGTTTCGAACATTGAATATCTGTATGTGTTTCCAAGCAGTGCTTCATTTCTGTTCCGTTTTTTAATATACGCATTAACTTGGATTATATATATGCATGCACTTAAGCATATCCAGTTTAGATCTGTTGAAACACTTGCGAAAACTTCTGTACGGTTCTCTGGTGCAATCCTATGATCGGTATCAGTCCCATCA